>NC_083716.1:185534762-186784762 GCF_028564815.1 Eubalaena glacialis | reverse complement strand
AACAATTTCTACCCATAAGTTACAGTTCTTTCAAATTATCAAGATAACGGTTTATAAATATGGAAATAATGTTTTACCAAACAACAGCATGAGTGCAGCCTTTTATAATGTCTAAATGAGCAGGTGACACAGAAACAAAAATAGTTTTCCTGGCTTGGTTCTGGACTTCTTTGAGCTGAATAAACTTATTAAAATACTCTAAGATATGGCAAAAGACTAGAAATAGTTACTTTGAATTCTGTAAATACTAACTTATACTGTAGAAGAGAGTGTTATTATTATTAAACTCATAGATTCTAAATAGATTATGAAAATATTATTATACAGGGATATATTTTCACTTCACATTTATTTGTGTAGTTTTATAATTTGGTTATGTTTAATTTCAGGACAAACGGTGACTATTCATGACAAAACAGAAATTAATCTAGTCTCATTTCGTCGTACAATTTATCTTGCTATTCAGTCAAGGTAAGATACTGTAGATCAGTTGATCCTTATTTTTGACAGGGGATGGGCAAGCAGATGGGATTTTTAGAATCTGATAACAGAAAACTAGATACTATTGCAGGGATTCTCAAACTACTTGCCTCTACCCCCATCCCAAGCCCCAGTTAATAGATTCCTACTGTTGGTTCTTCACCTCAAGAGTAAATTGTCTTTACTTATCTGTTACGTAATTAAATGTTTTTCTTTTTAAAGCTATGTCATTTCTTATATTTAAATATCAGTAATAACCTGAAAACAATTCTACATTACAGAGTTAGCAGAGTATTTAATTGTGTAGTGGAAGTTTAATGTTTTATTTTTTTTTAATTTGGTTTCTAACTCTGGCTCTAAGCAGAGAAACACTGTTATGATGACGTTTGGACACTGATTTGTTGTGCAGATGGAAATGAATATGAATGGAAGTAGGAATTAGGAAGGTTTTAAGGACCCTTTGAAGTAATGTTAAGCAAGAACTACTATGATGCCATGAAAACAACCTATTCCCTTTGAAGGCAGTGACTTTGGTTTTAAAGAGAAATAAATGGACATATTAAATGCTTAGTACATCTGTTGTTTCGAATGGTTATCAGCCTATTGATTTAGTGGGCACCGTGTATATTTTACAGTGGAGAAGGAATATTTTCTCTGTTTTGTTTTGTTACTAGGTTTTGTATATTTCCATTTAGTATGATGTAATAGCAAAAATGATTCATAAGTAGGAGTCGTCTTGTTTTCAGTCTGTCTGAAAACTTTTTGGCTTAGTTTCGTCTTCAAAAAGAGAAATGTTAAACAACAAAACATTGCTAAGAAATTTTTTTGGTTTACCCTTACATGTTTCTTTGCCTTTCACATGAAAGGAAAAACTATTAAATGTTTTTTTATACAAACTTAAAAGTGAGAAATTTTTGTTTTAAGTAGCTATTCTTAGAGTTTGACCTTTTATTTGTTTGTCCTTTTTTTTAGGAATTCAATAGTAAACAGTTGTAAAGAGCAGATTCACTGCTTTAATATTGCTATTAACACAAACTTTGAAGAGTCACAGTGGAGCTCTTTGAATTATTATTTAAAAGAAACTTTGTTTTTTAAGCGATCTAACCTTGATAACCTCTGAATCACACAAAAAGATTTGAAAAACTAAAACATTAGACAAGTGACAGACACTATTATATAGCGGCACCAATTCTAGTAACAGTACAATAAGTACTGTCTTATGTGTTATTTGCTAAGAGTCTCAGCCCCTAAATGCCTAGTAAAAATAATTTTAGGAAGTAAACACAACTTTGATAAAAAGGTGTTTAGAGGACTTGGTTGGGAGACTCATGTAATGGCATTATAAAATGTAAAAAAGTTACCAAACAAATATTATTCTAGATGAATAAGTAATGTTGGTCATTAAAACAGCTAAAGTGGTTTACTTTATCTTTTTAAAGCAACAGGACTCAGTAATAATGATGAGTTCAGTTAGATACACAGAAAGATTACTGGTGGAAATTTAAATTGGTGCATTCTTTATGGAAAGCCTTTTGGTAGCATGAATCAATGGCTTAGTTTGATTGCCATTTGACCCTTCTTTTTCATTATATTTCTTAAAGAAATACATATTGACAGAGAATTATACACAGAATTGTTCAAAGCAAAAAGAGAGGGGAGAGAGAGAGAGAGAATCTTATTGCCCAGTATGAATAATCAAAATGTTCAATTTATGCCACCATTGAAAATTAGGTTAATGGAGCATTGGTACTGATGTGGGCAAGTGGTCTGATTTATTGTTAGGTGGGGATAAAAACTAATAATATAGACTATATAATACCATGCTGGTAGCATTATCTTAAGTATACAAATAGGTAGGCAGATTCTAGAAATAATACATTAACATAACACCAGTGGTTATCTTGAGAGGAGGTTGGATTATTTATATAAACCGTTCACTTTTGGAAATCTTCTGAACAAAACCAAGTTCTGGCAACTGAACTATTTGGGGATTTTATTTTTATACTTTCTTTCCTTTTAGACTTGTTGACTGACCTCAACAGTACTCTGATCTTCTTCTTAATGTTCTGGCTCCTTAAACAGTCTTCTTTTATTTATGGAAACATAAAACAACACAACTAGCTTTGCTATTAAAAATTAGACTTTCCTGGTTGTTCTTGCTTTTAAGTGATGTTGAAGCTGTAGCATCAGAGGGAGGTGGGACTATAATGTCCTCAACAATTTGAAGTTTCTTAGATTGGAGACATCAACAAACCATTTGTAAGCATGGCTTGAAAACTGGCATTGTGTAAAGTCTTTTTTCTTTCCCCTTCCCTCAGTCACTATTAATTTGTGTTAAACCTGGAATTCATTTCGTTTAAAATATCAAGCAAATTTAATTCATTTAATATTTACATTTAGTGCAACTTCAAAACAATCATGGTAAGGAGTCACCAAATACTTTTAAAGTAAAACAGGAACAAGGGAAATAGACTGTCATACCTTCTCCCTTATTCTTCACTTACTAGATAAAAGGAAAGTTGCAAAATTTTTCCATGACCTACTTGACTTGTTTTTCAGAAATTACAGGATTTTCTTCCTGAGTACTAATTCTGTTTTTAAAAAAATAAAAACTAGAAAATGTCACATCTTTTAAAATACTTTTTGGTATTGCTATATTATTGAAGTTTATCAACTACAGTCAACTATTTTAATCTTAGGGCTAGATATTGTTTAATATTATCTGTTATGAAAGCTCTTTCTTGATAGATTTCTTTTTTTCTTTTCAGTTTTTTTGAAATTCCATTCTACCATCTTGAATTATTACCCCTTTTGTGTTTATGAAACCCAATAAGTAACAGAAGCTGAGGAATAGAGATGAACTATAAAACTAAATTCATAATCATTATATTTCAGTGGGTGATTATTTTATACTGCTGTTATCAAAAGATATTAGCATTATTCCTGAATCAAGTTCACACTGAGTTTGATAATTCTCTCAAGTGAAGCATATTGAAATATTTTTCATGTAATTTATATAAGTGTTGTATAAAAACAAATTTTTTTCTTTGTAAGTGATTTTGGTTATTTACTATTTTTATACTTAGTTTTTATATAATGTACAATAGAAGCCCTGTGTTTGGGTATGAATCAAGATAACTTGTAAAGGTGGTGATTAAGCACTGGATGTCATGCTGGGCTCTTGGAACATCTTTTACCTCTTCCTGACTTGGATCAGGAGAAGTGGAAATATTTAGCAGTGTAATAAAAATTTGCTTGCTTTCTGTGTCTATGGATTTGCACATTCTGGACATTGTATATAAATGGAATTATACTGTATGTGGTCTTTATGTCTGACTTCTTTCACTTAGCATAAGTCAAAGTCCGTCCATTTTATACTGTAGTATGTATCAGTACTTCATTATTTGCAGAGTTAAGAACTATGTCTTTTTTATATATACAATACAGTAATAGGAAATTATAGTAAAAAAAATTTTTAAAACAATTATTAAGATAAGATTCTTACATATGAAAGAGTGCTACAGTTTAAATATGCTGCAGGTTTTTAACCTAACTATTGTGACCATTTTATCTCTACAGTTTAGATTTTGAAGAGTGTGCTCACAAGTTGCTGAAAATGGAGTTTCCTGAGGGTCAAACAGTAAGTTAATACTTTTTTTTCTATTAGGAAATACATACTGGTTATAAAAATGGTTAATAGGTTTCATGAATTGAAACAGTAACTCAGTACTGAATACTCATTTTTTAAAATGCAGGTTTTCTAAAATTTTAAAGTAACTCAAAACTTAGGAGTTCCGAGGTGCTTCATATATGCTACTCATTCCAGTGACTTAAATTGGCTGTTTGATTTGGCTTTGGGAAAAGGAGGAGGTCTCTCTGAACCACCACACTTTACACAAATTTCTGAGTGGTTGCCTATAAATCAAATGGTGACTTAAATACAATAGGAAGTTTGTTCTCTAATGAATTACCTGGTCCGTCTACCTTATGCACTAAAACATTCTTTTGTCGTAGAAGTTGTGAAGATCACCATACATGTTGTTACATTTCTTTAATTGCATACAGAAGAATCTGTACCATTTTTTTCATTCATTAATTCATTTAACAAAATGTATTCAGCATATACTGTATGTCAGGCACTCTGCAAGGTGTCAGGGATTCAGCTGGCCGTAAAGTACATTTTAGCCCCCCCTTAGCCCATTAGTCTTTTTTTTTTTTTTTTTTTTTTTTAAACATCTTTATTGAAGTATAATTGCTTTACAATGGTGTGCTAGCTTCTGCTTTACAACAAAGTGAATCAGTTACACATATACATAGGTTGCCATATCTCTTCCCTCTTGCATCTCCCTCCCTCCCACCCTCCCTATCCCACCCCTCTAGGTGGTCACAAAGCACCGAGCTGATCTCCCTGTGCTATGCGGCTGCTTCCCACTAGTTATCTATTTTACATTTGGTAGTGTATATATGTCCATGACACTCTCTCACCCTGTCACATCTCACCCCTCCCCCTCCCCATATCCTCAAGTCCATTCTCTAGTAGGTCTGTGTCTTTATTCCCATCTTGCCACTAGGTTCTTCATGACCTCTTTTTTTTTTTTTTTTTTTTCCCCTTAGATTCCATATATATGTGTTAGCATACTGTATTTGTTTTTCTCTTTCTGACTTACTTCACTCTGTATGACAGACTCTAACTCCATCCACCTCATTACAAACACCTCCATTTCATTTCTTTTTATGGCTGAGTAATATTCCATTGTATATATGTGCCACATCTTCTTTATCCATTCATCCGATGATGGACACCTAGGTTGCTTCCATGTCCTGGCTATTGTAAACAGAGCTGCAATGAATATTTTGGTACATGACTCTTTCTGAATTATGGTTTTCTCAGGGTATATGCCCAGTAGTGGGATTGCTGGGTCGTATGGTAGTTCTATTTTTAGTTTTTTAAGGAACCTCCATACTGTTCTCCATAGTGGCTGTATCAATTTACATTCCCACCAACAGTGCAAGAGTGTTCCCTTTTCTCCACACCCTAGCCCATTAGTCTTATAACTAGTTAGTCTTATAACTCAGTATACTTCACTATTCAAAGTATCATGGAACCCTAATACCAAGGATAATAAAGACTAGATGGGTGTTTTTTTCTAGTTGTATTCTTATGTATATTATTCCCAGTCCATCTGGATTTTAGATCCTTGGAACCTGAGCCAAGGCTTTCAGGGTTTTGTTTTTCACACCTTCCTTTACATGTAGTAGACAGGTGCAGAGTGAATGTATCAGCTCTACTAGGCTGTTTGGTTTCTAGTTCTTCTAAAAGATCTTCTTGACTATCTGAGCTAAGTTAACGTTAAGTGGAAGTCCTTTGTCTTAAGGCTTTAAATATGTTCTATTACAGGGATGGGCACACTGTGGCCCAGGCTCACTGCCCACTTTTTGCAAATAAAGTTTTATTGGAGTACAGCCGTGCCCATTGGTTGATGTATTGTGTGTGGCTGCTTTTGCCCTATAGCAGCAGAATTGACTACTTGCAACAGAGACTATATGGCCACTAAAGCCTAAAATATTTACTGTCTGGCTTTTTACAGAAAAAGTTTCCCAGCCTTTGTTCAAGAATATAGATTAGTTCTTGAAATGCCATGGTATGGAATTTTGAGAGGAGATTATTCTTTTCAAATTAAAAAAATTATTTTTTCCCTCTTAAAGTTTATTTATTGGTATATTAATAATAGTATACCTATTTGTATTATGGGGCACTTGATGTGTTGTCATTATAAGGGAATAAATTAGTGAATTAACCTTTAAAATTATAATTGAAACTGAAGTTATAGTATGATCTTGTCACATTATTTGAGGAATACAATTAAGTCATTATAAATTTTATTAATATTAATCTAGAGGATAGTTGTTCTAGAACTTAACTTCAACATATTTTGATAACATTTGGAAGAGTGTCTTAGTGCATCTATTTTCATGCACTCAAAAGACTCTCCTAAAATCACTATGGTATTTAATTAAAATGTTAAAATATTTAATTATTTTATGCCACAGGGAATAACTCTTGTAATTGCACTTAGTCTAGGGAAGAAAGTAATTTGTTTTTCAGGTAGTGCTGACTTTATTAGCAATGCTATCAGCATATTACCATGTTATATTGTTTAAAACCTGATTATCTGTTATGTTATTGTAAAATACAGTGTTGGTAGAAGAAGTTGAAAATGCATTTTAATATATCAAATTAACATTATATGGCAGAACTCAGAAAAGCCTCATTTAAGTTTTTAGTACTATATTAAATTTTGACAAAGTACATCTCTTCAGAACTTAGACATTTATAAACATTTTAATTGAGGCAACTCGTGACTAATCTTTAAAAAAATAATAATAATCTAGCTATATAATTACATCTAAAAATAATCTTATATTGTGAAGGGAGGCCTTTGAGTAGATAGTTTTATAAGTGAATTATCAGCTTCTAGAACAGCACTGTCCAATAGAACTTTCTGCAGTGATGAAAATATTCATATTCTGCACCGTTTAGTACAGTGGCCACTATACTCGTCCCATGTCGCTTTTGAGTACTTAAAATGTGACTAGTGTGACTGAGAAACTAAAATTTGAATTTTATGTAATGTTAAGCAATTTAAATTTAAATAGCTATGTGTTGCTAGGACCTACCATACTGGACAGCACAGTTCTAGAGTGTCTGTTCTGTGCTTCTTCAGGGTTCCCTTGCTTCCTCTTGCACATAGATATTTGCAGTAAATGCATATTGACCTCATTTTTAAAATTATTTACAATAATTGCTTAGGTTGTATCTTAGTAATTATTATATCAAGTGACAAAATGTTACAAAATGTTATCAAGTGACAAAAGTGTCAAAATTCCTAATTGAAGATATAAAGGTAAAATTAAATAAAAGTAAAAATGAACTGAAATGTATACATTATATTTTATAGGCTTGCTTTCTGTTTATAGAAAGCAAATACATTGCAGTTACTGTATTTAAAAAAACTAATTTTAAACTTTCTGATAAGAAATGTTTTGTTGAGAAATATATTTAGTTAATTCCACAGCAGTGCTCAGGGTTAGGGGTAGGGTTATGCCTTTTTTCATTTTGTCTCCATTGATTTGTCCATATTTCCTGAGTTTCTTCATTTATGAAATTTCTGTAATCAACACATATTTCATTAAGGTTATTTCAGGAATTAGTAAATAATATTTATTTGTTATAAGTCATTTGTGATGATGGTATTTCCTGATCCTGGATTTATTCTTGCATTTCTTTGTTCAACAGAATTTTCGCAAAGGAGTTTTCAAGGCACATAAATAACTGATTGGACAGTGTGTTATTATAGCAGTTATGAAATGATTCCATCTATTTATAGAGATTCATCTATTGACAGATCTATATGTATAACATTTATTTTGAGGCTAAAAAACTTAGCCACAAATGTCTTTTTTTGTTGTTGCTCTCTTAAATATATTTTCTTCTTTATCAGCCAGAGGGTCATTTACATTAACATTGAAGCTGTGCCCATGTATGCTTCTGTAAAGACTCACCGTGTTCTGCCTTTTCCATACTAACAAAATATATTCCTTGATAATTGGGTTTAAATCTTTGGAAGATGTATAACTGAATTGTTATATGTCATATTGGTGATCTATATTTAAAAGACTTCTGTGTAGAATCTTTTTAGAATACAGTATATTCAGTCTCTTTTTGATGTATCTGTTTCCTATACTAGGTTTTCATGAAGTGGTTCATACTTATATGAATTTAGAATTTTATAATCAATCTAATTAGCATAAATGACTATGGAATTTCTGTCAGGCAAACAGAAGACTTTAAAAAACTATAGGCTTGAATAGATTGAATTTTTTGTTTTGTCTTCACAACTAAAGTTCACAGAGTTTTGTGTTTTTAAAACCTTATTTAAAAATTCAGGCTGTCTCTATCATATTGATAAATTATCATATAGCATGGATTCACTGTGTTTTGAATCATTAATGTAATTGTTTTCCAAATAGAAAGAACTCTGCAACATGATACTTGACTGCTGTGCCCAACAAAGGACATATGAGAAATTTTTTGGCTTATTAGCTGGGGTGAGTTCCAACCTCATTTTTCTTGTTGGATTTTGATGAAATCACAAGGGTAATTCTTAACATGAGTATTGTGAATTAATGTGTCTGCTTTGTTGCCTGGTCTAATATAATAACATATCTTTGCTGAAAGCAAATTGTTCTTCCCTTCCACAGGTTTCCCACTCTCTGCAGCTTCCTCCTTTCCCACTTCATTTTTGTAGTGCCTTAACGTTACGTATTACTCTTCCAGAACTTTGAGAAATTCCACATGCTTTGTAAAATTTCCCAAAGAGGACAGTTAAATGCTTTCTTTTCAAAATGTCACAGCAGTTTCTGAAGTCAAGTACATGCTCAGGCAGCACAAATAAAGCATGAGCTAAAATAACTTTTTGAGTCCAAACTCAACCCACAGAGAAGTACATTTATCTTATACAAATGTGTGTGTCTGTGGTCAGCTACATGTATAACTTTGTTTTAGCATATAAATCCCAGGTAGATAGGGGTGATATATATTAACTTCTTTTTTGAGCATCCCATTATACAGCACAAGAAGATTGAGTGATATGATATACAAATATTTATTAACTTTTGATTGAATAAATTAGTATTTAATATGCTCATAATGGTATTGACATTTTTATTTTTAATTTATTAGCGATTTTGCATGCTAAAAAAAGAATACATGGAATCCTTTGAAAGTATATTCAAAGAACAATATGATACCATCCATCGCTTGGAAACAAACAAATTGAGAAATGTTGCTAAGATGTTTGCTCACCTCTTATACACCGATTCACTTCCATGGAGCGTAAGTAGATGGGTCAATATTTGTACTTCTTTCCTAATCCCCTGTTATTATGAAATAGATATTAAGTATAACATAGCCATCCTTTTCCTATGTAGGAAATGTACTTTAAAATGAAATGTGGAGCAAACTTTTACTATAATGGCAATCTTTGAGGTTGTGTTCATATAACATGGGATCAAAAAACTAAGTAGGGACTCCCCTGGTGCTGCAGTGGTTAAGAATCCGCCTGCCAATGCAGGGGACACAGGTTCGATCCCTGGTCCAGGAAGGTCCCACATGCCGCTGAGCAATCAAGCCTGTGCTCCACAGCTACTGAGCCCGCACACCACAACTACTGAAGCCCGCATGCCTAGAGCCCGTGCTCCGCAACAAGAGAAGCCACCGCAATGAGAAGCCCGCGCACCGCAACGAAGAGTAGCCCCCGCTTGCCGCAACTAAAGAAAGCCCGCACGCAAGAACGAAGACCCAATGCAGCCAAAAATAAATAAATTGATTAATTAATTAATTTTTTTAAAAAAAGAAAACCTAATAATGTGTGAGTGTAAGAAATACCATCCTGGATGATATTAACAGTCCAAACATTGCAGTGCTTTTTGATAGTGATGGCTAGGAGTGTTTTCAGAGAAAATATAGATTTTCATCTTCTCTGTGTACACACATGTGTGCACACTCATATTCACGTACACCAATAGTTTGGTGGCACCTAAGCCTCTGAGTTACTGCCTGTTTCCTGACGGAGTAACTGTCAATAGTTCCTCTGGTAAGGACATGAGAGAAATGACTGTTCGGGCAAGATGTATTTTTCTTAGCAGGCATTGAAGTTGGGTAAGTGATAGGGAGGAGCTTCTGTAGTCATAGTTAGAACAAGGAAAGATATTCTCGATGGGGAAATGTACACGGGGTTGGAATTTGAACTGCATTCATTAAGGTGGCACTTAATTGTACAATTACTATTCATTCAACACCCATTTGTTTAGTCACTAACTCTGTGCCCAGAAAGAGACACTGGGCATCCAAAATGAATTGTATATGGTCCCTGCTTTCAAGAAGCTTAGTACCATATAACAGAAGAGGTAAGATGCCCAAGGTAATAATGCAAAATACAAAGTGGTAGGTTAGGCTGAAGGAACTGAAAAATCGGAAAGAAATTATATCCAAGAAGGAAGAAAAAAGAGGATCATATTGTAGAATACCACAACCCAATGGTAGAAGGAAGCAGCATCATTGAGCTTATAAATGTTGGATAGATTTTTGTAATACTTTAAGTACTAAGTGTGTCCAGCTACTTTAATAGGCATTTATAAGCTAATAACCCAGCAGGCTAATCATAACTTTTACTTTGTTTTTACTCCCTTCTCTGGGAAAATGAAATCAAAGTTTTAAACAATTGAAATAAGTGAGCTCCTGGAACACATCCCTAAAAAACTGGAGGTTGCTTTTATTTTTATTTACCCTAAAATTTCTCTCTGTGAGCTTCAGTAAGCTCACTATCACAATCTTTTAACTATTCAGAACAAGCCATCACTCTTCGTCTTTACTCTTCTTGTGTACTCTAGTGCTGGACAGAACTGTAGCTTGATGCTTTAAGTGGCATTTTGCCCCAAACCCTCATACACCCATGTTTTGATGAGTGAGTTTTAGGAGCTAGTAATCTTAGCATTATATGCTCAAGACAGTATTCCTCCCTGCTATAAAAAGCACATTACTCGGGAAAGAGAATGAACTCTATTTCTGTAGCGTCTTAACATTTTGGAAATTTGTATAGAGAAGCAGTCTTAAACTTTCCCAAGTAATAATGCGTATCAGCATAAGGGAAGATATTTAGAGATAATTCTAACTGCAGATGAGAACAAATCGTTAATTTCAAGGGACACTAAAAGTTACAGATATTGGTCACTTTGTCTCATCTTTTGAACACCAAAATAAAATTATCGTTTCCTAATTTTAATTTTCAGGTTCTTGAATGCATAAAGCTGAGTGAAGAAACCACTACGTCCTCCAGTAGAATTTTTGTGAAAATATTTTTCCAAGAACTGTGTGAATACATGGGTCTTCCTAAACTTAATGGAAGATTAAAGGATGAGTAAGTTTATTATTAAGCACTTTTTATTCTTACTGCCCTCGGAGGTTTTCCCCTACTTTAGCAGCCGTAAGTTCACCCTTAGTTGTAAAAATACAAGTTAAGTCCTTAGGACATTCTTTGTCCGTTACACTGCTCTGACTCTGATGTTCTGTGTGGCACAGGACAAGGTGAAACTTTTAACGATCGTTTAGTTCAAGTAGAGAAAATGCAGAATTAATGCCTCTTTTAGTTTAGTTAGAACATACAAAATTTTTTTGCATGCTCACTGGAGTTTCCCAGTAATGAGTATTTGTAGTTTTATTTTCATTTTTACCCTAATATTGAGCCAAAGAATGATAATTTTTTATATTATCAGTGGATGATTGTGAACATATACCAGTGAATATCAGTCCTGTAACTGTTGAAATTATTACGCTGAACTAGGGCTTTGTTCCAGGACTATTATGGAATCCCTGTCCCAGCTTCCTTACTTCCTGTGTATTCAGATTGCCCATTGCCACTCACATTGGCTTCTACTCCATTCACACTCCTGAAATCCTTCCAGATTTTTTTCAGTGACCACCTGCCGAGTCCCGCAGTCATTCTCAGTCCTCATGCCTCTTGACCTCTTGGTCTCACTTACACCGTTGCCCACTTGCTCATGGGCTCCTCACTTTCTTCTCATTCTGCCTTGCTCCTCCCAACCTCTCTCTCCCCTTCAGCCTGCCTCTCCGGTGTTCGCTAAAGGTCTGTCCTGGATTCTGCATGCTCTGGGCGGATCCATCCGCTTCTCTTAGCTTCGTATACTTACTTATTGGTCCTTATCTACTTTGCCAGGCTCACGCACTCCCTCTCCAGCAAGCCGCGCTGCGGCTGCACTGCACCAACGCTGCCCAGCTTGTTAAGCAAGTCTGGCTCGTTCATGCCTCCTTACCTCTGTTTCCAGAGCTGGGAATTCCTTCTCTTGTTCTATCCAGCAAACTCATATTAATCGTTCCTCTTACATTAAGTTACCTTTTTCTATGAAGAATGGTTTTTCCTAACTCTGCAGCTTAGTGCATTGAATGTAGCACTCAAAACCACATGTCCAAAACCACATTATATTGTTAATGTTTCTCTATTTTTCCCCCTCCTTAGAAACAGTGATTCCTACAGTCTTCATCCTTGATTTCTCTTTTGTTGACTGCTCGTCCCCTCCTCCAGTACCTTCCACAGTGCTGTGTATACATGCGTGTTTGCATGTACAACAGAAGAGGCTTGTTTTGTTTTGTTTTTTACTCTTCTGTACATACACTCACATATAATAAATATACATATGTATATGTAGGTTTATATGTGTTATATACGTATATCTATTCTGAGTGTTGTGTGTGTATAAGAAAGTTTTTAAAAAACCTCCTCTTGTATAATTCTAGAAATCAATTTAATTTTTTTTTTTTTTTGACCTCTCCTCGCGGCTTGTGGGATCTTAGTTCCCCAACCAGGGCCCATGGCAGTGAAAGCGCTGAGTCCTAACCACTGAACTGCCAGAGAAATCCCTAGAAATTAATTTTAGTAAATTATGACTTGACCCCACTCATTTAGATAGCATGCAGCCTGACCAGATAAATGATTTTTAAATCACTTGCTTGTATTTCATTTACTAATTTAATATATAGAAAATCTGAAAAATGACTGTATAAGGATTTTGCCTTTTTATATTTAAGCAATCTGTCCTCTTTTGTTCATTTTCTTTTTCTTTTTTAGAACTCTACAGCCATTCTTTGAAGGATTATTACCCCGAGATAACCCAAGAAACACTCGGTTTGCCATCAACTTCTTTACTTCTATAGGTCTTGGAGGTTTAACGTAAGAATTATTATCAGAATTTTATTCAACTTACAGAATTATCTCACAGTTGCCTTCAAGGCAGAATCTAACAGAGATTATGTTTCTAATTAGGGATGAATTGCGTGAGCATCTCAAAAATACACCAAAGGTCATCGTGGCACAAAAACCAGATGTTGAACCAAATAAATCCTCCCCCTCCTCTTCCTCCTCTGCGTCCTCCTCCTCGGAGTCTGACTCCTCTGCCTCTGGTTCGGACAGCAGTGACAGCAGTTCAGAGTCTTCTAGTGAAGAAAGCGATTCTTCATCCACCGGCAGTCAGAGCTCAGCCTCAGGTATTGAAACTCATTTATAATTGATCGTGCTCTTTTCTAACAAGTATATTGCTGGTGTTGTTTACAAGGGAAGAGAATAATTTGATTGCTTATTTATTTTAGAGTTCAGTTGTTTAAAAGCCACAGTTAATAATATAAATGATCACCTATCACTGTTGCAGTCTCTACTGAATTCAGCATTTACAATGCTAAGATGATCTTTTGGAATCCTCTTCAACGAAATGAAGATATTCCATTGGCAAATATTTATTTGAGTGCTGACTGAAATGCCATTCATAATGTCTGTAATCTAGTTTACAGGAGCTTTCCTGATGGTTATATTTTAAAGAAATTTTAATTTTTTACTTATAATAGTGAAGCTTTATATTAGTAATTGACGCATACCACACATTCAGTGCACACATTTTAAGTGAACAGCTGTATAAATTTTCATAAACAGACCACATCCGTGTAGCCAGGACCCAGAATGAGAACGACCGGTACCCCAGAAATCTTCCTTTTTCCCTCTTGTACTTACTACCACTCCTCCCATCCACTGCCTCATGGCAGCTCCTGTTCTGATTTGTAATTCTATAAATTAGTTTTGCCTGCTTTTAACTTTAGAATTATATATTATGAATTCCTTTATGTTTGGTTTATCTTTCAACTTTACGTTTGTGAGATACATTCGCACTATTGCATTTAGTTATAGTTCATTCATTCTCATTGCTGTATAGTTTTTCACTATGCAGATATTCCACAGTATATTTAACATTTATCCCTTTTACTCAATGGAAATTTAAGTTTATAAATAGTGTTGCCATGAATGCTCTTGTACATATCTTTTGGCGACATACATATATATATATATATATATATATATATATATATATATATATATGCACATTTCTGTTGGATATATACCTAGAGGTGGAATCACTGGGTTGTAGGGCGTGTGTAGATACTGCCAAACAGCTTTCCAAGTGGTTATTCTAGTTTACAATCCCACCAGCCATGTATGAGAGTTCCCGTAGCTCCCATCTTCACTAACACTTTAACTGACTGTCTTTTTCATTTTAGCCATTTTGGTGGGTGTGTAATGGTACTGCATTGTGGCTTTAATTTGCATTTCCTTGATCAGTAGTGAAGTTGAGCATCGTTTTGTGTATTATTGGCCATTTGGATATTTTCTTTTTGTTAAGTGGCTGTTCAGATTTTTTGCCTCCTCCCCCCCTTTTCATTAAGTTGGCTTTTCTGTTGATTTGTAAGTGCCTTTATGTATTTCAGATATGTATCTTTTGTCACATGTATGTATTGCAAATAACTAGTCCTGTTCTTATCTCTCGAGCCCCGCAAGGCTGCCAGAGCTCTGCTGGTCTATGTCCCTCAGCAGCAGCCCTGAATCAGCAGATACTCGCAGGGAGAAAGTGACATTACCTTACCTCTCTGTGGTTCTGCCTTCTCTTGAATCTTGGCCCTTCTAGTCCTCATTTTTTTTTTTTCGCCAGCTCTCTGGTGTCTTTATTTTTTACTTTTTATCTTGAACTAATTTTTGACTTATAAGAAAGTTGCAAAAATAGTACAGAGAATTTCCATATAGCCTTCACCCAACTTCCCCTAATGTTAGCATCTTCCATAACTGTAGTTCACTTATCAAAACCAGTAGATTAACACTGGGAAAATGCTATTCACCAAACAACAGGTCTTATTTGAATTTCACCAGTTTTCCCACTAATGTTCTTTTTCTTTTTCCAGGGTCCTCCTTGCCTTTAATTGTATTTCTCTTTAATCTTCTACAACCTGTGGTAGTTCTTCTCAGGCTTTCCTTGTTTTGAATGGCTTTGACCCTTTTTAAGTCCTCTGGTCACTTATTCTGCAGAATGTCCCGCAGTATGGAGATCTGTCTGATGTTTTCTCATGATTAGAATGAGGTTATTCATTTTTGGCCAGAATACTGTAGAAACGATGTGTTGTTCTTACTGTGCCTTATTGAGGAGTTGATAATATTGATATTGGTGACGTTAAGTTTGATCACTTGGTTAAGGTGGTATCTATTGGGTTTTCTCATGGAAACTGTTTTTCTTTATAAATTAATATCTTGTAGGGAGATAATTCAATACTATGCAAATCTCCTCTTTCAGTCTTCTATTTTCACATCCATCTTTGGATCTTATCTGCAACACTTATTACTGTAGTGTTTGCCAAATGGTGGTTTTCCTGTTTGTCTCTTTTTTTCCACATTTGGTAATTGAATTTCTCCTGTAAGAAAGAGTTGTGCCCTCCTCCATTTATTTATTAATTCAACTATATATTTATATCAGTGTGGACTCATGGATATTTATCTTATTCTATGGGTTAAAGTCCAATGCTATCATTTATTTTCTTGTTCAGATCATTTCAACTTTGGCAATTAGGAGTTCCTTCAAGTTGACTCCTGTGTTCTTTTGACATACTCCCATCCCTTTTTTTGAGCACTTCCTTCCTTATAGCATCTTAAGTTGCTCCAGATCTTTAGTGCCTTTCAACAGAAGATGTTAAAATTTTATCTGGCATTTCTAGTTGTTTTCAGCAGCATTACTAGTCTTTCACAATTTTCTCTGTCCTCCTTGGGAAGGGGAAGTGCTAGAGTAAAGGATTTTTTCAAATATGCCATTTTCTGAAAAGGTCTATGTTGTTTTCCCCAGGGCCAATTCTGCTTTCTTTCATCATAGTATCTTAGTTTGAATAAGAGATAGTCTGATTGTCCAAAATGCATGTCATTTCTTGTATCTTTTAATGCGTATTTCAGAGAGGCAGCACTTTTCCCCACAGCCTTATTAGTAGGTTGGAAGGCTAGTCTTTACACGCTTGTTTCACTTCAAAGTGTTTTACACACTAAGTGGCATGCAGAATTAGGGGACTTTCAGTGTTTTATATTATTAGAGCAAGATTCCATTTGCTCACAGGAAATTTTATTCTTGAATTGAAATACACTAACATTGTTCATTTACCATTCACCTCTAAAGAATTTGTTATTTCATGGTATCTGTTTTGAGAACAGATGATAACACAGCATGAACTGCTGCAATAAGGAAGCTTGCTGATTCAAAATTAATTTGCCTCATCATACTATTTCAGTAGAGAGCTTTCAATTTTATCAGTAAAATATTAAATAGCATAAAAGCAATACGAACTTACCCCAAATTAGAAAATTTTAAAGCAAACACCAAAGAGAGAGAAGAGTGCATATTATTATAGGGCTCAGGTTTTAGTGTCAAGAAGCACCAAGAGTGGCATACACCAGGGTCAGAGAGATGTCGATTCTGCACAGAGCCAGATGGTTTCTGCTTGGGTAGCTGCAGCTCAGCTGAGCTGCTTGATAGGAACCAGAGAAATAGGTCCTTAGTGGCAAACCAACTGACTGTGCCAGGGGTAGGCATTTGGCAGGAGAAACAGAGGCTGGTACACTGAGGTTTGGGTGGAGGTAGGACAAGGGTAGGCAACTTTCCACCATAGTTTCTTCTTTTTGTATTCATATGAATTTGACAGAAATTGTGGTCATCTCAGTACCTTTGATTATGTACCCAAACTAAATAACACAGATATAGTGATTAAATGTGTTTTATAGCTTAAAATGGTAAGATATTTCATTGTAATTAATACTTATATTTGTGATCATATCAATAAAATTAAAAGTTTCAAGGCCTTCTTAGAGGAGTTTTCTCAGAAATCAAGCCTTTGTGGCTCTCATAAAGCCTATGATTATATCTCAATATAGCTTCTCTTTGCTAGTACAGTTAGTCCTTCTCTAATAGCAGAACTATCGTTTCTGTAGGCAGAGGTTTTCACTTGAAAAATACATATTCATATCATTACACAAACCCAGTCATCCTGCTCAACGCACCTTTTAGGAAGTGATGTTGCTGGCATGTATGATCATTGCATTTTAATTATGTACGAGATCTGACATAATATTTCATATGACATAATGCATGTGGGCTGGAATTTATGTTTTGGATAAAATTTGTGAGTGGAAATGTACCACTTTAGTCACTTCATTAAAACTTTTACATTTGCTATAGTTTATTTAAAGTTCTTGTTTACTCTTTTGAGTTAAGGATCAAAGCAGTACTTCAGTTAATATATTGTATATTCTTAAAAATTACACTATTTGTATAATGTTCTGTCATCAGACTTTGCATTCAGTCAATTTGGCTCTGCATCCAGTTTGTCTGAATTAGTAAACCTATAATGCGTCAATAAGTGTGATTTTTCAGTTGTGAAATTAAGACTAAAATGAAAGCTAACTATATTTCATTTTACACATGCAGATAAAGATGTAAGAAAGAAGGGGCAAGGGAACCACAGAAGGAAAGAAGTAAATAAATTGATCAGGAAACAACACACGAATGATAGGAAACAAGAAGAAAGGAGACCAGAGCAACGGCACCAGGAAACGAGGACCGAGAGAGAAAGGAGGTCAGAGAAACCCAGAGACAGAGATTCAAGAGATCCCGTAACAAAGTACACTTCAGACAGAGGGCTTCCTTCTGAGCGAAACAGCTACAGCAGAGCCATGAAGGACAGAGAGCAAGAAATGTACATGGATTTGGAACATAATCTTGGGGATCCCAAAAAGAAAAGAGGAGAGAGAAGAAATTCTTTCTCTGAAAATGAGCGCAAATACCGAAATAAGGACAGTGAGAATTTTAGAAGAAAGGATAGGTCCAAGTCAAGAGAAAAGGATAAAAAACATTCAGCCTCTAGAAGTGATGAAGATAGGTATCAGAATGGTGCTGAGAGGCGATGGGAAAAATCTAGCCAATACTCTGAACAATCCAGAGAATCAAAGAAAAATCAGGACCGGCGAAGAGAAAAGTCTCCAACAAAGCAAAAAAAATAATTCTGCAAAATTACAGAAACTGAACATGCCTTATATTCAGTTGAAACAAATTATTTTTTACATTGATTGACAAACTTTGTAGAGAATTCTTGTATAAAGTACTGGTTTGTATTTGTACATTTAAAAAATGTTTTCATTTAAAAAAATGTTTTGTAATTGATACATCTCAAGGCCCTCCACATAAAATTATTTGAAAAGTTTCACCAGAGAGGGATGTAATTCTTGCCAATATTTTGTTAATAAAATGATCAAATGCTCATTGAATCAGTGATTTTTTTCATTGACAAAATTTTTTTTCTGATAATGTTTCCAGTTGTTCATAGAATTATTATAATAAATTGTTAGTGACTTTTTATTTGTAACTGAAGACCAAAATAGATGAACCATTTCAGGTTAACATTTTTGCTTTGTTAATAAGATGCTATGAACCTTTCTTAGGAGTCATGCTTTTTTTAAAGTAGAGGAATTATTTTAAGTTTCATATTATGTCTTGAGCAAAATAGGTATGTGTAGTTTTTTCCGGAAGTGTTTTGGTGAAGCTAGGTGTATGTTAGTCTTTAAACAGATACACAGCTATCTGATTTATAATTAGGACTTCTCTCGATAACATCTCTTTCTGGACTGTTAGATGAACGTTTAATTGAAATTCTTTGTGATTAGTGCTTTTTCTCAGCCTTGAAGTTATATCACTGTTGGTAAGTTAATATGTATTTAATTTTTAATTTGGATTAATAGATCACCGGAAAACATACAGTCATGAGAAATGTGGGCAAGACTAACTGTGAAATAATTCTAGTTTTTTTTATAAGAATTTTAAGGGTTTCTATCATTGTAACTCTCACCATTTAATATGTGACTGTATTATTTATTACTTTTGAAATAAAATATTGCCTCTGAAATTTTAGATCTGCTGACAGACATTTAACCTTATTTACTAAATAGACTACTTGTACTTGTTCACCTTAAAAGTACATAAAATCCATTTTAGCCAGTATCCAGGTTCAAGAGTAATGGGACCACCATTTTAATGTTTCGCTTTGAGACGTACTCTGATTCAAAATGTCTTCTATTTTTGTTATTTAAAAACTTGAGTATAAGTAACAATAAAGTCCATGTCAGTAAAGAAATATTATGCTCTCCTCCTCCTCTTCCTCTGTCCCCCAAAGTATTAAATGGAATATGGCAGCTTGGAAAAATTCTTTTCAACACTTTCTCCATGTCTGGTGGTTAGAAGGTGGTGGGTTGTGATTACAATGGACCATCACAGACATAGTACATTTCACAGAACTGTGAAGCTCAGCAAATTGGATTTAAGGAACACATAGGCTGTAAGCCCTAAAGGAAATAAATAAGTGTTAATTTTTTTTTTTAACTAAACATTTATCTTTAGAGGTGGTAACAAGGAAAAAACAGTGGACTAGAAATTTTATTTTCTTCACTTTAACCTTAGTTCATAATTTCTTTTCTAAATGTAAAAATGGGAAACCATTCTTTTTACTGAGTACTTAAGACCTTAAAGAGTTATTAAAGTAGACTATTTTTTTTAATGTAACTTTTATGAGCTTCTGTGTGCCCAAGTCTGTTCTAGGAATTAGAGGTAAAACAATGAAAGAAACAAAGTCTCAACTCTTATAGTTGGGAGAGAGAATGGTGAAAGACAATGAACAAAGAAATGTAAGTGTACCCAGTGGTAATAAATGATGTGAAGAAGAGAGAGTGTGTGATAATGGAGGGGGGCGGGGGGTGATGATTTTACATAGGAAGGACAGAGAAGATATCTCATAAGGTGGTGTTTGCTGTGGGAAGAACCAAGGCAGAAGGAACTGCTGAGGCATAGATATTTATTTATAATAAATATTGCCTGGAAAGTTTTGTTAATATTTCCTGTTGTACTTTTTTTTTTAATTGTTAAAATTATTTATTTTTTTCTCTATAAATATAGTTAAGTCTCTTTAATTGGAATCCCAATAAACTGATAACAGATAGTAATTATCAACAGATGATAATAGATATCATTCAACATGGATTGGATATGTTCCTGTATTTTAAAACAGGAAAGGAACTGCTAAGTGAATTAATAATATAGATGAAGTTGTAAGGAGGTTGCTTAATATTCTTAAAATAACATACCATTGTTGCATACTGTTAACTGTTTCCTGTTGTACTTAATTCAGCTTTTTTTACTCTTCACGATTTTATTTACTCTTACAAAAGCAGTTAACGGAACACTTAAGTACCTTCAAGCAGATGTATTTAAAGTGTAAGGGAGTCATATCAGGACATAATAAATAAGAGCCTGGGTGGGAAATTGCACTGTTTGCCTTCTCGATGCATTTCTATAGCATCAAATATGTGTTCCCGTCCACTGCCTGCCACTCAGGCAGGTTTCTCACTTTCATCCTTTTTAATATGCAGACAAGAAATATGTTTGCTATGTCTAATTTTTTACTTTTCAGGATTAGCATTTTGTAAGGATCACCTGAGTTCTAGATACTTTGCATGCGTTGCTCATTGTTTTTCAGTTTCGCAACTTCCTTGCCTCCAGGGTTCTCTTCCCCCATCCCTACATTTCACATCCTTAGCCACCTACTCCTGTGGTCATCTCCTTCATGTTGACATCAAAATCCATACAACCTCTGAAAACTCTCCTTCAGGCACTATACTTTGACCCCTGCCCATCCAGCTCATCTGCTTTAATGCTGCTATTCTAGCAATCTTTTTTACTTCATCACAACTTTAGAGCTATTGACTTTGTTCTAATGTTACCCCCTCCCTCATTTCTTCACTTCCTTGTTCTGTGGTCCATCATTTGATAGATGAACAAATGAATAAACTAATTTCCACAAAACAACCCTTTGAGAATTGGTTTTGTCTTCCTGTATTGCAGAAGAAAAGAGTGAAATCCAGAGAGGTTAATTAGGTTCAGGCCACAAAGCTGGTATATAGCAGGACCAGATTTTAACCCAGATAAACTTTATTCCAGCTTGAGAGAAGTAATATTTGAGTACCAGCTCTGCCACCTACCAGCTGTGTGGACTTGGGCAAATTATTTCATCTCTCCAACCTTCACATTCATCTTTAAAATGTTTATTGTGCCCACAGGGAACTATATTCAATATCCTGGGATAAACCATAATGAAAAAATATAAAAAAGAATGTATGTGTAAAACTGAGTCACTTTGCTGTACAGCAGAGATAACACAACATTGTAAATCAACTATACCTCAAAAAACATTTTTTTTAAGTTTGTTGTGCCCACCTTACACAGTTATAGTGATGATTAAATGAAATAAAGCAGTCAAAGGCCTGTAG
Organism: Eubalaena glacialis; assembly: GCF_028564815.1. Classification (NCBI taxonomy): domain Eukaryota; kingdom Metazoa; phylum Chordata; class Mammalia; order Artiodactyla; family Balaenidae; genus Eubalaena; species Eubalaena glacialis. The sequence continues at coordinate 186,762,989 of NC_083716.1, read as the reverse complement.
TAATACATAGCACAAAGTGGGCATTTAACAAATACTGGTTTTCTTTTTCCCCAGCATCTAGCAAAGACTTAGGAGAAAATTGAGGTTCATTGACTGACTCATGATTGCTCTGTTATATGTCATCTGTGATACAGTGTTAAAAAAGGATTGTGTTTAAATAGCTACACAGAAAATTAACGGATTTTTCTAGAGTCAATGTGTGACAAAGAGTAATTCTCTATCATTTCTCTCCTATTTTAGTACTTCTTTTCCAGATGTATATATTCTTTTAATTTAAGCAACCAGCTTCTTATACCCCTGATTTCACATTTCCCAAATGTGTTGTCAGAAAGGGGAAAAAAAGTTTTCGTTATCTCTGATAGTTATGAGTGAATTTTTTTTATGAGGGAATTTTTTTGTTCTTGATTTTAATACTTTGTTTATGCCACTGTCATTTTGACTCAACTGGTGTGTTTTTTTCCCCTCTAATTCATGTCTACCTTATAATTATATGCTTTCATTCATCAAGATCTTTTAGAACCCTGATCCTTTTTTCCTAATCCTTTTCTCACTTTTTCCAATGTAGTCAGATGTCCTTTCTGACCTTTCAAATTCTTTCATTCTGTTCCATGTTTATTCCACTGGATGTTTCTTCAGTCAAGCAAACTTTAATGTCCGCTGATATTTTAGGAGAGAACCCGGAGTGCCTGGTGTGACCTTTAGGAAACCTCTGTTCCCTTCAGGTGGACATCTTCGTGTGCACACTTCCAAACCCTAACTGAAACACTTGCAAGTGGTTTTCCTGGCTCTCCTTATTCTGATCTCTTGGGTCCCCTCAGCCTTTCAGCCTTGGATATGTTCTACAACTTCTATTTATACCCACCCACATGTTTCTTTTTAAATGTCCTTAAAAACTTTTGAGCACGTTGCGTATCTCCAGTTAGAACATATGTTTCTTGAAGTTAGTCCTATCTATGCATTGTATGTTTTCTAGAGATAAATGTGTGGACATCTCCTTACCACTATGACTCACCATCCTCACCACGCAAGACCATGCGTTGTGGGGAGGGATGAAACTGTTGAGTTCACCTTAGGCCAACTTTGCACAGGTAGAAGAAGAAAGGAGATACTCAACTAGCCAAAGTCACATAGGGTGTGCATGTCTGTGTGTACGTACAGAAGAGCACAGGCTTTCTTTTAGAAAAAGACTCAGGTTCATATAGAGTAATTTATGGCCATTTAAATTGAATACTATTTGGCTAACTGCACATGTAAGTCTGACTTTTTACCACTTGCTGGTTGTTGACCTTCATTCAGGCAGTCCTTTTTTTTTTTTTTTTTTTAACTTTTCAGACAGGTCCTTTAACCTCTATGTCTCAGTTTTCTCATCTGTAATATGGTTTAATAATTGTAATTCCCTCAAATAGTAAATGATCTCTGTGGCATGCTTAAAACAGTGCCTGGCACTCAGTGCTCATCGTTAACAGTTTGTACTATCAGTGTACTGACATGGTACCACTAGACCAAGAACTGCAAACTCAAATACCTACAGGGCCAGGTGGATCACACGGCTGAAACAATCAAATGCAGCGGTAAACTGGAGTCATTTAAAGGCAGCAATAGGTGCCCAGCTCCACCCAATTGTGTCGTAGGCTGAGGTTGACAAATCTGCCCGGTTTTCAAGAGGATTAAAGAATAAGAATTTGTATGTAGCTTTTGATTGTTTAATGTTGACAATGACTTTGAGTAAGTTTAAAACAGCCCAAAGTTTATTGAAGGTCCAAAGAAAGCAGTCTCTAAGGTAAATTAGCTTTCGAGTAGCTGGTTTGTGATTCCACTCTAAACCCTCAAAAACGATCTTTCACTTAATTTTGAAATAACACTTTTATTATACAAAGAAGATCTTAGCTTTAGTTTCTGCTCTCATAATAGTTGGAGAATAGGCCCTTCATCTTTCTTGAGAAACCTCATTTACTTTGCTAATCTCAGCAATCCCCTCTAGCTACATTACTCCAAAACTTGTGTCAAGTTTCAGTTCTGCATTTCACTGGCCTATTCTCCATAATGTCATGGATCCAAAATACAATCCATTTTTCCTCAGATCTGCATCTTTTCCAACTTAACTCTGAAATGCTTCCACCAATTTCCTGTCACTTTTGCATTTTCAGAGCTGTTCCCCATCCTCAAATTGCCAAATTCTGTCAATATTGCTTTTGCAAGTCTTTGCGAATGTCCCTATCTTCCCACTCTGACACCACCATAGTCTTGGCCCTTTTTACTTATGGCTGGACTTGGACAATAGCTTATTGGTCATCTACTGTATGCCAGGTACTACTGTTCTGAGGATATAGCAAAGAGGACACACAAACAGGGGACCTGTTTTCAATTGAGCCTAAATTTTTGTGGGAAAACCAGATCAAGTTTAAAAAATAAAAACTTATACTTTGAAAAATGTTAGCTATCCAGAAAAATCAGTGCAGTGACCACCTATATACCATCTATCTAGATTCAGTTTAATCTAAAGCATTATTTTCGTCCAGTCCTCACCTTATCCACTGAAGTCCGATGACTCCTCTAGCGTTTCTTTAAAGTTCAAGTTCCATTTGTCTTTCTTAATGTTGGTTCTAGCAGCTGACCATCCTTTGAGCACTACTTTGTGGCAGACATTTTAGAGTACCTAATTTTTACAACGACAACCAAAAAGTAAGAGCTATCCCAATTTTACAGCTCACACGCTCATGTCTGCCCAGCTAAGACATGGCAAAGCCAGAACTCTATCCACTACGTGATCACACATGACAGGTGAAATCGGTTTTTTCTTAAGGTTACCCTGTCACACAAACACTGCTATAGCTGAGCTGGTTATTTACTGCCCTGGAAAGATACTACCCTTTCTCCTCTCTGGATTTCTGCCTCCCTCCTACCCTCCTCCTAAAATATCCTTTTCTGTTTGCCCATCCAAATCTTTCAAGATTCAACACACATCCACCTTGCTACTAACTTGAAGGTTGCTCTGCTGTAGAACCCAACAATGGCTTTTTCTTCTATAGCGCTTGATGCAATTCAAGGCACACATAGTAAACGCCTTGTAATTAGCACTTGTATATCATACAATGAGATCGTTTTTATTTTTTGTCTTACCCCACCTAAGTAGATTATACCTTTGTCAGTGGCAGGAGTTTTGTCTTAAACATTGCCTTTCTGTCTGTACCTTGTATAGACCAGGGTTTCTCAACCTCAGCACTATTGATATTTTGGGTTAGTTAATTCTTTGGTTTGGGGGCCTGTCCTGTACATCGTAGAATGTTTAGCAGCATCCTGGCCTTACCTATTAGATGCCAGTAGTACCAGCCTCCCAGTCCTGAAAATGAAAAATGTCTCCAGACATTGCCAAATAGGCCCTTGGAAGCAAAATCATCTCTAGCTGATGACCACGGCCATAGATGTAGCACTTAGGAAATACTCTTCAGTGAATCACAATGATAGTGTTTATTGTGGGAACTTCACTGTCTTCCACTCATATAAAGCTGTGTCTACTTATACAGCCCTCTTGTTTTTGTGAGGGCGAGATTTGTTTTAAATGAGGAACTCACCATTTAATAGAGAACAGAACACATTCTGGTTGACATTTTAAAAAGTAGATTTTCTGCAAATGGAAGCATGATTAGCCTGTTAAAATGATTGTCTCATATAGGTTCTGGTTTCTTGTTGTAGCTGTTTATTATAACCAACACATTTTAGGAATGGAAAACAACCAGCTGTGACTATTGTATTATTTTTAATCCCATATTAGAGAATTAGATTATCCAATATCCAAATACCTTAATTTTTGATCAAACACTTCAGTGACAGTCAAATGGTTGTTAAAGTGAATTAACTAGTCATTTAATCAGTAATTTCGTGCATTACAAGACCTAAATGATTGGGCAAATGGGATTGAATCTCCCGTGCGTCGGTTTCCCTCCTAGAAAAAATCCTGGAACAGTATCTGGTATGAATTAGGAGTCCTTATGAGTCCCATACTTTATATAGTACCCGTTTTGCTTAATCAGAGAGCTACCCTTCTCTAACACTTTTTTTTTTAATATATTTTATTTTTTATTTTATTTTTGGCTGTGTTGGGTCTTCGTTGCTGCGCACGGGCTTTCTCTAGTTGTGGCGAGCGGGGGCTACTCTTCGTTGCGGTGCGCAGGCTTCTCATTGCAGTGGCTTCTCATTGTGGAGCACGGGCTCTAGGCGCACAGGGTTCAGTAGTTGTGGCACGTGGGCTCAGTAGTTGTGGCGCACGGGCTTAGTTGCTCCGCGGCATGTGGGATCTTCCCGGACCAGGGCTCGAACACGTGCCCCCTGCATTGGCAGGCAGATTCGTAACCACTGCGCCACCAGGGAAGGCCCTCTAACACTGTTTTTACGACCGATATATGGTCATAAAAGCCTTATGAGGGCTGTACTGAACATTCGCTGTTTTTGTATGAGGATTATTCCTTCTCTCTGATCAGATAATTCTGGTAAACCTGCCAAAGAAAGAACTCCCTGGCCTGGCCATACAAAGTACCTGATCCCCCTGGGCAATGCCATTGGTTCACGAGTGAGCATGTGACCTAAGCTGGGCCACTCAGAGCTTCTCCAGTAGTTTTTCAGTTTGGTACATGAAACACAGGGCCATATCTAAGGGCACACAGAGCAAGGAAGGTGTTTATTGAAGCTAGAGCATCCACTGCCCCATGGAAAAAGCCAATCTGCAGTACAGAGGATGAGTACAACTCAAAAGCAAGCAGTGCCCAGATAGAGGAGGAGTCCTAATAATTTTGAGTCCCTAAATAAATTTAAGTGTGGCTGGCGCTAGACTTACAAGTTATATGAGCCAATGAATTCGCTTTTCTATTTAAGCTACTTTGATTTGGATTTGTACCACTTGCACTAAAAGCATCTGTATTAATTCAGGGTGATTCCTGTTGTTCGGCAGTTTTGGGTGACAAGGACAGCTCTTCCCACCACACTATACTTTTGCTTACCCACTTCTGCATGTAGCCTTTCCTTTTGAGTATAGATGAAAATAAATATATACTCCATAAAGACAACCTGTGAAAAATATAAAAAAGGACCTTTGGGCGGCTCTTAATACTTCACGGAAATATCTAAATGAGTGATTTTAAATGAGGTTAATTTTATTACTAGTGCTCTATTTTTATAACAGAACCTCACTTTTCCTACAACACTCTTCCTGGGCTTTGAAATGTATTGCACAGATGTAACAAGTCAGTTCACAAACAAAAATTGGTTTCATATTACCAGTGAAAAGGACTAACTGCAGCTATTTTGGGAGCTGTAATGCCTCCTTTAAACCACAAGGATACTTGAGCTCATTACCTTTACAACTAATGTATTCTCCTGATCATTTTACAATATGAAATACTGAACAGTAAGAAGACTTCAAACATTTGCAATCTTCTTACAGAATATAAATGCAGCCTGAAAACCCCATAATACACAGAGATGCTTCCTCAAAATATAGAAAAAACGCAGAAAGTAAATATTGCCATTCCTCAAGTTTTGAGAACAATTTTCCTTATGTCCTTAATATTATTTTCTGTCCAAAAAGGAAGAAACAAAATTCTTAATTATAGTTGTCCAAAGAGGGAAAAGAGAGAGGAGGGAAAGTTGTGTTTGTGGTTAATGAAAGACGCTGCATTTCTCGCCTAGGCTGGAGGCAAGTATTGGAGAATCGATAGGAGAGACGGGAGGCACTGGAGAGGAACAAGCAGTACTAATGAAAAAGCGTCTTCTACTACTGTAGACACTCCTTGGAGGTCAGACGTTCAATTTTACATTCCTTTGTGTCCCCAGGTTCAAATCTATCTCTTATAGGTAGTCAATAAGCATTTGATGAGTGAATGGGCAAACAGATTATTTTGATTTATTGCTAGGCAGAATGATTTGATACACTTCGGGATCCTCTGGGTTTTATGAAATGTTAAATGCAGGATCAATTATTGTTAACCTAATTGGAGTCCAAATGTAAGTATTTTGTAGTAGAGCAAGAGAAAATAGAAGGTAAGAATGCATTAGCTTCAAACCTAAGACACCAAAATGAAGGTAAAGATGTATGCATAAAAGTGTGTTAAGGGGAAAAAAAGTGCAGAAGTGATGGGAGTGTAAGTGAGTAAAGTCAGTTTTGAAAATTGTTGGACAATATCAGCTAAATGTGAGCATACATGTTCCCTATGAGCCAGTAATTTCACTCCTAAGTGCTCAACAGGGCAGTGGAATACTGCACGTTGAATAGGGGGAGGGTGGTAAAAGGGTACAAACTTTCAACTATAAGATGAATAAGGTCTAAGAACCTAATGTATAACATGGTGACTATAGTTGATAACATTGTATTATATAAATAAAATTTGCTAAGAGAACAGAACTTAAATGTTCTCACCAAAAAAAACCAAACAAACAAAAATGATAAATATGTGAGGTAAGAGATAACTCCATGGGGGGATAGTCTTATACAATGTAAACGTGTATCAAATCATCACTGCACACTTCAAATGTCTTACAATTTTATTTGTCAATTATACCTCAGTAAAGCTGTTAAAAAAAAAAACAAAACACTACATGTTACGTACTTAGGTACTTAAACAGTAAGAACACTACAAACATTTCAATCTCCTTTCTTCTCAACAGAAATGTGTACAAATATGCACCAAAAGACGAGTACAAGAATATTCAGAATATCATTATTCATAATAGCCAAAAATTGGAAACAACCCAACATTCATCAACAGTAGAATGGATAAATAATCTTGTGATGTATTCATGCAGTGGAATGCTATACAGAAATGAAAATGATAAAACCACAGCTGTGTTCAACAACATGGATAAATGTAAAGAACATAAATGTTGATGAAAGAACTCAGAGGAATACATGCTATATGATCCCAACTATATGAAATAGGAAAACAGTAAAACTGACCTAATCAGGATAGTGGTTACCTTTGGGGAGGAGAGTGGGACGATGTTGGGAGAAGAGACAAATGGGACTATTGGGGTACTGGTATTGTTCTATTTCCAGACATTAGTTATTAGTTACAAAACTAATTTTGTAACTAGTTACTAAAACTAATTACTAAAACTAATACATTCCAGGTATTAGTTACAAAATTGTCTTCATTTTGAGCTAATGCATTGACTTGTAAATGCTTTGGATTTGTACACTTTCTGTTCAGTAGCAAAGCAAAAAAACGATACAGACGTGTAAAATCTATAGGTGCTTTTGACCGTCTTTCCAACTCAAATACAGCTGGAATTATTGCCTCATGATAACTATAAAAAAAGATGCATGATGAAGGAGATTCATGGCCACAAATTTATCTAATCTCTCTCTGCACACCCCTTATCACTGAGTTATACTCTATCACTCCACTGTTGGGACCCAAAGAGATACCCAATACTGAATCTGAGTATTTATCTGAACCCTAGTTAGAATTTCAGCCTTTTTACAACAAGAATATATAATTTACACCTCTGTGAGAGGTTTAAAGCTAGGTATGTCGCTTTGGCCAATGGACTATTAGCAAACATGCACAGAGAGGCTTGAGTAGTCTTGTCATTGGGGCATGGCATATCGTGATGCTGGAAATCCTTTTCCCACCAAGTGCATGAGCCCAGGCTAGCTTGCCGGGTGATGATTAGTTTTGTAATTACAAAACTAATTACAAAATTAGTTTTGTAACTAATAACTAATGTCTGGAAATAGAAAAATACCAGTACCCAAATAGTCCCATTTGAATAATACCAGTACCCCAATAGTCCCATTTCCCTAGCCTGCACTGAGACAACTGCCACACATATAAATGAGGCCCCCAGACCAACCAGCTTGCCAAGCACCAAACATGAGTGAGCTGTGACCTGGCTGTCACAGACCAGAAGAACCACCCAATCAACCCTCAGAACTTTAAGAACTAATAAATGTTTGCTCTTTTCAACCACTGATTTAAGAGTATTTTGCTATACAACAAAACCTAACAGATACATACAACAATGATCTCTGAACTTTTTGCACAGCAACTAGTATCATACCTTTCACATACTATTACACAGTTAACAAATGTTTTAATAATGATGGAGATTTCTCCTTGTTCTTCTAGTCTTTTCTCCTAAGTGGTCAGTTTTACAACATAAACCTCCAATATTTAGCTTTACAAATATTAAAATATTTAAAATATCTATTGCATTGTTTTTATCATTATTTTGTTTTACTATACCAGCCTCTTGAAAACTCCAGGAATGACCTACAGGTATAGTAAGGTTTTTCCCACAAACCATGCTGATCACTGTTTCCTATCTGTTTAGAAAATAATGGTCAAAACTGTTCTTTAGCAACTACATGATTTTTTTTTTAAAGGAATATGTTTCCTGTCAGAGAAATGTTGAACAAATTCACCATGGAGGGTTGTGGAATCTACTTTAAGCTTTCGAAAGAAAGACTTCTCTCCTTTTTGGACATATCTAAAAGTAATCTTTTGATCCCTACCAAACCCATGATTTTAGTTTATGCCACAAATGCAACATAAAGAAGCAAGCTCAGGAAAAGGTGGCATTCATCTCTTTGCAGTGTAGTAGGACAGCCAGTAATTTTTATAACTTTCCTTGCTCTGAGAGACTTGTGGCTTGTAATTTGAGTTTTTAGGAGACTTCTATATAATAAATCAGTTCTCTTAGCTGTGCATGGTAGTCCCTATCTCTTAGCCACTGTCTTTCTGATGTGTATTACTAATCAGAGGTGCAGGATGAGGGAGACTGGTGAATAATTAACACAACTGTGTGGCCACAATAAGAAAACCTCCACAAGTATATGCTCTACTGATAGGGGCTCAATAACACCATCATTAAACGACTGTTCAGGAGCATCGCAGAGAATGCTATCTCTATTCTTGCTATTTCTACTTTCTATTACCCTTTTCAGCATTTAAATCATTAGGCAGGTGACTTATTGTCCTCAATGGGAGTTGCCCCAGTAGAATCAGAGAACAAAGATGTCTTCGCTTTTGAGTTTCAAAAGAGTAAGGCAGAGATATTTGGAAGAATATGTGATGAGGAGGACTTCATTTTTTATCACTCCCATCTAAGATAAAGATTCTCTGAATTCGAAAGGAGAACAGATGACCCGGTATAAATTTGAAATTCTCAGAGTTAAAGAGTCCTGTAACCTGCTGCCCTTTTGGGTTTCCTGGGAAGGTGACAAGCCCTGAAGAATTCTTTATACTGTCATAGCACTGGAGAGTACATTAGAAATGTCTAAATACAATAAATAGACAAAAGAATCTTAGGAAGACTTATAGATTCCTCAAAAAACTCAACTAGGAGAGGGTACTAGCCAAAAGACTTTCTTGTGAATATGACACTGAGAACCTGTGGATTTGTGGTTTGGGGCATCATAAGAGGGAGAAGGCACAGCAGCAGATACGCTGTGAAACCCACAACTGTTTCACACTGTGGGTTCATGAGCACTCAGACATCACAGGATTTGCCAGTGTAGAAGAGTGGTAATAACTACAATGTTCCAAGATGGACCCAAACACTAAAGAATGAGAGGCCCAATCTAGGGGAGAAAAGAGGGAACAAGGAAACCATGGCTTCACTGGATTTACCCCAGATTGGCTAGATTAACTTTACTGTCACGAAATAGAGTTCAAAACAGAGGGTTGTTGGATGAAACTAACACCACGTATCTTGTGTTCTAAAATGAAGAGGCTGTAGATTTGATGCAGGGCCAGATCATAAGGAGCATTGTAATCTGTGCTGTGGGGAACCATTGAAGGGCTTCAAAACTGGCTACAGGACCACTTCTGTGTTTTAGGAATTATCTCTCAGCAATGTACAGAGTGCACATGAGAACAAGCAAGATTAGAAGAGGGAGCCTTGGTGACAAAGAAGGATGGTGGAGAGGAACCAATGAGAGGAGACTCCATAGTTGAGGGACTTGATTAGGGTAAGATTCACTTATATTAGATATAATCTCTGTGATGGTACATGAAACTTTTATTATATTGAAAGTAACATCATCAAGAAAAGATTGAGGACCCCTGCTATCAAGTCTAGGTTAATGTAATCATGGTCCTGCTTGGGGAAAGGAGAAGTAACAAACTAATCTGAAGAACTTAATATTGTATAGGATTTAAGAGAGAGAGTCTTATGTTATTTAAATGCTTATGTTGGCCCTTTTGCATCCAGTTATGGTGTAGGCTATAGAAAGTCACAAGAAAGCATTGTTCCTACCTAAACAACAAGAACAATCTGGATAAAGTACAAATTCATAGTTTTGTTTTGTGTTTGGGGAGCACAGAAGAGAGCTGAGGATGCAAAGAAACCTAATAAACTACAATTCAGAAAGTGAGAGAGGAGATCCACAGATGCTCCATTCTTGGTGGAACAGCTGGAGGAAGAGGAAGATGCCACAAAAGTGGGTAAGAAGAAAATGGCTGGGCTTTTTAAACACATTTTGAAAATCTGAGTAAAGGCTAGTGTGATGTTTCAGAAATCCTAAGATCCTCATACTCAAAGACAATTTGCTCTCACTCATCAGAGTGAGACTCTTTAAAATATCAGACTCTTCAAGACAAAGAATATTCCTAGATGGAAGAGGGACGTTTCATAATAATAAAACAGAAAACAATATGTATGCATCTAATAAAGCTCTTAAGTGCTTGAAGTTATTAGTATGAAATAGACAAACCTAGTGGGAGATTTTAGCACCTCAGTAAATGATAGAGCAAGTAGACAATAAAAATCAGTAAAGATATAGAAGACTGGAAAAACTGGATCAACTAACTTGATCTAATTGTCCCTTTCAAAACAGTACAGCCCAAAACAAGAGAATATAAATTCTTCTCAATTATACATGGAAAATTTATCAAGGTAGACTGTATATTGGGCCATAAAACAAGTCTCAATAAATTCCAAAGGTTGAAATCTTTGGATTATGTTTTCTGACCACAATAGTATTTTTCTTAATTGAAGTATAGTTGATTTACAATATTGTATTAGTTTCAGGTGTACAATAGAGTGATTCAATATTTTTATAGATTATACTCCATTTAAAGTTATTACAAAATAATAGCTATATTTCCCTGTACTGTATAAAATATCCTTTTTGCTCATTTATTTTACACATAGTAGTTTGCATCTCTTAATCTCCTACCCTATCTTGCCCTTCTCCCCATCCCTCTCCCCACCGGTAACCACTAGTTTGTTCGCTATATCTGTAAATTTGTTTACCTTTTGTTATATTCATTTGTTTGTTCATTTTTTAGATTCCACATATTAGTGATAAGATACAGTATTTGACTTTCTCTTTCTGACTTATTTCATTTAGCATAACACCCTCTAGATCCATGCATGTTGTTGCAAATGGCCAAATATAACTTTTTATGGCTGGGTAATATTCCATTGTGTATATATATTCTTCATCCATTCATCTGTTGTTGGACACTTAGTTGCTGCCATAATTTGGCTATTGTAAATAATGCTGCTATGAACATTGGGGTACATGTATCTTTTTGAATTAGTGTTTTCATTTTTTTCACATATATATACCCAGGAGTGGAATTGCTGGATTATATGGTAGTTCTATTGTTAGTTTTTTGAGGAACCTCCATACTAATTTCCATAGTGGCTACACCAATTTATATTTCCATCAACATTTCAAGGGTTCCCTTTTCTCCATATCCTCACCAACACTTGTTATTTCACACTAGAATTAAATTAGAAATTAATAACATTAAGATGTCTAGAAAATCCCCAAATATTTGGAAAATAAACAACACATTTCTAAACAACTCATGGACCAAGGAAGAAATCACAAGAGAAATTAAAGATATTTAGAACTGAATAACAATTAAAACACAGCATTTCAAAATGTGTGGCATGCAGCTAAAGCTGTGCCTAGAGGTAAATTTATATTTCAAATATAAATGCTTATACTAGAACAAAATATAAACTTGTAAAATATATTTTTTATATTATAAGCTTACATTTTTTTCTTAATTTTTTATAGTTTATTTTTATATTTTTATAATATAAACTTCAATATAAGCTTATATTAGGAAAAAAAGATGTAGATTAAATGACCTAGGTTTCTAACTTATGAAGCTTGAAAAATCAGAGCAAATTAAGCCAAATATAAGTAAAAGAAATGATCTAATAAAACAGGAGTTGAAATCAGTGAAATGGAAAATGGACAAAAACCAAAAAATGAATGATGTCAAAATTTGGTTCTTTTAAAAGATTAATAAAATTGTTAAATATCTAACAGAACTGATCAAGAAAGAGATAAAGCACAAATAGCCAATACTAGGAATGATAGATGGGATATCATTACAAATTCTGCAGATATTAAAGGAATATTATAAACAATCTTACGCCAATAAGTTAAAACTTAGATGAAATAGGCAAATTCAATGTAGATACAAATTACAAAAACTAACATGACAATTTGAAGAAAATCTTGATAGACTTATATCTGGTAAAGAACTCAAAAGCATCATATAAAGCTTCCCAAAGTTTCAGAAAATACAGAAAGAGGAAACGCTTCCCAGCTTGTTTTATGAGGCCAGATTTCCCTGATATCAATCAAGATCACACAAGAATATTCAAGAAGAGAACATTATAGTCCACTACACACCCACTAGAATGGCTAAAATGAAGGTGGCTGACCATACCAAAGTTGGCAAGGAGTGGATCAACCAAAACTCTCATACATTCATGGTGGGAGTATAACGTGGAATAACTACTTTGGAGAATGCTCTGGCAGTTAAAGAAAAAAGCAACATATATTTACTGTATAATCCAGCAGTCCCACACCTAAGTATTTAATCCAAAAGAATTTAAAACATATTGTTCACCAATGCCTTATACAAAAATATTCATAGCAGCTTTATTTGTAATAGCTAAAATCTGGAAACAGCCCAGGTGGCCATCAACAGGAAAATGGATAAACAGATTGTGGTATACAATAGAACAAAAAGCATGAAACAATTTTTAAAACATTATGCTGGACAAAAGAAGCCAGACACAAAAGAGTGAATACTACATGATTCTTGAAAAATCAAATCCAGTCAATGGTAATAGATATCAGGGAAGTGGTTGCATGGGGTTATAAGTTGATAGGGTATAGCCACAAGGGAAAGTTCTGGGGTGATGATAGGAGTCTATATCTTTATAGGTGTTTGGGTTACTCAGGTGTATTCATTTGTTAAATTGGATTGAACTATACATTTAATATCTGTGCATTTCACTGTATATGATTATACCTCAATAAATATGGCTGGAAATTGAAAGAGAACTAAAAACAATTTAGGCCACTTAAAATAAAAATTGCAGGCAAAGCTGTACTTTTCAAATAGGAAACAGTATTCACCCTTAAGCATAGGTTAGCTTTTTTTTTTTTATGTTAGAAAAACTGAAGCAGCTTCCAATGAGATTTTTAAAATCTCATTGCCTCCCTTACATGATTTTGCAAACTGTAATTTCTACAGTAAGTTGAATTCAGCACATTAAAAAAAGTTTTTTTCTCTTTAGGATTTGATTATTCAACTAGTTATTAAAAATGCTTTGAAGCCTAAGCAGATTCTCTATCTAAAAACCTACTGGTGTCAGTGCTTCTCTTACCAGTGGGCCTTATTCTAACATTTTCTTTCTATAAACACATTAAGTCAAAATTAAATCAATCTTATCTTTGTCACAGACTGTTTGAAACAAGTTTAATTCTCAGCAGTCATAATTTTATCAGTCCCAGATCTCTAATTAATTTGTCATTAAATATAATCAAGAAACTGAAGTAATTCAGTTTAAAAACCTTCATAAGTTCCAAAGAGTAATAAAGCTTCCTTAATTCATTGGAAACTTGATATTATGTTTTTACTCAGAAAAAACAGAACCCAAAGGAGCCTTCCCACTCTATAGTATTTTAGAAATTTGTCTATTTATCTATAAATAAAAGACAAGATTCTAGATAATAGGATTATCTGAGCTTGGTATTGTATGCAAAGAGATTTATCATGTTGTGAAACCATGTGCTTCTTTTTTTGTATTAAGTGTGTTCATCATTAAATTTTTATTATAAATTTAATACAGTTTCAAGAAAAAAAAATGAAAGTATCAGAAAAGGTGGGAAAATAAAAATACCCATAGTTGCATGATTCAAATGCAATTATAGTTAACAACATGGGGTATTTCCTTTTAGGCTATTTAAAAATAGCTTAATAAAATATTTGTACTAAATATTGGCAACATAAAAAAGAGCACTTATAATGTATTTTAAGGCATAAAGAATAACAATAAAAAGGAACACCTGTGTATCCACTGCTAATCTTAAGAAATAGAATGTTGCTAGTACAATTAACCCTTGAACAATGTGGATTTGAACTGCATGGGGTCCACTTATACAAAAATATTTTTCAGTAGTAAATACTACAGTACTACACAGTCGGTGGTTGGTTGACCCTAGATGTAGAGGAACCCTGGATATGGAGGGCAGACTATAATTTATATGTGAATTAACCCCCTGTTGTTCCAGGGTCAATTGTATTTTTAAAGCCCTATGTACCCCACGTGAGCCAATGCTTCACTCCATCCCACAGGTAACTGTTATCCTGAATTTAATATTTATTATTCCCCTGCCTTTATTTATGGATTTACCACATGTGTGTCTCCTTGTCCCCATCATTCTACCACATTGCTTAACCTCTCTTACATATTTGTCACTTCTTTGACACTTCTTGCTGCATTCTGGATACTTTCTTTAGATCTGCCTTTTGATTTTTCTAATGTTTTCGTCAGCTCTAACATTCTGTTTAACTTGTTCACTGGGCTTTTGATTTCCATTACTTGATTTTTTTTATTTCTAGAAGTTCTATTTGTTTCTTTCTTCTATTTTAATAGACTTTTTCTTTCTTCTATTTTAATAGACTCTCACTCTGTTCTCATCTTTACAATTCTCTGTTTAATCTCTTTAAAATGTTAAACTTGTTTTCTATTTTGTGCCTAGCTTACATATTTTAAATTTTTGCAGATCTGATTTTGCTCTCTGTTGTTTCTTTCTGCCTTATTTTCTTGGGTGTTTAAAATTGTGGGCTAATATTTTTTTCTTGTGCTAATTTTTGAGACTTAGTTGTAAGTGTATTCCTACAGAAAGGGTTTGTATTTGTATCAACCAGAAGGCTGGGTATACTACCAACTGGGACCACTTTTGAATTTTGGTTCAAAATAGGTAGTACGAGTTTCAGGCCCAAAAATTTTTGTGAGGGTAAGCTTGTGGTTAAATTTTCAGGGAAGATATTTTATCCCCCACCTAGCATCAAGTTTGTTTTCTTGATGATTCATTCTGTGGAATAGGCTTATTTCTACTTCTCTTTTATGCTAAATATGCTGTTCTTTGGGATCCCAGCTTTACGTGGGGTCTACAATTGGATTCCCTAAGTTCTCTAGACCCTAGGATTTGTCTCCTGAACTTTATGCTCAGTGATGTGTTGGTAAATGCTTAAGGACTGGCTTTCTGGAAGAAAGTTCCCTGATGTGTAGCATTTGCTAGTTTCTGTGTTATAAATACTCACATGGCCGATTTCAAGATACCAAGGTGGTAACATTGAATTGAAGTTGGGAAGAGGTGTATACAGTCAGCTCTCTGGGCTGGTGGTAGGTAGCTATGTCACACCACTGCTACATGGCTCTGAAAACAAGCTCAATTCACCAGAGTTTGGCATATCCCTCAAAGTGAAAGACATTTGAGTAATTGCTTACCTCCTTGGAGTTCCTCTTTGACTTTGTTTTAGGCTTCTGTGTATCTCTACCAGCTTGGCAATATGTTTTAAAAGGAGGGGTTTTATTTGTTTGTTTTATTTTTATTTTAGCCCAGAATTTCTTGTTTTCAATAAAAGTGCTATTTAGGGTACCTGGTCAGCTTTATTGCCCAAAACAGAATTCCTTCTCTTTGTTTTCTTCCTTTTAAAAAATACAATGTATTATTTTTATCCTGGAATTGTAAAGATAGCACATGTTAATTATAGAGAATTTGAAAAGTATACAAAAGTACCGAGAAAAATACTAAAACCATCCACAAGTTCATGACCCAGAGCTAAGTACTGATAACATTTTGGTGCTTATCTTTCCCGTCTTTATATTATGTATGAGTATGTGTATATCTGTGTGTTTCTATCTAATTCCCATCATGCTGTACCTACCATTTTGTAATCTGGTTTTTATTTATTTATAATATTTAATGAATTTTTCTCATGTCATTAAATCTACCTCTGCAATCTATTTTTATGGCTGCATAGTGTTCTCTCACATGAGAGTGAGCCACAATGGTGGATCATTTATGTTGTTTCTAAATCTTCACCATTATAAATAATGCTGAAGTGAACATAGAGGTGTGCTTCTGGTTAGTTCTCCTGGGCAATGAATTTGTTTTTCCCATCTTGGAATTGAGACAATCTTCCTCTCAATGTTGGTGATGTTAAGCCATTTTTCTCTTTTTTTAATTTCTGCCTTCCTCAGGTGTACCTCATTCTGCAGTGACTCACTTTTTCCTAGTGTATCTCTAATTCTTCATCATTAATAATTCTTTAAAGATCTATATTTTTGCTTGGTCAGCCAACATATTAACCATTAAAAAAATAGTACCATGAAGGGGTATATAGTTAAATGCAGTTTTTAAGAAGGCTGAAGGAAAACTCTGCTAAATCTTTTTTCTATTTCTGTATTCACTAAAATCAATTTTGCTCCTGGATATTGATGATGCTGTTAACTATTGATATGGCTACCTTATCAACTATCAAAAGTATTACTTTCCAGCAAATAAAGATATTGCCAGTCTATTATGGCCATCTTTGGCAAAGGTATAGAGACAGCAGAGTAGAAGCAATCAGTGAAGCCAGTGTTCACAAAAGAAGTGAGTCATCACTTTATGAGAAATTACAATGGAGTTCAGTGCTTGCTTGCTGAACACACTTTGTCTCTCCTGCTGCCCAGATACTGGTTTTAACTGACTCTCTTTCTGGATGAATCATCCATCGGGAAAGGACAAAAGCAAGAGGAAGTGAAGGAACGACTCCAGACTGACCCCTGCTAAGAAAATAAAATAGTTAACATAACACAAACTTGAAGTAGGAAAGGCAGGTGATGTTTCCCAAGAGATTTGTGGTGAAAGGAGAATATTCGAGATTGTTTTCTTTAATAATGCAATAACAATGGACTGTGGGATATCTCTTATATTAAAGCTAATTTGTCTCAAAAAGTCAAGTTGTGGAAATAAAATAAAAGTAGATTTACTTCTCCGATAGAAATAGTTGGCAATCTCATATGAAATCAGAAGCTATTTAAATGTCACGCTTTAGTTCTGGAAGGATTACAGATAATATTTTTGACTAAATTAAATTTTCTGTCCCCCAAGTGAGTGAGATATCTAGAAATGCTCTCTTTCTACCCACCTCCTTCTCCCCTATTCCATAGTAAGTATTAAATTATCAGTCAGTCATATCGCTGATATTCAGTCCCATGTACTCAGACACATAATATGTAAAAATGATGTATATTGTCTATTTGATCAATTCTTGTTCACCCTGTACCCAGAAGCAAAAATAATTTTGTTAATATCACTTTCCCTAGCCAAGTCCTAATGTAACAGTGTAGTAGATGATAAGAATATAGATTTTTTTTTTTAGATGCTTTGGATTTGAATCCCACACTACCACTAGTTATCTTTGTGACCATGGACAAATTATTTAATATTTCTTCCATTTCTTTATTTGTAAAATGGGCATGATGAAGCCTACTTTCCAGGTTACCTCTAGGATTCAATGAGATAATATATGTAAAGTACCTAGTACAATACTAAGATAAATGTGCTAAATACCTTATTAACCATCAACACCTACTTTAAATAGTCACACTCAATTAAATTCATCTAGTACTTATTTAGTGCTTATTGGTAAATTGGAAGAGTATAGGGCACATTTTTAATATATTTATTTTTAATAAAAGTTGTATACACTTAAGGTGTACAACATGATGCTAAACATATACATAGTGAAATGATTACCACAGTCAAGCTAATTAACATATCCCCTCACATAGTTACTCTTTGTGTGTGTTGAGAGTGCCTGAAAGCTACTGTCTTAGAAATTTCTATTTTCAATACATTATTATTAACTATACTCATCATTCTGTACATTAGATCTCTAAACGTATCCATCCTAAATAATTGCAACTTTGTACTCGCTGACTAGCATCCCCCTATTTCTCCATCCCACCGTCCCTGGTAAACACCATCCTATTCACTGCTTCTATGTATTTGACTTTTTAAGATTGCATATGAGTAAATCCCTGGCTTATTTCACTTAGTATAACATTGTCCAGGTTCATTACAAATGGTAGGCTCTCTTTCTTTTTTTAAAGCTGAATAATATTCATTAGGTAGGTAGGATAGATAATCTCAATTTCTTTATCCATTCATTCATCGACACTTAGGTTGTTTCCATATCTTGCCTATTGTGAATTATGCTGCAATGAACATGGGAGTGCAGATATCTCTTTGAGGTGTCAATTTCATTTCCTTTGGGTGTATATCCAAAGGAGGGATTGCTGGATCATATGACAGTTCTAATTTTAGTTTCTTAAGGAACTACCATACTGTTCCTTAATAGCTTTACCCATTTTCATACCCACCAACAGTGTACAAGGGTTCTCTTCTCTCCACATCCTCATCAACACTTGTTGTCTTTTGTTTTCTGATAGTAGTATGGCACATACTAGACATAAGCCTACCTTCATGAAGTTTACAGTCTAGTTGAAGAACAAATTTTACACACTTTAAACATGTACATAACAATATAAAGCAGTATATAATCAAAACATGGTATACATGGAAAAAAGTTTGACTTAGAAAAGGGAGTGAAATTTGTGTGGGCTGGAGAAGCAGCAGGTCTTTTGAAGGAGATTTAACATTCTTAATCACTCTCATAGTAGAATGATAAGAGCTCAGGCTTTGGAGTCAAAGAGATACGATTTGAATTCTGGCTATACCACCTCTAACTGTGTGAACTAGGACAAATTACTTAACTTCTTTGCGCCTCAGTTTCCCCTTCTGTGCCATGTTGAGTAATTAGCCATTGGATTGTCTGGAATGGTAAGCGAGATTGTGCATTAGAGTGATGAGTGTAGTAATTGACCTGTGGTGGGTACCTAATAAATGTTGTGGTGGTATAGAAAATGCTGTAAATAAAAACGAGAATGAACACAGAAGATGCACGAAGATCAATTTTTAATGAGCCCCTATTTTGTTATTTATGTACTGGATATTATTCTAAAGGAAGAAGACAGGAGCTTAATAAATACCACTTGAAGATTGTGATGATCATACTTTATTTGTTATTCTTTATTGAACTTTAAAATAAAATACCAAGGGTTTTTCAGGCTAAATTATTAAATTTAAATAAGTTTCAGAGCCAAAAGCCATCCATGAATCATCTTAATTCTTTGTAGGGTATACAAATTTTTAAAAACCTTCTGTACCATAATGTTAATTTTAAAATCAATTTATTTCCTAAAGCTCTGTTTCTATTAATTTTTACTTTATTCCATTCCCTTTAGATACCATTCTACGTTATATAATTTTGTGTCTTTTCTCAAATTATTGTTCTCATAATAACAAATATACAGTTGAATACAGAACACAAAAGCCATCAACAGTACAGTTATTAATATACTTAAAAGATAAACATGATTGAATTAGAGGCATTTACATCTCTGATGGATTATCCAGAGGCAAATATGTTGAATAATAAAAACCTGATTTGGTGTTCCATTAAATTATTGAAAATCCAAATGGTAAATGTTAGTGTATTACAAGACTTGAATATTCATTATATTCCTTCCACTTTTGTATTTTCCTCTCACTTGACAAAAATGTTATCATTTCCATAACCCTGGATATATCAAATATCATAAAGAAGTAGTTTTGAAGAATAATTTCATCATCAGAATTTTGGCTACTTTCTTTTAACAAGAACAGTGGTAAGTAAAGCTACATTTATCTCAAAAAAAAAAAATCAGTGAATTCCTCTTTTGAAAGTGTGGGTAATATCAGCATTTACTTTCCTACTAATAAAACTCCTACTTTGGAAACTGAGAAGGAATTAATTAATCACAAGTTCATTAGTGATACTTAAATGGATGAAAGGAAATTCATCCAGGAGACATAAACCAGTCAGTCAGGGTTAAGACACAGCATGGGTAAAGGAAAATGAAGAGAATTAAGCCAGTCATGGGCAGGGCTGGAGCTAAGAGGTTTGTATCCTAGAGGGTAAAGGTGACACTCTTCACGTGACACGCTGCACGTCAGTGTGCAGACAGGGAACATCATGAGCAAGATGCATGGAGCCGTCTTGGGGAGCAGAGTCAGCACTGGCCACCAAGCAGACTGTAGCTGGACCTTGTAGGTGTTGCTTCGACAGGAATTCACAGTGGAGAGCTCCCCTTTCACTGTGGCAGTCCAGATATTTTTTAGGTAGCCTCATCATTTTTTTTTTTAACATCTTTATTGGAGTATAATTGCTTTACAATGGTACGTTAGTTTCTGCTGTATAACAAAGTGAATCAGCTGTACATAGACATATATCCCCATATCTCCTCCCTCTTGCGTCTCCCTCCCACCCTCCCTATCCCACCGCTCTAGGTGGTCACAAAGCACCGAGCTGATCTCCCTGTGCTATGTGGCTGCTTCCCACTAGTTATCCATTTTACATTTGGTAGTGTATATAAGTCCATGCCATCCTCTCACTTCATCCCAGCTTACCCTTCCCCTTCCCTGTGTCCTCAAGTCCATTCTCTACATCTGCATTTTTATTTCTGCCCTGCCCTTAGGTTCTTCAGAAACATTTTTTCCCCCCATATATATGTGTTAGCATATGGTATTTGTTTTTCTCTTTCTGACTTACTTCACTCTGTATGACAGTCTGTAGGTCCATCCACCTCACTACAAATAACTCAATTTCGTTTCTTTTGATGGCTGAGTAATATTCCATTGTATATATGTGCCACATCTTCTTTATCCATTCATCTGTCAATGGACACTTAGGTTGCTTCCATGTCCTGGCTATTGTAAATAGAGCTGCAATGAACATTGTGGTACATGACTCTTTTTGAATTATGGTTTTCTCAGAGTATATGCCCAGTAGGGGGATTGCTGGGTCATATGGTAATACTATTTTTAGTTTTTTAAGGAACCTCCATACTGTTCTCCATAGTGGCTGTATCAATTTACATTCCCACCAACAGTGCAAGAGGGTTCCCCTTTCTCCACACCCTCTCCAGCATTTATTGTTTCTAGATTTTTTGATGATGGCCATTCTGACCAGGGTGAGGTGATACCTCATTGTAGTATTGATATGCATTTCTCTAATGATTAGTGATGTTGAGCATCCTTTCATGTGTTTGTTGGCAATCTGTATATCTTCTGTGGAGAAATGTCTATTTAGGTCTTCTGACCATTTTTGGATTGGGTTGTTTGTTTTTTTGATATTGACCTGCATGAGCTGCTTGTATATTTTCGAGATTAATCCTTTGTCAGTTGCTTCATTTGCAAATATTTTCTCCCATTCTGAGGGTTGTCTTTTCATCTTGTTTATGGTTTCCTTTGTTGTGCAAAAGCTTTTAAGTTTCATTAGGTCCCATTTGTTTATTTTTGTTTTTATTTCCATTTCTCTAGGAGGTGAGTCAAAAAGGATCTTGCTGTGATTGAAGTCATAGAGTGTTCTGCCTATGTTTTCCTCTAAGAGTTTCATAGTGTCTGGTCTTACATTTAGGTCTTTAATCCATTTTGAGTTTATTTTTGTGTATGGTGTTAAGGAGTGTTCTAATTTCATTCTTTTACCTGTAGCTGTCCAGTTTTCCCAGCACCACTTACTGAAGAGGCTGTCTTTTCTCCATTGTATATTCTTGCCTCCTTTATCAAACATAAGGTGACCATATGTGCATGGGTTTATCTCTGGGCTTTCTATCCTGTTCCATTGATCTATATTTCTGTTTTTGTGCCAGTACCATACTGTCTCGATTACTGTAACTTTGTAGTATAGTCTGAAGTCAGGGAGTCTGATTCCCCCAGCTCCGTTTTTTCCCTCAAGACTGCTTTGGCTATTCGGGGTCTTTGTGTTTCCATACAAATTGTGAAATTTTTTGTTCTAATTCTGTGAAAAATGGCATTGGTAGTTTGATAGGGATTGCATTGAATCCGTAGATTGCTTTGGGTAGCAGAGTCATTTTCACAATGTTGATTCTTCCAATCCAAGAACATGGTATATCTCTCCATCTGTTTGTACCATCTTTAATTTCTTTCATCAGTGTCTTATAGTTTTCTGCATACAGGTCTTTTTTCTCCTTTGGTAGGTTTATTCCTAGGTATTTTATTCTTTTGTTGCAATGGTAAACGGGAGTGATTCCTTAATTTCTCTTTCAGATTTTTCATCATTAATGTATAGGAATGCAAGAGATCTCTGTGCATTAATTTTATATCTTGCTACTTTACCAAATTCATTGATTACCTCTAGTAGTTTTCTGGTATCATCTTTGGGATTCTCTATGTATAGTATCATGTCCTCTGCGAACAGTGACAGTTTTACTTGTTGTTTTCTGATTTGAATTCCTTTTATTTCTTTTTCTTCTCTGATTGCTGTGGCTAAAACTTCCAAAACTATGTTGAATAATAGTGGTGAGAGTGGGCAACCTTGTCTTGTTCCTGATTTTAGAGGAAATGGTTTCAGTTTTTCACCATTGAGAATGATGTTGGCTGTGGGTTTGTCATATATGGCCTTTATTATGTTGAGGTAAGTTCCCTCTATGCCTACTCTCTGGAGAGTTTTTATCAAAAATGAGTGTTGAATTTTGTCAAAAGCTTTTTCTGCATCTATTGAGATGATCATTTGGTTTTTCTCCTTCAATTTGTTAATATGGTGTATCACATTGATTGATTTGCGTATATTGAAGAATCCTTGCATTCCTGGGATAAACCCCACTTGATCATGGTGTATGATCCTTTTAATGTGCTGTTGGATTCTGTTTGCTAGTATTTTGTTGAGGATTTTTGCATCTATGTTCATCAGTGATATTGGCCTGTAGTTTTCTTTTTGTGTGACATCTTTGTCTGGTTTTGGTATCAGGTGATGGTGGCCTCGTTTGGGAGTTTTCCTCCCTCTGCTATATTTTGGAAGAGTTTGAGAAGGATAGGTGTTAACTCTTCTCTAAATGTTTGATAGAATTTGCCTGTGAAGCCATCTGGTCCTGGGGTTTTGTTTGATGGAAGACTTTTAATCCAGTTTCAGTTTCAGTGAATGTTTATATTTTCTATTTCTCCTGGTTCAGTCTCGGGAGGTTGTGTTTTTCTAAGAATTTGTCCATTTCTTCCAGGTTGTCCATTTTATTGGCATATAGTTGCTTGTAGTAATCTCTCATGATCCTTTGTATTTCTGCAGTGTCAATTGTTACTTCTCCTTTTTATTTCTAATTCTGTTGACTTGAGTCTTCTCTCTTTTTTTCTTGATGAGTCTGGCTAGTGGTTTATCAATTTTGTTTATCTTCTCAAAGAACCAGCTTTTAGTTTTATTGATCTTAGCTCTTGTTTCCTTCATTTCTTTTTCATTTATTTCTGATCTGATCTTTATGATTTCTTTCCTTCTGCTAACTTTGGGGTTTTTTCTTCTTCTTTCTCTAATTGCTTTAGGTATAAGGTCAGGTTGTTTATTTGAAATGTTTCTTGTTTCTTGAGGTAGGATTGTATTGCTATAAACTTACCTCTTAGAACTGCTTTTGCTGCATTCCCTAGGTTTTGAGTCATCATGTTTTCATTGTCATTTTTTTCTAGGTATTTTTTGATTTCCTCTTTGATTTCTTCAGTGATCTCTTGGTTATTTAGTAGTGTATTGTCTAGCCTCCATGTGTTTGTATGTTTTACAGATTTTTTCCAGTAATTGATATCTAGTCTCATAGCGTTGTGGTCGGAAAAGATACTTGATACGATTTCAATTTTCTTAAATTTACCAAGACTTGATTTGTGACCAAAGATATGATCTATGTTGGAGAATGTTCCATGAGCACTTGAGAAGAAAGTGTATTCTGTTGTTTTTGGATAGTATGTCCTATAAATATCAATTAAGTCCATCTTGTTTAATGTATCATTTAAAGCTTGTGTTTCCATATTTATTTTCATTTTGGATGATCTGTCTATTGGTGAAAGTGGGGTGTTAAAGTCCCCTACTATGATTGTGTTACTGTTGATTTCCCCTTTTATGGCTGTTAACATTTGCCTTATGTATTGAGGTGCTCCTGTGTTGGGTGCATAAATATTTACAGTTGTTATACCTTCTTCTTGGTGTGATCCCTTGGTCATTAGTAGTGTTCTTCTTTGTCTCTTGTAATAGTCTTTATTTTAAAGTCTATTTTGTCTGATATGAGAATTGCTACTCCAGCTTTCCTTTGATTTCCATTTGCATGGAATATCTTTTTCCATCCCCTGACTTTCAGTCTGTATGTGTCCCTAGGTCTGAAGTGGGTCTCTTGTAGACCGCATATATATGGGTTTTGTTTTTGTATCCATTCAGCCAGTCTATGTCTTTTGGTTGGATCATTTAATCCATTTACATTTAAGGTAATTATCGATATGTATGTTCCTATTACCATTTTCTTGATTGTTTTGGGTTTGTTATTGTAGGTGTTTTCCTTCTGTTGTGTTTCCTGCCTAGAGAAGTTCCTTTAGCATTTGTTATAAAGCTGGTTTGGTGGTGCTGAATTCTCTTAGCTTTTGCTTGTCTGTAAAGGTTTTGATTTCTCCGTCAAATCTGAATGAGATCCTTGCTGGGTAGAGTAATCTTGGTTGTAGGTTTTTCCCTTTCATCACTTTAAATATGTCCTGCTACTCCCTTCTGGCTTGCAGAGTTTCTGCTGAAAGATCAGCTGTTAACCTTATGGGGACTCCCTTGTGTGTTATTTGTTGTTTTTCCCTTGCTGCTTTTAATATTTTTTCTTTGTATTTAATTTTTGGTAGTTTGATTAATATATGTCTTGGCGTGTTTCTCCTTGGATTTATCCTGTACGGAACTCTCTGTCCTTCCTGGACTTGATTGACTATTTCCTCTGACATATTAAGGAAGTTTTCAACTATAATCTCTTCAAATATTTTCTCAGTCCCTTTCTTCTCCTCTTCTTCTTCTGGGACCCCTATACTTTGCATGTTGGTGCGTTTAATGTTGTCCCAGAGGTCTCTGAGACTGTCCTCAATTCTTTTCATTCTTTTTTCTTTATTCTGCTCTGCAGTAGTTATTTCCACTATTTTACCTTCCAGGTCACTTATCCGTTCTTCTGCCTCAGTTATTCTGCTATTGATTCCTTCCAGAGAATTTTTAATTTCATTGATTGTGTTGCTCGTCATTGTTTGTTTTTTCTTTAGTTCTTCCAGGTCCTTGTTAAACGTTTCTTATATTTTCTGCATTCTGTTTCCAAGATTTTGGATCATTTTGACTATCATTACTCTGAATTCTTTTTCAGGTATACTGCCTATTTCATCTTCATTTGTTTGGTTTGGTGGGTTTTTACCTTGCTCCTTCATCTGCTGTATGTTTCTCTGTCTTCTCATTTTCTTAACTTACTGTGTTTGTGGTCTCCTTTTCACAGGCTGCAGGTTCGTAGTTCCCGTTGTTTTTGGTGTCTGCTCCCAGTGGCTAATGTTAGCTCAGTGGGTTGTGTAGGCTTCCTGGTAGAGTGGACTGGTGCCCGTGTTTTGGTGGATGAGGCTGGATCTTGTCTTTCTGGTGGGCAGGACTGCATCTGGTGGTGTGTTTTGGGGTGTCTGTGACCTTATTATGATTTTAGGCAGCCTCTCTGCTAATGGGTGGTGTTGTGTTCCTGTCTTGCTAGTTGTTTGGCATAGGGTGTCCAGCACTGTAGGTTGCTGGTCGTTGAGTGGAGCTGGGTCTTCGCCTTGAGATGGAGATCTCTGAGAGAGCTTTTGCTGTTTGATATTACATGGGGCTGGGAGGTCTCTAGTGGACCAATGTCCTGAACTCTGCTCTCCCACCTCAGAGGCTCAGGCCTGACACCTGGCTGGAGCACCAAGACCCGTCAGCCACACAGCTCAGAAGAAAAGGGAGAAAAGAAAAGAAAGAAAAAAATAAAAATAAAATAAAATAATTATTAAAATAAAAAATATATTATTAAAAATAAAAAAGTAATAAGAAAAAAGATAGAAAGAAAGAAGAGAGCAACCAAACCAAAAAACAAATCCACCAATGATAACAAGCGCTAAAAAGTGTACTAGAAAACAACAACAACAACAAAAATGGACCAACAGAACCCTAGGACAAATGGTAAAAGCAAAACTATACAGACAAAAATCACACAAAGAAGCATACACATACACACTCACAAAAGGAGAAAAAGGAAAAATATATATATTAAAAAATAAAAAGGAAGAGAGCAACCAAATCAATAAACAAATCTACCAATGATAATAAGCTCTAAATACTAAACTAAGATAAACATAAAACTAGAAACAAATTAGATGCAGAAAGCAAACCCCAAGTCTACAGTTGCTCCCAAAGTCCACTGCCTCAATTTTGGGATGATTCGTTGTCTCTTCAGGTATTCCACAGATGCAGGGTACATCAAGTTGATTATGGAGATTTTATCCACTGCTCCTGAGGCTGCTGGGAGAGATTTCCCTTTGTCTTCTTTGTTCACACAGCTCCTGGGGTTCAGCTTTGGATTTGGCCCCACCTCTGCATGTAGGTTGCCTGAGGGTGTCTTTTGGGAAGACTGAGGTCTTCTGCCAGCGTTCAGTAGGTGTTCTGTAGGAGCTGTTCCTCATGTAGATGTATTTTTGATGTATTTGTGGGGAGGAAGGTGATCTCCATGTCTTACTCTTCCGCCATCTTGAAGCTCAAAAACCCTCATCATTAATGTTGACTTATAGGCTGACCTAGGATGGGATATTCACTCTCCTCAAAGGAAATCTTTGATTTCTGTGTGGGTGTATAGGTCAGAGGGAGTCTTTTTTTTTTTTGAAAAAAGCAAATATCGTATATTAATGCATATTTGTGGAATCTAGAAAAATGGTACAGATGAACCTATTTGCAGGGCAGGAATAGAGACACAGACATAGAGAACGGACAGTGTGCAGGGGGCAGGGGAAGGGAGGGTGGGACAAACTGGGAGACTAGGATTGACATATATATACTACCATGCATAAAATAGCTAGCAGGAATATGCTATAAAGCACAGGAAGCTCAGCTCAGTGCTCTTTGATGACCTAGATGGGTAGGATGGGGGTGGGTTGGGAGGGAGGTCCAAGAGGGAGGAGACATAGGTATACATATAGCTGATTCACTTCACTGTATGGCAGAAACATACAATGTATCTTTATTTGACATCTTTTCCAATATGCATAATCTCCTGGTTGCAGGTCATGGGGTATCTGATCCATTTCAGCAGTATGATCTGAAAGCTATCAGAGACCTGTACTTGTCAAAAAGTCCTTTCTATGAATCTTCTTGAAGATGAAGCATTTTTGCAAAGGTATCAGAGTAAAGCAACTGTCGGAACATCTGAGGAGTACCGAGAAGTCAGTGGGGCTCAAACGGCCCATGCTGGTACCAAACACCGGTTCAGGGTAGAATCCAGGTGTCCTCTGGTGGGTATCTCTGATATCCTGCCAACTATGTTATGCAAATGTTGATGAAAAAATAAGCAATCTGTTTTGTTGTAGTTCCTTCTTTATATGTTCAGTTGAGGAATATCTTTTCTGCTAGTCTTCAGGTCGTTCTCATCAATAGTTCCTCAAAATTAAAAATATACACATCTAATTTCTGAGTTTCAAGATATATAAAGCAAAGTTCTGGTCCAAGATGGCAACATAGGAGGTTCCTGAATTCACCTCTTTCAATGGACACACTGAATCTACAGCTACACCCAGAACACTTCCCTCGAAAGCTCAGCCTCTCTGTATACCGGTGCCAAATTAAATCCCAGAGACAGAGTTTTGGGTGAAGTAGAAAAAGATGGCTTTATTGCTTTGCCAGGCAAAGGGAGACACACCGGGCTTCTGCCTCGAAAAACTATGTGTCTCCCAGAGGGAGTCTTTTATATCTAAGGAATCTAAGTTTTTATGGACCAAGTACAGGCTGATTTCTTAAGCTCTTTATTATTCTTTGGGAATTATCTTTCTCTGAGGCAGGCCCTTTCAGGTGATAGTTGTGTCCTTGAGTTTGGCATTGACAATTGTTTCTAAAATCCTAGTTCTAAGATACTCCTTGGTAATCCATTAGACACACAAGGAGAAACATCACTCTTTCAGGTCACTGGTACTACATTTATTGAATTTCTGTTTTAAGGTATTAAATGCTTAGTCAACCTTTATTGAGCACACATTGTGTATCCAGCACTATATTAGATACTGTAGGCAGGCAGAAAAGATATCATAGATGAGGTTCATTCTCTGGTCTAATTTCAACAGGAAATGTAAAAGACAAAAGAGCTCTTGAAATGAAACATTAAAATGTAAAAATTAATGTAGCACATTTTGTGTATGTACCACATTCTATCATTCATTTAACAAATATTTATTGTACACATATGATGTATAAGACCCTAGACTAGTGCTATGATGTTGTAATTGCTCATAATCTAGGAATAATTGTGAAAAATAGACAAGTAATTGTAATACTTGAAATGTATCAAGTAATTGGAACAGATCTGAGATTGATATAACTAAGAAAAGCATTAGAATAGGTGATATTTGTGCTGTGCCTTAAAATGTAAGGGAGCTACAATGGGAGAACATATACAGAGGGAGTCTGTCTACACAGAAGGAAAGCTCATAACAAAAGACAAAAGTATAGCCTATCTGTATTAGTTATCTAATGCTGTGTAACAAATTTCCCCCAAACTTACTTGCTTATATGTCTCATGGTATTTATGGGTGAGGAATTTGGGACTGGCTTGGCTGGCTGGTTCTGGTTTGGGGTCTCTCATGAGGTTGTAGTCACATCCTGGCCAGGGTTGCACTCACCTGCAGGTTTTACTAGGGCTAAAGTATATTTGCTTGCAATGTGGTCAAATCATGTGACTGGTAGGTTGATGCTAGCTATGGCCAGGGTTCTTAATTCCTCTTCAAGTAGTCTTTCCATGGGCCAGTTTATATGTGGCTGTCTAGTGAGCAATCCAAGAGACCAGGGTGGAAGCAGTAATACATTTTATAACCTCAGAAGTCACTTCTGATATATTTTATTGGTCACACAGACTGGCACTGATTTAATGTGGGAAGGGGCCTTATAAGAGGACAAAGATCAGGAGGTGAGGACACTGGAAGTCATCTTGGAGATTGATACAACACTACCCAAAATGAGGATGATTTTAAATATATAACAATTTGAAAAATCAGGTTTTACACAGATATGTGATTCAAAACATAATTTAAAAAATAATATACAATATAGTTGGGTTTGGACACATTTGCAGATGTCTATCAAGGATTTCTGTGTCTACCTTCCCAACTGAAATGTGGATACCTTTAAGGTAAAAATGGTGTCTTTTTTCTCTGTTGTCTTCCTCAGTGCCTAGAACACGGCTTGGTAAATTATAACGATTTCATACATGTTCTTGAAGAAGTGAATTAATAAATATATGAATGAATATGATCCAAGAGATAAATTTAAAATATCAAAACCACAGGGTGAAGTCTTGATTCAAGAGAATGTGAGAAGCTACATAAATGAGCCAGGGTCTGCATGGAATCTAGAAAAGAAGATAAGGCAAATAATTAGAATTGTAGGTGTCATCCAGGACTAGCCAAGGCTCCCTCTGGCATACATGATTATTCCAAAAGTCCCTCAAAAAGCCTACTTTGTGATGTAGATGAGGGAGTGGTTGGATCAAATAGTCTTCAGAAAAACCAGAGTGTTTAGATTATCAAGACAGATCTCTGAATTCCATCTCTGAATTAGCCATCAAATAAGCCTTGCCTCTAAATGTTTTCACAGGGGACACTGAACCGAGGTGTTTACTGAACAGATTGCTACTCTTCACCTTAGAATGTCTTTGGTGGAAATGCCAAAGAATTTGGAGTCAGTTATTTATCATATTATTTGTTCTTCACAATCACGATAGGCCGTGGCCAGGCCAGTTGCACTGAAGTCCCAAGTAACCCTATGGCTCAACAAGGAGCAAAGGAGCGCATAGGTGATAATGCAGTTGCAATGCATCCAGAAACCCTGACCCTGGAGCCTGGACATGAGGCCTGGGTGATGTAGGCTGCTAGGCCCTGCAGCTGCCACGCAACCCATCCCCTTTTATTGAAAGTATGAAGGCAGTGAGCTCACCTATGGGAAATTCTGACCTGGAGGATTCCTCACTCTGCACGGCTCTCAGGACTCCAGATTTTGGGAACACGTCCTAAAGAACAAAGGAGCCAAATCTACTCACACCATCGTGCATCTTTCATCTTGCCCAGCCTGTTTGCTTGTTCCTAAATCAAGGGGAAAACAGCCTTAATGGGGCTGAGTCAGCATTCGCCCAGCCCTCAAACCTGGACCAGCTGTTGTGGTCTGCCCTCACTCCACCCCTGAGCACAGGACTAGCTAAATTAAACCCATTTATGAACAAACAGAACTGTAAAGGTATCGGAAACACAGAAGGCTATGTATCATGCTTTTGTTTCCTCTTAGTTTATCTGAAGGAAGTGTTTATCGTTCTAAATAACTCCATTAAACTACGAGAGGTGAAATACTTTCCTTCTACACACGAGCTGCTATTGGGAAGCTGGCAGGATGGCATTTGACAAGTGAAACCCCACTTCCCACTCATATGCTTCCTTCCTGAGGTGTGCTAAGGAACTACATCCTCTCAGAGATGCAGCGTAACTGAGCAGAGGCAAGGCAGAGAGACCACAAATACAGCCGTTATGCTGGGGAGGAACGGGTCTAGGTTAGAGTAAATGGGTACAATAGCTAAAACTAAAGCTGTGTTTTCTTTTATTGCTAACAAGATTACTGAAAACTTTTCAAAGGAAAGGGCTGAAATTTGGTTTTGACAGTATTATTATCACTTTTTGAAAGAAGCGTGTCCAAAGACAGTGCTAAGCGAGTGCATGCTCAGACTCGGGGACCAGGTCAGAAACGGCTACCTCTGAGACTGAAATGAACAGGATCAGCATCTATTCATATACCCCCTCACCTCACACCCACGCACCTTTGCTCAACTCTTCCCTGCAGCCCACTCTGCGCTGGAAATAGATCAATAGACTGCTCTGTCAGACTTATGCAAGGCTCACAGGCTCTCAGACCACTCTCAGACTGGTGGGCAGAGTGGGAGTTTACCCAAGGGGTTAAGAGTTGAGGTTTCACAGGGTTTCTCTGTACAGAAGAAAATCTATGAAGTTGAGATGTTAAAAAACAAAGCAGATCTGGGACTGTAACAGTCTCTGGGTTTTCCATTTCCTGAGTCCCCTGTCAGGTGTGTTCCCTTACTGCCTCCCCCCACAAACTTTGTCCCACAGGTGGGACCCATTTTGTCCTATACAGAATGTTGGGAAGGAACCCCATTTAAATAATGCTGACTCAGCACCACGTCAGTGATGTTATCGGTCCTTATCTGAGTTTGGTGACCCAGCCTTGCAGTGACTGAGTTCCCGCCACGGAGTCTCAGCATCTCAGTCCTAGGTGTGAGTCTCTGTCCTGGGTCTCCCAGAGTTTCCTGCCCAGCCACTGACAAGTTGGTCTCTTCCATGACTTGCCTGAACTGCCTTAGCCTCTTGAACTTGGGCATTGCTTATCCTGTTTCTCAACTCTGTTGCTTATCAGCATTGCCCAGGAAGGGTTTTTGTTTTTGTTCTTTTTGTATTTTTCCCCCTGTTTTATTGAGAAATAATTGACATATATCACTGTATAAATTTAAGGTGTACAGCATGATGGCTTGATTTACATATATTGTGAAATGATTTACCACAATAGGTGTAATTAACATCCTTTTTTTTTTATGATAGCAATGTATATAACGTAAGATTTACCATTTTAGCCACTTTTAAGTGTACTATTCAGGGACATCAAATACGTTGTTGTGCAACCATCACCAGCACCTATCTCCAGAGCTTTTTCATCTTCCCAAACTGAAATTCTGTGCCCATTAAACACTAACTCTTCTTTTTCTCCTCTCCCCAGCCCCTGCAAACCATCATTTTACTTTCTGTCTCTATGAATTTGACTATTGTAGGTACCTCATATAAGCAGAATCATACAATATTTGTCCTTTTGTGTCTGGTGTTATGAACATAGGTGTACAGATACCTGTTTGAGTTCCAGCTTTCAATTCTTTTGTGTAGGTAACTAGAAGTGGAATCACTGGATCATGTGGTAATTCTGTGTTGTAGTTTTAAGAAGTGCCATACTGTTTTGCACAGCAGCTGCATCATTTTACAGTCCCACCAGCAATGCACAAGGTTTCCAGTTTCTCCACATCCTTGCCAACACTTACTATTTTCTGGGGTTTTTTTTAACAATAGTTATGCTAGTGGGTGTAAAATGGTGCCCAGGGAGTTTAAAAAATTACCATTGCCCATGGCTCAATCCCAGAGATTCTGATTTAATTGAGGTGAGGCCTTGTAAACAATATTTTTTAGAACTTCCCCAGGTGATATTAACATGCAGCCGGGGTCGATAACCTCTAATACATTCTTGGCTTATGCTACCTGACTTCTGTCTCATATCCTCAGGCTGCCTTCCTGATCTCACACGAAGAGACAAAAGCCTAGAGGGACTTGCCAAGTACACACAGCAGTAATTAACAAAGGTCTGTCCAACTCCAAACACTGTGTTCTGTCCACTGTTCCCCAACTGTGCCCTAAAGAGTGATTTTCACAGGATTCTCAATGCAATCTGCCAGAACAGATCACACTGACTCATTGGATCTGGATTGTGGGGTATATTAGTTTTCTAGGGCTGCCATATTCCAATGGTAATAACAAATTACCATAAACTGGATGGCTTAAAACAATAGAAATTTAGTCTCTCACATTTCTAGAGGACAGAAGTCTACAATCAAGGCATTTGCAGGGTTGGCTCCTCCTGGATGCTCTGAGAATCCCTTCCATGCCCCTCTCTTAGCTCCTGGTGGCAGCTGGCAACCCTTGGCCTTCCTTGGCTTGTAAATGCATCACTCCAGTCTCTGCCTCCATCTTCACATGACCCTTCCCTCTGTGTCTTTGTGTCTTCTCTCCTTCTGTCTCCTATAAGGACACTGGTCATTTGATTTAGGACCTACCCTGAATCCAGGATGATTTCATCTTGAGAATCTTAACTTTATTACATCTGCAAAGACCCCTTTTTCAAATAAGGTCACATTCACAGGTACCTAGGGTTAGGAGTTGGACATATTTGGCAGGGGGTGGGGAGGCAGGCGGGGGCACATACATCCCATTACAGGGAGTTTTCTGTTGGTCTTCCAAATTGTAATCAGTTCCACTGTGAGTTAAGAGTTCAGCATATACCAAAACTCAATTTGTTAGGATCAAGGCTAGAACTGGACTTGCACTGGAATCAGATTACCAAAGTGGCCACATAAATCCTTGCCTCAGGCCAAAGAGATTGTCTGACTTTTTAGTCCATCTGTAATGGACTCTGGAACAAAGTCTAGTCCCTAAGATGGATTTGAGGCTGACTTGGAGCTAATGAAGTAGTGCCAAGGCCCTCCAAGATGCCACAGAGATGCCCAGAGTAGAGCACATGCATGTTTTCTCTCCCATGATAAAAGGATCTTCCAGAGCACAGGGCATTGAGGCTGCTCTAGGATGGAAGTGTCTGGGGCAAAAAGCTCCAATCATTGGAAGTAGTAACTCTACTGATAGTGCCTACTGCATCTCGGGTAGAGCTCCAAACTGACCATGCTTCCATGATGTCCTCTCTCCCTGTCTCCTTGCTTAAACTTACCTCATCTAATCTTTGGTCCACACTGCCGCATGGTGATTTCAAGTCTTCTTGGAAAGGAAACAACAACAAAATAAGCCTCCTTCTCATGGAAGAGGTTGTGGCTGCCTATGGTAAGATGAGAGGGCTCCTTACCAGGCTGTCTCACTCTTCAGCTAATTTACTGTCCTGTTTGGATCAAAAAGGTCCATCCCTAATGGTCAATCCCTCCAGACCCTGTATAATCTTTGGGCAGTTTGGGAGGAAGAAAGTTGCTTTTTGTCTCATAAATACCTCCACTACGTGCCAGAATCAGGGAGCCCCACTTTTCCAACTGCGCAGGCATCTGGGATGTTGAGTGTAAAATCCTGAGCTGAATTATTTTCAGTTTTGGCGCATTTGATAAGGTGTCTAAAGTGAAAGCATTATGTTTCTCGGCTTTGCAGAGAATTGCACTCATGGTTCTCACTCTCATTTTCTTTTAATATTTGGAATGATTTTATTACAAGCTATGACTTCTTTATGAGTGAATACCTCCGAGAAACCGAACGCAGTCTCCCAGTGGACGCAGCCATTTGTAAAACCGTCAGAGATTCTATAAGCAGAGGGTTTAAGAAGTGAGAGAGGTGATTCATCAACTCTTCATGCATATTCTCCTGACTGCCAAGGAAATTAAATTTGTTTTCACCTCCTGAAACCTCAGCACATTTTTATTATATAAATCTGTGTTTAGTGCTAACGTGCAATCAATTTACCCATGATGGTGAAAACCTCGTCCTTTTTCTTCATTAGCAGTTTTGCCTTAACATATCCATTGATGATCTAATTTGTGGGTCTGTATCCTAAAGGTTTTTTTTATATTGAGTTACCAAACTGGTCATTTTTGTATTTTAATTTCTCCTGTTAGGATGCGTAGTTAATTGTATAGAAACAGTACAAGTTCAGGGGCAGAATCATATTAATCTTTGCCTCACTGGAGTGGTTAGAGGAGTGCCTGCTTCATAGTAAGTATCCCGTACATGTTTATTGAAATGCACATATGCAAAGTGGGTTTGTGCCTTATATAAAACACAGAAGTTTAATCTCTCCCAACATTTTATTTTATCCATTTTTAATAGTTCTATATGTGTTTTATTATAAGCCTTCTCAAATCTTAGTAGGGTATTTTTGTTATACATACACAAAACAACACAAATATAAAAGTTGCAGAGTACAAATGACCAATGAATACATGTAAAGATGTTCTATCTCATTGATAATTAAATAAATACAAATTAAAACTGCAAGATAATTTTGTCTGGCATGCACGTAAAAGTCTGATAACATTTTGAGCATTTTGAGCTGATGAGAGCAATGCCATACATTGTTGATGAGAATTGAAATAGGTACATGAATTCAGGAATGAAAATGTTCATTTCACTTTAGAAAGTCATCTCAATATTGGGAATCTAGCCTACAAAAATAATTGCACAAGTCTGTAAATACACATGTACAAAGGACTTTGTATTAATGAATAATTTGAAACAATCTCAATGCTATCTGTAGAAGCACGAATAAGGAAACTGTGGTTCAGATAATGGAATATAATTCAACCTTTAAAGAACAAGGTAGATCTACATAGCCCAGAAAGAATGGTCAGGGTATACTTCTATGTGAGAAAATTAATTATGAAGCAATATGTGTATAGAACAATCCTGTTTTTTATTAGAAAAAAGAGGGTGTTCATGTATATATATAAGTGTGTGTGTGTGTAAGTGTATAGGTATAAAGGTGAAAAGTAGTGGAAGATTGGGATAGTACAGCTCCTTTCAATTTTTATTTTGTTAGAGTACTCTATTTACACTTTTCAATTTCAATGTTAGAGAAATAGAAATAATTCAGAGCACATGGCTAATTTGATATAGTGATTATTAGAAGATCATGTGTTTTCTTATACTTTTTCTCTTTCTTTTTTTTTTCTGGCTTTGTCAGGTCTTAGTTGCAGCACACGGGCTCTTTGTTGCGGCACACGGGCTTCTCTCTAGTTGTGGCTTGCAGGGTTTTTTCTCTCTCTAGTTGTGGCGCGCAGGCTCAGTTGCCCTGTGACATGTGGGATCTTAGTTCCCTGACAAGGGATCGTACCCCCGTCCCCCGCATTGGAAGGCGGATTCTTTACCAGTGGACCACCAGGGAAGTCCGTGTATTCGTATACTTTTAATGTAAGTTTCTAGTCACTTACTCTTTAAATCATCTTTAGAATTATTGAGATCTGGAAGGCTGGAAGTTATACAGTCATTAAGAAAGAGAGGAAAAAATGAGTATTTTAGGGAGGGAAGGACTTCTTGGGAAGTAGCTAGCCCTGAGAAGATAGGAGAGAAGAGCATTCTAGGCAGAAGGAAAAATGTAAGAGCCCTGAAATTGTTGTAGTTGGATGATATGGACTGAATTGTGCCCCCTCCCTCCCCCAAATTCATATTTGAAGCCCTAACCCTCAATGTGACTGAATTTGAAGCCAAGGCCAAGAAGGAGGTAATTACGGTTAAGTGAAGTCATAAGGGTGAGGCCCTGATAGGCTGGGGTTAGTGTCCTTATTAATGCTTTCTCTCTCTTTCCCAGCTATGTGAGAAGGTGGTTTTCTGTAAGCCAGGAAGAGAACTCTCACTAGAAACCCAAGTGGCCAGCACCTTGATTTTGGACTTCCCAGCCTCCAGGACTATGAAAAAATAAATTTCTGTCATTTAGTCCACTTAGTATATGGTATTTTGTTATGGCAGCCCAAGCTAAGACATCATGTTTAGGATAAGTTTAAATTGGAGCTTACAGGACTTCCTGACAAGTTGAATGCACAGAGTAGGGAAAAAAAATCAAAAATAATTTTGGGTCTCTTTGCCTGAGGGACTGGGGGAATGGTGATGCAATAGTTAAGATGAGAATTTGGAGTAGGGCCTGGCGATTATGTGAGGGGGAGGAAGCAGGACCAGGAGTTTCACTGTACACTTACTAATTTTACTAATGTCTAACTGCCTGTTAGACATTGCGATGGAGTTGGACATACAAGTTGGGGCTCAGGGATGGGAACACCAAGTTGGGCATCACCAGCATTTAGACTGGGTTTAAAGCTGGGGAACTGAGTGAGATGACCTAGCAAAATGTGTTAATAGGGAGCCCGGAGGCACTGCAACAGTTTGAGGGGATTTGGAGACAGAGAAACCAGTGAAATTAGTCTTCTAATTTCATGTGAGACAGGGAGAGCAGCAGAAACCAAGGATGGTCGCATTACTGTCAAGGAGGTCAAGCGAGATGAGAACAGAGGTTGAAGGTTCGATTGGCAGATGGAGGCCATAGGGCATCTGGATGATAGGAGTTTCAGTGGAGTAGTGGGAAGCAAAGAGCTAAAAGGCTGAAAGAAGAGCATGGGAGGTAAAGAAGTAGAGATGAGTCTTATGTGGAATTTTGCTCCAATGGGGAGCAGAGGAATGAGAATGTACCTAAAAAGAGATGCAGGTTCAAGAGACAATTTTTAAAAATATTTTTATGATGGAAAATTTTAACCATATAAAAAGGTAGACCCAATAGTGCGATAGACCTCCTATACCTATCAACAGCTTTAAGAATTAACAATCTTGTTAATCTGTACTGCTATGTACTTACCTGTCCCTGTATTATTTGTAAGCAAATCCTGGATATCATTATTTCATCTATAATATTTGAGAGTGTATCTCTAAAAGATAAGGACTCTTTGCAAAGAAATGTAATCAGAATAGCTTTATGACACCTAAAAACAACTGATCATTATCCCTTAATATCAGATATCAAATATCCAGTGTTCCAAGTTCTAATTATGTCATGAATGTCATATTTTTGTATGATTTGTTTGAATTAGTTTCCAAACAAGATTCACACTGTACAATTTCTTTTGGTTCAGCATTGTTATGTTTTTTAAATTTCTTTTAGTCTAAAGATTCTCTCTCCATCTTTTATCCCTCTTGCAATTTATTTTCAAAGAAACCGGGTTGTTTGTCCTGTAGAGTTTCCTACAGTTTGATTGAACTTCTGTGGTTTTGTTTAACATATTCTTCTTTTGTATTTTACAAAAATTGATAGTTAGATCCAAAAGCCTTATCAGATTTGGGTTTAAATTTTTTGGCAAGATTACTTCATAGTATGCTTATCCACCAAGAAGAATGTAATGCCTGGTTGTCTCTTTTTGTGATGTTAGCAGCCACTGATGCTCTGTTCTTAGATTTGTTAATTCATTAGGGATTGCAAAATGGTGACATTCTAATTCTATCCTTGCTTCTGTATTTATTAGCTGGAATACTTCCCTCATCCCTTATTTGGTTACCTACTGTTACAGTTTGTATAGGAAAGATAGAATAAATGTTTGATTCTTTCTCTTTAACAGTTTTAAAAATAATAAGTTGTTTAGTATCCTCTAACAATGAATAATTTTTAAAATAATATGAACTCATGGATTTAAATATATTTAATGTGTTTTAATACATTGTAGTTATTATCCTTATTGATGCTCAAATTGTTCCCATTTGTACCCAAGGGGAGGTTCTTCAGTTGACCCCAGAATTCTTTTGCCATGCCCTGGTAGTTTTGTTTTTTTTAATAGTTTCCTTGCTATCTGGTATAACATGGTATTGTAGGCTCATCTTGTACAATTTCTGTCCTACGTTGGAATCAGCCATTTCTCCAAGGAGAAGAAATTTTATTTTAAATGTGATACATTGAAGCGTATTCGTACATGAATGGGGATAACCTGGATGAGAGGAGATAACTGCAGGAGCACAATCTTTGATTAGGTAAGAAGGGATGGGGTAGGTGGAAAGCTTCATCTTAGACTGGAACAGTTAATTCATTGTAATGGTACATTGGGCAAAGCAAAATGCTGTGGAAATATAGGAGCCACATGGATGATTAGGAAATAAAACTTTGCCTTTACGATTCTGGGTTAAGTGCCACATTTCCCACTTGTAAATTCTACACTTATAGGTATAAAATTCAGCTAGTCATTTCCTCAATCAGCAAATATGTTGAACACTTTTGTTTTTCTATAAATAACTTCCACAATCAAGAAATCACAAAAATATGACTAGCAAAACACTAAACTTTGGGGATTTTCCATAGATTGTTAAGAAAAATACTCAACCTCATTATTTTTCTTTTAGTTTCCAAGCTGGGTATTTATTTACTCCTAATATATATAAAAAAGTGAAAAATATTGATCTTGTGGTCTATTTGCTTTTGCTGCCAATAGGAGGGTCTCTTAAAAGGCACAAAGTTTCCAACTAATGAATGTCCCTGACATACAAATGGCTCTCCTATCTTGTCTGGCTTGACTAAAGATTCCCCCCCACCTACCACCACCTTTTCCTTTATACTCATTGCTGCTGGTAGATCTATGCCATTCCTGTCTTTGCAGGGGCTGTAACATCATCTCTTCTCCCCATTTCCTTCTCATGCTTGTTTCACTATGTTATTAATGCTGTCAAGGAATGTCCAGATACTGTTTTTAAAAATGTGAACCCAATTCTGTCATCTTTAGGCCTGTTTTAAATGGGCTGCATGAGACTGGCACTCTCTTCTCCCCGTCAGAGTCCCTGCTCCCTACATTCTTGGTCCATCTGGATGGGGAGAACTTTGGATGAGATAAGATGGGTTTAAGTCATTTTGAAGCCTGAAATATACACTTTAATGCCATTCAAGCAAGAGGCTACAAAAAGAAAACCTTAGAGCAAGACCCTGAGGATAGAAATAGATAGGAAAGAAAAAGAAAATTAGAAGTGAAAGAGTACCAATAGCAAAGCTTGCAGGTTTGAAATAGTGCTTTGAACAACCAGGACTGAAAGAGGAAACTCTTCTCCATTCTCTTCTTTCTTCCTATGACATCCAATACTCTCTGGTCGCAGAATCCTGAAATTGAACTACTTATGAATGGTGCTAATGTGCTACAGGTCACCAGCATTAGAGTTAAAACGTATCGTTTTGGGGAATTTAACTAAAATAATTTGTTAAATAAATTTAAGATAAAATTTTATTCCAATTTTTCATTAATCAATTTTCACACTGTCTTTGAAACTATCAAACTGTCTTATGAGCTGTTTATGCAAAGTTGAATTTTCAAAGTACAAATTAGACTCCAATCACTCAGTATTCAGAAGCATTCACCCTAGGATTCCTTTAAAATAGGAATTTCTTTACTGTTTGTTTCCAGACCATTAACTACTTGACAGAGAATCTATGGGTGGGTTAAGCAGCCTAATGTACAAAAGTTGCGAACTGTTAGACAAAGATGGATGAGAAATGAGTGTTAAATAAATTATAGGGAGATAGGAAAATAGAACTGATTTATTGATCTATACATCTTAGGAATAAATCTATTTTTGAAAGTGAGGTAGAGGCTTAATTGCTGCTCACCAGGCACATAGTATAATTTTGTTGTAGTTGTTACAAGGAGTAATCAAGTATGTCTTCTTACAACATGAAATATTTACCATTATTTCCTTATTCCATCCTATTGATTTATCTGCATACTATTTGACACACTTAATTGAAATGTTTATATATCTGCATGTTGCTTGTGAAAGTACAGTGTCACTGTCACATATATCCCAGAGAGTTATTAAAATTTAATGAGCATCAGTTAGTGATAAATCTTAGAGCGATAACGTAAAACAAGATGGTGAAGTAAGGCAATTATCTAGGTAATCTGGGAAAATGCAGACTTGCTTTGCTTGGTATTTCTAGATATTTTTAAAATATCCCTCTGTAATTTAATATTTACACCACTGAGTGATTCAAGTGGGGCAGAATTTTAGCATCTCTGTCCATGAGAGCCTTTGTTCTAAGCTGGCGATTAAATCACATGTATTGAAGGAAAACTCTCTCCTTTTACATGACTCTTTGGCTAAAGGTTGAAAGCCAATAACTACTTCATAATGCTTATTCAATTCAACTCAAAAGTACTGAGTTCTTAGCAACTATGCTAGATGCTGAGATTACCGAGTCTCTAGTCTCGTGGGGTTTATGATCTAGTGAGGAACACTAAATAATAACATATTAAAACTTATAATGTGATATGCTCTGAAAGCCATGTCTAAACAAATTTCCATGGGTATAAAGCAAGTGGAGTGATTTGTTCTAACTGAGAAGTCTTTGTGGAAAGTGTAGCTTTTAAGGCTGGCCTTAAAGGATGAGGAAGTTTTTGATAGGCAAAAATGATGGAGGTTAATTTTCTGAAGGAAGAATACAGAGGCAGGAAAACACAAGACATCTTTAGAGAATTGTGAAATGTCCTGTGGGACTAAAACCTAGGCTATGGGAATTTGCTGTGGTATTTGGAAATATGGTTTGGGACCAGGATTATGGGATTTGGCAAAATAAGACAAGACTGAACTTGCCTAACTGGCAATAGGTAGCTGGGGAAAGGTTTTGAGCATGGACCGTTCTGTTTAAGAAAGATAACTCTTATACCGGTTTG
Organism: Eubalaena glacialis; assembly: GCF_028564815.1. NCBI lineage: Eukaryota > Metazoa > Chordata > Mammalia > Artiodactyla > Balaenidae > Eubalaena > Eubalaena glacialis. Next base: position 186,721,556 of record NC_083716.1, on the reverse strand, counting down.
TAGGATTGGAAGGGGCAGAAACTGGAGTGTTGGAGATCAAACAGAAGACATTTACATTTGCCTAATGAGGAGGAAAGGAGGCTCTGAATTGTGTAGGGGAAATGGGAATGGAAAGGGGGTGGTTTCTAGATTTTACTAGGGTAGGATTGTGATAACCTAGTGACAGACTGGGTAGCATGGGAGTAGGGGCGATGCAGAAGCCTCCTACATTTATGCAGAGGAAGAGAAAGACAAATATTTAGAAGGAGCAAGTTTGGAGGAGAGCTCCACAATGTCTCAGAAACCAGATGAGGAGAGGATTTCAAGAAGGAGGTCAACAGAAACAAACGATTCAGAGAAATACAGTAAGATGAGGACAAAGAAGAAATATGTAGATTTAACAATTAGAACGTTGCTGCTAGTTTTTAATAAGGTGATGAGATTGGAAGCCAGATTGCAGTGGGTTGAGGGGTAAAGAAGAGGTGTTACTTTGGGGGAAATAAGAGTAGAGAATTATTATTTGAAAAGTGGTGATGAAGTGTAAAGGTGAGAGGATTATAACTCTTTGCGGAGAATCAGGTTGGAAAGAAAATTATATTAGGATAAGGAAAGCTGATTCTAAGGAGAATCGGTGAGCCCCAATGAGCTATATCTCTCAGTATTCATGTCCTTGTGTAGTCCCTTCTCCTCGAATCTCGGAGGGTCCTGTGACCAACTGAACGTGATGTCCTTTGACAGGCTTCCAAGTCAAGGCATTAAGAAGACCTGGCAGCTTCTGCTTTTATACTCTGGAGAAGCCAGCCTGCCGTGTAAGAGGTCTGAACCTGACACCATCCTGCTGTGGGGGAAACCCACGGTATCCACACGGAAATGTCACAGGGAGACAGAGAGAGAGAGATGTCCAGCCAGTTCCCGGCTGGTCTAGGCATCTCAGCTGAGGCACCAAACATGAGTATAGAAACCGTTTTGGGCTTTCCTGCCCCAGAATATGCCACTTGGATCACTGAGGAGCCCTGTTCTACCCAAACTGCAGACTTGTGAGTGAGTAAATGACTTATTTTAAGCCTCTAAAATTTTTTGGTGCTTATTATGCAGCAATAGATGACTGGAACAGGTGTGGTTATTTTTGTTTGTTTTGTTTTTGTTTTTGTTTTTTTAATGTTAGACAGAGAGGTTTGAGGGATGCAATAAGGCCCTAAAGAAGATGAGGGGAGATGGGATCAAGTGGAAGAATTGGTCTTGGAAGTGAGTGAAGACACTGCTTTTTTGAGGCAGAAAGTGTTGAGGAAAGGACGGATAAAATTCGATTAAATTTCGACATGAATGGGAAGGAAATGGAACCAATTCAACTTAGACAGTAAGGTACCATGTTGAGAATGAGGGCTGCACAAGGGAGCTGAAAGCTAAAGAGGGGGAGAAAAAAGTTTGTAAGTGGGAAAGGGATTTATCCTGGGAGAAGTAGACCAATGGCAGAGTGGCTATAGGAGCCCTGGCAAGTGTGGTGGTCATGAATTTGTAGTGAGGCCAACAGCTCTGTGGTATTTTGTACCCACCCTTACTGAGATTGTCTTCCTTCAGTGATCAAAACTTACTGTTTAGGTAGGTAAACCGTCATTCCTATTTGCTTTAGGAGATTTGGACTCCAATTGTAAACAAATGGAAGAATTTTTTTTACCCAAAACTGGAATTTGTTTCAAGTGTTTTAAAATCTTTCAAAGACCCTCCGCACTTTTATAAAAGAATCCATGAACCTGCTGCTTGCCCATTTGCAACACTGGAAATGATTTCACATTAGTGATTGCTGAATCATATACCTGAGATTACAGACAATGCTATTTATACTAAAGAAATTGAGTGCACATCTATTTTAGCTTCCTGTCCTATTTTCATACTTCCATCCATTTGGATTTTTGTCCCATATGTTGTCCTCAGTACTCTGTCTTAAACTGCTGTCTAGTTATAGCTCAAAAAAAAGCTGCTGTTCCAAATGGGACTTTATTTCAATAGGGGGCTATACTTTCTTTCAATCTATTACTTAACTGACAGATACCGTGAAGCTTAATTAGTCAATTTTTAAAAGCTCTCTGTGATGGCAAAAAGAAAAAAAATTAGTTTTTATACCCTTGAATGGTACAGAGTGACTCTTCTTTGTAGCTCCTTATACAAAAGGTAAACTACTGGAGGGGTCTGGAATATGACTAGTTGTAGAAGCCAAAGCTAAACAATCCAGTGACTTTGAGACACTAAAGGGAGTTTATGACATGCTTGTGTCATTACTGAGTAAGGTCCACTTGCTTCCACCTGGTCCCTCACCTCGCCTTGACCTCCAGGGGCTCCTTGCTCCCTGACCTCTCATTTCTCTAAGCCTCAAATTCCTAGTTGGCTTGATGGTTGGCTTTGAACTCCTGATCCTACTTATTTTTGTGCCAGGACCTAACTGCGTTGCTTCTCTCAGTTCTAGCTGCTCAGTCTGACTCAGTGACGCACTGCAATCAATGGACCTGGAGTTTCACACTTTAACATCCCTCCCTCTGACTAGGATGTGGCCGCACAATAGGGAAAGAACTTGCCAAGATGCACTATCCATTGACTTGTGCCAGGCAATGCCTAGTGTTATGGCTGGCCAGATAGGGTACCCAATGTCATTCAGGTAATTCTAGCAGCTACTAAATAGGTTTGTTCACCAGAAAGTTCCAAACAGGCCCTTTAAAACGTGATAAGATGGTGTGGGTTGCCACGTCAGGGTTGATAAATAAAGTTAGCATTCATGGTTCTTTCAGTCATTAGCTGGGCAGTGATTTAGGACTGCTTTATGTTCATACCTATGTGCTGGAAGTTAATACGTATTAGGACAAGCATGGACTCACTACCAAGTTAAATGAATATCAGGCTGAAGGAAATTGAGGTTATATATCATGGTATATGTACCATGGACAAGTAAAGTAAGTATTTCAACTGAAACAAAAACTCATTTTTGCTATCCCAGTCAAACTACATGCTAAATGGATTGGGAAGGAGAAAATAGAATCAAACAAATCTATGACTTGGAAACAGGATTGGCATCAACATAGCTGGGGAAATTCAAGCCAGATTGGAGATGTGCTGAAAACCAAATTTTCTAAAGGCCCAGGAGACTTTGGCATGTGGTATTGAGCAGTTAAATTCTAGAGCTGTTTCATCTGGGCCAGCTACTTACCATCACCAACATCAAACTTGCATAAAGACACTGCAGTTTTACTGCTGAAAATGAACTTTTCTTGGCTTGAAAATGTGCAGAGGGTAAATGGCAAAAAGAGATCCGAACCGTTATGCAAAAAGCTAAAGGGAAACATTTACAGGAGGCTTGAGCGTAAAGAACTTCTCAAAGACATTTGGCAGAACGATTTCCATGTAAGGGGTAGCCATTACCTAGTTTGAAACAACAGACTAAGCAAACTCATTTCATATGAGGCCTTCCAAAAGAATCATTAGGAACAAAGATGTCCCAAAGATCATAACATGAAGAGTGATAATCATAGAAAGCCACGTGGGGACAGATAATTCCTGTTATCTGGTACAAAAAGACAGCTTTTAATACAATGCTTGTAGAGGATACTATTATGCACCACCTAGATGCCCCCTTCAGGGCTGAGGTGTTCTTTCCCTCGGCTGCATGGGACATTGGCTGCTGTTGGCTTATAGTTGATTTCCTAACCCTCTGCTGAAGAAAGCTGCCTTTCCCCAGGTCGTGCTCCTTCCCGGGGCAGCCCACATCTACTGACTGTCCATTAGGGCAGTGGTCCCCAACCTTTTTGGCACCAGGGAATGGTTTCGTGGAAGACAATTTTTCCACGGATGGGGGAGGAGGGGGATGGTTCAGGCAGTAATGCAAGCGATGGGGAGCGATGGGGAACGGCAGATGAAGCTTCACTCGCTTGCCCGCTGCTCACCTCCTGCTGTCAGTCTGGTTCCTAACAGGCCGCAGACTGTACTGGTACCAGTCCCTGGCCTGGGGGTTGGGGACCCCTGCATTAGGGGGTATGAAGGCCTGGGCCCCTTGCCCTGATTCAGGACAACTCTGAAGGGCCATCACACTTTCAAAGCTCCCCTGTAGGATGATGGGAGGCCTCTATTCACATTGCTTCACTATGCCCTGATACCCTGCTTTCCTCATTCTCTAACAGGGGTTGTTCCAAAGAGCTCTCCTCAATAAAGCTCTTCCTGTCAAATCTCTGTCTCAGTCTCTTTCCACAGGAACCCAACCTAAGATGATGCTAATCTGATACCAACACTGTGTGATGGGGCAAAAATTGCCAACATATACTTGTTCCCAGCCTTCCTTTCCCCTGTTCCTCTAAAGAGGAGTCAGACTTTGCCTGTTTCATTTCTCCCCCTTTAGCCTCCTCCAGGCACCATACTGCTTTACAGAGTTTTGATAAACGGGGAAAAGTGGTGGGGAGAAGGATTAGAGTGTTGATGGGAACAGATGTAGGAGAAGCTGTGGCAAATAATGAAAGCATTGGGTATGGAAAAGGGATTTCAAGAAATATCACTGTGCTCAACATGACCCCTTTATGGTATTTAAAGCAATACAAGCAAAAAACATTCGGGGAAATTCATTTCTGTGGCTTGACTGCCATTCCACTCTCAGCTGGGATTACATGGGTCATAATTTTTAAGCTTTTCATTTGAATATAGGCATGTCAGTGATTATGTCAACAAAACCATAATTTTAGGAGTGTTTTCAGATGAGGTATAGTTTTACTCTAGCCCAATCCATATTCTTTGAATCCTATGAATTTAGATCAACAAAAGTCGATTTATAGGGCCCAGGGCTTTAAGCAAAAGGGTTTGTGATAGTATAAAAATTATTAGACTATGGTCTCAGCCTTCATCATGAGAGACATCTAACAACTAACTATTAAAACATTCTTCAAAAACATCTATAAATGTCAGCCATGCGCCTATGTGAGCTAAGGACAGCAGACTCTAATGATATAATGGCCTGTGGGAACTTATGGGCAAGAGGCTTGAGACACTCTAGCAACAAGCATTTTAGATATTCTGTAAGTAGCAAGTTTTATTCTAATGCCCAATACCAATGACACATCAGTAGAATTTATGGGGAATCTGGTCAGGCTGGAGTTCACACAAGAACATCTGCAGAGATGACAAGCAGGGGTCCCTCTCCTCTTAGGCTCTCTCAGGCCAGGCACTATGTCCTAACCAGACTCTCTTGAAGTGGTTTTGGGTTGATTGTGAATCAGAGCATCCTGAATTACAGGATGGATCTTCTATTTTCTTTCTTTTTTCATTTAAGAAGAATTGTCAGTAATTTTTCTCAAGGATAAAAATTTCTCAGGAATAAGCTTTAACAATACAAGTAAGTATCTTTAATGATAAACTTAGGACAAGTTTTCCAAACATAATATTTCCATTGCAGTGTAGTTCAAAAACTTGGTAGTGATCGTGAGCTGTTAGCAGTCTAGGAATCAGAGGTACTTATGTTCCAAATCTACTAAGATGCTCCAATTTGTCATTAATTTGTTCTCTCAAGGCTAATAGACGAGCTTTCCTCTTGAGGATCTCTGTCTCTTAAGTTCAGTTGGTTGCAAAGACTCTAAATCCAGGGATGCAGAGCCAATTGGGAAAACTCAGGACAAGAATATTAAACATTCTTCAGAGGAAAGCAGAGCATGTGGTGGTTTGTCCATGTCCAATCACACACAGAGCTATTAGGTTGTTCCTGAACCTGGTTGGTCCCATTTCTGCCCTGTGTTCATGACCCCGGCCATCTTTGAAGCTGATCTTCAGAAACCAATACCTATGAGCTTTGATTTTACTTTTGTAATTTATTTTGGAATCCGAAGTTTTAAAAAATTAGGTCGGAAGCATTGACATCTCTTTTTTATAATATGATATGGTACATGTTTATGTTCCAGAACAGAAATGTGTAGAGATTTAATACTTTGAATTTTACCTTTCTTTAAAAATTTTTTTATATTGAGGCATAACATATTTAATGACAAATAAATATTTTATAAGAGTATGGCTCAATGAATTTTCATAAGTGAAATGCATCCAGGCCAAGAAACAGAACGTGACCACCACCCAAAAGCTCCCCCTGCCCTCCCTTCTAGTCACTGCCCCCTACCAAGGGTACTCAATATCCTGACTTTGTACTCCTTGGGTTTTGCCTGCTTTTTTGTAGTGTATGTAATTGGATGCATAAACTATGTACCTTTTGTATCTGGTTTCTTTCACTGAATGTTATGTTTGTATGATTCATCCTTATTGTTGCATGTATTTGTAGACCATTCATTCTTATTGCATAGTATTCCATCATATAGATACACCACAACTTACGTATATCTTCTTTTGGAAACATTACCACTATGACCCATAAAAATCTAATTTCCATTGCTTTGTCTGAATCTCTGGGGCCAAACAGTGCTCTCTGGAGGCAGAGGCTACCCTTTCCCAGGCTTTTCATCCCTTTGTTGCCAAAAAGCCATCTTGGTCCACTTTGATAGCCCAGAGCTACACTGTTAATACAGTAGCTCCTAGCCATGTGTGACTACTGAGCATTCAAAATGTGGCTGGTACAAACTGAGATGTGCTGCACGTGTAAAATACATATCAGATTTCAAAGATTTGGCCTGAAAAAATAATTTAAAATATTTCAGTGGTTTCTGTATTGATTACTTGTTGAAATAATTTTGATTTGGACTGAATGAAATATACCATTAGAATTAATTTTGCTGTATTTTTTTTTTTTTACTTTTAAAAATGTGTCTATTAGAAAATATAAAATCCTGTGAATGCCTTTCATTATATTTTTATTGAGTTATGGGGATCTAGATCACTATCTTACACAGGTAGCTCCATTACTCTTCTGCCTGAAGTCAGACGTTGGACCAAGTGATCTTCCAAGTATTTTTGTTCAAAAAATTCTCCAAAGGTCCAGGTGCCCATTGGAGCCAGTACATGGATGCTCAAGTCCTGTCAGCAATCTGAGGTTGGTCCAAGTGAGAACCAATGCTTGCCTGCCTCAGGATGTGAGTTCTGTGTCTGTGCCTTGGTAGCCAACAAGCTTGGGTATTGCATTAAGCACTGATACCACTTTAATTAAAAACATGACAAGAGAGGTTGATTATGAAAGTATATGAGGCTAAAAATCATAAGAGACTTCACATTTCCCGCCTCCATACGGAAACCACTTTTTGCTTAACTTAACACTGTTTATGGCTGCTGTTGGTTTATATGGAAGATGTGGCAGCTAAAGTTCAAACGATTTATATACGGCAATATAATTTATATGGAGTCATTTTGGAGGCCAGCTGAATAATGAAACTGTCAATTAATTTTAAAGTTTTTAACCACGTGTTTAGGTTTTATCATCCACAGACCGCATTTTAGATCAATTACAAGCATTCAGATTAAGATGGTCCCACAAGTCCCAGAGCCATAAAGAAATTATGATGATCCCAGTGAAGTAAGAATATAATATGTAAGAATTTCTTTTAATGGAGATACAGTTCCTAACAACTTTACTGAATTACACATCTACTTATACGTGAAGTTTTATTTGGACTTACTGCTTTTAACCTGGAAGAATTCAGGACTGTTGAACATTTCACTAGGCAGATAGATTTTAAAATTTCTCAGCACATCTGAGTTTTCATATTTTTTACTCACATCTTCCTATTCTTCTCCAGTGTCATTATTACTCATTGTTGGCAAATACACCCCCATACCGCTCATCTTTAAAGTCATAAGAGTTTTAAATTATTAAAAACCTATAAGAATATGACCTCTTGATTGTGCATTGTATTATGTTTCTAATCCCAAATTGCCCTAATCTCTTAATTAAAACTGGAGCAATTTAAGTCATTGCAATGATGTTTTTGTGATTCTATATTTTAATTGCGTTTAAATGATGAATATTTGATGCTGTATATGTGTCAGACAAATAGGAATAAGCATGCTGATTCCCCCCAAAACACTTAACTATGATTTAAAACTAGGAAAGCCTTGATTAAAAGAATTAAGACATTAGACACAACATGTAAATGTGTCCAAGGGGCAAATTCAAGAACTTCATTCTAAATACCTTTATGAGAAAAAGAAAAACCATGCTGATTTCAGAAAGGATTAAAAATTGAACAGGCCTAGAGTCTTCATCAGGAAATGATCTGGTTTTAGAATCTCCATTATTTTTTAAGCTACTTTGGGGACTATTTTAGCAACAGCTCAGTTTCTGTGGAATGATCCTCTGGGTAAAGCACTGGCTAGAATCTGCTTTTCTATCGTTGGGTCCTCACACAAAATCAGCCAATTAAAGCCCCTCTCACATAATCTTGAGGAGGAATATAAAGTACTTCTTTGGAGCAAGACTGGGAGGCAAGGAATGGACGTCCAGGGTGCTCCGCGCTCTCTTCCCACAGAGCAGCCTAGTGGGTTCACACAAGGCCGCTGAAGACAGCAGAGGATGAAGGCATTTGGCCTCCTTGTGCAGGCACGAAATGACTGTCGACATAGAATCCAGAAATGTTAGAGCTGCCAAGGGGCCTTAGAGATCACCGAATCCAGCTCCCTCTCTTTATGAGGAAGCCGAGGTCCAAAGGGGAGGTAGCACGCTCGGTCCTGGCAGAGCGTGCACCTCTGGAGAGTGCATTCAGACAAAGACAGGAAAATGTGCACACACACACACTATCAGACACTCACACACATGCTCACACACTCCTGGCCCTCTGACCTCAATAAATTCTCCCAGGGTGATATTCTCATCAGGAGAGGAGGAAGCTCTTCTCTTTATTTTTTGTATTTTATTTTATCTTATTTTTTTCCAGCTTCATTGAAGTCTGATCGACAAAAACTGTGTATATGCTTCAGGTGTACAACACGATGTTTTGATATACATCTACGTTGTAAAATGATTACAGTCAAGCTAATTAACACATCCATCGGATCACAGTTACTTTTCTGTGTGTGTGTGTGTGTGGTGAGAACACTTAAGGTGTACTCTTTTAGCAAATGTCAAGTGTATAATGCATTATTATTAGCTGTAGTCACCATGCCATACATTAGGTCTCCAAACCTTATTCATCTTATAACCGAAAATCTGTATCCTTCGATTGGGGGAAATCTTCTCATTTCTTCACCCCCCAGTAACCACTCTTCTACTCTCTGTTTCTGAGTTTGGAATTTTAAGTTTCACATATAAGTGAGATCACACGGTATTTACCTTTTTTGTGTCAGGCTTATTTCACTTAGCATAATGTCCTCCAGGTTCATCCAAGTTGCCACAAACGGCATGATTTCCTTCTTTGTTAAGGGTAAATAATATCCTATTGTAAATATGTACTACATTGTTGGCAAGGATGTAGAGAAAAGCGAACCCTTATATACTGCTGGTGGGAATATAAATTGGTACAGCCATTGTGGAAAACAGTATGGAGGTTCCTCAAAAAATTGAAATTTGACCCAGGAATTCCACCTTTGGGTATATATACAAAAGAAATAAAATCACTTAGAGAGATATCTGCATTGTCATGTTCACTGAAGCATTATTCACAACAGCCAAGGTATGGCAACAACATAAGTGCCCGTTGATGGAGGAGAGAGCTCTTTACATGGACCTGCACCCATCCTTGAAAAGTCACTCCTGAGAAATCCTTCAGAGGCAATTTTTCAGGTCCAGTGTTTCAGTCTTGAGGGGCAGGAGACAGCTCGTTTATCTTAAGCCCACGGTTGTCAACAACGTGTTGTACGCAAAGAAGGGACGGCACAAAGGACCTAGGTTGTATTCACTTACTACTTACCTACTGCCTCCTTACAGGTGGGCGTGTCTGCGTTTGTGTTGCCCTTCTCTTTACACACATGCGTACACACAGAAAATGAAGGACTCACCAGGAGGGCGAGGTTGTTCATTTCAAGCAGCCATAGGAGAATACTCCTGTTTGATACTCTCGTCTGATTCTGAAGTGAAATATCCAGCCAAAAATATTCCACCCTATTTTGAAGTCTTGAAAGCCTTTGAGGTTTGATTGAAAAGTCCAAGCTGCCGTCACCTATAGGGCCCTCTGCTGTATTCGCCTTTCCTGTCTCCCAAAGCTTCATGCCCTCATTCCCACTAGCACTGGGTTTCTCAGCCTAGGCACTACGGACACTTTGGGCCAAATCAGTTTTTGCTGGGGGTGGGGTGGAGGGGTGGAGCTGTCCTGAGCATTAGAGGATGTTTAGTGGGATTCCTGGCCTCTACCGCTAGATGCACCCCCTGTCTGAGCCACGCTAATCAAAGCTGTCTCCGCACATGGTCCCTACTCGAGAACCACTGCTCTAGCGTGATTGTTCTGAGGGCAGGGGCTGACTGTATAATCCATAATGTCTGCCTGCTCTTACCCTGTCCCCAGGTATAGTACCTGTGCCACACCTTACAGGGGTCTGCAGCAACCTCAGACCCTCTCGGTATGCTCAGTGCGGAACTTAGCAAGTTCCTTACCTGGTCTCTGTGGCCGCTGTGTTCTTCTGTAGCGTGCTAAGAATTTCTCTGATTGACGTTGCCCTTATTAAAAACAAGAAGATTCTCCACAGAGCTGGAGAGTATCGAAGACTGGAGCATTGGCTGCCCTCCTCAGAGGATCCCCTTCTCTTCTGCCACTGACAGAGCACTTTTCTAGAAGGCTGAGCCCTGGCTCCCAATCAGAGTAGAGGGAGGCTTCTTTTCACCTAAGAGCCCAGTCTTCGATTCACAGGGGGCTGCCCCACTTCCCTGGTGATGACACTTCACTCCCAGAAGGCACAGGGGACACATTAATCAAAACACAAAATGTCCCTACACCCCCAAGGCCGTGGATTACAAATGTGTCTCGCACTGAATGAGTTAGTTAGGGCTAGGGACACTGCTTTGGTAAAGCAGTGTTGATTTCAATCATCCTCAACAGATTATCATTTCTTTCTTAGGTAACTCCTTTGGGGTGAACAACAAGTTCACAAACCAGTGGGGCTAGAGAAGAGTGTGTGGGACAGGAAAAGAGTGGGAGAAGCGTTTGGCACTTTATTAAAATAAGGATAGCAGCACCTCTTTTTTTTTTTTATACAAAAACTAAAAGCAATGCATACATGCCTGCTTAAACTCTTCCTTCTTCTGGACCATTTCCTAGCAGTAAAGATGTATCATTTTATAGTTGTTTTTTTTTTTTAACCTCAGTGTTTATACTCAAATTCATAGGGCCGTTGGTAGGTTAACAGGTATGCAGATGAGAAAAATATCAGCAGGCAGAATATTTATCTTCCTCTCTCCTTAATATCCTCCTTTACATGCTGGAACAGAGCTTAGTGCTTACAAAGAGATGTAGAGGCCATCCCAGGTGAATGCAATGAATAAATGGTAGGACAGAGGAATACCCACTGATACTCAGAAGAGGGGAAAAAAGCTTCTTTCTAAGATTGCTAAATCTGTTTGCATAACTCAGTGTTTCTCCTGGGACTAGGGCTCCTAGCAGGGTCACAGAGATGCTGCCACGGGGTCACGGAGCCCAGGCCCGGAGGATACCTCCTGCAGCTGTTTGATGGTGGCATCTCCAAAGGCAGATGGTTGAACTGGATGAACCCTCTCCCTGATACTGAATTCTGTTGCTAGCTGCTTTCCCCAGCTCCAGCCTTATGTCTGCTCTAATGTCGGAAGGGAGATTAGATTCTGATTACTGAATTGTAAACTACAGTGTGTTTATAGTAAATGGAGATGGTCGAGCTGGAACTCTGAAGTTTTAAGGAATGTTAATGAATCTAAATATGAGAAATGTTTTTGAAAAAGAAAGGATTTTTCCTTTCAAAGCAGATATTCTGAATCCCAACTCTATGGAGTGATCCATGGGTAGGTTTCATGGGGTTTATAAACCCCTTGCAATTGAATGCGTATCCATTTTCCTGAGGCAGATTCTGCATCTTTCATCAGATTCTACAAGGGATCCATAACTGATGAAAGGTTAAGAAGCACTGCCTCAGAGGCAGTCATGAAGATGCTGTTTTTTTGTTTTGCCTAGAATTTTGACTTGTTTTTTAGCGTGCGTGTGTGTTTGATTTTGAATTTTAAGACCAGATAATTTCACTGGTGTTTCTCTATGAGATGTTTTCCTAGATGGTGAGCCAATTTGGGGTTGAAAGATCTCTGGAGACTCAATTCTTAACTGTAACTTATTTAGGTCTCTTAGAAGGTTGTTCCACTGAAATTTAATGGTGACTTTCTGTGCCAGATGATGTCAGGCTGAGGAAGGACCTTGGCGGGGGGCCGGGGGGTGGCACAGGGAAGAGGAGGAAAGCTAAATACTCGGGATGCACAATGAATTTTGTACTTTTACTTAAATATGCCTGAGGTAATTGAGTTCCTTCTTGTTTTCTGTTAAGATTACTGCCCCCATTCATCTTCCCTGGAAGAAGTGTGTACATCAAATGCTGTGCCCAGAGCAAGGAGTGAGGACTGAAGGTTACAAGGGCGACTCCAGGCCTGGGAAACAAGGCTTTGCCCTCCCACACTGCTGCCCTTTTGATAATCACTTTACTACTTCCTTCTCCAAATGCTGCATCTTCTCATGAAGTCCTGAAACTGGTCTGGGAAGCTAGTTCATCTCCTCTTCTTTAAAAGGAGAGTGATTTCTCACCAACCCAGTTTCTGATCTCAAGCCACCATGGCTTCCTTACTGTTTTTAGACACACCAGACACTTTCCTGCCACAAGGCTTTTTGCATTTGCTGTTCCCTTTGTCTAGAATGTTTTTCCCCCAGACGGTATTGCAGCTTACCTCTCAGATCCTTCAAATCACTAGGTGGAGGTCAATTTCTCAGAGGGCCCTTCCCTAGTCACCCTAACCTTGACCTCTCCCTCTATTTCATATCCTTCTTCCTTCTTTGTTTTTCTCTTTAGCACATACCACTATGCTCCCTATTCTATATTTTACTTATTCATGTGTTATCTAGTGAAGTTTTGGCCCCTGCAGGATGTAAGCTCCATGAAGGTAGGAATATTTTTCTGTTCCATTCAGTACTAAAATTATAGCACATAGAAGAGTGCCTGGCTCATGGTAGATACTCAATAAATGTTCTTTGAATGAATAATCCCAAGAGATTTGGGGATAAAGCTTGCTAATGAAAAAGAGTACTGTGTGACATTTAACCCAGTCATTTTGTGATCAAGCAGCCAAACCAATCAGGCAAGCTGGTTTACGTGGTCCAGTAGCCAGTATGTTTACATCTATTAAAGCACTGTCATCCCTATACCATAATTTATAAATTGGTTGTTCTCCTCACTAGGTTAAGTTCTGCAGGGGAATGAGTACTATGTCTTTAACTCAGAGATGAGGCCTGGAGCACGTAGCAGATGCTCAGTAAGTGTGGAGAACAATGAGTGAATGAAAGAATTATACAAAAACACTAAGACCAGCTATTGAGGCAGATGTGAATAGCCAATCACAGGATAAAGAATCTCTTTGTGAAGATGTATTTGTTTGTTCTTATTTAAGAAATCTTATTTAAGAAATCCTCTGGAGAGTGTCTAGCAGGGTAGGGAAGAAGCTATGGTCTCTGAAGATATCTCTGGGAGCAAAATTAGGCAGGGAATGTAAGCCGCCTTGAATCAGGTGTGGACTGACGTGCCCAGGGGGCAGAGTGAGGCAAGGCCATTACAGGAGCCAGAGTGACAGGTGGAATGGAAGTTCAGGTGATGTGGTGGCTGTAGAACATCTTAGAGCAGAGTCCTGAGCTATGGGAAGCAACAGCTAGGGTGAGAGTCTTAAGAAAAACGGTGGGAGTGACCCCACGTTGGTGTTCTGACAGTCCCAGATTTCCACAGTGGCTTCAATGAAGCTTTTACATGGGGGTTTGGATATTCCGTCTTTCTCGTCTATACAGTGGTTTTTCCACCCCAGTTGAAACCGCTGTGATGTGATGAAGCCTGGTTGGTACATTCACTCAAACCAATGTATTCTGTGGCCTCAACCATCTTCCAATTCAGCCTTGCAGTCCTCCAAAACTGATTTTATTTAACCAAAATTTCATGGTGATTTTATTATAAAAGCACACCCATAATCAGCATGTTTACTTTCCCCTACTTTCCTCAGCATTATATCTTTGCAAATGGCATTTCCTTTAGAAAATATGAGGCTATCTATCACTTTCCTTCTATAAAATTGTCACTTGTGTATAAAAAACTAATACCTTTTACCCAGCTCTCTTGATAAAGAAACTATCCAGCATACACAGAACCCCCGTGATCAAGATTTAGAAATCAGAATGTGGGTATATCAATCAAGAAGTTTCTGACCCAATACAGAAGGCTTTGTTTTTTTCCTTCATAGTCTTCTTCTAAGCTTTCTCTTTTCATTAAATCACAATGCCAGGCAAAGTCAGGGTCATGCTGTGCCTGTCATTGTGGTTTATAGATCAAATGATAGCCAGTATTAATCATCTTGCTAGATTTTGGAACCTATTAACTTTCCAAGAACAGTCCGCCAGTGACACAGATCCTTTATTCTGTGATCTGATTTGGTGTCATTTGCCTTTCCTCCTCTTAGAGTAAACCTTAGAAAATGTTAGATACATAAAACCATTTTAAAGTAAATATTTTTTTCACTGGCCAAGTAGATGAAAGTTCAGTTTAACAAAACTCTTCTTGGCTTCTATTTTCCTCGGGAATCTCCAGGTTTGGCCTACTAACTAGAGATAAACTGGAGTCTCTTTTTATCATAAAGGATATTTTGGAGAATGGATTAAGATCTATACTCATAGCTGGGGTGCTCAATTTATTTTTCTTTTTGGTAATGAAAGGGTTTTTTTTTAAGTTCTTCAAAGTCTTGAGGCTATGGAAAGAAAGTGATGCTGACAATAAAGTCCTCAAGATAGTAAAGTTCTTAGGAGAAACTATATATGGTCGACCCTCCATAAATATTGTTCAATGAATCAGTGGAGTTGAGGATGGGACATGCTCTCCATCCTCACCCTTATTCCCGGAAAGAAGAGGATGGTGAAGGAGCTGGGGGATGCTGCCAGGTAAGCCCTCAATATGTCCTGAGTGGAACCATTGTGTAGCTAGATCAATACAGGGTCCTTCTGTTAAAGCTTATTTCTGGATAGCATGTTGTCAGTGTATTCTCTGGTGACAGAATATACACCCTTTGACTTGACTCCAAATAATGTCATTAAACATCGAATGTTGTGGCTTCAGAAGTATGTGTCAAATGTTTGTTCACTACAAGGTTAGTACAGGTCTTAAGTTATAAAGAGAATTAAGTTAGAACTAGACAGACAGGTCAGAGGTCTTCAACTAGGATTTTTAACCTAAGGGCAATTCTGTATGCATATGTTACCATATAAAGTCCAATTTATGGAAGTTAAGGTGACAAGAACAAAATTAATCTAATTATGCACCTGGTTTTCATTTCAGCTTTTCTTTGCCTCTTTATTTACTGTTATGTTTAATGTTAGGTTCCGTTTTTAGCCTTAAGAGAGGGGAGGAGTGTAGAAGTTACTTATAACATCTGTAGCAATGGACAGAAGAATGAATAATAATAGGAAATGTCTACATACCATCTGGTATAAACACAGATGTGCGTTTTCTTTAAAAATAACAATCCCGCACTCTAAAAAGGGAAGAGTTACAATACTCTACAGAAAGTGAAGAACCCATTCTTGAGTGGCTCTTAATTAACAAGAAGCCATCCTGCCTGTTAGTTGCCAGTTTATTTCTAGAACTGCCCTGGTAGGCACTGCTCGTTTCCCCTACGGATTCTGAGTGCAGAGGTCATGGCGCCCTCCAGCACCAATGGCGAAATCAGACGAATTCTTTCATGCCAAGTATAACATTTCTTTACATCTTTATGCACCTAGTATGGTAACTCCAGAATTAGGATAGTCTGTGTTTCCTCTGAAACTTCATCATGGAATTTAAAATCTTCAGAGAAAAGGTAGAATAGATTGAAGATTAGGCATATTTTATAAAGTTATATAATTTTAATTCTTAACTACACAATAATCTCAACACAGTAAGAGAAGAAGATATTCTGCAAAACCAACAAACCACTTATAGGGAAGGTTGTCCTTTTTTTAATCTGTTACACATTTAGCGCCAATAACGAGTTTACCAAACCTACTTCATTTTGTGGAGAAGAATTGAATTTGAGTTTTTATTAGGCAACCCACACTTCTCAGATTCAGAGGGGCCTCAGTGTATCTTAATAGAATAAAAGGCTCAGAGGCTATGTCCTTTGAGAAACTGCTGACAAGTTAAATTATTCCAGAAATGAAAGTGTAGATACAGTTGCAAGTAGTGGTATGTTGAGACCATCCCAAGGGCAATTTGGAGGACTTCCAGGGGCCCCTCTCTTTGAAAATCACAGTATGATGAAATGTCTGATGAGCATGGAAAACAATAAAAAGAATTATGAAATGTCTTCTGTTACAAATGTTCATAAGCTTCACCCACCAAAGGAAAGGACCAGACCCGTCTTGTATGGATGAAATGTGTGCTTGGAACGGTGCAGTTCTCTGTTTTGAACCTCAAAAATTTACCTTTCAACCATAATTCAAAAAGAGTCATGTATCACAATGTTCATTACAGCTCTATTTACAATAGCCAGGACATGGAAGCAACCGAAGTGTCCATTGACAGATGAATGGATAAAGAAAATGTGGCACATATATACAATGGAATATTACTCAGCCATCAAAAGGAATGAAATTGAGTTATTTGTAGTGAGGTGGATGGACCTAGAGTCTCTCATACAGAGTGAAGTTAAGTCAGAAAGAGAAAAACAAATACTGTATGCTAACACATATATATGGAATCTAAAAAAAAATGGTTCTGACGAACCTAGGGGCAGGACAGGAATAAAGACTCAGATGTAGAGAATGGACTTGAGGACACAGGGAGGGGGAAGGGTAAGCTGGGACGAAGTGAGAGAGTGGCATGGACTTATATATACTACCAGATATAAAATAGATAGCGAGTGGGAAGCAGCCGCATAGCACAGGGAGATCAGCTCGGTGCTTTGTGACCACCTAGAGTGGTGGGCTAGGGAGGGTGGGAAGGAGATGCAAGAGGGAGGAGATATGAGGATATATGTATATGTATAGCTGATTCACTTTGTTATAAAGCAGGAACTAACACACCATTGTAAAGCAATTTTACTCCAATAAACATGTTAAAAAAAAAATTACCTTTCAAGGCAGTGAATCCATTTGGCTTGGCCAAAGTAAATTTAATGTCATTTTCAAAGCCTCCTGATATTGTACCTCTCTTTCTATGAAAAATAAATGATAAAATTAAAAAGCACACTCTAGCTGCTCAGGTATATTAGCCTTAGTTGAGAGCTATTATCCCTTGTACTATCTACTTCTGGCACTCTCTCCATAATAGATAAGTGATATAATTGCAGCTTCGAGTTCTGCTTGTCACCTACAGGTGCAGTTTTTCTGTTCACATGGGAGCACATGAAATCTATTGGTACAGAGGATTCTCATTGAAGTTAGGAGACATTCAACAATGATAAAAATCAGGCACTCAGTCTGTAACCTATTGGCCTGCTACTTTTTGTTGGCTCTGTTTTCTAATTCTTGGATTCTTTTCTAGGTTATTCTTCACTTGGTAGATACCCGCTAACTATGTGCTCATTTGATATATTCAGGATTGAGCTGTAAAACTGAACTTTTCTTAGTTCTTAGATTGTCTTGTTTCCCTGTCAGTAAAAAAAAAATGATACTAAAAAACAAAACAAAACAAAAAGCTAACACAAGTGGTCTCCATGGATAGAATCCATTTATCCTGTTTCTTTCAAGATTTATTTTTCATTGTTTCAAGAACTTTTGACAAATGAGCATTAGAGGAAAAGTGCTGACAATTTCAACTTTTTTAGTTCGAATATTATCTTCTCAGTCTCAAAAAACTTACAGAGCTTTTCTAGACAAGAAATGATGCAAGGCAGTTGTTACAGAATAATTACAGATTTACTCTCAGAAAAAGGATAGCATAATTGCCTATGCACTACATTAAATGAATATAAACTCATTCTACATAATATAGTTAAAATAAACCATGTGCTTTTTGGAAATTATAGTATGATATTCACTTGTGTCTATAGGCTCATCCTGACACTGCTCTGCTAGACAGGGAATAAATGAAGTGGCAACAGGGATCCCCACATTACCGCTGAAGAGGGTTGCTCTAAGTTGAGTAGGCAGAATAAAAATTGGAAAGATGGGACAACTTCTAAACTGATGGCAAAGCTATAAGTATCAGGGAAGTACCACCAGGATTCCCAGCCTTGCAAGTAGCTATAGGAAATGGGGGAAGTTCTTTTACACAAAGATTGCTGCAAATCTGAGAAGACAGGGCAACAAAGTTTCAGCCTATCACAGAGTGACTAGTGCCTGACCTTGAGGAGTCATCGCTGTGTATGGACAGGACAGAAGCCAGTGGTTTTTCTTGCCCTGGCTTTTCAGCTGACGGCACACACACTTTTGTTGATCCATTTACTGTGGTAGAAGAGCAGTGGCTTTCAGATAAGTTAGGTCACTTATTCACAGTAAGAAATATAGTTTATATTATGGCCCAGCACACACCTACACATATAAAACCATGTAAGTAACTGAAATAAAAGTTTAATAAGCTGACACTTATTTCCTATTTTTAGCATATGCCATGCATGCACTCTATTTTGAAATTATTCTTTTTGAAAGTATACCTTATGAAATTATTCACTTCTGTTTGTACATAGGTAATAAATAAATCTATAACAAGTCTATCTATAAATTATAAATAAAATTGAAGATCTCCATTATCTAGCTCTGTAGAGATAAATATAGGTAATATGTTTATTTTCTGTTTAAATAAATGTTAGTCATAACTTACTAAGGGTCTGTGACCACAGTTTGAAAAACAATAAGAAGTTACAGTAATTCCTTCTGCAGTAGGAGAAAGAGCTCACAAGAGCTCTGGTGTTTCTCACCTTCCAAAGGGGCACCTGCTCTTTTGCCTGCATTCTCTCAACACCAGTGCACACAGTTTGCACAGAGTTAATTTACACTTATTACTCTAAGTGTCCTGACGTTTTCTCTTTGGTTCATTTTGTATTCTCAGCTTGAATAGAACAACAGGGGCCATGACAGCTTGACTCATGCATCTCCTTTCACAGCTCCTTCCAATATCTAGCCCGGTATGTCCATTCCACTGGCTGGCTGATAAATGCTGCTGACTGTTAACACAATGGCGGGGCAATGCAGGAGGAATAGAATTTTATTAGCTGCATGGAACTATAAATGTAGACTCTTTTTCCTAATTGAAGAGTTATAGTCTATAAAACTGGTTGAACTAAAGATTCAAATTAAAAAAATATAATTAACATTGTTGCATGTTATATAGGAAAGTTGTTAAGAGAGTGAATCCTAAGAGTTCTCATCACAAGGAAAAATATTTTTTCTCTTATTTTGTATCTATATGAGATGGTGGATGTTCACTAAATTTATTGTGGTCATCATTTCACGTATGTAAGTTATTTCTTGCATGTTAGTCAAATCATGCTGTACACCTTAAACTTATACAGTATTTCAATTATACCTCAATAAAATTGAAAGGAAAAATATATATACTTTGTTTATGACACTCTCTACTATTCAGTTGTTCACTTGTTTATCCATCCATGCCTCAAATATTTATCAAGTGGCTACTATCTGTCAGATATTATTTTAGGTGCTGGTTGTACACAGTCCATGCCCTCAGAAAAACGTGGGCTATAAGAAAGGTAACAGGTTTTTCCAAACCAATAGTTGAATTGTATAATTTTGATTTGGCTGATACAGATTTCTTGCGTTTACTTTGTTTTCCTCAGTGTCATTCATTATACAATCTAAAATATGACCTGACTTAAAAAAATATACCTCAAAAATGCAATCAGTGGCATCCCATTTACTCCCTGGCCACAGCAACCTTTGGACCTAAAGTGCATAGAATTAGATTAATCATAATTCTGGGTTCATGGAAACTATCATCATTGGTTCATTGAAGACTCATCCATTTACCTACCTACCTACCATATACAAATTGATCTATAGATTTAATATTGTACCAAATATAAAGTATCAATTGCAAAGTTATTGTAACTGAGGCAGCATTTAAAGGTATTGGTGGTAAGGGACATTACTTTCTAATTGGCCAGAGGAACAGAACAGAGAACTTGAAACAGACTAGCGCAACTTTTAGTATATATCAGAGGGAATATGGTAGATCATTGGGAAAGGAAAGACAATTGAATCAGCTGAGCTAGGAAAAAATGTGGACCACCGACGATGACTGCAGATGGATTGAGAACTTAAATGTCAAAAGCCAAACTTGAAAACTTTTAGAATAAAACATAGGTGTGTATCTTTCTAACCTCAAGGTAGAGAAGTATTTCTTAAACAAGATATAGATGTGCAAATCATAAAGGAGAAGATTGATAAATTTGACTACTCTAAAATTAAGAACATGTGCTCATCAAGCCATCTTTAAGAAAAGATAGAAGACAAGCTAATAACTGGGGGAAAATATTTGCAGCACACATAACTGAGAAGGATCAGAATCAGAATCACATGAACAAGTCCTGCTAATTAAAATTTCCTCTTTCCTTCTATTCTCTCCAACTTTCCTCTGGTATCTCATTTTCTGCTGACTCTGATTCCCTCATCCAGCCAGCAACAAATTAGGTATTGTCTGAATGAGTTGTTCATTTCTACCCCTGTGCCATTTCCTCTAGCTGGGATACTGCCACAGCCAGCTGGACCACTGACACCCTATACACTTCCCTGAGCAAAGTCCATCACTCCCAAGAACCTTCACTGATGACTCCAACTCATCATTGCTTATCCCCTGAGAATCATAGAGTCCATTTGTACTTGGTTGCCATATTTACATTTATCTTTTTGAATTCTGATTTTTTTAGGTACTCTATCCTGTTATACTTTAGCTTTCCCTGAATTTAAGAACTCTTGTATTCCATTCTATTTTCATGGTCTTCCTTCTGCCTGGCTTTTCCAACCCATGGCTTAGCACAATGCTGTGCATGTGATGGGTATCCAGCAAGTGGCTGACTGATCGCGAACATAAACATTTTACTCAATTTCATCATAAGCCCTTCAAAAAAATAGAACAAAATTAAGGTGGTTTTATCCAAGGAAATAAAAAAGAAAGAAAAGACAGCAGTTCACACAAATAAATACCTAACAGAGATCTTAGGCCAGTAATAGAGACATATGGAAGAGATTTAAAAATACCCATTTACAAAAAAAATTGTGAAGGAGGAAGAAAACAATGTAAAGAAGCCAAATTAAGGAAAAATTACATACTGGAGTAGAGAAAGAAAATAAGCAGCAAGTTTCAGAAAACATTTCAAATGGCAGTAAAACGTTCACATAGGATGGCAACAAATAAAAGTAAATGACTAGGCTAATTAGCACTACAAGCAAGAGATTGTTTAGAAGATAAAAACCCAGATGTGTTTATATATCTTACTTTAGAAGAAGCAGGTGGAGAGCTACCTTTATCAGACAACATTTTTTTCCTGGGACAACAGATGTAGGCAGTTAAAAAAAAAGTTACCTGCAAACAAATTAGATGAGGCAGCAATTCTAGATAGGCTGTGTTCATAATTTTTTATAAGAAAGGAAGAAAGAAAGTGATAAAGAATTCATTTAGACATTTTTAGATGATACCAGGATCACAAGAGTTTCAGAATGATTGGAGTATAACAAAGTGGGAATGAATCCATTAATTAAAGATCGTATAGGTTGAGAAATCAACAATGAATTTAGTTTGGGTATTTAAGATGCTCCAATATCTTTGATTACTCAAAAATACTTGAATGAAGGTGATTATTTGTAAACTGGGACTTCACTAAAACATCACCTTCTAGTAGTGAAATATGATAAAGGAGGGTTCACCTGCTCTTTAGCCCAGGGCTCTTGAGTTAGGCACCAAAAGATCTTATTATAAAACTTGTTCACGTAGAAGATACTTCCGTGACGGGAATCCTGAGGACAGCATTTCCGTAAAACCAGGCACCATCTTCCCCATCATGTACCTAAGGTCAGCATACATGTTGTGTTGAAGCCTAGACAGCAACAATTACTGGGCAGTAATTCTATGCCTAGTGCTGCATGATGAGCTGTCAGATTAGGTCAGAGAAAGAAAAATGTTTTCAAACATTCTGCATTCTATATTCACGCAGTTGATTAATATAGATGCATCCAGTCATTCATTTAGTCAGCCACGGCAGGCACTGGGGGTAAAGGAAGAAGCATGGCAGCTTTAGAATCTAACAATATGGGATCAAGTCCAGGCTCTGTCATGCACTTGCTGATAAGTTACTTCCTCTTCCTGAGCCTCATCTGATGAATGAGGGTGGGAGTTTGGGGTTGTGGTGGGATATCTCCCCTACAGGGTTATTGTGAGATTTAACTTTGAACATACATGTGAAAATACTTTTGCAATCATCAGCATCTTCTAAAATGAGAAAAACAAAACAGCATGAGAAGTGGGAAGGCTTGAGATTTAGGAATCAATATATCATTGATTTTATTGGAAGTGGAACTTTGAGGAAATAATGGATCTGATTGAAGAGAAGGTAAGAAAGTGCAAGAAACAAGTGGAGGCAGTTTTTTCCAAGGAGTGTGTGTGTGTGTGTGTGTGTGTGTGTGTATTTGCCTCCTGAAATAGATTAGGCTTTTAAATCAGAGATTTGTATCTTATTTATTTTTATATCCCTAACTCTACTGCAGAGCTACATAGCAGGGTATCTTGTACACAAAGTCACTTAAAATATTAAATAAATGTTGATGAAAAAGTAAAAATGAAAGAAGACAACAGCTTTAGGTGAAGCAAAGTCAAGAAAAGCTTTTGTGTTTTTTAGTTTTTCTTATTTTGAAAACAGGAGACCCCTGAATGTATTAATTGTGAGAGGGCAGATTGAGTGAAATAGGAGAGATCGAAGGTATTTCAGAGATGAAGGTATTATCTCCAATGATGGAGCCAGGCAAAAGGAAATGAGATCAAGACTATAGAGGGAGCTGCACTGAAGGAAGGAAGAGAAATTGGCATCAAGTGTGCATGGAGGAGGAGAGATAAAGTTGGAGAAATTCTGAGGTGTTCCTTGTGATGAGGAAGAAAGTTGACAATGCTCAAGTCAGATGGTTTCTCCCTTCCAGGAATGCAAGAGTGAAGCTTGTCTTGCTGGGTAAGAGGGTGGACTGGGGGTTTTGAGATGATTGAATGTTCCATAAGAATTTAATATGAGATAAATAATGGATAGTTGAAAAGGACCTGGTGTAAGGCTATCAGGAGTGATGAAAAGGAAGACTGAGTGTGAATTACAGGTTAACAATAATGGAGAGGGAGGGCTTAGTGGCTAGATATTTAGTTGTTATTATTGGAGTATATTCAGGGCAAGAGAGGTGTGGTGGTGCCTTGCCCAATTTTCACCTTGGGTCGCCAAACCTGAAGGTTATTTTTTTTTCTTTCAATGGAAGAGGATAAGCAGGAAGCCTGTACACAACTAAAAAACTGCTTAGAAGAAATAAGCTTTTGAAATAGAAATGAGGAAAATTTATATATAAATTTAGAATTCTTCTAAAGAAGAAACATTGCATAATTGAACCTGTCTAGAGGTGGCAGGGTTGTCTCAAGAAGAGCAAGTTCCCAGCAATAGGGAAGCTCATCTAGGCCAGGGAATGCAGTGACAGGCTGGGATTAAAACAAATGAAATTTAATTTTATGACTCTTGTGATAAGCTTGAGTGGCACCCTAATACTAATCTAGATAGATATGCCTCTTCATTCCTTGACCAAATTGTGCTTGATATTTATTATTTTTTATTAAGCAAAATAAATACATAGATTGGAACAGATGAACTTTTGGTTTCAAAAACCCAGATATTTTAACAGATTTTGAACTAGCTTGAGCATTATCATTACTAACAAACCAAGTGTATACTATTTCATTCTCTGCCAACTGCTTTTTGAAAAGCATTTATTACTTTTGCAACAAAAGTTAATATGTTAATACTTTATGCTTATAAAATGTTTAGTTAATGTATAATAGGGTAGTTTATTTTACCATTCCTCTGTTGTTGGACACTTAGTTTTCTTCCAATTTTTTTCTTATTCAAACTACAATGTAATGAACATCTCTGTACATACTGCTTTGCTTGGATGTGTTAGTGTGTCTTTAGGATAATGTGGGATTGCTGTGTTAAAGGATGTGCACACTAATCAGGTAACTTCCTGAGGGGTTATATCAATTTACAGTCCCATCAATAGTGCATGAGAGCAAGCCCGATTGTTTAATCTTCTCATATAACATATAACTACATCCTTAGTATGATGAAGAAAATAAAAAGCAAACTCTTTGTCTCCTTAGGCTTCTAAACCAGGAAAATTTAACATTTTGAAAGAAAAATCAGATGGTATAAACCACAAAATACAATAATGAAGATATACCCAAGTCTAAATTGTGTGACTTATATAATGTGCTTGAAATGTTGTGTCAATCAAAACTTTTGTAAATCAATTGATATGGATGGGTTTTGCATTTCCTTCCAGCTTGCCATGCATTGATTTATCTTGCTTAGTTGTGATTATGCTGTATTACAGTTATTTTCTCCTTTTCTCTTTACATTGCTATCGATAATTTCCCATGTTACTACAAAGTCCTAACAAACATCATCAAAAATAGCTACATAATATTCCTTTAATGGGATATGTTTAACTATTCCCTTTAGATTGTCTTCAGTTTTTCTTATCATTAGTAAGGCCCTGATAAACATTTTTTTGTGGCTCATTTTTGTCCACATTTAGCATTACTTCATTAAGATGTAGTCCTAGATTAAAATTACTAAGTCAACAGGAATAATTATTTTAAGAGTTTGATAAATAGGGCAAAAGACTGCTTGTAGAAAAGTTGTACCACTGAATAAGACATCCATTTCACCATACCTTTGCCATATTGTTTTATTTTTTTATAACCTCTAAAAAGACAGCTAATTTGATGTTATTGAATGCTTTTTTTTAATAAATTTATTTTATTTTATTATTTATTTTTGGCTGCATTGGGTCTTTGTTGCTGCACGCGGGCTTCTCTTGTTGCGGTGAGCGGGGGTTACTCTTCATTGAGGTGCGCAGGCTTCTCATTGCGGTGGCTTCTCTTGTTGCAGAGCAAGGGCTCTAGGTGCGCGGGCTTCAGTAGTTGGGGCACACGGGCTCAGTAGTTGTGGCTCACGGGCTCTAGAGCACAGGCTCTGTAGTGTGGTGCGTGGGCTTAGTTGCTCCGCGGCACGTGGGATCATCCTGGACCAGGGCTCGACCCCGTGTCCCCTGCATTGGCAGGCGGATTCTTAACCACTGCGCCACCAGGGAAGCCCTGAATGCTGTTTTAAATAAACGTTTTTAATTTTTAGTGAGCATGAACATTGCATATACCCATCCTTTGTCCACACAAAATTGTCCTATAATTTCCCAAGCTTGGTTATTGTTGGGTAATTCTTTGCTTTGGGGTTATGATCTGTGAATTATAGATTGTTTAGCAGCATCCCTGCCCTCTACATACTAGATGCCTACAACCCCCCTAACTTATAACAACTAAAAATGTCTCCAGACATTGCTAATTATACAATTGGGAACAAAATCAGACCTTCCAAAGAATCTTATTTTTAGCAAATAAATTTTCAATAATGTAGTAAACTGACTAGTTGATCTGTTGTGGAAGTTTAGATGTTTGTATCTGAAGTGAGAAACCTTCACTCAAAAGTGTGAAATAACTGCAAGCGAGGACAGGTTAACAAGTGAAGGGTTAACAAGCTCATTGAGGTCAGTTTGGAAGATTTCAAGGTAGTGCTGTAGCGGAACAGATAGGGAAACAGAAGCTCAGGGAATTTAATTCAGCTGTCCAAGCTTGCTTTCCAAGTAGCTGGGATAGAATTCAAGTTTTTTTTTTTAAACTGAAGTATAGTTGATGTAAAATATTATATGATAGAATTCAAGATTTCCCCCCAACCCAGGTCTTTTCATAA
Source organism: Eubalaena glacialis (assembly GCF_028564815.1). Lineage (NCBI taxonomy): Eukaryota > Metazoa > Chordata > Mammalia > Artiodactyla > Balaenidae > Eubalaena > Eubalaena glacialis. The sequence goes on along the minus strand of NC_083716.1, from coordinate 186,695,515 downwards.
TCGCATACTATGCCGCATGCCGTCCCTGCTCTCCATTATAATCCAGCTTGGTCTGTTTTATTCAAGGAAACATTTTCAGAAAACCCACCTGAGCTACATGATTTCAACCGCTCCCCTAAGATATCACTTTAGTAGCATGGAGTTCTTCAGTTAATGCTTATGTTTAAATGATTGTTACTTGTACTCCAGGCTTGATCCCAATAGTTTAAAAATTCTTGGAGAGTACTTGGATAGAGGGCTTTGATCACAAAGAACACTCACAAAATACTATTAAGTAGGATAGATTCAAGAGCATCTTGAATTATTTTGTTAGGATTAAGATGGCCCCTTAAACTGGCCAAGTAGTGCTGATGCCTAATGCAGACTTGTGCATTAAACACATAATATTTACTGAAATGACTGAATGACAGTCTGAATCTGGCTTCTTGAGCATCACTTTCTTTGTGCAGCAGAGAGTCAGGTCCTGCCCTTTGCACTGTGAATGTGTGAATAAGAATGGAATATCACCGCTCCGTTCCAGCTTGCATTGAATGCCTACAACTAGTTTGATTCAGTCCTGGGCACTGCAGGTAGCGGGGGTGGGCAGTAAAGGCGAAATATGAGGAACAGTCTTTGGCTTTAAGAGTCAGACAATCTCATTGAAAAGATAAGATATGAGATAGCTACCATCTGTAAGGAGTTTGTTTAGAGAGGTTCAGATCGTTGTCCAAAATTGAAGGATATTGACTGAGAGCTCAAAGACTACAACATATTTGGAGTTTGTGAAGAAATAGGGGGTTTCTTCCTTAGCCCTCTCAACTCCCTTCCTGAAACCCTGCCTTAAGTTTCCTAAGTTGAGAATGGTTTCAGAAGCTAGGGTGACAGTAGTTGTAGTGAGTGAAAAGCAGAAAATGAGAAACCATTTACTCGGCACACAGATATTGAGCTGCTCTTTGTAAGGTACTATATGTTAGGTCTTATAAGGGACTACAGAGCAAGTAGGGTATGATTTCTACTCCCAGTGGAACTTAGCCTAATCAATACTTTTGATTAACCTCAAGAAGCAGCCTATAAAGAGCTTTTTAAAGATAAGAAAAACTTGAATTAGAATTTTAGCTCTATTTGTGACCTTCTGCATATCACAAATGTACTGCTTCTCGCTTTCCCTCTCTGTAAAATGGTATATTTCCCCCCTCATAGGATTCTCATGACAATAAATGAGACAACGCATTTATAGTATGTGGAACACTGTATTCTTCAATAAGCTCTGTGTTGGCTATTCAGACACTGAAGCCTTTTGAAAATTATTCAACACAGTACGTTCAACACTCATAATTTATCTAAAATTATGGCATAGGTTAAAGTGAAAAACTCTTGAAAAAATGCAATCTTAAATCAAAAGGTTTTAGTCACTGGGGAGCTTCCCCAGTTACCAGGTGGTTGTGAGTTCAATGCACAAGGGCATGGACTGAAGAGCTAAGACTAAGAAATAGATCAATGTTTTTGAAAGGAATATCACCACATCTTCAGATTTACAAAAAGTGGAAGGAAATTAAAACTGCAAATGCAGTTCAGAGAAGATTATTTTATATCCATCTCAGAGCAAAGAGCCAAACAGGGGAATATGTGCTAACCAGGGTAATCACCTTGCAATCTCATTAGGGAAGGATTTGGGGGTACTGTGAAGTCATGCAACCTTCATTTTGGGGCCCAAGGCAGTGCTAGATTAAGTTTCAAGGGACAGATACGTAAGAAGAGTCACAGTTACTACCTCAAAGCCGTGGTTAGGGTCTAGGAGGAATACTTTTACAATATCGATCACCTCTGGACATAAAAAATATTATTTCCTCAGAGAAGGGGGCACAATGCCACAGCAAGGAACCAATTCCATTAGATCTCAAGAAAATAAGTTTTTACGAGGAAAAGGTAAAAACAAACAGATCTTGGTCACACATGGGAAAAATAATTAACTAATTAATTTTAAAATATCAAGATAAAGAAATAATGTGCTCAATGTGAAAAGGGAGGACACATATTAGGGAGCAAGGAATTTCATTACATGGCCCTTCTCTGCTAATAGTATTCAAGTAAAAAAAGGAAGATGGAAGGGAACTCAATCTCCGGTTAAAAAATAATTGTAGGCCAAAAGGACAATTCTTTTTCACAGAATAGAATACTAGTGAGTCACATAAAAACAATTCCCTAGGACAGGGAGAAAAAAAGACTAGCACAGTTCCTCAAGTAAGCCTGAAATTTAGCAATAAGTTCTATATCCCTTCTCCTTCTAAAAGGCAGATACTCGGGCTTCCCTGGTGGCGCAGTGGTTGAGAATCTGCCTGCCAATGCAGGGGACACGGGTTCGAGCCCTGGTCTGGGAAGATCCCACGTGCCGCGGAGCAGCTGGGCCTGTGAGCCACAATTACTGAGCCTGCGCGTCTGGAGCCTGTGCTCCGCAACAAGAGAGGCCGCGATAGTGAGAGGCCCGCGCACCGCGATGAGGAATGGCCCCCACTTGCCGCAACTGGAGAAAGCCCTCGCACAGAAACGAAGACCCAACACAGCCATAAATAAATAAACAAATACTTTAAAAAAAAATAAAATAAAATAAAAAAAAATAGAAGGCAGATACTCCATTTAGATTTAAAAGATAATACAGTTAGGTTTAGAAATGAGATAAATGTAAAGCACAAATTGACAACTCAGAAATAGCCTTAGATTTACACTTAAAACAACTTCCTCCACTTTTTCGTTTTCATTTTCTTAGATATAACTGGATGGTTCAAAGTTGGAATTTCTGCATGAAACAGACTCGTTAGCCTTAAAGAACTATCTGTCGCATCTCATATGCTTCATCAAACGTATAAGAAAATGAGAATGAAAATTACCTAATCAAAAAACCCTCAGTTTCAATTCATTGTTATCCATCTTGAGTAGGCAGACATCTTAAGATAATATCAGTGGTTTTGAACAAAAACAAAATGTTTTGCTGAGCCTGAGTTGGGGCTTTTAAGAACAAATGTCACATTCATTCCATAATTTCTCATAATATGTGGAAGTTGAAATAAAAGATTTTCTGATATTTGCAATATTCATGTACCCTTGTATATAAATATAATTTAGTGGCCTATTGAAAAAAATGTTATACTATCTTCCATCTAGTTGTAAGTTGCTCTGAAAATCCTATATATATATGTGTGTATATATATATATATATATAAAGTCCTATATATATATATATAATTTAATTTTTTTGGTATTTCTAAGACATTTTAGATCTTATTGCCCAATATGGAGATAAACCTCCTATTTATTTTCCAAATAGTTGTTAAAATAAATTACAATAAACATTTGTCAGGTATTTTACAGTTTGCAAAATACTTTCCTGTTTGCTTTGATCCTCAGGATAACCCCTATGATGAAGGTATATTTATTTTCCCACATTACAGATGAGGAAACTGAAGGTTAGAGGGAATGAAGAACATCACATGGCTAGTGAGTCAGTACTAAGCCAGAGCTCAAGTCCTGTTCATTCAACACTAGAACATGTTTTTCCACATTACATGACACTGGAGCCACCTGCAAGTACAGTTATCAGGAAAGATTCATAGTGGAGATTATTGAAAAGCAAAACAAGAGTTAAAAGACACTTTGAGGGAAAGTTTGCAGAACACCTCTAAAGCAATGGAGGAAAAGCGAAATACGAGCAAGACAATTATCAACCAATAGTACCTGTAGTCCTATATAGTTTCCAAAGTGTTTCATAAACATTATGTCTTTACAGCAACCCATTGAGACAAGGCTGATATAATTAGTCCTGTCTTACGGATGAAGAAACTAAGGTCTCTAGGCTTGAAAGTGACCGCTGAAATTGGAATTTGAATCTTCTACTCCTAGTTCAGTTTTCTTCTTCCATTGCAAGCGTGGTTTTCAAAATATGGCCCCCAGCTCTGAGACCAGAGAGTTGATGATGGCTGCAAAGCAATCTAAAATGTCTATAGGGCCTTGTTATATAAAGTCTTACTTATCCATTTCTTATGTAGAAGGTCTTATCCATTTCTTAGAGTAAAGCGAAGTGATTGATGAAGTCTTCAAATCTGTTGATGCTGTTCTTGTTAATACCAAGTTCTTTATCTACTGGAAAGTATGAATTTATGGACATAGTTAAAGGGAGTTTGCCTAAGTTCCTCAATGTTTAGGAAACAATGCACCACACACCTCATTAACACACATAGTAGAAAAAGGCTCAAATTAATTTCTTTCTGCTATGTTTCTTCTCAATGTTTAGGGACCACTTCTCGCTGCACAATCCCCCTGTGTTGCTGCTCTCCTGACAGTTCTCTGAATGCTCCTCGCCTAGGGCTAACAGTTCTCTGAGTTGGTTTACTTCATTATTGCCAGGAATGAGCAATAATGGTTTTAGGGAAATGATGGTGGGAGAATTTGAGGATAGGAGGACCCCCTACATCAGATGGCACTGAAAAGGAACAGGCAATGCCAAGATATATAATAGGGACAAATTTGCAATCAGAAAATCTATAGAGCAGCTGTTGTTTCTATATATTTAAATCTTGTATTGTTTTAGTTTAATGTTGTTTCCACGTTGAAGTGCATTTAGAAAGGAGGCACTGCAAGTGTTTCAGTGCTTGGGCCTCCAGAGGCCTGAATCCTGTCCTGGCTAAGGACACGACGGCACAGTTCTCAGTTATGGCACAGGTGAAAAATTGGGAGTTGTCTGCACGAATTTTATGCTTCTTTCAGCTGTTAGGAAATGCAGCCCTCAAACTATTCTCCACCATAAGTCTTCGCTATAGGTGATTAAAAATAGACAGAGAGGAGAGAAGGATATAGTTGCAGTTTGCAGGACATAAAAAATGCACATGCTGCTAAATTGTGCAAGCCACAGGGAACACTTCTCACAGGTTTTCCACTCTGCAGAGGTTACTCATTTGCCTCCAAGTGCAATCCAAGGTGTTGACTTGAGGCTTTAAGGACCCCTCCCCCTTGCTCTGCACTTTAGGTACCTGGAGATACCAATACTTATCTAGGTTCAGTAGTAACCACACTGTTCCCAACTGTGAAGTGCAGGGCACTGGAAGCTGGGTGTTTTTCTCATGGAAGGCTTTTGCCTCTGGAATTTCCTGCCAGTCCCCGTCTGCCAGAACCCCACCTTACTGACCTTCAGGGACTCATGAAATTCATGACTTGTTTTCAGTATAACCTTCACTGATGGGGAGAGAGACCTTAAGAGAATGATTTTGTGAGACAACTTAAGCAGTTATCATAGCTCATGGTCTTCTGGGTTATAATGGTTTAATGTTGGTGCTGGCTTCCTGTTGCAATTTCAAATAGGGTTCAGTTTTCAGAATAAACATACCAAATAAGTGCCTGCTCTTAGTAATGAGTAAGTAAGACTGTGTACCTGGATGTGAAGATATTTAGAATTCTAAAAATATAAAAACGATCTGTCAGATTATACGCCTTCTCACGCTGGTATCACAGGTGTGCTGGTGCCTGCAATAACCCTAAATTCCAAAGTGGGTAATAAACACAACCTGCTCCTTTAGAAAGCTCTAGGATGATGTGCATGTGTGTTTGTCAAATCTCAAACCACCTTGGAGAAGAGCACTGGCTTTGGCTGGACGTTAAGATATTTACTCTGGACTATTATGCCAAGACATGAACAGCTGCTGGCTTAATTATTGATGGAGTTAGTGTCAATCATCCAAGAAGAGAACCAAAGAATAATATTTTAAAATCATCTGGTCAAAAAAAAAAAATCTCTGTTGTAAGACACAGCTCTCTTGTCATTTATTACTCTTGAACTTCTCAGGCCAAATAATCTCAGAAAATTGCTCTTTCTAAAATTATTTTTCCTATCCCCTTAAATGTTTTCTTTCCAAGCGCTCTCCCTTTCAGAACCCAGCACTTTGGCTATGTTTGCATTATTTTCGCAAGATGCCCTACATCAGGGGAACCGATGACATGTTTTAGTTTTGAAAACTTAAATAAGCACGGAAGAGAAATCCAGAGGAGCAGGAGCCCCCCCATCCAAGAGCCCTTTAGATCAGCGGCGAGGCTGCGATGCCTTCAGCGCTGCTGGCCTTCCCGGCTCGGCCAAAAACGCCGAGGCTTTTTGGTGTGGTCTTGGAGCCGAGGGCAGGTCAAAGAAGAAAAACAAATAGTTGTTCTGACCATCTCCAAGAAAAGAGTTTCACTCTGGCTTGACTAATATTTGAAAGATCCGCCCTGCCGCGCCGCTGAGCATCCCGGCTTTGGGACCTCTGCGGTTGCCAAGAATTTTTTCAGGGACCGGGACCCCGAGGCCAAGAACTGCGAGGACCCCCTGGTCCGGACGGAGTTTCCTCTCCCTCGCGGTGCGCGCACGCCTGGAAAGGCGGGATTTAAAGGCGGCGATGCTGCGGGAGACTCCGCGGTGTCAACGAGCCCCCAAACGGTCCCGCCTCATTCGCCCCAGGGTGTGTGCCTCGCAAGTCCCTGCCTGGTGAACCGTTGCCAGCTTCGGCGCACGGGAGAGGCGTTGGCGGGTCCGGCCCCGGGAGTCCGCGGCCAGGCCGGACGCCGGGAGGCTGCCGGGCCAGGCCCGAGCGCAGCGCGGGCCGGGCGCGCCCCGCGGGCTCCGGGCACACGCCCCTCACCTGGGCGAGGCAGGGCGCGCAGGCGCTCAGTGCCCGGGTCGCGGCGGGAGCCTCAGCCCCGCGCCCGCCCGAGTTGGACAGTTCCGGGGGCCGCGCCGAGCTGTCGCCGGCGCCGCAGCCGCCGCCACCGCCCGGGCTGCAGCAGACCGCGGGAGAGCGTCTGCGCGAAGCCCCAGCGCAGCCCCGGCGGGACCAACGCCGCCGCGCGAACGCGAGCAACAGCTTCCCGGCTGGAGGAGCCACTGCCCCACGCGCCGGCGGCCCGCGCGCCGAGGTAAGCTCCGGGTGCCCAGCCCAGCCCGACCCGGCCCGGCGCCCCTGGAACGGGCGCTTCCTTCCCGCGGGCCCCCGTCCGCCTCCACGGGGCGAGCCGCACCTGGGCGCGCTGCCCGAGGGAAGGGTCGCCGGGAGCCCCCCTCCCGATAGAGTTTGCACTTTGTCCCGCGGTCCCACTTGTAGAGGAGGACTCCCGGCCGCCGCTTGCCCGGCCTGTGGGCTGAGGCTCCCTTGAGCCGCTGGAGTTAGGACTAGGTCGTGGAAGCCAGAGGAGTGGAGGCGTCCCCAGTGTGGTCTCCCGGGCTCCGATTCTCCCAAACGGAGGAGAGGATGGAGAAAGGCAGAGGACGAGGACAGCACCCGTCTGTGGTTAGCCGCAGTGCCTCCGCCACCTGGGCTGGGACGTTTGGGGCTGGACGTCTCTCCCTTCAATACAGGGAAATGGGTAGTTTGGGGGCAGAGGAGTGGGAGGAAGATAGCAATCGAAGCTTGGGATACCGAGAGAGTTCTACAGCTGAATGAAGGTGAAATGGGGGCGGTGAGACAGAGAGAAGGTCCCCAAAGTTTGCACTTGCTGGGAGCTCTGGGGGTTGGGTGGGAGGCTCGGTTACTAAGCGCTGGGTGAAGGTGTCATCGCGGGATGGGAGGACACTGTGGGACTGCGGAAGGGAGAAGGAGAAGAGGAGGGGAGGACCATCTGCTTCACCACTGTTATTTGCGGGGGCCCTTGGGGAGAAGGGAGCGCTGGCAGGACGATGTTTCCCCGAATGCTTTCACAGCCTCTAAAGGACATACAGTTTTTATGGTGACCCTTGGGGGAGCGGGGGGGGGATGCTGTGGTCCTTTAAGGAAAATAAATCGCCTTCAAGCCCCCTACCCCCACGAGTACAAAATAAACACAGTTTGGGAATGCTCTTAAAAGTTCTTGCATTAGGGAAACCCATCTTCATTTTCATGCAGAGATGTGGTTTGCAGTTCCCTTTGGTTTTGCTTTGCTCAAGAGCATCACACCAAGGTGAATGCAAACTTTGTTAAGATGTAGTAAAAGATGCTCAAACAGAAGAAATAAGACATTTGTGTTACAGGGCCCAGCCTAAAGCTTAGAAACTGGCAGCTTCAGAACAGTGCATGAAGCTGTAAAAAATGATTTGTCAAATTAAAAAGAAGGCTTTTCACAAAGTCAGTAAGCTATGTCTTAGATAAAGTTAAAGGTTTTGTCTGGAAAGAGCGCCCTTAAATATTTCAGGGCCCCATTTCTCGGGTTTCCAGAGTCCTTTCATCTTATTTTGATGCCATATGTGCAATGAGTATATGTGCCACCCCTTGCCTGTAATAGATAAACACCCTTAGAATGCAAATACGCATTGCAAGTTCTGTTGTTATGTGAGGTTTTTAAGGTGGAAAAAATGTTTATTTGGGCAAAGTGTTGGTTGTAGTTCAAATTTTATATTCCCATAGATCAAGTATTTGTAGATTTATAATTTACACTCCTACTCATTTCCAAAAGTGATTGGAGGAAGCTTGGAATGAAAACCACAAATCAAATAGCTATTCTTGTAGATCTCCTTGACCTCTCTTGTATGCATGTGTAGTAAAATACTTTTGAGAAGGTGAATTCTCCTAACAAAGGAGAAATTACTGTCCTCTGTGGAATCATCCTAGTGATATAAATGTTTTGCAGTACAATTCTTTATGTACTTCATTTGCATTGTATTATTTTACATTATGTAATGATCTCTTTAAATAAACACTAAATAGCATCTACATTAAAGAAAATAATGTTGATATTTTATAGCATTTTACCAATATACAGAGTCACATAGCAAAAAGAAAAAAGAGAATAGTGAACTCAATGTATCCTTGAACTGAGGCAGAAAGGAAACCAAGGGAGGTGTCTCCTTTACAGTCAAACCAGAGAAGGAACTGTCATTAGTACTTGTCACCCAAACATGGCCAATTAGTGAGACCTGTCAGCAGTTGGAGGGTAACTTTACAAAGTGCAACTATTGTGTGAGGATCTAACAAAGTATATCAGGTGTTCTCAGCATTCTTTTTATCAGGCTGGTGACCTGGCTCATAGAATAGAAAACCAAAAAGTCCTGCAAAGCGAACACAATTCCAAAAGGTGAAATATCTGCATAGATAATGCTGTGTGGAGCTCCCACCATGGAAGAGACAAGAATCTTAAATCCTTGGACTGCCTCCCCCGCTTTAGATTTTTTCCTTCCAGCTGAGTTTGAAGATATCATTGCTTAATTTTTAACAGGAACAATTTATATTAAAAAAATCCGAACAATGAGTTTACTTCTCACAGGAGCAACTGCTTTATTTGCGAAAATCTTTGTTCACGGAAATAAAGAGCAAAATTGGCTTTCTGCTGTGCCTATAAAATCCTGTGTCTTCGAAGATCTAAAGGACAACGAGCGTTTGTCCCAGTTTCCCACTGCCTTTTATTTGCTTCTGGGTCTTTACTGTGACCCCTCCTCTCCTACCCCACCATTTCACTGTATTTTACCACCTCCCTGACTCCTGTCTCTGTTCTCCCTGTGTCTCAATATGGTCTTTGTATCCTCCCTTTTCTTTTTTCTTCTTCTTTTTTTATTCTGCAGATTTTTCTTGATCTTCGTTGCTGTATAGATGACCTCCTTTTTGCTCTTTTGCATGTGACTTTTTATTCAGTGGTGTCCTCTTATTAGTGCTAGATTATTTCCACTTGCCTAAATTTCATATTGACATTTGAACCACCTACGAGATGGCTTTATAGTACTCTCAGGTGCTTCAAATCTAACAGGTCTAAACTCTAATCAACATCTTTCTTCTTGCATGAACAAAGGTGACTCTGTCAATTTCTGTATTTCACACAATCACCCAGAATCTTTCCAATATATTTGCTTCCCACGCATAATTCACAGACAAATCCTATGGACTCCATCTGCACAATGCCTCACCATGCTGGCTTCTCTACCTTTTTATTGCCACGGTGACTGTCTTTGTTCAGACTCTTCTTATCTCTTTCTAGAGGCTACCATGATGTCTTCCTGACTAGTTTACCATCTCCAGCCTCTCTCATTTTCAATCTATTTTACACTTGGTGTGCAGAATAAGCTCCTTAATGCAGAGCCAAGCTCAGTCACTGGCTAAGAAACTTTTTCCCAGTGCCCTACCTAATGACATATAAACCTCTCCTCTGACATTTCAGACCCTTTGCAGTCCAGCCCCAAAGTAGCTCTACATTGTTTACTTTGATCTCATAGATTCATTCATTCATTCATTATTCATTCATTGATTTATTAATTTATTCAATGGATACTGGAGTACCTACCACATGCCAAGCACAGCTTTAGCAAATAATTTTAGAAGCACGTTGTGTATTGGCTCAGGGATATGCTTCAAATTTTATTTTTCAGTGGTGGAATCCGCTGTTAAAATATAATCTTATGTGGTTGAAATGGGGCCCCGGTAATCCCATTCGCCTCCCTTCCCTACCCTTAGTCTCTAAGGCATCATCACACAGAGTCATGAGTCTACTTGAAGTAATTTGAGAACCACTGCTCTAGGGTGAAGGCGGTGCTCCCTCAATACAAAGCAGTCTTCTGAGTTCTGCATCTTTGCTTGTGCTGTTTCTCTGCCTGGAACAGACCCTCCCGCTTCCCCATGACTATTTCCACCTGTCAGAGAGTCAGTGAAATTGCTGCATCCTTCCTGATCTCCCTCTAAACTTCAGCTTCTACTCTTCCAAACCTGGTTGCATTTTGCTTGACCTCCCCTTGGAGCACAAGTCATGGTCTTCCTCATGTATATGTGCTTTTGGGCCAACCATGCCTAGCTTCAGGCCTTCATTTCCTGAAAAACCCAGCTCAGGGCCTGGCTTCTCATAGGGCCGCCACAAATAATTTATTTAGGCAGATTGACGTCTACTTAGTTCTTTAGTCCCACCTTCTGCCTGTAATAGTTGTTTGTTTTTTTACCCCTCAATTTGGTTCTTATAGTAGAGCCAGTGCTTGGCAAACTTGAATATGCATCTAAATCATGCGGGGATCTAATTAAAATGCAGATTCTGGTTCGGCAGATCTGGCACAGGCCAGAGAGACTGCATTTCTAACATGTTCCCAGGTGATGTTGTCAGAGCGATCCTCAAACTACTTTGAGTAGCAAGGTAGTAGGTGATGCTTCCCAGGTTTGGGAGTTTCTGGCAACCCCTGCCTCTCTGCCAGGTGATTTTCCTACAGTTAGTGTTTGCTTCTATATTACATTATTTTGAAAGTACTTTAGGCCTCACCATGCTTCCCAAAGCTGAATGGAAGGTGCCATTATTCCCTTGTATTTTCCTTTTATTTTGTTGATAAAGTATTATGATGGCCAGTTCTCCCCATTTTATTTTTTCCTGGCCAGTTCTTTTGCTTTATTACGTTTCCTCTCATTTTCCCGTTATTTTCAGATTGTGCCTGTTCTCCTTTCTCAGTCTGCTACAGTTTTTTTCTTTCCCTTGCTCTCTCTGGTCCTTGAAATTCTCTTTGGATGCCTTGGCTGACTCCCTGCCCCAACTGTTTTCCTACTGCTTCCAAATTTTTTCTGTGAAAGGAGCACTGAAACAGGGTGCGGGAGACTCCAGCTCTCGTTCTGCCTTTACTGCTCGTATGAGACGTTGGGCAAAGCTGTTTCTTTTCTGGACTCCTCACTTGTGGATGGAAGGTGTGGGTTACACAGCTTCCTGGGTCTGCTTCAGCACCAGATGCCATGTGGGATCCTCACATGGGGCAGAAGCAGCAGGGTGGGGGAGGAGACAAGGATATTCTGATGATGCTGGTGTTGGTACGTGCTCCCATCTAGTGTTTCTGTTCCAAATAAACAGTTTGAACTTGTGTTGTTCTCTCCCTACTCAGAGAGACTCATATTTCTTAAGAAAATAACTATTCCTTGGCATTCGCCAATCCAGTTGTTTTCAACCATGGATTCACACTAAAATCATGTCAGCAGTCTTTGAAAAAAAATAGTGGCATTCTTAGCCCATCTCATGGGAATGATTTACTTTATCAGTATTTTTTTAAATCTCCCCAAGTGATTGCAATCTGCAGCCTGGGTGGAGAACTACAGGATCTGATCCGTGAAGGCAGTGTGGAGTGGTGCTCAAGAACATAACATTGTGCTGAGTCAAACCCTGGCTTTGTTCCTCACCAGCTTTGAGAGCTCAGATTACTTAACATCTTAGGGCCTCGATTTCTTGATCTGTGAAGTGGGTTGACTTGGTTGTTATGAGGAATATGTGAGAGCCAGAGGTGTAGTACTGTGCGCCTTGTGGTCGTTTATCATGACAGTTATTCTGTTACATTTTATATCCGTTGAATCACTAAAGGGTCATCTTGCCTTGGCAGTTAACACTCTCACTCCCTGTTCAGCTTTAAGATTTTCAGCACAGTATAATCACTTTGAAAGGAAATTTATGAACATATTTTTCAGAAGCCAGTGGGAAAAATACAGAAGGCGTATATATTAATAAAAACCAATCACTGTCTTATTTTTGATCCATCTGGTGCCACATCAACTCTATGATCTCATAAATACCAGAGATGAATTAAAATACATATAAACTGTTACGAAAAGATGACCAGGCTTTTATACCTACTTCACGAAAAATGACTTAGCTCTTTCCTAAAGACAGTTCTATCATCAACAAATAGAAAGGATTGAAATTCATGAGTCTAAGGGAGCATTTTATTTTGGAAATAAATATGAATGTGCTAAGCATTTACATTTCTCAGTTTATAATGGGAAATGAATTTAAAATAAAAAAAGCATACACAGAGAGATCCTTTCCTATGCAGGCTAAAGCTAGTCAACTTTTTCTTCTCCTTTTGGCGGAGATTCTGGAATAGCTATTATGCTGTTATGCTATCAGCAAATCAAAGATTGGATGAATGAACATAACTAATATTAACTGAGAACCCACATCCCCCCTTTTTCTGGACACATCTGATAATACATAAAAGGTGTGCAATAATTCCAGTGGGCCTGGCGTAGGGAACCAATCGTGAATATCAGGGGCTGTTATGCTGATGGACTTTGCGACGGAAGGAGCTGCGGATGGGTACTATTTCTCATCTTTTTCGCTTGGGATAAAATGTTTTATTTCTGCATTATTTACTTTTTGATCAGGAAGAGTATTTTTCAGTTAAGTCTTCACTAATGTTTATTTTCCATATTGTTATTGTACTTTTAAAAATAACACAATTAAGAAGATACTATGAAATTTTAAAAAGAACTTTTGAGCTACACTAGGGAAAGGCCCGTTGTGAGAGATGATTAGCTAATTCTTTAAAACCTTTGCTTTAATATACTCATGTTAAAATTGTGTAAAATTCTATAGAGAGCTGTGATTTTTGATATGTATTAGTTAAAGTGGTTGGTCTGATGGTTAGCCTATTACGTGTGATATTCAGAGTCTAGAGGCCTGGACTCTTGGTCAGCTTATACTGTTCATGAATCGGAGTTCAGATTTTAATTCATCTCAGGCTTAATAGATTGCTATTTCTGTGAAATATTAGTTAGGGATGTGGAAATGACTACTGTTCAGTCAAAGCAAGTCATTGTGTCTTTAGGGTTAAAAGGGATTTTTGTGCAATATCCTCTTAGATAAATTAGAAAAGTGAGACCCATAGAATCTAGGATATTTAAAATCTGAGCCTAGGAAAGTTAAACATTAAAAATAAGGGTAGAAAACTTCTGATATTAACACTAGAATTTAAACTTCACATAGAAATTGGGTGGACTCTGTGATGTCCTTCGATTTGATAATTTAGAGGTGGGAAAACTTTCCCTCACAGACTTGGGGCGAGGTATTACCTTATATGTCATGAAAATTATGATGCTGAGAATAAGAATAGCATAAAATGCTGTTGTTTGTGTATAAATAAACATACCTGTATATAAGCACAGGCATTTTGATTTTATATATATTACATATTTGTACTTCAACCAATTGGTCATTGTACATGGTCTTAAATAATATCTGGAGATGCTAATGATTAAATGCATCTCATTTCCTGCATGTGTTGCACTATTGAAGATGGGAAATTGTATAGCCTAGTGGTTGAGTTCAGGCTCTGGTGTCTTTGTGGATGCAAATTCCAGCTCCTCCACGCATTAGCTGTGTGACTTTGACCAAGTTAATCAACCTCTCTGTGCCTTAGTTTCCCAAGTTTAAGAGACAGTGAGAGAAACTTTAATGGGATTGTTGTCAGGTTAAATGAGATAATACACATAACATACTTAGCAAAGTTCTTGGCTACAAAACTACATGAAGTCCTACAGTGCTCATAAAGGTAGCCATTATTATAATTAATAATTAATATCAAATAATAATTAATATCAAATACCTCATAGATACACTGATTTCTTTGCCAAGAGAATTTTTGCAACTCTGATTTTTGAGCCTTCTGTTTGAAACTTTCTTCTTATTTTTAAACCATATATATCTTTGTTTACTTGTTTACCTTTCCTTGTTAACTTTAGGAGAACAATGAAATGGAAGGGAGAATAGAGGTGGAATTGTAAGCACTATAAGAACTCTTGAAAACATGTAACCACATGAAGCGCAGGCAAATTTTTAATAGCAAAATATATAACCTGGGCTTTGAATTTTTGGAAAGACCAAGTGGTTCAAAGCGTAGCTTCTGCGTAAATATGCTTTGTGAACTCTGTATGCATGTGTAAACCTGGAATGTTTGGAAGTGACCCAAATCAGAGTGCGATCCAGGTATAGGAGCCAGCTTATTTAACCAGGGTCTGTGTAACCAGGGCGGACTCATTTAAGGACAGTCTCTTCTCAGGCACCTGTGTCATAGTTGAATAGTCACCTGGATCCTCCTGGGTTCGCAGGCATTTATTTTAACACCTGAATTGGATTCTCTGTGTTGGAATTTAGACAACAAATTAATTAGCAAGAAAAAGACCTAATTGGTGAACTACATATAGGATTACGAAAGAGTTTAAGTCCATGCATACCTAATTACTACATGTATGGTTCTTAGTGGTCAGTCTCACTTGCACAGCGATGTAAGTGTCAAAACTCAGTATAGAGGGTAAAATCTTAGTCTTGTTCCTCTTTTGCATAGCCTTCTCCTTGTGTCCCCTACATGTGGCCACCAGGCTGGTCCTAAGACCTCTCTCATACAGTGATTCTGTATTTGTGAAAGAATCCCTGGAGAGCTTGCAAAAAATGCAGGTTCCTGGAATTCATCCTTGAAGTTTCTGACTCAGCAGTCTGAGGTAGGATCCAGGAATCCAATTTTTTTTATTGAAGTATAGTTTATTTACAATGTTGTATTAGTTTCAAGTGTACAGCAAAGTGATTCAGTTATATATATATATATATATATATATATATATATGTATATATATACACATGTATATATATATTCTTTTTCAGATTCTTTTACAAGATATTGAGTATTATTCCCTGTGTTATATAGTTGATCCTTGTTGTTTACCTATTTTATACAATATATAGTAGTGTATATATGTTAATCCCAAACTCCAGGAATCTAAATCTTTTACCTAAAGATTTTATAAGAATCACAGTTGATTCACAGACCACACTTGGAAATAGTACTAGTTTTGTAGAGTAGCACTAGTTTCAACCTGGGATGCGTATCAGAATTACTGTGGTTCTGAGTAAAGTCCAGTGAAATATGCACAGCTCTGTCCTTCCATGCTGCATTAACCACTGCTCTGGGCCATCCACATGGAGTCTGTCATGTGTGAATTCTAGAGAACCAGACTGTGTTCTCTCACTGACTACCCACTGGCCTTTACCCACAGGTTTTCGTCCACTGTGATTCTCCATGATAACGTGGACCACTGGCCACCTGCCTCAGTATCCCTGTGAGCTCACTTGTAATATTCAATTTCCAGGGCCCAAATCTCACCCTACAAAATCGAAAATGAAATTGTGGGAGGTAAGGTCTTGGAGCCAGAATTTCCCCCTGGTTCCTCAGATGATGATTATGCCTTGATGGAGTTCTCTAGCCACTGATCTATGGAGCTTCAGACAACCCCAGTAGTTCTGCTAACCACCTCGACTGCAGTGGTCATGTGGCTGGTACAGAGACCACCATGACTACTGAATATCAGCAGTGTCTCTCCCCTCCCACATCTCCAGGCCTCTCCCTTTCTACCTCCAGGGAACAGCCACTTCTCCTGTCCTGTGGTTTTCTGGTGGGAAACACAGGCTCCTTGCTCTCTGGTCTCTTCTTGTCTTCCCGTTTCCACAGCTGCCAAGTAGAGGCCCAAATGACTATGCCAAATGTGTAGATGTGATGGCACGCGTTCAAACTGCTGCTGTCCTGGCAGAGGGACCCCTGTAAGCCCTTTCAAATCCTTGAAGTCTTTCTTGCCTCCCTGAATATAGCTTACATAAGCAAGGTTTAAATTTGTTGAGAATTTCACAGGTTCTCAGATCTATTGTCTTCCTCTTATATTGCATTGGAAAAGAAACAGTATAATGTACTCTTGGCTGGCATGGGGAAAAGGCAACCTGGTCTTTAGAATTATTTGATTTCTTGAGATCATGTTTCTGAGTTATCAAGAATTATAGCAAGAAAAATTGTTTATTGTGTATGGGTAACAGTTTTGAGTCTTCAGGGTGTGACTTCAATAGACCCATTTAAAAATGCAAATTATAGGATGTTTTAGTGTTGCTATATAAAATAATGAACAAAAGTGGCATCAAAAATTATTAGGTATAATATTATGAACAACTCTATCATTGATTATTTTAAAAGCCAGCAATAGTGTTCTTTTGTTAAATAACCCATTTTTTTTTTTCTTTTGAGAGAGAGAGGAGAGAGAGAGATTTTTTTTTTTTAAATTTATTTATTTTTGGCTGTGTTGGATCTTTGCTTCTGTGCGAGGGTTGCGGCAAGCGGGGGCCACTCCTCATCGCGGTGCGCGGGCCTCTCACCATCGCGGCCTCTCCCGTTGCGGAGCACAGGCTCCAGACGCGCAGCCTCAGTAATTGTGGCTCACCGGCCCAGTTGCTCCGCGGCAGGTGGGATCTTCCCAGACCAGGGCTCGAACCCGTGTCCCCTGCATTGGCAGGCAGATTCTCAACCACTGCGCCACCAGGGAAGCCCAAATAACCCATTTTTAATCTGTAAAACCTCAGAGAGTGATTGAGGGTAAGGTGGCATAAGAGTCGATGGTTTAACATCCCCTCATTGCAAGGTCAGGTTATGATGGAACCCTACGTCCAGCCTGACTCAGCCCTCTTAGGTGTCAACTTCTTTCCTCAACGATAAGGAAGGCTCACTGATAGCTGAAGGGAGCAAGGGTTTCTGAAGGTGAGTGATTGGCAAAAAGGTATACCTTCCTGGAAAATGATATCACCAATCAAATTAGATGGGAAAGGGAATTATGCATATAGGAGATAGCAATGTCAGACCTTATGGATCTCCTCCAGAGGTAATTACTGGTCCCATGGCAGTTTATTTTCTAACGTTAGGGGAAAAAAATTAAAAGGCAACATCTGAACTGTTCCATCGGGCTAATAATGGTGGTTGTTGGAGAGTTCCTCCACAGGATGGATTTTTAATAGTCTCTAGGGCCTGTGCTTAGTTGGGAAGGTGGTACCACTCCTGAGGCCTCTCAGACTAGCCCACTTCTTTGTTTTTGTCAAGCCTTATTATGATACTAGGAGCATGATATCAGCACTGGTTGAAGCCCCTGTAAGCAGCCCAGCATGAAGAAAGGCACAAAGCAGAATCTCTGTGAGTCTCCCCACCCCCATGGCTGCTGTTTCTTAACCTCCTTTAGCAACAGGACGAGGCACGTACCTCACCAGCTGGTGCCAGATTAGATGGCTTTGAACAGACGTGGCAGCTGCCTGCAAACACTTGAAGGGATGAGATGTGGACAAAGTAGATTTATTTTTCTGAAGTTCCAGCAGGCACGACCAGACTCAGTGGGCAGGATTGTAGGGAGGCAGATTTCAACTCAATATGGGAAAGAACTTTCTAATGATTCAAACTGTCCAGCGATGGCCTTGAAGTTTCATGCTTGCTCCAGGTGACAGTATGTAATGGATGAGAGGACCAGCCACCAGAAACAACATAGAAGGAATTCTGGCGCTGCGTGGAAGCTTGAATGGGTTGATCACTACAGTCAGTGCCCTTCTTCACACTGTTGATAAAATTATTTGACTATAGGCAAAGGAGGGGAACATATAAGAAAAAAAGGTAGGAGAATAGATGTTTCTAGACTTCTTAAAAGGTGAAAGAATAGTTACTTCATCTTTTTCCCCCAGACTTTTTAAGCACATTACATTTATTGAGAACCTACTATGTGCTAGAACATTATCTCATTTAAGAGTCAAAAGGCACAAATCCCTGTGTGTCCTTCTTTTTTTTTTTATTTATTTTTTTAATCAGTCATCAATTTTATACACATCAGTGTGTACATGTCAATCCCAATCGCCCAATTCAGCACACCACCATCCCCACCCCACCGCAGTTTTCCCCGCTTGGTGTCCATACGTTTGTTCTCTACATCTGTGTCTCAACTTCTGCCCTGCAAACCGGTTCATCTGTACCATTTTTCTAGGTTCCACATACATGCGTTAATATACGATATTTGTTTTTCTCTTTCTGACTTACTTCACTCTGTATGACAGTCTCTAGATCCATCCACATCTCAACAAATGACTCAATTTCGTTTCTTTTTATGGCTGAGTAATATTCCATTGTATATATGCACCACAACTTCTTTATCCATTCGTCTGTCGATGGGCATTTAGGTTGCTTCCATGACCTAGCTATTGTAAATAGTGCTGCAATGAATATTAGGGTGCATGTGTCTTTCTGAATTACGGTTTTCTCTGGGTATACGCCCAGTAGTGGGATTGCTGGATCATATGGTAATTCTATTTCTAGTTTTTTAAGGAACCTCCATATTGTTCTCCATAGTGGCTGTATCAATTTACATTCCCACCAACAGTGCAAGAGGGTTCCCTTTTCTCCACACCCTCTCCAGCATTTGTTGTTTGTAGATTTTCTGATGATGCCCATTCTAACTGGTGTGAGGTGATACCTCATTGTAGTTTTGATTTGCATTTCTCTAATAATTAGTGATGTTGAGTATCTTTTCATGTGCTTCTTGGCCATCTGTATGTCTTCTTTGGAGAAATGTCTATTTAGGTCTTCTGCCCATTTTTGGATTGGGTTGTTTGTTTCTTTAATATTGAGTTGAATGAGCTGTTTATATATTTTGGAGATTAATCCTTTGTCCGTTGATTCGATTGCAAATATTTTCTCCCATTCTGAGGGTTGTCTTTTCGTCTTGTTTATGGTTTCCTTTGCTGTGCAAAAGCTTTGAAGTTTCATTAGGTCCCATTTGTTTATTTTTGTTTTTATTTCCATTACTCTAGGAGGTGGATCAAAAAAGATCTTGCTGTGATTTATGTCAAAGAGTGTTCTTCCCATGTTTTCCTCTAAGAGTTTTATAGTGTCTGGTCTTACATTTAGGTCTCGAATCCATTTTGAGTTTATTTTTGTGTATGGTGTTAGGGAGTATTCTAATTTCATTCTTTTACATGTAGCTGTCCAGTTTTCCCAGCACCACTTATTGAAGAGACTGTCTTTTCTCCATTGTATATCTTTGCGTCCTTTGTCATAGATTAGTTGACCATAGGTGCCTGGGTTTATCTCTGGGCTTTCTATCTTGTTCCATTGATCTATGTTTCTGGTTTTGTGCCAGTACCATATTGTCTTGATTACTGTAGCTTTGTAGTATAGTCTGAAGTCAGGGAGTCTGATTCCTCCAGCTTCATTTTTTTCCCTCAAGACTGCTTTGGCTATTCGGGGTCTTTTGTGTCTCCATACAAATTTTAAGATGATTTGTTCTAGTTCTGTAAAAAATGCCATTGGTAATTTGATAGGGATTGCATTGAATCTATAGATTGCTTTGGGTAGTATAGTCATTCTCACAATGTTGATTCTTCCAATCCAAGAACATGGTATATCTCTCCATCTGTTGGTATCATCTTTAATTTCTTTCATCAGTGTCTTATAGTTTTCTGCATACAGCATTTCCTCTAAGATCAGGAATGAGACAAGGATGTCCACTCTCACCACTATTATTCAACATAGTTTTGGAAGTCCTAGCCACGGCAATCAGAGAAGAAAAAGAAATAAAAGGAATACAAATTGGAAAAGAAGAAGTAAAACTGTCACTGTTTGCAGATGACATGATACTATACATAGAGAATCCTAAAAATGCCTCCAGAAAACTACTGGAGCTAATCAATGAATTTGGTAAAGTTGCAGGATACAAAATTAATGCACAGAAATGTCTTGCATTCCTATACACTAATGATGAAAAATCTGAAAGAGAAATTATGGAAACACTCCCATTTACCACTGCAACAAAAAGAATAAAATACCTAGGAATAAACCTACATAGGGAGACAAAAGACCTGTGTGTCCTTCTTAGCCAGAATTCTCCAATTGTTTTCCTGCCCCTCACATGAGGGTCAAGCCCTGTGGTCATCATCAGTGACTTCCCACAGGCTACCCTGAGTACCCATCATACGTGAGCTAAACTCCTTTATAGTCTTTTCATGTTCCCATATCACTTTTTCTGTGTTTCTCTCATGGTGCTTGCAATATTAGATAATAATGACCAGTTTGTATTGATTGTATTGATTTTTTTCTCACTAGACTGTAAGCACTTTGAGAGCAGACCCCTAGACTTATTCATCAAGTTAATGACTATTTGAGTCTCTGAAAATAGTAAATTCTAATGTTTGTTGACTGAGTATTTGATTACTCCTCTCATTTCATCCCTCTCCCAAAAGAAATACCTAGGATGCCTTTTATCCTCAAGTTAAGGACCTAAAAGGAAAAATACCAGAATACTCTTTCTTCTCCTGACCCTGCCTTTCCAATCCTAACCACATCCTAATTACCTATCCCATTCATTCTATTTCAGGGGAAGGGCAGAAGGTACTAAAGAGAATGAGGCAGGAAAAAAAAAAATTAGAGAAGGGAAAAATCACCTCTTGTGTAACTCCTTCTTCAACTTGACTAGATGTATTGCCTTCAGCAGCACTAGTGGTAAGATGAGGAGAAAATCCTGCTTCTGCTGTTAACTAGCTATGTGACCCAGAACTAGTCCTGTGACCACCTTTCTGTTTCTTCTCAGTAAAATGAAGAGTTTGTCCAGGCAATTTTCAGGGACTCATTCTGGTCTGATATACTGTAATTCATAATCTCTTTTCCCTTCCAAGGTTTCGTGAAGTTCTTTTCCTCTATGCAGTATTCTCCTGGATAACCAAGAATCCAGAATGATGTTGATGAGAAACAATTTTGAGACGTGACATTGGAATAAAACTGTGTTTGTGATCTGACACATCCAGATTGAGTTCCTGCCGTATGGCCTTGGGCAAACTATAAACATCTCCAAGCTGAAGATTCATCTCCTGTAAAATGGGCATGCTATTCTCCATCTCATAGGATTGCAAGGGCTCAGTGAGATAATGGATATCAAGTACTTATCCTGTACCAGAAACATAATGAGCACTTGAAAAATGATAACTGCTCTTATTTGGAAATTGTCTCCCCTCTCTCTTTCCTCGTCTATCCAACCCTTGAAAGATACCCACACACAAGTCCTAAAGAAGTTGTCTTGGCATGGGTTTTTTCGTGCTCCTCAACATCATTTCTCTTCCATCTAGAATTAGTAGAGGACAGTCAAGGTCCCTTCCCGCTGAGGCATCCTGCTCCTACATGTATAATGGCCAAATGAATAACCCATTTCACAGTGATTGGGAATATATTTATTTTAACATTTGCATAGAAAACATGAATGTTGCTGAGGAGACACTGGAAGTAAATGTGGGGTCAGCTATCTTAATATCATATATAATATCACACCCAGATCGAGATTCTTTTATTTGAAAAAGCTTTGACTGAACAACAGTGACACAGCAGCTCCTGAGCCTGACCATAAAGAGACACCTTATAAAAATTTATGAAGTTCAGGCTGTAAAAAACAAACTGCACATACCGAGTAGTAGCATTTCTTATTAAAATAATTTTATCTTTAAGTTCGTTGCCTCCACATCGTATATAATAGAAGCTCATGCCGTGGCTAGAGACCTCAACAGCCTGTAAACTTTTATATGGGCTTTTGAAAAGGGATGATAGTTTTACGAGATATGATTTTCTCATCTCACCAAATTAGATTATTTGAGATAGCATCCCTGGATGTAAAATTTCCATCCTGAGTAAATCTGTACCGCAGAGACTCTGTGCAGCCTGCTAGCAGAGTGAAAATGGAGCGTGATAAATCTGCCCTGAGCCCATTTCTCTCCACACAGCTCCATAATTCATTCTTTGCTTGGTACCCATGATCACTTTTTCACGGCTAATCAGTCTGTATCCAGGCTGGCTCCTCTCAAGTGCAATAATACCTCCTTCTTGGTCCAGATCTTACCTCTTGGCATGCTGTACCACTTATGGGTTTCTTTCTAGAGTTGTGTGCCATCATGAACCCTGGATCCAAGATGTTCTTAATCACACAGCAAGCAATTACTCTGGTTATAGGGTGGCCTATCTGTTGCAGTATACTTCAAAAGAGATATTCTGTTTAAAATGGATTAAAATAGATAACAGCATCTCTGGAGGACACCCGTAGACCTGAGTATTTCACTTATTCTTTCCTGAGTCTTTTCTGAGGGAACAGAGGTGAGGTGACCTGCCACTAAAGCCACAAATTTCTTCATTCCAGTCCCTTCCACTTCACCCATGAGGAGTGCCTCTCCATTGCTCCCATGGTGTTTATCTCTTTCCTCCTTTTCAACATTGTGTTGGTTCAATGGCACCACCACCAACTGCTGCCGCAAAACCAAGAGTGGCTGTAGGTGACTTTTAAGGAGCTTGGGAAAAAACAAAGAGTGTAGGAAAGTTTCATCCAAGGTGGAGTAGAGGCAATCAGACTGAACTGGGAGTTAAACACATCATTTCCAGTCCTGTTTCCATCCTTAATTATTTTTGTGATATTGACTAAGGAGTTTATTTTTACTAGCCCTCACTTTTGTCGTGCAAGACAAGCAGGTAGCAATGGTACCTTTTAGGAGAGAAAATTCTATAAATTATGAATTATACAGACATGGAAAATTGTCGTCTCTTCCTCCCTACAGTTTAACAACTTAGTGTCATGAGACTACGTTAATGGAACCTGGAACTTTGGAAGAAGAGTTTTCAAGAGGATTGTGCCACCCTGCAGGGTGCAGGCCAGGGGCCACTCAGAAATAACTTTGTGTAGAAGGCTGGGTTAACAGCTGTAGCCTGGTCAAAGGGCAGGCATCTAGAGCAGCAGCTCGATGGAGAATACAAGAAAGGAATGGCTTGGTGGAACAGGAATCTGACAGAATCAACAGCATCCAGTTTGTTGGTTTCGGGGGAAGGGTTATCTTTATGTCCTTCAATGATTTTAAAGACTGTTAATCGAGGAGCTCCTTAAACTTTTTTTCAGAATACTTTCACCTAAATTTATTCATTCACCTTCTCTTCGACTCCTGAATTTGCTAAGAGCCTCTATTTCTTTTTTTTTCAGTTACAAACATACATATTTTTTCCAGATTACTTTCCATTATAGGTTATTATAAGATATTGAATATTGTTCCCTGCGTTATATAGTAAATCCTTGTTGCTTATCTATCTCTTGCCTAGTTTTATAGAGGAGGAAACTGAAGCCCTGAGAAAAGTGCCAAGTGGCCCAGCCCAGTAGTGGCAGAGCAGGACGGGGGTCTCACTGAGGACAGTGGGCTCCCAGCTGCTCTATGCTGGGCCATGGACCAGTTTCCAGCATCACTTGGAAACTCGTTAGAGATGCAGAATCTGAGGCCCCACCTCAGATCTACTGAACCTGAACCTCCATTTTAAACCTCTGGGTGTTTCATTTGCACACTAAAGTCTGAGTAGGACAGTAATGAAGTGTAGTCTCCCTCCTCCACTAAAAGTTCATCTCTGCTCCATGCTTCTGACCCAGGCTCAGGCCCTCTGGGTTCATGGAGAGGCCGTAAAGGGGAAAAACATGCTGGAGGTGGATTTTATGTGTGAAATAAAAGTTTTTTGCTCCCACAATCATTTTGAGGGGTTATTTAGACAAATATAAATAGATAAGCAGAATATGAAATACTTATTTCAGTTAAAGGCTTTCTAAGTTGGCTCCTGGGCAAACTTCCTTCTAATATCAACACCTTGTATCAGCAAAGTCCCATCTAAAAATATGTAAATATAACAGGACAAGTAGACAACATATCTGCTTAGACATCTGAGTGATTAGAATGATTTAAATTAAATCTTGTACTTCTGTTTCTGAAATGACTTCAGGATGCTAAAGTTATTAGACTCCCTAAATTCCAAATTCTGAAAATAGCTGTTCTAGATATTTTACAAGAATATGGCTTTAAAATGTAAACATCAAAGTAACCGATTAACACCAAATTTGGGACATAAACATGCTCTAAGTACTATTTTGATAGTCGGCAAGTCATTAACTTCTCCAGGAAGATGACTTTCCACAGTCAAATAGAAGTATGTATTTAGTTCCTACCATGTGCAGGTATGTCACTGGAGAGAATATTGTCTAAGAAAAGAATCTTTGAACTGTTCTCTTTGTCTTTCATCGTCCTGCAAAAGAACCAGTTGACTTTGTAAAAGTCCTGCCAGCCACATGACATGACAACTCTTGGTAGTGCCAAGATAGTTGAATGGGACAGATAAGAGTGACTCATTTGTTCTGAGGTATCCAGGACCACCTTAAACATGCTTTGAATTCTAGGGCACCTGATATCAAGTCGTAAATGTGGGATAATGGATAATTTAGTCATTGCATTGCTCAGGAGGTCTCTAGGATCCCCCAAATAGGTAAACTCTTGCCACTTCCCTAGTGTGACCATCTGAAAAGGGTCATTTGTGCACATGTTGCTTTGTACATGCAAGCCCAGAAAATGGAACAAGGGCTGTAAATCTTTACAAATATGATGTGAAAAATATGATGCGTGTGATCTATACAGTTCTTTTATAAGAGAGGGAAAAGTGACATGCCCTTTGTATGATGGCTTTATCTTTGATTCCTGTCCCCATCAATTTTTGTGGCGCTTGCTCTCAGCTTTACAGGTAGAATGACATTGTTGTTTTGGCTGAAGTACCCTGGGTCGACTGCCTTCACTAACTACAGCCCATCTACTGCTGAGATTTTCCATCTCTTGAGGCTGGCATTATATTATGCCATAGTATGCAGCACTGGTTCCTTTATTACTTTTTTCTCTCTTACCTGCCTTGTATTCTCTCTCACCCTTCTTCAGTTCATTGCATTGTACCCAATCAGATCATGTGACTCACAAAAGAAGTGATAAGGCTGCATATTCAAGTGGATCTATGTCAGTAAGTTGCTGCCAGAGCATACCATCTATGTACAGAAAAATATCTGTAATAGACATCCTGGTTTATTCTTAGGAGAGTTTTAAAATATTACCACCTTTAGGGGTGTTAGGGTAGTTTCTGGATTGAGATAATCAATTGGATCTGAGATGATCAATCTTGTTTGGTTTGGAGTAGTGAACATTATGCTCTTGACATAAGAAAAAAGGAATATCCCAGGTATATGGATATTGTACATGTCACCAAAACAAGGTTACAAAGAAAGACAATGGAATATATGTCTTCAACATGGTTCTTCAAGTTGAATAGTTTACAGATTTTGTCATTCATTAGAGAGTTGTAATTTTACCCAATGCTGTTTGTATTTGGAGGACTCTTTGTTATCAAATTTTTATTTAAGTTCTGAGAGTGATAGGGCTTGACATAAATAGTGTTACCTTTTGTTTTTAGACCACAATTAAACATCCTGTATATGTTTACATGCCTGGAAAGTCATATTGATTCTTTGTCCTTCATCCCCTCGCTTCTTTGCACTAATATTAAGCCAAATGGTTTGATCTTCTTATTCAAATCATTCCTTAAACTGAACAATTATGATGTTTTCACCTTGGTTTCCTTCCTTTTTTAAAAAAAAATCAATTTTATTTTCCTTCCTTTTTAAAAAAATTCACATTATGTTCCATGTAGAGATAACAATAACAATAGCAACCATAGGCCATAGGCTGCTTTACTTTGTGTGGTAGTGTTTAAGCACTTTACGTGCACTATATCACTTAACAACAAGGTGGGCACTATCATCGTTCCCGTTTTACAAATGATGAAACTCATACTTCAGAACTCCAGGAACTTTTCTAGGTCATAAGACTCATGCCTGACAAAACATGATCTTGAACCCAGGGCTCACTGACTCTAGAATCCACCTGCTTCATGACGACCGTAATGTAAGAGCAGAAAGGAAATTTAAACGTCATCTAGTTCCAATTATTCTTTTCACAGATGAGGAAATAGGTCAAGAGAGGTTACATGCCTCACCCTAGGTCACACAACTAGCAAATGGAAGAGGCAATTTCAATTGGTGTCCATTTTCAAGGAGGTTATGCAAGCATATTCCATTCCATCTGATTGGTTTGGGCCAGGCATCCTCTCTGGACCAGTCCACTGTAGCAAGGAGTATGGGCACACTGTACAGAATTGTTCAAAATGGCTGCTCCCTCATGCCCCTCTTGCTGGGGGTTAAGAGGAATCTTTGTAACCAGGCAGACACTGCAAAAGCTCTTCACTGTATGGGGTTGTTATCTTCCAAGCTGGAAGCCCATTTCTAACCAGATTCTCTCAAAGCCAGGAAGCAAGTCCCTGCTAGGGAATTTTCCATGTTATTAGGACCCCTTCTCCCTTCAAAGTAGATCAAATCCAGGGTAAAACCAGTCCGCCTTCACTGTTCTTCACTCAGCCCACTCTGCAGGCCCTGCCTCTATGTTGAAGATAGATTGAGTTTGACAGATGGAAAACCAGCAGCAGTCCCGAGACTGGCTGCCAAATGGGACAGAGGAGGAGATAATCTGATGGGCTGTGGCATTAAACTGAAAGGGTAGAACATGGATGCACAGATGAAGGCAATGAATGGTGACCCTCCTGAGGAAAGAGTAGTATTTTTCATCACTGAATGAACCATGTTGAAGGTTTGGAAAAGGGAGAAGGCAGCTACTGGGCAAGGTACTGCTTTCTATATCATGGTTTAACTTATAGAAGGGTGATTCAACATAGATGGGTGTCCCAACTGGACTTGTTTTTAATAGTATATTTTTCTGACCACAAAACTAATCTAAACTTATTCAAGAAAAGTATGAAGAAAGAAGCTGTGATTCACTGAGACACACATGCAGGTGGAATGGTGATTCACTGTGACACAGTTGTGTTTTACTCTAGATGTGCATATCTTTCCCCTTTCCAGAACTCTGTGCTCTCTTTGTCTCAGGGGAGAGTGGTATAGCAGAGATGAAAGCAGAAGTTGCCCATACTAGAAGAGAGACTGGCTCTGGTGTTCTAGAGTCTCTTGGAAGGGACTAGATCCTATAAGGGGAGAGCGGTGGGGACTTTTGGGAAGGATAAGCAGGAAAATATGAAAGAATAGAAAAGGAGAGTTGATTTCCTAAGGTTGGTGGATCCAATGTTCTGTCTTTTGGAGCACCCCAGGACTTTGTGGGAGAATGTGATCATAGGGATGCTAGGTATTTTCCTTACCAGCCTTAGTAAGGAATCCTACAGTACATGAAGCAGGCCCCCCAGCACCAGAGTACATGAGATTTCTTTCAAAAATGCAAATCTGAGCATGTTTCTCAGGAAAAGGGCCCTTCAGTGACTTGCTATCTGTAGGAGATACAGAAAAGCATTCCAAGCAGATGAAATAGCATGTACAAAACTATGAAGTTCGTGGCACATGTACTCTGTACCGGTGACTTTCTTCATCTGGATCACAAGGTTGTTGAGCAGCTGGAAGGATGGGTACGGACTGCTCATGGGTGGCCTTGACTGCCATCTGGTGGAATCTCTGCAGACCAATGATTTTCAAACATCTTTTAGGAGTATACATAATTTTTTTAAAATTAATTAATTATTAATTTATTTTTGGCTGTGTTGGGTCTTCGTTGCTGCGTGCAGGCTTTCTCTAGTTGCGGTGAGCGGGGGCTACTCTTCGTTGTGGTGCACGAGCTTCTCATTGCTGTGGCTTCTCTTGTTGCCGAGCATGGGCTCTAGGCACATGGGCTTCAGTAGTTGTGGCATGCGGGCTCAGTAGTTGTGGCTCGTGGGCTCTAGAGCACAGGCTTAGTAGTTGTGGCACATGGGCTTAGTTGTTCCGCGGCATGTGGGATCTTCCCGGACCAGGGCTCGAACCCGTTTCCCCTGCATTGGCAGGCGGATTCTTAACCACTGCGCCACCAGGGAAATCACCATAATTTTTAGAATAAAATCTTACACAGAAACCCAGTGGACCCTCATGCCATGCCCTTCCCCACATAGCCTTGAACTCTTGATGTGTCTCTGTGTGACCATGACTATGGATAATAGGGAACCCATTATCTGATCAGATTTGAGATTTAAAAGGATGACCACAGTGGTGGTATGAAGATACATTGAGGGGTGGAGATGGAGAATGTCAGACTGGATACAAAGAGACCAATGTAGTGAGAAGAAATTTGTGAACAGAAATTGGTAATGTAAAAATAAGTTCATTTTTATATGAATTTCAGTTTTTATTGTTAGCCTCATTTGATTTGATGGTAGAAATTTAGTTTTAATTCAGGGTCACTCTCCTCTGAATTAGATCAAATTTCAGGGGAGTGTTTTGTATACATAGTAAAAGCCACTGCTTATTCAAAGCTTAATTATGGAGAGAGCAGGACCTTTAAAAATTTACCGCATTTAATTACTATAGTAATTATGTATGGCATGTACTATTATTACCCCCATCTTATGGATTAGACCCAGAAAATTGAGTGATTTGCCATAGTCAAATAGCTGTTAATGATTAGAGCTAGGATTTGAACCCAGATAGCCTGCCTCCTAGTATGTGCCAGTATCTTCATTCTTAACCAATGCAGTATGATGTGGAGGCATCTGTGGGGAGTGTACCATTTTGTCCTTCGGAATGATCAGTGTTCTCTGGCATTTTTCACCATTGCATTGGTTTTTCTTCATCCCATCTGGTTCTAGGACATTGTCCATGCAGGTGGCTCTGGATCCTCCAGAATGATTCATTCAGCTGTTCACAACCTATACTACACTTGTAAGAAACTCTTTGAGGCTGCCTGGGACTCCGTCTACCTAGGGCAGTGGTTCTCAACTGCGATTTTGCCCCCCGGGACATTTGGCAGTGCCTAGAAATGTTTTTGGTTGTCCCAAAAGGTGAGGGTGAAGATTACATTACTGGAATCTAGTGGGCAGAGGCCAGGGTTGCTGATAAACATCCTACACTGCACAGGACTGTCCCCACAACAAAGAATTATTGGGCCCAAAATGCTAATAGTGCCAAGGTTGAGCAATTCCAGCATAGACATGAAATTACGTTTCAGCCATTTTATTTACACAGTCTTGCTTTATTCCCAGGGCTCCATCTTCCCAGGAAGGCAGAGATTCCCTTGGTTCTTAGCTCCACCAAACCTTCTGGGTTTTTTGTTACCTTTCCCTCCATCAGGGGTCAATGTAGGGCTGTTAAGTGGGATGGGACCTGGGCCCCCTTTTCAGGTACCCACTTAAGTCAAAACTCTCTGCGTACCTTTTGATTGTTTCCCTCTCCCTTCCTTTCATCTAGTCTGAATATAAAAATTTTGCTCTTATTCATCATATTCCTCCAAATCTGTTGCCCATGAGTTCCCCTAACATTTGAAACAAACTGTAAGAATTGATTACCTTTTTCTCTGCTTTATGCTATGTAATCTCTGTCCTGGGGGCAATAAATACAGAATAATCAGCAGACTGAATGAAGTTTTACAGAAATGCAAAGAAAACCTTAGTTTATCCATGTCAGCATTTTGCAGTCTATATTCTGAGGCATGACATTGTCCCTGGAGAGTCACAAGATTTTTTATGAAAAGGAAGAAGTGATGCATGTGGTCCTTCTCTAGGAATTCACAAGTGGTATAAAGAAACTATTTACATTTGTTTATCCCAGGACTTCCACAAAGTATTTGACCAGAAAGTTTTTCTTTTTCATGGAATCCCTAAGGATGGCTTGTATGTATTTTGAGAAATGCTAGTCTATGTGATAAATGTGGCCTTTATCAAAACATTGGCAGAGATAAGAGGATAGGTTCTAGGGATGTTAAAAGTTAGGCTCAACAGGACTTGATGAATGATTGGTCCCAGGAGGTAAAGAAGCAAGAGAAATCAGTGAGAGAATGTAGAAACTTCAAAATTGAAGGAACAAGTTTTGTATCTTTCTTTATATATCACAAAGTATTAGGCACCAGGGCTTTTAAAAAATATAAAACACAAAATGACAATACTGGATTTATCTCTCTCCTGGATTGTTGTAATGGCTTTCTAAATGGTCTCCTAGCTTTCATTCACTGCTTCTTCTAATCTTAACACCACAAAGTGACCAAAGAAATCTTTCTAAACAAAGGTGTAATCATGGCATTGCTCTGATCAAAGAACTTCTATGACTCAGTTTTGTACAGAGACAACCCAAACTCCTTTGCATAGTGTTCAGAGGCCCTTGGTAAAATCTTCCTGAATATGGATTTAACTTGGGGTGGCAAGAAATGAGCAGCTCTTACTCAAGAGATCTTGCCTTGCACAGCCAGTGCTTATGTGCTGTGTGCTTTCAGGGACTCTGGGGGATAAGACAAGCTGTGCTGGGGGCCTTGCATCTGCTCCTGCCTCAGGCTGATGCCTTGACTCTGTATGTATTATAAATATATTGTAATTTAATCTAATCTTAGACTGGGAGAGTGTGTGGTCTGTCTCTGCCTATGTGGGGGTCTTCTGTTCCTCCAGATCCTCTCTCACCCTTGTACGCTTGGTTCTCTGCTCTGGGAGGCTGACCTGTATGGACTGAATCTGTGGAATCCCTTGACCTCTGTCTTGTAGTTGGGTTTGGTTAATGGAAAATGCCGACAGGAGATAGGAGGGAGGGAGGAGAGTGACATCAGAGTACATATTCCCTGGATCCCTCCCTGCAAGGGTACCGCAGGCTGGCTGTGCCCTGTGCTGGTCACTACTTCTCTCAAGGTGACCTCCCCCATGGTCTTTCCTCCTCTCCATGTTGGGGTAACTGCCATCTCTCTGGTGGTGATAACACCACTTCTGCTTGAACTCCTGGTTCCTGCATCTCCTTGTGGTTCCTCTGTACCCTGATTATATGCTTGTAAATAGTCTCTTAAAAATAAACCCTCCTCAAATACTTTCCCAAACTGAATGTTGCATTTCTTTTCCATTGGGACCCTAGCTGCTATAGTTGGCCATCTGAAATGCTTAGATTTTTGAATGTCTGTGAATGGTAAGGATTTACATGATAAAGAGTTGAATTAAACAGAGACACATCATAAAATGTCCATTTTTGAGTTCTACCTCATATCATTTCAAATGGTACCATAAAATTATAAAATGGAATATTAAATTTAAAAGTAACTTTGAGTAAGGATAGTATTCATTTCCTAGTCAAGAAAGACCATTTCGCTTGTGTTCCATTGTCTGGAAAAATTTCCATTTCATTGGTTAATGATTTTCCATGAAAATTAACAGACAAGAGCTCTGAGTTGGCTTGGGTGGTGGGAAAGACTCCACCTGCACACAGTTTTCTGTGGTGAGGTCCATGGGGTTAGGTGTGTTGGAAGGTTAATGGGAGCGGCAGACATAGGAATCATTAGATGGCTCAGTGACTACAGCTTTTGAAGCTGGTCTTTAATGAGCCCCCAAAGAATTTTCAAGTAAAAGAAGCTCTTAACTGACTATAGCTAAGCAGTTCTCTTCTAGAGTCAGGGGAGAATCTTCTTCAGGAGAGGAATTCTCCCTGAAGAATCCAGGTAGAAATGCCATTTTTAGATAGTCTTCCTCCTCCAGATGGTTTATAGTATCTTGTGTTCTTTAAATTAGGAGAGAATATATAGCACTGAAGCTGAAAGGACTTCAGTGTGAAGTTTGCAAGGAACAGCAAAATGCCATTTTTTTCTGTTTACAATAATAACTGATATTTAGCTCTTAGTCTATTTCTTATTGGTTAATATTCTTTTTCTTTGAAGCAAAAACATATATACATAAATATGTATGTGTGTGTGTATATATATGTGTGTATATATATATATATATATATACACACACACACATACACTTTAAAGGTAGGTTTATATAAGTTAATTCCACCTTCCATGATTCTGGCCATGAAAAAAATTTCAAATTACTGAAATTTTGTTAGGGAAGAGTGAATAGTGCTCAAATATGACAGACTAGGTATATCATGAGGCTTCCAGTATTCTTGTTCACTATTTTTTGCTTGTAGATCTAGCCATACAGATATTTATACATCTATCTATATATAGCTTAACATCCCATAAAAGCATGTGCTTTCCTTTTCCTGAGGAATCTTCTTTTGGAAATGGCAATGCAATAAGCATTTCCTGTGGAATTGCAGAGGGGATGGAACCCTATGAATTATAACAGTGATGCTGGGGTGAGGTGTAGCAAAGGATAATTACCACACTTTCCACGTGATCAGAAGTGAGGTACTCCGTGTGCATGAAGACTTTGGTATGAGAGGTAAAAAAGATAAATCTATTGTCCAAGCAGGATTTGCTGTGAAGTTTGTCTTGTTTTGTACATACTGAAATATCAGTGTTGTTGTAATCAGTGGTTCATGGGGGGACATAAGGTTAGAAAAGATCCAAGCAATCTTTTGAATATGTTGTCCAAGCTATGTTTTGTTTTGTTTTGTTTTTCTGTGCCTCCTATACTTGATCACAGAGAGAAATGTGTATCATGTTATTTAGAAAGAGGGTTTAAAAACAGGCACAGCTTTGGAACCTTGATCTGTATAACTCACTAATTCCCACCTCGTGGGAAACATTTTTTTCTACCCTGGGACTTGAACAGGAAATATTGGAGATTTATATTTTTAAAGAATTAGTAAATAAACTATCGGTATATTTAACATTTAATATTTTAGTTTCTTTTAGCTGTAATTCTGAAGTAGACTTAAAGTTGATAAAATCCTAATCATAATGCAAGACTCTGAAAATGCACCCTACTTTTTAGGTTATTAAAGTATAGTAATGATAGAAAGTTAGCACCTTTCTTCTTTTAAAAACTGTAACCTAGTATTTATACCTGACTGTGCTGTCTCAGTGTGTTAGATTTCAAGCCTTATTTTATAACCATAAAGATCTTTAAAAGTAGGAAAATAGTTTTGATTTTTATTATAGTGTCTAAGTA
This sequence comes from Eubalaena glacialis, assembly GCF_028564815.1. NCBI lineage: Eukaryota > Metazoa > Chordata > Mammalia > Artiodactyla > Balaenidae > Eubalaena > Eubalaena glacialis. Next base: position 186,662,238 of record NC_083716.1, on the reverse strand, counting down.
AGATAGTGAGTTTTTTTCTAATGTGAAAGCTCTTTGTTGTGAGGAATGCAAACGTAAAATGCATAAACTTGAATACCCTCAAAATACCTTTTAGATGAAACAGTGTATTTGGAGGAGGGAAAACCACCGTGAGTCATCTGTCTCTTCAGGTTCTGCTCTCAGAACAGTTACTGATTTGTTTAGTGACTTTGGCCATCGTGGTCAAACTCCATTTTCATTTTCCCTCTTGACAAATGGAATTTCTTTCTACTAACCTACTTTCCCTGAACATACTTTGGAGGAAAGATGTTGTATAAATACCTATCTCAAGACTGAACTTCAATCTGAAATGAGAACACTATTCACTGGTATTTTTTTAACCTTGTAATCCTTACCAAAAAAAAAAAAATTAAAATCTAAGTATATTTTAAGGAAGTACTCTGGATAAATGACTGAAAGTTCATTACCATATAAGAATTATATTCAATATAGATTCTTTTAAATATGAAAATGTGGCTTAGCAAGTTAGCGGGTTGAAAATCTTTGCTTTATTAGTTAGCAAATGATTCTGGGTTTTATCATATTTATTGTCAATCTCAGTTTTTGGATGCCTAGGAATTCAAAATTATATGCTCAGCTGACCCTTTAATAAATGCTCTCATTCTGTCTTACATGATTTATAGCCTGGCAGCTCACATGTAAAAATGATATATGATTTAATGAAGTGGAAAGGCAGAATAGGTTCCCACCTTCGATTGTTTAATGCTTTCCTCTGGCTGGTGACTGGAGTGCTGGGGGCAAACAAAGCAGCAGTTACATCCCCTGTTCATTTATCGTCGCAAGGACAGGAAGATCCAGTGTGCTATGATATGTGATTGTTTGCAAATATACTTTTGTTTCATTAGAAAACACAAGAGCATTGATTCAGGTATCTTGGAATAGTCTAAAGAGAAATATGAGAGAGGCTATCGACTCAAACTCCCTTATTTTGCATTTTTATTTTATTGCTCTAAATGCAAATATTCGGGGGAAGCAATACAGCATTTAATCCACAGGGTTGTGCAGTGTTTTAGCACCATCAGTCCATAAAGTCCATAAGTGTTTATGGAGTACATCAGGTACCGATTGAGGCACTGGGTTACAGCAGTGGCCAAGAGAGACGAGGCCCCTTCATGGGAGGATGGATAAAAAACTAATAAATAAATACATAAATATGATGATTTCTGACTTGTGCCACGGAGTGAGTGCATGAAGAACAACTTTAAACAAGATGCTCTCAGAGAGCATGCAGGGAGCAAGGGGTCACTCTAGAGCTGCTGGTGTCAGGAAGGACACTCCAGCCAAGACCTACATGATGCGAAGTTTGCAATGTACAAGCATCTGGAGGCAGAGCTTCCCGAGCAGAGGGCGCAGAGAACACAAGTTCAAGGAGGAGGGAGCTTGAAGGTCATGAGGAATAAAGAAGGAAAGTAGGGATGAGAAATACGTATATGGGCAGGAGAGGTAGTAGTTGAGAACTGAAGGGGGCAGATAGTGCAGGGCCTTGCAGGCCACAGTAAGGAAGGATTTGTGTTCCAGCAAGTGCCACACTCCAAAGGCTTTTCCTGAGGTTCTCCCAGCCCCCTTACCCACCAGCATGGGCACTGTGGTGCACCTGTTTAATTTCTACATACCCCGTGAGGTAGTGGCCCTACCTGAATAACAGGGAGTATAGAGCTCTGGGGCCAAAACATGTATAAAAGTGTCCCATTAATTACCTCAAGGGTTCCCACCCTCCCCCAACAATTTTTCATTTAGAAAAATTACAAATATACAGAAAAGTTGCAAAACCCCTCATGTAGAGTTACCAATTGGCAATAATTTCCCACCTTCGCTTTATCTCCTTTCTCTCTATGTACACACTTGGTTTTGTTTTGTTTTGCTAAAGCATTTCAATGTTAGTTGAAGACGTTATGATTTTCACCGTGAACTTAAATACTTCCGCATCTATCTGATCATGGCCAGGAAATTTAACAATATAATACTTTTATCTACTATGCCGCCTATATTGAAAATTTCCAGATTGCTCCAATCACGGCCTTTATGGTTGATTTTTTGATAGTCATATTTCTTTTGTCTCCTCTGATTCAGAACAGTCCCCGCAGCCGCCTTTTTTTTAAAATTTTTTTTAAGGGTATTGATATTTTTGAAGAGTATGAGCCAGTTCTTCAGACTCTCTCTCAATTTGGATTTGTCTAATGTTTCCTCATGATTAGATTTAGGTTAAATATATTTGTCAAGAATGCTCCAAAGGTGTGTATCAGGTGGCTCATAATGTTGGTTTGTCCTAATGTTGATGACATTAAACTCGATCACTGGTAAAGGTGTATCTGCCAGATTTCCCCATTGTAAAGGTATCTTTTCCCCTTTGCAATCGATAAATAATCTGTGGGGAGATACTTTGAGACTCATGAATATCTTGTTTCCTAATAGCCTTTCATCTAATTATATTAGCAACTACAGATGCATCTTTCCAGAACCTGTTATTACTATGGTGGTTGTGAAGACGATGACTCTCTATTTCTCTTGTTACTTCTATAGTCATTAGTTGGCTTACTTCTGTAAAGAAAACTTTTCCTCTTCCTACCCCCTTTTAAAAAATCAGTATGGACTCAAGGATTTTTAAAAAATTTATTATGTTATAATCCATTCCTGTCATTATACATCTTGATGCTATAATTGTCCCAAATTTGACTAGTGAGAGCCCCTTCAAGCTGTCATTTTTGATCAGTTTTTGAGCACTTCCTTTTTCTCCAGCATAGTAAGAGGTTTCAGGCTTACTTTGTACTTATTCTTCCCTAGACCAAGAAAAAGTGATTTCTCCCAAATGTCCTGGTTTATTTTAGTGGAGAATGGTATTTAGAAACCAACATCTTGGAACTAGATGTGTTTATTGCTACCAGGGTAGCATTGCTTTCAGAGTGAGGGTGTCTTTGCTTCTAGAACCATTCAGTCGACAGGGCTAATAAATACATACACACACACACAGAGAATCATAAGTTCTTACTAATACCTTTAATTCCAGTCCAACATGACAGCGTTTTTTCTCCTTTTCTCATCCTGTATCTGTATCTCCTTTCTCCCACAGAGAAAACTCTGGTTCCCAACATCAGTATATTAATATTTACTAATATGTGGTTACAATACCCACCCCGCCAATTTTAGAATTGCTACACCAATCCCAGTACCAACAATAAACTCATTAGTTTCAAGACCACTCCACTCCTCTTCTTTTGTCCTTAGAATATGTTTCATTGAGGATGTAAAGTCATGTACTACATTCAGAAATTACCTCCTTTCTTCTGTATCATTATGTTGTCTGTTTGACATACAGTTAGGTTTATTTGTTTCTGTTTGAAATCAAATTTAGTTTCCTCCATCCTTTCTTGTTTAAATTTAACTTATTAATATGTAAAACATTAACATGGTTTAAAAGTCAAAACTGTGTAAAAAGATATATTCAGTACCTCCAAGCTTTAAAAACACCATTAGTCATCTTTAACTTTAAGCTTTAATGAGATAGCAGGGTAAATACTAACCATTAGTAAATAGGGCAGCTTCATGAACATGGCATAATGGGTATCAGTACACTCATAGAACTTTAAAGGACCATGGAAATAATAATTCTCTTCTTGTTTTGATTCTAGCATTAATACTTTCCCCTCTAATTGCTAATCTTTTAACTTTATACCTGAGAATTTTATACTATTTTTTAGCAGGATACTGTGTGTGTGAGAGAGAGAGAGAAAATACTGTGTGTTTTCATTGTTTTTTTAGGTAGTCATCTTCTATAGATCAGTGCTTTCCATGTATCTTATTTGTGAGGTCTGAAATAGTTTCAAAGAAAAAGAAAAAGATCATTCTATTTACATGATTTTCCTTTGTATTCTCCTGAGATAGTCAAAATATGGGCACATTTGGGGAAACAAAAGACTGAAAAAGTGAAAAGGGTAGACAAATGTTCAGTTGCATCTAAATAAATGAAAATTGCACAAAGCATCTGACTGTTTTATATGTACATACATGTCCATATACATATATGTTTCAATGTGTCCAGGGTGATATACTTAGCGAAATGTGAAATAATGGGTTGTACAGACTTCAGAGAAGCCATATAATAACTTTGAGAAACTTTTTATATAACATTGTTATTTTGGGCCCAAACCAGAGAAATTTCGGCTGAATAAAATGTGTCTTATTAACGGTAATGTCAGCAAAATCACTTCTGCTCTTGGCATGGTTCGTTTACTCATGCAACAAAAATTAATTGCAGTTACGTCTTGAATATTTTCTCTAAGCACATCTGTAATTCGTAGACACTTTGACTATTAGTGTAGAATGTGGTGATTATAATAAAATGTATACTTGACAATTTAGGCTAGCAACTTAATTGTTAACGTGCAGAACATATAGACCCTGGCATCTTACAGAACATATAGACCCTGGCATCTTGCAGAGTGACATGGATTTGGATTAGCAATCTTTCAGAAGTAGAGTGGTGGGTTGCTTGGTGTCTGGTTTTGTTTTTCTGATTTGCTAGGCTAAGGTCGAATATGGGTAATAAAGGCAAGATGTCCTAGAATAATGTGATTTCCTTTCCTAAAAATTAATCAATTTTTTAAAGCCCACAAAACTTCCTCTTACTTATCCAAATTCCACTTTTGAAAGGTTTATGTATATTAACATTTTAAAGATGCAAATACTGACCCTGGAAGGGTTAAGCTCCTTTCAGCCATTTATACTGTAGTCTGATTCATTTTAATCTGTTTGCTTCCCTTCTAAATCCCAGAGGAGCTGCAGGGAGACTGCATTTTTAAAGGAAGAGATGAATATTTTGTAGCACGTAGGGAACTTCAAGGGACATCCTGGGAGGAATGCCCGGTGAGGTGTGGAAGGGAAGGGGGAGGGAGTAGGCAGTGGAGCGGTGGAGGTCGTTGATAGGAGGAGGGAGATTCCTCTGTAAACATAGCACAGGCCAGATTTTTTGGGTTTTTTTTTTCAGTTTTGCACAGGGCCCTGGTTATCCAGAATCCCTTGAGACACCAACTGGAACTCATCTTCCTAATACTGACACAGTATAATTAATCTGACTATTCTGTTCCTTTGAGACTAGTCTATGGCAAGAGTCTCTGCCACAGGACCTCAGACCCACCACTGGATGCCTCAGACCCATAAGGCAGTCTTGCCTAAATGGAAATGAAACTCCACACTCTATCATAATTTCTTCATGCCTTTTGACTGAGTTGTTTTCCTCCATCAGAAGAATTAATCATCTTCAAGGTCACACATGCACCAATCAGAGAACTAGAAGGTACCCAGAGATTTTATCAGTTTCTTTAAGTCCAGTTCCCGAGAGACAGATGTGCTGGGCACAGGAGTGGCAGGGCTTGGACCACAACACGGGTCTCCTCCCTCCTGGCCCAGAGCTTGCCCCCTTGGCCCGCACGCCTATTACTTGCTGTAACTGAACTGACCTCTCTTTTTCTCTTGGAAGGAACATTTGAGTAAATTTCTGGGCCATGAAAGCATTGCTCTCTGCTTGCAAGGAAGGCTACTTGGAGAAAATTAGAGATTATAGTTTCATTTTATGCAAGTATAGTAAAGTATATGTAGGTCACAGATAGATTTTTTTTTTTTTAAAACCATAATTTAGATAAGCCCATTTTTTACCCTGCTTTTTTTTTTTTTTCCAAGTGACCTAATCTGATAAATTTGGCATCCTTGGGACATGTTCATGTAATTTTATTGGATCTTCCTTTTGCAGTAAAATGCAAAGTAGCACCACTGTGGTTAAGAGTGCCAAGTGGGGTGTATACCTGCTCACCATTTACTAGCTATGTGAATTGGGAAAGTTCCCATTTCCTTGTTTGAAAAACAAGGGTAACAGTACATATCTCATAAGGTTATGAGAGGATTAAATTAGAAAATGCATAAAATCTATAGCGTAGTGCCTGGCACTCTGTAAATGCACAGTAACTGATCCACCACCACCACCACCACCATCATCATCATCATCATTATTGTTATTATTATTATTATTACTATTGATACTGCCTGGAAAAGAAAGTCTGTATAGACCAGGCATCTTAAGTTCAGGATTCAAGTGCAATTTCTTTTGTTTTCTATTTCATCACATTATAGTATATTTTCAGATATTTTAACTGCATTAAAGTTCCAATCAGTTCATTTAATTTTTTCTATTAACAGACTTTTTTAGAGTAGTTTTAGGCTTACAGAAAAATTAAGGAGAAAGTACAGAGTTCCCTATACATCCTCTTTCACCCCTTAGTTTCCCCATTCTTAGCATCTTGCATTGGTGTGGTATACTTCTTAAAATTGATGAACCAATATCGATACATTATTATTAACTAAAGTCCATAGTTTACTTTACGGTTGACTCTTTGTACTGTACTATTCTATGGGTTTTGCCAAATGCATATTGTTATCCACCTTTACCATATCATACATAATAGTTTCACTGACCTAAAAATCTGCTCTACCACTTTATTTCTCTCTCCCTCCCCTTCCCAACCACTGAAAGCCACTGATCTTTTACTGTCTCCATAGTTTTGCCTTTTCTAGAATGTCATATAGTTGGAATCATAGAGTATGTGGCCTTTTCAGACTGCCTTTTTTCACTTAACAATATTCATTTAAAATTCTTCCATGTCTTTTTGTGGCTTAATATCTCATTTCTTTTTATTGCTGAATAATATTCCATTGTATGGATGTACCACAGCTTCTTTATCCATTCACCAATTGAAAGACATATTATTTTTTTCCAAGTTTTGGCAGTTATGAATAAAGCTGCTATAATCATTTGTGTGCATGTTTTGGGGTGAACATAAGTTTTCAACTTATTTGGGCAAACACCTAGGAGCACGGTTGCTGGATCGTATGGTAAGCGTATGTTTAGCTTTGTAAGAAACTGCCTGTGTTTTAAAGTGGCTGCACCATTTTATATTCCTACCAGCAGTGAATGAGAGTTCCTGTTGCTCCACATCCTCAGCAGCATTTGGTGTTGTTAGTCTTCCAGATTTTGGCCATTCTAATAGGTGTGTAGTGGTATCTTGTTGTTTTAATTTGCAATTCCCTGATGACATACTGTGGAGCATCATTTCATATGCTTATTTACCATCTGTATATCTTCTTGGTTGAGGTGTCTATTCAGATCTTTTCCCCTTTTTTAATTGGGTTGTTTCTTTTCTTATTGTTGAGTTTTGAGAGAGTTCTTTGCACATTTTAGATACAAGTTCTTTATCAGATATGTTTTGCAAATATTTTCTGCCAGTCTGTGACTTGCTTTTTATTCTCTTAACAGTGTTTTCACAGAACAGAAGTTTTTTTCATTTCAATGAAGTTCTACCTATCAATTTTTTTTTTCATGGATCATGCTTTTGGTGCTGCATGTAAAAACTCACTGCCAAATCCAAGATCACTGAGATTTTCTCCTATGTTATCTTCTAGAAGTCTCATAGTTTTGTGTTTTAGTTCTGTCTATGATCCATTTTGAGTTAATTTTTGTGAAAGGGTAGTGTCTAGATTTATTTTTTCCATGTGGATTTCCAGTTGATAGTTCATTAAATTTTTCTCTGGTAAGTGAAGTAACATTATTCCTGAGAAAGATATTTTAATCACTGAAGACCTGAAAGAATATTTAATTCCTTTTCAGTGAATGAAGTCTCTTCACCTATCTGGAGAAATATTATCAGCAATATAGAATTGTTTATCAATGAAGTGTTTTGATATCTGGTCTTTTATTATATTTTAGGATGATTTGGAAAGACTATGGAATGGTGCATATGATTTAGAGCTGGTTGTATTTCTTAACTAAAACCTAGTTATTCAGTAGAATGTTTTGTATAGTTACTGTTCAAGTGCTTCCACTCTTTTACAACTTCTTTTTATAAAAAAAAAATCTATCTATCCTTTGAGTTACTGGTTTGGGGGATTATTGAAATGCTTACCTCCCTCCCTTCCACCTTCCCTCCCTCCCTCCCTCCCTCCCTCCCTTCCTCCCTCCCTCCCTCCCTCCCTCCCTCCCACCCTCCCTCCCTCCCTTCCTTCCTTCCTTCCTTCCTCCCTCCCTGTCTCTCTCTCCTTCCCTTCCTCCCTCCATCCCCCTCCTTTCCTCTTTCTTTCTTTCCTTTTAAATCACTGTACTTGGCTAACAAGTCTTAACATCTGCTGACGTTATTGATCCTAGGAATAAAAACGTGAGATGATCTCTGGGAGAAATTCCAGGCACAGAGCCCAGACAATCCATAAAACCCATATATTTCAAATTATGCAAGTTTTGTGAAATATTTTCAGAAATACAGTTGCCAGTGATTTGGTTATGTAGGCCTGTTTAAAGGAAAGGTTTTAAAGTTCTTCTTGAAGCGATTTGTAGTTTTCAAACTCTCAAACTTCATGAAAACCAAGAGCCATTTCTTCTCCAAATGTTTCCTTTTAGGTTCTCTTGGTACATTCTTTTTAGCATTAATGTAGCCACTCACAGTATGATGATTTGTTTAATGTTGAAGCAAATTATCTGAAAGACAAAATTGAATAAAGGGTTTATTCTTTTTAAAATTTTACTTAATCAAACTGCAAATCAGAAATAGGTTCATGTTGTACTTTTAATAAAGAGTTTCCAGAAAGAAGGCCATTTTCCTAAATGATATGTGATCTGGTGGACTCATGGTGAAAGAATTAATAATCAATTTAATAAACAGTGTTTACATTTTGGTCCAGCTGTTCTTTATAGGATGTATTTTTACCCCTTTTGTTCTCTTGTGATTTCCTACATATTCCTATCTTAAATTTGCTCTGTTTGAAAGTATCAATGTTACAAACAATAAGTAAAGAAGGCAGACCTGGCAATTCCACAGCAATGTATACCTGTGTCCCCAATACACAGGGTATTTATAGCAGCATAATTTGTAATAGAGGCAACTGGAGAGTACTCAAATGTCAATTTATAGTAGACTAGATAAATAAACTGTGATGTATTTGTATAATAGAATACCATTGATAAATGGAAATGAATGGTTTATAAATACACACAACAAAATGGACAAAACTCACAAAAGAAAAAATATTGCATAATTTCACTTTTAGGAAGTTTAAAAACAGGCAAATCTAACAGGCTGTTAGTAAATTGAGGGCAGCTTGAAGCATTTATCAGTCCCTTATAGTATACTGTATCATTTTATCACCTTAATTATTTGTCTCTCTGTTAGGTTTTAATATCAATAAAAGTAGGATGAGTTTCCAGTTTGTCTTGTCTACTGTAGTACATAGAACATGGTGGGAACTTAATAAGTGTTGAATGGATGAAGGATTTGAATGTTGTGAATTGATGCATAAACCAGAAGTCAACTAAATTTGTCTTTGATATGTGCCTTATGAATTTTTAGCTTCAAATTTACCTTTCTTATTACATTATTTATAGATACAAGAGCAGTTAATATTTATTTTTAGTATATATTTTGTGGGTAGGTGCTAGGCAGTGAGAGGAATCTAGGCAGGGATTTTATTCTCGATAATTTATAAAGCGGATTAAAAAAACAAAACCAAACCACCAGCTTATTTTAGATACAGATCTGTTGTTTGCATTGTGAAGAAATATTTTGCATCTGACCCCCTGCTTTAAGGAAGGGTGCTGCATATTTTAAAGGTAACTCTCAGGAATATTTTTGCTTTTCAGCAGAGCTTTCAGTAGAACTCATTGCTTCATAGAGATGGATGGGGCTGGGGAAAGGATGTCTGAGCATTTTAGCAGGAGTGAAATCAGTCATCAAGTTAGAGTTGAAATGCCATCTTTTTGTTGTTGTTAACAAGCCTGTCGTCCACATCCATCCCTGAAGAAAATCCATAAGCACATCAAAGTCCTTGCTTGTTTTGTTGTTTTATTTGTGGTTTCACAGAGTTGCATTAAGAAACAGTGTGCTGTCAGTCTTTGTGGAAACACTCTTTCCCTTCCTAATGCCTTTGGAAAAATTTTTCCCATATTCATTCAAACATTGAACTCTCCTGTAAGACAATTCTAAACTCCAAACTGTCATATGTGAAGGTTGGTAGCTACCTTTTGGATAGCTGTTTTTTATACTTCAATTACATCTTTATCTACCTATCCTCTTCTAACTTTAGACTCTCATTTCCAGGTCATGTGACTCACAGAGACAATGTAAAATTTAGAAAGGAACATCCCCCAAATTTAGTCTCACTGAAACCTGCACAGCTGAGGGAAGAGATGGCATCAGGATATTGACAGTGAATTCTAGGATCCTGGGAGGAAGGGGATGGCAGTGAAAGAGAAGAAAGTTGGGCTGGCAGATGGTGAAAGCCATGAGTTAAGAAGGGGAGGGAGTGTTGCCTTCAACCACACTTTATCCCCCCCCCTGCTTCCCTGCACTTCCTTGAAAATGGCACTGAATCTCAAAAGGCTCATGGCGAAGCAGGACTTGACTACAGTGTAATGAAATGGCAAAAAGCAGAAAGGCTCATTTCAGAATGGTTTGGTGAGTCATCTTGTAGGGACTTCTGCTTTAAAACATCATTACTGATTAACTGGTAAAGTATAGCTAACTAATCTGAGCTTCAAGATAAACTCTCAAGTGATTTAGAAAAGAGGAGATGAGATGCTTTTTAAGCTTTCTTTATTGTTTTAGAATAGTGGGGGTAGTTTATTTTGTTAATCTGTGTTCTTTAGAAGGAAAAGAATTGTGCTTTTGTAATAACATATGTTAGACCATCAAAAAAGTGCTTTAACTACCGCTCAAAGCTTCCAAATACTTATATTTAGACTAATTTAGACTAGTGAATTTAAAATTTATTTTAATTTCTGTCACTTCAAAATTAAAAAAAAAAGAGGAAAAAAATGAATAGATAGCCATCAGAGACTGGATTGGCTTTGCTTCTGTAAATGGCGGATTAGGATTTGTCTGTCCTATAAAGGACACACAGCATTTAGATTAGACATAATCTGATTGTATTGCAATACAAAGGCCACTCAAGTCAGCTCAGTGTCCAGGGTCTGTAAACACCATATGACCACTGATTGGTCCAGGGAAGAGTATTAACAGAAAGTTAATGATGAGTTTTAATCCAGATCCCTAAAGCACAACAGTGGCTTCAAATGAGTTTCCTTTCAGACTTTAGCCGTGATGCTGATGCTATATTTCTTACACGATAAATTGAACTCTTTTTTTTTTTTTAAACTCACACAAAGAGTATGCCTACTTAACTTTATTATTATTTGATTAGGTAGTTTTCTTGTCCCAAATTTCTTTTAGAATATAATATAGATGTTTGACATTTATTTAAAATTAAACTGACTATATAATTTATTGTCTAGAGCAGGACTCTCTGGAGGGTAAAAGTGGGTATTATTAATAGTTACCCAGGGAAAAGGCGTAAACCAGGAATCTTCTGGGTATAAACCAGCATGGATGACCACCCTACTTAAAAGTCATATTTTTAACTTTTATTTTTATCCTCCAAGAAAATTATAAAATCACAATTAAAATAATGGAGAACTAAATGTCCTTTCCAAATGTGATTCAAAATGTATGGTTCTTTAGAAGTGAAAAAAACAAACATAAAAGCAATAATGAAAAGCAAAATATGGGTCTGTGGTCACAATCAGTTCTCTAAATGTCTTTTGCTTAAATTTGATCCATAAATTATATTTTCTTCTCACCTTGTGATTTCCAAATATATTAAGTTAGTTTAGCAAGCATGTATTCTCTCTATGTTTGTGTTTCACTAATATCATTATTCCTATTGCACCTACTGCATAGAGGCGGCCATACTATTCTGTGTGGGATATCATAAGGAATAGAAAGTGCAAAAGAATAACAACTTGATAAATATTAAGGATTTAATTTTATAGTCAACATTTGTTGGTTGACTCCCAGGTATCCCATCTCTCTTCCAAATACAGTGCCCCAAATTTCCTAACCATGAAGTTTGGGTAACATAGACCTCTACTTCAGCTCCAAAAGGGCTCTGATTGGCATAAACAATCAGTGTTTCCCATCCCTTTAGCCTTATTATTATTATTATTATTATTAGTGACAGTCACATTGTCCAGACATGTACAATTGGACTGGATACTGGCATTTTAATTGAGCTACAGGGGAAACAGACTGACTTTCCTACTGGAAGTAATTGAAGCTGTAGCTTTAGGAAGTACTGCAGATCATCTGAAGATCAGATCAAACCTTAGGGTGAATACAACACCCTAAAGTGTTGATATAAACATAGTATTGGTGACATTGTTCAACTGCTGAATCAAGCCAAACTCTGTCACTGGAGTTTTTGGTTACATGAAACGAGAACTTTTCCTGCTTTTTAAAAAGTAACTCTTGCTGCAGTAACTTTTATTAATAGCTTTTATTGCTTAAGATTTGAGTTGGAGTTTCACTTACTTGCAACCAAAGACTTCCTAACTAACACTAGATTTGAAAATAATTGCAAACCATTTAATTTGCAAATATTTCAGTACCATTATTTGAAAAGAGAAATGGCATGCTATTTCTATGATTGATATAGGAAGGTCTTCAAGTCTGGGTATTGGGTTAGGGAAGTAGAGACAGGATGAAGAGTAAAAAATGCAAGGAAAACTGCCCAAGTCAGGATGCTTCTGTACAAAGAGAAACAATGGGAACAGAGAGAAAGGGGTGTAAGAAAAATGTTACAGACACACTTGATAGTGAACCAAATTTTGACAAAAAGCTAAGAAGTAGTTAAAAATGAACTCAGCTTTGTGGTCTTGGGTAGCCTAGACAAGATAGCCAGATATAAAAGGAAATTTGTCTAGTCATAGCACGCATCCTCATCTTTTTATCTATAATTAAACTTCACCTGTTTGTGAGACTTGCACTGCAGCTGTGTGGTGGAGCATTGCAATTGTATCCAGTATTTTATGGTAACTGAAGAATTTGATTTGTGGGGGACAAGATCCAGGCAGAAGAATGGGTCTTACTCTTGTTACCTCAACTACTTTATCTCTCTTATGGAATCAAGGTTAGTAAATGGAATACTTCTTTGGCTAGGACTTTATGACCAGTGCAAAGTTATCTTTTGACTCGATGTGAATTTTGAGCTCTTGAACACTAGATTATTTTTATTGCTTTTTTTTTTTTTCCTTCCCAAATGGAGAGAATCCATCTGTAGAGGAAATTTTCCATATACAGGCTAGAACCTGCTTTTTTCTCTCGCAACTTTCAACGTTATGTAACCACTAACAGAACTTTAGAAACTTCATGGCCTTTTTTTTCAGAAATTTTTTTTACCAAAAACCCAAGACTGGTATCACACTTTATAGGTAATGGATGGCTTACTCCCATAAGCCTAGAATTCCTGTTTTGATGTGTTCATTTTTGTGTGCAAGAGAATAATTCTTGAGAATGGAAAAGGTATTCCAATGACCTGATTTTTAAAGGCTTAATGATTTGGGGTCTTTGGCCTTTCACTTCAGAAGAAGGTGTCTAGCACTCTGTTCTCTCTTTATAGCCATATGGTATTCACATGCCAGCTTCAGTTAAAGATTAAAGTTCAAAAATCTAGGAGATTTGGGTTCAGTAGGTAGAAATGACATTCAGAACACAAATATCCTTCATGGCTTAAGAAGGGCATCTTCCGTGAGTGCAGGACTCCACCAAGGTCCGTGTTGCTGCTGCTGCTAATTAGAATTACACTGAATCAGACAGAATATTACGATTTCCATCATTATTATCTTTATGCTATTTTTGAACTTTAAAGTACTTTGACAAAAGAAATTGATTTTACATGTTAGTCTGTTGCCTTTATTGAAAAGCTAGTTTTGAGTAAAGTGATGTACTAAGCTTCATTAATTTAGTAACTGTAAACCATGGAATGGCCTCACACTTGGAAAATATATGGTTAATAGGAGTGACAGGCAATCCTCTTTGAAGAGGGGACATAAGAAATGTGGAGGAGGACAAAAGCCTATTAACCTATCCTTCCCCACTGTCCTTCGTGAATCACTGTGCTCAGTAGACTTTTATTGAACTCATTACCTCAGTATAATATGCATTTTAGAAATCCATTGTGTAGGAAATTTTCTTTCATGGAAACCCAGAATATTAATTACTTAATAAGAATCTTACAGGCTTCTTTGGAGGGGACCATTTTCCTCAAAAAGCGGAACTTAATATGTGTGTTGCTGTTCCTTTTTTATAGGAAACCTTGTATTATTCAGCAGAACATAGTGAATTTTAAGCATATGTTTTCAGTGATGAATTATCTCAGCTTTATCTCTTTGGACATGATAGAGGCACTTTTTTTCCTTGCAGCCTATTTTGTCACTCCAGTCAGATTAATGAATAATGAACTATACTATTTCATTAGGATAGTAAGAATTAAGAGAAGATGTTTTCCTTGGGGACTTCTGCTTGGAATATATCATTAATCATATTCTATGAGAACTATAGTCAAGGCTGAACTGAGAAGGCTAGTTTATCTGACACGTACCAAGGGGGAAAACAAGTTGTCATTTAGCCTATCTCAAGTAAAGTATGTCTTAATAAAATTCCTAGATAAGGAATGACATCTTAAAATTGCTTCTTATTTTGATCTCTGTCAGAGGTCTGAAAAATCAATCGTATGTGAAACTGTGTTCTCAAAAAAAGTAGAAGTCCTTTAACGAGTATTGTTTTTAGCATGGTTTTTAAGTCAAGGGGTATCAGATGTAAAAGTAACTGACCACTGAATTGGAGCCTTTACTTATTTTCTCAGCAGCCCCTACCCTGTTCCCACCCTCCTGAGCGCTTCATTCTTCCTTTGTTGGAGGAAACCCAAATGTCTAACAGGATATTTTAAATGACTAACATGAACATTTCTAATATTAAGTGGCATTAAAGAATTTTAATCATGAGGATCTTATTAATTACCCCCAAATGGCTCAGTCTGTGGTCATTACTTAAAAAGTGGTGCAGATAGATGGAAAGAGAAGGAGTGAGTGCCCGAGGGAGAGAGAATGCTATGCTCTGACAATCTGTAGTTGGGTCCACTCACCAGTTACAGCGCCATGCAGGAACTTCCTGTAAAGATGAATAGTCTTTCATTTAATAAGTACTTTGAGTAAAAAAAGTAAAAAAAAAAAAAAAGAAAAATTTGTAGAAAACTTTTGCTCAAATTTCCATTTGAAATCTTCTATTTGTTTTAATAGATTGAACTGAAGTCCACAAATAGGAAATTTTGCAGTTATTTCTAGGATATGGAAAAGAGACATAGAGTAATAAATTGGGACTTATCAATGGCTAATCATATCATTAAGGGTTTAATATCTTAGATAAAGCATCCCCCTCAATTCACAAAACTCTTTTCTGGACTTACAATATTCGTAGGAAAAAGCAAACATTCCCCCCAGATCAAAGACAAAATAAAAAACACGACTACAAACTTTTAAGAAAGTAATCAAAAAAGAAAATTGCATATCAGAGTTATGCTTTGAGCCAAAAATGTATTTATAGATAATTGTATAACCCTAAGAGATTTTATTGTTTAAAAGTAAAATTTAAAAATAAACGAATGAAACATTCAACTCTAGATATCTGGGAGAGGGGAAAAAATCCTGAAACAGAAAAACAATAAACTGAAATTAAGCAGTAAGAATAAATTAATAATAAAGACAAAACGTAGAATTTAATATTAGAAAACAGAGACACAGTAGAATTGATGAATCTAAGACTGGTTTAAAATCAAACAATGAAATAAACATTTGGTCAATGGAATAAGAAAGGAGTTAGAAAAACGCAAATACATTTAAGAATAAGAAAGGGTCAATGGCTACAGTCAGAAGAGATTAAAAATTATGCCAATACCCTGTGTAACTTTATGCAGGTATACTTGAAAATCTTGATAAAATTTTCTGCATGCTAATTCTCAATATAAAACCAAAGCTACATAGTAAGCTGGAAAAGAGACTTTAAGTAACTATTATAGAAAAATATCAAACTTTTATAAAATAGTTCTTACAGCTCAGGAAAATACATCAGTGGAAAATTTTGAGTGATATATAAACATACCTACACACACACGCATTCACATACGTATACATGTATACACACTCGCAGGGTGTTTGAAAAGTCTGGAAACATGAGATAAACTTATTTTCAATGATATGCTAGTTACATTTTCAAAAAATATTCTCAGTACATTTTTCTTTAACCTCTAGACATCTTTTCAGGATAAGTACCTGAAGCAATAGGTCTAACTGTGAGTTTGAAAAAAGTACAATTAATATACCACAGAGTATCCAGATGTCTGTAAACACAGGCAAAATAGTGTATTAATAGAATCTCAGAAATTCTGGCTGCTGTTGACAAAAGCATTCCTATTTTCCATTTCTCCCAGGAAGAAGGGGCCAAAATTATTTTTTGAAAGAAGTCTGAGCATCTTACATTCCCCCTTTCCAGGGGGAAAAGTAAAGAACCTTTGGATTTTATCCTCTGAGGGAGCATTAAATTAGATTGCCTGGGAGAGAGTGAGGTTTCAAGACCTGAAAGAGGCCAGAGGGTCCCACCTAGAGTTATGGGTTACAAAGCAGAAAGGAGAGTTGCAGGAGCCCACCCTTACTCCCATGGGGGATCCTAGGAGGTGATGGGACCTCTGGGTGATGGATGGATGATGTGGTGGAGGGGGAAGTGATATCACAAGGGAGACCACCATGTTCTAGGCACTTAGAGATTCCAGGGCCTACACTGGCATGGAGGGGTTGGAGCCACCTACCTTTGACCTGTCCTTGGGGTTTAGACACCAGCATCTCAATGGTGACCACACAGACTGAAAGCCATAGCCTATCCTTAAGTTTGCTGAGTTTCCTGGTGCTCTTGTAAGACCAGGGCAGGAAGGAGTGTGAAATAACAAATACTGTTAGTAAACACATACTCAGAGCTAGGCTTTATTTGTTTGAGAAAAGTAAAGCAAGGTGACATTAGATGACATTAGATAGTGGAGCAAATTTTGTGTGTGTGTGTGTATTTATAAATGTGCATATATTTATGCACACATATCTATGAGATGCTGGCAGAAAACACACTGAAATATTAACTGAGTTCTAAAAACAAAGCCTGCCTTCGTTACCTTCCATCTGATGAAGAAGCTTTTGGAACTGAAACCTTGGGAAAGAGCAGCTCCCCTAGATGAGTTTGATGTTCTTCCCGGTTTATCTTGGGATTTATAAGATCTGATGAGCATTAGGGCCAGCGTTGAAGATGAAACATTTCCGTCCTTTCCATTGACCGGTGTGTGGTATGTCCCCTTCCATTTAGCCCTGGAGAGCAAGGCAGAGTGAACTGACCTGAAGTGTGTTGTGGGAATCAAAATTCAGTTATAATCTAGCATACTCTGTCAGTGCTTCATGGTACCTAGTTTTAAACGTTGAAATGTTTCTGGCAAGGGTGTATTTTATGTTTATGTATAATGCTAACATACTAGCAAGGGATTTAATTGTGACTATTCAGAAATAATTTATCTGTTAAACCCTAATTTAAAATAAAATGATGTTTAATCAAGAGACAATCAATTGTAATACTAATTTAAAGAGCCATTAAGTGAAGGAAAAATTAGTTCATTATATCAGGTTATTTTAAACTGAAAGAAAAATAGCACTATGTTAACTTATAAGTGGTAATGTTTAAATTGGCTGAATTTTTCATGTCTTTCTGCTAAATTGTTTTAGGATATTTTTCACACCTAATTTCTATTGAGTTTAATTTAGACATTTGGAGGTACCTGCCCTTTTGTAAGAAAGGCAAATTGTAATAAAACTATCTGTGCTTTCACGATTTTTTAGAAAACATTTGTATTACACAGTATGTAGGGAAATGAAAAGATTCTAGTTCTTCCTACTTGTTCCACACACACGCACACACACACACTTACACACACACACACACTCACCCTCATTCATTCTGCCACACACTTATATAATCCTCTCTGTCCCTCCCATATGCATTTGCTTCCTCAAGCACAAACACACAGTCATGCTTAGGCAGGTAAACATACACACTTTTTCTTTCTCTTGCTCTTGTGGACACACAGACACACTCTTTTTTGTTCAAGCCAGAACACACACACACACACACACACGCACACAGTAATGCCTATACATATACAGTTAAGCTCTCATTCTCTCTCTCTCTCCGCTGTTTTATAGCTAATGTCTGACTTTTCTGTCTTCAGTTTATGTTATCTTGATCTTTGACTTAGAGGTGGATGACTCAGACCAATTATTTCACATGATTACATTTGGAGTGAGACTGATGATTTTGATACTGGCTCATTTTTATTATTTGCATGTAGTTTAAGAGAAGGCACTTCATGAACTTATTCTGCTTTCATATGCAAAAGTGAATGTTGAGGAGATTATGTAAGTAGATGAGAAAAGTGCCTTTCATACATATTTCTCGAGTCAACAGGGTCAGATGAGAAGTTGGCAAAGACTATATCATGAGATTCAAGAAACAACTTTTTATTTTGCTGTATTGCAAATAAATATTCTTTCTCTGTCACTTTGTGCTACTTTTCATTCCTTGCTTTCATTGATCATGATAATTGACCAATTAAGAAATAATGTGCAACAAAATAGGAATAAAATTTAGTATTTTGATAGAAGACTGAATAAAAAGGTTGGCAGTTGACTTGCCATTATAAGATTGAGAACTTTCTGTTTGTGAATCTGTAAGGACAGATATGTGTCATTCTTATGCTTTCAACAAAGCTGGAAATGCCCACTGTTCTTCACAGTGAAAGCTTCATTTTTGTATGTAAAAGATTGGAAAGCACCATCTGGGACACATCGTATGTTCATGTTTCTCCAAGAGAATCTGGAAATTATACTTCTGAGATTTTGTTGCTAATGAAGAAGAGGAAGGGAAAAAAAATCTTACATAAATAACACCTGGTCCATTGGTGCATGTCTTATAAAAATTACAATGAAATAAGAGAATGGAAATTAGAGTATAATATCTTATATCTAGAAGGTATCATTAATATTTGTGAAATTTCATACTTAAAAATTGTGAGCTTTTATTTAGATGTATATTTTATTCGGTCACTTTCTTGGTATTGCTAGTTGGATAAGAAACATTTGGGAAAATGTGCCTAGGACAGACATTGAACTTCTATTGGGGAAGCTCTTACACTTAGTGTAGTCTTTAGAGAATTTATTCATCTCCCATATGGAAACCTAAGCAGAAAGAAGAGCCTCTTGCTCTCTGTCTCTCTCCTTCTCCAGTCAGACTAGAAAACTCTCCTTGACCACGCCCAAAACTTCCTATTTAAAAAAGATACTCCACATTTCTTTCTGTTATTTACAACTAAGAACCCTGAGTTACATAGAAATTTTCAGAGTGAAATACTTAATTTCCTATTCTAGCACCCAGTAAAGTAACCTGGTACATAGTTGATATTGAAAAATATTTTATTCACTACTTCATCTAAATATTCAGATATTTATGAGCAACTACTACATAACAGATCTGGGGACTATCGCAGTAAATAAAACAGGAACATATCTGGCTCTGAGGCTTATATTTGGATGTGAAAATGGGCAAATACATGAAGAA
Source organism: Eubalaena glacialis (assembly GCF_028564815.1). Taxonomy (NCBI): domain Eukaryota; kingdom Metazoa; phylum Chordata; class Mammalia; order Artiodactyla; family Balaenidae; genus Eubalaena; species Eubalaena glacialis. The sequence goes on along the minus strand of NC_083716.1, from coordinate 186,642,637 downwards.
CATGTATTTTAGGTGGCAATATGTGCTTTGGAAAAGGACATTAAAGTAAATAAAGCAGTATAAGGGGGTGGGTTGCTAGGTTTTTATTTTTTTAATTTATTTTTAACATCTGTATTGGAGTAAAATTGCTTTACAATGGTGTGTTAGTTTCTGCTGTATAACAAAGTGAATCAGCTATACATATACATATATCCCCGTATCTCCTCCCTCTTGCATCTCCCTCCCACCCTCCCTATCCCAGCCCTCTAGATGGTCACAAAGCACCGAGCTGATCTCCCTGTGCTATGTGGCTGCTTCCTACTAGCTATCTACTTTACATTTGGTAGTGTATATATGTCCATGCCACTCTCTCACTTCGTCCCAGCTTACCCTTCCCCCTCCCCGTGTCCTCAAGTCCATTCTCTACATCTGTGTCTTTATTCCTGTCCTGCCCCTAGGTTCATCAGACCCTTTTTTTTTGTTAGATTCCATATATATGTATTAGCATACGGTAGTTGTTTTTCTCTTTCTGACTTACTTCACTCTGTATGACAGACTCTAGGTCCATCCACCTCACTACAAATAACTCAATTTCATTTCTTTTTTATGGCTGAGTAATATTCCATTGTATATATGTGCCACATCTATATCCATTCATCTGTTGATGGACACTTAGGTTGCTTTCATGTCCTGGCTATTGTAAATAGAGCTGCAATGAACGTTTTGGTACATGACTCTTTTTGAATTATGGTTTTCTCAGGGTATATGCCCAGTAGTGGGATTGCTGGGTCGTATGGTAGTTCTATTTTTAGTTTTTTAAGGAACCTCCATACTGTTCTCCATAGTGGCTGTATCAATTTACATTCCCACCAACAGTGCAAGAGGGTTCCCTTTTCTCCACACCCTCTCCAGCATTTATTGTTTCTAGATTTTTTGATGATGGCCATTCTGAGTGGTGTGAGGTGATGCCTCACTGTAGTTTTGATTTGCATTTCTCTAATGATTAGGGATGTTGAGCATCCTTTCACGTGTTTGTTGGCAATCTGTATATCTTCTTTGGAGAAATGTCTACTTAGGTCTTCTGCCCATTTTTGGATTGGGTTGTTTGGGTTTTTTTTGATATTGAGCTGCATGAGCTGCTTGTAAATTTTGGAGATTAATCCTTTGTCAGTTGCTTCACTTGCAAATATTTTCTCCCATTCTGAGGGTTGTCTTTTCGTCTTGTTTATGTTTTCCTTTGCTGAGCAAAAGCTTTCAAGTTTCATTAGGTCTCATTTGTTTATTCTTGTTTTTATTTCCATTTCTCTAGGAGGTGGGTCAAAAAAGATCTTGCTGTGATTTATGTCATAGAGTGTTCTGCCCATGTTTTCCTCTAAGAGTTTGATAGTGTCTGGCCTTACATTTAGGTCTTTAATCCATTTTGAGCTTATTTTTGTGTATGGTGTTAGGGAGTGTTCTAATTTCATTCTTTTACATGTAGCTGTCCAGTTTTCCCAGCACCACTTATTGAAGAGGCTGTCTTTTCTCCATTGTATACTCTTGCCTCCTTTATCAAAGATAAGGTGACCATATGGGCATGGGTTTATCTCTGGGCTTTCTATCCTGTTCCATTGATCTATATTTCTGTTTTTGTGCCAGTACCATACTGTCTTGATTACTGTAGCTTTCTAGTATAGTCTGAAGTCCAGGAGCCTGATTCCTCCAGCTCTGTTTTTCTTTCTTGAGATTGCTTTGGCTATTCGGGGTCTTTTGTGTTTCCATACAAATTGTGAAATTTTTTGTTCTAGTTCTGTGAAAAATGCCATTGGTAGTTTGATAGGGATTGCATTGAATCTGTAGATTGCTTTGGGTAGTAGAGTCATTTTCACAATGTTGAATCTTCCAATCCAAGAACATGGTATATCTCTCCATCTCTTTGTATCATCTTTAATTTCTTTCATCAGTGTCTTATAGTTTTCTGCATACAAGTCTTTTGTCTCCTTAAGTAGGTTTATTCCTAGGTATTCTATTCTTTTTGTTGCAATGGTAAATGGGAGTGTTCCCTTGATTTCTCTTTCAGATTTTTCATCACTAGTGTATAGGAATGCAAGAGATTTCTGTGCATTAATTTTATATCCTGCTACTTTACCAGATTCATTGATTAGCTCTAGTTGTTTTCTGGTAGCATCTTTAGGATTCTCTATGTATAGGATCATGTCATCTGCAAACAGTGACAGCTTTACTTCTTCTTTTCCGATTTGGAGTCCTTTTATTTCTTTTTCTTCTCTGATTGCTGTGGCTAAAACTTCCAAAACTGTGTTGAATAACAGTGGTGAGATTGGACAATCTTGTCTTGTTCCTGATCTTAGGGGAAATGGTTTCAGTTTTTCACCATTGAGAACGATGTTGGCTGTGGGTTTGTCATATATGGCCTCTACTATGTGGAGGTAAGTTCCCTCTATGCCTACTTTCTGGAGGGTTTGTATCATAAATGGGTGTTGAATTTTGTCAAAAGCTTTTTCTGCATCTATTGAGATGATCGTATGGTGTTTCTCCTTCAATTTGTTAATATGGTGTATCACATTGATTGATTTGTGTTTATTGAAGAATCCTTGCATTCCTGGGATAAACCCCACTTGATCATGGTGTATGATCCTTTTAATGTGCTGTTGGATTCTGTTTGCTAGTATTTCATTGAGGATTTTTGCATCTATGTTCATCAGTGATATTGGCCTTTAGTTTTCTTTCTTTGTGACATCTTTGTCTGCTTTTGGTATCAGGGTGATGGTGGCCTCGTAGAATGAGTTTGCGAGTGTTCCTCCCTCTGCTATATTTTGGAAGAGTTTGAGAAGGGTAGGTGTTAGCTCTTCTCTAAATGTTTGATAGAATTTGCCTGTGAAGCCATCTTGTCCTGGGCTTTTGTTTGTTGGAAGATTTTTAATCACAGTCTGAATTTCAGTGCTTGTGATTGGTCTGTTTATATTTTCTATTTCTTCCTGGTTCAGTCTCAGAAGGTTGTGCATTTCTAAGAATTTGTCCATTTCTTCCAGGTTGTCCATTTTATTGGCGTATAGTTGCTTGTAGTAACCTCTCATGGTCCTTTGTATTTCTGCAGTGTCAGTGGTTACTTCTCCTTTTTCATTTCTAATTCTATTGATTTGAGTCTTCTCCCTTATTTTCTTGATGAGTCTGGCTAATGGTTTATCAATTTTGTTTATCTTCTCAAAGAACCAGCTTTTAGTTTTGTTGATCTTTGCTATCATTTCCTTCATTTCTTTTTCATTTATTTTTGATCTGATCTTTATGATTTCTTTCCTTCTGCTAACTTTGGGGTTTTTTGTTCTTCTTTCTCTAATTGCTTTAGGTGTAAGGTGAGGTTGATTATTTGAGATGTTTCTTGTTTCTTGAGGTAGGATTGTATTGCTATAAACTTCTCTCTGAGAACTGCTTTTGCTGCATCCCATAGGTTTTGGGTCGTCGTGTTTTCATTGTCATTTGTTTCTAGGTATTTTTGATTTCCTCTTTATTTCTTCACTGATCTCTTGGTTATTTAGTAGTGTATTGTTTAGCCTCCATGTGTTTGTATTTTTTATAGATTTTCCCCTGTAATTGATATCTAGTTTCAGAGCATTGTGGTGAGAAAAGATACTTGATACGATTTCAGTTTTCTTAAATTTACCAAGGCTTGGTATGTGAGACAGGATATGATCTGTCCTGGAAAATGTTCCATGAACACTTGAGATGAAAGTGTATTCTGTTGTTTTTGGATGGAATGTCCTATAAATATCAATTAAGTCCATCTTGTTTAATGTATCATTTAAAGCTTGTGTTTCCTTATTTATTTTCATTTTGGATGATCTGTCCATTGGTGAAAGCAGGATGTTAAAGTACCCTACTATGATTGTGTTACTGTCGATTTCCCCCTTTATGGCTGTTAGCATTTGCCTTATATATTGAGGTGCTCCTGTGTTGGGTGCATAAATATTTACAGTTATTATATTTTCTTGTTGGATTGATCCCTTGTTCATTATGTAGTGTCCTTCTTTGTCTCTTGTAATAGTCTTTATTTTAAAGTCTATTTTGTCTGATATGAGAATTGCTACTCCAGCTTTCTTTTGATTTCCATTTGCATGGAATATCTTTTTCCATCCCCTCACTTTCAGTCTGTATGTGTCCCTAGGTCTGAAGTGGGTCTCTTGTAGACAGCATATATATGGGTTTTGTTTTTGTATCCATTCAGCCAGTCTGTGTCTTTTGGTTGGAACATTTAATCCATTTACATTTACGGTCGTTATCAATATGTATGTTCCTCTTACCATTTTCTTAATTGTTTTGGGTTTGTTATTGTAGGTGTTTTCCTTCTGTTGTGTTTCCTGCCTAGAGAAGTTCCTTTAGCATTTGTTGTAGAGGTGGTTTGGTGGTGCTGAATTCTCTTAGCTTTTGCTTGTCTGTAAAGGTTTTGATTTCTCCATCAAATCTGAATGAGATCCTTGCTGGGTAGAGCAATCTTGGTTGTAGGTTTTTCCCTTTCATCACTTTAAATATGTCCTACTACTCCCTTCTGGCTTGCAGAGTTTCTGCTGAAAGATCAGCTGTTAACCTTATGGGGACTCCTTTGTATGTTATTTGTTGTTTTTCCCTTGCTGCTTTTAGTATTTTTTCTTTGTATTTAATTTTTGATAGTTTGATTAATATGTGTCTTGGCGTTTCTCCTTGGATTTATCCTGTATGGAACTCTCTGTTCTTCCTGGACTTGATTGACTATTTCCTCTGACATATTAAGGAAGTTTTCAACTATAATCCCTTCAAATATTTTCTCAGTCCCTTTCTTCTCCTCTTCTTCTTCTGGCACCCCTATACTTCGAATGTTGGTGCGTTTAATGTTGTCCCAGAGGTCTTTGAGACTGTCCTCAATTCTTTTCATTCTCTTTTCTTTATTCTGCTCTGCAGTAGCTATTTCCACTACTTTATCTTCCAGGTCACTTATCCGTTCTTCTGCCTCAGTTATTCTGCTATTGATTCCTTCCAGAGAATTTTAAATTTCATTTATTTTGTTGTTCATCATTGTTTGTTTGATCTTTACTTATTCTAGGTCCTTGTTAAACGTTTCTTATATTTTCTCCATTCTGTTTCCAAGATTTTGGATCATTTTGACTATCATTACTCTGAATTCTTTTTCAGCTATATTGCCTATTTCCTCTTCATTTGTTAGGTCTGGTGGGTTTTTTCCTTGCTCCTTCATCTGCTGTGTGTTTCTCTGTCTTCTCATTTTGCTTAACTTACTGTGTTTGGGGTCTCCTTTTCACAGGCTGCAGGTTCATAGTTCCCGTTGTTTTTGGTGTCTGCCCCCAGTGGCTAATGTTGGTTCAGTGGGTTGTGTAGACTTCCTGGTGGAGGGGACTGGTGCCTGTGTTCTGGTGGATGAGGCTGGATCTTGTTTTTCTGGTGGGCGGGACTGCATCTGGTGGTGTGTTTTGGGGTGTCTGTGACCTTATTATGATTTTAGGCAGCCTCTCTGCTAATAGGTGGGACTGTGTTCCTGTCTTGTTAGTTGTTTGGCATAGGGTGTCCAGCACTGTAGGTTTCTGGTTGTTGAGTGGAGCTGGGTCTTAGCATTGAGATGGAGATCTCTGGGAGAGCTTTCGCCATTTCATATTATGTGTAGCCGGGAGGTCTCTGGTGGACCAATGTCCTGAACTCGGCTCTCCCACCTCAGAGGCACAGGCCTGACACCCGGCCAGAGCACCAAGACCCTTTCAGCCACATGGCCAGGGATATGGGGAGTTTCTTACCTTTGGGGAAATTTGGGGTCTTCTGCCAGCGTTCAGTAGGTGTTCTGTATGAGTTGTTCCACATGTAGATGTATTTGTGCAGAGGAAGGTGATCTGCATGTCTTACTCCTTTGCCATCTTGAAGGTATGCCTAGGTTTTTATATAGGGCAATCATGGAAAACCTCTCTGAGGAGGCCTTCCTTCTCAGAAGCTGATGTGGAAGGACTCCTTGGAAAATCTGGGGAAAAAGTGCTTCAAATAGACAGCAAGTGTGAATGCTCTGTGGCTGAAAAGTAGGAAGATACTTTGCATGTTGAGTGAGGGGTAGAAACCTGGAAGACTCAAGGTCTGTAGACATTACAGGGAGCTGGACTATTGGGCTTTATGTTCTTCATGAGGACTTTAGTTTTTACTTTAAATGAAATAGAAAGTCATTAGAGAATTGTGAGCAGAGGAGTGGTATGATCTGATTTATGTTTTTTAAAGAATTACTCTGGTTACTGTGGGGAGAACAGACTGAGGAGGATACGAGATGAGAGAGAATGTTCCTTGGGGAACCACGGCATTACAGGTGAGAGATTGTGGCTTGAACTAGAAGGGAGGTGGTGAGAAGTGATCAGATCCTAGGATGATTTGAAAATGAAGTAAATAGGATTTATAGCTGTATTAGAAAAGGGCAAAAAAGAGATAGAGACCCATTAATGATGACTCCTAAGTTTTTAGCCTGAACAACCAGATGAATGGAATTTGCATTTAGTTAAATGGGCAAGTAATTTAGGGATGAGGAGTAATTTGGAATTTGCTTGTGAACAATTTGATAGAGGTCTGTGTAGAGTAAGCCGTTCTGTATGAGTTTGAAGTTCAGGTGAAAGACTGAGACTGCTGGTGTGTGTGTGTGTATGTAATTTAATATACAGGTAAGTTGTCAGTGTATGAAATGTGCTTAAAGCCAAGAGCCTGGATGGGATCACCCTGTGAATGAATGAATATAGGGAAGAGGCGCAAAGTCTGAGCCTTGTAGCACTTTAACATTTTCAAAGAAGTCTATCAAAGGTTAACCCATACAGTAGAAATAACAAGGTAGTGTGGTGTCCTACAAGCAAATGAGTTACAGTTTTCAAGAATGAGGGATTCCTAAATGTGTCATAAACTGATAAAACATCAGATAACCTGAGGACTGTGAATTGAACACTGGATTTGCAAATGTGCAGGGCATTAGTGACTTGGTTGATCAAGGGCCTAAGTGATATTAAATGTATAACAAATCAGAATCAATCAATGAAGATGTGGCATAGATATGGAAATAGATTCGTTCTCTGATGAACAAGATAGAACTAAATGATTTCAGGATCTCAACATGTATTTAGGTGTTTACAGAAATGCCAGAACAGTTCTTTTCACTATTTTTTATTAGCTCCCACTCCCCTTCTGCTTTCATAACCTTTATCATTCTTCTCAAGTTCCCTAACCACCCTCCACCCATTTCAGTCTCAGCTTGTGAGCTTGCTTGACTTAGGTAGTCAAAGTGAACCTTTGTGAGCTCCCTGAATGTTCTGTCCCCATTCCCTGCTTATAAATCTATCTATATTTGCCCCTATCTGGTACTTCCTCCTCATGAGCATCAAAGCAAAGATGTTCCTCCTTGGCAGTTCTCGCCACCTGATCTCTTGATGCCCCTTCCCATCAGGATCCTTATAGCATCCATTCCCTTCTTTTTTTTTTTTAATTTTTATTTATTTTATTTATTTTTTATTTTTGGCTGTGGTGGGTCTTCATTGCTGTGCGCGGGCTTTCTCTAGTTGCGGCGAGCTGGGGCTACTCTTTGTTGCGGTGCGTGGGCTTCTCATTGTAGTGGCTTCTCTTGTTGTGGAGCATAGGCTCTAGGCACGCAGGCTTCAGTAGTTGCGGCACGCAGGCTCAGTAGTTGTGGCTTGCGGGCTCTAGGGCGCAGGCTTAGTAGTTGTGGCTCACGGGTTTAGTTGCTCCATGGCATGTGGGATCTTCCCGGACCCTGAACCCGGGCTCGAACCCGTGTCCCCTGCATTGGCAGGTGGATTCTTAACCACTGCGCCACCAGGGAAGCCCCATTCCCTTCTTTTAAGCCTTCATTCTCTCCCTCTCTCTATTACTTCTTACAGCTCATAAATGTTTCTTCATAGTTTTTCCATCTCAAAAACACAGGCCATTCTCAAGTTTATTTTTCCACCTAGCTTGATAAAAACAGTAGAGACATGTTGTAAAGTATTTTCGAAATAAGGAAATGAAGAGAATAATAATCACTGGCAATCCCACTTCTCAGAGATGATCATTATGTGAGTTTATATTCAGTATTTTTCTACATGTATTTTTGCTGATTAGGATCCAACTAAATATATACTTCTAAAATCTTCCTTTTTATTAGACTAATGTTGTATTTTAAGATTTTCCATATGCCATTAACCAGTTTGGGAGACAACTATTTTAAATAGCTAGAGTATTCAATATTATGGTTATGCTATGATTTATATATTCATTATTTTATTGGATTTTTACCTGGTTTCTATTTTTGATATAAATAAAATGAGGGTGAATATCTTTGTATATAAATCTTTTACTACATTTCAGATTATATTATAGGCTAGAGAATAAAGAAACTGCAGCATCAAAGGATATACTGTTTTATGACTCTTGTTAGATATTGCCAAATTATTAAAAAAAAATGATTCTGCGCATTTATATGCCTACTGGGAAGTGTGAGTGCCTCTGTCCTGAGGACTTTTGAGAAACTATTACTTTATGAAACAATCTTTGCTAATGGGTAGTTTAATAAATGTTATCTCATTTAAAAAATTTTTTAAATTAATTAATTAATTAATTTTTGGCTGTGTTGGGTCTTCGTTGCTGCATGTGGGCTTTCTCTAGTTGTGGTGAGCAGGGGCTACTCTTCGTTGTAGTGCACAGGCTTCTCATTGCAGTGGCTTCTCTTGTTGAGGAGCAGGGGCTCTAGGCACGTGGGCTTCAGTAGTTGTAGCACATGGGCTTCAGTTGTTGTGCCTCGCGGGCTCAGGAGCACATGCTCAGTAGTTGTGGTGCACGGATTTAGTTGCTCCACTGCATGTGGGATCTTTCCGGGCCAGGGATCAAACCCCTGTCCCCTGCATTAGCAGGCGGATTCCTAACCACTGTGCCACCAGGGAAGTCCCAATAAATGTTATCTAATTTCTGAAACTTTCACTTCTATAGAGGTGAAAATCACTTTTTAATGTTTACATTAGTGATTTATTTTTCTTCTTTTATGAACTTTTCCTTCATATTCTTTGCCCGTTTTGCATGCCCAACATAGGAGTTTGGGTAGCTTTTTTGTTGACTTGTATGTTTTATCATATTAATGCTATCAACCATCTGTCTCTCATATTTGCTGCAGTAATTTTTTCTAATTTGTTGCCTTTTACTTTCATGCTTTTATTGATTCAAAAATTTTAGGCAGGCAAATGACCAATTTAAGTAAATGGCAGAAGGTAAGCCCTAAAACAGACCCAAGTAGATATAAAAATTTAACATATGTTGAAGGTATTTTTTTAAGGGCAAATTATTTATTTATTTATTTATTTGGCTGTGTCAGGTTGTTAGTTGCAGCACGCAGGGTCTTCGTTGAGGTGTGTGGGATCTTTCGTTGTGGTGTGGGCTCTTCATTGTGGCGCGCAGGCTTCTCTCAGTTGTGGCATGCAGGTTTTCTCTCTCTAGTTGAGGCGTGCAGGCTCCAGGGTGCGTGGGCTCTGTAGTTGTGGCGTGCGGGCTCCAGAGCATGTGGGCTCTGTAGTTTGCGGCATGCGGTTTGCAGCACACAGGCTCTGTCATTGAGGTGTGCGAGCTCAGTAGTTGTGGCACACAGGCTTAGTTGCCCTGCGGCATGTGGGATCTTAGTTCCCCGACCAGTGATCGAACCTGCATCCCCTGCGTTGGAAGGTGGATTCTTTACCACTGGACCACAAGGGAAGTCCCTGTTCATGGTATTTAATTCACAGGGATCAAATGTCTAAATTCAGGGGCAAACTGTTAGAATTTTTTCTCATACTTCATACCAAAATAAATTTCATGTAGACTAAAGATTCAAATATTAAAAACACAAAGCAAAACATAAGATCATGTGAAAGTATGTAATTGGATATTTATATAATCATGCAGTAGTGATGATCTTTCTAAGCATGACAATTAAGGTAGAAACCATTAGGGTAAATATTTTAAAATGTGACTAATTTGAAACTTTTGACACAGGAAAAAAAAAGATAAAATACAAATGACAAGCAGGTAAAATTATATATATATCATATATGTATGCTATTTATATATATCATATATGGAAAGTATTAATTTTGTAGTTATTTTTGGAGAGCTCTGTTAACAAATCAATCAAAAAAAAATTCCCAAGTAGGACCCTGATCAAAGAACATGAAGGGATAACTTAAAAAAGAAGAAATACTGATAAACAATGACCGATACATTTAAAAAATCCAACCTCACTATTTTTCAAAGAAGATAAAATAAACGCGTAGAGATAATATTTGGCAATATATAAATTTGCTTCTCTTCCCAGCACTTTTAGAATATGAGTGATCCTCTGGGACAGAGTCACCCATTAAAGAATTTTTAAATTATTAAAAATAGAAGAAGAAAATGAGACTTCTAAAATTGACTTTCAAAGCCAGGTAGTTGAAAGAGGAAAGTTTTTGTCTTTAATTCCAAAAGATTCCTTGTAGTGCAGTAGGATATACTGAAATCATTAGAAATGATGATGGTGACAATAAACATCAGTATCTATTGACATGGAAAGGTCTGTTTAGTACAAAAATGGAAAACTTTAAATTACAAAGCAGCTATGATCCCACGTATGTAGTAATAAAAAAGAAAATCTCGTATCAAGTACCTTTTCTGACCACAACACTCTGAGACTAGATATCAATTACAGGAAAAAATCTGTAAAAAATACAAACACATGGAGGCTAAACAATACACTATTAAATAACCAAGAGATCACTGAAGAAGTCAAAGAAACACGACGACCCAAAACCTATGGGATGCAGCAAAAGCAGTTCTCAGAGAGAAGTTTATAGCAATACAATCCTACCTCAAGAAACAAGAAACATCTCAAATAATCAACCTCACCTTACACCTAAAGCAATTAGAGAAAGAAGAACAAAAAACCCCAAAGTTAGCAGAAGGAAAGAAATCATAAAGATCAGATCAAAAATAAATGAAAAAGAAATGAAGGAAATGATAGCAAAGATCAACAAAACTAAAAGCTGGTTCTTTGAGAAGATAAACAAAATTGATAAACCATTAGCCAGACTCATCAAGAAAATAAGGGAGAAGACTCAAATCAATAGAATTAGAAATGAAAAAGGAGAAGTAACCACTGACACTGCAGAAATACAAAGGACCATGAGAGGTTACTACAAGCAACTATACGCCAATAAAATGGACAACCTGGAAGAAATGGACAAATTCTTAGAAATGCACAACCTTCTGAGACTGAACCAGGAAGAAATAGAAAATATAAACAGACCAATCACAAGCACTGAAATTCAGACTGTGATTAAAAATCTTCCAACAAACAAAAGCCCAGGACAAGATGGCTTCACAGGCAAATTCTATCAAACATTTAGAGAAGAGCTAACACCTACCCTTCTCAAACTCTTCCAAAATATAGCAGAGGGAGGAACACTCGCAAACTCATTCTACGAGGCCACCATCACCCTGATACCAAAAGCAGACAAAGATGTCACAAAGAAAGAAAACTAAAGGCCAATATCACTGATGAACATAGATGCAAAAATCCTCAACGAAATACTAGCAAACAGAATCCAACAGCACATTAAAAGGATCGTACACCATGATCAAGTGGGGTTTATCCCAGGAATGCAAGGATTCTTCAATAAACACAAATCAATCAATGTGATACACCATATTAACAAATTGAAGGAGAAACACCATACGATCATCTCAATAGATGCAGAAAAAGCTTTTGACAAAATTCAACACCCATTTATGATACAAACCCTCCAGAAAGTAGGCATAGAGGGAACTTACCTCCACATAGTAGAGGCCATATATGACAAACCCACAGCCAACATCGTTCTCAATGGTGAAAAACTGAAACCATTTCCCCTAAGATCAGGAACAAGACAAGGTTGTCCACTCTCACCACTATTATTCAACACAGTTTTGGAAGTTTTAGCCACAGCAATCAGAGAAGAAAAAGAAATAAAAGGACTCCAAATCGGAAAAGAAGAAGTAAAGCTGTCACTGTTTGCAGATGACATGATGCTATGCATAGAGAATCCTAAAGATGCTACCAGAAAACAACTAGAGCTAATCAATGAATTTGGTAAAGTAGCAGGATATAAAATTAATGCACAGAAATCTCTTGCATTCCTATACACTAGTGATGAAAAATCTGAAAGAGAAATCAAGGGAACACTCCCATTTACCATTGCAACAAAAAGAATAGAATACCTAGGAATAAACCTACTTAAGGAGACAAAAGACTTGTATGCAGAAAACTATAAGACACTGATGAAAGAAATTAAAGATGATACAAAGAGATGCAGAGATATACCATATTCTTGGATTGGAAGATTCAACATTGTGAAAATGACTCTACTACCCAAAGCAATCTACAGATTCAGTGCAATCCCTATCAAACTACCAATGGCATTTTTCACAGAACTAGAACAAAAAATTTCACAATTTGTATGGAAACACAAAAGACCCCGAATAGCCAAAGCAATCTCAAGAAAGAAAAACGGAGCTGGAGGAATCAGGCTCCTGGACTTCAGACTATACTAGAAAGCTACAGTAATCAAGACAGTATGGTACTGGCACAAAAACAGAAATATAGATCAATGGAACAGGATAGAAAGCCCAGAGATAAACCCATGCCCATATGGTCACCTTATCTTTGATAAAGGAGGCAAGAGTATACAATGGAGAAAAGACAGCCTCTTCAATAAGTGGTGCTGGGAAAACTGGACAGCTACATGTAAAAGAATGAAATTAGAACACTCCCTAACACCATACACAAAAATAAGCTCAAAATGGATTAAAGACCTAAATGTAAGGCCAGACACTATCAAACTCTTAGAGGAAAACATGGGCAGAACACTCTATGACATAAATCACAGCAAGATCTTTTTTGACCCACCTCCTAGAGAAATGGAAATAAAAACAAGAATAAACAAATGAGACCTAATGAAACTTGAAAGCTTTTGCTCAGCAAAGGAAAACATAAACAAGACGAAAAGACAACCCTCAGAATGGGAGAAAATATTTGCAAGTGAAGCAACTGACAAAGGATTAATCTCCAAAATTTACAAGCAGCTCATGCAGCTCAATATCAAAAAAAACCAAACAACCCAATCCAAAAATGGGCAGAAGACCTAAGTAGACATTTCTCCAAAGAAGATATACAGATTGCCAACAAACACGTGAAAGGATGCTCAACATCCCTAATCATTAGAGAAATGCAAATCAAAACCACAATGAGGTATCACCTCACCCTGGTCAGAATGGCCATCATCAAAAAATCTAGAAACAATAAATGCTGGAGAGGGTGTGGAGAAAAGGGAACCCTCTTGCACTGTTGGTGGGAATGTAAATTGATACAGCCACTATGGAGAACAGTATGGAGGTTCCTTAAAAAACTAAAAATAGAACTACCATACGACCCAGCAATCCCACTACTGGGCATATACCCTGAGAAAACCATAATTCAAAACGAGTCATGTACCAAAATGTTCATTGCAGCTCTGTTTACAATAGCCAGGACATGGAAGCAACCTAAGTGTCCATCGACAGATGAATGGATAAAGAAGACTTGGCACGTATATACAATGGAATATTACTCAGCCATAAAAAGAAACGAAATTGAGTTATTTGTAGTGAGGTGGTTGGAGTTAGAGTCTGTCATACAGAGTGAAGTAAGTCAGAAAGGGAAAAACAAATACCATATACTAACACATATATATGGAATCTAAAAAAAAAAAAAAATGGTTCTGAAGAACCTAGGGGCAGGAGACAATAAAGACGCAGATGTAGAGAATGGACTTGTGGACACGGGGAGGGAGAAGAGTAAGCTGGGACGAAGTGAGAGAGTGGCATGGACATATATACACTACCAAATGTAAAATAGCTAGCTAGTGGGAAGCAGCCACATAGCACAGGGAGATCAGCTCGGTGCTTTATGACCCCCTACAGGGGTAGGATATGGAGGGTGGGAGGGAGACACAAGAGGGAGGAGATATGGGGATATATGTATATGTATAGCTGATTAACTTGTTATAAACTTATGCACCATTGTAAAGCGATTATACTCCAATAAAGATGTTAAAAAAATCTCATACAAAAAATATAAAATCTCACTAAAAAATAAAAAATATCCTCTAAAATGTAACAGAATTTTCCCTAGATGGTGAGGAAAATCAGTGAGCTTTCCTGTTTGTCTTTTTCATGCATTTTTGTATTTCTGAATTTCCCACATATTACTTTTACGATTATAAAATCAAGGTATTTACATTTTGAAAAAATCTGCTTTTCTTGTTTTTAGTCATTTTTCTCTATATTTAAAGTTTCTTCTTTAAATAGTGACCTTTTTTTGAAGTGTAGTTTTTTTTTTAAGTCTTCTTTTCTGAAATTTATTTAATATATGGGTTGAGGTGAGAATATAAATCCCCCTAAGTAGCCATATCTGTCCTTTGGTATATTTTGCCAGGTGAGGATAAAGGCGTTGCTGATATTTTCATAAACATTTTGCCACTAATTTTATTTTCCTGTTAATTGTAATATGTATCTTACTTTTTTGTTTTATGTAAAACTGTAGTGTTATTGTTAGAGTAGAAGCAATTTATTTTGTTAAATTTCTAAAGAGTGGCAGGATCCATGACAGTTAAGGACGTAGAATCAGAGCAATAGTTGCTCCTGTAAAGCAATGCCCTTCTCAGAAAAGGACTTTGATGAAATACATGTAAATCACCTCTTTTGTTATTTATTTTTGGAATGGTCTCTTATGCCACATTTCATTCGTTTTTGTATTTTTATTATTCCAAATAGTTGACTAAGTGTTTTAGTACTGTGTATTGGGTAATTATTTATTGATTGCTGATGCTCCCCTTTTCAAAGATCACTAACTTCTATTTCCTATTGTCTGTTTGGAGACAGCGCCGTTCCATTAATCTGGCTGTCTGTTCTTGTGACATTATCTAACTCTTTTAATTGTTATTTCATGACACTGTGTCTTAATACTGATAGGACAAGTCTTGTTACTTTTTTTCCGAACATTCTTACATATATGTTTTACCAGATGTATTTTAGAACCAGGAGCTTAAAATTCATTTCCCCGTGCTTCTTAATCAAATGTATACTGAATAAATGTCATATGTTATTTTTCTTGAAAATTGAAAGCCATGACTCTGAATCATCATAAATACTGTGGCATTCTTGGGAATTATTCAGATATGATGGAGTCTTTGCTCGTGTTGTACGTAGCTCTTGATTATTAGGTTTTCTAAAATTTCTATGAGAAATTTGTATTTTTTCTCCTCCACACTTTCCTTTACTGACACTTCCAGAGGTTATATCTATGCCTTTTTAAACAAATTCCATCTGTAGCAGTCTGGGATTTCATATGATTAATTTTTTTAGCACTCTGTGAACAGTAAGACTAAATGATTAAACTCTGTGCTTTGTATTTTGTTTGTTTCATGCAATTTAGATGGCTACTTTAATGACTGGTAAGTGTGGTGTTATGGTGTTTGCATGGGGATACCTCAATGGAAAGAAATACTGACATAGAAAAGAGTTTTTCAGAAATCTTGAGTTCTCTTCCTGAGACAAATTTCCTTGCATGTCATATTTTTTGATCTGTTCTTCCCTATACCTGAATCTCAGAATTTGTGACTAGATCACTGTTTATTCTGGAATTTAGATGGTAGGATGGAAATGCACCGAGTAACAGGTGAGTAAACTCCTAGTTGGACTCAAGTGCCTTTTTTTGTCCCTGAACTTTTTACCTTTTGATATTCCAGAGGCATTAATACATAGCTTGAAAGTTAATCTTCCTGATTCAAAATTATTAACCCTGAATGTTTTTCTTCTGCGTTGAAGAGAAACTACCAACACTCTATAAAAAGATGGTGAAACATTTTATTCTTGTATTTTACCTGCTGTTATCAGTCCTGTGGCATATTTTGCCAGGTGAGGATAAAGGCGTTGCTGATATTTTCATAAACATTTTGCCACTAATTTTATTTTCCTGTTAATTATAATATGTATCTTACTTTGTTGTTTTATGTAAAACTATAGTGTTATTGCTAGAGTAGAAGCAATTTATTTTGTTAAATTTCTCAAGGGTGGCAGGATCAATGACAGTTAAGGACGTAGAATCAGAGCAATAGTTGCTCCTGTAAAGCAATGCCCTTCTCAGAAAAGGACTTTGATGAAATACATGTAAATCACCTCTTTTGTTATTTATTTTTGGAATGGTCTCTGTTATGCCACATTTCATTCGTTTTTGTATTTTTATTATGAGATACTTTAAATGTAGAAACAAGTATACAAACTAGCTTACCACCCTGCACCTGCCACCAGTTTTATTAAATCTCAACATATTTGCCTTAGTTTTTTCAAAGCCAGCGCTACATTACAGATGCAGTTGAAATTCCTGTGTGCCCTTGCCTCATCCCTTTCTCCCCAGATGTAACCATGCCTTGGAATTTAGTGTGTATCATCTCCATTCATGATTGTCTACTTTACTAAACACTCATGTATCATTCAAGAATATATATGATATTTTTTCCTGTTGTTTACCTTTATATAAATGGCAGTCCACTGCATTATTCTTCAACTTACTTTTACATTTAATTTTATTATTTTAGCACTTTCTATTATGAAGCTAGTAGCTGCAATTTGTTCATAGCAACTGCTGAATAGTGTTCCATTTTATGACTATCCCAAATTTTATGGATAGAGATATATCTCTCTCTCTATATATATATATTCACTATTACAAACATGATTGAAATGAACATTTCTCTACTAATTTCCTTGGCAAATATTTTCTCTACCATATATATCTAGAAGTGAAACTGCTACGTCATAGAGAATACATATCTTCCATTTTAGTAGATATTAGCAAATGCCCCTGAAAGTGTTTGCACCAATTTTTAAGGCTTCTAGAAGATTATAAGTTGCAATTGCTCCATATCCTCATAGTACTTATTGTTGCCAGACTTTTCAACGTTTGCCATTCTGCATATAGTGTGAAATGGTATGTTGCAAGTTTGTATTTCCCTGATGACTAGTGAGATTGAGCATGTTTTCATATGTCATGTATTTAGAGGCAATAATAACATTGTTAAAAGCTGGATGTTGGAGCCAGATATCTTGGATTTGGATCCTAACTCTTCTGGGAGATCTTGGGCTTCTTACTGTTTTGTGGCTCGTTGGCAAAATAGAGATAATGATCATCCCTACCTTATGGGGATGCTCTGAGTTGATATGTGAGAATCTCTCACAGCTGTGTCCAGCCTAAATCAAGATGATGATCTTGTTGTTATACAACATCACCCAGACATGCTAAGTGCAATTCAGAGAACTCGATTACATAAAATGGCCGATTACATAATTGAAAGGTTAATGGTTCTAATCAGCCTTATCTGGGAAGATTGGGATGGAAAAATTCTGGAGATTGGGGAACCTAGCCTTTTCTTCTCCATCTCCCTGATTCACTCACATTACCCTCTTCCTATTCAGAAGATAACTTTAGCTCAGTGTTCAGATGGAGGATGAGGAGCCAATTACCAAGCATGTAATATCCTATTTTTTTAAAATTGATGGGTATGTTATCTTGGAGTTTTATTGAATTATGTTGTTGACCATTTGTGTTTCCCTTATGCAAGCTGGTTTATCATCTTGCCCATTTTACGTTGGGTTATTTGCTTTTTATGATTGATTAGTAGGAGTTCTTTATATATTTTGAACACTAATCCTGACATTTCTTTCCCCGGTCTCTGGTTTGTCCGTCAGCTTTATGGTATTTTTTTTTCGTTCATTTACACAGAATTTTAGAGGTTTAGTGTGGTCAAATTGAACAATTATTTCCTTAATGCTTTGTGTTTTTTATATCTAGTTTAAGGGTTTTACCCCCATAAACAAAGCTGTTAAGGACACTCTCCTATTTTTTCTTTTAAATGTTATGAAGCTTTTATGTTTTATAACAAAATTCTCTCTGGAATTAATTTTTATGTCTAGCGTAAATTGGAAAGCTAATTTGTCGAGCACTGTTTACTGTCTAGTTTCAGTGGTCTCTTTGTCTAGCCATGACCTAAAGTGATACTCTCTTGGTTACTATATATTTATAACAGTAGTAATAGGAGGAGGAAGAGCAGGAGGAAGAGCAGCATCACCTCACCAGTATTGCCATTCCGTTGCTTTACATGTATTGTCTCATTTAATCCTTAACAGAGCCCCATGCTGTAGGTGGCTCTCATTATCTCCAGTTCATCAGTAAGGAAACTGAGGCATAGACAGGTTAAGTGACTTGCCACAAAAATGTGTAGGTGGGATTCAAACCCAGACTGTGAAGCTGAAATTAAAACCCAGGCCACCAGCTTCAGAGTCCATATTTATAAACACTCTCTTGCTCAGACTCCAAAAAATTGCACTGGCTAATAAAACAAGTTCCCTCTCCTTGTTCTTCTTACAAAATAAACAAGCAAAATGTTGGCTGACTTTAGCCTCTTTCTCTATTTCCTTTGTTTTTAGTTTCTTTTTCTTTCAATTATCAGAAGAATGAGGTATATAAACAGGTTTCTAAGTAGAAATTACAATATTAAACCATCTGATCATTGTTTTGGGGTAACGTCTTAGCCTTTCTATAACTTACTTCAAATCTACAAAGGGTTAGAGATTGCCAGAATGGTAGGCTAGGAGAAGCTTCTGAATTTACACCTTTGTTCTAGCTATTGTAAATTCTGTTTTTTTTTTGGAATTTATTCTGAAAAATATTGTTTTCCTTAAGTCCATAGTTACTAGTCTTAAGACTCTCAGTAGAGGAGACAGACATAAAAATAAATAATTACAATACAATTTGTTAAATTACAGAATAGAATTATGGGAGCTTAACCCAAGAGTACTTACTCTGTCCAGGAGTTTCATGAATGATATTTGGTATTGCTGTAATAAACAACCTGTATTATTGCTGTAATAAAACAACCAAAACATAGTGGCTTAAAACCATTTTATCATCATTTCAAGACACTAAAATTTATTATTTTATTATTTCTTATGTTTCTGTGGCTGACTAAGGTCAGCTGGGTACACGATGATGCCTAGGGCTGCAGTTTTCTGGGGCTTGACTGGGCTGGACCATCCAACATGGCTCATTCTCATGGCTGAGGGTCGGCGCTGGCATCGGCTGGGAGCTAAGCTGGGGCTCTAACCAGTGCGCCTTGGTCCCCCCCTCTGTAACATCTCCATTTGGCATAGGCTTCTCATAGCATGGTGGCAGCATTCCAAGAGCAGGAGGTGAAGGCCTGAGTTTGAGGGCTCCAGAATGTACTTCCATCACATTCTGGATTCCAAGCCAGTCCTAAGGCCAGTGCAGATTCAAAAGTAGGGCATTGAATTGCCCACCCTTGATGTGAGAAGTTGCTTAAGCATACAAGGACAGAGGAATTGTTGGAGGCCCCCTCTGGAGACTATCAACCAGAGAGGGTCTTGCTCAGAAAATGAAATTTATGCTGAACTTTAAGTGATGAGGAAACTTTCACCAGAGAATTAGAGGAAGAAGATCCAGGTAGAGGCTAAGAATAGAGACATGAAAGAGTATAATATGTATGTATAAAATTTTTGTACTGTGGAGTTTATAAGGGATAAAATTGATAAGGTATGTTAGAAGTAATAAGAAAACAGTAACTAAAATTCATCAGGAGTTTACTGTGTGCCAGGCACATCTTGAGGCTCTTCGAGTGAATTATTTCATTTATCCTCATGACAACCCTATGAAGTCAGGACTACTGTTACCTCAATTTTCTAGACAAGGAAACTGAGGTACAGATAGCTTAAGTAGCTTGCACATGGTCACACACCCTGTAAACATCAGAGCTAAATTTGAACACAGGTAGTGTCTTTAGAGATAACCTTCTCAACCACCACACCATCCAGGCTCCTCTAGTTTATAAAAACATGTGTGTGACAAATTATATGTTGTCTCCCTTAGATTATGTATATCATATTAAAGGAACTGGGCTCTAAGTAAGAAACTGGAGTGATCTCACTGGTATTCAAATTGCTGTATTTCTAACACTGCTCCAGATATCTTAGGAGCAGCTGAGTCTAGGAGTCCCTCAGATGTTGATAGTGGCTTCATGGTTTCAGGAGGTCTAGGTCAAGCAGAGAGGTCTTCTCTCATCTTTTGGTAATGCCAAAGGTAGTCTTGGTGGGAAAGCTGAGCCCAGCAAAGACAGTGGTGACAAACTTGATGGTCAGATTCTCGCTCTGAAGTCTTTGAATGGAATACACATGGAGAAGGAAGAAGTTGGAAACAGAAAAAGACTCAATGACAGAGAGAAGCAGAAATGGCAATAAGTAGAGTAGGGAAAAGCAGACTCGTGGTGGTTACCTCGTTTTCATTGCTCTTTTGAATCCCAAATGACCTTCCAGTCTTGAACTCATTTCTTTCTCTCCAAGCTTGAGCTGAATGGTTCTTGGGTTTCTGTGCTGTTCAATTGTATGGTGGAAAACACCTGTCCTTTTAATTACTAAATACAGCCTATAGTCAGTCCCTATTATGTGACATAACCTGAGTGAACCTCTATTCTTATAATCAAAAGAGCCCAACTAACACGGATATTTAGTTTTTTTCAGATGCTCTGTTATGTTTTTTGAGGATACAAAAACATAACAAGGTTGCATCAGGACTGTCCTCCTTTATACAGTAGGTAGCCCAAAGCTTTGCACTCAGGAAATGCTAAAAAGTTGATACTTGTTGATCGATTTTTCTATCCATTGGTATTTTGAATATGTTCATTGGTCATGGTGATCTATAAATTATCAAGTACAGTTTATAAAACTCATAAGATTTATGCTTCCCCCTCTAAACTGTTCCATTCATTAGAACAAAGCATTTGTCTAAACACTATTTGAGTTTTAAAAGTAATTTAATGTAAACAGCTGATGTTTATATTAAGAAATTCTTTTTTTATATTTAAGGGAGATCTTTGTTCAGGTATCAGGCAGACACATACATGTACTGGTAGAAATGTTCTCATCAGTTTATCACTTGCTGTAGGTGGAAAGGCTAACCACCTTGAAAGTACATTGATAGCATGTTGATTATTTTTTCTATTTTTTATTAAGATAAAACATTATTTCAAAAATGTTCATGTTTACTAAATATGTATTACCTTAGCAGACAAATGTCCTATGTCACAAAGATGAATCTTTTGAGCCATTGACAACATAGATCCTGATTAACAACACAGGCTCTGGAGCCAGATGCCCTAATTTAAATCCTAGGCAAATCATGCATGGCTTTGGGCAAGTTACTTAAACTCTTGGGACCTCGGTTTCTTCATCTGTAACATGAGAATGATAAAAATGTCTCTCTCACAAGAGTATTCTAATAATTGAATAAGTTAATACATGCAAAGTATTTATAACAGTACCAGCACATAGTCATGGCTATATACAGCTTAGCTGTTGTGTTGATGTTGTTTTATTATTTACTGTTAGTTTCTAAGGCTAAAAAAGGCATTTCCATTTTACCTCTCCTTTACCTGTAGGTTGATCTTTCAAACCTTTTGGGTAGCAGTAAATGAAAACAGAATCACAATCCTTCTAATAAGCAGTGTGGTATAGTAGAGAACACTCTTCCTGGCCTCTTTCCCTGGGACCAGTCATTTCACCTACCAGAAACGTTTTTCAGATATGTAAGTTTTAAGCCGGGTTGTTTGAATGGATATCATTCAGCTTCAAAACGGCTCTATACCATTCTAAAGTATCAGAGGTGACATGATGGCAGAACACACTATGGTACGCTTGTAGAAATACTTGAGGACCAATTTTGTGAGCTTTAAACTGTGCTAAAAATTCATCAACACATCTCCAGAAAGGCAAATCCTCCCAAGACATATGGGGACTGTTTTAAGATTGGTTTCATGATTCTGATTGGGACGGTTTTAATTTTCTCATTGGCCACTTCAAAACAAGGAAAGAAATGTAAGGTAAATTATTATCTAAAATAAGCCCTTCAGTTAAAATGTAGAAAGCAGAATGCCAATTTGAGAGGGGAAGGAATTAATGTAGTAAATTGAACTAGAGACATTAAAAGAAGGGGCTTGGGGAGAGGTGAAGTTAAGGAATGTAGCAAAAAAAATGGATGAGTTAAAATGACGAATTACATAAAGAAACATTCCCAACAGGATGCATAAGGAAGGGTGTGAAGAGAGCTGCATATTTTAGAGATTGGAATAAGCAGTGCACATTTGGAGGGTCTCAGAGTATATAAAGAGATCTGCTTACCCTGGCAGCCAGCTGCTCACCTCTCATGAAAGAAAAGAAGAAATGTGCTTAAGCTGAAGTATAAGGGATTTTGGTTTGACTTTCTAAACAATAAAGATTGTTAAACATTGATCTGAATTGTGTTATCTCAACCCTGGTAATACTGAAAAATGGCTTAACTGCTAATCAGCCAGAGACGTTCCTGTGCAAAGACGAAGTATGGATCCATGACCTCTTATTAACTACAGTGTGGTTTGCTTTATGGTTTAGTATTTCAGAGAAATTTCTTGCTTGAAGTATGCAGTTTTCTCTTGGACTCCTGCACTCTTTCCTTTTGTGTCTCTCACACTTTTGTGCATCACCGCTTGCATACGTTGGCTCCTCTACAGCGCTGTGACCTTGCTGTGGACGCGTTAGAAGGCTTCCTTTCGGATAAACAACAGACGTGCCTCTTAAACACATTCTGAGAGTGGCACGGGTAATCGATTCATTTCACTTTTTTATCCCACAGACTGCTGTATGCTAGGCTATTGTTATGTGCTAAGCCCTGGAGATTCACAGTTGAAGGAGGCGTAATTTCTATCCTGTTGGGATCTACTGTGTAGTGGGTTGAAGACAGACACGACTACAATGAAAATGCGAGAAGTGACATAAAAGAAACAAGACACAGCTTCTTAGCACAGAGAAAGGAATTAAGAGCTTAGTCTTGGGAAGATGGGTCTATCAACAAATATGTCCGTCCATCACCTTGCAGGGAGCACCTTGAGGGGAAATCACTAGGGCCATTTGTCACTGGGAAATGCGATGGACCAGCCTTGACCCACCGGGATCAGATGACCGCTCCTTGATGAGGCCTCTGCTGGCAGCTGCTTTCTAGCAGTTACCCCATAACCATGGGGGAGAACGTCCAAATTTGGGGAGACAAGTACCTGTGTCTGTCATGTTACCTCCTGAGGATATTTTGAGATTAAATTGGATGGTAAATGCAAAAGCACCTAGCAAGAAATACACTTAAGAAATGTGTATTTAAAAGAAAGAGAGGTTTTCTTCAACAAGAAAAGCCACCCGTTGTCAGCAGTTTGGGGGAAAATAGAGGGGGCAGATTTCTGGACTAATACAGGCTTTGGAGAGGTAACAACCAAATGTAATGTGTAGACTTTATTTGATCCTAATTTGAACATAGCAGCTCTAAGATGAATATTTTGAAGCAATAGGAAAATGTTGATTATGAACTGGGTAACAGATAAAATCAGGAGCCACTGGCAATTTTGCTGTGGTGGAAATGACATTGTGGTTATGTGAGAAAATATCCATCCTTTTTGGAGATGTATGCTGAAGTGTGCCTAAAGTCTGAGATTTGCTTTGAAAGGATTCCACAAAGAAATGAAGGGAAAATGATGTAAATGTGACAGGTTCTTGATATTGTTAAATCTGGGTGATGGATATGTGGAGGCTCATTGACCTATTATCGTTGCTTTTGTGTGTGTTCGGAAATTTCCATAACTAACTCCTCTGCCCTCCCTCCCCCAGCCAGCTGTTCCCGACTGGATTGGTGGCTTAGACATATAACGGTTGGCAGCATGCAGGATTTAAGGGAAAAGAGGAAAGTAATGTGTAACTGCGAAGTTTAGAGCTAAAAAAATTTATATATGATATTGTTTTAAAAAAATTTTACATGTTAACTTAGGCATAACCCTTCAATGAGCACCCCCTAAGGCAGATTTCTGTTTGAACGCAGAGAGGCAGATTTCTCCGGCTTCAATTATAAACAGGGACCATGTTCAGAGTTCATTGACAAGAATGAAAGATCTCAGTGGGTATGATTTGTAATGACCAAAAAAGGCAACTACGAACATAGTTGATTTTTAATGCAGTGTCATAAATCTCCTATTTATTCCTGTTGCTTTATCATTTGCTGAATAACATTCAAAAGGTTACATAGTATGATATTCTTTCTTTAATGAAAACAAGTTTTAAAGGTTTTAAGAGAAAAAATGATTCATTTTAGTGTTTTATTTTCCCTTAACATAAAATATAGATATATTTCCTCTCCAACCTAGATTATGTAAAAGCTTTGAAGATGAATTTTCAGAAATGAATTTCTATCTGAACTTGTATTTCCTATCCTGAATAATCAGACTTGGAATTAACAATCACTTGAGATTAACAGATTGTCTTTTAAAAAAATGTTTTCTCTACTTTCAGAGTTTTAGCTCTTGGGTATCAGATTAAAATTCTGAAGCATGTTCGATTCATCTCAGAATTGAATTGAAATCCAAAGACAGATATTTATAACTGAGTTCTGTTCAGGCAAAAAGTCAGTTTTCAGACTGCAGCTTGGATGATTATAAAGCTCTCATTCACAGTTGGATGTTGCTGTCATTTTAAACAAACAAATTAGAGCTTTAAGATTGAATTTTAGTAAACCAGCCATTTAATTCCCGTTTATTATGCTTTTACATTTGCAGAGTGCTGTGAGTTTTATATGTTGCATTCAAATAATTATTTCTTTCTCACAACAACATTCCAGCGTTGGTAGTACTGTCTCTATTTGACTGATGAGAAAATTGAAGTTCTAAGAGGTGAAGTGCCTACTCATCCAGCTAGTTAGCAGCTTAGATAAGATTTCTATTCATTTTTTCCTGATTCCAAAATTTTCCATTATAAAATTCCTGTTATAAATGTCTACAAACAAGAAGCTGGTAAAAAGAAAAATAACTTACATGCATTCTAGAGCTCTTTATAAATATTTCAAGATTTTACTTAATGGGATATTTGCTCTTACAAATGCCTAAATGGGGGAAGAGAATCCATATACTAATTTTCAGCAGATTTTCGTATGAAGAAATACAACACTAACTGTAACAGAAACAGCCAACTTTTAAGAGAAATAGCTTTATAATTATTCCCTTTTAATATTGACACCTTAAGTGAGGGTATAAGGTATGCTTTTAAGACTAATCATGCTTTTAAGACTAATCATGTTTTTAAACATGAAGCAGGATGCCTTTTTCATTAGACTACTTTGCTGAATCTCATGAGTGTGACAGTAATGTCTGATAATCATTACATTATTTTAGGCAGCATAAGCACTTATTTCAATCTCATAACTGAGGAAAATTATAAGATGCAGGAACTATTGAGTGAAATAAAGATGGATAAATGTATACGCAGTATACTACCATCATCATTCTTCTAAGAAGGACATATATTTACTTATATTAAAAATAGAATGGAAAAACTATTAAATATAAAATAGTCTTAGAGGGGAAGAAAGGGACAAGTATATAATTTTAAATTCCCTGAATATACCTTTTATATACATATGATTTTGGAGCAATGTAAATATTTTAAATAATTATAAAACAAAATTAAATGTAAAAAACAATCCCTAGAAGTCAAAAACAAAGTGAAACAAATACCCTGTGTAACAAGTTTGTGGCATAACCACATAGAAAAGAACTTCTTAAAACTTTAAACTGCGGTGATTGCACTATATATACCTATGGGTATATACCCTAAGAACAAAATACAAGCAGAAATAATTTATTTACTGTGTATGTATTGTTGAAGGTAGTAAACATGTTGTGATCCTGAGGCTAGCACTGTGAGATAGAACAGATGAATAATTATACTGGTGTTGTTGAGAATTGGAATTTTGGACATTGGAGGAAAAATAAAGATAAAGATGAAGATTAGTGAAAATGAATGGGGTTAATAGAAACCTTGTAGTGCTGAGTTTGAATTACAATATCAGTATGAAACTGTAATGTATTTTATTTTTTTTAAAAAAGTATTTTCTGTCTCTGTCCATTGAAAAGGTTTATAAACAGTGACTTATTTCACAGTCACTAATTGCAGTGATCTCCCTTAGCCACCAGATTGTGGTATCTAAATACTATTTTCCCTTGAAAGGAACTTGGGTTCTTGGAGAAATAGTTGATTCTCCAACCTAGAAAATAAAAAAAAGACGACTGGATTTATGTCAAAAGGACTCAGGGGTCAACTTGAACAGGTTCTTGCAACCAAAGATAGAATAATTTCATCACCAATTAAAGTAATATCTGTTATGAATTGAAATACATCAGCTATGTTAAAATGCACATTTTAATGATACTTAAAAAGTAGAACCCTCAGTGGCCACCTATGCAGGATGTTAGTGAACCAACTCAGTATTATGAAAAAAAGAATTAGAAAATCTGAATAGACTAGCTACTAGTAATGAAATTAAATTAATAATTAAAAAAACTCCCAAAACTCAAAAGTCCAAGACCAGATGGCTTCACAGGTGAATTCTACCAAGCATTTAAAGAAGAGATAATGTGTCCTTCTCAAAGTACTCTAAAAAATTGAAAAGGAACAAAGATTCCAAACTCATTCTATGAGGTCAGTGTTACCTTGATACCAAAACTAGACAAAGGCACTGCAAAAAAAAAAAAGAAAATTTCAGGACAATATTCTTGATGAACATAGATGCAAAAATCCTCAGTAACATATTAGCAAACTGAATTCAACAATACATTAAAAGGATCATACAGTATGATCAAGTAGAATTTATTCCAGGGATGCAGATATTTCAGCATCCACAAATCAGTCAATGTGTGATACACCACATTAACAAAATGGAGGATAAAAATCAAATGATCATCTCAATAGATACAAAAAAAGCTTTGACAAAATTCAACACCCATTTATGATAAAAACTCTCAACAAAGTGGGTACAGAGAGAATGTACCTCAACATAATAAAGGCCATGTATGATGTACTCACAGCCAACATCATACTCAATGATGAAAAGCTGAAAACATTTCCTCTAAGATCAGGAATAAGGCAAGAATGCTCACTCTTGCCATTTTTATTCAACATGGTATAGGAAGTCCTAGCCATAGCAATTAGACAGGAAAAAGGAATAAAAGACGTCCAAATTGGAAAAAAAAGAGAAAAACCTTCTATTTGCAGATACGCTATATAGAAAACCCTAAAGTCTCCACCAAAAAAACTGTTAGACTTAATAAATGAATTCAGTATATTTGCAGGATACAAAATTAATATACAGAAATTTGTGTTTCTATACACTAATAACAAACTATCAGAAAGAGAAATTAAGAAAGCAATCCCATTTAAAGTTGCATCAAAAAGAATAAAATACCTAGGAATAAATTTAACCAAGGAGGTGAAAGATCTGTACTCTGAAAACTATAAGGCATTGATGAAAGAAATTAAAAATGACACATATAAATGGAAAGATAGTCCATGCTCATGGATTAGGAAAATTAGTATTGTTAAAAATACCCATAGTACCCAAAGCAGTCTACAGATTCAGTGTAATCACTAACAAAATACCAATAGCATTTTTCACAGAACTGTAACAAATAATCCTATCATTTGTATGGAAACAAAAAAGACTCAAATAGGCAAAGCAGTCTTGAGAAAGAAATAAAAAACTGTAGGCATAATGTTCGCTAACTTCAAACTATACTACAAAACTACGGTAATCAAAATAGTATGGTACTGGCACAAAAACAGACACATGGATCAGTGGAACAGGATAGAGAGCCCAGAAATAAACCAACACACATATGGTCAATTAATCTATGGCAAAGGAGGCAAGAATACACAATGGGGAAATTACAGTCTCTTCAATAAATGATATTAGGAAAACTGGACAGCTATGTGCAAAAGAATGAATCTGGACCACTGTAATACACTATATACAAAAATAAATTCAAAATGGATTAAGACTTGAACGTAAGACCTGAAACCATAAAACTCCTAGAAGAAAGCGTAGGCAATCAACTCTTTGACATTGGTCTTAGCGATATTTTTTAGATCTATCTCTTCAGGCAAAGGAAACAAAAGCAAAAATAAACAAACAGGATTAAATCAAACTAAAAAGCTTTTGCACAGTGTGGGAAACCAGCAACAAAATGAAAAAGCAACCTACTGAGTGGGAGAAGATATTTGCAAATCATAAATCCAATGAGGAGTTAATATCCATAATATATAAAGAACTCATACAACTTATATATAAAAAAATCTAATTAAAGCTGGGCAGAGGACCTGAACAGACATTTCTCCAAAGAACACATACATAGCCAACAGCACATGAAAAGATGCTCAACATCACTAATCATCAGGGAAATGCAAATCAAAATCACAATGTGATATCACCTAATACCTGTCAGAATGGCTATTATCAAAAACACAAAAGATAACAAGTGTTGGGGCTTCCCTGGTGGCACAGTGGTTAAGAGTCCACCTGTCAATGCAGGGGACACGGGTTCGAGCCCTGGTCCAGGAAGATCCCACATGCCGCAGAGCAACTAAGCACGTGCGCCACAACTACTGAGCCTGCACTCTGGAGCCCGCGAGCCACAACTACTGAGCCCGCATGCCCTAGAGCCCATGCACTGCAACAAGAGAAGCCACCGCAATGAGAAGCCCGCACACCACAGCGAAGAGTAGTCCCCACTCGACTAAGGGCACTAGAGAAAGCCCGCACGCAGCAACGAAGACCCAACACACCAAAAACAAACAAATAAATAAATAAATTTAAAAATAAAATAAAAGGAATAAACATAAAAAAAATAATAACAAGTGTTGGTGAAGATATGGAGAAAAAGAAACCTGCGTTCTCTTGGTGGGAATGTAAATTGGTGCAGCACTATGGAAAACAGTATGGAAGTTCCTCAAAAAAATGAAAAATAGAACTACCATATGATTCAATTCTACTTCTGTATATTTACCTGAAGAAAATGAAAACATTAATTCAAAATGATATATGCACCCCTACGTTCATTGCAACATTATTTATAATAGCCAAGATATGGAAACAATCAAATGTCCATCAATAGATGAATGGATAAAGGGGATGTGGTATGTATGTATGTATATATGTATATGCATATATGTGTGTGTATACATACACACACATATACACATATACACATCCCCACAATGGAGTTAACCATAAAAATCAGATGAAATCTTGCCATTTGTGACAACACAGTTGGACCTAGAGTATATTATGCTAAGTGAAATAAGTCAGAGAAAGACAAATAATGTGTGATTTCACTTACATGTGGAATCTAGAAACAAAACAAACAAACAAAACAGAACAAAAAAGAAACAGATTTAAAGATACAGAGAACAAACTGGTGGTTGCCAAAGAGTGTGGGTGGGAGGTGGGGGATGGCTGAAATAGATGAAGAGGATTAATAGACACAGACTTTGGGTTATAAAGTAAATAAGGCATGAGATATAATATACATAATAGGGAATGTGGTTAATATTATCATAAATTTAAATGGTGACAGATGGTAACCAGATTTATCGTGCTGATCATCTCATAATGCATATACATGTTGGGTCACTGAATTGTATACCTGAAACTAATATAACATTGTACGTCAATTATCCTTCAATGAAAACAAACAGAAAAAGTCACTATAGGAATGCAATCAGGAAAGTCTAGCCTGTGCAGAGGCCTAAAGTACCAACAACCTCAATTCTTCAACAAATAAGTTGCAAGAAAAAAAAAAGATGCAAAGGGGAATCACATACTAAAGTTGTCTTAAAAGACATATCAATCAATTGCAGCGTATGGACCTTATTCAGATCCTGATTCAACAAACAAACTGTTAGCGGAAAAAAAAAACATGCATATGACAGTTGGGGAACTCTGAATGTTGGCTGGATATTTGATGATATTAAGGAATTATGATTAATTTTAAAAGTGTGATAACAGTATTGTGGTTATTTTTTTAATCCACATTTTTTAGAGACATACTGAAATATTTATGGATAAAATGATATTGTTTCAGGGAATTGCTTTAAAATAATCTGTGGGGAGAAGTGGGAGGGAGTACGGGTGAAATACAAGATAATTGTCAAAACTGAGGATGAACTATAACATTCTCTCTACTTTTGTGTATGCTTTAAATTTTTTATAATAAGATAAAAAAAGGAATGTCACTTAAGATCAATCTCAGAGATCATATTGTGGAAATAAGTAGTCATTCCTGTGAAATAATTATTATATTAAGAAGGGCCTCAGGTTAGGGATTTTTTCCAATCCATTCCCAAACGTGTACATGTATTCACATGATAAGATTTACTTAGTATTTATTAAATATCAAGTTATGTGACAGACAGTTGTTCTAGTCACTTTACATGTATTTTTTTCTTCATATTTACCAGAATCTTATGAGGAAATTCTACTGTCTTCATTTTTCAGATCATGCTGAGAGATCAAATATTTTAAACCAAGACAGCTAGTAGAGGATAGAGCCAGGCTTGCAATGCAGCTCTTTGGCTTTCAATATCGGCATGCTCCCCTGCTCTGTTCAGTCTGAGCAGGTAACAGGAGTGGAGATTTTGAATGACAATGTCTGCTGTTATATATCTTTTTTTCCATTTTCTTGATCAGCATTTTTTACCCAATTTCAAATCTTTTGTATTTTGGCTAAATAAGAGACTCCAAAACTAGTCAGCCTGCTCCAAGGCAACACTAGCCACTATTTGAATCTTTAATTAATAAATTTATCTTTAATTAATTAATCTGTAACTAATTTAATTAGTGAGACAAGCTGTTCCCCTTCCCCACAAGATGGGAACAAGCACAATTTTGTTTTAATATTCTTCTTAGTCAGTATTTCCAAGGCAGTTTTCCCTGGTGTGGGATATTTGAATGGCACGATGCTGGTAGGAAGGGGAAGGATGATGTGTCCTAAGGTGAGACCCCCTTATCATGCATGTACACAAAGGAGGGGGGAAACCTATGGCAGAGAAGACATGGCATTTTCAGTGCTGAGAAATGAAAATAGACCTTGGATAAAACTCTGATGTTCAGCCAGGGGGATAGCTCCGTCATCTAGGGTCCAGGGGAGCTTCTAAACTCTTTTAAAAGGTGAATGCTCAAGTCATCTGTGTACTGTCAGAAGGTTTTGCATAAGTAATCTCCAGGTGAGTAAATTAAAACCTTAAGTGAGTAAAATCCTTTGTAGTGACCCTGTCCATTTCCTGGAGCAATTATAATTTGAAGCTTTATTGGTAAAGTAGCAGCCCAGCAGGATGACTAAAGTAAGTTTTTATGCATCAAGCAGGTCAATGACTAACTCCAAACATAAAACTGTAGAGATTTGGGAATCCTTGATTGAGCTAGGCATCTTTTATCTCCCACTTCGTTGAAATGGAGGCAACTTAGACATTATTCCTGAAATTAATAATACATATAAAGTATATAATGAAGCAATCCTTTAAGGAAGGTAAAAAAAAATACTAGGAAGTTCAATTCCTAGTTGACCAATGATCATTTAGAAATTTGCAACAAATTTCCCCAAGATTAGTATAAGAGTACATGCCCTTCAAACTTAAAAGTAGTTCTTTTTTCCCCTTTTCGGTGGGTGGATTTACCTATACCCCCAGGAGGGATAACTAAGTTAAACCCTCCATAGTTTCTGTCTCATGGGGAAAAGAGGAAGATAAATCAGCATGGTCTATAGCAGTCTGTTCTTTGGTTTAAATCTAAAAATTACCTTTATGCCTGGAGATGCTTCTGACTTGTGCTATATAGTTGTTGAATAGCTTCCTGATATATAGAAGGTCATAGATATTTTCAGTTAAATTAGGAATTGCTGCATACTTTAAATATGGTTATTTTTAACCAGAAGTTATTGTTAGCTCTTTTTGTATTAATTACTTATAAAATTTGTGTGTCACTTAACTAAGCTCTGTCAATCCAAGTCACTATCACCACTGCTCTAGCATTTCAAAACATTATGTAATAACAACCTAAATTAGGAAAAAGATTGACGTTGGTTGACTCATACAGTATAAAAAATTATAAAAGAATGAAAACTGGGATTTCCTTTTAGATCTTTAAATATATCTAAACTTTTTTTATTAGTTACACTTTATAATCTTGAGAGAGAAGCTATAGTTTTATCTTTATACAAGATTTATAGTCTCCCTATGTAAGAATACTCTATATAAGGTTTAGCACACACACCAGAGTGCAACCACAGATGATGAAGATACACCAACACCTTGTAAAACTCGCCACCACAGTTAACCACAACATTCTCATCTACCCCTACTCCTTTTCTCCCTGCAGGAGCTAATCTCACCTCCCACATAATAAAAATGATGGAAACCATCTGGGGTGAGGTTCCTCCTGTGCCTCCAACTCTTTCCAGCAATTCTCTGTATCCATATCTTCCTTCCAAGGCCTTTTCTTCCCTCTATAGCTTTCTCATCCACTATATTCTACATCCCATCTCTACCTCCTTTTTCTGGGAACTCACTGCCATAGTTACCCCTCTCTTTTTTAATTATAGGTTTTTTGTATTCTATCTTCAAAGTCATTCAAGTCTCTTCTCTCTACAAAACAGATTTCAGTTGCTCCCAATGGCCTCTTCCTTTCTTAGACATAATCCTTTGATGTGAGATCTATAACTATTCCCTCCTGTTCTTTATTCTCTCATTCATTTTCTTTTTTAAAACCCCTTCCACACGTAGTCTTTCCATTACATGATTTCATGACTTCACCTCTTGTCTAGGATGATTAGAACCTGGCTCAATCTTTAGCCTTCCCTTCTCTCTGGGTTTTATGCCAAATTTCTTCTCCTTTACAATCAAATCACATCCTGCCTAGCAGTGTTCCCATCTCATCCAAGACAACTCTTGAGGTCGTATTGATCCTTCTTTCCTCTATTCTGATTGCAGATTGAGAGTATCTTGGCCTAAAATTATGGACAAGGTGTGTTGGGGTTTTTTTCCCTCCATACGATTTTAAGTTTCTTAAGACTATGTCTCATACTTCTCTCCTCCACCCCTACTCCCAACAGATCTAGAGAAATAGCAAGAGTCTAATGCTTATTAAATATTAGAAGTGTATTCTTTTGGGGAGAAAATCTCACTTCAATGGCAGGTGAATGACAGCATTTCAGAGCTATTGACCTACGAATATGCAGCTATTTTATTAGCATTCTCTTCAATAAATGCTCATTGAACCTTTTCATGGTATATAACACTTTATTAGGTAATAGAGTTTCTGTAATAAGGTTTTATAATATTCAGACACCTCCAGAAATTGCAAATCTGTTTACAAATCGAGCCATGGCCTAGATACATTTCTAGACCAAACAACACAGGCATGGGTGCATAAATAAGTATCCTCTACGTTAACTGTGTAAACACAAGTGAAGGTTGGGTGGGCATAATGGTGAGATGTCAATTAGGGGAATGTATTGAATTAACCAGAGTGATTTCCCTGGGGTAGAGGATTTCAAGTAGGTTCTGACTTACAATTATAAAAACTGAAGACTGGCCCAGTAAGAACAGCTTGAGTTCAGGATCAGAGACAGAAGGCACAGAAAGGCAGAATGGGGATAAATCCAGAGATGTAGGCTTAAACTAGAAAATAGGTTCAATCCAAGATTTTGTTCTTCCCTCATCAAACTAAGTTATTTTCATATCTATAAATATATTATGTGATTTGCTCATATAATAGCTAGCATTGACATAATGGTTACACTTCTCATTTTGAGTTTTAAAATGCAAAGTAAAACCATCGCATGTGCAAAACATTACTTTCTTCTTACCTCCTGAATTGTTCTGCCTCCCCCCCGCCACTCCAACATTTCTGCCACCTTTTCTTTTCACCTGTGTACACCAGTAACATCCACCCCACTTGCCTGCCATCGCAGTTGTTGACCACCAACACTTGAGCTGTAGCTGGATTCCTTGATACAGTTCAGTGTCCCCAGATTATTGGTTATTGGTGGAGGAGGAGGGGTGGGATTACGAGAAAATGTGTTCCAGATACAATGCCCAGTTTCTGCTAAAATGGGAGCTCCCCCATCAGTGTTTCTCAACATGTGGTCCCTAGAACACCTGCATCAGAATCACTTAAAAATGCAGATTCTGGGAGATGGGCCTTATTTAATTCACGTCTATGGGAATCAGCCTGCGAATCTACATTTTAAGCAAATTTCCTAGATGAGTCTTATGCATACTGAAATTTGAAACTTCCTGGGATATGTTTTCATCTTCCTCTCTTCTTCCCTATATTTCTCTTTTTCCTTTCTCTTTTATTTTTCTTACCCCCCACCCTCACCATCTCATTTAACAAGACAATGTGCATGAAGCATAAAAATTTTCAGATGCTAACTGCATTATGTCCCTTGTCAGGCTATTTTCACCTTTCAGGGTTTCACTTTTCTCTTATGTAAAAAGAAAATTGCCTACTTCTCCAGTCACTGCTTAGAATAAATTATTAAAATGGCATTAACCACTTAGGAAAGGCATACACACAAATAATAACTATAATAGAAATAATTAGAGTTGTTGTAGGGGTCCCTGTTTATTAAGAACAAGATGCAGTAATGTTGGTATATGGCTTATAACAGAAGGTAAGTTAGTCTAGGGCCAGGACTAAGGTAAAGTGAAGAAATCACTTGCCTTGGGTGCAGGCTTTAAGGGGATGCCAAAAATTCAGTAATCAAGATAAATATTTTATTTTAGAATTTCAAAAAAATCAAAGTCAATTTTAAAAATCCACAACTAACAAAATACCCAAATTTTAAATAAAGACAAGATCAGTGTCATGATATTTCCTTTTGTGTCTGTGTCCAATATGGCTTTTTGCCATAGCACTGTTACTGACCTAAAATGTTGCATTAAAATATTGTTTGTTTGTTTTTGTTTTTGATGTGGACCATTTTTAAAGTCTTTATTGAATTTGTTACAATATTGCTTCTGTTTTATGTTTTGGTTTTTTGGCCCAGAGGCATGTGGGATCTTAGCTCTCTGACCAGGGATCAAACCTGCACCCCCTGCATTGGAAGGCGAAGTCTTAACCACTGGACCGCCAGGGAAGTCCCTAAAATATTGTTTATGTTGATTACTCAGATTTTTTTATGCCCCCTTAAACTCCACATCTGATGCAAGTGCCTCACTGCACCTCACTGTAGTCCTGGCCCTGGCTTATCTCCAAGCTGAATCATTTCAGTGTTTGATTAATTAAAACAGAACAGTCCATTGTTATCCACTTTCTGCCAGAATCTCCACTTAAACTTTTAAGTTACATTTGTACAAATACTCTATTTTTGATATAAATATTGGGAAATGTCCACATTTTGAAAACGTCCATATGGATGTCAGGGATTCAGCTAAGTCTCAGAAACATCATTTTGCAAATAACAGTGTCACCTAAAGATTCTATGAGGTAGAAGAAGAAGTAACAAGATTGTAAATCTAGTGTTTGTGGCTCATTTCCCGTTGTTCTCCACATGAACTGGAAAACTAGGAGTCAACAAAAAAGGAAAAACATTCAAATAGATCAGAATCAGCCTGGCAAAACAAGGGATCGTGGAGGGAGATTTTTGTATAATTAAATGTCAGTTTGCATTTTGAAATATTGCCTGCTGCCTCCCACTCAGTTGCCAAGTGAGATGAGAGGGAATAGTCTCTCTGCAAACCCAGGACTGATAGCAGCACTTGCTGGCTTCTCCGTGAAGGATGGGCTGTAGATCGGAAGGATCAAAGCACATCATTTTCCCCAAGGCAATACAGTTTTGCCAATAAATTCAGCGGGACATTATACTTTCCCCTTTTAAGAAAAGTAAATAACAATAGCCAAAATGAAGCTGTACAAACTTTTGAATTTAAAAGAGGAAGGAATTTTAGAGGTCATCTAGTTTATTCTCCTCCCTTTACAGAAGAGGAATTTGATGCCCAGGCAGATGAGTGGTTTCTCAAGGTCACTCAACTATCAAGTGACTGACAGAGCTGTCACTTTCTTCCACATGATGCTGGGAGCAATTGTTAGGTTGAGAAACGGGGCAATGGTGCAATAGGAAGTGGTGCTGGTCTCCTGTTCCTTGTAGGCAAATGGCTTAGAAGTCTTTAGATCTGATGTCATGGGACTGGGAAGTGGGGAGACATCCTTGTATAAATGCTCAGGACCAGGTGAACACGTAAGTTTCTTAGTATTCCAAGAAATACTTTATTTCTTTCTTCCCCATTCTACCAATTATACAAATGCCAAATTTACTGAATCAGAGTCTACAGGTGTAGAGCTTGGACATAGGGATTTTAAAACATACTCCCTGGGTGTTTTTGATGTTTGATTAAACATAGCGGCATTAGAGATTCATTTCTTTTTGACAAATATATCTTTATCAGCCAATAGCAACTTAGGGAGAATTAATTCAAGGGTAGGCTTGAATGGATATGTAGAATGAAGCATAAGAGTCCTAGAAAAACAGTTTATGAAAAGGCAAAAGAGGGGAATTCTTCAAAAGCAAATACTGCCTCTTTTCAATTTTGTTCAGTCAGTGTAAGAATGGGAGGAGCTTAGATCCGTAATTAGCAACCCTACAAGGAATTTTCTTTCTCTGCTCATAATCAGACTAAGCTTTTGAATGCCCCACTTGGAGCTACTTGAGAATCTTATTTATATGATGCTGTTGTCATGGAACATAATACTACATTATTCATCATCACGGAGTGGTTTCAAGACAAAAATTGGTTTTTATCTTTTTTCTAACCTCAGATGTAGAGAGTTGAGTTAATCACACTCCTCAGGTCATAGCATGTTAACATTTATTCCTGGTTCCTAAGAGGCTCCTTTCTTGTATTTATTTCCTTTTATTCCCATTTCCCCTCTTCCCATCACCAAATAGGCATACATTCTTGTGTGTTTGGCATGAGTCCTTCTAAAACTATTCCACCATACTATGAATGTGTTTTCTGCTTTAGTATATCTTACATTCCTCAACTGGGTCATTGAGGTGAGAGGAGAGAGAAAGAAGAAAGAGCTTGATAGATGCTTCAATGCATCTTTCAAAAGACAGACATTTGTGGGGATTATTGGATGCTGCCTTTCAAAAT
Source organism: Eubalaena glacialis (assembly GCF_028564815.1). Lineage (NCBI taxonomy): Eukaryota > Metazoa > Chordata > Mammalia > Artiodactyla > Balaenidae > Eubalaena > Eubalaena glacialis. The sequence continues at coordinate 186,605,479 of NC_083716.1, read as the reverse complement.
GCTTATGCTCCTTCCTTAGTTTTACTTGTTTGTGTAATACCATATGAATTTCACTTGTTGATGTGAGCATGGTGCTCCAAGAATGCAAACGAGCAAACCCCATCTAGCCCAGGTACTTGGTTCCTATTCTGCATTGCCCCACATTGCCAGCTACTTACAAATCAAAAATACCTTGTACTCAGGTATGTATTTGAAAACATGAAATTGTTCTACAGCCCAATGTAGTCACCAGGAAATAAAAGTTTGAGTGGCTGAACAAATTGTATGCCAGCCATTCTTTTTCTAAGTCTCTTCTGAGTGTAAATCAGAGTGATTTTTAACAACTTTATAACTTTGAAATTAAGAATCCATCTAAAAATAGTTGGGGGAATGTACTTCATCAACATTTTATAGAGTTAAAATTAGCAATTACTCTTAGGGACAACAAATAAATTTGGCTTTCACTATTTTTCTAGTTTTTTCTTAGACTAGAATTAAGTCAAAGCCACCATTTCTTTCAGGGGGAAAGTGAATATAAAGACTTTAAATGTCATCAAATGTAACATCAGAAGCAGTGGAGATATTTGGCAAAGAAACATTGTAAAAAATCAATTTTAAAAGGGCAAAAGACCATGTAAAAGAAAATCAATATGGAAAGAACAGGTAGTCAGAAGTGGCAATAAATTAAAAGTTCAAGTAAAATCAACTTTCTTGCCGTCAGACCCTTATTCTGCACATCCCTCTTCTGGGTCATCTTTACCTGCCTTCTCTATTTCATATCAATTCCAACTAGCAGTGGGGTGATGATGTAATGAACCTGGAGGTTCCTATTCCATTTGAAACCTGGAGAGTTGGTCTTGCCCCCAGGAACATCAGGACACTGATTTTCAACAAGACATTTTCTCCTTTTCCCTTCTGAGCAGTTTCTGGTTTTGACTCTCACAATCAAAATCTGACAACCTCAATTGCTCTGATATTTGAGTCTTTGTGGCCTGTTCTTCTCATCATCGTCTTTTATATACCTGACCTTCTTCTCAGTAATTGGGTCATCTTCTGCCTGTAGTACGTTTGGGATTAATTTCTCCAGCAGGGCTTGCAGGGTCATTTCCTGGCAGCCATATCGCACCCACCAAAGCTGTCAGCTTTGAATCTTGACCTGGTGTTCTAAATTCTTAAGGGAGCCTTAGGATTGCTATTTTCTTCTCATGTTACTCTTAAGCCTGTTATGCTTTCTGTGTGCTTTGACCCAATACAACACAATCCCTTGTCTAAATCTATCTTTGTTCCCTATTAGTGGCAGTAGCTTGTAATAGGGTAACTACAAGGGCAAGATAAGAACCTGCCAAAGGACCAGATAAAATTACTCAGAGCAGGTACTGGCTTCAATCTCACTGATGTCTCCATAATAACTATTATGTGTGTGTGTGTGTGTGTACACGTACAGCATTGCATTTTCAATTATTCCAGACCAAGTTTTAAAATATTATAACATAAGAAAAGAATGAAAATCACATTATTGTCAAAAGTTATACCTTCTGATGTGAAAAAGCAATCATCAGGTCTGGAATCTTTATAGGAAGCTTATATTCTCTGTATTTTTGAATACTCACAGATGTTAAAACTTTGCATCTGCTACACAATTAATACAACTTCTTTGACTTTTGAAAGAACAAATGACAATACCTAAGCTTTGTTCCAGTGAATTAATTATAGCACCATTCCTTATCTGACAGTCACTCAAGGTTTCACAGCAGTTCATCTTTTAGCTTTCAAAACGGTCGTTGGGACAAATGTCTAGTATCCAGATTTTGTAGCTGACAAGAGAGAAGTTGACTGGAAAAGTTGGATAGAGGTTGTTTACTGGATGTGTATTCTGCTCCTCCAGAGTCAGAGAGCAGGAGGGAAGCTGGCTGGCTCTGTCCTTCTGCCTCTCGTAAGATTATACTGCAGTGGTCTCCAAAACAGTCAACGAGTTGAAGAGGAGGATGGTTTATCCCCAAGGTCTTTGGGAAGGAATATTTTACTGGTGTCTAAAAAGAACCTTTCTTGCTTTACCTCCTTCTCTTCCTTGACTTTCAATGTAACCACCTAATAGTGGCCACAGCCATTGACACAATTGTCTCATATGCCCCTAACCACATTAAGAAAGATTGTACTGGTTTTTAGACTCCTTTTCTTTCTTCTTCTTGTATGTGTCATGTTTAAAACCATAATGGCAATTACAAAATTATTTTTAAAAATTAAGAACATCTATAACATAGTCCTGGGAAGGATTTTCCTAAGCTAAAGGCAGTGATCATAAATGAAAAGGTGGATAGATTTGATGACATGAAAAATAAAAACTTAAGTACATTTGAAAACTACCATGGACAAAATGAAAAGGTAAGTTAAGTGGAAAATATTTGCATTATATTAGAGAGAGTTAATATGTTTAATATACAAAAATATCTTTTAATATAAATAAGAGAGATAAACTTCAATTGAAAAAAGAAAAAAGCAAAGGTCATGAATAGGAGATTCATAAATAAAAGCTATAATACATGGTCAGTATGCATATGAAAAACTGCCCAGTTATGCTAGTAATCACATAAGTGCATTTGAAAACGTGCTATGCTTGTCAGATGGACTAAGAGTCCTTTAAACAGCTTTCTCAGTTGTTGAGGGTGCAGGGAAATAGATGTTCTCATACACTGCTGAGAGAAGTTTGAATTGGTATAGCTTATTTAGAGGTCAAATTGGCAATACGTGTCAAAAGTGGACCTGTGAACCCTACTTCCCAGAATTTATCCTAAGGGAATAATCATGGATACGCATAAAGACACATATGAAAAAAATCTTTTCCAGGAATGTTTAAAATAGTAAAAAAAAGTGAAAAAACACTGTCTTAGGGGAAATGAAATGGTTTTAGTGATCCTTGATCCTCTGGAATCTGAAAGTGTTTGGAAGAAATGGCTACAAAGGCCTTAGAGGTACTTAAGATTCCCCGGTCTTGCTCTTTTCCTCATATCCCAGGAATGAGACTCCAATTTGGCTAAATTACCTCTGTAGGGAGAATATTTTTCTGTCATTAGGACTGATGTTAAAGATAAATATTTAATGCATAGAAAGATGTTCATGATAAGATACAAATTGTGTATACAGTAATATGGTCACATTTTAAAAAATCTAGAAAAGTATACTCTAAATTAAAATTAAAATCTCTGGTGGTGGGTTTGAGGGTGGGGCATTAATTTTCTTTCTTTTTATGTTATTTCTCAAATATTCTATGTTGATCACATTACTTTTAAAAACATTCGTTGAAGTAAATATACATCTCAAAACATATTATAAACCTACAGATCAATGAATTTCTGCAAACTGACCACACCTGTGTAACTAGCACCCAGCTGAAGACATAGAACATTATCAGTCCATTTTGTACTCACTTTAAGTCATTACCCTCCCTCCTCACCACTACTACTACCTCCCAAGGTGATGACTACCCTGACTTCTAAAAGCATGGATTAGTTCTACATGGTTTTGTACTTCATATAGGTAGATGAAATCATACAAGTTACAATCTTTTGATCTGGCTTCTTTTGCTCAGTATTATATTGAGATACATCCATATTGTTCCATGTCGTTGTAAATCATTAATTCTTATTGTGGTGTATTATTCCTTTGTAGGAATTAATATATTACAATGTATTTACCCATTTTACTGTTGGTGAGCATTTATATACTTTTTAAGTTTGGGTCTATTATGAATAGTGCTTCTATGGACATTCTAGTGAATATTGTACATTTGGTGAACATATCTGTGTATTTCTGTTGGATATATACTTACGAGTAGAATTGCTGGGTCTTAGACTGTGCATATGCCCAGCTTTAGTTGATATTACCAGTTTTCCAAAGTAGTTGTACTAATTTATACTTCACCAGCCATGAATAAGTTTTTTTTGCTCCACATCCTCATCAAGCACATTGTATTTTCTGTCTTTTTCATCTTAACCATTCTGTTAGAGGTAGTGTTATTACACTGTGGTTTTAATTTGCTTCTAACACTTCTAATGAATAATGAGGTTGAGTTCCTTTTTACATGTTCATTGGCCATTTGGATATTGTCTATTGTGACTTTAAGGTTTTTGTTAATTTTTCTATTGGATTGTGTCTGTCTTACTGATTTGAAGAAGTTTTCATATATATTCTGGATACGAGTCATTGTTGGATATATGTATTGCAAATATAGCTTCTCGCTCTGTGAATTGCCTTCTAAATCTCTTAATGAAGTCTTTTGATGAAAACATTTTAAATTTTAATATATTTCAACTTATAATATATTTCATGTTATGGTTAATACATTTTTTGGCTTTGCCAACTCCAAAGTCATGACAGTGTTCTTTTATCTTTTCTTTTGAAAGCTTTATTATTTTTTCTGTACCATTTAGATTTGCAATCCTTCTAGAATTGATAAATAGTGTGAGGTGTAGGTATAGAGATACTGTTTTTCCAATATGGATAACAATCAACCCATTCCATTTATTAAAATGACTGTTCTCTCACTACTACCTTATTATCTGTCATCTTTGAAATGAATCAGGTGAATATACATATATATTCACCCTTCTGTTCCAGTAGTTATTTTTTTTCTTGGGCCATAACCAGACTGTCTTAATTATTGGAACCTCATAATAGGCTACGATATGTAATGTTAAGTCCTCCAGCTTTATTGTTCTTCAGAATTGCCTTGACCATTCTTGGCTCTTTGAACTTTCATATACATTTTAGAATCATGCTCTCAGTTTCCAAAACATAATCTTGCTGGTATTTTGTTAAAATTACTCCAACTAATCTGTAGATTCAATGGAGAGAATAAACACATTAGTTTTGTGATAAGAAAATGCAAAGGAATTTAAAAAATACTAAAACACTAATAGTTCAAGATTTTTTATCAATTTTGTTTTCCAAAAAGAAGGCATATCTTTTAAAGTTTCAATTATAGATGTATTCAAGGCCTGTATACTTTAGATGTATTCTAGTAGATATATAAGTAACAGTATAATCTAGTCTGCCCATATATAAGTGCTTTAGTGAAATACTAAAATTGCAAGGTCTATTTCTTCATGTAAAAAGTGTGGAGAAAGTACATTTGAACAGAAGTACATTTGAACAGAAGTACATTTGAACAACCTAAGATGAATTTTTGCTTTCTTGGGTTTGGCTCATCTTTAAAGGCCTCATGTCATAAGCATAGGGTGGCTATATGCTCCATTTTCCCCGGGGCAGTTTCATTTTACATCTATTAACTGGGCATCTTCCGGTCCAACTTAGCATTTATCCTGGGCAAAAATGTCCTGATTTGGCTGATTCATCATATGGTCAGCCAATATAAGTTTGTTATTTTTCTACAAATGTCATGCCAATACATTGCCTGACTAAGGAACAGTTTTCTTTGGGAATAAGTTATCCTAAATTAAAATTTCTCAAATATTTTTAAATGTTACTTTTAGGAAGATTATCCTTACACATACTTGATTTTCCAGATATGTATTATCTACAAAGTTCCCAGGAAAAGTTAGGAAGAATACCCTATTGTGATACTTAGAATAAAAAGCTTTCTCAACTGGGAGAAAAGGGATTTAAGGAAGTTTCCTACAGCCAAGGATGAAGTCTAAATGAGGTCATGGCATGTTCACTTCAGTTCCAGGTAGGTGTTGGGAACAAAGGGAAGACTACTCCAAGGAAGCTGGATGAAGGTGTGTGAGCCAACATACAAGAGGAAGTAGAGGCAGCATGAGGTCATTTAGGGAAATTCTTCAAAGTAAAGAATGAGACCTAGGCTAGATCTGGAAAATTGGATATAAGGCTGTAGCTTCCTGGCTGTGATGGGGGTCAAAGAGCTCCATCCTGCCAGTCCTCTGGGACAACCATGCCTTGAAGATAAAGGGGAATCATCCATGACCTGAGTAGAAGGTTCTGGGGCAGGCAACCTGGCCTTGCGTGTCTGTTTTGGGGGTTGCAGCCTAACGGGGCCCCAGAAATGCTGGTGCTTGCTCACAGGAATGGAGTAATCAAATGTTCTTTCCATACCTAGTGGTGTCAGGGTAACATGTGTTGATAGCTGTGCAGCGGACCTCCAGACTAGGTCAGAGACTACTTTCAAACAGCTCCAATCTTTAGAGCAGTGGTTCTCAACCCTGGTTGCTGGTTAGAATCACCAGTTCAATCAGAATCAATAAGGATGGGACCCTGGCATCAGTATTTTTAAAAACTGCCCAGGTACTTTTTAAAAAATTTGAGGTATAATTGACATACAACGTTATATTGGTTTTGGATGTACAACATAATGATTTGATATTTGTATATATTGTGAAATGATTGCCACAATAAGTCTAATTAATATCCGTCGCCATATGTAGTAACAAAATCTTTTTCTTACGATGAGAACTTTTAAGATTTACTCACTTAGCAGCTTTCAAATATGCAATATAGTATTATTAACTATAGTTGCCATGCTGTATATTACATCCCCATGACTTATTTATTTTATAACTGGGAGTTTGTATCTTTTGACCCCCTTCACACATGGACCCACCCTGCACCCCCTGCCTCTGGTAACAACCAATCTGTTCCTGTATCTATCAAAGCTTGGTGCTTTTTAAAAAAACTTACATATAAGTGAGATCAAACAGTATTTGTCTTTCTCTCTCTGACTTCTTTCAATTAGCCTTTAAGGTCCATCCATGTTGTTGCAAATTGCGAGAGTTCATTCTTTTTTATGGCTGAATAATATTCCAGTATGTATACATACCACACTTTTTTAATCCATTTATCTGTCGATGGACACTTAGGTTGTTTCCATATCTTGGCTATTATAAATAATGCTGCAATGAACATGGGGTACATATATCTTTTCAAGTTAGTGTTTTTGTTTTCTTCAGATAAATAACTAGAAGTAGACTGCCTGGATCATATGGTAGTTCTATTTTTCCATAGTGCACCAATTTACATTCCCACCAACAGTCCACAAGGGTTCCCTTTTCTCCACATCCTTGCCAACACTTATTATTTTTTGTCCTTTTGGTAATAGCCATTCTAACAGGTGAGAGGTTATACCTCATTGTGTTTTTGACTTGCACTTCCCTGATGCTTAATGATGTTGAGCATCTTTCATGTACCTGTTGACCATCTGTATATGTTCTTTAGAAAAATCTCTACTCAGATGCTCTGCCTATTTTTTAATCGTATTGTTTGTTTGTTTGTTTTTTGCTGTTAAGTTGTATGAGTTCTTTATATATTTTGGATATTAGCATGTCATCAGATAAATGATTTGCGAATATTTTCTCCCATTCAGTCAGTTGCCTTTTCATTTTGTTCATGGTTTCTTTTACTGTGCAGAAGCTTTTTAGTTTGATGTAGTCCCACTTGTTTATTTTTGCTATTGTTGCCTTTGCTTTTGGTGTCAAACTTAAAAGATTATCACTAAGATTTATGTCAAGGAGCTTACTATTTTTTCTTCCAGGAGTTTTATGGTTTCAGATCTTACATTCAAGTCTTTATTTCATTTTGAGTTAATTTTTGTGCATGATGTAAGATAGTGGTCCAAGTTCATTCTTTTGCATGTGGCTGCCCAGTCCTCCCAGCACCATTTATTGAAGAGACTGTGTTTTCTCGATTGTATATTCTTGCTTCCTTTGTCATAAATTAATTGACTATATATGCATGGGTTAATTTCTGGGCTGTCTATTCTATTCCATTGATCTATGTGTATGTCTTTATGACAGTATAATTCTCTTTTGATTACTATAGCTTTGTAGTATAATTTGAAATCAGGCAGTGTGACGCTCCAGCTATATTCTTCTTTCTCAAGATTGCTTTGGCTCTTTGGGATCTTTTGTGGTTCCATACAAATTGTAGAATGGTTTGTTCTATTTCTGTGAAAAATATCATTGGCATTTTGGTAGGGATTTCATTGAATCTATAGATTGCTTTGGGTAGTATGGACAATTTTAACAATATTAATTCTTTTAATCCATGAGCATGGAATATCTTTCTAATTATGTGTGTCTTCACTATATTGATGAAATTTCTTTCATCAATGTCATACAGTTTTCAAAAGACAGGTCTTTCACCTTTTTGGTTAAATTTATTCTTACGTATTTTATTCCTTTTGATGCAATTGTAAATGAGATTGTTTTCTTAATTTCTTTCTGATAGTTTGCTACTAGTATAGAGAAATGCACAGATTTCTGTATGTTGATTTTGTATCCTGCAACTTTACTGAATTTATTTATTCTAACAATTTTTTTAGATTCTTTAGGATTTCCTATGTATAGTATCATGTCATCTGCAAATAGATGGTTTTACTTTTTTGTTTCCAATTTGGACCCCTTTTTTATCTTTTTCTTACCTAATTGCTCTGGCTAGCACTTCCAATACTGTGTTGACTAAAAGTGGTGAAAGTGGGCATCTTTGTTTTGTTCCTGATCTTAGAGGAAAAGCTTTCAGCTTTTCACCATTGAATATGATGTTAGCTGTGAACTTGTCATATATGGCCTTTATTATGTTGTTGTATGTTCCCTCTGTGCCTACTTTGTTGAGAGTTTTTATCATAAATGTATGTTCAGTTTTGTCAAATGCTTTTCCTGTGTCTACTGAGATAATTATTCAATATATTATTTTTATCATCCTTCATTTTGTTAATATGGTGTATCACGTTGATTTATTTGAAGATGTGGAACCATACTTATACATCTCTGGAATAAATTCCACTTTTATCATGGTGTATGATCCTTTGACTGTATTGTTGAATTCGGTTTGCTATTATTTTGTTGAGGATTTCTGCATCTATCTTAATCATGGATATTGACCTATAATTTTCATTTTTTGTAGTGTCTTTGTCTGGTTTTGGTGTCAGGGTAATGCTGGCCTCATAAGATGAGTTTGAAAGTATTCCCTTCTCTTCTGTTTTCTAGAAGAGTTTGAGAAGGATTGATTTTAATTCTTCTTTGAATGAGTGAATTCATTAGTTGAAGCCATATGGCCCTGGACTTTTGTTTGTAGAGAATTTTAAAATTACTGATTTAATCTTTTTAAGAGTAATCAGTCTGTTCAGATTTTCTATTTCTTCATGATTCAGTCTTGGAAGATTGTATGTTTCTGGGAATTTATCCATTTATTCTAGGTTGTCCAGTTTCTTGGCATATAATTGTTTATAGTAGTCTCTTATGATCCTTTGTATTTCTGTGGTATTGGTTGTAACATCTCCTCTTCCTTTTCTGATTTTTGTCTGTGTTCCCTCTCTTTTTTTTCTGGTGAGTATAGTTAAAGGTTTGTCAATTTTACTTAGCTTTTCAAACAACCAGCTCTGGTTTCATTGATCTTTTCTATTGTCTTCTTAGTCTCTTATATTTATTTCTGCTCTTTCCCTGTAGTATTTTTGGGCTTCATTTGTTCTTCTTTTTCTGGTTCCTTGAGGCATGGAGTTAGGTTGTTTATTTGAGATTTTTTCTTGTTTCTTGAGGTAGGCATTTATCACTATGAATGTCCCTCTTAGAACTACTTTTGCTGTGTCCCATTAATTTTGGTCTGTTGTACTTCCATTTTTGTTTATCTCATGGTATTTTTTAAATTTTGCTTTTGATTTCTTCATTATCCTATTGGTTGTTCAGTAGCATGTTGTTTAATCTCCACATGTTTGTGAATTTTCCACTTATCTTCATGTAATTTATTTCTAGTTTTACAATATTTTGGTTGGAAAAGATGCTTGATGCAATTTCAGTCTTTTCAAATTTGTTAAGTCTTGTTTTGTGGCCTAACTTATCTATCCTGGTGATTCATGTGCACTTGAGAAGAATGTGTATTCTGTTGCTTTTGGATGGAATTTTCTGTATATATCTGTTAAATCTATCTCATCTACCATGTCATTTAAAGCTTATGTTTTCTTACTGATTTTCTGTCTGGATGATATATCCATTGATGTAAGTGGGGTATTAAAGTCCCTTACTATTATTGTATTGCTGTCTATTTCTTTCTTTTGGTCTGTTAATATTTGCTTTATATATTTAGGTGCTCCTATCCTGGTGCATAAATATTTACAAATGTTATATCTTCTTGTTGGATTGACCCTTTTATCAGTATGAATGGCCTTCTTTGTCTCTTATTACAGTCTTTGTCTTAAAGTTTATTTTGTCTGATATAGGTATAGCTACCCCAGATTTCTTGATTTCTATTTGCATGGAATATCTTTTCTTCCATCCCTGCACTTTCAATCTGTGTATATCCTTACATCTGAAGTGAGTCTCTTGTAGGCAGCAGGTAGATGGGTCATTTTTTTTTTTTTAAATCCACTTAGCCACTCTGTCTCTTTGGGTTGGAGAATTTAGTCCACTTACCTTTAAAGTAACTATTGATAGGTATGCACTTACTGCCATTTTGTTAATTGTTTTCTGGCTGTTTTTTAGTCCTCTGTTCCATTTTTCTTCTCTTGCTCTCTCCTTTGAGGTTTGGTGACTTTCTTTCTTGGTATGCTAAGATTCCTTTCTCATTATCTTTTGTGTATCTACTGTAGATTTTTGCTTGGTGGTTACCATGAGGCTTTCATATAACAACTTATATTTTTAACAGTCTATTTTAAGTTATTAACAAGTTAAGTTTGAATGCATTCTAAAGCGCTACAGTTTTACTCTCCCCACCACATTTTATGTTTTTGTTTTATATTTTACATCTTTTTATCTTGTGTATCCCTTAACTAATTATTGTAGTTATAATTTTTTTTATACTACTTTTGTCTTTTAACCTTCATACTAGCTTTGTAAGTGATTAATTCACTACTTTTACTATATATTAACCATTACCAGTGAGATTTATACTTTCATATGTTTTCTTGTTACTAATTAGCACCCTTTTTTTTTTCAGCTTAAAGAAGTCTTTTTGACATTTCTTGTAAGGCCGGTTTGGTGGTGATGAACTCCTTTTAGCTTTTGCTTGTCTGGAAAATTCTTTATCTCTCCTTTAATTCTGAATAATAACTTTGCCAGGTAGAATACTCTTGGTTGGAAATTTTTTTCTTTTGACACTTTGAATATATCATGCCAGTCCCCTCTGGCCTGTAAGTTTCTGCTGAAAAATCTGCTGGTACTCTTATGTGGGTTCTCTTGTATGTAACAAGTTGTTTTTCTCTTGCTGCTTTTAAGAATCTCTCCTTGTCTTTAACTTTTGACATTTTAATTATAATGTATCTTGGTGTATGTTTCTTTGGCTTCATCTTACTTGGAATCTCTGGGCTTCCTGGATCTGGATGTCTGTTTCTTCCCCCAGGTAGGGAAGTTTTCAGCCATTATTTCTTCAGATAAGTTTTCTGCCCCTTTCTCTCTCACTAGCCCACTTGATGTTGTCCCATAAGTCCCTTAAGCTGTTTTAACTTTTTTCATTCTCTTTTCTTTTTGCTGCTCTAATTGGGTGAGTCCCTCTGCCCTGTCTTCGAGTTCTCTGATCTTTTCTTCTGCTTAATCTGGTCTGCTGTTGAGCCCCTCTAGTGTGTTTTTCAGTTTAGTTATTGTATTCTTTAGTTCTGTGACTTCCGTTTGGAACTCCCTTATATTTTCTATCTCTTTGTTGAAGTTCTCAATGTGTTCATTCAGTGAGCCTTTTTATGATCATTACTTTGAATTCTTTTTTTTTTTAACATCTTTATTGGAGTATAATTGCTTTACAATGATGTGTTAGTTTCCGCTTTATAACAAAGTGAATCTGCAATACATATACATATATCCCCATATCTCCTCCTTCTTGCATCTCCCTCCCACCCTCCCTATCCCAGCCCTCTAGGTGGTCACAAAGCACTGAGCTGATCTCCCTGTGCTATGTGGCTGCTTCCCACTAGCTATCTATTTTACATTTGGTAGTGTATAAGCTGGGACGAAGTGAGAGAGTGGCATATATACTTTGAATTCTTGATCAGAAAAATTACTTATCTCTCTTTCATTAGGTTTTTTTTTTCCTGAGGTTTATCTTGTTCTTTCTTTGGAACATATTCCTCTGTTTCTTTATTTTACTTGACTGTCTGTGTTGGTTTCTATGCATTGGATGAAACAGCCACTTCTCTCAATGTTAAAGCGTTGAACTTTGTTGTTCAACCGTGTCCTAGGTATTTGTAGTCTCTCAAACTTTTTTAATTATCCAAGTGGCCTATTTTATTTTTAATTGCTCCTAGTAGTTGAGGATGTGCTAAGACCAGTCAGGGTCCCAAAGGGGAGGATCTCAGTCAGCACCTTGATTCAGGCTGATTGGAAGCCAGATCCTCAGGCAACAGCTTTTAAAGAATGCAAATACAGGCATACCTCATTTGCACTTTGCTTTATTGTGTCTCATAGATACTGAGTTTTATACAAGTTGAAAGTTTGTGGCAACCCTGCATCAAGCAAGTCTATTGGCATCATTTTTCCAGCAGCATTTGCTCATTTTGTGTCTCTGTTTCACATTTTGGTAGTTCTCATAGTATTTCAAACTTTTTCATTAGCATTATATTTGTTATGGTGAGCTGTGATCAGTGATATTTGATATTACTATTGTAATATTCGCTTTATTATGGTGGTCTGGAATCAAACCTGCAATATCTCCAAGGTATGCCTGTATATACAGTCCTGTGGTACCACAAGTGTAAGCCCTGATGACCCCAGAGCCAGGTGATGTGGAAGTGTCCTCTGGGCACCAGATGCAAAAATCAGGTCTCCAGATGAGTGTATTAGCTCCTTTCTGGGAGATACTGGTGAACTGTAGCAAGCCAGAGGGAGTGCACAAAGATGGTGTCTCCTGGCCTACATTCCCTGAGACCACCTCTGTAGCCTCTAGATGTGTGCCAAACCTGTTGCCTGTCTCTAAGGCTGAAGTTCCAGGACTAGCAGGTAGGCCTCTGTTATAGAAAGGCTAGTCGTGTGTTTCAGTCTGTTGTCAGTTTGGTGCCCCGGGAGTGGTAGCCTGCCAAGAACTACCAATAGTCTCTCCAATTGTTATAGTCCAGTGCGACCCAGGGACACAAGCTTCCCTGACCACCAGAATCAGGTGATCAAGGGATGTCCCTTGAGTGGCATTTGTATAAGCCAGGGCACCAGATGTAAAAACTGGGGTACCAGATGCATATAAGAGCTCCCTTGAGAGATGCTGGTGCTCTGGAGCACAGTAGAGGGAGAGTGCAAAGTTAGTCCCTGCCCTCCAAGGTCTCAGGAAGGGTTTACTTATAGTCAGCCCTTAGATGTATGTTTAATTAGAAGACTACCCCTCAGGATGCAGCTATGATGATAAGCTGATAGGCTTCTTTTCAGAGAGTATGAGCTCCTGGGTCTATTGCCTCTTGCTGTGCCCTGGGGGTGGTAGCTGTTTAAGAACTCTTTCTCCATTCATTACAGTCCTGGGGGACCCACACGTATAAACCCTGCTGGCCATCAGGGCCAGGCAATGTAAACGAGATCCCTGAGAGTAGCCACAATAATCAGGGCACCAGAGAAGGGTACAAACTCCTTTCTGTACAATACCAGTGAGCTGGGGCGAGGCTGAGGGAGATTGCATGCACCAGCCTCTGTTCTCTGAGAGCCCCTTCTTAGGCTTCTATAAGTATGCCAAACCAGAAGCCTGCCCCTCAGGCCAAAGCTCCTGCAAGCAAATAGGCCTCTTTCTCAGAAAGACTGGGGAGTGTGTTTCTGTCTGCCTTTTGTGCAGTACCCTGGAAGTGGTTGTCTGCCAAGAACTGTCTCTCTGATTGTTACAGACCCATAGGACCCAGGAACGCAAGCCCTCCCTTGGCCACCAGAGCCAGGAGATCAAGGGGAGGCCCTTGGGTGGCAGCTGCAAAACTAGGTCACCAGACATAAAAACTTGGTCACCAGATGTGTGTAGAAGCTCTCCCCTGGGAGATACTGGTGCTTAGGAGGGAGAGCTCAAAGATGGTACCCACTGGCTGGAACAAGGCCAAGGAGGAATGTGAAGATGGCACTGACTGAAAAAAGGGAAAAAAGAAGGACAAGAAAAAGAAAAGAGAAAAAGGAAAAGAAAAAAAAAGGAAACGAGAAAAGAGAAATAAAAAGAAAAAAAAACGATGGCATTTGCTGGCTTTAGCAAGGCAGAGGAAGCAGGAACATGGTGACCATCAGCCTCCATCCCCAGGGAATATCCCAGCAAGCCCATTTAATCCATTACCAAGTCCTGTTCATTTTTTTTTTTTTGTCAAGGTTTTTGAATCTATCCACTTTTTCCCTCTGGGGTCATCATCACCATCCGGGCCCATCAACCGTTTTCTCTTGCTTGGGTGACTATAATAGTTTCTGAATTTGTCCATATTCATGTGGCCACCTCCCTACTCTGCACCACATCTTTCATCTACTCTGAAGGCCAAGTAATCTTTTCACAAGTCAAATCTGTTCGTACCAGTGTTCTAGTTTAAAATACTTCTGCACCTTCCCTAGACCAACACCTCAGCTTGGTGTGCAAGGACCTTCGTTACCTGGCCCCAGCTTAGCTCTCCAGCCTTATTTTACGTTTCATTCCACCTTGCTCTTTCTGCTCTAGATACACTGGGCTGCTTTCAGTTTGTCCTACCTGCCATCTTTCCTCCTGCTTCTGGACCTTGGCACATGCAATCTCCTTTACCTGGAATGTTCTTCCATTTACTCCTACTCATCCTTTAGTTCTTAGTTCAAACATCACCTCCTCTCAGACTGCATGGACCAGGGCAGCCCCCTATTAATGATGTTCATAGCGCTGTTTCTCTTCTTTAGAACACTTGCTACAGTTACACTTGATCCATACCAGAGGTGGAAAAATTGACTTATTAATCAATTTGTAGGTAAATATAATCAGTCTAAGAGCTCAGCTTCTAATATATTTACACATTTGAACTCTTAGCAAATGTCTGTTATCTAACCAAAGTTCTTTGAAAAGAGTATGTGCATTTAAAAAGGCTAGAAATAAACAACAAAACATGGTTACCTTTGAATGATAGGAATGTGGAGGACTTTCCCCCATCTTTTTCTGCTCCTTGTATTTTCCAAAATTTCTAGAATGATATAAGTTACTTTTACATGAATGAAAAATGCAATAAATGTAAAACTGTGTCCAGATGGTATATAGAGAGATTATGACTAGAAATAAAACAACAGTGTGTAACGTGGTCTCTTTAGTTTTACCCTATATTTTCTCACGTGGCAAAGCCAGAAAATACCATTCGTGTTTGTAAGCTTTTTAAGATGACCTGAGAGTTCAATGAATTGAGGATGTTACTTCCTTGATCGACAGATCTGACTCTTGTGGAGCCGTCTCTTGAATTGCTTGTGTTCCCTTCCACGCCTGGAAGGTGCGTTGGCAGTAATCTCAAGGAGCCAGGACAGCTCCTTCCAGCTTCACACACAGATTCAGCTGTTGAGCTTCTGGAGGGGCTCCAGGGCCTGCTCAGGAATGTGTTCAAGCTTGCACCCCTATCCTGGCAATGCCGTGGGAGGAATGGGACTGCAACATCTGCCTTTGCCCAAGTCTTCATGATTTGAAGTTCCCTCTCCTGTGTTCTGCTGCTGTCTCAGGCCAGGCAGAGGGCGAATGGAATCTAGGCTTCCTTATTATAAAGACTGTATAGCCAAGTCAGTAAACATTCTCTCTCTAGGGCTCGAGGTGTACCATATATACCTTTCAATGCATCACCAAAAACCAAGTGTTAAAATCAGTATTTGCCTTAGGCTAAGGCCCAATACCATCATTCAGAATGACTTTTGAGATATGGAAACAGAAAATTGTATCATATTATGAGTTTAGGTATTATTTAATTATTATCTCCTTGAGGTAGTAATTTTTTTATTTTTTATTATTTTTTTTTGCTTTTCTGTTCACTTCTCTTTTTTAAAATCTATTTATTAATATTTTATTTTTGGCTGTGTTGGGTCTTCGTTGCTGTGCATAGGCTTTCTCTAGTTGTGATGAGCGGTGGCTGTTCTTCGTCGTGGTGCGCAGGCTTCTCATTGCAGTGGCTTCTCTTGTTGCAGAGCACGGGCTCTAGGCACGCAGGCTCAGTAGTTGTGGCATGCGGGCTCAGTAGTTGTGGCACGCAGGCTCAGTAGTTGTGGTGCACGGGCTTAATTGCTCCACAGCATGTGGGATCTTCTCCGACCAGGGCTCGAACCCGTGTCTCCTGCATTGGCAGGCGGATTCTTAACCACTGTGCCACCAGGGAAGTCCGAGGTAGTAATTTTAAGGTAACAAAGCTGGCCTTTTGCTTTTGCTTCATCCTCAGAAGATGAGAAAAATTCCCAAGTAGAATTTTTCCCAAAATGGTTCATGCCTTAATGGAATTAAACAAATAAAAACTGAATATAGTGCTTAAAGGTTAATTAGTTTAATATCATGAAAGCAACTACACCACATAATTCTACAAAGATTAGAATTATGATATAATCTAATTTCTATCATTATTTGACTTATTATTTATCTGATTATAAACATATGTACCTCAAAATAAGTATATATTCTCTCTATAGTTACAGAGCTAGTGCTTGATTTAGTTGTCAATCAATTTCTTTATTTAAGTGACTGAAAAAAATTTTAGTAATTTTTCTTTATATAAAATTAACAGTTTCATAATTAACATTAATTATTGCAACATTTTATTCTTGCAGTAAGAAACCTACATTTTTACTTCTGCTGATAGAATCTCAGTGTACTAGGCATATAAGGATATTTTCAATTCTGGTTTCATCTGAAATGCGAATATGTATATTTGGAATTGATATTCTGACACTAAGAATAAAATACATTCCTTGTTCTCATTATTGACATTGTCCTACTATTTGTATATAATGCTAACTTGGACCACTCAGAAGATCAAGGGTGCCAGAAAAGACATTGATCTACATAGACATACAATTATTGGGTCTTCTGAAGGCCAAGACCAATTTAACTAGCAGTTTTTGGCTGCAGCTGTACTTCAGTTGAATTAATTATAGCAACTATTTCATTTGACCAAAGGTTTATGGAGCATCTTCTAAGTGCTAGGCATCTAGTTGGCTTAGGATCTACGATAATGAATGAGAATAAAATAACCTTGTTTTATTTACCTTTAGGTAGCTCAAATGCCCCAGCCTAATTTACCCTTTACATTAGATAATTCAAAATAGTTCAAATCTCTACTTGATGTAAGAATTCCATTATTTTACCAGCTTGCCTTTCTTGTATGCTGTTTTGAATCCCTGAGATATCCCAAGCCAGTTGTTAATGAACATCTTAACCAGCTGCCTGGTTCTAGACCGCTGCATCATTCTTTTGCCGGTCACTGACTTCCTTAAGTCCCTTGCTGCTGCTCTCCCATGGATGGCTTTAACCCCAGGTGCCATTCCAGACTCTCACACAATTCCTCCCAATAGGAAGATCAACTGTGATGTTTGCATGATTTCACTGATGGCTTCAGGATTAAAAAAAAAAAAGGAAAAGGAAATACAGATAGAGAACTTCACAGTTGTTCCTGGATATAGAGGTTCTCTGAGGTCACAGACCAAAGCCCTCCATAGGCATTCTCTATTGTTCAGCCTTCTTTGCCCAGACTCAGGCCTGTCTCTGTTCCAGGGATCAGTTTACCTCCCCATGAAGGGAATGCCTGGAACAAGTCTCTCATACCTGCATACAGATCCCCTGTCCCCCAGGCCCAGAGGCAGTCACAGGTTCGTGCCTCTTTGTCTACTTCCTGCCCCCATCAATCTTGTGGTAAGACTCACAGTGGAACGATATTTTCCTTTTGTGGTAATCCTACACCCATCCACAGAGGTGTGGTCTTTCCCTAAAATAATTCATGACAAGAGCAGTACTTTTCCCAGAGATGAGTTTATTAAACTGAAATGACCCCAAGTATGGGGCTGAAACAGTATAGTGCAGTTTGAGCTTCAGGGATCCCATACCGTTCTTCTTTCTAAGGTAAGATGGGCTCACATTCTTCCTGTGGCTTCCAGTCTTTACCTCTGAATCAGCTGCCTTTTATTTAAATTATTATAAAAGACAATTGGATAACTGTGCAGTCAGGGCCAGTTTTAGAGAAAGTTGTTAAGTATAAAATTTCCTGACATGTTGCATCCTCATCATTTAAAAATCACTCCTTTAGGGACTTCCCTGGTGGTCCAGTGGGTACGGCTCTGCGCTCCCAATGCAGGGGGCCTGGGTCAGATCTCTGGACAGGGAACTAGATCCCACATGCATGCTGCAAGCAAGAGTTCGCATGCCGCAACTAAAAGTCTGCATGCTACACCTAAGGAGTCCGCACCCTGCAACTAATAAGTCTGCATGCTGCAACTAAAAGATCCCACATGCCACAACTAAAGATCCTGCATGCCACAACGAGGATCCCGCATGCCGCAACTAAGACCTGGTGCAGCCAAAATAAATAAATAAATAAATATTTTTTAAGAAAATCACTCCTTTAGATAGTCACTGACTATCCTATCATGTCTTTTCCCCCAAAGCGGCAACTCAAGGAACAACTTTCTTATTCCTTGACCTGTACCAAAATATCTTATTTTCTCATGGATGTTAAATGCGTGGCCATCTAACCTGATAAAATAATACAAAAAAGACATAGGATACTTGGTCTGGTTGTCTGGACTTCTCTTACCTTCAGATAAGCCTGAATGGCTATCATGGCAGAGCGCTGCCCACTGCTCTGTTTAAAATTGGATACCTCTGAAGGTCCTTCTGTGCTATGCAAGTGAAGCATGTAATTTAAGATAGTCTGATAAAAACACTTTAAAATAGAAAGTGAGATTTTTCTCTTCTTCCACTTAAACTCACTGTTACCTTCCCCTTAGCCAGAAAATTGACATTATAAGTGTTATCATCACCACGCATATTATTAGCCTAGAAATTATATCATCTGAGGTCAAAATTGGATGTTGAGACTCTGATATCTTGCTTCTCTACCACCTCTAGGTCCTTTTCCCAAGACCTCTGGAACTAAATATATTCTGGTTGCAAGTGGCTGCTAACAGGAGCTGAACTTATTTTTCTCCTAAGAGGGAGGTAGTGTGGTGAAACCTGCCCTAGGACTAATAAACTGGGACTTGATGGATGGAATGCACACCCCACTCCCAGGCATTGCATTCTCCCTAGAGTGGCCCATGAGCATGGTGTTGGAGGTTTGGGGGATCATCTGTGAGAATAACTCTGGGAGAAAGTAAAATAGGGATAAAAGTTATGAAGGGTGCTGGTACTCTGCAGAGGTTACAGGAGAATTCTAGAATAGCCATTCATTTCATTTTAAAGGTTTCTTTCTTACTACTAAAAAATATATATATATATTTAAATAAATCTAAAGCACAATTTATTTCTAGGACAAATGGCAATCAGAAAAGCACAGGTAAGCTGGCTTTATCTTTTATAAGATAATACAAAGAAGTCATTTTTTAGATTTCAAATTTAAAAGGAAGCGTTATGATGTATGTCCTGTTTCTGTGAAATACCATGTGTTAATTAGCAACATGGGCAAGTCCACCTACCTCCAAAGAAGCTAAATTTTCAGATGGAAGTGTCATCATTACTCAGTTGAGTCAAGGATTTTGGTTGCTTGAGTTGAAATATAACACTTAGATTTCAATGATTCAGTGAGATGATGCAAGGTTAAAAATTAGTTACTGGTTTTCCTTATGTTTTTACAATGGATTAGTTTTATAAACAAGGCTAAAATATTAATGATGAGTTTATTTTCAGAATTCTTTATCTGTTTTTTATTATTTAGTTCAGTAATTCTTATGATAAGTTTTAATATTTTAAGAGAAGACACAAAGTAATATGTTTGAACATAACTTTTATATGACACTGATATTTTCGAAAGTTTAATGAGAAAAATGGCTTTGTGACACTGTAGTATTTTGGATTTAGGAACTACAGCAAAAATATTGATATACGTGCAGTTCAAATCACATTTCAATTATAACAGAATTATTTTCTGCAACTCAGCTATAGGAATTGCTTAAACCTGATTTATGTGTAGTCTGAATAGATTTTAATGAAGAAAATGGCCTTTGTGGAGAGGTGAAAGGAATAAATTCATTTGGAAAATTTTGTGGAATTGAGTTCTTTAAATTGGTGGCATCAGGGTAAAGTATTTATGGAACAAATAGGTTTAACATATCAAAATTAGTACTATTTTAACAATTCTCTGAAGGTTATTATTTAGCCTATGGTATAGTGCATAATGGCACTTTGCAATAGGGTGTGTGGGAGTAAATGAGTTCTTGGCATACCATATACATAGAATCAATATCTTTATGATCATACTCTGTACTATAACTTATTTTCTGAATTTTAAACATTCAACTGGTGAACCCTCCAAATATGGATTAGTCTTTAGTTTCTCCTTCCCTTCCATAGAGCTCCAAGCCAACTTGGATCAACAGAACTGCTCAAAGCCAGTATCTTTGAGTTTTTTCCCCAGGCAGAATCCATCACAAGCAACGATCCTTTCTTTATCTGAACTCTTCATCCCTCATAGCACAGTACTATCCACCTCAGCCAAATCTTTTTCATGCATACCCCTTTTCCCTTAGCTTTTGCCCAATTATTCTCTGAATATTGTTCTCCTTTTTCTTCTGTGAGAGTATCTTTTTCTTTATTCGAGTTGAGAACTGAAAACATTGTAATAATCACACTGATAAGTATAAAAATGCTGGTAACATTGGTATTAACTAAAATGAAAAATTTATATATGTTAAAGTGGAACTGAGCAAAATAAAAAGCCAAGGCCATCTTCATTACCCAGGATTCTTCAGGTACTGTAAAGGCTCCTTTAAAATCTTTACTTAGGTTATAACTTATCACTATACCCTTATCTAACTAAATGAAAATCAGCACTTAAAAGTAAACAAAATTTTATCTTAGTCTGTTTTACTCTTTTTCTATTTCAATTACTAGATTACCATATATTGTGTTTCTATTATTTTGTGTTTCAGATGTTCTGCATTTCAACCTCATCAGAGATTAAATTGATGTTTATGGGCTAATCTGGACAGCTAAAAACAGTTTGTTTCACTACATCTGTAAGAAAATATGTTCAAATTCCCACTGGCTGACTTATAAAGAGGCTTTTGGAATACAACCCAATGTAAGTTGCAGACATAATGTGTTTTTGTCTTTGTTATTCACCTCCTCCCCAAGTTAGGGCATGTGTCTGTTGGCAGGTGTGCAGGTGTGTGTGTATTATGTATACCTTGATGTCTACACATACCCTTTTTCATAGTATGGATTCGTAGCATCCTTTATTCCTTCCTTCAATAGATATTTGAATGCCTATTATGTAAAATTTGCAGTTCTAGGCTCAAAGGTTATCCAGAAATGAGGTTACTGCCCCCACAGAGCTCACACTGTATTGGGGAAACAGACATAAATCAAATAATTGTACAAATACATATGACATGCACATGGTGAGAGATGTTCTGAAGAGAGGTCACATAGCACGATGTGAGCATGTACCCAGGGATCTGCCTTATCTCCGGGGTCAGACAGGTTTCCAGGAGAGGGTAATGCTCCAGCTAAGATCTCAGAGGTGAGCAGGAGTTAAAAGGGCAAAAGAATTGAGAGGTGATGGGAGGAGGGGCAAGGGTAGAGTGGAAAATGCTCCAGACAGAGGAACACATGTTCAAAGATCATATTTGCTCAGTTAAGTGCTTTTGATAATTTTTTCCAAGCGTGATCACTGAGTAGCTGGGAGATTTTAGCTTAAACCATACCATGAAATTAATCATAATCATACTAGAAAATAAGAAGGCATATATTTCACAAGCATTTGTACTTTTTTTTTTAGGTATGAAGTATTCCTTAAGCCCTGACAACTACCCTGAAGATGGAATTATGAATATGGCAACTTTTCTACGGGGCTTTGAAGATAAGGGAATAAAGAACGACAGACCTGAGGAACAGCTGAGTAAAGAGAAAAAGAAAATTCTGTTCTCCTTCTGTGAGGTGTGCAACATCCAGCTAAACTCTGCAGCCCAGGCCCAAGTCCATTACAACGGCAAATCTCACCGCAAACGAGTCAAGCAGCTGAGTGATGGACAGCCTCCGCCCCCAGCCCAGGGCTCCGGACCACCGCTGGCCAGCCCCAGCACTTACACCAGCACAGGTAGGTGGGAGGGCCTGGGGGCCCATTTCCTGCTGGGAGACGTGCTTCTGTTCTAGAAAATGAAAGATTTAGAGCAAGGCTTATCTTTCCCCTTAAAACTACCACCACAATGTATATTCTTTTCCCTACAGGTAAAATCCAAGAGCTGTCTGCTACTTCTCAGGATACATTTTTTATTGTTATTAATATATATTATACTAGACACAAATATATATAAACACAAAATTTGTATATCAGCCCATTGACATAGTTCTGTATCTCCGTAGTTTGTGAACAGTCCTTAATATATTTTGAAATGTGTTTAAAATGGATCAGTGATATCAATTTTTTTCTCCTCTCTGCAGAATTAGGCTTTCTTTGGCTTTCTTGCTCTGCTTTCCGTTGAGTAGCGTACTATTACGTGGTATATAAAAAGCTCCAGTTTTATTTATAACATCCATGATGCAGGAAAGGAGCATTAATCTTGTGCGCTAGACGTGTTATATTCTTTTAGGGAGTTGGCAGCAGTGTGTCGGTGGTGTTCTAACAATAGGAACAGCCATTGCCAAAACCAACAAGGCTTACCTCTGAGCTCCAGCACCACCGCAAGCACTTTCCCTGCCTCTTGCCTCTCACCCTTTCCTGTGGGCTGGATAGAGGCAGAAGCTTGGAGATTCTCTCATTCTTGCATCTGCCCTGAATTCTAAACAGTTTTGCAAACCCTGTATCTTATCCTTGGGCAATGCTGCCTCCTTCATATTGCTGGCCTTTGGTCTGTTAGTTGTGAGACAACTAAAGAAAAATGTGAAATGTACTGTTTTCCATGGTGAAGGTTTCTACAAAAAGTAGGCCTCCTCCGCAGGTTTACTTGGGAGGCCAGGATAAGCCTCCTCCTAAATGTGAGGAAAAGCTCCAAATTCCTCTCTAGCAAGTGTTTGCTTTGGTAATGAACCTTCAACTTGAAGTGAGATGACGCGGTGCAGCCCTTTGTTGGAATTTCACTTGGTGCTGTTGCATAGTTTTTGATTTCGTTAAGTTATACCATGATCCATATTAAGCTCCGGTAAAAATGGCTTGTATGTGTTTGCTGTAAATTAATAATTTTTCTATTTCAAGCTAAACCTAATTACTTTTTACCCAGTATATGATTTAATTTTATTAGATTATTTTCCTCAGTCAGTACTTACCATGCTGTGAAAGAACTTAAAGAAACTTATAGGATATAAGATACACAATTATTACAATAGTGAAAGATAACTTTTCTGTTTTGTATTTACTTATTATGATGATAATTGTTACCATCATATATTCATTTGTTATTCACAAATGCATTAATTTATGTGTATTTACATATTAAAAATATAGTTGGTGTTAGAGTAAAAACTGATTACTGTCTTATATCTAAATCAGAGAGCAAATAGCCCTGAGTAAAGGTTTGAATTACATTTGTTAGAATCCAAATATCTATGTTTAAATTGAGGTTAACCTGTGGTTTCTAAAAGAGGTAATGTTAGTAGCTAACATTAACTGAACATTTTCTATGGGACATATTTTGGTCCTAAAAGCTTTATAGGAATTTTCTCGTTTAATCTTCTCATGAACCCTGAGGTAGGTACTAAGATTATTCCTAATTTACAGAATAGGAACAGAGGCACAGAGATAAAATTTGTCCAGGTTCATACAGCGTGGAAATGGCAGATCAGAGTTCCAACCATATTTAATTAATAGTGAAGCCATAATTCTTCGTCACTACCTTGCTGCTGTTTTCTACCATGCAATAAACTCAGGTTAAATTCAAACCAATATGCTGTAATATATTTGTGGTCACAAATGGTTTTTATCATGGAAAACTACCTTTCTCTGATGGGTTTTGAAAACAGACATGTAAAGCTCCAATTCATGAATTTCTCCATTTTTCTCCCATACTAATGAAATTAGCTAGCTGATATAAAATACATTTAGCTAAGACATACACAGAATATTATGTATATATTCTATAAATAAAACATAGCTCATCAACTAGTATAACACAATATATTAATATATAGGAAAATGGGTAAGAAAATGAGACAGCTTTTCAAGTTTTATATTAGGCACAAAGGACAGTTTTCATATGCTGATAATATAGTCAGTGATTCATTCTCAGAAGATCTGGGTTTAACATATGATGAAGGCAAGTCACTTAACCTCCGAAACTGGTTAGCATAATCCTCCCATCTGAAAAAAAAAGTAGGTATAATAATGTTTCCTCTTTGAAATGGAAATTGGACATAGGTGTATGTACAAAGATGATTATGACATGATTTATAATTCCAAAATATTAGCTGTATCCTGAATGTCCAATAGGAGAAAAGTTAAATACGTTATAGTACATTTATAAGATGAATGATAGAAACCATAGTCATTAAAAATTGTATTTCTGAAGAATACCTAATGAAAGGTGAAACTGCCTGTGGGATCATGCTAAACGAAACAGCAGGAACTAGAGTGGAATATACCTTAGTCCTGTTATGTGTGCATGTGCACATTATCTACTGTTTAGAGTCTCAACTCGATGAGGAGTCAGCCTGACATGGTTTTATTTGTTTCCAGTCACTTTCCTTAGTTTTGATCAATCGAATATCTATTTCCTACTGGGTAGCAGCTCCCTTAAACACCTTCTCAGACCGTAACTTTTCACATTTGTATACTCAGAGGGACTCTTTGATTTAGAAGACGGTTCTACTTATAAAAACATCCATTTCATAGCCAAATTAAGATTTGGCTAGATGGACTCACATTTAGAGTGGAAGGTGAGGCACAGTCGGCTCTCCTGCCACCCCTCCCTCTGCCTGCCCTTCTGCCCAGGTGGTGGGAAACCATGGAGGGATGGAAGGGTGGAGGTGTCCTTACCTTACAGCCTTGACAAAGTTGTAATGCTATTCTTGGTAGGTAATTACTATTCTGGTTGTCTCTGTGGGTCACAGATGCTCTTAACAGACCTTATGGATGAAGAGCTCCCCTCAAATGGTCCCTTAGACATTGGGAGTCCCTGAGATTTAGCTGCATCTTCCTCTTCTCTCATCTGTGTACCAACTCTTGGGGCTTGAGATCATGTGCAGAATCCATCTGACAACTAACATTCCTCTTGAAAACCTAGAGCTGCTGGGGCCCAGGCAGGTAGAGGTGCAGTAGGTGGAGGTAGGGGGCTTCTCTCCACATTTCTCTTGCCTGCTCAGGTAACACAGAGGAGGCTGGCAAGTCCACTGACAAAGCAGGTACTTAATCAGGGAACAAAATGCCTATCTCCCTTTTTTGCCCATCACTTGGCTTTAGGGACTTATCCCCCCTCCCAAAAAAAAAGATATATTAGAGTCTTAATCCCCAGTACTTCAGAATGTGACCTTATTTGGAGATAGAGTCTTACAGAGGAAATTAAATTAAAATGAGGCCATTAGGGTTGACTCTAATCCAATATTTCCCCTTATAAAAAGGGGAAATCTAGACATAGAGACAGATGCACATATAGGGAAGATGGTGTGAAAACACAGGGAGAAGATAATTGTCTTCAAGCTGAGGAGAGAGCCCTGGAACTGATCCTTCCCTTAGAACCCTCAGAAAGAACCCACCGTACAGTACCTTGATTTTGGACTTCTAGCCTCCAGAACTGTGAGATGATAAATTTGTATTGTTAAGCCACCCAGTTTGTGGTACTTTGTTACAATAGCCCTAGCAGATTAATACAGGGAGAAAAATAGTAGCACATCTCCTCCCCAAAGGAGAAAAGATGTGGTAGTAGACATAACCTTCTAAGAACTTCATTTCAGAGGGAACGTCCCCTCCTCTCTGTCAGTCTTATTATGGTTTTGGGGTTGGCAGGGTAGGAGTGGGGTCCACAGGGTGGTGGTTGGGACTTGAGCCATTTTTCTGAATAAGAGGTGATTGACCCCCGAACATTGATAGTTCTTTCACTAAATTTAGAATTTAGTGTGTTCCTTCTGGAAGAACAGGAAGATTCTTAGAGTTTACCTAAAACTATTTTAGAACACTCTAGGCTACAGGAGGAAGAATCTGAAGGGAAGCAAAGAGAGCTTAAATAGCTTAAATAGGGATCCTTCACACGCAGATGAAGTTTTGTAAGATACAAAGGAATTTATCATTAGCAGTTTACTTTTAAAGATGGGCTGAAGGAAGCTTTTCAAATAGAGAGGAAATGATAAAAGAATGAATCATAGAACAAACTGTATCAGTAAGGGTTCTCCAGAGAAACAGAATCAATAGGATATATATATAGAGATAGATAGATAGATAGATAGATACATATATATGTGTGTGTGTGGTGTATATATACATATATAATAAGGATATTTATTAAAGGAATTGGTTCATATGATCATGGAGACTGACAAGTCCCAAGATCTGCAGTCAGAAAGCTAGAGACTCAGGGGAGCTGACGGTGTAGTTTCAGTCCAAAGACTGGCAGGCTTGAGACCCAGGAAAAGCTGATGTTTCAGTTTAAGTTGGAAGGCAGGAAAAAATTGATAGCCCATGTGGAAGGCAGTTAGGCAGGAGGAATTCCCTCTTATTCAGGTGAGGGCCAGTCTTTTGTCCTATTCAGGCCTGCAACTGACTGGATGAGGCCGATCCATATTAGAGAGAGGAATTTGTTTTACTGAGTTTATAGATTCAAATGTGAAATTCAACATAAATCGCAACAATATCGTTTTGGATCCGTCTCCTAGAGTAATGGAAATAAAAATAAACAAATGGGACCTAATTAAACTTAAATGCTTTTGCACAGCAAAGGAAACAGTAAACAAAATGAAGAGACAACCTACAGAATGGGTTGCAAACAATGGGCTTAATTTCCAAAGTATATAAACAGCTCATACAGCTCAATATCAAAAAAACAACCCAATCAAAAAATGGGCAGAAGACCTAAATAGACATTTCTCCAAAGAAGACATACAGACGGCCAACAGACACATGAAAAGATGCTTAACATCTCTAATTATTAGAGAAATGCAAATCAAAACTACAATGAAGGTATCACCTCACACCGGTCAGAATGGCCATCATCAAAAAGTCTATAAATAATAAATGCTAGAGAAGGTGTGGAGAAAAAGGAACCCTCCTACACTGTTGGTGGGGATGTAAATTGGTGCAGCCACTATGGAAAACAGTATGGAGGTTCCTTAAAAAAACTAAAAATAAGGCTACCATATGATCCTGCAATCCTCCTCACGGGCATATATCTGGAGAAAACCATAATTTGAAAAGATACATGCACCCCAATGTTCATTGCAGCATTGTTTACAATAGCCAAGACATGGAAGCAACCTAAAAGTTTTAGGTATACAGCACAGCGATATATATATATATATATATATGTATATATATATATATATATATACATATATATTCAGTTATATACATAACTGAATCGCCGTGCTGTATACCTGACACTTACATGATACTGTAAATCAACTATACTTCAATAAAAAATTTTTAAAAATTGTGTTCAGTACAGCCTTAATTTGAACGTAATTGATTCTTTAAAAAAAGTATGTAGCCCCAATTTTCTTGTGTTTAAGTTCTCCAACATTTTGAAATACCTTTTCCTTTATTTTTTAGACAAAACAAAGTTTGGAAAACCACTTCCACATTTATTCGTAATTCTAGGTCTTTCTGTCAGTTCCCAAAGAGAATCCATTGGACAAATCTTACTTTAATTCTGTGTTCTTTTTTAATTTGGGGAATTTTTTTTTCCTCAACTGCTCCCTATGTTCTCTTTTCTCTGCCTAATATTAATGCAAATGTGGGCTTCTTTAATGACCCCCCAAAAGCTTATCAACTCAGTAGATTTGTGGGTAGTGTATTTTACTGAAGGTTTGAAATCGTAATGGAATTGTGTAGATATAGCATTAATAAATCATTTTCATAAGAGTATGTAACAGATCAATAAGAATTTATATAGTTATATATGCATACATATATGTGTGTGTATGTTCATCCTAAAGACACTCCTGTAATGAAAATTTCTCATTTGTTAACTTTTCCCAGC
This sequence comes from Eubalaena glacialis, assembly GCF_028564815.1. Taxonomy (NCBI): domain Eukaryota; kingdom Metazoa; phylum Chordata; class Mammalia; order Artiodactyla; family Balaenidae; genus Eubalaena; species Eubalaena glacialis. The sequence goes on along the minus strand of NC_083716.1, from coordinate 186,577,364 downwards.
ACATCTCCTAGGCCCTCCTTATTACCATGACTGTGATTTTCCTGTCATCCTGGTAAACACTGACTGTGCAGTGCTGCAAGGAAGTACATTCTGTCATGCAAGATTGTTCATATAATTCTTGTTTAAAATGTTTCAGTGTTCCTCATTGCTTTCAGAATAAAATCTACACACACACAAATGTGAAATTTATCCACAAACAAACTCAGAGAAACACCCAGAATAGTGTTTGACCAAATATCTGGGCATCCTGTGGCCCAGTCAAGTTGACATGTAAAATTAATCCCCACACAATCCTTTTCCTCATAAGTTTTATAAAACATATTTGATGATTGAAATGAAATTTAACCATATGATACTCAAGATAATAATAATTAAAAGTGGAAATTAAAGGGACCTAAATTGAAGTAAGGTTTCTGTACTTCATTTGAAGTAGCTAAATTATGATACCAGTAGATTGCCATAAGTATGTATATTGTAATACCCATATCAACCACTCTGAAAACTATAGAAAGCAGTACAATCAAAGAGAATATAAATAAATCAAGATGGAGTCCTAAAAAATGTTCAAGTAACCCATATGATGACAAGAAAAGAGAAACAGAGAAATGGGAACCAGAGGAAACAAATAGAAAATTGGCTCTTTGAAAAAGATTAATTAAATTTACAAGCCTCTAGTAAGACTGACAAAGATGAAAAAGAAAGAAGACACAGATGGAATAGATGATATTACTACAGAATTTGCAGCAATTAAAAATATAATAAGCAAATACTATAAAAAACTTATGTTCAGAAATTTGATAACTTAGAAAAATGAACCAGTTCTTCAGAAACCATAAACTACCAGATGCAACCAAGGTAAAACAATCTATAATGATTATATAAGTTGAATTCATAATTACAAAGCACCCCAAAAGAAATTTCTAGATCTACATGGTTTTACTGGAAAACTGTACCAAGCATTTAAAGAACACCAATTTTACACAATTTCTTTCAGAAAATAGAAGAGGAGGAAACACTTCCCAATTTATTTTATGAGGTCAGTGTTACCCTGATACCAAAAGCAGACAAATAAAAAATAAAAAAAAGAAAACTACAGATTAATATCTCTCATGAACTTAGACTGAAAAATTCTCAACAAAATATCAACAAACTGAATCCACCAATGTATAAAAATAATTATACACCATGATCAAGTGGGATTTATTCCAGATTTGCAAGACTGGTTCAACATTTGAAAACCAATAAATATAAAATACCATATCAACAGCTAAAGAAGAAAATCATATGATCATATCAATTGTTGCCATAAAAGCATTTGAGAAAACCCAATACTCATTTTTGATAAAAACTCTCTGCAAGTTAGAAATAAAGGGGAATTGCCTCAACTTAATAAAGAACATCTACAAAAAAGTCTATAGCTAACATAATTTTTAATGGTGAAAGACTACTTTTCCCTGAGATCAAGAGCAAGGTAAGGTTGTCCACTCTCACCTCTCTTATTCGACATAGTGCTGGAAATTGTAGGCACCATAATAAGGCAAGAATAAATAAATAAAAGGCATACAGATGGTAAAGGAAGAAATAACATTTTCTTTCTTTGCAGATGACATGATGGTCCATATATAAATCCCAAAGAATCTATGAAAGTTTACAGGATAGAGAACTCACAAAAACCAGTTACATATCTTTATATATCACTAAAAATGAACATATGGAAACTTAAACTTAAAAGCACAATATCATTTATAATCACCCCTCAAAAATGAAATACTTAGATACATACTGTAAAAAACATGTACAGAATCTGTATGCTGAAAAATCACAAAATGTTAAGAAAAGAAATCAAAGAAGATATAAATGAATAGAGAGATATACCATATTCATGAATTGGAAAACTCAACATAGTTAAAATGTCAGTTCTCCCTAAATTGATCTATAGGTTTCATGCGATTCCTTCAAAACCCTAGCAAGATTTATTGTATACATAGACAAGCTTAATCTAAAATTATGTAGAAAAACACAGGCCCTACAGCTAAAACAATCTTGACAAAGAAGAAATAAAGTAGGAAAAATCTCTACCCAATATCAAGGCTTACTATATAGCTGAAGTAATCAAAGCTGTTGGGTTTTGGTTTTTGTTTGTTTTTTTGTGGTGGTATAGACACATAGATCAATGGAAAAAACTATAGAATCCAGAACTGTAGATCCACACAAATATGCTCAATTGACTCTTGACAATTCAAAATCAATTCAGTGAAAGAAAAATAGTCTTTTCAACAAATGGTGCTGGAGCAATTGCACATCTATAAGCAAAACAAAAGCAAAAATAAAAACAACGCTCCCCCCCAAAAAAAACTTTGACCTAAATTTTACACCATATACAAAAATTAACCAAAATGGATCATGTATTTAAATGTAAAACATAAAAATATAAAACTTTTAGGGAAAAAATGGAAGAAAATCTCTGGGACCTAGGGCTAGGCAAAGAGTTCTGACTTGACACCAAAAGCATGATCCATAAAAGGAAAACTGATAAATTAGACTTCATTCAAAATGAAGAACTTTTGCTTTGTAAAATACCATGGGAAAATAATGAAAATATAAGCTACAGATGGTAGAAAATATTTGCAAACCACATATCAAAGGATCTAGAGTACATAAAGAACTATCAAAACTCAACAGTAAAAAAAAAAAACCAAAACAAAATCAAACAATCCAATCAGAAAATGGGCAAAAGATAGGAAGAAAAATTTCACTGAAGAGGATGTACAGATGAGAAATAAGTGCATGAAAATATGTTCAGCATCATTAGTCATCAGGGAAATGCAAAATAAAACCACAATGAGGTTTTACAATATACCTGTCAGAATGGCTAAAAGAAGAAATAGTGACAACACTAAACGTGACAAGGTTGAAGAGTAAATGTATCACTCGTACATTGCTAATGGAAATGTAAAATGGTACAGCCCCTTCTAGAAAACAGTTTAGAGGTTTCTTACAAGACGAAACATGAAATCACCATTCGACCCAGCAATTGTACTCTTTGGGAATGTATTCCAGAGAAATGAAAATATACGTTCTCACAAAAACCTGTATATGAATTTCATAGCAGCATTATTTGTAATACCCAAAAACTATGAACAACTCTATATTAGTTTTCTGAGGCTGCTATAACAAATTAACACAAACTTGGCAGCCTAAAACAATAGAAATTCATCCTCTTTAAGTTCTGGGGTCTGTAAGTCTGAAATTTGCAGGGCCGTACTCCCTCCATGGGCAATACATAGGGAGAATCCATTTCTTGTCTCTTTCATCTTCTGCTGGCTGCCCGGGCAGCCCTGGGCTGGTGGCTGCATCAGTTCAATCTCTGCCTCTGTCTTCACATCACTTTCTCTTCTGTGTGTCTGTGTCTTCTTTTCTGTCTGTTTCAAACTTCCCTCTGCTTTTCTCTTATAAGGAAACTTGCAGTTGGATTTAGGGACCCCTGGATAATGCAAGATTATCTCTTTATCTCAAAATTCTTAACTCAATCACATCTGTAAAGATCCTTTTTCCAAATAAGGTAACATTCAAAGGTTCCAGGATTTGACCTGCATATTTTTGGGGGGTGAATTGTTAACATGTGGTACATCCATACCATGGAATAGTACTCCATAATAAAAAGGAATGAACTATTGCTACTCGCAACAACTTGGTTGAATCTCTACGGAATTATGCTAAGTGAAAAAAATCAATCCCACAAAGTTACATACTGAGTTGATTTTTACAACATTTTTGAAATGACAAAATTTTAGAAATGGAGGACAGATTAGTGGTTCCTGGGGGGTTAAGGCTGGGGGCAGGTGTCAGGAGGGAAGTGGATGTGATTATAAAAGGTCAACATGAGGGATCCTGTGGTGGTGGATTCACGACCCACACAGGTGACAAACACACACATACACATGCACATATACACATGAATACAAGTAAAACTGTGGAAATCTGCATAGGATTGGTAGATTGTATCCATGTCAACATCCTGGTTGTGATACTATCCTATAATTTTACAAAATGTTACCATCAGTGTAAGATGGACAAAGTGTTCAGTGGAACTCCCTGTATTATTTCATACAACTGCATGTGAATCTCTAATTATCTCAATAAAAATTTCAGTTAAAAATTCATAATAAAGGTACCACCTAAAACACTTGTATTCTAGTAGCATTATCAGATATGATAATGAACACAAATTTGGGGGTTTTGCTTTTTAAAAATTATCAAGTGTCTACAGAGATTAATAAAATACAATCTCTTTTCTTAAGTGTCGAGAGAGGACAGATATATAAATAAATGAATGACAATGTGATATGCTAAGAACAATGATGATCTACATATAAAGTAAATGTGGCACAGAGAAAGGGATGGTCAACTTTATGAAGATCAGAGAAGGCTTCCTAGAGGAGGTGATATTTGCAGTGAATTTTAAAAAATGAGTTTCAAGTTACTCAAGGAAAAACAACATTCCAGGTAGAGGGGACAGCAATGTAAATGCATGTTGGGATAAACTATAAATAGTTTATTCTTATTGGAATGAGTATGAGTGGGGGCAAAGGAGGAACATTTGGCAAAGTATAAAGAAAGGAGCTGGAAGAGGGAGAAGAGTCATCCTTGTCCCATGGGATCAGAGGCATAGGAAAAACACAGCTGCTCAAACACACATGTAAAAAAAAATCAGCGACAGCTGTAATTCAGAGCTCTCCTGAGTTCTTTTTATATCCCACTCTGGTTTTCGTCAACCAGAAGCCTCCCCAACAAGTCCAGACATCCTAGCTTAGGTATTATTTCCCCAGGATACCTCCCAGTTGCACAGAGATTACTTTCCATAACCCACACACAGCTTCCCAATTCCAGACAAAATGGGCCACATTTATTTTCTCTCTAGAGTGGCTAGTGACCCTCATCCTGCCCTCTGCTGTCAAAGCCTGAGACCTATTCTTTATCCTGAGTGCCCATCGCTATAATATTTTTCCACCATCCCTATTCCAATCACCATTCTCATTCTCTGAGATGGATCTGAACTTAAGAAATTTAGAGAAATTGGATGCATTAATGACTGATAATTTAACCCAGTAGTTCTCAAAATTTAGCATGCATCAGAATCACCTGGAGGGTGTGTTAAAATGCAAAGTGCTGGGCTCCATTTTCATAGTTTCTGATTCAGTAGGCCGGGGAGTGAAGCCTGAGAACTTGCATTTCTAACAAGTTCCCAGATGATGTGGAAACTCCTGGTCCAAAAATCACACTTTGACAACACTAACCCAATGGAGGAGGATTTATACCCAGAAAAGGAGCTTCTTTCTTGCTTTATTTTAGCATCAAGGGTTTTTTTTTAATTAATTAATTTTATTTATTTATTTTTGGCTGCATTGGGTCTTCGTTGCTGTGTGTGGGCTTTCTCTGGTTGCAGCGAGCGGGGGCTACTCTTCGTTGCGGTGCGCGGGCTTCTCATCGCAGTGACTTTTCTTGTTGCGGAGCATGGGCTCTAGACGCGTGGGCTTCAGTAGTTGCAGCACACAGGCTCAGTAGTTGTGGCTCGCGGGCTCTAGAGCGCAGGTTCAGCAGTTGTGGCGCACGGGCTTAGTCGCTCCGCGGCATGTGGGATCTTCCCGGACCAGGGCTTGAACCCGTGTCCCCTGCATTGGCAGGTGGATTCTTAACCACTGTGCCACCAGGGAAGTCCCAGGAGCTTCTTACTTTAAATAAATTTGTAATTGGGAAATGGTCAGGGAAGGGCAAGGTGACCTCATGTTCCTTGTCTTCCTCTGGGGCATCCACTGACACATGGAAAAAGAGGGATGATGTCATGGAAATAGAATGATATAGCCAGCCCCATCAACCAACCCCCACCCCTCACTGAGAGCTTTCTAAGCAACTCTGCACCTCCTACAGTATCATAAAAACAGTGAAGGTAGACTGAAAGGCTGTGGTTACGTGAGTGAATGTGGCCTTACCTTCTGCCAGGTATGGTGCTGTGGAGGTTATCTCATTTGAAGCCTCTCAACAGATTTGCAAGGAAGGTATTATTATTATAATGGATAATGTGAATGAGGAAAAAAGAGGTTAGGTAGTAGCCGAAAGAGGCAAGGCTAGGATTTGGAACATGGCAGCCTAGTTCTGCAGCCTGATTCCTCACTATGGTGTCATTGCCTCCCATCTATGGACATCAGCTGGGCGGGACAGAATTTGCCTGGTGTGTGCTTATAGGTTACTTCTGCACGGAGAATGTACCTGATGTGCAAGTTGAATCAGAAAACAGGGGCCTTCAGTTCTCTCTGGCTGTAGCATGTTTATGTGGTAAGTCTGGCTTTTACTGTTCAGAGGACTTCCCCACACCTCATTCAGTGATACATGATTCTCCCCCTTCCAATTAGAAGCAGGTAAATCACCAGATAAAGTAATAAATGTTAACTTTACATTTTATTCTCCTTGTGTCCTTAGGAAAGGTATGTATCTGTCATGGAGAATCAAACTGCCCCAAGGATTATGGGGGGGAGGATTGATTTTATTCTGGGGCTTTAAGGATCCATATTTCCTCAGAATGGCAAGGGATTCTCTCTTAGGGGGTGACCTGTGATCCTGCCTTTGGCAATGGATGGTACATGTGAGATCAGGCCAAGAGCACGGAGGTTCTGCTGAATTGTGGTAAGAGAGACACATCTGCACTTGATCTGAGGTGCACTGGTGATAGAGGTTATCACGAAAAGGTTGAAATAATGGCTTTAGGCCTCAAAACTCAACAGGATATGTATGACTATCCTCACATTATAGATAAAGACACCAAGAATAAGAGAGATTTGGAGCCCTTTCCTAAGGCCACACAAAAAAATTCAAAATCTAAGATCCATCTCTCTCTCTACATTACCTCTCATAATTTTTTTACAACAAATTCTTCACAAAGTAAAAATGAAAAGAATTCAGGATTTTTTCCTTATTATCAGTGTTTGATTTTTTCCAGTTGTATACTAACTAAAATGCCCATTTTCTCTCCCACCTTCAATTTATCCCAAATTTCTAATCTCATTTAAGGTTAATCTTTTAAGACTAAACAGGAGTTAATCAAGCAAAGAGAGTGGAGAAAAGTGATTCAAAGGGAGTAAAGCGAATGTTTAAAATCTTAAATTGAGAAAAAGCTTGACATGTCTAAAGAGCTGAGACGCGCCTGAAACTGAGTAAGAGGATTAGAAAGACCAGAGAATTTGCAAAGTTTGGCAGAAGGCTTTAGAATTTTTTTTTACATTTTTAAATTTTAATCATGATTCTGTGGGTCAGAGATTGGGGCTGGTGTCAGCTAGGTGGTTCTCATCCGGAACTCACTGGAGGTCAGTCACGCAGCTGCAGGCAGCTGGTACCTCATCTGGGCTGGATGGTCTCCGGTGGCCTCATGCACACATCTAACAGTTGATGCTGGCTGCAGGCTGGGTCACTCTCGCCAGTAGACTCTCCTGCTGGAGGAGGTTAGATAGGCTTCAATCACACATGGGTCACAGAGCAGCATTGCTGGACAGCAAGAGCGGAAGCTGCAACCACTGTGTTCTTTTGGTCAGAGCTGGTCACAAGACCACGACAAATTCAACTGGTAGAAAAATAGACTCTGCCTCTTGGTGTGAGAAGTGGCATCCTTCATTTGGCCTTAGGGATTCTGAACTGAATTTGAGTAGATTTTATGTTGAGGACACTGTGGGGACAGAGGGGAGAGAGTAAGGATGGGTTTTGCAACGGGAAGTGGACGTAATGGTTTGAAGGTGGGAATGGAGAGCAAGATCTGAAAATGGGTTGTCAGCTGGAGCATTTTATACTGTGTACTTTTCCTTGCTGCCATATTCTGTCCTTCTCTTTGATGCCTCCAGGATCTTCAGCTGTTTTTTTTCCCTTCCCTTCTAATGTTGTCTAATTCTCATTCCTATTCTACATTCAAGAAACAGCTTCTAGGGTCAGGGCATTGTGATAGGTATTAAGACTATTCAAACATGTATGTGGGTTATTAAAATACATAAGCCAGATTTCTTACACTGCATCTCATATATATTTAAAATGTAAAATTTATCCTCAAAATCATTTTCTCAGACATTTTTGAACTTTGGAAATTAAGCTTGAAACTGCAACACTATAGACCTACCACAAGATGGTGCCACAGGTATACTGAAAATAAGATACTCGCCTTATTCCTAATCCCACCACATTTGCTGGAATTTATTAATGAGTATGGAAAGCAAAGAAATACAAAGAGGTGAGAATGTGTGTGGGCAGGAACATGTTCATTTGACCGACTTTTTTGGAGCATCTTCTATGCATTAGGTAGAATATATAGGGGAGGTATCAGGGTGTTTGTGTGTGTGTATGTGTGAGAGAGAGGGAGAAAGAGAGAGAGAGAGAGAGAGAAAGAGAGAGAGAGAGGAAGGGGTAGGGGAGATTTTTCTCCAGTTTTCAGGAATTAAACATACAACTTAAATACCTTAATGTTTCCCCTTGTCTGGAAAAAATTATAGTCCATTTTAAGAGATATTAAATACAAACATAAAGGGTTAATGATGCAAACTTAGGTTTGTGTGATAGATGCAGAGATAGGGCTAGAATTCATCAATATAGTATCTTTTACTTTTGCTGTAGAAACATATGGTTTAAAATACTTTCTTTTGCTTCATTTTTGATGAGTCAGTGTGCCACTTATAACTTAACCAAGAAATCTTTTGCAAAATATAAGTACCATGGTGAAAGTGTAACAAATCATCGATGTATCAGTGAGTATCAGTGAGTTTCTACCAGTAAGTGCACTAGGTAGATAAAGCATTTCAGTGTGGAGGCAGGTGGGTTAGATTATTTACAATGCACTTATTTCCCTAGACCTCTTAATTATAAGTCCATAAAAATCTTTTCATGGAATAATTATTATGTAGCTCATTTATTAAATAGAGCCCATATAACTGCCTATAGTTTTCCAAGAAGGGACAGACTCAGAGGGGAAAAGGTCTTGGTCAAAATATACCAAATGAGATCATTGAAAATAGAGCATTTGATTTCCTTGGTATAATCCCAGATCCTTTTGAGAGAACACAGGAATTACCTCTTGGAATAATTCAGACCCAATGATGACACAGTAGAAGGAATATATATCTACTTTTCCGACTCTTTGTCTTATCCAGTATTGATCACTGTAAGTTTCTAAGCATTTTGCAAAATCCTAATTTTATTCTTCCAAACAAGAATAGAGTTAGTGCCCCATATCTGTACTCCCCAGGTAAATTCAACTGAGATTTATATTGCAGGGCTTATTGAGGTTGAAATTCCTTATGAATGAGAGAGAATACAGCAATATGGAAATAGGATGAAGGCTCAAGTTATAACTCCAACCCCCCAAAATGCTTTGAGATAGAGCCTAGCCATTATGGATGGTGTCAGAAATCTAGAACTACCCCTAAGGTCACCTGAAAAAGTCCTTATAGAACAGCTCTGTATTCTGTACACGTGGTTTAAAAGCGTTAAAGAAGGGTGTTGATTATATAAGCCCGGAGCTCTAAGGAATTGATATATAAAGGAGTTTGAATGGAACCTTTTCAGAAACAAAGAATTAAAAGGAGTGCTTGGCCCTATTTTAGTGAAGGGCAGATAGTCTTTTGCTTTAAGAATACTTTGGACTATGAACTTTTACATGTATCATATTTATTAACAGACAAGTGTTATTTTACATCAAGTCTTGGTTTTTAGTTCTTAAAAATTTAAGATTTAAAAATTTTAGATTTTAAAATTTAAAGACAATCATGCTAAGTGTTTGGGTGGCTGAGTGATTTGAATCATCAAAGGCACACTTAAAATATAGGTGTCTTAGAATAGAAGCGTTATCTATTTTAAGCTTATCTAAGGGAGAAAGGCTTTCAGTAGCTGGCTCAACAGAAACTTAACAGTATTGAGTTCTGATTCTCACTGTGGGTTGAGTGTGTTGTCACTGACTGACCACCTTTCTTCATACAAGAGTTCTACTTTCATACTCGGCAGCATCCCAGCCAAGGAGGTTGTTGGGCATTGTTCCAAGTTAGGCATCCTCGTACAGTGTTACAACTGACCACGGGGTTGGTGTTCATCCTTGGCACTTCCAGTTTTTCTGGATCTGGTCCTTAGGCAAGCTGCGAAACATGTTTGCTTTTCTCCTGATTACATGAGGAGTTTGGAGGAACTGAGTGGTCTGGTTATTGTATTTTTTTAGGGGCTGAGTATGATGGCATTTGCATCACGTTGGCCCACTTCATTTCAAGAGGCTGCCTCTGGTGAGCCTTCCTTGCAACTCAGAGATCTTGGCCTGCAGATTCTGGAAGTTTATCTTTTCTTATGTGGACATGATGTAAAAGGTATAAAGAGATGTTAATTTTATTCTTGGGGAGTTACTGACTCTAGATAATCAGTTACTTTGAGAAGTTGCAAGAATTTCATCAAACCACCAGGACACTATTTTCGTTGCTAAAGAAAGAGTTCACCAAATTATGTAGTACTGTCAAATGAATAAATGCAGTTTCCTTCTTCACATGGAACATGACTTTGTGATCATATGCTACGTACTAACATTAGAGCCACGTATTCCATTCTACTTTGTACAGTGAATAGGAAGACCATTGTTCTCACAAACACCCCTAGGACTCCTCCCCACTGCAAGTTTGGGTCCCAAAAGGCACTCAAGAAATGCTCTTATTTGGGGGGAGGATACCTACAGTTTTTAAATTTCTTTAATGAAAGTTGTATATATTTAAGGTGTTCAATATGATGATTGGATATACATTTACATACTGAAGTGATTACTCCAGTCAAGCTAATTAATATATCCGTCTCCTCATATAATCACTTCTTTCGTGTGTGGTGATTGAAATCTACTTTCTTAGCAAATTTCTGGTACATTTGACCCTCGAACAACATAGGTCTGAACTGCACAAGTCCACTTACACACAGGTTCTTTTCAATAGTAAATGCTACAGTACTAGACAATCTGTTGTTGGTTGAGTCTGCGGATACAGAGGAACTGCGGATCTGAGGAGCCTCGGATATAGATGAGCTGCAGATAAGGAGGACCGACTATAACTTATATTTGGATTTTCCACCGTGCGGAGGGTCAGCGCCCCTAACCCTGGCATTGTGCAAGGGTCAGTTGTATTCAGCACAGTATTATTAGCTCTAGTCATCATACTGTATGTTAGATCTCTAGACTTATCCTTCCTACGTAACTGCAACTTTTTATTTTTTGAGAAAATCTCTTAGAAGATGTGAATATTCTGTAGGTCTGAAGTCTTAAGTCCAATATCAATACTTTGCTGTGTTAATGCTCTTCAATGTACTTCGTATAAAAAAGTATTTATTTGGGAAATATAGGAAAACTCCAGGTAAATACAACATAATAGTCACGTGTCTTAAGAATATATTTTTAAAATGGGTTTTAATGTTATTCAGTTTGAATATTGATGGTAAATCGTATTACTTTCTTTTTCTATAAGTGATTTTAAAGAACTCCTACACCAAATAGTATATAAAAATAAAATATGGACCTTTACTTCAAAAGGTGAAGCTTATGTTTGTTTCTTTGTTTCTGACATTCTCACATGTGATGTTTAAAAACCATTGTGGATGTTTTGCTTTGGGATACAATGAGAAGAGGGTGAGATAACCCAATGTTTTATGCCTCATTCTGAAAACACATTTTTCTTTTAAAATATCCTTTTGAAAATTATAAAGTAGGTTGCTAAAAGAAATATTTATGTCAAGTGCCTGTCACATTACTCGGTATAAAGTAGGTAATCAGTGAGTGGTTGATATTTTCATCATTATGTTTTATTATTTCTTGACACAATAATTCTGAATGCCTTCTTCTTACCTTCCATTGCCACGCCCTAGTTTTGTCATCTTGCATTATAGCCGCATCTCTGCTGTACTTTATGTCTCAGTTTTAATAGCACCTTCTTGTGGCTTTTTTGCCTATCCTGTTAAAGCAATGCTCATCTCCAGATCTCTTGCCAAGCCAGAGAACACTTGCCAAGGTAAGGTATTATTTTCCAATCCATAACCTTACAACAGTTTAGGTAAACATTTCTGCAGGTCTATAATCTCTTACCTGTAATTTCCAAAATCCAAGAAGCTCTGAAAATCAGAAGGTTTTGTAATTTATAGTGATGGCAAAACCTGACCTGAACTGATGTGTGTGAGGTTAATAATAGTCTTTATCCCATCTAGTCTGAATATGCACATATTTTGCTGCAGAACTGTTAATATGTCTGATTATAGACTTTTGCCCTAGACTTTACTTGAGGCATTATATAATTCACAGTATCCGCAGAGTATTATCTTTTTAAAATCTGAAAGCATTTGAATTCTGAAATGCATCTGGCACTAGGGGTTTTAGATAAGGGATTAAGGACCTATAATCAAATATTATAGTTTCATTTTAAAGTTTTATCTTATTACTAGGAAGCTACATGTATAATAGAAATAAGAGTTTTAGGCACACCATCTCTTACGGACTATTTTCTCAGACAAGAAAAGTACAGTAAAAGAGAGAGAGAAGACATGGAGCAATTTCTGAATTAGTGATACCCAATGCCATTTCTCATAATCCATTCAAATTGTTGTCCTAGGAGCTTCCTGAGGCACTAAATGAATGGAATTCAGGCAGCAAAAGTAACCACAAAGGTTTAGTACATTCTCCTATGATGTGGGTGTATGTACACACACCCACACACACATACGCACACACACACACACAAACACATGCTTGTGTGCATCTCCACTCATATATGTCTATAACTATCTTCAAGGAAGGGAATCCAACTAGTGTCCTGTAAGGAGTCAGTTTCACACTGAGGGACATAAGGAGAATACCCACAGGAGTGCCATGTTTAATGTTGCTCCAAAATGCTGTGTTATGTAAATGTGTTGTGGCATAGTTCTTATTTTTACACAGATGTTTTAGATTGTAGATACTACTAAATGTATCTACACCTAAGAGCTACTAGTATTACTAAAACTGTACACAGTCATTTGTAGAAGATCCTCAAATCAGGAATTGTATTTATTGGATCCTGATTAGCTCTGCCTTTAGAGTCTCAATGAGAACCTAAAACCCATTAAAAAAAATCTGGGGCTTCCCTGGTGGTGCAGTGGTTGAGAATTCGTGTGCCAATGCAGGGGACACGGGTTCAAGCCCTGGTCTGGGAGGATCCCACGTGCTGCGGAGCAACTGGGCCCGTGAGCCACAACTGCTGAGCCTGCGCGTCTGGAGCCTGTGCTCCGCAACGAGAGAGGCCGTGATAGTGAGAGGCCCGTGCACCGCGATGAAGAGTGGCCCCCACTTGCCGCAACTAGAGAAGGCCCTCGCACAGAAACAAAGACCCAACACAGACAAAAATAAATAAATAAATTAATTAATTAAAAAAAAAAATCTGAGTAGAACCTTAAATATGTGCTTTGTCAATGCTGCCTACTAGGAATTCCTCCCAGTTATTTTTGTGATTTTTTGATAAATGTTTTAAGTCCCTGTTGCTTTGCACTTTGCATGCACATGTCGAAGCTCTATATTTTGTGATCTCAAATCATTGCTGCTACTTTCTGGGGTTTAGCTACCTTGTGCCTTTTTAAGACATCTCAACTGGCTCATGCATCTTATATTTTAGTAATAAAAGAGGAAGGATGGTGAAAGGTAAAGGTATAAATTTGGGGGTGGCTGGGGTAGGGGTGTATGGATTTATTGAGCTGTAGATTTTTTTAAAAATAATAAGCAGTGAAATACTATGTGGTTAAAAATATTCTCTACCTTGTCCGTCTATTTTCTTGTTACACAAAATAAATACATTTAAATTTTTATTGTTTAGGAATTCGTCTTAGAGTAAAATCGATAGTATTTTGCCCTGGTGCTAGCATAGCCCTGCACATTTTTACTATCATTATTATTTTAATTTAGGGACAGGCGCTCACGGGTTAACAGATATTTAACTTGCTGTTTAATGGACATCTGTGTCAAATATATGGAATTTTTTTGTTACAATTGTAATAGCCTCTAGTGATTTCATTTGTCTATAGAAAAGTCCCAGGGACCTATAGCTATTTTGGTTTCTGCAGCTTTTTTGTTAGGTCCTTATAACATAGACTACTGATTTCTTCTCTGTATTCTGCTCATTGTTGAAAAGCCAGAGCTATTTTTAACATTTACACAATTTCAATAGATGATTCTTCATTCCACAAGGTTTGGTGCTAAATCTGTGGAGCCTTTCATAATCATATCCTTTTTGTGGTTTGCTTGAATTTGATCACAGTGGCTGATTTCATGCATTGATAATGAAGGCTTAGGTTGCCTGTTTCTCGGCGTAAATCCACCTCAGACTTGTAGGTTGACAGTGCTTCTGGTTTCAGCACACATGGAGATATAGAATTGAAATTGCTCTGCTTTCTTTACAAATGACTCAGAGTGTGCTTGTCCTTCCCTAAAATGTTGCCAGCGTGTAAAGGATTTTCAATGAGCAGTGCAACAAGCCAGCATCTGGGAAGGTTTGGAGCTGCACTGACATAGCGTGGTACTGTCACACAGATAATCAGGGCTGGAGCCAAGTCTCCGTAGCCCCGTGCATTACACTGGTCACATCCTGGAAGTTTTGTTTATCCAACTTGGTTGCTTTTGAAGCCGGTGAAAGCCCTGCCAGGATGTGGAGTGGACTTCCTAGCAGAGGTGAGCATTTTTATTCTAAAACTTGGACGCTGGAATCTGGGGTGTCAGGAGCAGATTCTTTCGAATGCTGTATTGAATCCTGTGGAGTTATCAATTGTGTTTATCACGTTGTACTGACAGATCTGAAGGGGCAACAGTGAAGAGCAAAATGTATGATTCTTTAATTTTAGGGGAAAGTAACTCCTTAAATGGATGTAATAGCATTCTTTTCATTCTGTGCTAGCTGTTTGCCGAGGACATCTTACCAGTAGGTGACTTCCTTTGCATTTTAAACATTCAGAACAAGTCAGTGATATTATGTTATTTGCTATCATTACTAAAAGTAGGCAATTAGCAGTGTTATTATGTGCTTCAGGTATGTAAAAAAGGCTATGAACTAAATGTACTTTGTAGAATCTCTGATGTGAAAAATATATAGCAGGAAACAACTGATGTTTATGAGATAACTAAGAAAGTAAGTGAAATAGATTACATACTGGAGTCGATACCTTGTTAAGCTTGACATTATTAATAATTAAAAGTTATGACCTGTCATGCACTGGACAGCCTACAGTAATTGATTTCCAGAGATGGTATCCTAAATGAGAGGAGGATAAAATTAGAAGCATTTCTTCATACGGCATGTTTTAATTAGATGTGACGTTTTAAATGTAGTAGATTTTATCATTTAAATGTAAATAAAATACTGACACTCATCTGGGGAGTTAAACGACTAGATCATCATGCCCAGACAGGTCTGATGTGGCTTTATAAGCATAGAGTATTTGAAAGCCAGCCTGATAAGGGCAGACTCAAAGTTAGCTTCCAAGTAGATGGAGTCCTCTCGCTTAGGCTCTTCTAAACTCTAATTCCTACGTGATGAGAAGCTGTTTCTAAAGACGAAAGGACTGTGAGAGTTATGATGTATTCAATAACAGTATGCTTATTAAGTGCCTGTTTGGTATGTTAGGTCTGCAGAGAAGTCTATTTTTATTTGATTGGAAGCTAGCATGGCACATGGGGTATGTATATAATATATGTGTGTGCAGTGGGTGTGCGCGTATGTGTGTATATGTGTTTTCCTGCTAAATTTATTTGAGGCAGCTGTTTTATAGCTTTCAGCTCTAAAGTTATAGATAAGTGTGTATTTGTTTGACAGAAGATTCGAGAACCCTGCTTACTGCCAGTACATGTAAAGCTTGGCTAAGCAGACGCATCAGGGGCAAACCATTTGTGTTCGCCAATCTGTCTCAGCAAGTCCCAGGGCCACTATCTTGCTAGAAGCCACTGTGTGCTTTTGAAAGCATGAAATTAGTTTTATACTAAGCACATGGTTTCTCATTTAGCAGCTCTTTTTATGGTAATGGTCAATTTATGGTTCACTACCATGATTTCGGTGTTCTGTCAAAGCTGATAGCTTCTGCTAAGGTGTCTCTATGAGATAAATTTTTAAAAAGCAGAGGGAGGGGGAGGACCTAATTAGACCCTCAAGAAGAGAGTCTTAGCTTCAACCCAGTCTACCTTCCTGAATGCACTGTCGTTTCTCTAAAGTTCCTTTGTGCTGTTTGATCCAGGACCAACAGATTTAAAGTTGCTAACATTTACCACTTTGGCTCTTACTTGACATGTGACATCAAAATAACTGTGTTCTGAAATGTAAAGTATTTGTTCATCTTTTTGCAATGCATTTGTAGAAAACCACTCTATTAGTGCTGACCATATTGTGTAATTCATCATTAGGCTTATCTGCTTGTTTGTTAATACATCCTAGAGCACTGTGGGAGAGAGTGTAAGGCTTTTATATATTTTATAGTTGATATAAAGCACCCATACTTCATTATACATATATGTGCTATGACAAAGTTTAGTTAAGGAATAAAATTAAATAGTCTGAAGATACATTAAAAAATTTAAAAAATGTCTTCTTTCATACAACTGCCTCATCTTGAAAAGTAAAAGCTCTCAAATGCTAAAATTATAGAAATATTAAAAATAGTTTTTGTTTCCACAGAGTGATAATAGATGAAATGTATATGCAAATGTGGTGAGAATGTTTTACTTAGCCTTTTCTTTCCATCAGAAAATAACCCTTGTTGAAAGTTTTGCCGGTCATAATGCATTTTGAAGTAGAGGTGATCAAAATTAACTCCCAAGACATTTAATGAAATATTTATTCTTATGTTTATTCTTTGCATGGTGGAAATAAATCTGTACATGTGGATTAGGGAGCACTTTGAAATGGTGCTATTATACATTTCTTTCATATGGCTTTGACAGTGGAACTGAAAACACTTCTGAAATCTTGAATTTCATGATTTTTTTTCTTGTTAATCCTTGGATCGTTGCCTAGGTTAAGCAATTTCGCATGATTAAGGATTCAAGATAAAATGTTGTTTATTGAAATGCAGGGATGTATTATGTGGCATTATAATTAGAAGATTTTCTGTTTTTAGATGAAGCGTAATTTTAAACAACTTATTTTTCTTCTGTCCCTTTGGGAATGTCATGTCACATGTCATCATCAGATGGTTAGGGGTATTTCATTTTAGATTTTGACTTACAAATAAGTATCTCATACTTCTTACTTCCCCAAAGCCCATGAAACAAATTGGGTTTGTGAGTTGAGAATTAGAAGGTTAGAAGGGCATTGAGATTTTTTCTCTTTGAAATTCCTGATGATGTAATGTGTTTAGTAAATGAAAACTTTAAAAAAGTTTTAGAATGTCAGAATTCTCTTAGAATAGTGAAACTTGTCATATTAAATAGATCATGGAAAATTCACTAGAGGAAGTGAAGGATAATTTAGCATATCTGCCTGAAGTCTTAGTAGCAATTTCTCTTTCACAAGAAGTAGGATTTAGAAAGTTTCCATGAGGATGTGAGATTCTCATGAATCTCAGTGATGTACCTGCATCTGTTCACTTTTATATCAAGAGATAGCAATCTACAGTTTCCTTCAGCAGATTTTAAAAATGATTAGTTATGAAATATAGCAGATATAGTAAGCCTGCTTTAGTTGAGAAACATGATTACAAAAATCAAAGTACTCTCCAAGTTCATTGAGCTTTCCCATTGTATATATTCAGTAATTAGTTTGGACTATCTGTATACTCTGTTGTTTATTTTGAGGTATGTTGCTGTGGTGATGAATACTTTTTAATATAAGTATGTCCCATTAAGTATTTGGGACATTCTTGTGCTAAAAATTATTCGTTGTTTAGCTGAAATTCAAATTTGAGTTAGTGTCCTGTATTTAATATGTGAACCCTACCTAGTTTCTATATAAGAAGTTGAGTCTCTAATTATTACCTAGAAAATCAGGTCTACCAAAGCTAAAATGGGGGCTTCACTTTTCTGTAAAAGCAGTCGATTTCTACTGTTTGAGTTTATGCCAGGAAACTCCTATGATAAGAAAGTTTCCATTTGAGAAACTTAAAATGGTATAAAAAATAGGATTGATAGAGCAGAAATCATGAGTAAGGATATGAGAGCCTCCTTGTAATTACTGAGATAAAATAATAAAGGCAGCACATTAAATAATAGCTGTCAGTAACATTTTAAATAAATCATGAGAATTGTACAATTAATTTCCGATTGTTATAACCCCTTGCCAACTAGAACATTTTCAGGATTTTTCTCCCTCAGTAGGTTTGAGATGCTTATAAATTAATTTTGTTTTGTTGTAGTTAAGATGCATAATGAGAAGTCCCTCCCTCAATGCCTCCTCCCCCCTCCATTTTATTCAATATTCATTGTCCTTTTGACTTTAGGACTCATATTTTTTGACTGCCATTTCCTAGGTTTCTCAGGGGGGCAGAGTAACTTGCAAACTTGACTTAGAAGGATGCTTGGATTATTCAGTGTAACACAGCTGAGTAAAACAGAATGGAGATTACATTTATTGTGTACCAACTATATGCCTCATAAAGTATCAAAATATTTATAGACAGGTTTTTATTGAATTCTTATTAAAACTTTATAATATATTAACATAATACCCATTGTACAGATGCTAAGCTATTTATCAAAAACCCTATTCCCAGCCTAGAGTTACTCTTTCTTGGCTCTGAATGTCACTCTTACACAGGAGAATAAAGGCTCATCTTCCTTCATCTCACCTAAGGTTGTCTTGTAAAATTCTCTTCGCTCACTTAGCCTTCTCCATTACCTTTCTTCTCTCTTTTCACTTCTTAATATCTCCCTCCCCCCCACCATTGTTTTTGTAAATATCCCCAGCAGGAGTGACTAGACATCAGTATATAATCTGATTCTCAAAATGAGAGAAAACATGTAGAACTGAGTCACATATTCTGTAACAGAATTTTGTGTTAGGCTGCGTTGCAGATGATTAGTCAACAGGGTAGAGGTAATGTTTGGAGTAATTTCTTCAAGATACCCTTTTTGTACCCAGTCTAAAATGCCACCTCAGTTCTCCCTCTGTCAGTCACGTGACATGTCAGACCAGGAAACCTATTTTGAGCCCAAATGGATCAGTTGAGTATGAGAGCAATTAACCCAAGTTTTAGAAATGGATTAAATCTGCTAGCCCAATAAAGAACTGTTTAGTAAATCATATCTTCTTTCAGTTAAATGGTAACTCCCTTGCCCCCATGATCTAGTTAATTTCTCAATGTCTGTTGTCCTAGGACAAATTATAATTTACTTCCAATTTTTTCATGTGTATTAATGGTATACCGCTATTTCAATCTGATTATTTTGGATCTCAAAAGATTTTTTTTTTTGCTTCCCATCATCAATCTGTTTTCTACTTTTGTCTAGTCATAAATGTTACTGTATTATGCATTACTTCTAATTGTTTCAAATAATATTGGTGGCCTGTTTCTGGTATCTAAATTGTACTCTTTGGGAAAAGATTCTGATTCCTCCTTACCTTAAATATCACTCTAGTCTCCATATCAGCTCCAATGTCCTCCTACTTATATCAGTCCTATCTGGCTGCGTGGTCTGTTTGTTATGGCAAAATACCAATGTGAATCCATAATCTAACTTTCTTCACTGAATATCTTCAAATAACATTTTTTTCTTTGAAATTGTTCTCAAATTTTTAGAAAAGGCACTGGTGGGTGAGTAGAAGTTGCTAGTAGTTTGACAGACTCCAATTCTATTAATTTCCTAAAAGGTGATATTATTCAATAGCTATATTTTCTTGGCAAATGACAATTGAATAATAAATAGATGCCTCCCGCAGGGAATGCCTATGCTGTCAGAGTGAGGAGACTTCTGTCTTATTCCATCCAGGGAGTCTGCAACACCACTGGGGCATTTAGCTGAACATGTTTTTGCTGACATTTCAAAATTGGTGTGTGAATTTCACTTAGAGATCTATGGTAATTCTAGTTCTATTTTTTTCTCCGATTCATTCTTTGGTAGTGTTGATTTTTTAGAATATGATAGAGGAAATGGCTTTATATCCAGAAACCTTCTGTTTCTTCCAGGAAGTCAAGGTGGTATTTCTTTACTCAAGTTTTTTTTTTGGGGGGGGGGGTGTGGGTACTGGAAAGGGGAGCCTGAATTTTGAAGCAATTTCAAACTATTCAGGAGGAAGCAAATTCAGAAATGAATCTACAGGGACTAATTTTTCTGGTATTTGTCTACATTTTATGTATTTTTATTATTGTATAATGGGTAATACTGCATTCATAATAAGTTAGTTAACTCTTGCTTAACTGGAGCTTTTAGATTTTGTATACTTTAGGTACACAAAAATTTTTATGTAGATTAAGGGGAACAAGCAGTGGATGTCACTCTGTGTACACAGTAGTTAGAAATCCTATAATGGGTTATGAATCATGCTTTAAGGAAAAAATACGGATGGTTTGGAAATGATTTCTAACACTCGTTTCTTGCTTCAGAACCTTTATATGTATATACTCATTTAATCCGTGTAACAACCCTATAAGTAAGTACTATTATACCTGTTTACAAGTAGGGAAACTGAAGTATGGAGAGGTTAGGTTACCTGCCCAAAGTCATGCAGGTAACTCAGCTGGGATTTGAATCCAGGCAGTTGGGCTCCAGAATCCATGCTTTTAACCACTGCCCTAGATTAGCTTTCTGTAGGACATTTAACAAAATCTTTCTTGATATTATTTTGTGAACAAAAGAGAAAACTGTTGACTGAGTGATAGTGTACTTTAGTGGATTTGTAACTGGTTGAATGCCTATACCCAAGTGTACCTGGCCAATATTAACCTAAAGTGAAGCTCCAGGACTCAGCAATGACTTGGTGAAAACATTGATGACCTGGTCTTTAAATTTATAGATGATATAAAGCTGAGATAATAAATACATAGGAAAATAATACAATTATAAATCTTGATACCAAGGCCACGTCCTACCAAATAAATCAGAATCTCTGAATGCAACCCAGAAATCAATATTTTTAAAGCTCCCAAGGTGATTCTAATATGCTGCCCCAGTTAGAACCATTGTTTTAAAAAGATGGACAAACTCCAACATAGTCAATTTCAACTACAGTACATGGAAGAGGGAGCGAGAAAAGATGTAGGAGATGTAAACGCATGTATGGGTCCAAACCATGATATGACTATCCCCCACAATCTTAATGGTATCTTAGGTGGGATTAGAAGAACTAGAATATCTGTAACAATGAAGTTTGTTCAACCGTCAGAGCATGCCTGGAGTTGGAGAAATGCAGAGAGCTTAGGTGCTTTCATTTGAGAGTGACCACCATGGCCAAGCTGCACTGAATACTTTATCAAGGAGAAGAGATCATTAGAGGATTTATTATATTAGAACATTTGAATTATAGGTTTTTAATAAAGCTTTCAGGTAAAATTAAGGTGAGTGAATGGCTTTTCAGGAAGGAAGATTTTCACTTGAACTTCCCAGTAGAGCTGTCTGACTATGAAGGGATTGCTTTTGGGGACGTAGTGTACGTTCTTCATTGGTGGTATTGAAGCAAAAGGCAGAATGTGACTTAGGTGTGTGATAAATGAGGATAAGGATTGCATGGATGGTTAACGTAGATGATCTTCCAGCCTCAGACTGTATAGTTCAATGAGCATGTTAAATTAATAAGGTGATATAAGTGACCATTTGTTCATTACATTAGTTCTGCATCTAGAAGAAGCAGAAGAGCACAGTGATTATGGGAGGAGTTCCTGTGAGGTTCAAAGCCTAGCTCTATCACAACTTAGTTGCATGACCACAGGCAAATTGTTTCACTTTCCAAATCTCAGTTTCCTCGTCTGTAAAACAAGAATAATAATAGACTCCACTGCATAGATTTATTGTAAAGATTGAGTGAGAATAATGTATATAGAGTTCTTTGCATGGCAAGTTGAGGAAAAATAGGAGGAATATGATGTAATCAGAAGTTATCACAGGAAAAGCTTAAAGGTTGCTAGTGATGACTTTATGGTTTGGCATGTGGTAACTACTCAATAAATGTAGCCCATTATTATTTACAAATTATTCTTTCTTCTATTATAGCTGTCTTCTAATAAAAGTTAGGGTCTGAGAGAGAAAACCTAAAGCAGGTAAGTATTGGTGGAAGACATGGGGCTGGAGCAGAGGAGACCCAAATGGAATGACACAGCATGGAAGGCTTTGGGTAGGTGGAGGCCACATAAAGAATTGGGTCTGGGAGGGAAAGGAAGGGAGATTGTGAAAGGGGATGGGAGAACTTTACTGCTTATAACTCTTCATCCATTTCCATCTATTATTTCATTTGATCCTTACCATAACCCTGGGAGGTAGATAGCGAAAGTAGTATTTGCTCATTGTACTGATGATAAATCAGCATCAACAAAAGGGTAAGTGACTTGCTAAAGAGAACAGAACTGAAAGTCAAACTTAGAGCTTTGAACTCTTCACTACACAGCTTCTGTACATCACACCAGCTTCTGTACATCACACCAGCTTCTGCCTAGCTCTGCGCGCAGCCCAGCTTGGATGTTTACATTTTAGTGAGGACTCACCAGTTGACTACAACCAATGCAATGAAGTTTGGAAATAAGGGAATGTGATCAGTGAGTTGAATTTAGTCCAAGGATAAAGTTTTGAAGCTTTCCTGTTAGTTGGAAGACAGCTTCTAAAGGTTAGAATGATAATTAAAAGCTCAAGTAGTAGCCTTACCAGTCAATGATGTTAACATTATTATCACATTTTATAGGATCTGAATACTTAAAGGGCTTTCTGTGTACTATAATTAACTATCCTTAACACACCTCATACTAAAGGGCAAGCTTCTTTAGCATGGTATAACAATCCAACAGTTAATAGGAATCACCGTATATTAAACGTTTAATGGTTCAGTGTGTTGGGGGAGGAGGAAGGGTAGGAGACTAAAGTTTGTGCTGTGATTTCAGAAGAGCTAAACAGTATCTGCAAAATGGAGAGAGAAAAGATGTGCTGTGAATTATATTTTAGGCAGAGTTGTAAGTCCCCAAAACAAGTATCAAGCAAAACAGAGAGTTTTATAAATTATTCTACATATTCTTCTTTCAATAGATTATAAGCATAGATGAGCCAGTTAAAATAATTTTTCAACTAATCAGAACCTTTAATTATTAGCTGTAATTGCCACAATTATGCTTCTTGCTGACCGAGGTATTCTGTTTACTTTTCTTATCACATTTGAATATGTTTATAAAATGTAAAAATAAATTAAATAATTAAGGTATTGATACATTTCAGGAAAAAGCTCTTTACCTAGAATTAAGCATTTCTACATCCAAACAGTATGCATATTCTATTATTGTACTTATCACAATGCATATTAATTATCATTTTAATATCTTTCTCCTCTACTAGATTGCCTTGAGGGTAGGAACTGTGTCCTAATTTGCTTAAGTATGTGACTGTCAATGCAACACTTGACATATAGTAAATAATATACTTTAAACATTGACTAAAGGATAGGACACTTGAATACAGGATCTGTGAATTCTTGTGAAGAACTCTATAAATTACTTGATATTGCTGCTCATAAAAATATTCATTCTTTAATTAAAATTACAGTGAGATACTATTTTTCTTACCTCTCAGATGGGCAAGATCAAACTTTATAATATCACAATGAGTTAGCAAGTATGTGGGCAGGGGAGCACTCCCACACGTTGGTGGACAAGGTGTAAATTGGTTCATGTATTTGCAGGGCAATGGGGCAATAACTAGCAAAACTTGAAATATGCGTATCTTTTGACCTAGTAGTTCCACTACCCCAGATCTGGTCAACATCTATGCTTGCATATGCATACAAAGATACATAGAGCAATACGTTTTCTTGCATGTATCTATATACAAATGCATGCAGGATTTTATTGTAACATTATTTGTAATAAGAAAATATAGAAAAAAATACCCAGCAGTAGGTGATAATAATTATGATTCATCCATGTTGTGTGATATTGTCTTAGCCTGGGTACCGTAGAGACTGGCTAGCTTATAAAGAACAGAAATCTATTTCTCACCGTTTTAGAGTCGGGAAGTCTGAGAACCGGGTGCCAACAGGGTTGGGTGAGGGCCCTCTTCCAGATCCCAGACTTCTCGTTGTGTCCTCACATGGCGAAAGGGTGAGATCTCTGTGGGGGCTCTTTTATAAGAACATGCATCCCATTCATAAGGGCTCTACCCTCATGACCTAAGCACCTCCCAAAGGCCCCACCTTCTAATACCATCACATTGGGCATTAGGATTTCAACATATGAATTTTGGGAGCACACAAACATTCAAACCTTAGCAGATATTATGCAGTGATTGAAAATAAAGTACATCTACCTACTGTATAGCATAGGGAACTATATCTAATCTCCTGGGATAAAACATAATGGAAAAGAATATAAAAAAAAGAATGTATTGGGACTTCCCTGGTGGTCCAGTCGTAAGGAATCCGCCTTGCAATGCAGGGGACACAGGTTCGATCCCTGGTCAGGGAACTAAGATCCCACATGCTGCGAGGCAGCTAAGCTCGTGCGCCTCAACTAGAGAGCCCACTCAACCTGGAGCCTGCACGCCACAACTATAGAGAGAAAACCCACATGCCACAACTAGAGAGAAGCCTGCGCACCACAATGAAGAGCCTGCGTGCCGCAATGAAAGATCCCGCATGCCTCAGCGAAGATCCCGAGTGCCGCAGCTAAGACCCGATGCAGCCAAAAATAAATAAATAAATAAATAATAAATCTTTAAAAAAACCCAATGTGTATATGTGTATAACTGAGTCACTTTGCTATACAGCAGAAATTAGCATAACATTGTAAATCAACTATACTTCAATTTTAAAAAATTAAATAAATAAAAT
This sequence comes from Eubalaena glacialis, assembly GCF_028564815.1. Taxonomy (NCBI): domain Eukaryota; kingdom Metazoa; phylum Chordata; class Mammalia; order Artiodactyla; family Balaenidae; genus Eubalaena; species Eubalaena glacialis. The sequence continues at coordinate 186,552,369 of NC_083716.1, read as the reverse complement.
ACAGTACATCTATAAGAATTGATATGGAATAATGTACAAATATAAGTAAAACAAACAATATGTTTGTGTAAAAGACATCCGTGTTTGTGTGTTTATATGTGTGTGTACATATATATACATACAGAGAGTGGGGGGAGAGGGAGGGAGGGGGAGGGAGGGAGGGAGGGAGGAATGAAAGGAGGAGTAGGAGCGGAAGAGGAAAAAGAGAGAAAGACGAGGTAAATGATTTCATTGGGGGACTGAGGACTGAATTCAAAGTACAATTACTTTTGTATGGTTTGAAGTAGACGTTGATTTAACTATTATACCCTTTTGTACATTTGAATTTTTAAACATATACATAGTTTACTTTTGAGAATAAGAGATCTATTCATATAAAAGATGAAAGCAGTGGAGGGAAAATGGAAGGAATATGATGTGATTGAAAGTTATCACAGTAAAAGCTTTTAGGGTTGCCAGATGATGACTTCATGGTTTCTAGCCACAGTTAATGGATGGGAAAAGATGTAAAGCAGAAGCCATTTCACCAGGTAACTGGATGATGATCCAGTCTGTTGCCCTTTGTCCTCCTGAGTGTCTGCTCCCTACAAGTTCAAGGTGAAAAGCTGGTGTTTGGTCAAGTCCTGAGCAGGTGTTGCATTGACCCTCTATGACCATTCCCAGTGTCCAGCCTTTGGCTGACTGATGATGTGTTTTTCCTTCCAGAACTTGCTAGAAATACACTTCTCAAGTATTCAAGCTCGAACACAACCACCTGAGTGTCCCTCCCATAAGATCCTTCCACTCATCTACCTCCTGAGTGTTCATATACAACACCAGGGCCTTAGGGGATTTCAGCTTTGTGAAATGAAAACTTCCAAAATACCCCAATGCAAGTCACACTACCGTATTAAAAGGAATGGAAGAGAGACCAAGACCACTTTAAAATAATAGTAAGACATGCCTTAAATCCACAAACATGACAGTATTCAATGCTGCACTGAGCTCACCCTGTTGTGTAATGGGTTGGTTTTTTAATGTCATACATTTGGTTCTCTGTTTGAGAAACTCATAACTCTGGGTGATCTTACCTTTGGGGTTGAATACAAAGTCATGATAAAATGATGGGCAGTTTATTATGAATTCCCTTGCTTCTAGGGGTTTAATGCTGAATTTGAATATTAATTTAACATTCCCACCTAGCTAATAAGAGTCAGGGTCAGGGTTTGAACCTGTGGCTGCCTGATGCCAAATCACAAACTCTTAACAGTCCCTTCACAGTCAACTCATTTGTGGTAACTGTTTAAAGACTCCCCATTACCTGCACAGTAGACCACAAACCCCATTAACGAGTGATTCTTAAAGCTTTAGGAAAACAAACTGAAGAGCTTTTAAAAACACCCCCATGCCAATGATTCTGATTTAATTGATCAGGGCAGAGCCTGGGGATCAGTACTATTTAAAAGCTTCCCAACTGATTCAAAGGTGCAACTGGGACTGGGAAGGCTCCCAGAGCCTTGCACACCTGGCCCTCTATAGCTAGTTTGCCTGCTTTGCCAAAACGCTGTTTCCTGACGGTTCTTCACAGCCACCCTACCGTCCAGAGCAGACCACCATTAGGCACTAATATTTACACAAAGAGATAATGCCTACTGAAGAAAGAAACTTATTTGGATTAAGATCTCTCTCTCTCTCTCTCTTATTTTCTCTCTTCGTAAAAATGTTCAGCCTTTGTAGTTTCAATATTATCATCCCTGTGCTGATTCTTGGACACTTCTTTAAACTTATTAAAAACTGTCTAGTGTGGAAAGTTTGTAAGGCATCTTTCCATGCTCTATTTCTGCTGTAATTTTTATGAGAAAGAGAAAGATGAATATTTATAGAATATTAGCATAGGTCAACAGGGATTGTGTCCAGTTAGTTCAGCCAATTAGAGCATGGGCCTAGTGAGACTAATACCATGGCTTTCCTGTTGTCTAGTTGGCTACCACTTTTGTGCAAAACGGGAACAGTATTAGCCAGGTCTGAACATTACAGCTTGAAAGCCAACGTATGCATGTTTTCTTGAAGAAATGGATGTATTTTGGGTTCCTAAATGTGTATTTCTAAAAACTTAATTTATTTTAAATAATGATTTCCATGATGAAGTCTGAGTTACATTTTTACAGTAAAAAGAAAAAATGTTCCAGTAGACTGAGTTATAAATGTTGGTGCCTTAGGACATGTTGGCCATTGTGGAAAACCATGGTGTGGCGGGGATTCTTTCAAAGTTAATTACACATTTGAATTTATGTTGCTTTTCTTTTATCTTGTTACCATCCTGTCTCTTTCTCTTTGTAGCATAAGATTGTTTCTATACTTCACACCAAACCTCCTGTCTATAAGTTACTTTCCTAACCATTCATTTATTCATTCAGATGTTTATTCAATAGTATTTATTAAGCATAAATTTTGTTCTCAATTCTCTTATCGGTATAGGAGCTGTACCCAATTGACAAATGAACTGTGTTGCAATAATTGATTTGTAAGTTAATTAGCAGCTTTGAAGCATTTCTGTATTAGATTTAATATTTTAAATTAGGTCTACGCTTGCAAGTCAGCTAAGCACTGAGGGGGTGGAGGAGGGGGGAGGAGAATGTCAGAAGAATAATGCACAATTTCCACAGGAAGAAGCAAAATTTAAACTAGTAATAGAAAGTAAAGGGACAGGAAAGTAGGGCCCCAAAAGTCAAGGTGTATACTGAAATGTTTCTATTATGGCGAGATCAGTTTTTAACTCCTTTTCCAGCATTAAATTGCATGGAAGAAAGTCCTCTTGGGGACTAGGAGAGTAAGGGAAGAGACTGCTTAAAGTTCTTTATAGGTGATGGTTATGTGATATATCATCAAAATGGAACCCTTTTAAGAGTTATTAATGATTAAGCCAGGACCCAGGCATAAACTTGGGTTGCATCATACTGGGATGTGTGGTCACTCTCATTATGGGTGTGGCCAAACTTAGAATTTTCCCAGTGCAACTGTTAAATAGATGGAACAAGAATCCAGATATAGTTAGATTTAACAATTTAGAATTAACAATTGAAGCAGTCTTAGCCTTGGAACACTTCACTATTCAATCGCCTGCCTTCCTGATTGCCAATAGTTATGTGACCCTTGGAATATTTGGGAAATTGGAGAAAACGAGTTTTCATATAAGCACAATGCAACTTGAAAAACAAGAATGAAGTTGGGTAAGGAGCTGTACTAGTTAATAAGATATCTCTTAACTTGAAAATGCAAGGCTTATCCTCTTGGTTTTTATTCAGATTTTGTCCCTATATTCTTGAAAAATGCTGAAAGGTTGACAACTGTTTACATATTTCATTTTTTAAGACCATTTTGCACTCTTAAGATTATTTTCCCATGGAATCTCCAACTAGATTGGGTCCACCTCCAGCTGTCTCAAACTGCCTTTAATCACCAGGAAAGTTCTGTCGATTGTCAGTGTTGTTTGCTTGATTAATTCAGTTCTAGCTGTGTTGTCTTTTTACCTGTGTCTTTCAGCATGTCCTAGAAAATTAAATGTTTCCTTTTGGGATTTTCAGCAAACTTGAACTAAAAAGAAAGTTAATCCCCCCTCTTTTTTTTTGTAGCGAAGAATATTCTCATTAGTTTTCTTGAATCCAGTTTTGACTCCAGTGTATATATATTATATGAACTAAAATTTTTTTTGAAGTCATGTTTTAACTCCACTATGTTTTTAGAATTTAGCCTATTCTCTGTCTGATACTTTAAAGTATTAACTACTTGAATATTTTTAGAAGACATTGAGTGTTAGATTTAAGAAAAATTTAAAAACTATTTGTGCTGCCCTTGTTTTAATAATTTTCAATAGTTTTCTAACTTGATCTTTTATCAAGAATTCATAAGTGGGCTTTAAAATTATAAATACATAAAATGACATGACGGTTTTTGAAGAGTACATCTCAGCTGATTTCTATCACTCATGCATTGTTAGCATTGATTTTTTTTCTGTCCCAAAGTCTTCCCAACTGAGTTTACAGATGTCATCTTTTGCAATTTGCTAACCAGTAATAAGGATGTCTGATGACATCATTTTGGGGGGAAGAAAGTGCAACATATTGAGACCAGATAATGGTAAACTTAAAACAAAAGTTATTTTTAAAAATATTTACACATATAATAATGCTATTTTGTTTTGGGCCAAAAAATGATTAAGAAAGATAAATTTCTGGTCTTAAAAAAAATTCACAAATGTGGCTCTTTCACACTGACTGCTCCCTTCCATATGAAGGAGGTCATCAGGTGGTGGAAAGAAAACCAGATGAGAGTTGAGTTTTCCGGATTCTCATCTTGAGGCTGCCACCATTTGACTATGAGACCTCGAGTAAGTCACATAACCCTCTGCGCTCCAAAGTCCTCCTCTCCAACATGAGAGATTCAGGCTACATTTTTAGAACCCTTTAAGAACTTAAGCTGGAAAAGTCTAGGGATATTTTTCATGTGACCTCATTTCATAGCTGCTTTTTTACCCTTCACATAGGTTTCTGAAGATTGACTGCATTCGTAGTTCAAAAAAGAAGAAAATGTGTAATGTGTTTTGAGTTTCTCCAGAATTAGCTGCTCTAAGAACATGAAGGATTAAATGAGAGATTATTAGCGAGGGAACTATGCTTCAAGAGTTTAATCATGTGCATTTTGTTCAGGCAAATTTCTCATTGATTTTTGTCTGAAAGAGTTAAACATGACAAAAGAGCATTTGCTCTCTGAGAAAAGGGGATGAACTGCCTTTGTTTTAAGATCCACGGCATTTATTGTGATTGTGATGCCTTTCAGAAATATCTTGAAGTGCCTATATTGTTTGTCATCATCAATATGCAGGCATTTTACTACTAAATATCCTTTTATAGACTTCAGAAAAAATGCCCCAGTGATGTGATCAGTCACCCAGTGAAAACCTGCTGCCTCTAAGCTAGACTAAGCATCTGCTCACAAGTAAGGTTTCCTCAATGTTCAAAATAAATCTTTTCAGTCTCTTTATGGTAGCTCTGATGTGCTCCATATGGCTTAAATACGTAAATTTAGGTGTGACATGATATCTTTCCATGGTGGTTATTCAAAACAATTTTTATTGGGACATGTTCACTGGTTACATTTTTAATCATGTAATTCCCAATTTATCCTTGTTTTGCATGTAATTCTAAATTTATAAAAATAAAAAATGTGTGCAGGAAGGCTATATGATGATAGTCTACTTAGGTGGATTATAAATATTTTTGGGTGGTGAGTATGGTTAATCCTTAAAAGGCCAGAAGTAATCATTTATAACTGTAGCAATCATATATTTTCAGATATTATTTTCCCAATTATATAGGACCTTTCCCAAGAGTTTCATTATAAGATGGTTCACTCTGTAGGATCCTAATATTGCTTAGCTAATACAACTCTCCTTGAAAGTTCTGTGGACCAGAAAATAAATCACTTGTATTTTACATTGTTTGGAGTGTTACTTTTTGGAAGGATAAAAGTGATGAATATATTAAGTAGGATAATTCAAGTTAGGATCTATTTTAATAGATTTTGAGTTTATAAAAATAAAGTTGTAGAAATTAAAGGATTATGTGATAAATTATTTTTCTTTTGCACTCACCATCTTGCAAGGCCGCTGTGATCTATTTTTAATGTTGAGTATTTGTTCATTTCATTTCAACTGATCACTATAGTCTGGGTGTTCCTTGAAACACAGACATGAAACTCTATGGCCACCAGAGGATTAATATTTCAAGACAGAATAGCATGCTCATTTAAATCACACACTGTGGGGTACTTGGGCTGAAGTGATGTGGGTTCTGGTCCTCATTTTGCATTAATTGGCTCAATGTCCAGTCAGTGTCCAGTTGACTTATTCAGTCTCTCTGTGGTTTAATTTTTTCATCTTAAAGTAATAAAAATGGTATCTGCTTTACAAAACCTACAGAGATATTATACATATTACATAAGATGATGTCTATGAAAGATGTTTGTAAAGCACAAATTAGTATTATTATTAATATTATTTGTTCCTCCTTCTCATCATCATTGCAAGTCACTTATTAAGCGAACAGAAATAGCCCATAATTGTCTGGCTACTTTTGTGTTATTGATAATGGACTTTGCCATCGTGAAATGATATAGCAAGTCTAGAATAGGAGCAGTAAAGTGTGACATAATAAAAGTACTAACCCACTACCACCAAAATTTATTGAGGTCTTACCATGTGCCAACAGCTATGCTAAGTGCTTTATATATAAAATTACATCTAATGTTTAAAAAAGTGCTGCAATGTAAGTACTAACACTCCCGTATTCTAGTGAGCCACAGAGCACCAAAGAGTAACTGCCCTTAAATCACACAGCTAGTAAGTGGAAGTGTTGGGAATGTGATTCCAGGCTGGTCTAACTGTGTATTGTTAAAACAGTGCCTTGAACGGGGAAGGTGGGGATAGAAGGAAACACAGAAAGGATATGGAGTAGAGTAACGCGTGTTTTAAGAAGATGAAAAGAGGCATGAAGTAGTGTCCTACCTCTGAGAACCCAAATAATGGTAACTAACTTATTAGGGCAATGAATAGACAAAAGATTTTAATGGAGGAAAAGACATAGAATACCCTAAGGTGACCTTCAATACCATTTCTTTTTTTAACTGTTATTTCATATTTGTTGTAAAGGAAGTTGAAAAGGTTGCAGTGGAGAGAGGGTTTGAAATGACCACAACCTTATCCACAAGAATGCAACAGTGGGAACTACAACTTAATTCAAGGCAGATAAGTAGACATTATGGCTATAAGATTTCATTTTAAGAACACTATACATCTTTTCCTGTAGGTAGTATGCTGTAACCTAGATTATCCTTTCATTTTTCAAACATTTGTACATAGATAAAGGCTTATACATTTAGGAGAATCTAGGGTTCTTTGTCTGAAACATCTCATCAAATTGGAACATAGTCATTGCTATCAAATTTTTTTTTAGCCTTTTTCAAACAATGTGCATAGTAATTTCTTGTGAAATTTCTGTGCTCCCAGTTGTCACTTTTGCACCATTTCTTGTCAATTTCACACTGTAGAGCAGTGTGAAACTGACAGAGCTAGAGAAATAGAGAACATTATGACTACATACCAAAAATACATTGTGTAAAAATCCAACACCTTAATTTATAGCATCCAGGAAAAAAAAAGTCTAAAATCATCTTCTTACGTATGTATATCTCAAAGGAAAATGGAAAAATATATATACTTACATACATATACATATGTACACATACACACACACAGGCATTCACATATGTAGTGGGTAATTTTAAGGTAATTGAACTTCTGTTATGGACTATATAAAGTATGTTCTAGGGAAATGTAGTTAAAGCAGTCTTTCATTTATGACTAACCTTTTCACTGAAAATCGACAACTCTAATTTCACTTGACATTTCTAAATACTTAGGTGTTTAGAAATTAGATTATTTGATTGAACAGTAAGCACTGAACCTTTAATCACAGAAGCCTTTTTTCTTACTATACTGAAGTTTTAAAAAATGTCTGTGTAGTCGTGATCTGATAGGTAAAATTAAATATTCATTCTATAAATTTAATTAATGTTGCATAGTTTCCTATATACAGTAGTGATATTAATTCATTGTGATGCTCATTTGTTTACATGTATTGTGAAAAGTTCCTCAAATTATATGTGTATATGCCTACCAATAATGACATAAATTTAGAATTCATTTTCAAAATATATATTGACCATTAAATAAGCTTATTGTATAGTAAATGTATTAATGGTTTAGATTATGAAAATCTTATGTTAAGAATTTTCTGTAAAAATTATTCATTTATATGCACAAGCACTGTTCTATGTGTCAAGGATGATAGATACCTTCCCTTCCTCCCAAACTTCCCAGATACAGTGTAAAGAGGAGTTATTTATTTATTAGAATTTGGCTTAAAGGGTCAAAATAATTATTGGTCTTTAAAAAAGAGCCTCCTCTTCAGTGTTTCTGTTATGAAAAGCATTGCATTAGCCTCATCTGCTAGTCTTAAACTGAAATATGTTTGAATAATGTTCACTAAATATGATTTCTAATATTATAAACACTATGCTGAATCAATTTATATGAATGACTTTCTAGTCTATAAACTCTTACAAATTATTTTCTAACATGTTTGTTAACTGTTTTCAAGGCTTATTTCTTAATGGGGCAAATTATAGAGTGAATCTCTGTGGTAGGTATGTCTATGAAATAATCTACATATATAAATATTTTTGAGTGCCAATTCATTTGAACCTTCAAAAAATTTATACAGTACTGTAGAATTTGCTCCTGATAACCACATTATTGTATATCCTTTATTCAGTTTTCTGATAACTTTAAATTGCATTTTTAATTTTCCCTGCGACAAGATTATACTAACAGTTTATTATTTTTACGTGATGTATAAGCAGTGACATTTGTGAGTCCTTGATTTTACTACTTTATTGTTTTGGTCCAAATTGATAACCAAGCAAAGAAACTTAGCTTAATTAATAAATTAAGGACATAGAGTATTTATAATTGTAAAATATAAAATGTTTTCAAAATATATGTATAAAAAACATAGATGTAGTTTTTTTTTAAACATCTTTATTGGAGTATAATTGCTTTACAATGTTATGTTAGTTCCTGCTGTATAACAAGTGAATCAGCTATATGTATACATATATCCCCATATCTCCTCCCTCTTGAGTCTCTCTCCCACCCTCCCTACCCACCCCTCTAGGTGGTCACAAAGCACGGAGCTGATCTCCCTGTGGTATGTTGGATGGACCTAGAGTCTGTCATAGAGAGTGAAGTAAGATAGATGTAGTTTTGAAAAAATAAACTCCCGTATACCTATCACCTACTTCAAAAATAAAACCCTATCTCAGATGCCCCCTACTTTTTTCTTACTGCCCAGAGGTAATTCTTTTCTGGAATTGTGTGTTAATTATTACCTTGCTTTTCTTTATAGTTTACCACTAAATATGTATATGTCTTCAGAAGATGCTTAGTTTTTATCTGTTGTTACATAATCTTCCACTAACATAGTTTTTGAAGTTCATATTGTTTTGATATGTAACTGTAGTTCATTCAGTTTCAGTGTTGTTTTATATTCTTTTATATTGCATACTTCAATTTGTTTATCCATTCAACTGATGGTACACATTTTGGTTATCATCTTTCTCTCTCAGTTTGACTAGAAGCAGTACTGTTTTGAACATTCACATATATACACATATACAGATTTCTCTAGGTTATATATTATCTTCTGTAGGGTGTGTCCTCTCCAGGACGTAGAATTTAGGTTATAAGAGATTTGCATGTTCAACTTAAAATGGTCATTTTTATCTGTTTTGTTCATGCTGAAGCCCCACAATAGTACCAGATGCATAGTAAATAGTCAACTAATATATATTGAATAAATGAATGAATGCCAAAGTAATTCCTTAAGTTGAGGTATCAATTTACACTCCAACCAAGAGCAGATGAGCATTCTATTGTGTCACATCCTTGACAGCACTTGAGACTGACTTTTTAGAATTGTTGACAACTGGTGGTTATGAAATGCTATCTCATTGGGGATTTAATTTGCATATCCCTGATAACTAATGAGATTGAACATCTATTCATGTTTATTGGCCATTTCTGTTTCCTCTTCTGTGAAATACCTATTCATATTCAATGACCATTTTTAAGTTATTAATTTAAATAATTATTTGTTGTAGTTATTCATGTGGTATGGAAACTGATTCCTTTTCATTTTCTATGTTGCAGATATAGGCTCAGTTTATAGCTTGAGTTTTCACTGGTTTTGTCTCTTGAGAAAATTAATCCTTAACTTTAATATAATCAAATGTTTCTGTTGCCTTTATGATTTGTGCTTTTTATATTAAGTCTTTCCCTACCCCAAGGTCATATAGATCCTAAACATATTAATCTTCTACAAATGCAGGTTTAGCTTTAAATCTTTCATCTACCTGGAATTGTTTTTATACAGTCAATTTTATGCAGTTTTCCTTCTTCTATATAGATGACCAATTGTTTCAGAGTCCTTAGTGAATATTTTCTTTTCCCCACTGGTTTTCAATATCCAGTGTGTTAAAAATCAAGTTTCTATATATGTCCAAGTTAGTTTCTGGACTCTGTATTCTGTATTCTGTCTGTCCTTACCCCCATCCTATACTGTCTTCAAATCTACAGACTTCTAAGACGTCTTTATAGCTGGTTGTGCCAGACATCCCTCCTTGATTTTCTTCTTCAGAAATTATATCTATCTTGGCCATTTGCTCTTCTGTACAAATGTTAAGCATAATCTTAATGGGATCTGGGAAGCAATGCCTAGACTGCTGTAAGAACTTCTACTGAAGATGTATTTGATGCTATCGTGTGGACATGCTGTATTTCCTCTGCTGTATCTTTCTAAGTAAACCTGGTGGTATTAAAACCTTTTATGTTCTGTAAGTGTGAACATCAGTCTGAACCCAAGCTGGTTATACAGAGTTGGCACTGCAATCCACATATTTATCAATAGCTTAGCTCATTCCTTCTTCTTAAAGCTCTGATGTCAGTAAGCTAGTATTTCCTTGTACTTCATCTACCATTATGACCTCTGGGGAAAAGGCAATACAACATGCTGCCTTAAGGAGAAGGATGTGATGTATTTATAATGGGTATGTAATGAAAAAGAAGGAGGAAAGGATGCCTCTTTTATTTGGGTACATTAAGGGCTGGAAGAGACAGGCAAAGTTGGAAGAGACAGGAAAAGTTAGAAGAGGTAAGAGGTTCATGAATATAATGGTTGCCTCTTCCTCATCTTGATTGACTCATGGAATGGGAGTGGTAGTGTTAAAATATGTAAGTGGCAAAGCCAAAACAAGGGGCCTTTATCTTTGATTCCCTTTGGAACTTGGGGTCACATCATGGGTTGGGACAGGAAGAGGAGACCCACTGGACTAGGCTGTATATAGGCAATATGTAGAAGCCCAAGAAAGTGGTAGTGGTGGCGTGGTGTGGTTAGAAGTGAGGGCCATGCAGGCAGGAGTTCCTGGGAGTTTGTGGTAAGCTGGTTAGTGAGGAGGATTCCTGAAGAATATTAGATCAGTTAAAAAAAAAAACACACTACATATTTTTTTAACACATTAAGTTGCAAAGTGTAAGTAAATTTAACCTTCCTACATCATCTCCTAGTTGTGTTATTGTGTGATTCTATGATTGATTACCTTTAAAATGAAAACAGCAATTTGTAAAGAACTAGTATACCAAAACAGTTATTTAAGAGTCAGACATCCATAATCCTCAGTGGTTATTTTGATGCTTTAGTGTGTAATGAAATGTAAAAGTACACTTAAAAATAGCTCAAAGTACAGATGTTAGAATTGTTCTATAATGGAAGAAATATGTATTTATCTTTTCATCATAAAGTGAGGAAAACACTTTTAAGTCCTACTATTCAAAACAAGTGAAGCTAAAATTCTCATTATTTTAGAGTTAACATGCTATGGATAAATAAAATTTTAGATAAATGCATTCCACATTAAATAACATTACCCTTTGTGTTAGTAAAGATTGTTCTTTAGAAAAGCTTGGACTTCCTATCATATTCTACTTAAAATATTGCTATAATAATGAAGTCTCATTAATTCAGCCTTTACAAATTAAGACATTATGAATGTCAGTGGCTCAGCATAGCATAAACATTAAGCTACCTATCAAGAAACCTATTTGCCAAGTAATTTAATAGCAAAAATAAGTCTTCAGATGACAGTATTAATCTGTGTAATGAAAAGTTGCTTTCAAGATTGCTTTGATACATTTATGCAAATGTATAATGTATCAAAGTTGCTTTGATACATTTATGCAAATAACAACTCATGATAAATTAGACATTTTAAAAATATATTCAGTGAACTTCCTTTTGGGAACAGTATGTTAACTGGAAGTTCTGAATATCTGTAAAAGTTTATAATTTAATGTAATCAAAGATTTGGTAGTACGGGTTTCACTTGGACATTCCCTTAGTCTGAATTAGTCTTGACCATGGTTTTATATTAAGTATCTGAGAAAACTTTTAATTTTTTTCATAAACATCATATGTTTCCATACATTAAATGACTAAAATATCACATTTTGCTTGTTTCTTTTTTGGGTATGTGAACCATTTGAAAATTAATGGGGAAATGTAAGTGACATGAAGTAAATTAGTAAATGAGCTTTCATGAAAATACTTAATCATGTAAAGGACCGTACAGTAACTAATCGACTCTGATTTACCATCTCTTGCTGGATCAGGTTTCACAATCAGAGAGGCCTAGTTCAGTTCCGTTGGACTAATAGCTATTGAGCAGTCCCATGATTGGGCACCAAGCTGGGGCCTGGGCCTACAGAGATAAAACAGGCCCTCTTGAGGCACTGACCCACCATCAGAGGGGGAGACATTAGTCTGAACCTCATGTGGAGTGCTAAGATAATGCTAAGATAACTCTATACTAGAGTCCATGACACCACAGATAAAGGACTTAGGTGTGTTTAATTTAATAGAATAGTTAGATTATAAAGGTTTTTATGTTTGATTAGTTTTGTTTCTAAAGCATAATATGAGCCAGAATCAAGTAACTATTGCCTAACGTTTCATGGAAAGTGACAGCTTGGTTAGGATTGGGCCTCACCCTCTGGATTAAATTTTCCATAGATTATTTTTCCTCTAAGGTTTATCATAATGATTTTAGAGTACATAGCCATTGTTTGCTTTTTCTAATTACAGAAGGAACACATGCTCAGTCTTGAAAAACACAAAATAGTAAATAAAAATTTCCTGTAATTCTATTCAGATCCAGCTGTTGTCAACATTCTGATGCATATCATGTGTCTTCTCCAGTATTAGAAGGGGTAGATCTCAGCCCCTTTATCTACATCTGTACTAGAGGACTTACTTTTCTTTTCCTTATTGATTTGCAAGAATTCTTTATATATTACCTTTATTCTGTCAGATGTATTTAAAATATAATCTTCCAGCTTGTCATATGCATTGTGATTTTATATTTCTGTCATATATTTTTATTTTAATATATGTTTTGATATTTCAATTTCATATAAGACATAGGAAATTGAATTCCATTTTTTCATTTATGGAATTCTATATCTGGTGTTATATTTTACCACTCCATGACCACATAAATATTTCCATATATTTTCTTCTAGTTGCTATTTTTTACATTTAAATCACAGGGAATTTAATTTTACTTTAGCTATGAGTTTGGTTTCTCTTTTTCCCCTTACTTAATCACCTCAGCACCATTGTTCAAGTAATCTTTGGTTTTCTCATTGATCTTAAATGCCTCCTCTATCTTTATATGATCGATTCTATTTGGGGGACCTCCAACTATTTTTCTTTGATCTTTGGTCTGATACTGGTATTATGCATTTAAAAATTATGATATTTTTATGTCACTTTTCGTTGGATTAGATAATACAAATACCCTATAAAAGTGACTTGGAGTTAATAAGGTTTGTATTTTAAGTCTACCAGACCTATTTTAGCGTAATTTATCCTTTGTGTTTTGTCTTTTTTAAAACTTATTAGTTTAACACAATTACTATTTTTTGTTTGTGTGTTTAACTTTTCTCCCTTTCCTGTGTGCATGGTATTTTCATATTGATTATGTTGTCAGATCTGAGAAGTTCTCAGAATGATGGAGATGTTTATGAATTTATCTGTTATTAAAATTTACATTTTGTATAGTTGCTACATGAAAACTGAAGCAAAACACTCTAATGTAGCAAAAGAAAGGATGTATCACTCAAGTCTGTTTGGGTTGTAAATGCTAGGGATTCAACTCAGTTAAAATAAGAAGGGAATTTATTGTCTAACAACAGAGAGGAGTTAGGCAGGGTGCACAGCTGGCTCAGGAGGCTCAAATACTGTTGTTAGCCTCCATCTCCCAGTAATGCTTTTAAATGCTGGCTTTATTCTCAAACAGGGTCTTTGGCCCAGACCCCTTTTCTGTTTAGCATCCTCAGTAGAAAGAAGATTTCTCTCCCTAAACAGCCATATATCAATCCTAGGAAATTCTTATTGGCCTTTCTTGGGTTACATGATGTTTCCTGGGTTCCACTGGCCTTTCGTGGGTTACATAAAAATCTGAGTAGCCAACCTGGATTATATCTCCCTCTCTGTGGGGATAGACAGGCATGAATGACATCCCCTGTGACTTGACCTGGAATGGGGAACTTCCCTAAGTGATCTTAAAACACTCCAATGGGGGTGGAAAAATATATAGAGTCATAGGTAAGGTAGATTTACTATGAACCCAGTGAAACCTCAGCTTCAGAGCCTTTTATGTGCATGGGCCCCTTCCAAAACTCTGGGGCAGCCTTTCAGTATGGTCACGTGAGCGTATATTTTGTGGATATTTTAACCACAGTCAGTTAAGAGCACTGTCTCCTTCATCTCCAACTTCCCCTCCATCACATTTTCCCTTATGACATGTGGCACTGGAGTGGCCACAGCATGTTTGGGATGTAGGTGAGGGGAAGTTGAGTTGGGAATACTTTAGTTTCAGTTTAGGGGGATATATTTATGTGGTTCTTAGTCACTTCCTTGCATTATTAATTTAAATAAATTAAATAAATTAGCTATCGTGGTGTAACAATGACTTCTAGGAATATTCATATTGCATACTGGGCCAAATCACTTGGTGAAGCAATATTACACTATGAATATATCTTATAGCAACAAATTATATGTAAAATAGAAGAAAAAGTTTTAAATGTATAAAGCCAGAAGCTGGTTGGTAGAAAAGTCTTTTAGTCATCTGTAGTGCAGAATTTTAAATGGAGGATTTGGTTCTCACTATATATGTATATATTACACACATATGTATATATTCAATAATGCAGCCTATGTGATTTTAAACATATCATACAACTTATAAACTATTAATTATAAAAAACTCAATCGTGCTAGCGGAAAGACATATTTTCATCTATAGAAAATACTTTATAATCATTGTCATATGACGTAATCAGTGAATAAATACAGCCCAAAAATGTAGTTTAGAAGTATTACAAATGTGGGTCAGGTGGTTAATTAATATAAATACATTTCTCTTGGATATTGGTGATGTTGGTAGAATTTGTCATCTTTTCAAAATTTGGTTTTTTTGTTGTAATTTCTTTTCACAGTCTAAATACTTATTTCCATAGTTAATTTTGTATTTGTAATTTTATATTCCTTTTCTTAAAGAGAATCTCCAACTTTGTGCAAGTTTCTGTCTCCATAAAACTTGGATCCCAACCATAGCTATAATACTCCCCCACAGAGGGTGTGATTTGAAATTATGCAGCATTAAAAAACACAACAGATATGATGTCCCATGCTCTTCCCTTTCCTAACTCTCATAATTATTTTTGTAAGATAATGAGAGTTAGGAAATGATTCAGTAAAAGTTGAAGCAGACAACCTTTTCATGTCACAGTAGATAACATAATTCCTTTCAAATTTATGTCAATTATGCCATTTCCCTATCCATTCTCCCTCTCTCTGTCTCTCTTTCTCTCTCTCAATACCCACCCCACCCCCATCCATCTAATCCATCTATTTCTTTATCTTGGCAGAACAAGATAGAAGTGTTGTTCATAGGCAATGGATAATATTTAAAGAAATCTCAAGAAAATTGGTAATTATTCCATCAAAGTTTTAAACTTTGTAAATATTTCTTTAACTCCATTCACTTTCATGGAAGACAAAAATGGAAACTTTCTTGCTTTGAGGAAATAGGTGAAAGGTCACTTGGAAATAATCTTTTCTTATTTTATATGAACATTCCTTCTTTTAGTCTATTTTTTTAATATTAATTTTGAGAGCCTAAAATTTTAAACAGTTTGGACCTATTACTATGGCTGCATAGCAACTTAGTAGCTTAATATACAATAGTCATTTTAGTTCCTAGTTATTTTAGTTCTATCTCAGCGTTTTTATGGGTCAGTAATTCGGGAAAAACTCAGCTGGGCACTTTGGCCTCATGGAATCTCATGTGGGTGCAGTTAGGCAGTAGCTGGAGCTGGAGCAACTGGATACGGGCGGAGCATCTCTCTGTGTCTGTCAGTGTAGTCTTAGCGCTTCTCTACATGGTCTCTCCATGAGGGCTAGTTGGGCTGCCTCACTGCATGGCAGCCTCAGGGGAAATCTCACCGTTTAGTAGTTTAGGGTGCAAGTATAAGTGGTTTAGTTTCTATCTCAGCTGCATCACCTTTTATGACCTAGCCTTGGAAAGACATTGATCGTCACTTCAGCTACATTCTGTTGGTTAAAAGCAAGTCACAAACTCACCCAGAATCAAAAGGAAAGGAATTAGACTGTAGCTTTTGAGGAGGGAATGGAAAGTTCCTAGAAGAGCATGTGGAAGAGGAGGTAAAGACATCTTTGGAATATATGGTTTACTGTACATTTTTTATGTAAATCAGATACATAATTTGTAGGCAGTATTCTTTTAAAGGTTTTATTTATTTATTTATTTATTTTATAAATTTATTTATTTTATTTATTTATTTTTGGCTGCATTGGGTCTTCGTTGTTGTGCACCGGCTATCTCTAGTTGCAGCGAGCGGGGGCTACTCTTGTTGCCATGTGTGGGCTTCTCATTGCGGTGGCTTCTCTTGCTGCAGAGCACGGGCTCTAGGCACGTGGACTTCAGTAGTTGTGGTGCACGGGCTTAGTTGCTCTGCGGCATGTGGGATCTTCCCAGACCAGGGCTCGAACCCGTGTCCCCTGCATTGGCAGGTGGATTCTGAACCACTGCACCACCAGGGAAGCCTGGCAATATTTTGAATATAATCTAACTCCAGGATTTTGAATGCTCCTATTTTCTCAACAAAATATTGAGACTGTCTAGATTACCTTGCAATAGAACTATATTATGACATAAAATGGAAAAAAGATCAAGGATTACATGTAGTTTTATAAGCATGTGAGACTTATTGAAGACATATTTCTTCATAACTGAGATTTTACAAATGAAAAAATATGACTCACTCAATTATTAAGACCCTTATTCAAGCCAAAATGATACTTTCAGAATGCCTATCCTCAAACCTAAACCTTCTCTATCGGTATGTTGTCACTAGAACATTGACTGGTACAGTTCTTTAGATTAATTCTGTAGAGATAAAATAGTGACTGATCCCTCCAAATATAACCCCTGAAAAGCAAGAAGATAAGTGTGCATTCACTGAACTTTTAGCAAAATCATGTGTCTATTAGGATTGATGGAGTGGGGTGTTAGACAAAATTTCTGCATTGGTTCTTAGGCCTTGCATTTCATCATATAGCGTAGAGCACAAAATTCAACAATATTGAAAAGCAGATTAAAAAAATGGGCACAAATTACTTAAATGTGCATACCACTCCAACATTTTGAGTAAAGGCAAGACAAAAGCAAAACAATAATTAACTTCTTATTTACCCATCATAAATTAAAAGGGAATTTTATATATATCAACATCAATTTTGTATTTTATCATGCAGGGCAAAGAGATCTTGTTTCTGTGTTCTAGCTTTTATGATGTGTAACTAATAGACTCTGAACTAGATTATTTTAGAAATGTATTCCCTAGGTGCAGGGAATACATTAGTGTGCATTCTTAACTCAAGGAACCAGCTATAAATGTGATTTTGGTCCTAATGTGTTCTTAGAAATTCCCTCTGTCTAAAGCCATCTACAGTCCTCACACGAACACTCTTCTAAATCTTACAATTGAGAAGAAATCTGTAGGTTTGTGGTTGTTTACTCTGTATATGACATCTTAGAATTAAATAATTAGACTAAAGAAGAGTAAACCTGGACAATTAGAGCTGGACATCAGAGGGAGAGTAGGGATTCTGGGATTATCAGTGGTTAGAAGTGACATATGAATTTAGAAGTTTTCAACCACAGTGGTGGGACATGGCCAGGCTGGTGGAGGGGATCTTTTGATTCACAAGAAGTGCAAGGAGTTGGCGTGAGGTGTTATCACGTTAAAGTGATCCTTATTCTTCTGAGTGAGGTTATTTGTCTCAATGGTTTGCATATGTGTATGTGTTAATTACATCAGCGGTGATAACTGATAACTTGGGTGTGCATGGTTTGGGGCAGTAGGGTAAGTAGGAGCGTTATAACAGGTGATGGAGATGAGAACTGTCAGCATTAGATTGTTTCTACATTCATAGCTCTGTTTTCTCAAAGTGCAAAAAGCTTTAAGGTGTGTGGGGACCATGACTGTTGTTCTGCACTTCAATAGTCCTAGGGGTAATACTCCTGGCTGTTGCCCTAACCCTTTAATAGCCACAGATTTTGACCCTCACAGCCTTCCTTGTTGTATACCACAATGCTTACCCTAAATCTTCTCTACCTAACTTACCTCCTTTGTTAAAGAAGCATTATCGTGTGGTTGAAAATAAAATAGACTGCTGGGTTCAAATCCCAGATCCACCATCTACTTATTGGATATCCTTAAGTCATATAAAAGCCCTTTACCTCAGTTTCCTTATGTATAAAATTGGAATACTTTTTTATGTAGCTAATATGCAAAATGTAAAATAGTGGTTACTTCATGAAGTTGTCAGGGAATTAACTGAGATAATGTTACCCAAGTAACACACATTGGCACATGTGCTTAATAAATGTTAATTATGATCACTGTTATTATTGTTACTCAGCCCCTCACTTTCTCCCTGGCCCCTCCACCCCCTCCTTCTTTGCCTTAGACTTTCTAAGTTGAATCTTCAGCAGGTTTGTTTGACTAGCCATGGCTCCGGGCAGGACAAAGTAAAGTGACTTGCCATTTCACTTGACTTTCCATGTTTATGTGTTTATCACTCTATTCCTGTTGCTTAAAACCTTTCCTGGCATGACAAATATTTATCAAGGTGTGTTATTTTATGATGTCTGTTTTGGAGCCTAGATTGTCAAGAAAATTTATATGTCCTAACCTTACCTAAGGCAGGTAGGAGGGACTAGAATTTTAAAAGATTCTTATACCGTGAGTGGGCCAAAGTAAAAAATTATGAATCAAATAAGAAACAGAGACACACAGCTCAGCCTTTTAGTAACCCTTAGAGGTCATCTAGTCCCATCTCTCACCCAAATGGAGGCATTTCTTTTATAATATTAATTTATTCAGTCAGACAGCAATTCTATGTCAAGCTCTCTGTGTTAGGCCCTGAATTACATGGTAAGTAAGGCAAATTTGGACCGTGCCCTCATAGAGCTTACATTGAAATGGGTAAAAATCAATATTAATTAAATAATCACATAAATATGTACATTTCACTGTGGAGGAAACAAGGAAAAATGAGAGTAAATAACAGGGAGAATAGTTGTAACTGGGGGTCAGAGTTGGGGGGACAGTTATGGTGATCAGAGAAGAAGTTAGTTGAATTTGAAGATTAAATAGGAGTTAACTGGTTGAAGAAGGAAATGAGCATTTCAAGCAAAGGCAGAGAGTGTGATGATGCATTTGAAGAACTAAAAGGAGCCCATTGTGTCTGGAGCCAAGAGAAAAAGGGACAGGAATTAGAAATGATGTTGAAGAGGTAGATATAGTTAAGGAACTACTTCCGTTTCTTCCAACCCAGTCATTCTGTTTCCCACTTCTGAAAATGCAATGGATTAGAAGGAGGGCAAGAAGAGTTTATAGGGAGACTATTAGGAATATGATGTTTCTCAAATGTTAATGTTCATATAAAACACCTGGAGGGGTCTTATTAAAATGCAATCTCTGCTCATTATGTCTGGAGTGGGGCCTGAGAGTGCATTTCTAATAAACTCCCAGTGATGCTGGTGCTTCGTGTTCAGAAATCTCACTTCGAGTAGTGAGGGCCTAGATAAAAAAAAGAAAAAAATATACATGTCTAATCACTGTATATATATATATATATATATATGTATATATGTATAGCTAATCACTATAAAGACGTTAAAGGAGTATCAGGTTGGAGAAAAAGATCATGAGTTTTGTTTTGGCACTTTGAAGCTAAAGTGCTTTTGAAACTTCCAAGTGGAGAAGTCACTTAGCAGTGGGTCTAGAGCTCAGAGAAGAGATCTGGACTGGAGATATAAACGTGAGTCATTAGCACATAGATCGTAAATTAAACTCTGGGTGAGGATCTCCTAGGGAGAGGATGTAGAGTAAAAAAATAAGGAGCCATGGGGGTGAGCCTTGAAAAACATGAACATTCACTAAGTCGTTTGATATGTGTATCTCCTAGCACCATTAGCATATTTTTCATGAAATATTTTAAATGTTTAAAATAAGATAGAATAATATAACAACCCCCCATGTACCTACCACACAGCTTTTTTTGTATATTAATATTCACCATATTGCTTCATATATTCAAGAAATACATTACAGGTGACACCTTTTGTAAGAACTCTCCCTAGAGGCAAACACTATCTTGAATTTGTTGTTTATTATTTTTATGTATATTTTTATCCTTGAGATATGTATGTATCTCCATCTATTCATGCAACCATACAAACATATAGTATTGTTTTACATGTTGTCAAATTTTATAAATGGTATTCGTTATGGATTGAAGATTTGTGTCCCTTCCACCTCCCACCCCAAATTTATGGTGAAGCTCTAACCCATAATGCGATGGTAGTAGAAGGTGGGGCCTTTGGGAAGGTATTTATGTTTAGATGAGATCATGAGGGTGGAGCCCCTATGATGGAATTAGTATCCTTTTAAGAAGACTAAGAGAGATCAGAGTTCTCTCTCAATGCACATGCAAAGAAGAGGTCATGCACACAGCAAGATGACAGCCAATTGCAAGCCAGGAAGAGGACAGTCACCAAGAACTGAATCTGCCAGCATCTTGATCTTGGGCTTCCCAGCCTCCAGAACTGTGAGAAATAAATGTCTCTTGTCTAAGCCTCTCACTCTTTGATATTATGTATAGTCAGTCTGATCTGTCTGAGACACCAGGAAGTGAGGGGCTGCTGTAACAAATACCCAAAAACGTGGAAACAGCTTTGAAACTGGGTAATGGATAGAGGCTGGAAGAATTTTCAGGTGCATGCTAGGAAAAGCAGAGGTTGCTGTGAAGGGACTGCAAAAGGCGATTCTGGTAAGAGCTCAGAAAGAAAGGAGAGCTGGAGACATCTTCTTAGAAAATACATAAATAACCATGAACAGAATGTTGGTAGAAAAGTCGATGATAAAGTCTGACTTCAGTGAAGTCTCAGATGGAAACCAGGAATACGTTATTGGACAACAGAGAAAAGGTGATACTTGTTATAAAGTGGCAAAGAACTTGTCTGAATTGTGTTAGTATTCTAGTGTTTTGTGGACGGAGAACTTGAAAGTGATGCAGTCGGAAATTTAGCTGAGGAGATTTCTAAGAAAAGTGTTGAAGGAGCAGCTTGATTCCCCCTGACTGCTGGGGGAAGAGAGAAATGTATTGAAGAAGAAATTGTTAAGCAAAAAGGAACCAGAAGTTAAATATTTGGAAGATTCTCAACTTGTCCATATTGCAAAAAATGAGAAAGTGTGTTTGGAATAGAACACCAAGGATGTGGCTGAGTGACCCTTTGATAAGGAGATTAGTGTGGGAGTGAAACATGGGCCTAATCAGTCATTTCAACAGCAACTCCAGGAATAGAAAATCAATTATAACAGCAAAGACACTGCCAGTTTGAACTAAAAGGGGCAGAGAAAGCAGGATGAGTATAAGGAAGGCTTTCAAACTTCTTAGATCCTATAAGACCAAACCATAGAGCTCTTGGGCTGTGAACATGCACTGCTCTTCAAGACAAGGGAAAAATGACCCCAAAGGCAATTCAGAGATCACCAGAGCTCCCTCCTCAGTTTCAAAGGGGAAGCCATCACCAAGGTTACAGCAGGCCAGTCAGGGGCCACTCGGCAGAGCCTCCAGGGAGCACAGTCCCCACCAGCCAGAGCCATGGGGAGCCATGGGTGCAGTGTACCTCCCACCACAGTGGGTCCTGAAAGCAGAACTGCTGCCCCAGTAAGTCCGAAAGGCAGAGCATCAAACCAAAGAGGATTATTCTTGAGCCTTAAGATCTTATGGTATTTACCTTGCTAGGTTTTGGACTTACTGGGGACCCATCACCACTTCTTTCTCCCTCTTGGAATGGGAATGTCTATCGTATGCCTGTCCCATCATTGCATTTCGGAAGCACATGACTTGTCTGGTTTCACACGTTCACAGCTGGAGCGGAAATTTGCTGTGGGGGTGGATCATCCCTCCATTCTCACCCATACCTGATTTAGATGATATTTAGATGAGACTTTAGACTTTAGTGTTGATGCTGGAACTAGTTAAGACTTCTAGTTCTATTGGAGTGGAATGACTGTATTCTGCATGCAAGAAGGACATGTATTTGAGGGGTCCAGGGTGGAATGTTATGGACTGAATGTGTCCCCTCAAAATTCGTATGTTGAATCCCTTAATTCATAATGTGATAGTATTTGGAGGCGAGGCCTTTGGGAGGCATTAAGACAGTATTATATTTTACTTCTGCAAATTGTTTTTATCAATCAGTATTTTATCTTTGAGGTGTAACCACGTTTGATACCTGTAACAGCAGTTATTATTTGCCATGTAGTATTTCATATGAGGAGCATACAACAATTTTTATATCCATTCTTTTGTTGATGAACATTTAGGCTATTCCCATTTTTTGCTACTATAAGGAATGTGACAATATGAATTCTTACACGTCTCCTTTTGCACGTATGCAAGTGTTTTCTCAGGCAGATCCACTAACTGAGTGTGAAGTCAATTGAGTGGTCTTGGCTTGCATATAGAAAAATGAAATATTATAGAATAGATGATATTAAAATACATCACATGTAGTAAAGGTAAGTACTGTTTCATGAAACTTTGGTTTGAATTATATGTATAATATATAAACTCACCCACACATCAAGATCTTTTCTGGGAAATCTGAGCACATTAAAATGGTGGTGGAAAGGAGCCAGAACAGACAAAGAAGAAAGCAGATGCATGGGAGGGACTTGGAGGTAGGGGTAGAAGGAAACAAACATCTTCCAGTAAGATAGGAGGGAAGGAAACACAGGTTTGGATGGTAGTACATTTGTAGGTGGGAGAGCAAAATGTCTAAGTTTTCTTTTGACATATTCTGTTTTCTTTATGAAGCAAAATAAATGATATATGCTGGGAACTAGGATGCTAGTAGGGTAGAATTCCAGAATTCCCATTCCATGGTGGAAAAGGTTTGAAGTTTCTACTGGAGAAAATAGAAGAGAAGACTGATTAAGGGACTAGGAAGTGTTGAAAGTCAGAGATTGAAGACTTGGAATTACGGTATTAGTTATCAGTGAAAGAAAGAGTGATTTGCTCCATCAGCATTTAGCAACCCAGGAGTAGAGAATGTAGATAGTTGGATTAATCTAAGATTTGAGTTTTTCTGGCTGACTGAAGACAGTATATCAATGGAGGTGTCAATGTTGACGAAAGAATGATGTAATTAGGGACAAAAAGGAGGATTAAGGACCAACACATAGATAGGAAGAAAAGGGAAAGAGAAAGGGAAGAGAATGATGGTCTATTTCAGGGGTCAGCAAACTATGGCCTATGGGACAAACCCTACTCACTGCTTACTTTTGTACTCAAACCTTTATTAGAACACAGACTCACCCATTCATTTACTATTTATTACTATTTGTCCTCTGGGGCTGCTTTCGTACTACAATGGCAGCATTGAGTAGCTGTGACAGTAGATCTGCAAAGCTTACAATATTCACTATCTGGCCCTCTATAGAAAAAGTTTGCTAAACCCTAGTCTATTCTACTTCATTTCTCTCACTGAGGTTGAATAACAGACATAGTGTCAAAGAGAAGGGAGGATGGGAAGATGAGGTAAAAGACGGGAGAGTGAAACAGTTTCCAGGGGTTGCCAAGGCTCAGGGTGACCTTGGGGGAGTGGATGGGTGAGGTGAAGTTGGGTCTCTGAAGTTCCTCAACTTTTTCCTCAAGTAAAGGACCTGAGAGTATCAATTTTTTGTCCATATGGATGTTGAAATCATATAAGATGATAGGTGTGGGGATGGAGAGAAAGATGGTGAGCCCAGCACCAAAGTCTTGGAAACAAGCAAATGTTTGGTAAGGCTTTAGAAGCCAGAAACAAGGAAGGATAGAAGGAAAAATGGCCTGTTCATATGAACTTTGAAGAAAGAATAGGAAGTAGTAGTCTGAAAGTGGAATTGAGAAGCGAGGAGGATGGTGACCCATTCCCAACCCTGAGAGGATAAGCAGTGATCATTGAGAGTGTTCTGGGGAACGATGTCTTCAGAAGAAAGCTAAATTTCATTTGGGGACAAAAGCTGGAGGAAGCCTTTAGGACAAAAATTGAGGGTTAGGAAGGAGATTTCCCCCCCATTCCCTTCCTTCCTTCCTTCCTTCCTTTTTTAACCATGGAATGGGAATTCTGGAATGAAAAATAGATTGATGGAACAATTGTAGAGTGAGGTAAATAAACTCTATAGGTTTAGGTCAGAGAAAAGGGGAATACAGTAGTACATGGATGAGAGTGAAGGAATAAATAGGTGGCAGGAGGTGCTTACCTCTGGAGGGTGAACAAGGGTTAAGTGGCCATAAGGATTTTAAAGAATTGGCATCAGGTGTCATCTGGTAGACAGAGAGGAACAGGAAACTTCTCTGAAAATACTGTATTCAGTAATGCCTGGAGTGATGGCACCATGTGGGTATCCCAGCCAGGTGAGCAAGCAGGCCATGGTGTTAGTTAACGCCCAGTATTCCAACCAACTGTTACAAATCAGCCACAGGCCTTCGTGGATAAGAAATTTCAGGCTTCCTCAGAGTACCTTGGGACCCTGGCATCTACTCATTAGTCAATGACTCTACCAAGCGCACGGCTGCTGAAGCCAGAACCTGGCGGTCACCTGCATTCTACCTTCTGCATTTCTCTCCATTCTAGCCTCACGTTCCCCCTGGATGTGCTGCCATCCAGTCTAGTAGGCGCTCTCCTCCAGTCTGGCCCCCCAGAGTTGTTTCCTTTTTCACCCTCCAAAATTTTTTTTAAAAGCTATTTTTTTTCTTATGAAAAAGCCATATATGCTCACTGTAACATTAGTTTAGATAACATAGAAGGCATAATAAAGCATGTAAAATTATCTCAAATCCTACAGCCTAGAGAGTACTACTATTAACATTTTGCTATGTCTTCACAGACTTTCTCTACATAGAGATACTTTTTTTTTTTTTTTTAGTTTAGTGAGACCATATAATATGTGTTCTCTTAAAATATATTATTTTCTAACAATATATCATGGAACTCTTTCTATCAATAAATTCCTATCTAAATCATTTTTTAGTGCAGGCTTAGTATTCTGTTTATGGATTTACCATGATTTATTATCCAATTCCATATTGTTGGATAGGGTTTCCATTTATTTGTTACTATGTATAACAATATAATGAACACCCTTACATGAATGGCTTTCATAAAACAAAAATCGGATCATGTCATAATTTTGTGCTTGAAATTCTTGTGTGGCTCTCCAGCCTGTGACCTTCAGGATTGAATCTAAATGCTTAGCATGACAAAAGAGGTCATTTGTAATCTGGTTTAGGCCTGCTTCCCCTCCATCCTGATTTCTCAGTACAGCCCTGCCTGGGTGCCCCAAAATGCCTCCATCACAGTGTATTATCAATGTGTATTGACTTGTTCATCTTCCCAGCTGTTCCATAAACTCCTTGAGGCATTGTGTGCTTTATCTTCCAGGAAGAGTTAATGTAGGCACTCAATACTTGTTTGTTTGCCTGAAAGGCTAAATGACTAGCACACATGCTTGTGTATTTCCTTTCTTATTTCTCATTCCTCTTCACGGTAAGTATTTTCATGAGTGTACTCTTTTCTTGGTCACAGTTTGTATTTTCTATTGATCTTGAATTCATTCATTCGTCCGTTCATTCCATTTCACAAAAGCTGATTGAGCGCCTACTATATGCCAGTTACCCTTATAGGTGCTGGGAAGTAGTGAACAAAACCTCCTGGACTTTACATTCTAATGAGGAGATAGGCAATACATAAGGTAAATAAATCATATATATGCTGTGTTAGAGAGTGGTAAGTGCCAATAAGAAAAAATAAAGTGGGGAAGGGGTTTTTGAAGTGTGTGTATATTGTGGAGGGTGCGGATGGGTGTTGATATCTTAGTTAGGTGGGAGGGAAGACCTGTCTTAAGAAGGGAGGGAGTTAGTCATGCTGTTTCTGGGGGAAGAGCATTCTATGCTGAGGAAAGATCAAGTGCAAAGGCCCTGAGGCAGAAACATGCCAGACATGCTTGAGGAGGAGCAAGGAGGCCAGTGATTCCGTGTCAGGAAGAACTAGAGGGAGAATAGATGAGGTCAGAGTGAGCATAGCAAACCAGATGGCCATGGCATTGTCCGAACTTTGGAATTTTCCCTGAATGAAAAGAGAAGCCGTGGGGTGGGGGGAAGGGGGGTGCTCTCATATGATTTGTCTTAACAGAATCTTCCTGGCTACTGTGTTGAAAACAGGCTGAGGGTGAACAGTTAGGTGGCTACTGCAATAATTCAGACAAGAAATTATTGTTTGGACAGGATGGTGGCAGTGAGAGTGACAGTAAATAATTGAATTGTGTATTTCTCCTGAACGTGGTTTGCTCATGGCCAGGATATGGGATGTGAGAGAAAGAGCAAAATCACGATAACACCAAGGTTTTCAATCTTTCAAAACAGAAAAACAATAAAAATTCTATTCTATTTACCCAGCGAATACTTAATTTTGCCCCATTGGCCTAATTTCAGACTCACACTTAACTCAGCTATATTTAATTGAAATTGTCTCAGAGAGAGTTCTCTGTATGTGAACATTTTTGTGTTTGTTTACATGGTGTCACTATAAATTAGGGAGACTCATTTGTGTATGTGTGTCTTAGAGGAACCAGTCTCATTATTTAATAAGCGCATAACATACAACACCCAAATTCAGTTTTAATATTGGTCATAAAATTTCTTGGACCATGGTGCTCCAGTAATAAAATTTCCCTGAATTTTGCAAGCGCATTTGCTTAGCACCTGGATCACTCTTCAGTAAATGAGTCCAGATGACTCTAAATGAGTTAATAAATAAAGCAAGGCTGCCTTTTACCCACAGATTTTCTAAGTGCCATGTTAATAGCTATAAATGGAAATAAAGTACTTACAATAAACCAATTGTTTTCCATTTTGATTAAATTATTCAAAACAGTCACATAGTGTTATAAATCTTAAAATATAGAGTAATATCAATAGATTTGCACTAGCATGAATTTTTAAATAATTTGAATATGATGTATTTAAGAATTAATGACAAAAATTATCTTAATACAGGGAGTGTCACTTTTTTTTAATGAAAATGTAAAAAGTCTCTTAAAGCAGCAGACTGGTCTCTCTGAGACTGTTAGACACACTGGAATTTGATCCTTTCTGCTCTCATTTATGAACAGAGAATTCATCTCTGGGAGGCTGATGATGAAAAAATCCATTTTTATTTGGAGCAGTGCCCGTTCCTTTCCATGAGATACTTTTATAGTGATACGTGGAAGAGCAAAATATACACCTATTTTCTAGGTGATAGAATGCCTACCTTGTATTTTTCCAGGGTATTCTCCAATTTTGACTTTCAACCTTGAGAAGTCATTTAGGTAGGACCGTGACTACCAACTATACAAGTTAAGCGACCCTTTTATAAAATTCAGCCGTGAATTGCTTATACAATGTATGCTAAAAAATTAAGATGCCAGTTACTGAATTGAAATGTCCAAGGTGCCCAGCAAAGCCCAGTGCCCTGAGATGGCAGAAATCTCAGGCATGTCTAACAAATGCCAGAGCTTTGAGATAAACAATAATGTACTGCCATTTACCTCTCTAAAATCTTTTTATGAACAGGTAAAACTAGAAAATGAAAATGAGTTACATGTGGAAAAATGATATTGACATCTAAAACTGGTGGTTAAGAGCATGGTCTGGCATCTCTGGTGACCTTGGGTAAGGTCTGGGTGCTTTGGCTAAGTTTCTTAATCTCTCTTTTACTTTCTTTGCAAAGTGTATCAAATGGGGATAGTAATTGTTGCTACCTGATAAAGTTGCCCTGAGGATTAAATGAACAGTTTAATGTAAAACTCTTAGGACAGTTCCTAGCGTATTATAAACTCTTAAAAAATGTTGGCTGTTATTATTATCTAAGCATATAATGGAATTCTTGAGTTTACATATATTGGTAAATTGCATATTAAGAGACTACATTAAAATGAGGAAAGAAAATAATTCCAGGGGAATCTTTACCCTGGCTATTCTTGTGTACTGTTTTATTTTCATCAGTGAGTGAGTAAAATTCCTGCCAAAAGCCGGGTGGGGAGGATTTCTAAACTGCATGTGAGATTTTTAGTGTTTGAGCCATAAGATCTTGTATCAATATTAATAACAATCAAAAGGGAAGAAGTTGGCCAATGTTGAAATCATTTCTAGTTGGTTCTGAAAAATGAGGTAAACATGATGCAGTATCATATGATGCCAAGAGGAGCATTCATGATCACCATGAAAACTGGGCCACACTGTCTGCTTTCCCAGTCCCACCATCCTTCAAACTGAATTTATTCGGCATCCCATGAAAATTGATTGTCATACTTTGCTATCATGCTCTGCTATCTACCATTATCACTGAGGGTTTCTGGATTTTGTAGGCACAGATATATAATCTGAAATCAAGAGCTCACACTGGAAAAGAGCAGAATTTGCATGGGGGCAGGGAGTCCGTGGCACATGGCATATTGATGTGGCAGTTTGAATCTGAGAGTAAAGATGAAAAAGCTAGGGTGAATGAATATAGTAACCTCACGGTTGTCATGTGGGTATACAAATGTAACATACTATTTGATATCCATGTTTCCCATATGTATTCTGAATCTTTTGTTAAAAGCAGGAATTATTAAATCATGTGAGAACTTATTATTCTGTAACGTTTGTAGTATTTCCATTGATATTTTAAAATAATTGCATAGCCTAAATCCAAAATATATGAATCTTCTATAACATCAACAAATGTGTCTGCAATGGCATGTGTCACTAATGCCAGCAATATTCCAACAGAGGACAATGTTCAGTCATTGTTTCTAAAGTGTGAAACAGAATCTAGAGCTTTTTTTTTTTTAACATCTTTATTGGAGTATAATTGCTTTACAATGGTGTGTTAGTTTCTGCTTTATAACAAAGTGCATCAGTTATACATATGCGTATGTTCCCATATCTCTTCCCTCTTGCGTCTCCCTCCCTCCCACCCTCCCTATCCCACCCCTATAGGTGGTCACAAAGCACCCAGCTGATCTCCCCGTGCTATGCGGCTGCTTCCCACTAGCTATCTATTTTACATTTGGTAGTGTATATATGTCCATGCCACTCTCTCACTTTGTCACAGCTTACCCTTCCCCCTCCCCATATCCTCAAGTCCATTCTCTAGTAGGTCTGTGTCTTTATTCCCGTCTTGCCACTAGGTTCTTCATGACCTTTTTTTTTTTTTTTCTTAGATTCCATATATATGTGTTAGCATACGGTATTTGTTTTTCTCTTTCTGACTTACTTCACTCTGTAAGACAGACTCTAGGTCCATCCACCTCACTACAAATATCTCAATTTCGTTTCCTTTTATGGCTGAGTAATATTCCATTGTATATACGTGCCAAATCTTCTTTATCCATTCATCGGATGATGGACACTTAGGTTGCTTCCATGTCCTGGCTATTGTAAATAGAGCTGCAGTGAACATTTTGGTACACGACTCTTTTCGAGTTATGGTTTTCTCAGGGTATATGCCCAGTAGTGGGATTGCTGGGTCGTATGGTAGTTCTATTTTTAGTTTTTTAAGGAACCTCCATACTGTTCTCCATAGTGGCTGTATCAATTTACATTTCCACCAACAGTGCAAGAGGGTTCCCTTTTCTCCACACCCTCTCCAGCATTTATTGTTTCTAGATTTTTTGATGATGGCCATTCTGACCAGTGTGAGATGATATCTCATGGTAGTTTTGATTTGCATTTCCCTAATGATTAATGATGTTGAGCATTCTTTCATGTGTTTGTTGGCAATCTGTATATCTCCTTTGGAGAAATGTCTATTTAGGTCTTCTGCCCATTTTTGGATCGGGTTGTTTGTTTTCTTGTTATTGAGCTGCATGAGCTGCTTGTAAATCTTGGAGATTAATCCTTTGTCAGTTGCTTCATTTGTAAATATTTTCTCCCATTCTGAGGGTTGTCTTTTAGTCTTGTTTTTGGTTTCCTTTGCTGTGCAAAGGCTTTTAAGTTTCATTAAGTCCCATTTGTTTATTTTTGTTTTTATTTCCATTTCTCTAGGAGGTGGGTCAAAAAGGATCTTGCTGTGATTTATGTCATAGAGTGTTCTGCCTATGTTTTCCTCTAAGAGTTTGATAGTGTCTGGCCTTACATTTAGGTCTTTAATCCATTTTGAGTTTATTTTTGTGTATGGTATTAGAACACTCCCTAACACCATACACAAAATTAAACTCAAAATGGATTAAAGACCTAGAGTTTTTTAATTGAGGGTTTCTGCTTAAGAGTGTAATTCCAACTTACAAATGTGTGTTTTTGAAAAACATGTTATTTAAGATTGTCTCCTCCATGGAGGGATGGGGGAAATAGGAGTTTAATGGATACTGAGTTTCAGTTTGGGAAGATAAAAAGTTCTGGAGATGGACAGTACTGATGGTTGTATAACAGTGTGAATGTACTCAATGCCACTGAACTATACGTTTAAAAATGGCTAAAATGGTAACTTTTATGTATTTTTACCACAATTAAAAGTTTTTAAAATTCTCTTTTCCAAAACTAAAGGGCTTTCCAGCATATTTATAACGTTACTTGATAACATTATTTTCCTTAAAATAACTCTAAAACAAATACAAATATGCAAGTAAAAATACATTAACAAAACATTTATCAATTTCAATATGGTAAAACATTTAAATAAACTGGTTTTGAGGTAGAGAAGAAAAATATTAAAGCATTAGCTGGCAGAGATCATAAGGATGATCTCTTGCTTTTATTCTTATCTTGATGACCTTGTAGTTTAGTGGAATGGTTTCTAGCTTCACTGAAAAGTTTAGAGATGACTTTTTATTGACTTCAGTCAAAGAAAGAGAAGATTATTCAATAAAGACCATAAACATTAAACTTCTGGTATTTGGAAGTTGTATTAGATTGAATTTCAGGTATTATGTGCAGAATAAAGTGCTTTTATTATGATCACTCCTCTTTTCAACTCTATATATTTCCAGTTTAATGGCATAATAATAGTATGACTGGGATTTACCAGCCAGAGTTATAAATATGTAACATTCATTTCTAGGTAATATATTACACTATTATTTTATGAAGAAGTAGTTGCCCTTGATCTAAAAATGAATATTTGATTTAAATAAATGATTCTGGAATTTATGTGTTACTCTAAGTTTTCCTATCCTCCCAGATGCTGAATTGCTTTTGTGAGATGCCAGAGTTGGATAAATAATAATTACCTTCCAGAATCTTCAATATATACGATGGTTATTTTAAAACCCAGCTTAAAACCTTTGTGACATAAATACTTTAATTTTTACCGTACCTATTGCCTTAGCTGCGATTCATTAAAAAATAGCTGTGTGTCCTGATAACTATGTTTCCTTATTGAAATATTGACAGAAAACTCTCTTCATATATATAAATGGTTATCTAGTTAGCAAGTTCTTTTTAATGATTCCATTTCTTACAGAATTCAGCTGTACAATTCATACACTTACAAATATTGTTTCAATTTACTGAAAAAGGAAAAGAGTGCATAAATTCTTGTGATTAGCATCACCTTAGAACCATAGCACTGGTAGGGATCTTACATAGTAATCTCCAGATGACTGTAGAGAAGCCAATAGCTTAACTCACAGCCATTGTTAGATGGACATAGGTAGTGAGGTGAGCATGACTTTCACCCCACAAAATCAGTTGTGCAAAAAAATGGCATACACGTTTATTTTTGTAAGCAAAATTAAATCTCATTCCAAGATGGTAGCACGTTTAACCTCAGTTAATTGGGCACTCCCCTACCCCGAGGGTCATTTGACAGTACCAAGTTCTTACACTGACTGGAGCAGTGGGGGATGGGAATGTTGCTTTGGTCTTTGGTTCCCACTGGTCCTTGCTGTGGCCTTCCTGTCTGTGTCTGTGCTAAGCTTGACTGTTGTTCTTTTTTTTTTTAATTTTTATTTTATATTGGAGTATAGTTGATTAACAATGTTGTGTTAGTTTCAGGGGTACAGCAAAGTGATTCAGTTATACATATACATGTATCTATTCTTTTTCAAATTCTTTCCCATTTAGGTTATTACAGAGTACTGAGCAGAGTTCCCTGTGCTATACTGTAGGACCTTGTTGGCTATCTATTTTAAATACAACAGTGTGTCAATCCCAAACTTCCTGTCTATCCCTCCCTCCATCCCTTCCCCCCACCCCCAGCCCCGGTAACCATAAGTTCGTTCTCTAAGTCTGTGAGTCTGTTTCTGTTTTGTAAATAAGTTCATTTGTATCATTTTTTTTTATCATATGGTATTTGTCTTTCTCTGTCTGACTTACTTCACTTAGTATGATAATCTCCAGGTCCGTCCATGTTGCTGCAAATGGCATTATTTCATTCTTTTTAGTGGCTGAGTAATATTCCATTGTATATATGTACCACATCTTCTTTATCCATTCATCTGTTGATGGACATTTAGGTTGCTTCCATGTCTTGGCTATTGTAAATAGTGCTGCAATGAAAATTGGGGAGCACGTATCCTTTCAAACCATGCTTTTCTCCAGACATATGTCCAGGAGTGGAATTGCTAGATCATACGGTAGCTTTATTCTTAGTTTTTAAAGGAAACTCCTGTTCCTTAACCTACTGTTCTACATAGTGGCTGTATCAGTTTACATTCCCACCAAGACTGTAGCACAGTTCCCCTTTCTCCACACACTCTCCAGCATTTATTATTTGTAGACTTTTTGATGATGGCCATTCTGACTGGTGTGAGGTGATATCTCATTGTAGTTCTGATTTGCATTTCTCTAATAATTAGTAACATTGAGCATCTTTTCATGTGCCTCTTGGCCATCTGTATGTAGATCAATGGAACTGGATGTTGTTCTTTGACTATTGCTGTCCACATTTCCTTCTTTGCAGGGCTGGATTAGGACCTGTAGATTGTCCCAGCACTGAGAAAATTATAATTCCTAATAAAAGTCATACTATACTTTCAAAGCCCAGTATGTAGATGTTGAGTTCGATTGGATTTCAGGAATTATATGCACAATTTGTATACTGAGATGAAAACAGCTTCTTTCTATAGTTTTTTAATGCAAAGTTCTTGAAAGATTCATTGTAGGTGAACTTATTTGGAGGGAGGGCCCTGGCTTTGTGGGTGCCCTAAACACATGCTTAGTCTGTTAGACGGTACAGTGCTGCCAATTCAGGCATACTGAAAAGTAGTTCAGAGACAACTGTGCATAAGAATATCCCTAAATGAGTCAATTTTTTTCTTCCTATCTGAAAATTCTTCCTAACCACTTTATTAGGACATATTTTTTGACTTGTGTTTTCAAACAGTGTCAGTATAAGTGTAAAACTGATCAAACTTTTTCACCAGTCCTTTCCTGGAAAGTGAGTTGGTCAGATGCTCTGGTGAGATTAGAGGTAGGTGACCAAATTCAAAATCATGAAGATTTACTCTTATGTTTTCTTTTAGTAGTTTGTTTTTAAGTTTTGCCCATGTATCTATTAATCATAGTTCCTTGCACTCTCCAAATATCCCTAGTTGGGTGATAAATTGTATGGTCACCCAAGTTAGAGGTGCAGTCAATGAAATAGAGTAAAGCTCCCTGACCTATAAGGATATCATAACTCTAGTTTTGATCTCAGTAGCATCATTCTCTAGCACAGTTAACCAACCCAAATTATCCACATACAAAAGCAAGAATCATATGGCCCTAAGGAAATAGAGCGAAAGCAATTTTTTTAAAAAAGATAGAATGAGTCAAATGGTAAGAAGATAAACCAAAGCTCACAAATGTCTTCTTTCAGAAGTCTACAACTGCTGTACTTTAAAAACCCTGAAGTCCAATTTCTTTTCCATTCCTAAAATATTTTATTCAATTCCTGCTGTGGAAACAGTGTGGCTATATGCCAACATGCTCAGTAGGGTGTCTCTTAACTTTAAAATATCAATTCGTGGACAATTTTGTATTTTCTCTTAAAGAATTTAAATACATATTTTACAAGTGAATTTCATAACTTACTGGAATTGGTGACTAGTATTTGCACAGCCACTTCAGTGATATAAATCCAGGGTTTAAAAAAAAAAAGGTGTTACTGCAGCTAAGCTGAGGGCTATTCCACTTTCTCTATGGCCCAGCAATGGCCTTGTCATCTCTTTACCCATTCTAACGATACCACTTTAATTATCCTGATAATAATGAACTTTAGACTGATAAGAGATCTGCATGGCTATGAGTTGGTTATCAGGTCAGCTTAGCTATGAGTTCACAATGGTTCATAGTAAACTCTTGTGTAGAATTTAATTATAATAATGCTGAATTTGGACCTTAAGAAATATTTTCTTGTTCATCTCTCTTAACAATTGGATATTTCTTTGAGTTTCAACCCTTGAGTGTAGTACTAAAACAGAAAAACTTCTATATTTGAATGTAAACAAGTCTATTAATCATTGTTTTGATATTTTTAGACTTCAAATATATTTGGGCCACTGATACTCCTTTTTTGACATTGCTCTTAGAAGAAAAAATGTAATATATTTTAACTTTTGACTCCACAAACTTGAGTTATTTGAGGATTCAGCATATAGAAAGATTCTTTTTCTGCCTTTTGGTATCTTATTACCCAAAGACTAATATTACAGTCAGACAAAAACCCGGTTTCTCTACAATTGTTTGGCTTTGTCCCTTGAAGCTGAAGAAGCTATAACAACCAAATGTCTGTTTACCAAGACAGGCAGTTATTGCTTTGTTGGTTCTGTCAATCTTTTTGTACCTTGTGATTATTTCAGAAAAAATATTTGGAGTGATGTTACATGTTTATCAGTTCCAAGAATGGCTCTGTGTAGCAGAACACAAATGTAAAAAAAAAAAAAATGCCAGTGGAACTCTGGATTGTTTTTATTAGTTATCAAGCTCTGAGGACTTTGAAGTTGTAAAGTGCTTTAAAATTATTCCTTAAGCATCTCTGTATCAGAAATAATTCATTATTGCATTACTCTCTCCGTTTTCAAAATGAATCAATTTATTTGGTCATTTCAGACAGCCAGTAAAGGATGGAAGTTCATAATTCATTTGCTCCTATTGCTCGTGTATTTAGGGAACAGTGTTATAGTTATCAAGACATGAAGGGGGTGTTTCTCCCCCCAACCCTACTGCAGTCATTCAGCGTCCTAGCTGTTGCTAAAGAGTGACTTGCAAAAGGAGTGTGTGGGGTGGGCGGGATGAGAATCACTGCAGAGGTGAGCCTCTCTTCTTTATGGCAGTTTGTGTCATCCTGTGGGTGTACCTTGGCAGAAACAAGGTTAGGAACCATTGCTCTTGGGTTAGTCTAATAAATATAGATCAAATTATCCTCTTCAGATCTCCTGGGAAAATAAGGAAAAATTGCACCTGACTAGAGGTGTTCTAATCCAGTGCTTCTCGAACTTAAAAAGGCAAATTCTGGTTCAATACTCTCAGGCAGAGTCCAAGAGTATATTTACTAACAAGTTCACAGGATATGGGATGCTGCTGGTGCAGGGACAACACTGAGTGGCCAGGGCCTCTGTGGTCCAGGCTTGCAGTGGGCCCCTCAGGAGACTGGATTTGGAAGGTGAAAGAACAGGGCCTGTCATGGGAGAAGGCAAGCAGTTGCTCCTGTGGACAGAAGGCGCAGGGAGGAAGCTGCAGCGAGCACCCAGGGACAGGCGCTGAAGATGCAACACTGATACAGCAGCATCCCTGGGACAGGCGCTGAAGATGCAACACTGATACAGCAGCATCCCTGGGACAGGCGCTGAAGATGCAACACTGATACAGCAGCATCCCTGGGACAGGCGCTGAAGATGCAGCACTGATACAGCAGCAACCCTGGGACAGACGCTGAAGATGCAACATTGATACAGTAGCATCCCTGGAAAACTCTTCAGAGATGAAAGCAGACTTATTTTAATTGAGAGAAGGTCTCTCAGAAGGTTGCTAATGCTTGCCCAGGTGGACAAGAAAGATTATTTATACAGTGGCATGAAAGACAACTTCAGCAAAACTTTTTGGATGGGATGTAGGAGAGAAATTGGTTTATCAAAATGCAGTAATGCATGTGAAAGTACTTTGTGAAATGTACCATGCTACTAAAATGTAGGGCATTTGGCACTGATACTTAGTTAAGTCAACCAACATGGAGCTGCGGGTCCGATAAAGATGATTACCAAGGGGTAGTGAGGAAAGAAGAGATTGTCGCGGTCCTGCCAGAGAATGGACAGCCAGTTTTAAAGTTGATGAACGGAGGAAAGGGAGTGGCTGTATGTGATGACAAGATCGTTTGCTTAGGGAAGAATTGACATCTGGGAGTTGAAAGGGACCTTAAATGTCCCTTGGACCAGCTCCCTCATTTAATATAGGAGCAAACCTAGGTCCAAAGCAGAGGTGCACAAAAGTCACTCAGCAAGCAGAGCAGTGACCCCTTTGGGGCTGCAAGACTTAGCCTATAAAAAGACAGGATGCCCAGTTAAATTTGAATTTCAGATCAACAAAAATAATTTTTAGTATAAATATGTCCAAGGAGCACCTTTAGTCAGGCACAATATTTGTGACATACTTATAATAAAAAAATTTGTTGTTGATCTGATATTCAAATTTAGTTGGACATCCTATATTTTATCTGGAAACACTAGATTTGTTGAAAATTCAGTACTTTTTGGTAAACAGAGATATAGGAAAAATGAGGAAAATATATTAACCTTGTATTTAGAGCATAAGCTCCATCAGGGTGTGAGTTTCTGTGTGTTTTATTTCCTGGAGATTCCCCAGAATCTAGGTCAGTTGAATGAGTGAATAAAGGTATGGGAATGTTCAGGATACTGTGGCTTGTAGGATGCTTAACATACAAAAGAACAGAACTCAGATTAAGATATTCTCTGTGGCTGATATTTCACTTTTTCAGCAGAGTAGATCTTGAGCAAACTTCTCAAGAATGTTCACTATGGCAAATATGGCACAAAAGAAAGATAAGATTGTGAAAATGAATTTTTGAGTCATTAGGGTTTGAAAGTTATTTATCACTAGTTTATTAGAATTTTCAAGAGTAATTCTGAGGACTTTGATTAATAACTTAAAGTGCAGCATGTAGCACAAACTGATCTGATTTGGAAAATATTTCTGAAAAAATAAATGCTTCAGAGCTCGTTTTTCACCAAAGGGAAATGTGACAGAGGTACTGATTGCCGGATCCTGGCCACAGTGTCTCTGCCATCAAGGTGGATGCAGGTGGAGCTGAGCAGAGTAATCTTCATCTAGATCTAAATCAGGGCTGAGAGAACTGATTGGGTTCACCCAGATATAAGCATCTTTGAAAAAACCCACAATCTTGTTAGATTCCTTAAATTGAGACTTGTGGTAGAAAAGGAATTGATGAAAGTATAAGAATGACAAGTACAACAGTCATTTGTTAAGAATTTACTGTGAGTAAGCATGCATCCAGCATGATTCATTCCATCTCATAAGAATCCTGTGAAGAAGGTATTATTACCTCCATTTTTCAGATGAGAACATTGAGGCAGAGAAAAATGAAGTATTTAACTTAGCACACAGAAAATGGTGAAAAGGGGTTTCAACCTAAGTCTCTCTCTATGGTGCAATAATGCATATCAACTCATTCTAAGAATAACAGAATTCTGCAAAATGTAATATTGCCTTATTTTACAAAAAAATCATCATTGAAAATAATTACAAATAGATCATATTATCATGACTGTAGCTTTATTAACGTGAAGTTCATTTTGCAGTTATTATCTTACCTGGGTCTGTCAGGTAGTGTCTGGGCAGGGAGCAGGTGGTACTCTTGTCAGGAAATTTAATGGAGAGTTTAATGAAGGGAATATTTTCAAGCATACGGACAGGGTTTAGAGAACAAATGGGAGTCCGTGATGGGCCAGGAACTAGCGACAGCTGGGATCAGTTATTGTGCCTGGACCCTGAGGCAGCAGGGAAGGCAGCAGTTACCAGAAGTAGCTACAGGAAGGGGGCAACCGACAGGTAAGGAGCTGCTGTCTTCCAGGAAGGATACAGCCAATTTGTTGCCACTAGAGAGGAGCAAAACCAAACACAGTCTAAGGTAAAAACAGACAAAGCAGCAAACCCCTGCCCCCCCCCCTTCTCGCGGTCCATTCTCTTGCTGGTGGCCAGCGTTAACTAAACTCCACCAGAAGCCCGAGGACAAGAGGGCCACTGATCTAGTCTCCAGTCTCCCAGGACACAGAGCAGGGTGGAGAACGGAGCATGTGGGCTCTGGAAGGGCAGATGGAAAATATCCATTGCACAGCACTTTACTGCCATGGTTGCATAGCTCAGTAAGCTTACTTCCCCTTCTCCTGCACTCTGGTTTTCCATATCCCTTCCTTTTCTCTCCCAGTTCTCTCTCCTGCAGTTGCCCCCTCCGTGCACTGCTCTGCCCTGGGGCCACTAGTGCTACTTCCTGCACTTAGGTCATGGTATCCTGGCGCTAGGCCCGATGTCTGTGGAGCACCTGTTTCTTCCCAACGCCGTCTCCAGGTGCACTGAGGGACACGTATTCTGAGGCACATCTCACTAACAGCCCCCTCCCTGGTCACCTGATCCCTTGGTTTTCTGATTTTACTTGTGAGGCCTTTCTTCCTTGTCGACCATTGGCAAACGAGTTATCTGCCTCTGGTTGCTCCAGAATGTTAGGAGTTCTAAAGGTATTTCCCTCGAATGGCCACCCTCCTAGGAAATCAAGTAGCCCCTCTCTCCACACGGCGTCTGATTTCCTCTCGCATTTCTACCCTTAGGAGCAGTGGAAGTTTCTCAGTCCCTAGTATTTATTACCCAGTAGAAGCCACAACTCACCGGGCACAGCCTCAGAGCACTGGCACTCAAAGGACATAGTCCAACAATGGGAGAGTTTTTTTTTTTTTTTTAAATTAAGGCTTTTACTTCCTTTCCTTGAATATTCAGAAGAGGATACATAAAACAAAACAGTATTTCAGGAAATTCTTTTCCCCCTTCATCTCCTTCCCTACCATCCCTCAGCTCCTCGAGTATCTTTTTTCTAAATCTTCCCC
Organism: Eubalaena glacialis; assembly: GCF_028564815.1. Lineage (NCBI taxonomy): Eukaryota > Metazoa > Chordata > Mammalia > Artiodactyla > Balaenidae > Eubalaena > Eubalaena glacialis. The sequence goes on along the minus strand of NC_083716.1, from coordinate 186,512,939 downwards.
AAGCCCCTCCACCAACTCTAACCTATGTATCTTCCCTCTTTCTTTCATTTCTAGACCACAAAAGTCCCAGAGAACGTGCCTGGCAACAGAACCCTGCTCTGAGGCAGAGAAGGGAAAGGAACTGAGCTGGTAGAGGCAGAGCCCTTGTTAGAAGACAGAGGATGAGAGAGGCATCAGGCATTCGTGCCTGAATAATTTCTCCTCCACAGCGCTAGGATCATGATGGAGTGAGAATAGCAGCACCGGAGATGTGTCAAAAGGCTTTTAAACTTTTAACAACTTGATACTTACGGCATATGGATTACAGTCTCACAACCAAAGTCACTTTCCATGTGTAATTTTTGCAATGGCTGCCATCCATGGCGTGCTTGCTCTGTACCAGGCATTTTACCAAGGATTTTAACATATTTTATCTCTAATGTTCACACCAAATCTGTAAGGGAGTTGAGACCAGCCCCATTTTACAAACGAAGAAGCTGAAATGCAGAGCCATGATTTGAACTAACGATGACTCTAAAGCATGTGATTTTTCATTAATAATAGCATGAATATAGTAGCTTCCAGCAGTTGGACAAATGCTTTCATCAGTCCTCGTGCTATCATGCATGCAGCATTTTTAATCTTCACATACACCCAATGATGTACTAGTGTTAACACCACTCTATGGATGAGGACACTGAGGGTCAGAGAGACATAGGCACCTTATTGACCACACAGCTAGTACCCATCAGTCATAACTTGAACCCAGGTTCATCGGACTTCAGATGTGTTCTCTACATCACTGGTCTGTATTCTCATGATGCCTGCTTTATAATGTTATATACCAGGAACATATACTATATGAATATAGTAGCTTCTTATTTAGCAAATTTCTGGATAATTAGGTGGAGAGAGGGGGTGGTATTTCTAAGAGGCAAGAAAGAATCCACTTGGCAGGACTTCCTGAGATAAGGCTTGAGAAGCAGTACAGGGCAGTCATTTTGAAACAGAGAAATTCGGGGTTCATGATATGAATCAAGAGAACACAAATAGCGACTGATCCTATGAAACAGGAACCGAGGGACAAATTACAGTATTCGCATGTCTTAAGTCAGTGTTTACTAGTTAGCCCATTCCTTTAAAGGTAATCCAGTAATAGTCATCTTTCCCTGGGGGAGTCCCAATAGTTTGGATTCTTTCCCTTGTGATTGGTTCCCATTTAGTACAGGACTCAACTCAAGCACTCATGGATATTCTTGATAGCTCTTAATTATGCCAAATTATATTGGAGTGGGAAGTGAGGGAAGTGTACTCCACATCTAGTTAAAAATATGAGTGTGCTAGTTTTGTGTTTATTCATCTGAAATGAATAAAATATGGAGATGTTTTGATAAAACGATACAAATTTTGGCTTGACTAGTCAATTGTCTCATGAGAATGGACAACAACAACAAAAATAGTTGTGAAGGAATTTTCAGAAGCCCACAGATGAACTGTTCCATAGACTTCAGGTAATTTTTTAAGTTGTATATTTTCAAACAAAATTTCAGTTTTGTTAGAAGAAAACCATTCAGTTTTTGGCAGATTAAGATCATTTTTAATGTTAAAATATAAATATTTTATTTGTCTGGTGACTTCTGACATGATTTCATGGAGTGGTTTTTTTCTTTCCTGATTTTAGGGGAGGGTAAGTTGAGGGTACTATGCTTTTGGGATCAAGGAAAGTTGTCCTAAATCATACACTCAAAACATTGTCCCCTCTACCAGCCTATTGTTCACATACTTTACCTTCTACTTCTCCTACAGCCGAACTTTACAGGTGAAGAAGTTGAGACTCAGAGACACAAGTCTGTAAAAGGGCAATTAATAGGACCCAAATCTTGAGCCTTCCTTTCCCCAAGTCAGTTTCTAATGTAAATCCTGCTCTTTCCAGGGTAATGTTTCTTCAGTGTTATTTTTCTTGAATTTTTATCACATCTGAGGTGCTGTGCCAATACTCAATACAGAAGCCATGCAGTACCCCGGAAGCTCACAGAATGGGGCAGTGTTTTTTTTGAAAATTGACCCTAAGACCACACCTTACTGGTGCTGTGGCTTCTGGTGAAAAATTCAGATCCCTGGGTCCCAGTGGAGGCCTATGGAATCTGAATCTCTGAGCCGGAGCCATTGAAGAGAACACCAACATGAACAGAACTGATGGTAACACAATGAGATGAGGGAACAGTAGTGCCGAAAGGGAGGAGAAGCGAATGTCAGGAAGAGGCGCCCTCTGCCCCCTTTCTGATTATTAGAAGGCAGCTGGGCACTGTATCCTGTTGGCCTTTGATGACAAAGTAGCGCATACATACGATGATGCTGTGTGCAGTTCATCCTGGTTATCTACGTTTGGTTTGTAATCTACCAGATCTGTTTCTTGATACATATAGATTGCTATTCAAAAACGTGTGATGTTTAACATCCAGAGGATGGATGAAGTTTAAGCTGTATAGGCTAATCCTAGCACTTTAAATTGACTCATTTGTAGGTGGTAAAAGATTGTGCTGTCCATACAGTCAGGATGATTGCAGTTTCTTCTCTCGAATTATATAGTCCATGAATGGGTATTGATTTCCATTTCTCCTTTTGCAAGATTATATAACTATTGCACTTTTAATAAGGAGGGCAGTGATGCTGATACCAAGAAATTCAATGCAATGAGCTTTTTATTATTAGAGATAAAAATTAATCCTCAATTCCTTTGGCCTTTTAATTGTTAACTGTGGAGTCAGTCAAATGTGGAAGCTGAAGAAGCACCAAGGGATAATGTAATCGCAACTCTTCAAACAGTTGTATCTGTCTGGAGAATGAAGACTGATGATCTGGAAAATAGATCTCATTGTTTCAGTAGTAGAATTATGGGCCTTGCCAGTGGCTATTAAGAGAGATTCTCTGGGAAACTCTTTTCCAAAAGGAAAAAAAGAGATACTTGTTAGATGAAGAAAATTTAATTCAGCCACTTTTCATTAAGCAAGGCCCAAAACTCTCTAATTCCCAAGTTCATAGTTGACAAGAGGCCCCAGAGCAGTAATTATCCATTTTTCAAGTTTCCTGATAGAAAGCTCTTCAATTAGACATAGACAAGGGGGAAATTATGGTAAAAGGAAGGGTATTATGTCCTTTCTAAAGAGCATTAGGAAAAAAGAGACTATATAACAATGTTAAGAGATAATTATATTAAATGAGTTAAGCACTTTGAATTGCCTTAAAAGATGTTATTTTCAGTATTACCATTTCACTTACAGTGCTTAAAATTTTAATTCAGAAAATAAACTTGCATTCAGTATTCCTTTATGTTTTCTAAATTCTCAGGGAGGATAGGTTGCCTTGGGCATCCTTGGACATCCCTTGGAAAAATAGGTTATTCTGTGTTTTTTGTTCAAAGTGCCAATGAATGTTTGAAATGCGATTCGGTCTATCTGTCATGCTGTTAGGAAGATTGATTCGTTGTCTCACTTGTCGATTCTTATGTTATTCGACAAGCATTGTTTGCATGGCCATAATTTTCTTCTACCTTCCTCATTCATATATGAGATAGATTTAGGTATAAATGATTGACTTAGTATGAGGCTATAGGAAGTCATGGATTAATGTAAGTAAGAGGAAATGCCTCCCTCTTTGTTCAGCCACATAATGGTAGCACATGAATATTTTATTTTGCCATTTTAAAGTGGAAGAAGCTTAGAAGGTGAGTCAAAGTGACCTCATACTCTCATTTGTTTATGACACAGTGTTTCTTGTGATTTTCTGCTAAGCAGAGAGTGAAGATGTAACTGTTTACCTCAACAGGGTAAATGGAAGCAGCTCTACAGCCATGTTCCACCAACACACTGAACTCTGAGTATGTATCTGTCCAGGGCTTATTTCTAGTCTGAGCACAAAGGTGATACTACAGAACATACAATTAGAATGGTTAGAAATGGTCACTGGCATTTTGCATAATTTTGATCTGCTAATGGAGACCCCTGCTAGCAGACGGTGAACGTGAATGGCTTGAAAACCAGATTATATGTGCTTATTGTTATTATTATTATTATTAGAAGATTGTAAGGTCCCTCATGAAATGTGAAAAACTTTTCTTTCTAAAATCTATAACCTTTCTTATTTTAAAATTAAAAATGGGAAATGTCATATGAGAATGGCACTAAAAGATGAAGAAGTTGGGGAATCAGGGAAAATTGGAAACAGATAAAACACTTAGGCTCTTAACATGGTTTGTTCAGGGTGTTCAAGATAAAGTAGCCACATTAAAAAAAAGAAATGAACATTAATATCCTTTAGTGGTAAAGTTATAAATGTGTGTATGTGTTTTTTTTGTAACCCATGTCAAAAACATAGAAATGAAAAGATAAGAAAAAGTAAGCTGGAACAACTGCCTCACCACGCTTCTTCTACCCTTCACGGGCAGCCACCATTAGCCACTGAAGCTTCCCGTCTTAATTCTATGTGTGGTTGTGTGGAACATTTTTTTAAAACAAAAATGGGATGCTTTTGTATTTACTATTTGGAAGGTACTTTTGGTCCCACTTAGTTATTTGTCATTATTTGTTTTACATTTTAAGTCGTTAAAAGACATTCAGAAAGAATGAGAGAGAAGGCAGCTGAGATTCTGCATTCAGGGCTGCTTCTCCACCAGCCAGTTGCTCTCTACCCCTGTAGGGATGACTTTCCTTCCTGATCAGGGGCCCTTAGACTCAAGTACATGAGCTCTGATCTCAGCTATGAACTTCAGAGACCCAAAGTATTGATTCAACCTCATGGGGCAATGGAGTTAATAATATGGAAAAAAAAAATAGGTAATAGGATTGGGGACCTCTACCAAATGTTGTTATATTTTCTTCTTGGGTTGATGAGGAATAAAAACTCAGTGAAATCATCACAAACCTTAAGGGCTAAGAAAGAGATTATAGGCCTGTTCCATAATCCGTCTAAATTCCAGTAGATAGGTTTGTTCAGACACAGAGTTAAACCACAGTGAGAAAGCAAAAAGGCTTCAGAATGTGGTAAATGAACAAGGAAACTATTGCTAGGATTTGGAATCAGAACATAAGGGATCGGAAGCAAGGGATAAAAGAGATCAGTTTCAAAAAATAAAAGGATTTTTTTTTGCAGTTACAGCAGAAAAAGTAGGAAATAGAAACCAGGAGAAGGACACAAAGATCCAACAGGTTAAATCAGGTTAGCACCATACATGGAAATAGAGGGGGAAAAATCATCAAAGTGGAGCAGACATTCAGAAATTCTGTTCTGAACCTGCTTAAAGGGAGTAAAGTCACAAGAGGGGAGAGAGGTTGGGAAAGTGGAACTTATAATAACTAAAATCAGGTCCTGCTAATAGAGAAAAAATATGTCAGAAATGTTTCTGCTGTCATTGAAGTATTAAAAGTTCCAGGAGCCTTACCATAATGTATTATTCCTTTCTTTGACCTTGTCACATGTGCATCTGTGTCCTGATAGCATCTCAGGTGAAAGGTGACTGATTGAGGTTGGGGTTTGAATATTACTGATTTGCCCTGCCAAATAGCACTTTACCACAATTCTTCATTTACAATGTTTTTTTTTTTTAATTAATTTATTAATTTATTTATTTATTTTTGGCTGTGTTGGGTCTTCGTTTCTGTGCGAGGGCCTTTTCTCGTTGCGGCAAGTGGGGGCCACTCTTCATCGCGGTGCGCGGGCCCTTCACTGTCGCAGCCTCTCTTGTTGCCGGGCACGGGCTCCAGACGCGCAGACTCAGTAGTTGTGGCTCACGGGCCCAGTTGCTCCACGGCATGTGGGATCCTCCCAGACCAGGGCTCGAACCCGTGTCCCCTGCATTGGCAGGCAGACTCTCAACCACTGTGCCACCAGGGAAGCCCTACAATGTTATTTTTAATGGCTCCAAAGTGTCCCATTTTATGAATATGCCATGGGTAATTTAATATTCTTTTATTATTTGACATTTATACTACAGTACATTTTTCACCATTATGAATTATGCTGCAGCAAATATCCTCGTAGGTAAATCTTTGTGTGTCATTAGTTGTTTTTTTTTGAATAATTGCTGTAAATTGAGTTACAGGGCCTTAGGGAATGCCCATTTTAGGCTGTTGATACCACTTGCCAAACTTTCTTCCATAAAGTTTGTATCAATGTACACTGCCAGAAAGAATGGAAAAGCAACCATTTCCCACATTCAAGGGTGAGACTCCTAACACATTGTCAGTTTTATAAACCTCCCGATTGTGTTTTTTTCTAATAGTGTATATGATGTCAATTTAGTCATATGAACTCTTTTTCCTGGAACCCATTGTGATCAACGGTATGCAATTTTAAAATACCTGCTGGAAGTTAAAGCAGTATCCTGTAGTGATCAAAGAATATTTAAGCTATACAGATCATGCTCATTGTTCTATTAGCAAAATATTCTCATCTATTTCTCTAACCACCGTCTAAAGTATTTCTCTCTTTGTCTTTCATTCTTCTAGTTGTATAACCACTGGATAGGAAACTAATAGTTCTTCCTTTCCTTTCGACTAGAAAAATCAAGTAGAGAACTTTAGAACATAAAGTCCCTGAACAGCTCAGTAGTATTACTCTAGTTTAGTTTTTTTTTTAATTAGTTAATTAATTAATTAATTAATTTTTGGCTGTGTTGGGTCTTTGTTGCTGTGCACGGGCTTTCTCTAGTTGTGGCGAGCAGGGGCTACTCTTCGTTGCGGTGTGCAGTCTTCTCGTTGCGGTGGCTTGTCTTTGTTGAGGAGCATGGGCTCTAGGCACGCGGCTTCAGTAGTTGTGGCTCACAGGCTCTAGAGCGCAGGCTCAGTAGTTGTGGCGCACGGGCTTAGTTGCTCCGTGCCATGTGGGATCTTCCCGGACCAGGGCTCAAACCCATGTCCCCTGCATTGGCAGGTGGATTCTTAACCACTCTGCCACCAGGGAAGTCCCGATAGTTTAGTTTTAAAAGAGTATCCAAAACAGAATCCTACCAGCATTTGAAATTTCTGTATTTAAGAAGGTATGACACATATTTCATATACATTAATTGATGTGGAAAAAATATAAATAAGTGGGAAATGTTATCCTTCTGTTATTGACCTCAGTAAATGCATTTATTTTTAAAAACAAAGGGGTTTGGAAGAAAATAGCAATGGCAGTTTTGAAGACTTAAAATGAGTCTAGTGAGAATCAAATAAAAAATACAGTTATTTGAATCATAGATTATTTATGTTAGTTATATATTATTTGAAATGACTACATGTACAGTAGAAAGAGCAACAAACTAGTGATCAAGAGCTGGTCTCATACTGAACTCTGCCATTTTCTAGATATGTGAATTAGCAGAACAAAATTTAACCATTTCTGAGTCCCAGTTTATCCATCAATTAAAAAAAGAAACCTTCACTGCTTCTTAGCTCTCACAGGGTTGTGATGATTGTTGAGATGGTGGATGTGAAAATGTGTGCACTGCTATATGCTGGTAACATATCTTACTGCTTTTAATAATTATAGCACTATATCTTCTCTCAGGACCTCAAGATCTTAGGTTTTAATATTTAACACTCTAAAGTAAAAAACAGAATAAGTGAAGGGAAACAAAGGAAGAAAATTGACAGAAGATGAATATTTCAAATAAAAATATATTGAAGTATAACACAGCTCAGAAGAGTTCATAAAGTATTTACCTTAATGAATTATAACAGTTAATACACTTAAGTAACTACTACCCAGGTCAGGAAATAGAACATTATCAGCACCCAGAAGGCCTCCTTGTGCCCAGTCTTGAACCAATAACCACCACCCTCCTTCCCAAAGATAACTGCCATCTGACTTCTAATAATGTAATTCAGTGATGCCTGTTTTTTAATTTTATAAATGGAATCACAAAATATGTATTTCTTTATATCAGGCTCCTTTTGAGGTGTATATAGTTGTAGTTGAGTCATCTTTGTTACTGAATAGTATTCCACATTCCAAATATACAAAATTTATCTATTGAGAAACATTTGAGTTGTTTCCAGTTTGAAGCTATTACAAATAATACTACTATAAAGAAAAAAGTCTCTATTAGATAGATATATCTCCACACACATGTACACATGCGTATGTACATACATACATATATTCATACACATACACATACCCTAGGAGTAGAATTACTTGATCAAAAGGTCTGCATATGTTCAGCAATACAAGGTTTCCTCAAAAGTTTTTCCAAATCGGAAAATTCATAGTGTGTGAGAATGCTATTTTTTCCACATCCTCACCAACATTTGGTACTGCTAGACTTCTATACATATATATTGTGCTAGTCACCATGGTGTATATTAGATCCCGAGAACTTAGTCATCTTATTACTGAAGGTTTGTATCCTTTGAACAATATCTCCCCATATTTCCCACTCCCCAGCCCCTGGTAATCACTATTCTATTCTCTGGTTCTATGAGATTGACTTTTTTAGATTCCACATATAAGTGAGATCATGTATTAGTATTTGCATTCTCTGTCTGGCTTTTTTCACTTGGCATAATGTCCTCCAGGTTCTTCCATGTTGTCACAAATGGCAGGATTTCCTTCTTTTTGTTGATGAATGATATTCCATTGTGTGTGTGTGTGTGTGTGTGTGTGTGTGTGTGTGTGTATATATACACCACATTTTCTTTATCCATCCATCCATTGATGGACACTTAAGTTGTTTCCATATCTTTGCTATTGTGAATAATGCTGAAATAAACATGGGAGTGCAAACGTCTCTTTGAGATACTGATTTTAGGGACTTCCCTTGTGGTCCAGTGGTTAAGACTCCACACTTCCACTGCAGGGGGCGTGGGTTCGATCCCTTGTTGGGGAACTAAGATCCTGCATCCCGCAGGCCGCGCGGGGCAGCCAAAAAAAAAAAATACTGATTTTATTGATTTCATTTCCTTTGGTTATATACCCAGAAGTGGAATTGCTAAATCATATGATAAGTTTTATTTTTAATTTTTTGAGAAACCTCTATACTGTTTTCCATAATGGTTGTACCCGTTTACCTTCCCACCAACAGTGTACAAGGGTTCCCGTTTCTCCACATCCTTACCAATACTTATCTCTTATCTTTTTGATAATAGCCATTCTAACAGGTGTTAGATAATATCTCTTTGTGGTTTTGATTTGCATTTCCCTGATAATTAATGCTACTGCGCTTCTTTTCATGTACCTGTTGGCTATTTGTGTGTTTTCTTTGGAAAAATATCTATTCAGCTCCTTTGCCCATGTTTAAATCAGGTTATTTATTTCTTTGCTATTGAGTTGTATAAGTTCCTTGTATATTTTGGATATTAACCTCTTATCAGTTATATTGTTTGCAAATATTTTCTCCCATTCTGTAGGTTACCTTTTCATTTTGTTGATTGTTTCCTTTGCTGTGTAGTAACTTTTCATTTTGATATAGTCCCACTTATCATTTTGCTTTTGTTGCCTATGCTTTTGATGTCATCCAGAAAATCATTGTCAAGACCAACATCAAGTAGCTTTTCCCCTATGTTTTCTTCTTGGAGTTTTATGGTTTCAAGTCTTATGTTTAAATCTTTAATTCATTTTGAATTGATTTTCTTATATGGTGTAAACATCCAATTTCATTCTTTTGCATGTGTGTATATTTAGTTTTCCCAATACCATTTATTAAAGAGACTATTCTTTCCCCATTGTGTATTCTTGATACCTTTGTCATAGATTATTTGACTATATATGTGTAGGTTTATTTCTGGGCTTTCTGTTCTGTTCCATTGGTCTATGTGTCTCTTTTTATGCTAGTACCATACTGTTTTGATTATAGATAACTTTTTTCCAAGCTAAGGAACTTTCATCTATTTATAATTTACTAATATTTTTTGTCAAGTATGGACGTTTTATTTTTTCAAACGCTTTTCAGCACTTACTGAGATGGTTGCATGATTTTTCTCCTTCTGTTTAAGTGGTAATAATTGGATTGATTTTGGAATGCTTAACCAACCTTGTATTCCTAAAATAAACATAACTTCATTATCAAAAGTAAATGGAATAGATCTGAACTTATTCCAAAGTAAAAACCTTATTTTTTAAAAAGGAAAAGAAATGAGAAAGAAAGTGGAGCCATTTCTTATCAGCCAGGGTTAAATGTAGTCAAAATTTACTTCAAAATCATAAGTTTTAACAAATTAAGACAAAATGGAGAGAAATCAGGAATCAGGTTTAGATTGACAGGGTGTCCAAAAGCATAAATAAGAAATATACATAGTTAAAACTGGCAAGACTCAAAAGTTCAAAATCAGTTCATAAGCCATGATTAAGAAAGCTAGATGCATAAGGGAGTGTAGGAACTAATTTTGTTTCAAGCAAGTACAAGAAGATACTCCTAATCTGGCAAATTGTGTAAGAAGATTAAGTTCCTTAATCTCTGACAGCACCTATGAGAAAGTCTGTCCTAACTTGAGCCTGGCTCACAGATGTAACTTTCAGTTGGCTTTTTGCTTTTCTTCAGACTCAAGAAACAGTTTCAGATGGTAATCATTATGAGCTTGTAGCAAAATTCTACATCTTCTTCAATTTAATTTCTTATTAGCAGTTGTTGTTGTCATTATTATTATTAGTGGTGGTGGTAGTAGTAGTAGCAGCAGTAGTATTTTAGCAAAGAAGAACAGCAGAATGGCTTGAAGATATTCTTATCCTCTAGGCTAATGGAGAGTTATTGTGTCAAGTTGAGCCACTTCCCACCCCCAAAGATTTCCACCCAGTTTTGCTTTCCAAAGCGCTGTTCAGAAATGTTTAACCAGTAGGAACTTAAATTGATCCCATAATGTGCCATTAATGCCCACAGGTGTGAAAATGCAAAAGTTTTTATTAAATATATTTTGAGGAAAATAGTTATTAATATGTTGCTTTTAATCATTTGATGGATTGTCCTTTCTCTCTCTCTCTCTCTCTCTTTTATTGCAGTATAGTTGATTTTACAATATTGTGTTAGTTTAAGGTATACAACAAAGTGATTCAACCATATATATATATTTTTTAGATTATTTTCTATTATAGGTTATTATAAGATATTGAATATAGTTCCCTGTGCTATTCAGTAAATCCTTGTTGCTTATCTATTTTGTGTATTGTAGTTTGTATCTGTTAATCCCATAGTCCTAATTTATGCATCTTCACCTCTCTTTCCCCTTTGGTAACCGTAATTTTGTTTTCTGTGTCTGTGAGTCTGTTTCTATTTTGTATATAGATTCATTTGTGTTATTTTTTAGATTCCACATATAAGTGATATCATATAATATTTGTCTTTCTCTGTCTGACTTACCTCACTGAATATAATATTCTCTAGGTCCACCCATTTGTTGCTGCAAGTGACATTATTTCATTCTTTTTTATGGCTGAATAATATTCCATTGTGTGTTTGTGTGTGTGTGTGTGTGTGTGTGTGTGTGTATCACATCTTCTTAAGCCAGTCATCTGTTGGTGGGCACTTGGGTTGTTTCCACGTCTTGACTGTTGCAAATAGAACTGCTGTGAGCATTGAGGTATGTGTACCTTTTCAAATTAGAGTTTTCATCTTTTCCATATGTATGCCCAGGAATGGAATTGCTGGATCATGTAGTACTGTTTTTAGTTTTTTAAGGAACCTCCATACTGTTCTCCATAGTGGCTGTACCAGTTTACATTCCCACCAACAGTGTAGGAGAGTTCCTTTTTCTCCACACCCTCTCCAGCATTTACTATTTGTAGTCCTTTTGATGATATCCATTCTGACCTGTGTGAGGCAGTACTTCACTGTGGTTTTGATTTGCATTCTCTAATAATTAGCAATGTTGAGCATCTTTTCATGTGCCTGTTGGCCATCTGTATGTCTCCTTTGGAGAAATGTCTAGTTAGGTCTTCTGCCCATTTCTTGATTGGGTTGTTTGTTTTTTTGATACTGAGCTGTCTGAACTGTTTGTATATTTTGGAAATTAAGCCCTTGTTGGTCACATTGTTTGCAAAAATATTCTCCCAGTCTGTAGGTTGTCTTTTTGTTTTGTTGATGGTTTCCTTTGCTGTGCAAAAGCTTACAAGTTTGATTAGGTCCCATTTGTTTATTTTTGCTTTTATTTCTTTTGCCTTGGAAGACTGATCTAAGAAAATTTTACTATGATATATGTCAGAGCCTGTTTTGCCTATGTTCTCTTCTAGTTTTATGGTGTCATGTCTCATATTTAAGTCTTTAAACCATTTTGAGTTTATTTTTGTATATGGCATGAGGGAGTGTTCTAATTTCATTGATTTACATGTAGCTTTCCAACTTTCCAAACACCACTTGTTAAAGAGACTGTCTTTATTATATATTCTTGCCTCCTTTGTCATAGATTAATTGACTGTAGGTGGGTGGGTTTATTTCTGGGCTCTCTATTCTGTTCCATTGATCCATATGTCTGTTTTTTTTCAGCCAATACCACACTATTTTGATTACTACAGCTTTGTATTATGGTCTGAAGTCTGGAAGGGTTATGCCTCCAGCTTTGTTCTTTTTTCTCAGGATTGCTTTGGCAATTCTGGGTCTTTTGTGGCTCTATATAAATTATTTGTTCTAGTTCTGTGAAAAATGTCATGGGTATATGATAGAGATTGCATTAAATCTGTAGATTGCTTTGGGTAGTATGGTCATGTTAACAATATTAATTCTTTCAATCCAAGTGCATGGGATATCTTTCCATTTCTTTGAATCACCTTCTGTTTCCTTTATCAGTGTTTTACAGTTTTCAGTGCATAGGTCTTTCACCTCCTTGGTTAAGTTTACTCCTAGGTATTTTCTTATGTGATTTTAAATGGGATTTTTTTTTTACTTTCTCTTTCTGATATTTCATTGTTAGTGTAAAGAAATGCAATGGATTTCTATATATTAATCTTGTATCCTGCTAACTTGTTGAATTCATTTATTAGTTCTAATAGTTTTTGTGTGGAGTCTTTAGGGTTTTCTATATATAGTGTCATGTCATCTGTAAGTAGTGACAGTTTTACCTCTTCCTTTCCAATTTGGATACCTTTTATTTCTTTTTCTTGTCTGATTGCTGTGCCTAGGACTTCCAATACTATGTTGAATAGAAGTGCTGAGTGGGTATCCTTGTCTTCTTCCTGAATTTAACAGAAAGTCTTTCAGCTTTTCACCATTGAGTATTATATTGGCTGTGGGTTTGTTGTAAGCGACTTTTATTATGTTGAGGTATGTTCCCTCTATACACACTTTGGTGAGATGAATGGATGTTGAATTTTGTCAAATGACTTTTCTGCATCTCTTGAGATGATCATGTGGTTTTTGTCTTTCCTTTGTTAATGTGTGTATCACAATGATTGATTTGCGTATGCTGAACCATACTTGCAACCCTGGAATGAATCTAACTTGATCATGGTGTATGATCCTTTTTATGTAGTGCTGGATTCAGTGTGCTAAAATTTTGTTGAGAATCTTTGCATCTATATTCATCAAAGATATTGGCCTGTAATTTTCTTTTTTGGTAGTGTCTTTGTCTGATTTTGGTATCAGGGTGATGGTGGCTTCATAGAATGAATTTGGGAGTGTTCCCTCCTCTTCAGTTTTTTGGAACAGGTATAAGTTATTTGTATGTTTGATAGAATTCCCCAGTGAAGCTGTCGATCATGAACTTTTGTTTGCAGGGAGGTTTTTTGGGGTTTTTTTTTTAACAAATTCTATTTCACTTTTAGTTATCAGTCTGTTCAAATCATCTGTTTCTTCTTGATTCAGTTTTGGCAGCCTGAATGTTTCTAGAAACTCGGCCATTTCTTCTATGTTGTCCAATTTGTTGGCATATAACTGTTCATAGTATTCTCTTATGATTTTTTGTATTTCTGTGGTATCAGTTGTTATTTCTCCTCTTTCATTTCTTATTTTGTTTATTTGGGTCCTCCTCTTTATTTCTTGGTGAGCCTTGGCTCAATTTTGTTTATCTTTTCAAAAAAACAGCTCTTGGTTTTATTGACCTTTTCTATTGTTTTTTATCTCTATTTTAATTATTTCCTCTCTGGTCTTTATTTCCTTCCTTCTTCTTTTTATAATTCTTTTAGGTGGTAGGTTAGATTGTGTGAGGTTTTCTTGTTTCTTGTGGAAGGTCTGTATCGCTGTGAACTTCCCTCTTAGAACTCCTTTTGCTGCATCCCATAGATTTTGAAAGGTTGTGTTTTCATTTTCATTTGGCTCAAGGTATTTTCTGATTTCTTATTTGATTTCATCGTTGACTTATTGGCTTTTTAGTAGCATGTTGTTTAGTCTCCATGTGTTTGTTCTTTTCCCATTTTTCTTTCTGTGGTTGAGTTCCAGTTTCATACCAGTGTGGTAAAAAAAAATGTCCTCTCTCTTTTTGTTCGTCTCTCTCCCTTTCTCCTTTTCTGTCTCTCCCTCCTTTCCTGTTCTTCCTTTCATTCCATTTCTTCCCCCTTTATATTTAACTAGTAGCAGATAGATATGTGGGCATCTATTGAATCTTTCAAAGTATTGAGAATAGAAAGAGATAGACAGCACAATTTCTAACCTTAAAGAATTTATCATATACTCGTGGGGGCATAGGGTGAATTCAAATTAGTAACTTTTTATACACAATATTATTAAAGCTCAAGATCAGGTGGAAATGTGTAGACAACAAGTCCTAGTTTAATATAGAGAGAAATTTCTGTAAGAATGGGCAGTTAGAAGTGTTCCTTAAAAACACATACCCTGAACTACATTATGACAGAGAATATAGCTGGCCAGAAAAGAAAGGTTTTGAAAGCATTGTATTAGTTTGAATTAAAGTCATGTTTAGTGACAGAAAGACAAAATAGCAGTGGTTTAAGAAAAATAGAAATGTATTTCTTGTTCACTTAAACATAGCTTGTAGGTCATCCATGTCTGGTATAGTATTCCATGGTGTCAGGGAACCAGGCTCCTCCTTTCTTTTACTCTGACATCCTCAGCACACAGCTTGCACCTCGATGTCCTGTGTGGCTTCTTGGGCATCAGTCATTATACCTGTATCCCAGGCAGCAGGAAGAGAGAAGCATGGTGGCTTCCTCTCCCATTAACAAAATACCTGGAAATCTCACTTGGCCTGAATTTTGTCACATGGCCACACCTAGCTGCAAGAGAGACTGGGGAAGGTAGATGTTTTTCCAGGTAGCCATGTACCTAGCTAAGATTTGTTTATAGTCATAGGGATGGGAATGTAGGCATGAAGAGGGTAGCACAAGTGTGAGGAGAGAGAGTGACTCAAGCAGATACTTTTTGTATCTCATGTGTCTAACACAGGAAAAGAACTTGGCCACGAGAGAAGGGCATTATATGTATTTCTGTTAAAAGAAAAATCTAACATTATTTAGTTTGACTTTAACTGTGAAGCAGCTGATTTCGTTTTTATTTTTGAGTCATGGCCCCTTGACAGAAAAAAAAAAAAATCATCATCCTTGCTGTAGGACATTAATTCTGAACCCTTTCCATGTTTGTTATTCTAGTAGTATGCATCTGCTTGGATGACTGTAGAATGCAACAATTGAGAGTACTTTACTAGAAGGAATATATCTTGAACTAAAATTTCAGAAAATGAAGCAATTTTTTAAAATCTCAAACTGCATTTTAGAAGATCCTCTGATGTGGAGTGAAAAAGAAAAAGAAATACTTTGAGTTAGTACATCTGGTTTTTGTTTGTTTGAATAGAAGAGAGATTAAACAGATGAATTAAGGTACCAAGGCACTATCTTAATCTTTCCCCATTTTCAGTAGTAGGCTTGTCTCAGCCTTTCTCCAGTTCAACTTTTATCCAAGTCACATGATAGGCAATTAGTAGATCTTCTGTTCAAATAAAAATGTTTGTTTGCTTTTCTAATTTACCATTGTGACACTAGAACTCTGAGAGAAAGCATTTTAACTTTCATAGTAACCAGTAAAAAAGCCTCATAAAGCTTCTCACAAAACTTTGTAAGTAAAGATATATTCCTCATGAATGCCTACATAGTGATATTTGTGTTGCCAATAATTTTATCTAGAATCATTCCTTTAACTCCATTTCCTATTTTTGGGGAGAAGTTTGCAAAGGACATGTTTTTAATAGGCTGTAATCACACAGACAACAGGGATCTCGGCAAGTAGCTATTAACAGTATAGACAGAAACTTGGAGTGTGATGGTTTTAGACTTCCTGAGCTTCTTGATGCTATTTTAATACACTAAGAGTATAACCTAAATTTAGATCTTGCTGACTGTTACCAGAGTGAAGGGCATGCCTCTTTTTCAGACAATGCTAGATTTAGTCACTGTGTATTTCTGTCAAGCTGGGAATGCAGTTTCCAGCTCTCATCCTTTCTAAACATTTTAGTAACTACACATATGTATTTAATGACTGCTTTGATTTGCACCTGTTTATTTAAATTTTGTTGTCCCTAAAGCAGTTACTGACACTTATTTTGTTTTTCTTGTGGTCATTGCATTTTATTTCGATAAATCTGGCATTGAACTTAAAGTTAATATCTGACATGAAGTCCATGTTGCCTCCTAAGTATTTCTTTAGTCCATGGTTTCTCAGCCTGGGCACTATTGGCATTTTGGGTCAGACAATTCTCTGTTATGGGGGCCTATCGTGTACATCCTAGGATGTTTAGCAGCATCCGTGACCTCTACACATTACATGCTGGTAGTGCCTCCCTCCACCCCAGTTGTGACATTGCAAAACAGCCCCTGTGGAGCAAAATCATCCCCAGTGGAGGACCACTGCTGTTCATCTCCTTCACTGCTGGAAGAATGTCTATTCAGATCCTCTGCCCATTTTCTAATTGGGTTGTTTATTTTTTTGTTGTTGAGTTGTATGAGTTCTTTCTATATTTTGAATATTAACCCCTTATTGGATATATGATTTGCAAATATGTTCTCCCATTCAGTAGGTTGCCTTTTCCTTCTGATGGTGTTTTCCTTTGCTGTGTTAGTTTGATGCAGTCCCGTTTAATTTTGCTTTTGTTTCCCTTGCCTTTGGAGTCAGATCCACAAAAACTTTGCTAAGACCAATGTCAATTATAATTCTATATTTGAAGAGATAAAGAGATGCTTCCTTAAAAAAAAGGAAAGAATTTCCCATTCCTCCCTCCCTTCCTTCTTTCCTCTTTTTCCTTTTCTCTTCCTCCCTCCCTCTGTTCCTCTCTTCCTTTATTTCTTCCTTCATCCTTCCATCTGTCTATATAAGATAATTGATCATTTAAATAAAATTACACATCTACTCTTAGAAGAAAAAGGGGCTTTATAGTCACATAGCTTCCTTCATTATACAAGCAATATTCAATTGACAGGCGACACCAAAGCTATTCTTTTCTTAAACTTTGGATTTTTTTGATGATTATAACAACTAATTAAATACAGCCAACATTTATTAATCGCATAGTATGCACCTGAAACTGTGCTATGCAGACACAAATATGTTGAAACACAATGCCTTTAAGACTCTGCCATAAGGAAATAGAGGGAATAGATATCATAGACATATGGGTGGTCTTCAAAACTAATAATTTTAACTTTAATACAAACTTTACTTTCGTACATAACACTTAGGTGTCTCAGATCTTCCAGAAACAGGCCTTTTATGCACTGAACAGGTTTTTTACATATAGGTAGTCAAGGAGGATTTGTACTGTCATCTGAGGAAGCTACTTATGTATGTGCAAGTTCTGGTGAAGAGTGGTTGGCCCTTGAAGAAGGAGGATGCCAGAAAACAGAAACCCTCCCCCTACTTCATGACATGCATGCCTCTATTTGGCCTTCAAATATTTGACTTAGAACATGTTTTCAGCAACTTATTAATAAGTACATATTAAAAATAAATTAAGTATGTGCTTATAAAGGGCTATTGAATTATCCATGATGCAGGCTAATCAGAGAAATTTAAGAGAAATAATACTTTAGAGCTGACTTTAAAAAGACATGGCGATAGTTTATCATATCGGGTGGAAGGAAGAGCATGAGAAAAGGCAAGGATGCTTAAAAGCTCTTGGTGTGTTCAGGGAACTTTCAGTAGCTAACTTTAAGTAACCATCTCAAATACACATAGTTTACTTACTGGAAGGCACTTTCATAAGACAGTGGTAGCTAACCTTCACTGAGCATTTGCCATGTGCCAGACACTGTTGCAAGTGCTCTATGTAATAACTTAATTCTGTCAACAATCCTTTGAGGCGGGAACTATTATCATCCCCTTTTACAGAAGGTCAGACTTTTTAAGTAACTTTCCTAGGGTCATAGAGTTACAGGTGGGTGAGCCAGGACTCAAATCCAGGCATTCCGACCCCAGAGCCCACACTCTTAACCCCTATGTTCTGTTGCTCAAAATGAAGGTTGGATTTACTCTGGAGGAGTAATCAAAAGTTCTCATTCCTGAGAAAGCTGAATAAATTAAGAAAGTTTGTTTTCTCCCCTCGTTCTTGTTCAATTTGTCAAATTAAATATTGCCCATCTCCAAGAAAAATGTGTGATTGAATGGATGTCTTTTCACTGGTGTGTTTGACCACCTTGCAATAGGTGATTATTAAATTTTCAGGAATTTGGCAAGCCAGTTATTAAATACTGCATTGTTAAAAATTAATTATAAGGACTTCCCTGGTGGCGCAGTGGTTAAGAATCTGCCTGCCAATGCAGGGGACACGGGTTCTGGCCCTGGTCCCAGGTCCGGGAAGATCCCACATGCCGTGGAGCAACTAAGCCCGTGCACCGCAACTACTGAGCCTGAGGCCTAGAGCCCACAAGCCACAACTACTGAGCCCGCGTGCCACAACTACTGAAACCCACGCGCCTAGAGCCCATGCTCTGCAACAAAGAGAAGCCACTGCCATGAGAAGCCCGCGCACCGCAGCAAAGAGTAGCCCCCGCTTGCTGCAACTAGAGAAAGCCCGCGCGCAGCAACAAAGACCCAACGCGGCCAAAAGTAAATAAATAAATAAATTTATTTTTAAAAAATTAATTATAGAAACGTACATTAAGTGAACTATATTTAAAACAAAGGTAATAAATATTCAAAATCACTACTTTCTAATTTTTTAACTACATTTTACGATTATCTGTGCTCTTGAGGGTTTTTACGTCTATGTGTGTATATGAAGGCAAAGCTGTATAACGGTGTGCTACTATTTCTTCCCAGCTCCATATTCAGTAATGCCCATCACATTGATAGCTTGAAATTGGCAATGGTGGTGGTGTTCACACCATGATTTGGTAAACACTACAAATCAAGGCTTCTTCCCCAGAGAGCTGGTTGTTTAACATTTACCACACAAGCCCCTTTCTCCTTTCTTTAAAAACATTTTGCCTTAAGTTGATTCTGAGGAGGGTTCTGTATTACACAGAGAGTTTAAATTGTATAGCAAAGACCTCTGGTGTCTAAATTATATTAGTGTTGCAATACTTAATAAAGGGAGTTTGAAAATGTTCATCAGTTTCTCACTGACACAATTTATTATTTCAGAAATTTGAGAGTACATCTTAGTTTTAATAACCACTGAAAGAAACACCATCCTTGTGTTTCATGATCTCCAGTGAACTAAGGATTTTTGGCTTAAGAAATTGAAATTTGTCACTCCAGAGTAAAAATTTATTTTCTCCCTCGATTTGCTGAAGGTTGGAGCTACTGTAATGTACAGGAAAAAGTCAAGACACCTGGATTCTGCTCCTGTCTCAACCACTATATAGCTAGGTGACTGGGGCTTAGCAGTCTTGCCTCTCTGAATTTGGAATCACCTAGGCACTTTTTAAAATACACTGATGACAGATCCCACCCAGACCTATTATATCAGAATCTCTAGGGTGGAGCCTAAGTGGTGGTATACTTGGAGATGCTCTTGAGATAGTTTTAATGTACAACGAATTTGAAAACTTGTCAAAATATTTACAGAGAGGGCAAACTGCCTGTGATTAAGGGTTCCAGCTGCAGGGCCAGAACTACTTTAAATTCCCACTCTTCAACATCCTAGCTGTGTAACCTCATATATGTTACATTCTGTCTCCATGCTTTAGTTTCATCATGTATAAAATTAGACTACTATTATATTAGTAAATACAGGTAAACATTTAGAAAAGGATCTGACACTGCAGGGTTGGTTGCTGGTATTATTACTACTAAGGACACTCTCTTAGTAGTTTTATATGTCATCTCTGTGCTTGGTAACATATAGCCATTTATGTACTTGAAAACTGTATCTTGATGTTATTTCTCCTATACTTTTTGTCTTTTCTACTCTTCTCTAGCTTTTAATCATATCGATATTCCCCCCCCCTTTTTTTGTTCTCCTTTTTTTTTTTTAACATCTTTATTGGAGTATAATTGCTTTACAATGGTGTGTTAGTTTCCGCTTTATAACAAAGTTAATCAGCTATACACATACATATATCCCCATATCTCCTCCCTCTTGCGTCTCCCTCCCACCCTCCCTATACCACCCCTCTAGGTGGTCACAAAGCACCGAGCTGATCTCCCTGTGCTATGTGGCTGCTTCCCACTAGCTATCTATTTTACATTTGGTAGTGTATATATGTCCAGGCCGCTCTCTCACTTTGTCCCAGCTTACCCTTCCCCCTCCCCATATCCTCAAGTCCATTCTCTACGTCTGCATCTTTATTCCTGTCCTGCCCCTAGGTTCTTCAGAACCATTTTTTTTTTTTTAGATTCCATATATATGTGTTAGCATACAGTATTTGTTTTTCTCTTTCTGCCTCACTTCGCTCTGTATGACAGACTCTAGGTCCATCCACCTCACTACAAATAACTCAGTTTTGTTTTTTTTTATGGCTGAGTAATATTCCGTTGTATATATGTGCCACATCTTCTTTATCCATTCATCTGTCGATGGACACTTAGGTTGCTTCCATGTCCTGGCTATTGTAACTAGAGCTGCAATGAACATTGTGGTACATGACTCTTTTTGAATTATGGTTTTCTCAGGGTATATACCCAGTAGTGGGATTGCTGGGTCATATGGTAGTTCTATTTTTAGTTTTTTAAGGAACCTCCATACTGTTCTCCATAGTGGCTATATCAATTTACGTTCCCACCAGCAGTGCAAGAGGGCTCCCTTTTCTCCACACCCTCTCCAGCATTTATTGTTTGTAGATTTTTGATGATGGCCATTCTGACTGGTGTGAGGTGATACCTCATTGTAGTTTTGATTTGCATTTCTCTAATGATTAGTGATGTTGAGCATCCTTTCATGTGTTTGTTGGCAATCTGTATATCTTCTTTGGAGAAACGTCTATTTAGGTTTTCTGCCCATTTTTGGATTAGGTTGTTTGTTTTTTGATATTGAGCTCAATATCAAAGCAGCATGAGCTGCTTATAAATTTTAGAGATTAATCCTTTGTCAGGTGCTTCATTAGCAAATATATTCTCCCATTCTGAGTGTTGTCTTTTGGTCTTGTTTATGGTTTCCTTTGCTGTGCAAAAGCTTTTAAGTTTCATTAGGTCCCATTTGTTTATTTTTGTTTTTCTTTCCATTACTCTAGGAGGTGGGTCAAAAAGGATCTTGCTGTGATTTATGTCATAGAGTGTTCTACCTATGTTTTTCTCTAAGAGTTTGATAGTGTCTGGCCTTACATTTAGATCTTTAATCCATTTTGAGTTTATTTTTGTGTATGGTGTTAGGGAGTGTTCTAATTTCATTCTTTTACCTGTAGCTGTCCCGTTTTCCCAGCACCACTTATTGAAGAGGCTGTCTTTTCTCCATTGTATATTCTTGCCTCCCTTATCAAAGATAAGGTGACTACATGTGCGTGGGTTTATCTCTGGGCTTTCTATCCTGTTCCATTGATCTGTATTTCTGTTTTTGTGCCAGTACCATACTGTCTTGATTACTGTAGCTTTCTAGTATAGTCTGAAGTCCTGGAGCCTGATTCCTCCAGCTCCGTTTTTCTTTCTCAAGATTGCTTTGGCTATTCGGGGTCTTTTGTGTTTCCATACAAATTGTGCAACTTTTTGTTCTAGTTCTGTGAAAAATGCTGTTGTTAGTTTGATAGGGATTGCATTGACTCTGTAGATTGCTTTGGGTAGGAGAGTCATTTTCACAATGTTGATTCTTCCAATCCAAGAACATGGTATATCTCTCCATCTGTTGATATCATCTTTAATTTCTTTCATCAGTGTCTTATAGTTTTCTGCATACAGGTCTTTTGTCTTCTTAGGTAGGTTTATTCCTAGGTATTTTATTCTTTTTGTTTCAGTGGTAAATGGGAGTGTTTCCTTAATTTCTCCTTCAGATTTTTCATCATTAATGTATAGGAATGCAAGAGATTTCTGTGCATTAATTTTGTACAATATTTCCCCGTTTAACTGTCCAAAAGTTTTCATTTTCCCTGAAGTTGGCAAACCCCAAACAAAGTAAAATGCTTCAGATGGCTCAAAGCCATAGCTGAACAATAGCTGCTTCATCATTTTAATAAATCTTTTGAATTAAAGCATTTGCATTGGCTGAGAATGATGTTTTCTTTACATTATAAAGAATAAAATATTTTTTCTAGCTTATGAGTTGGGAACAGTAATTTTTGTAGACCTTGTTCCCAACAGGAGCAAAACAAATACAGAAGAAGAAGAAGAAAAGACCTGTGTTTGCTATTGGAACTGTGTGATAAAGATGAGCAAGTAGTGAAAAATACTTGGATTAAATCTTTGAAAGTAAAACAAAGGAGAAAATATGTTTTCTCATCCATTTAGTTTGAGGAGAATCAATGACTAATTAGATGGAGAATAAAGGAAAAAGTCCTCCTGAATATGCTACTTTAGGAGCAAAATTCACTGGGAAAAATATCCAGAAAGCAGCACTTGGGTAAAAGACAGTATCAGAACCATGGCAAACCAGAAGACTACTCTTACTGTGGTTTTCTTGGGTGCCTGTTTTCCAATGCCTTTGATAGAGAATAGGAAAGAGGTGAGGTAAGTATTTATTGATATTATGAGCATCATCAAAAACTATTTGGAAGTTGAAAATTGGAAAAGTTTAATTCAATACTATGGTCTTTGGTAACCCTCATATAATTTTATATTTAGAAGGTTGTAGAAATTATTAAATACTACCATGTCATTAAAAATTAATGATATAACAACCAGTGCCCAAAATTGACTTATGGTTAGGGTGATCCTTCAGAGATCTAAGAGGAATTGAGTCTGTCATATGTGACTGACTTTTGCTCTTTTCCTTTCGTGGTAAAACCTAAGTGTAGATGCATGAAAGGCTATTTCTCTCGGCCAGGGTTTATTTGGTTGCAGGCGAGACGCAGGGTAACTTAAGAAAGAGGAGATTTGTTGTAGGCTACAACAGCCAATCTCGGGAAACACAAAGCCAATGATTGGAGCAAGATGGGGCTCGTGGAAACTGGTGTCAACTGGAAACCACTGGGAACTGTCTTTTCTCTCAGAGGAATTCTCTACCTCTCACAGTCTTCTGCCTTTTCAGCCCCGTATGCTCTCTTCTCTCTTTAGTCACCTGTCCTTCTTCGTCATAAACTTAGGCTTGAAGATGACCCCCAGTGAACCTGGTCTCCCACACTTATGTTACCAGTTTCTCATCTAATCAACTCCTGAAGGATTGATTGTCATGTTTTGAACCACACCACCTAGAATGTTTCTGATGAGTAGGTGCCCCTGAATCAGCTCTCTACACCTGGTCCTGGTCCCATCAGTTGTGGCTGGAATAGGATAGAGTCATGTGGTACAAAGGGGGTTCACGTTATGCAGAAGAGGCTGGGGCCTGGCAAGCCCTGGAGACATGCTTTGTATTCTGCCTTAATTACAAAATGGGGTTATCTAAGGCTTTTCCTGCTAAAAGTTGCAGTACATGTGCAGCACATGATTTCTGCAGAATCCTACTGAATAAAATCAGAAGTCGGAATTCTTCCTGAGTTACCCTTTAGTTGCAGGTGAATACAAGATCATTTGACATTATATAGATGTTTCTCTAAATCATTCACATGAATCATAATATGATGACTGCTGACTGTTAATGGAGGTACCTAAGATTAAGTTGAGAAAGAAATAGCAAATCATTATCTCTGAATCTCAGAATTTTTCTCTTTTGGGGGGACACAGAGATAAAAAATTGAAATATTACCAGTTATATTATGCCATTATATCCCAAATATGTTACATTGATATAATAAAAAACATAATACAAATCTTATTATGCAAGTTGTCCATGGAGAGACACATAACATAAAGATCTGCTGGTTTTGTTTTTAGTATGGATAAATGTTTAACACAGATAAATCTTCAAGAAAACAACCATGATAGATGAATCCAGGTGGAAAAAAAAAAAACACAGGCATTTTTATCAGACATTGGAGCCTCCTCATAAATTGTATAGATTAGCCCTTTTGGCGAGAGAAGTACATGAGCAAATGAAAAGAGCTTTGAGATCAGAATCAGTAAACATTAGTCTAATGTAAGTTCCCTGAGCAGGGCTCCTGTATCCTCTGCACTCAGAACAGTGCCTGGTGCAGAATGGAACTCAATAAAGATTTGGAGAATGAATAAATATTCTTATGATTTTTCCCTCCACCAGCTATATGACAGTAAGCAGGATAAATTGTCCTTCTGGATCTCAGTTTCTTCATTAATAAAATGAGATGGTTTTAGAGTCATTTTCAGTATTGAAAGTCTATGATTATATGACATGTATTCAAAAATTCAAAACATTTGTTAAATCTTTTCTTAAAAGTGCATTATATTTTATTTTTTTCCTGCTGAAACTGCTCTTATTTTTGGTACTTTTTTTTTTAAATTGAAGTATAGTTGATTTACAGTGTTGTGTTGATTTCTATTGTACAGCAAAGTGACTCAGTTATACATATGTGTATATTCTTTTTAAAATTCTTTTCCATTATGGTTTATCCCAGGACACTGAATATAGTTTCCTGTGCTATACAGTAGGACCTTGTTGTCCATCCAGTCTATATGTAACAGTTTGCATCTACTAACCCCAAACTCCCAGTCTACCACCCCCAACTTCCCTCTCCCTTGGCAACCATAAGTCTGTTCCCTATGTCTTTGAGTCTGTTTCTGCTTCATACATAGGTTCATTTGTGTCATATTTTGGATACCACATATAAGTGATATGCTGTAGTATTTGTCTTTCTCTTTCTGACTTACTTCACTTAGTATGATAATCTCTAGTTTCATCCATGTTGCTGCAAATGGCATTATTTCATTCTTTTTTATGACTGAGTAGTATTTCATTGTATATATGTACCACATCTTCTTTATCCATTCACCTGTTGATGAACATTTAGTTTGTTCCCACGTGTTGGCTATTGTGAATAGTGCTGCTATGAACATAGGGGTGCATGTATCTTTTTGAATTATAGTTTTGTCCAGTTATATGCCCAGGAGTGAGGTTGCTAGATCATATGGTAACTCCGTTTTTAGTTTTCTGAGGAACCTCCATACTGTTTTCGATTTTAAAGCAAGTAGACTCAGCCCCAGGATAAAGCAAAATTTATCTTTTTCTCATTAATATGGTTTACAGTTTATATATGTAAGTTATCTTGGAAAAGTATATTACTAATAAAAATTTAACAATGTAGGTCAGATGTGGCGAAGCTCTACCCATATGCCTCTAAAACTATATTTCAGCTGTTTTAGACTTCAATGAACTCACCTTTTATAGAATGTTTTAAATGTTTTTCAGTCTTGTTTTCAAACATCTACTGTAAGCAGCTCTTGAAAGAAAGCAAAACACATTGGTGATATTTATTTATTTGTTTGTTTATTTATTTATATTTTATGTTCATGGAGAGCAAACCTTTAAATCCCTTTGGGTTTCATCTCCTGAAGTTAGATGTACCTAAACATTTTTGTTTGCAGAACATCATCTCACTTCAGAATTGTCCAACTTGTCCAAAGTTTTATGGTCTTGTCCATCTCTCTCCAAATATATGCCGTAGGCACACTAGAAAAAGCACATTCCTCCCAGCTGTCGATCACTCACATGGGATCAACAGTCACAGAACATTTTGCTGCCCTAGGCAAACTCTGCCTCTGAGAGGACAAGCTGCCTCTGCATAAAAATAAGCAAGGTAGAGTGGGTGCCTATTAGGCAGGTAGAGATTTCTTTTTTTAATGAAAAGAAAAGTTATAACATTTCTGATTTAACCCTGTTGAAAAACTTGACACATCTCAGGATCCAGCTTAAGAAAATCTACATGGTATTATTTGAACATCTGCTATCTAATGTGGGAGGGGAGCAGGTGCTCTGTCTGGTAGCATCATTGATGACATGATAATTCTTTTGATGTGTCCAGTTGTGCAGAGATCTGATATGTCTGAACCATGTTAACTATATGTCACTACATTGTCATGGAAATCTTCTGATGACATTGATAGAGGATAAATAGTTTAATGAGGGCCATGCTATTTAAGGGTGTATAAATTATTTATTTCATATAAGTTAAATACTTGGGTAAAAATGGCAATGCTACCATAGTGGTTAAAAAGATTTAATGCCTTGGAAGAAATCATGCACGTTAAGCCTATCCGTGGGCTGGATTCCCGCCATCACCTCTCTGCAGGCTCTTGATACTCATCTATATGGATGCAGATACTATAGACGAAGAGATTGAATCACTAAGTTCTGAGAATTGATGGCTGAGGCTCCTTATAAATATTGTATTACCATTATCCTCATTCCCTTTTATCTTGTTTATTTCACACCACTTACTATACATTTGCACTGTAACAGTGATCAAGGTGAGCCTCTGGCATGTGTTTATTAGTCCCACGCTTGCCCTTACTCCAGTCAAATCAGAGGCTCATTAGGGCCCAAAAGAAACTTGAGAACTTAACTAGTTCTCAACATTTACCTACTGTAAGTTTTTTAAGTGAGAGTGTCTAGGTTAGCTAGTTCTGCCTCCCTATTTTTGGAAATCATAGAAATTTTCTTTTAAATAGCCATATACCCCCAATGCAGTTTTTAAGATGAGGTTTTGTTTTTTTTCAGTTTAGTACAAAAAATGTAACAATACAGAAAAGAGTAGACAATAAAGTAAAATTTTCAATAAACCTGCAGTGTTTAACATATTTTCTGGTATTTTCTTCTAAACATGTTTCTGTAGCTATGCACATATACAAACATTCACGTACATATAGAATATGCTTTTTATTTACATATGTGACCTCTATTGTATATCCAGTTCTACATAGTTTCTCCCACTTGTTATATAGTGAACATTTTCCTATGTCACTTAACATATTTTGTAATATTTCATAATATGAACATTTTCCTATGTTACTGAATGTATTTTGTAATATTTCACACTATCAACACACCCATTCCTCTGCTATTGAGCATTTAGGATGTTTCTATATGTTTGTGATTACATATAATGTCATGAACATCTTCACTAATACAACAGTTTTAATCATTTCTTCTTATTCTTTATTGCTCTTTTTTTGAGTCCATTCTGGATTCTCACACTCAGAACTCATATAACTCCCTAAATGTTCACTCTATTCAAATAAGTGCCAGCCTAGTTAGTAGTAATGGTCTTTCCTCTACAGAGAGCTGTACTTGTAGAAAATTGCAAAGCTGATTAGACTACAATTTTCCCTCAGTTAAGCATAATCTCACCAGAAATAATAGTAGTTAATATCTTTAGGTGGTCTTAAGTAAAAACTGAGCACTAAATATTAAAAATGAATGCTACTAAAGAATTTTACATGTATTTTAGATACTAAATATAAGAACTCTTGAATTAATGCATAAGATGTGCTAAAACTTAATATTCAGCATGATAGAAAATTCTGAAATAATGGTGTAGTTCAAAGTAAAATGATTGCTCTCAGATACTTTCATTCTCCCCTAAAGGAAAGTAAAAATGTCTTCTGAAGAAAAAAAAAAAATCAAAGAGAAACAAAAGGACTAATTGCTTTTTTGAAACACATTTACTTTTACTTAAAAATGATTTATAAAAGAAGAAATATTTTTACATTCTCTGGACGTCATTAGATTAAAAACTTTAGTTCAACCCTGCTGTCTGAATTCACTTGTCTTTATTAGGGAGGGAGCTTGGAGGGAGCACTGGATTGGAAGATTTATGACCTTGGGCAATTTACTTATTCTCTCTTAGTATCTTCATCTGTGCAACGGTTGTTATAAGAATTGAATGTAAAACACCTAAAAGAGTGCCTGACATATAACTGGCTTTAGGTAAATGCTAGTTCCTTTTGTTCCCACTCTTAAATGGTAATGACTGATTATTTCAGGAGATGGATTTTTAGAACAGTTTCTCTCCTTGAAAGAGGTTCATCGACTAAAGCTGAGCTAGTAGGTGAATTATTGCCATTTTTCCATAAAATTATAAACTTATAGACAATTTGAGATGATTAATAATACACCAAACAGAAAAGAAAAGTTAAAACTCCAAAGTTAAGCAATTCTGATGTCCCCAAGGGTTACCCTAATTTCTTTATGTATAGTGAGTTGGTCAAAAATAATTAAAACAATGACTTAAATTTGTACAGCAATTTATTGTTTCAAATATTGTCATATTCAGTTGGTTTGATCCTCACACAGCCAATTTCACAGAAGCTCATGGAAAGTGAGTGATTGGCCCAAGGCCAAACTAAATTAATTAATACTAAAGATAGAATAAAAGATAACATGTTATTTCTATCTCTCAGTCCTATTAACCATCAAGTAAGGAGAGAAGAGGAAAATCAAAACTTAAAATGATAGATTATCTGAAAGTTAATAGAAGGAAAAACGTCTTATCAAAAACTGTGCTCTTAAATGGTTTTTCATATTAAAAAACAAAAATTGAAAATAAATGAGGCATGTATGCATCTTAAAAACTAGAAAAAGTATATCAAAATTAATCAGAAGAAGTTAGGAAGCAGATGTTAATAAAGACAAAAGCAAGTATTAGTGGAGTAGAAAACACAGAGAGTAAAGCAAGTATGAAAAAAACCAACAGCTACTTAAAATCTACTTAAATATACAAATGCAGGGCCACCCTGATTAAAGAAACCTTAAAGAAAGAACAAATATAAAACATCTGAGTTGTAACTAACTTTCCCAAAATAGCTACTCCTACTGCTATTGCAACTTCTTAGAGAAAGAGAGTGAGTGGTGGTCAGTCTCCAATACCTTTTATGAAGTTAATGTAGACTTAACATCAAGGACCTCGTATCAACGCTCTGTTAGTTTCCTAGGGCTGTCGGAACAAAGTACTACAAACTGGGTGGCTTTAACGACAAAAATTTATCATCTCACAGTCCTGGAGCCTAGAATTCTGAATCCAAGGTGTCAGAAGCGTTGGTTCCTTCTGAGAGCTCTGAGGAAAGGATCTGTTTCAGGTCTCTCTCCTTGGCTGGTGGACGGCCATCTTTTCCCTGTGTCTCTACACATTGTCTCCCTCTGTACATATCCACATCCAAATTTCTATCTTTATAAAGACACCAGTCATAATGGATGAGGGCCCATCCTAATGACCTCATTTTAACTTGATTACCTCTGTAAAGACCCTATCTCCAAATAAGATCACATTCCGAAATACTGGGCGTTAGTATCTTCAATATATGAATGGGGAGGGGGAGGAGACACAATTCAAACCATCACAAATGCCCTTTTTCTTGGATTAATCAATCGTTTGCTTTTATAAGTTTTTTCCTAATAAAACTTTGAAAGAGGCCACACCATTTTATGAAAGCTTTTAAACATTACATAATTTTAGAACTAAGAGGGACCATAGAAATCTACTCTAACAGTACCTTTATTCTGTTACTCAGGAAACAGACTCAGTGATGTTGGGCAACTTTCCAGCTGGTCAATTACATCCTGGTTATCTTACCATTTCTTTCAAATCCTTCACACCACTGGAGGGTTATATGGGTACTCCACTATATAACCCCTGGGTCAGGGGTTGGAGTCTCTGATGTGGAGATATAGTGCTTCCGTGTCCTTCCTAGTATCACGCCCTCCTATCAAGCATTACTTGCTTTGGATCTGGTCAGATGAGCATGCACCTTTGCCTCTGGCTTTTTCTCTTCTGCTTTCACAAAGGGCCACTGGAATATGTATGCATTTTGGTGTTTTGGTTTTTAAAACTTCCTATGGGGATAAACTGTCACAGAGGTGTCCATGTATAGCTTTACTCATTTAGGCAGTATCAAAGGTTTATTGTAATTGATTTGGAATCAAAGGTAGTTTTTTTTCAGAAATATATTATTACCACTAACATTTGGGAGTCCTCCAGTGGTGTCATTCTTATTAAATTGCTATTTACTTGGAGGTGAAATGGTCAGTTGTTCTCAAACCAAAGCAGTTTGAGTCAATAGATCTCTGGTAGTCCCAAATATATGTATTTTTAGCAGGCATCCTGGTGATTCTTTAGGCTTTTCCATACCATACTTGGAACAACAACAACAAAAACCTGCTTTAAATCAACTCGTAGATCATTAATTTTTAAATAGCGGCTACGAGGAGTGATTGTTTTATTTCCCAATAATATCATGTTTTATCAAACCTAAGATTTTCTTAATTTTGAGTCGCATCATTACTTCATCACTAAGACAGAAAAAAAATACTGTCAATAAACTATGACTCAGAGCCTTAAAGAGAGTCCCTCTGGACCTGTGAATTATTCACACCAACTCATCACTTTGAAATTCCTATTCAGAGGGATTTGGCAATTTCTTCTACCTTCAGTTGCATTACTGGGCCTGTGATAAGCAAAACTTTTACATGTACCATAGTTACTTACACTTATGGTTACTTTTCTTATATCCTCTAATGTAATAGAATGCTGCTTTCTAAGAAAGTCTGAAATTGCTGTCATTTCTCCAGTAATTAACATCTGCTTCACTAATAACAAATACATATGTCACACCTGTTTGTATTTCATCTTTGTATGCAATGACTTACTTTTAAAATCAAATCATAGTGGTTTTTTTTAAAGCATAGATTCAAACAAAAACATTTTTAAATAGCAAACTCAACATATGATATCATTCAAAAATGATATCACTCAACTGAAGAGACAGTATGAACAGCTATGACCAAGTCCATGCAGACACTGACACTGACCATTACAGTTGTGAGTGCTGCCTTTTGCATAGTTATTATAAGGTGTGATTAATTATAGACACATCCTGATTCAGAGCTGTGAAAATGTGGGGGAAAAGACCTTAGAATCTATGTAATATGGTAATAAACAATTTACAGTGGAAATGTTCTCATGCTAGATGCTAGGATAACATAATGAACTAGAGCGACGGTTTTCAAAGTGTGGTCCCAGGACGAGAAGCATCAACATCACCTGGGAATTTGTTCTAAGGTAAATTCTCAGGCCCCACCCTAGACAGACTGAATCAGAAACTCTAGGGGTTGGACCCAGCAGTCTGTTTTTTTGTTTTTTGTTTTTCTTTCAGGAAAAGTTTATTGAGCTTCTTGAAACTGTGGGTTTATAGTTTTCATCAACTTTGAGAGCATTTTGGCTATTATTTCTTTAAATTTTTTCTACCCTCATCCCCTCCTTCTGGATCTCAGATGTTAGATCATTTGATATTGTCCCATAGGTCACTGTTTATTTTCTTCTAGTCTTTTTTTCCGTGTGTGTACTTTGTTATGGATAGTTTCAATTGCTGTTTCAAATTCCCTCATCTTTTCTTCTGTAGGTTCTAATCTGCTTTTAATCTCATCCAGTGTTTGCTTTTCATTGCAGATACTGTAAGACTCACCTCACTAATTTCCCTTTTTTCTGGGGGCAGTCCATGCTGCCTGTTTCCAATAACTGAAAAACCATTGCTTAACATTTTGTCTCATTCATTTTGTCTGCTTTTCTTGTTGTTTAAGGTGAGAGAGTAACTCTGGTCCTTGTTTCTCCATTATGGCCAGAAACAGAATTCAAACATGTTTTAAAACCAGCACAATTTTAAATGGGATTTTTTTTTTTTTACTTTCGCTTTCTGATAGTTCATTGTTATGTTTTAACCAGCCCTCGGGGGGATTCTGATGTCGCTCAGGTGTGACAACCATTAGGTTAAAGTGAATGGAGAGTCAAGGGCAGGGAGAGAGGCCTCCTTCCACATTTATAGAGAAACGTTTATTAATATAAACATACACACACACATACCCCTGTACTTATTGAAACTTGGTTTACCCAATATGAAAATTCATACATGTAATCCTTCAGATCACTACATCCAAATATATATATTTAATATACAAAAGGCCTACATTTTACAATGGCCAAAAACCCCCAGACCTTGGTATGTTTTATCATTATCATCCTTGGCCACCTGTCTCCCTTTGTTCTCTTCCTTCCTAGATTTATTTCCCTTTTACACGTTTCTCAGACTTTCTCTCACTTTTCTTATTTTTAACTTCTAACCTACTTTAACGAAAATAAAAGTAGCTAGTCATGTAAAAGTTGAATCCCCAAATTATCTTTAATAGGGAAATATAGAAACATGAATGAATACCTGTAAAACTTCACTGCTCAAGTATCTGGACCCCAGGAAGGTATATATAGTTTAATTGGTGTCCACTGTCATTATAATATGTAAAAGGTAATATCCGCTGCAGGATGATTTAAAAACAGTTGCTAAAATATGTGATATTTGGATATGACATTTTATTTTCTACTTTAGAAAACATAGTCTCAGAAATCACATTCAACTTATTGGCTTTAGTGCTGGCTGGCATGTTGTGTGTTCTTCCTTTGAGCTCAGATAGATTTTTCTCTTTTTAAATTGTTAATTCATATCCAGTAGAAAAATAGAAATGAGATATTCCTTTGTTAAATGTTCACTGCAATATCCTTATTGCTTTAAAACTGTAAGGTTTGTTCTCTGAGGAGAAACCTATTTCAGAAATAATTATCTCTGAATTGGAGTCAAACAAACAATCCTTTGTGAAACCGAAATCTCATTGGAGGCTCAAGCTCATAACACCAAATAATAAACATATTTGCGTTCTCTGATCCTTAATGATGAGTGATATAATTTTAACGTACAGTCTTCCCCAAAAACACATATATTATACAGAGTTTATTTTGCAGAAGAATTTTTTTTTAGTTTAGAGTTAAATGTATTTTAAATTCTTAGAGGAAAAAGAAACATTGGGGAAAAAAGCAGGTAGTTAGATTTTTAAAATATGATTTTGTAAGCTTATTTGCATGCGTTTTACTTTTTTTATTTGTGAATTTAGTAGAAAATGTTACTTGGAATTTTAAAGAAACAGCATGATAAATTCAGAATTTACATCCCCAACTCCAGTGAAGTAACCTACTTTTCCATAATTTTTTTTGGCTCTCTGGGCTGAGAAGGCAGCATCAACTGACAGTCACTGTATTGTTTGTTAGTTTCAACCAAGGTCCACAGTGAGTGAGTGGAGTCAGTCCAGTACTCCAGCAGACTTAGGATAGAAGGAAGAGTCTATAAAGGCTCACACTCTCTCTGTAATAAAACGTGTGGCAGGTTAACGTACTTCTCACCTCTTGATACCTTTGTTATACAGAGATTACAGACTGGCTGAATTGACTATTGCTAACAAACATGCTTCTAGGTAAGTAACATAACTTACAAATGGTGGATTTGTTCTAAAGTGATAGGAAATACATATGGAGGTATACTTGGCTTTAGCTGTAATTTTCCAGATTTGTATAGATTTCATATAGTGCTGGGCAATGCCATGATTAGTATTATTTGTCCTCCTAGGATTTGGGGTGATGAGGTTTGGCAATTTAGAATAATGTTGAAAATGTGTCTCTAAGTTAAGGAAGCTGTCATGACTAGCATACCTGCATGTTTTTCCTTCCATTAAGATGAGCGCAACATTTTGGGGTTAATTCAGTAGTTGTTATAGACAACAGAGTCTTCGTGAACCAAGCGCTAACATGACTTCTGTTTTAAAAATATGTTGGACTTCCATATGTTGTTAAAATGCTATGATCAGTCATCTAGAAAGGACTGGTTCTACATGATTATTTTATTAATATTTAAAATATAAGGAAATGCCTAGGTTGTCAGCTATAAAATTAGTTTTAAGTAGTAGAACATTGAAAAGATAAAGTGTTTGTATGCTGCATCTCTTTAGTAATGTTCACTATTATATCTTATACAATATAAGATATTTTTAAATGTAGCATTTGCATGCATTAGTCTTGAAAGAAATCTGGCAAAACCTTTCACAGATCTGATATAGGAAGTTTTCTCAGAGGAGCATAATTAAATAAGAATTTCATTGGAGGCTACATAAACATTTAAAAAATGTTTCATTGATAAAATGCTTTATTGTCAAGTTAATATTGTGAAACACTGGCTGAACTTTATGGTTTGGGTTATTTACTTGGAAAACAAACATCTTCCTCATAAAATATGTCAGTAAGTATACAATGAGTAGAGGAATTTTCCAGTGAATAAAGGCTAAACAAACATCTGAAATCTCCAGGAAATTAAGTGAAGACGTCTTTTATTGCAGTGGTTATACTTTGACCAGTTGCACACATTACTTCACATGTGAGAACAATTTCAGCCTTTATTTTGGAGCTACTCACAATGTCACTATATAGGGATATTTGATAATCCATTTGGGACATAGTAAGCATAATCATGTTAGTAGTTTAAAAGATAAATTATATTTCTCCTTTGTTGTCAGTGTGTTTAAATTATTTAAATATTAGGTCAGTTTGCACAGAGAAAGCTTATAATTGATGATGTATTTTTTAGGTCAACTTTTGTTGTAATTTCAAGCCTATTCATTATTCTACTTGGTAACAGTGTACTTTTATGAAAAAAAATACTGGTCTAGGAATTAGGAGACCCAAGTCTGGGTTCTGGCTCCTCATCGTCGCTCCTAATCATTGGGTATCCTCCTCCATAAATTGATTTCTTAGAGCTTTACTTTTTTTTGTTGTTTTTGCGATTCCACTTCTGCCTTCTTAATTTTCATTATCCTGTCATGTTGGAGGCGCTATATACAAGTATAAAATACACTGGAAATTTTAAACAAGGGCCATCCTTTCACATGGGAGCTCCCTTCAGACCATAAGGTCCAATGCCATTAATAGGGAATGGGTGAGGTAGGCAATTTAGAACAATAGTCCCAGCCTCTGGAAAGTGCACCTATGCTTCTGTGAAGTAGCCGCCATTTTGTTTACCATTTACCAAGGTCCTGATACACAAGTATATGTTTTACAACCCTCAAAGTCAGAAAATTCTGACCAATACTGCCTTGAAGACATTTACGTAAAAAAAAAAGTGGTCCTTCATTTGAAATCATCTACACAGTAGCTTCTCACATGCAAAATCTCAAAATATGTTATATACCATATTCATTACCTCTCCACTTGTCCAAGAGTCCACCATTTGATTGGAAATAAAGTTTGCAGATGTGAATCTTTCTGTCATTTCACTGAGATAATTTCACTGTGGCTAAAGTGGCAAAGCATGAGCTTCAGATGACAGGAGTTTGAATTCCTCTTCCTTTACTTGGTAAGTGGTTTCAGGAAAAACATCCATTCTTTCTGAACTCATTTCCTCTGTAAATGACAATATAATTTTTTATCTCACAGGATTTCTGTAAGAATTAAATAAGTATTATTTATAAAGTGTCAAGTATAGTACTTTAACCTTTAAGTTGGTGACCAATAAATGGTAGACAATTATTATTGTTGTCTTATTAAATTTCATCTATTGATTTCTATTTAGATTCACCATACTTTCTAGGATTGCTGAAACTGTAAAGGTTTTATGAAGCTACTTACTCCAGTGTTCCAGCAAGATGAGTGAATTATTTTCCTGTGTGAATTTAGAGTCAACCAGAACTAACTCTAAATTATAGTTGTGAGCTATAATTACTTCAATGGTTTAAGACTATTTTGGCCTCTGGGAGTGAAAAGTTATATTTGACAGTGCATGTGAAAGAAGTATTTGTGAATTCATTTCTGTCTTCTATTCATACCTGTGTTAAAATGAGCCATGGTGTCGAGCAGTTTCTTTGGAACATTACATAAACTTTCTTGTTCCTGGCCACATAGCAATTGGGAATATGCAAACAGGTCTGAAAGGAACCAAACAGAAAATTCTTCTCAGGCAGGAAACCTAATATTTACACATTAATCAATAAGGTGATGGTCACTAAGGTGGCTTATGACTAAGATTTCTTGTTCATCTCGAATGGAAGTTAGCATCTCTTCTTAAAGGACCTCATGTTAGCATGTTCAGCAGGACTAGACTGAAGCTCAGTTGTGACACAGGCTTTCTGGCGCCAGAGGCTCTCTGTCCTCCCTTCCCCCGCTCCAGTAGGGAGGGCCCTCACATTTTCCTTTCCCCTATCAAACTGGCTTTCCACTCTTCTTTTCACACGAAGATACAAATGGCTCAACATATTCTATGAATTTGCATTTTAACTCACTGTAAAAATTTAAAACCCTAACCCCATGCAATGTTAAATAATAGCTAGTGGGTTGGAAGGTTTGGGATAAACAAAGAGGTACATCCTCTAGATTAAGCATTCTCATTGCCCACCAAGGGGCAAAAATTCATTCTAGCAGCAAAAAAAAATCGTACTCCTTTTATGCACAGATATACTTATAGTATATAAACAGACGTGGTATATCTGTGGTATTAAAATTTCATGGGGCATCCCATTAAAGACACAATTGTAAAGAAGACCCATTAAGCGGGGCAATAATGAAACAAAAAGTTGAGAAGCACTGCTCTAGATGAGGATCTCAAAAGACTCTATAAGCCTATAGAGTGTGAATTTTACTGAATTGTTTCTTTTTTTGGTCACATCTTTATTGGAGTGTAATTTCTTTACAATGTTGTGTTAGTTTCTTCTGTACAACAAAGTGAATCAGCTATATGTATACCTATATCCCCATATCCCCTGCCTCTTGAGCCTCCCTCCCACCCTCCCTATCCCACCTCTCTAGGTGGTCACAAAGCATGGAGTTGATCTCCCTGTGCTATGCAGCAGCTTCCCACTAGCTAGCTATTTTACATTCGGTAGTGTATATATGTCAATGCTACTCTCTCACTTAGTCCCAGCTTCTCCTTCCCCCGCCCCATGTCCTCAAGTCCGTTTTCTACATCTGTGTCTTTATTCCTGCCCTGCCACTAGGTTCATCAGTACCGTTTTTTTAGATTCCATATATATGCGTTAGCATACGGTATTTGTTTTTCTCTTTCTGACTTACTTCACTCTGTATGACAGACTCTAGGTCCATCCACCTCACCACAAATAACTCAATTTCATTTCTTTTTATGGCTGAGTAACACTCCATTGTATATGTGTGCCATGTCTTCTTTATCCATTCATCTGTCGATGGACATTTAGGTTGCTTCCATGTCCTGGCTATTGTAAATAGAGCTGCAATGAACATTGCGGTACATGACTCTTTTTGAATTATGGTTTTCTCAGGGTATATACCCAGTAGTGGGATTGCTGGGTCATATGGTAGTTCTATTTTTAGTTTTTTAAGGACCCTCCATACTGTTCTCCATAGTGGCTGTATCAATTTACATTCCCACCAACAGGGCAGGAGGGTTCCCTTTTCTCCACACCTTCTCCAGCATTTATTGTTTGTAGATTTTTTGATGATGGCCATTCTGACCGGTGTGAGGTGATAACCTCATTGTGGTTTTGATTTGCATTTCTCTAAAGATTAGTGATGTTGAGCTTAATTTATTTTAGTATGAAGTAGCTTACGTCTGGCATAGTACTTATATTTGAAACTAGTATTTATGTTCTAATAAGACACATATGGTCATTTGTTGTACCTTTTACTCTTTTTAGTTACAAAAGAAAATGAGGAAAAGACTTAAGAGCAAAATGTGCTTGGATTTGAATTCCAGCTCCATCTCTTCTTTGTTCTGTGACCCTTGGCAAATCGCTTAACCTCTTTAAGCCTCGGTTTCTTTGTCTTTAGCTAACTTGGGGATTATAATGTCCACCTTGTGGAATTCCAGTATCATAAGGATTAATCAGATTAATGTACATAAAACCTTCTGCACATTGCCTAGTATATGGTAAATGCATGCCAATTAGTAGCTATAATTTTATGTGTTGTGCCTTTTTATGTCAATCACTGTCTTTTAAAATTATTATAGAAAAAGAGATTTAAATTTGGGAGATAGGAGTATTACTGTCCATAAAATACAGCAGTCTCTCTGGGACAAATGTTAATACTATCCATAAAAAGAAAGATAAACTTCTGG
The DNA here is from genome assembly GCF_028564815.1 of Eubalaena glacialis. Lineage (NCBI taxonomy): Eukaryota > Metazoa > Chordata > Mammalia > Artiodactyla > Balaenidae > Eubalaena > Eubalaena glacialis. Next base: position 186,474,739 of record NC_083716.1, on the reverse strand, counting down.
TTTTCCTTTAAACCAGTGACCACACCTATTGACATAAATCAAAAACAGAATAAAATCTAAATTAAACTTTTTTCTGTTTGACTCAGAGGCAGTCCTTTGCTAAATTAAATGTTAACATCTCTAGATACTAATATAGTCTGTTAAATGTAGAATGATTCACTGTTCTGGCAGTTCTGTTGAAATATGTTTTCTTTAAACACTATGTTGGACTTAGCTGTAAAGTCATTGTTTTATTTCCACTAGTTCCAGTAGAATTCAGTATCATTTGGAATTCATGTCTGTTTGTGATATCATTTTTACCTAGAATATTATCATTCCCTTTTTCTGTATGGTATTTGCTTTTAGGTATTCATTGACATGTATGGAATTATACGATAGAAAATTTAGTTGAAAGGAAATAGAATCAGCAAGTGAGAATCAAACTTGAGAATTCATGTGGAGTTGGGTGAATTTCAGTTGGGTGAATTGATACAACTCAGTGGAAGATTTTTGTTTCCTTTAAAGGAGGATCTACAATCCATTCTCTCTCCTTTCTCTCTCCTCTCTCCTCTCCCTCTTCTCTCTCTCTCTCTGAAATGATTGTTCTGCTTTTGTGATCTGTTAAAACTCTAACCTGCTGACCTTATTGCCAGGTTATGTTGCTTTCTTTTACTTTGCAAGATTAATACTCACCTCTACAGATGAACATCCGATGGAGAAGGAGGAGGGCTATCATTGTATGGATTGTGATGTGGTAAAATTGATATGATATTGATATGTGCAATTCGGAAATGCATCATACAGCCCTCCTTGCCTTTTCAGGTTAACTTCTTTTAAGGTAATTTATCTTGTCAATAATGTTTCCACTTTTCTGTGATAAAAGTCCTCTAATACAGAGCAATCATGTAGCAGTGTTCTCCATTCCAGGGTCTTGCTTTGTAATTCTTGGCTATGACAGCAGAAAACAGGAGTTTGAGGAGCAGAGAATGCTATAGGTAGGCATCATGTTTATCTGGCAGAAATAGTCCACTAGCAGTGGAATTCAGAAAGCACTGAGGATACAACTATCTAAGACTCTTCCTAGCTTTCCAGGGAGCTAGAGAACAGAATTCCACAAGGTAGACAAGTATCACATTTCAAAAGCATATGAGAAATCAAAGAGCCTCATTTAAAATATATTGGCTCAGATTATGTTTCTATATGCTTTAAAAATCATACTCCCAAGAGGATTTTGGAAGAAGTTTTGACTTTAAAAAGCCATTAGGATTCAAAGTTGGATTAAGAATACATATGTAACAGCCTGGAAGTTCTGGTGCATAATAGGTATTCTCTAATCCATATATAATAAAATTGTCTTAAGGGTGCTTACTGCCACTCCAGTGGAAGAATCTGAGAGTTTTCAAGATAGAAGGAGGCAAATGTTTCAGCAGAAATGGTGAGATTGTAATACAGCCCCTTTGAGGACTGAGGAGTGAAATTCCCCAAATCTGGAATTCTAACAGTGTCATCCCCAAGAGGTCAGAATAATCTTCACATACTTGGAACCACAGCATCATGAGGCATTAATATGGCTTTTTCATCATCTCTGTTTTAGGTAAGAGAGCCAAAGTGGCTTAACCAAGGTGTTTCATCCAGGAAAGTTGGAATTAGAACCCAATCCAACTCTTTTTCCCATTCATTTACTATGCTTCCCTATGCTTACTATCCATTTACTATGTTCTGGGTAGGGTGGGTAAGAGCCCTGCCCCAAGGCTTCAATCCACCCGTGGTGGGAGGTCATGAAATGCCCCCTACTCCATCCCTTAAGTCACCAAATCCAAGGTGGTCCTCTGTAGTCTGATTGAAATTTAGCTGAACCAGATCCATGACATTTCTCTGTTAAAACTGTCTTTGCCTCCTCTCACTCATGTTCATTTCTCTGTTTCTTTCTATGGAAATATTTCAAAATAACTCGGAGAAGCATCGCCAATTATTTTCCATCCCTTCAGAAAGATTAAAGTGGCCTCGACCGACGTGGGGAAGTCACAGGCCAGTCTGGATTTGTTCACTAGCAGGGCTGTTGTTGAAACGAGAGAACGTGTGCCACTGCTGGTAGCATGTTGTCTTTTGAGTCTTTTAGGGAACTTTTGTGTGGGAGGAGGAGATAGCGACTATTTGGTTTGATAATTGACTTGTGCCTAATATATTTGATCTAAGTCTCACACAAAGGAAGAAGAAGGACCTGACTCTATTCCATAGTGTATCAGTCAAGAAGTTCTGATTGAACACTGAAAGCATAATCAACTGGGATTTTCAAAGAGAATTTAACAAAGGACCTGTTTGCAGAGGGGTGGTAAGGTTCAGGGGAGTTCACAGTAGATGTCAAGGTTCCTGTTGACCAACTGTAAGTGTCTCCATTCCTGAAGGAGAAGGGGAGGTGATGGAGGTGTCTAAGTTTGGTGGACTAAATCGGAGACTGAAAGGGAGACTGTTCAGCGGGAGTGGTTAGCATAGAAAGATGCCACTGCTGGAAAGAAGGCAAGGAAGGGGACTGAAAGAAATACTCAGATGTCTCTCATTTTCCCGCACAGAATGGGCAACAAGTAGAGAAAGGGTCTGGGAGCACAGAAGAACCGGCACACATGGTCTCCTGAACTCATTTCAAAACATCTTCCCCATCTAGTATTTAATTTGAACAATAATTGATGTGAATGTTCCTTTAGTGCATCACATTCCTCTGTGCTTTCTTGAATGTTCTGGACATTGATTGGCTTTTAAATTTTTATTTTAACTTGGGATCCTTAATGCAAATGTTAATTGTTGTGCTGCGCACAGGGTCTAGTGAGGGACTGAGATCTGTTTGCTCCTGAAAGAAATGTTCCCAACTTGTCATGCTTTTGCATTTCTGATCATTCTGTTTTATGGCCTACCGGTATTCGATAGTGTCAGGTGGCATGTACCACAGCAGTCCATGTTCATAGCAGCTCTAGCTACTGTTTCTGAGTTCAATTATTTTCATTCTTCTGTGCATTTAGAAAAGAGATAACCATTACTGTAATCATTCACCCAATACATTTTTATTGAGCATCTATTATGCTCAATAAAGGCCCTGAGGATATTGAGATAAGCAAAGCAGAAAAGATTCCTGCCCTTAAGGAGTTTATGCCTCAATTATTTTTCTAAACTAACTCTTGAGACCGTAGGGACTCTCTTAAGAATCTTTAATCTTCTGATGCTTTTGTGGGTGGGGGGTCGGAGACACACTTTCTGGTGCTTTGCTGAATTCTGAATTGTTGAGTTTACCAAGTAAATAAGTGAGGTATTTATGGTACTCTATTTAGTGGCGTTATTCATTCATTCAAAAAATAATTTCTGAGCATCTACTATATGCTAGTATATTATGTAGCGATTGAGAAATTAAGAAAATATCTTAGTGTTCAGAGTACTGCTCATCTAGTTGGGAAGCAAATATGCAAATAACTACAAATGGTAGGGTGTCAAGGGCTATGGGACTAGCAAATGATTCCACTGTTTTGGATGAGGGTGTCTATGAGAGGTGCCGTAATAACCATAACGCCTAGCTTCCTGGCTGCTCAGACGAGCCGTTTAAAGCCTCACTGTTAGTAACGTGTGCTTTTATTTAATAGGAGTCCCTTAAGCACTCACTTGTAAAAGCAGCATTTCCCAGAATCCATGGGCACAAACTGTTCAACTCTTTGAAACACACATGAAACAGCTCCAAGCACAGTGTTAACACTGTTTTGGGATAAACCACACGACTCTGAATTAGGAGGCTCAGTAGAAAGTATGGTTTTAGAGATCATTGAACATATATTTATATGAATAGCTACCTGTACTCTGGAAAAATACTCATTGAAATAAAATGAAACCTCATAATTGTAAAAAGGTTGTCCTAATAATGGTTGGCTTTATTTTTATATTTTATCAGTTCTAACCATGGACTCTCCAGCTACATAGGTTACAGCCCTTGTCATGTTTCCAAATCTACACCTTAAAATGCTTGGTCTCAGCCAAGGTTAGCTGATCCTCTAGCATGTTGAAAAGGAATCTCAGAATCCTATTTTTAATCTAACTGAGACTAAAACTTTTTTCTGGCAGTACAGTTTTGGCATGCCCAATGAGGCTCTTCTATGTTTCTAAACGATTGAAAGAAGCACTCCTATGAAATGTATTTTTCATTGCTTCTTGATTCTCTTTTCCCTGATTTTTTTAAAAGTATCCCTGATAAAGTGAAGGGAAACTAATATTGACCACTTTCCATGAGGAGGACAATCTTCTTTAGGTTCCCCACAATATTCACAGGCGTGGGTCACACCTCATCTCCTACTCTAACACCAGCCCATCCACGTGGTACCCTGCTTATGCTTTAGCACGCAGAGACCTTGGATGCCTCTACAGATCACCATTCACTTCCTCCTCTATCAACTTGTAGATTTAGAGATCCTATTTGGAGTTCTCATAAAAAATAGTCTCAGGGACTGTCTTACTGAAATTTTAGTTTTGTTTTTGTATTTGTTTATTTGTGATGAAAGAGGTTGAGTGATTTATGTGCTGTATAATGTAGTGTGTCCATGAGTTTGGGAAGGAGTATAAACTTATTTTTGTACTATATGTTAGCTTCATTTTAAAATATTACGCTCGGTGTGCTTTTCTTTAGCCTCTGGACACATTTTTAGGCAAAGTATCTATAAAAGGAAAGCAATATGTCCAATTATTAATCTAAAAAAGTACAACAAATAGCTTATTTTCTCTGTGTTTCTAGGCTTTTTGGACTTTTGTTAGTGTATTTGTTGAGTAGCTTTTTTTTTTTAAGATTAACCATTGCATTGCCTTACATTTAGTTAGAAGCCCTTCACCTAAAAACACATTATTAAACATATTGTTTCAAAATATAACTTATAGTATTTAAGTTTATCCCCACAAATATTGAATCATTATGTTGTATACCTGAAACTAATATAATGTTGTATGTCAATTATATCTCAATAAAATAATAATAATAAATGATTTTATCCCATGTTAGTTACCTAACTTTGCAGACAACCTGTATAATTTGACCCTTTTGCCAAATTTTCCTCACATGGTAAAAAAATCTTGGGACAAAACGTGTATTCTGAAGATATTAAAGTCAGAATTATTTAAACAAGTCTGTGTCTTTCTCCTATATTATGCAGCTAAATCACCATGTGTACTTGTGTTTTCATCCTTGAGTAATGTCAGTGGCAAAGGGGAATCAATAGGCATTGTTTCCAAATGTTGGCCATTTTGATGCTGAAGATAACTATTATGCTGCTATTTTGCCTTAATCAATTCTTACTTGTATCAGGGTATGACTGTATCAATTGTCTAGTGGATTTAATGCCTCTTAACTCTCTAGTAAGACAGGGAAAGGTTTAGCTATCAGTCAGCCAAGTCTTGTACTGTGACACATCAATTCAAAGAAAATTCATAATGTTATATAGATAACCATAAAAGGCTTTTGTGTCTTGGTTTCTCACCTCCCTACCTTATTGATTTATTTTTCTTCTACTTCTGATAAAGGCAATGAAATACCCACCATATGTGGAATAAATGTGAGTTACTGATAGAGCCAAAAGACTGAAAAAGGCACAAAGTCACTCTCAAAATGGCAGCTTGTTACAGGATTCCTCTTTCAACAATAAAATCCCATAGCCTGTGCACCAAGCTCAAGCATGAGGGATATCATGTTATCCTTTAATATCTATTACTTGGGCTTTCATTTGTCGTCAAGCATCCCTTATCTTGAATAATGTATGTCACCTTCTCTCATATATGCCTATTCTTTGTGAGTGCCCCTGAATATGTAGACCCAAGCAAAGATTCTCTGTAGACCAGTGTCCTAAACGTGGGGTTTTGGATTAATGAAACGAAATGTGAATCAGAATTTATCTCCTTTTCTAATACTTCAAACGCACTCCTTTCTTCCAAAACATATTATATACACATAATCTTTACAAGTAAGATCTCTCACTCTACTTCTTTAGTCTTCTAGAATCTTCATAGAGAGGAACTATAACAGTAAACACAGGTCTCCTATACCTCAAAAAATGATGAAATCATATGTTAGTGAAATGGCTATGTATATGAGTTACTGCCTCATGCATTTGTTCAACAATATGCTAATTATTGTCTACTGTGCACCAGGCTCTGTGCTATGCACTGAGTTTCCAGTGGTGATATTTCTTTTCTCTTAGCCTAGCAAAGTGGAAAGAAAGGATACTGGTATTTGGAAAGGCAAACAGATATTATGATTAGAATTATGTTTTAAAATTTATTTTGTACTGATTTTATTTTATTAAGCTAAACATTAAAATTTTTTTAAATCAAAGTGAAACAAAACATGGCAAAACTTAAAAATATGGAAAAGTATGTAATAAAAAGTAAAATTTTTCTTTCCTCTCCCCCAAACCCCTAATCCTCATTCCTCCAAACAAACTTTGCTAATGGATTTTGTGCTTTGTTTCAGAGTAAAACAAAGCAAAACACTAAAACAAAACACACAAACATATATACATTTGTATATGCATATATGTTTGCATGCACACAAATAGTAACATCTGATATATTCTGTACCTTAATATTTTTGCTTAGTACTATATCTAGTAAGTCTTATGGTTTTTCCATAGAAGACCTTACATATTTACCTTTCTCTTTTTAAAGACATTTTTAAATTTTTTAAACAAAATCAAATTTATAGAAAATTTGCAATATAGTACCAAGAACATTTTTTTTTCTGAGTTACCCTATTGCCCTGGAATATCTTATGATTTATTTTCTATAAACCAGTCAACCTTCTACACTACTACAATATAGTCATCAGAACTGGGAAACTAAAATACGTACATTCCTATGTCTCCTCCTCAGATACCATTCAGGTTTTGGCAGCTGTCCTAATGATGTGCTTTATAGTTAAGGAATTCATTTCAACATCACTCACTTTATTTAGTTGCCATGTCTATTTAGTCTCCTTTAGTCTGGAATAGTTGCTCATCATTTTTTTGTTCTTTTAATTTTCATGATCTTGACTCTTTTGAAGATTACAGGCCAGTTTGGATTTTCTGATGTTTCTTTTTTTTTTTTGATGTTTCTTTTTGATTAACTTCAGGTTATAGATCTTGCACAGGAATATCATGAAATCAGTGCTATTTTCCTCTCATTGTGTCCTATCAGGTCTCAGAAAATTTTAATTTCTCCCATTAGTGATGGTGTTCTTGATAAAGTTGATGTTTGCCAGGCTTTCCTACCATAGAGTACTTTTACCCTTTCCAACTAATAAGCCTTTTGTGAGGAGGTACTTTGAAACCATAAAAAGTCCATTTCTCATCAGATTCTCCATGTATTTTTACTTATCCATATGGGTCACGGTTTCCTATTTTATCCAGTGAGTTACAACCCCTTACAATCATTTATTTTGATGTACAAATTATCCCAGATCAGGCAAGAGGTGCTCTTTCAAGCTGACTCCTGTGTCCTTTTGACTCAGGAGACTTGTCATTTTTTTTAACACCTCCTTGCTCTCTGGCACAGTAGGACATTTTGGGTTTATCTTGTATTTTTCTTACTCTAGCCCTGATTTTAGTCTTTTCTCAAGGAGTTCTGGTCCTTTTTAGTGGAGAATGGTATTTAGAAACCAAGATCTGGGTGTGAGATGTGCTCATTGCCTTTGGGGATGTTGCTGCTATCCAGCCCTCTCCGTGGACAATGTTAAGGACCATATATATGTATGTACATAAAAACGCACACGTACATTTACATTTATTTACATATCTCCCTTTCCCTATTTATAACTCACTTCTCCAGTGAGAAATTGGCTCTCATTATTCTTAATATATTTACATATCTGATCAATTCCTCTGTATGTAATCCCATTGCTGCTACCATACAGATGCCTTCCTCACCCCACCTGGGCTCTGACACACCATAAGGGGCTGCCAGCCATCCCACCCCTACTCTTCCTCCCCATGTGAAAGTTTTCCTCACCCCACCCATTCCCCAAGACCCCATTGCAGGCTGGGGTTCATGCACCAGTGTAGACACCATCCTCACCCCACTCAGGGTGCAACACTTGGTTCTGGGCTGCTCCCACATGGGGACACCTTCATTACCTTACTGGGGCTCTGACTTCCCATGCTGGATAATCCTCTGCCACAGATGCCTTGCTCACCTGTTCTGTTCTGACACCCTATTCTGAGTTACCAAAGTTCCCCCAATCCCACTCTGATGCAGACTCCTTGCTCTGCCCCATCTAATAACGTTAGAAAAAATTATTCAAGAAATAATAAAGGAAAGAGCAAATTTAAAAAAATCATTATCTGCCAATATTTAAACTCGACTAACTATAGAGGAGGAATAAAAAAACGTGATTCCCTAAATGTTTTAGTTAATATTATAGACTATCTCACCTCTCTTTTCTGAGTCTATCCTTGCCCCTCCCCACCATGTCTGTGATTACTAATGCTCTTATTCCATATTTTGGCTATTTAATGTAAGTAGTCCTCAGTCAGTATACCTGAATATCCTCTTCTGGTTGCCTCCATCCCTGGATCTCCTCAGTCACATGTTCTTTTTTGTCTCTGATATAGCTGATATTGAGGGAAACCTCACTTCAGTACCACAGGCACTAAAGCAGATTATAGCCCTCTTTGATCACCTCTTGCTGATTTATTTATTTATTTATTTACTTTTTGTTGTTGTTGTTGAGTTTTATGGGTTGTATGTATATTTCGGAAGTTAAGCCCTTGTCAGTCGCATAATTTGCAAACATTTTCTCCTATTCTATATGTTGTCTCTTCGGGTTTTTTGGGGGGTTTTTTTGAATTTTTGAATTTTATTTTATTTATTTTTTTATACAGCAGGTTCTTATTAGTCATCCATTTTATACACATCAGTGTATACATGTCAATCCCAATCGCCCAATTCATCACACGACCACCCCCCCCGGCCACTTTCCTCCCTTGGTGTCCATACGTGTGTTCTCTACATCTGTGTCTCAACTTCTGCCCTGCAAACCGGTTCATCTGTACCATTTTTCTAGGTTCCACATACATGCGTTAATATACGATATTTGTTTTTCTCTTTCTGACTTACTTCACTCTGTATGACAGTCTCTAGATCCATCCACGTCTCTACAAGTGACCATATTTCGTTCATTTTATGGCTGAGTAATATTTCATTGCATATATGTACCACATCTTCTTTATCCATTCATCTGTCGATGGGCATTTAGGTTGCTTCCAAGACCTGGCTATTGTAAATAGTGCTGCAGTGAATATTGGGATGTGTGTGTCTTTTTGAATTATGGTTTTCTCTGGGTATATGCCCAGTAGTGGGATTGCTACGTCATATGGTAGTTCTATTTTTGGTTTTTTAAGGAACCTCCATACTGTTCTCCATAGTGGCTGTATCAATTTACATTCCCACCAACAGTGCAAGAGGGTACCCTTTTCTCCACACCCTCTCCAGCATTTGTTGTTTGTAGATTTTCTGATGATACCCATTCTAACTGGTGTGAGGTGATACCTCATTGTAGTTTTGATTTGCATTTCTCTAATAATTAGTGATGTTGAGCATCTTTTCATGTGCTTCTTGGCCATCTGTATGTCTTCTTTGGAGAAATGTCTATTTAGGTCTTCTGCCCATTTTTGGATTGGGTTCTTTGTTTTTTTAATATTGAGCTGTTTATATATTTTGGAGATTAATCCTTTGTCTGTTGATTCGTTTGCAAATATTTTCTCCCATTCTAAGGGTTGTCTTTTTGTCTTGTTTATGGTTTCCTTTGCTGTGCAAAAGGACAAAATGAACCTTTGAAGGTTCATTAGGTCCCATTTGTTTATTTTTGTTTTTATTTCCATTACTCTAGGAGGTGGATCAAAAAAGATCTTGCTGTGATTTATGTCAAAGAGTGTTCTTCCTATGTTTTCCTCTAAGAGTTTTATAGTGTCTGGTCTTATATTTAGGTCTCTAATCCATTTTGAGTTTATTTTTGTGTATGGTGTTAAGGAGTGTTCTAATTTCATTCTTTTACATGTAGCTGTCCAGTTTTCACAGCACCACTTATTGAAGAGACTGTCTTTTCTCCATTGTATATCCTTGCCTCCTTTGTCATAGATTAGTTGACCATAGGTGCGTAGGTTTATCTCTGGGCTTTCTATCCTGTTCCATTGATCTATATTTCTGTTTTTGTGCCAGTACCATATTGTCTTGATTACTGTAGCTTTGTAGTATACCTGAAGTCAGGGAGTCTGATTCCCCCAGCTCCGCTTTTTTCCCTCAAGACTGCTTTGGCTTTTCGGGGTCTTTTGTGTCTCCATACAAATTTTAAGATTTTTTTGTTCTAGTTCTGTAAAAAATGCCATTGGTAATTTGATAAGGATTGCACTGAATCTGTAGATTGCTTTGGATAGTATAGTCATTTTCACAATATTGATTCTTCCAATCCAAGAACATGGTATATCTCTCCATCTGTTGGTATCATCTTTAATTTCTTTCATCAGTGTCTTATAGTTTTCTGCATACAGGTCCTTGGTCTAGCTAGGTAGGTTTATTCCTAGGTATTTTATTCTTTTTCTTGCAATGGTAAATGGGAGTGTTTCCTTAATTTCGCTTTCAGATTTTTCATCGTTAGTATATAAGAATGCAAGAGATTTCTGTGCATTAATTTTGTATCCTGCAACTTTACCAGATTCATTGATTAGCTCTAATAGTGTTCTGGTGGCATCATTAGGATTCTCTATGTATAGTATCATGTCATCTGCAAGCAGTGACAGTTTTACTTCTTCTTTTCCAATTTGTATTCCTTTTATTTCTTTTTCTTCTCTGATTGGCGTGGCTAAGACTTCCAAAACTATGTTGAATAATAGTGGTGAGGGTGGGCATCCTTGTCTTGTTCCTGATCTTAGAGGAAATGCTTTCAGTTTTTCAACATTGAGAATGATGTTTGCTGTGGGTTTGTCATATATGGCCTTTATTATGTTGAGGTAGGTTCCCTCTATGCCCACTTTCTGGAGAGTTTTTACCGTAAATCGGCGTTGAATTTTGTCAAAAGCTTTTTCTGCATCTATTGAGATGATCATATGGTTTTTCTTCTTCAATTTGTTAATACGGTGTATCACATTGATTGATATATTGAAGAATCCTTGCATCCCTGGGATAAATCCCACTTGATCATGGTGTATGATCCTTTCCATGTGTTGTTGGATTCTGTTTGCTAGTATTTTGTTGAGGATTTTTGCATCTTTATTCATCAGTGATATTGGTCTGTAATTTTCTTTTTTTGTAGTATCTTTGTCTGGTTTTGGTATCAGGGTGATGGTGGCCTCATAGAATGAGTTTGGGAGTGTTCCTTCCTCTGCAATTTTTTGGAAGAGTTTGAGAAGGATGGGTGTTAGCTCTTCTCTAAGTGTTTGATAGAATTCACCTGTGAAGCCATCCGGTCCTGGACTTTTGTTTGTTGGAAGATTTTTAATCACAGTTTCAATTTCATTACTTGTGATTGGTCTGTCTGTTCATATTTTCTATTTCTTCCTGGTTGAGTCTTGGAAGGTTATACCTTTCTAAGAATTTGTCCATTTCTTCCAGGTTGTCCATTTTATTGGCATAGAGTTGCTAGTAGTAGTCTCTTAGGATGCTTTGTATTTCTGTGTTGTGTGTTGTAACTTCTCCTTTTTCATTTCTAATTTTATTGATTTGAGTCCCTCTTTTTCTTGATGTGTCTGGCTAATGGTTTATCAATTTTGTTTATCTTCTCAAAGAACCAGCTTTTAGTTTTATTGATCTTTGCTATTGTTTTCTTTGTTTCTATTTCATTTATTTCTGCTCTGATCTTTATGATTTCTTTCCTTCTGCTACCTTTGGGTTTTGTTTGTCCTTCTTTCTCTAACTCCTTTAGGTGTAAGGTTAGATTGTTTATTTGAGATTTTTCTTGTTTCTTGAGGTAGGCTTGTATAGTTATAAACTTCCCTCTTAGAACTGCTTTTGCTGCATCTCATAGGTTTTGGATCGTCTTGTTTTCATTGTCATTTGTCTCTAGGTATTTTTTGATTTCCTCTTTGATTTCTTCAGTGATCTCTTGGTTATTTAGTAACGTATTGTTTAGCCTCCATGTGTTTGTGTTTTTTACGTTTTTCTCCCTGTAATTGATTTCTAATCACACAGTGTTGTGGTCAGAAAAGATGCTTGATATGATTTCAATTTTCTTAAATTTACTGAGGCTTGCTTTGTGACCCAAGGTGTAATCTATCCTGTGGAATGTTCCGTGCGCACTTGAGAAGAAAGTGTAATCTGCTGTTTTTGGATGGAATGTCCTATAAATATCAATTAAATCTATCTGGTCTATTGTGTCATTTAAAGCTTCTGTTTCCTTAGTAATTTTCTGTTTGGATGATCTGTCGATTGGTGTTAAGTGAGGTGTTAAAGTCCTCCACTATTATTGTGTTACTGTCAATTAATAGCTGTTAGCAGTTGCCTTATTTATTTAGGTGCTCTTATGTTGGGTGCATATATATTTATTATTGTTATATCTTCTTTTTGGATTGATCACTTGATCATTATGTAGTGTCCTTCCTTGTCTCTTGTAACATTCTTTATTTTAAAGTCTACTTTATCTGATATGACGATTGCTACTCCAGCTTTCTTTTGATTTCCATTGGCATGGAATATCTTTTTCCATCCCCTCACTTTCAGTCTGTATGTGTCCCTAGGTCTGAAGTGGGTCTCTTGTAGACGGCATATATATGGGTCTTGTTTTTGTATCCATTTAGCAAGCCTATGACTTTTGGTTGGAGCATTTAATCCATTCACTTTTAAGGTAGTTATCGATATGTATGTTCCTATGACCATTTTCTTAATTGTTTTGGGTTTGTTTTTGTTGGTCCTTTTCTTCTCTTGTGTCTCCCACTTAGAGAAGTTCCTTTAGCATTTGTTGCAGAGCTGGTTTGGTGGTGCTGAATTCTCTTAGCTTTTGCTTGTCTGTAAAGCTTTTGATTTCTCCATCGTATCTGAATGAGATCCTTGCTGGGTAGAGTAATCTTGGTTGTAGGTTCTTCCCTTTCATCACTTTAAGTATATCATGCCACTCCCTTCTGGCTTGTAGAGTTTCTGCTGAGAAATCAGCTTTTAACCTTATGGGGGTTCCTTGTATGTTATTTGTCGTTTTTCCCTTGCTGCTTTCAATAATTTTTCTTTGTCTTTAATTTTTGCCAATTTGATTACTATGTGTCTCGGTGTGTTTCTCCTTGGGTTTATCCTGTATGGGACTCTCTGCACTTCCTGGACTTGGGTGGCTATTTCCTTTCCATGTTAGGGAAGTTTTCAACTATAATCTCTTAAAATATTTTCTCTGGTCCTTTCTCTCTTCTCCTTCTGGGGCCCCTATAATGCAAATGTTGCTGCATTTAATGTTGTCCCAGAGATCTCTTAGGCTGTCTTCATTTCTTTTAATTCTTCTTTCTTTATTCTGTTCTGCAGCAGTGAATTCCACCATTTTGTCTTCCAGGTCACTTATCCATTCTTTTGCATCAGTCCTTCTGCTATTGATTCCTTCTAGTGTAGTTTTCATTTCAGTTATTGTATTGTTCATCTCTGTTTGTTTGTTCTTTAATTCTTCTAGGTCTTTGTTAAACATTTCTTGCGTCTTCTCGATCTTTGCCTCCATTCTTTTTCCGAGATCCTGGATCATCTTCACTATCATTATTCTGAATTCTTTTTCTGAAAGGTTGCCTATCTCCACTTTATTTAGTTGTTTTTCTGGGGTTTTATCTTGTTCCTTCATCTGGTACATAGCCCTCTGCCTTTTCATCTTGTCTATCTTTCTGTGAATGCGGTATTTGTTCCACAGGCTGCAGGATTGTAGTTCTTCTTGACCTGTTGCTGATTTAGAGCTCTATGATTTCCTGGGCCAAATTTAAGATTTAGCAACATGCTATGCAGGCGTGGGGCCAGGGGTTACTTTAGACAGCTCTCAGAACCTCCCGGCTAGGAGCTTCAGGATTAAAGGATCTTTAGGGCTCAGGGAACTTGAGGGGTCTAGGCTAGTATAGGAACAGATTCAACCACATTAGGGTTTCTTAGGCTCTTTTGTTCTAACTAGGGAAGCTAGTCACTTTTCTCTGGTGAATGTTCCAGACTATAGAAGTTGACAGCTGTTTAGTGTTCTATTCGCATATAGAAGAAAGTGTAATATAGGAAGTTGGTAATTCTGGATCCTAAGGTGAGTTTGTGTCAGCCTGGCATGGAGGGCAAGTAGTCTGTTATTGTCTAAAAGTCAAAGCTGTGACATCTGACACTGAAAAACAAAAACAAAACAAAACAAAGTAAAACACAAAAACAAAAAAACACCCAGCAAGAGCAACAACAAAAAAACAAAAAACAAAACAAGCTTGTGTGAAATTTTAATCCCTAAAAGTTTTCTCCTAGATTACAGCTTTGCTTGTCTCTATGATTATATGTTAAAATAATATGCTAAATAGTATTTTTATTTATGTACATTTGACCCTTGAAAACACGAGTTTGAATGACAGCGGATCCACTTATACATGGACTTTTTTCAATAAATACATACTACTGTATTTACTACGCAACCCATAGTTAGTTGAATCCCTGGTTGCGGAACCATAGATACCGAGAGCAGACTAAAGTTATACACGGATTTTCAACTGTGGGGGTGGGGGTTTGCACTTTTAACCCCCGCATTGTTTAAGGGGCAACTGTAATAGCTCTTTGAAATCTCCTCCCCAAAAGAAGACATTCCTCGCCATTCTAAATAAACTCAATACCACATACCTACTAACCTAACTGTAAACTAAGAGCATATTTTTGTAATGTACTCATTTCACAAATTGGAAATTGTGATTTTAAATTCACATATTAGAGTATATTTTATTATACCTAATAGAGTGCCAGGCCCTTAGGCTCAAAGTTCTTAGGGTATTGCAGGGAACAAGTCAGGGTTTATTTTTGGGTCCTAGGATGAAGACTTAGGCTGTCAGCAAGAGCTCATTTATCCATTCATTTATTCAATGGATATTTATTGAACATCTCCTGTGCTCAACCTACTGTTAAGTATATTGAACAGGATACAGAGTTGAATATGACATTGGGTTTATGTTTCTAGATCACTGGCAGCTTTGTGGGGGATGGAATACAGGAGGGGGAGACAAAGGCAGGAAAGCAGGCCAGAGAAGACTGCAGTATTCAGGGGGAGGTGCTGACATGAGGTGGAAGTGGTGGGACGGAAAGAGGGGACAGATGAGACCCAATGTGGTTCTTAAACTTCTCGATGTTATGATCCCCTTTAATAGCAAATGAAAACGTTTGACCTTCTCCACAGAGAGAAAACTGTACAAATAGAAAACTATTTGTATACAAATAGTTTCACAAGGTCCATCCTCTTGGTCACCTTCAGGAACGTGGGGCACAGGCCTGAGGCCTTAGAGGTTTCAAGGGATACCTATCCATGAACCCTGCTCTACAGGACTTCAACAAGGGAAAACCCATGTCTTTTGGGTTGCTGGACCCAGTTCCAAAGTGCGTACATGTAGGTGTCCCCACACAAGCAAACAGTTCTCCGACACCAGCAGGATGTCCTGCAACTCAATTCACCTCAATTCTGACACTGTCCACCCAGAGATAGCATGAGATCCCACTGGTTAAGGGCTCAGCCCCACAAGACCGCCCTCCACTTCAGACACTAATCACAAGTGTAGGTTGTTCGCTGTACTTCTGACTGACTGGCTATAAATCAGAGTTTCCCATAATCCCCTCTTTGAGTTCAATTAATTTGGTAGACTGGCTCACAGAACTTGGGAAACTCATTTACTCACTAGATTACCAAGTCATTACAAAAAATATTAAAGGATACAGATGAACAGCCAGATGAAGAGATACATAGGACAAGGTCCCAAACAAAGGAGTTCTGTCCTCTTGAAGCTTGTGGAGTTTGGGGCTCAGAACATTGGCATGTGGAAGCATTCTTGTTCCCCAACCCAGAAGCTCCTCCTTCTGGATTTTCAAAATGGAGGCTTCATTACATAGGCATGATTGATTAACTCATTGGCCATTGGGGATAGATTCAACCTCTAGACCCTCTCCCTTCTCCAGAAATCAGGAGGTGGAACTAAAAGTTCCAAAGCTCTCATCACATGGTCGGTTGCCCTGGCAACCAGCCCTGATCCTTTGGTGATTACTAAAAGTCACCTTCATTAACAGAGACCCAGTTGCATTGGAAAGGGGCTTCTTAGGAATTAACCACAAGACACCCATTTCACCTTTATGAGCTCTGAAGTGTTTTCAGGAACTGAGGACAAGAGACCAATTGTTACAGTGAAAGATGCTCCTATTGTTCTTACAGCTCAGGAAATTCCTTACAGCTCAGGAAATTCTCAAAGGGATTTGAGAGCTGCGAGTCAGGAACTATGGATGTAGACCAAATATATGAGAAATTTATTTTGGTCATCTGAATGACCAGTATAGTCACATTATATTGTGATTTATAATGATCTCATAAATCACAATATTTCAACATGTCAGGCTGGGCTGATGAAGGAAGGCTCAACAGAGCAGTTGGTACACAAGTTGGGGCTTAAAGGAAGAGGGAGTTTCAACAGGTTAGGGTGGGGAATAAGCAGATGGCATAAGCAGTCTCCAGGCTTTTGGCATTTTATGGGTCTTCATGAACTGTGTTTGGGGAACTGCAAAGCTTGAGTCTAAAGCGTAACTAGTACTCAGGAGCTATCTTAAAACTCTTGCTCATATGTCATGGTGTTTTGTTTGGGGGCAAATTATGCTCAGAGACTGAGATTGTCTTTGCCAATAATTTATTTAGCACAGGTTCACTGTGAGAATTGTAATTTCACAAGCCAATAACATACAGGATAATGTCTCTTAATAAGCTAATAAAGAAATAACACACTCCAAACCAGTCATAGATTAATCACACTATTGTTCCAGGCAAGGGGGAGATAGAACGAAGAGTTAAAAACCAAAATTCAACCGAGTAAATCTGAAGATCTAATTGGCTATATTAGGTGATTCATGCATTGGGCAACATCCATCTAGCAACTAGAAGGGTGCTCTGAGGGGTTGTACAAAATGGAAAGTTTTTCTAGGAAGAAGAGTAGGGCAAGGGAGCTATTGACAAAGAAAAGAAAGGATTATTTTTAGGCCAGGGCATCTCTTCTTGGGGGAAAAGGGAACAGCAAGGGTTTTATCATGCAGACTGCCTCTTCTTCCTGGGGGATGGAGAGGGCCCACGTGGCAGATTGCCTCACTGATGCTGACCAGAAAATTCCAGACTGGTTGATGAAGGTTACACTTCTGGTGAAGGTTGAAACTGCAATTAGGTAAGGCATTAAATCTAGGTTTGGTATCATGGGCTTTAGCACAAATGATGCCATTTGGGGCCTGTGGTTTTTCTCTTTAACAGAATAAAGTCCAAAGTTAGTGGAGGTATATGTTTCTATGAGTTTGTTCTCAGAAGAGTGGGCTTAGCCAACCCTGAGCTAATGTCCAGCAGCCCAGCACGAAAGTGAAAGTCTCTGGTTGCTAGAGCACATTGCTGGGGAACGAAGACGCTGGTGGGCAAGGTCTCTCCTTCTTGGGGCTGCTACATGGTTTCTACCACTGCTGGGCAGAGAACCACCTAGCCCAGGCAGGAGCTAAGGCTCCAAGACCTTCAGAGAGCTATTTAGATCAGCAAAGAGTCGCCTTGCCCAGACCAAACACTCTTGAGTGGCAGGTCAAACCTCTTGGTGTTTAAAGCTTAAATGTCCCCTGGGCCCCTAGCCAGGGTCACTCTACCATCTGTTTTTATTGATAAGCTCCCAGCAATGCTTGTCAATAGCTGATCTTCTGAGTGCTTATCAACAACAGCAGACGCTAATGACGATATTCTGACACAGCTTCCTCAAAGTAAACGACGTCACCCTTAGAACGAAACAACTTCATTCTTAGATTGAAAAAACAAGTGGATTTTAAATCACAGCAAACCAGTATACAACAGATGGTGCCTGTGAAACCCGTAGCATTTTGCCTGTAACATAGACCTCAGTCAATGTTAGTTGTTGCTATGATTAAGTACATCAAAATACATAAAAGACAGTGAGATGTGTTAATGTTACCCCAGATTGTAAGAGGGTCATTTGGTAGTATGGCTTACTGGTATCACCAGTTCAAGAATTAGGACTAAAAACTGTTTAAGAGCCAGCCCTTAAGAGTTTAGAATTTCTCAGTTTTTCCATAGAAAGATTGGGTGTCACAATACATGTCTCCTGGAAGTAACAGAAGTCATTCCAGCTGCCATGCTGAGCCACATTAAAATTGGAGGGTTCTTCCATTTATTTTGTAGATTTAATAAAGTGGTAATCTGGTATGCAACCATAGCGTTGTTATGTTTTTCACAAACTTCTCAACCATTAAAATTATGACATCTCATTCTCTGACAGGAGTTATACAGAAAGATGACACTGTTTCAGATGAAACCATCCTCTTGCCAATAAGTAATGATGAGGAACTGAAGTATATTTTTTACATTTTTAAAAGTTTATAACAAACTTTTAAAAATTCTGTGGTCTCTGTATGATGTAACAGCATATACAAAAGTGGGACTTTTAAGTCAGGAAGTTTAGATAGTGAGGTTCTAAATTACCATTTCAAACACACTATGGTAGGAAAGATGCCAAAAGGGATGAGTTTTAGGAAAATAAGACAGGAGATGTAGATGATGATGGAGTCCATGAGTAAAGAGTGGATTTGTTTGATCAGTTGATGGGCTTGGACTTTCTTCATGGTTTATTTTAGTCTAATGTTCCAGTCCTATCACCCATAATCCAGGAAATGATAGGAATACAAAGTCGCCAAAATTATCTTCGGATAATTTGGCATCTTGATTTGAATTTTCATACTGAAAGTAAATCTTCCACCAGGAGTTGTTTGGACTAGAAATCTCTCTTAAAATAAGTTTTAAAAGATTTGTGACTTATAGGAAATAGGATAAAAGTCAGCTTTCCTGGTAGATCCCTTTTTGGTAAATATGGGGCCTTGATAACTTAGATGCAGAGCTTCCTCCCCACAGATGCGTTTTGTGGTCTGACCATGAGCTATGTGATCTTGAAATGATACAACCTAACTGGTAGGATTATTCTGAGGTATAAAGGAGAGAACTGGGTATAAGTCTTGGCCCAAGGCCTGCAGATAATAATCACTCAATAAAAGTTAACAGCTATCATTACCTTCATCAAGTGTTGGCAGCACTAACAAATAGAGCTTCACAATATCTCGGACAGTGGTGAAAGAATGGATTATATCTGCTTTCCTACACAGATGGTCCCTGACTTAAAATGTTTCAATTTACGATTTTTCGACTTTATGCTGGTGCAAAACCAATAGGCATTCAGTAGAAACTGTACACTGAATTTTGATCTTTTCCCAGGCTAGCGATAAGTGGTACGATATTCTCTTGTGATGCTGGGCATCAGCAAGCCCCAACTCCCAGTCAGTCACATAATCCTGAGGGTAAACCACTGATACACCTAAAACTGTTCTGTACCCGTATGACCATTCTGTTTTTCACTTTCAGTACAATATTCAACAAATTACATGAGATATTCGATTCTTTTATAATATAGGCTTTGTGTTAGATGATTTTGCCCAACTGTAAGCTAATGTAAATGTTCTGAGCACATTTCAGGTAGGCTAGGCCAGGCTATGATATTTGGTAAGTGAGGTGTGTTAAATGCATTTTCAACATACGATATTTTCAACTTAGGAAGGGTTTATTGGGACGTAACCTCCTCATAAGTCAAGGAAGGAGAAGTGGAAGCAAACTCTAGGACTTCGGCTTCCATATTATTTTCACAAGACTAGCATTTCCCAAATCTGACTGAGCATGAGTATCCTCAGGGGAAATATTTGGGGGTTTGTTTTATATACAAATGTAGAATCTTTTCAAAGAATCAAATTAAGTACACAAGTTGAGAGTGGTACTCAGGATTTTGAATTTTATATATATAAAGCTAACATTTACTGAGTGTCTTCTGTGAGCTAACATTGATTGTGCTATGAGATTTTTTTCTTTTCTTTTATCTCTTGAGTGTTGCACTTTTTTTTTTTTTTTTTTTTTTTTTTATTTTTGGCTGTGTTGGGTCTTCGTTTCTGTTCGAGGGCTTTCTCCAGTTGCGGCAAGTGGGGGCCACTCTTCATCGCGGTGCGCGGGCCTCTTACTGTCGCGGCCTCTCCCGTTGCGGAGCACAGGCTCCAGACGCGCAGGCTCAGTAGTTGTGGCTCACGAGCTTAGTTGCTCCGCGGCATGTGGGATCTTCCCAGACCAGGGCTCGAACCCGTGTCCCCTGCATTGGCAGGCAGATTCTTAACCACTGCGCCACCAGGGAAGCCCTGTTGCACTTTTTATTTTTTAATTTTTTAAAATTTTATTGGAGATAGTTGATTTACAGTGTTGTGTTAAGTTCTGCCATATAGCAAAGTGACTCAGTTATACATATATATTCTTTTCATACTCTTTTCCATTATGGTTTATCACAGGATACTGAATATAGTTCCCTGTGCTATATAGTAGGACCCTGTTGTTTATCCATCCTATGTACTATACTAGTTTGCATCTGCTAATCTCAAACTCCCAATCCTTCCTTCCCCGCACCCCCCCACCCCCGGCAACCACAGGTCTGTTCTCTATGTCTGTGAGTCTCTTTCTGTTTAGTAGATAGATTCATTTGTGTTGTATTTTAGATTCCACATATCAATGATATCGTATGGTATTTGTCTTTCTCTTTCTGACTTACTTCGCTTACTATGATAATCTCTAGGTCCATCCATGTTGCTACAAATGGCATTATTTCATTCTCTTTTATGGCTGAGTAATATTCCTTTGTATATATACCACGTCTTCTTTAACCATTCATCTCTCAATGGACATTTAGGTGGCTTCCATGTCTGGGCAATTGTAAATAGTACTGCTATGAACATAGGGGTGCATGTATCTTTTTGAATTATAGTTTTATCTGGGTATATTCCCAGGAGTGGGATTGCTGGATCATATGGCAACTCTATTTTTAGTTTTTTGGGGAACCTCTGTACTGTTTTCCATAATGACTGCATCGGTTTACATTCACACCATCAGTGTAAGAGGGTTCCCTTTTCTCTGCACCCTCTCCAACATTTATTATTTGTAGACTTTTTAATTATGGCATTTTGACCAGTGTGAGGTGGTATCTCGTTGTAGTTTTGATTTTCATTTCTCTAATAATTAGCTATGATGAGCATCTTTTCATGTGCCTATTGGCCATCTGTATGTCTTCTTTGGAGAGGTGTCTATTTAGGTCTTCTGCCCATTTTTCAATTAGATTTTTTTTTTTTTTTTATTGAGTTGTATGAGCTGTTTGTATATTTTGGAAATTAAGCCCTTGTCAGTCACATCATTTGCAAATATTTCCTCCCAGTCTATAGGTTGTCTTTTCATTTTGTTTATGATTTCCTTTGCTGTACAGAAGCTTGTAAGTTTGATTAGGTCCCATTTATTTTTGCTTTTTTTTTCTATTGCCTTGGGAGACTGACCTAAGAAAACATTGGTATGATTTATGTCAGAGAATGTTTTCCCTACGTTCTTTTCTAGGAGTTTTATGATGTCGTGTCTCTTATTTCTTAATTAACATACAATAAAATGGACCTTTTTTGTTCTAGGAGTTTTAACACATATATAGATTCATGTAACTACCACCACAATCATGATTCAAACAGTTCCATTACCCCCCAAATTTTTTTTCTACTGCGCCCTTATAGTCAAACCCTCTCTCTATCCCTAACCCCTGGCAACCAGTGAGCTGTTCTCCATCACTGTAATTTCCCCTTTTCTAGAGTGTTATTTAAAGGGAATTATACAGTATCTAACCTTTTGAAACTGACCTCTTTCACTCAGAATAAAGTCTTTGAAATTTATTCTTATAGTTGCATACATCAGTAGTTCAATAGTTCGTTCCTTTTTACTGCTGAGTAGAATTCCATTCCATTTTATACTATGCCAGAATTTGACAAGCGGTAGTTTTTTAAATGTTAGTAGCACCATGGTATGTGAAATCATATCAGTGAGGTTTTCATGCTATGTTATAAGAAATGTATTGATTTGTCTGTAATTTCAGTGGGTCTTTTAACTATGAATGATTCGTTAACATCCTGCATTGGTCATTTGAAGAATATTGGTTTCCTGAGATGTGTAGATCCTCCAAATGTAGATAGATTTCCTTGTACAATATAAAAAAATCACATTTGTTACTATCATTATCAATCTCATCAGAAAAGTCTTTAAGTATTAGAAAGCTGTCAAGCTCATGTTAGTAAGTACTAGTTTTCCAAAAATCTTAATTTTTTTACTTGAAATCTTGAATTTTATAGTTGGCAAAAAAACATTCTGTCAATTTTCCTTGAAGTGATATATTCACTTCATTTGTTATTAAGAAAATGTCTGCCAGAGGGCCAAGTCTAAATAACCATAGTTTGTCTGCCAGTCACTCTTTCAAATAAAAATGATGTTCCATGAAAAAAGTGGCTAGTTCAGCTCGCAACTCAGTCACCCAGGGGCTTTGTTATATGCAAGCATGCTTTATGTGTACTTCCCATTTTGTCACACAGACTCTTCAAAAGATGTTTACTGAAGGGTTGAAATTTAAAGAAATTAACCAATTTTTACTGCTTTATCAAGGACATTCTTAAGACAATTTTTTTTCTTTTTCTTTTTTGTTTTAAACTGTGAGTGTATGGTGGTGAAGATAAGAACTAGTATTAGGGTTTGGTGCCACTGCCTTTACTCATCAGCAAATTTACACACGATTTCTTTTGTACCATCAGTACAAATGTCAACAAAGTGAAAAAGGCAGGAAAAAAAGAGAAGTCTTAGTGTTATTATGAAAATAGTTCTGACCTCACAGGCCTCTCAAGTGTATCCTGGGACCCATACCATCTATAGACCACACTTGGAGAATTGCCAGTTAAATTATACTTCATATTGGTTCAAAGAAGAATAACTAAGGTCATTATGGAATACAGGTCTTATGAGGAAAAAAAAAGAGGAATAGGGTTGTGTAGGCACAAGAAGACATGGGTGAAGGGGAAGAACCTTATTAACTTTTAGAAGGGAGGATAATGGGTCTCATACCCTAGAGATCTTCAAAAGAGAATCCTATTTACTGTCCTAAAACATTTCACATATCTGAAGGTAGAAGACAGATCAAATGACTTTTTGACCTTCCTTCAAGTTAAATATTATGATTTTGTGGTCCCAAAGAATGTGTAGCTTATAATATTGCTAAGTATACTTGTCTTTGTTTTAAACATTTTTTTTCAGACTGAAGTTTTTCATACCTCTGAAAATTCAATTTCATTCTAAATCAGTCTTCAGGTTATATGGTTTTTTACAGAGCCCCTTGCAAGGTGCTGTTCTTAATAACTTGCAGGTTAGAATTCAATCAAATTCTTTGGGACGGTCAATGGTGCTCAGGGAGCCAGATGTTGCTCACACACATGCCCAAGGTGAATGGGGACAGATAGTCATTGACAGCTCTGCCTTCTTCTCACCGATGTTAAAAGCATCTCAGGCCAGGAGGGCCTCTGAGCACTGTCCATTCTACATGTGGCTCCTGGGATGAAAGGGCTTGGCCTTCATTTGTCTCATCAACTACAAGGGTTAGACAGGCTTTACTCTGGTTGGCAAGATTTCTCTACAGGGACAAGCAGGCTGTAAATTGATTCTTTGACCCCTCTCCACCTTTGAATCTGGGGACTATATGATAAAGTTAAAAGTATCAGAAATAAATTCTGAATATTTAGAGACCATAGAAGTTCAATTTTGCTCTGTGCATGTGTAACAGAATGCATTTAGGGGAGAACATCTAAATTATATTTTATACTTAAAAAATAGTAGTTTCCAAGAGTCCATTTCTGCTTTGAGAAAAGCCCTATGATTTGTCCCTTGATGTGATAAGCTAAGGAGCAATTGCAAACAAAAGTTACCTTTCATTAAAAGAATAAATACTTCTGGACATCATCAAGGCCTCAGAAATTAGACTGTAAATATGCCATGGTATATATAAAGTGATGTAGAGAAGTGTGTACTCTTACAGTTGTATTGTCTCTGGAAAAACATAACTAACTGCATAGGGAAGATCGAAAAAGGACAATTAAAATGAGTGAGGTGACATGGAAGTGGCAATAGCTAGACTGATTTAAAAGATTAGGATGTCGTTTCTTCAGGCTGGAAAATCAAAGGAATATGATTAAAGACTGTAAAATTTTATAGCGTGTGGATAGGACCTAACACACTTGTTCATCAAATTCCTGAAAATTACCACAAAGGGAAACCTTTGGAGTTCTAAAAAGGCAAATAAAATATAAATTTAAAAGAATCACTTTTTTCATGCAGTAGTCACTTTATAGAAATCATTGCTACATAGGTGGCACAGACCTCTAAAAAAAAAAAAGATTCAAAAAAGATTTAGGAAAATTTATGTTTAATAGAGTTATAATAAAAGTTAAGGAAAAATATATCTTTTGAGGGATAAAATGCATTCATAACTTTTGAACTAGAAATTAGAGAAAGTCAAACCCATGGATCAAATAATCCGTGGGTTTGACCTAAGGTGGCGGCTATTGTACCACTGTATTCACAAAGAAAAAACTAAAAATTTAAATTTTAATCAAACTATTATTAAAATGTTATTTAAATTTTTTCTTCGGTTTATGTTTTCTCAGTTTACCAATTATAACACCAGACAGGACCTCCCGAGTTCACTTGGCCCATTCCACTGTTGACTGAAAGCTGTTTCAGAGAAACGTTGTCTACCCTTCCATCATCTCCCTAGCAATAGATTCTCACCACTTAGCAATTTGCTGGTCGTTCTTTCCAAATTGAACCTAAATCTCCCCCGTTGTAATTACCCCCAACTTTTTATTCTGATCAATTTCAAACCATATCCAACTGTGAAAATAGCACAAGGGACACCCATATACCCCATCACCTAACTTTACTAAATACTAATTTTTCCACACTTGCATTAACTTTCTTATGCTCTAAAGTATATAGAATATTGACTTATGTTTCACATATTTGTGTTCATACATTTATACATTATTAATATGCATATAAATACATATATACTCCTGCTGAACCACTTGAGAATTATTACAGACATCAGGATACTTCACCCCTAAATGTTTCAGCATGGGTGTTCTGAGAACCAGAATATTCTCTGCAAAATTCCTGTGAGTGCTAATAGAGCAGTATTAATAGAGTACCATTATGTAACACTCAGTCTCTTCACATTTCCCCAGTTGTCCCACTAATATCATTTATAGTCATTTTCTTTTTTTTCAATCTAGGATCCAATCCAGGATTGTACATTGTGCTAGTTGCAATATCTCCTTAGTCTCCTTTAACCTGAACAGGTCTCCAGCTTTTTTTGATGGTGTTGCTGTTCTACATATTGTCAATGTTACGGAAAAATCCAGTCTAGTTGTTCTGCAGAATGTCCTTCATTTTGGATTTGTTTGATTTTTTCTTCATGATTAGATTCAGATTAAGAATTTTGTCAGGATATCTTCCTAGATAATTCTGTGTCCTTCACAGTGTCCTCAGGAGAGCTAGGATCTCAATGTGCTCTATTACTGGTCATGTTAAGGTAAAGGTAGTGGCTGCATGATTTTTCCATTGTAAAGCAACTTTTTCCCCTTTTTAATTCAAATACAGTCTGCACAGTGATACTTTGAGACTGCACGAGTAGTTCATTGCCTATTTTTTAACCTAGTGGTTATAGTAACCATTGATGATTGTTACCTGAATTGTTTATTACTATGTGGTTGTAAAATTCTGGTTTTCTATTTCTATCATGACTTTTACATTTATAAGCTGATTTGCTTTGTTTTTTCTTCTCCTCCTTCTCCCCTTAAAAAAATTTTTTTAAGATCACTATGTACTTACAACACACTTTTTCAATTCAATATTATTATAATCTATTCTTATTATTATTCCTTTGATACTCAAATTGTACCAAGTTTGACCAGTGGGAGCCCTTCAGAGTTGCCTTCTGTTTCTTTTTGATGTGTCCTCATCAGTTTGAATCCATTCTCCATGGCACATCCAGACACTTCAGGCTTGTACTTTCCTGTTCCAAGAGTCTTAGCTCCTTTTAGAACTGACCTAGTTCTAAAACCTAGATCTGGACACTAAGTTTGTTCATCACTGTGTGAGTGTCCTTGCTTCTAGGCCCTTTCAGTGGATGCTAGAATGTATACCCACACCCACGTGCACACACACACACATACACACACACATCCCTATATGTATATGGTACTGCTGTAGCTGTATAGTATAATACTACTATGCTGCTACCATCAATTTCATTCCAATGTCATAGGGTCCTTCCTCTCCTTCCCCTGTTGCATATTTCTATTTCTCTTCTCCCTAGTGAGAATCCTCACACCCCACAATATCAATGTATTTACTTATTTCTTCAGTTCTACAATGCACACAAAGTAGTTTTAGATCTACTACATCAATACCTCTACCAACAACAAATTTACTGTGTCAGGTTCAAAATTTCCTACAACTCTTTTTGTGCTCAGAATATATGTCTCTCAATATAGTCAGAATATTTTTTTTAATATTTTATGTGGATTAGTTCTATTTTTTCTTCTCTTATCAACTTGATAAAAGTTAAGGTTTACTTGTTTTTTTTAATACAATCGATTTAAGAATTTATTTTCCAATGTTGTTGAGTTCATGTATTTTTGAGTATGCAAAAACTGCTGTTTTAAACACTAAACACAAATGTTACATTACTAACTATGCAAAATCCAGTGTTGTCATCATATGTAAGATTGGTTTAGAAACTAAAAGAGGGAAGGCATTAATATTTTTCTTTCTTGTAATAATAAAGATTTAAATTTTTATTACTTCTACAAGTTTAGGATCAAGAGAAGTTTTTTTCAAGCATAGGAAACTGCAGGGCAGTATAGAGCAAGAGTTAACAAATTGTCTCCATAATTAGATTGCCTGGGTACAAATCCTGGTCCCCACCCCACACGTACTGGTTACAACCAGGTAGAGTTTATTATTCTTTCACTGTCTTGTCCACCTCTTGTGTAAAATCGAGATACTGCAAAGTTCAATATATGGCACTTGGCTCAGTGCCTGGTGAATAGTGCAAAAATAAATATTACCTGTGATTTTGCTGGTGCTGGTGGTGATGCTGGTGTTAAATTTGAAACAGTGTATTCTGGATATCCAGAGTTCCTAATACTAAAGTTAAAGGCTTATTTTCTTGGTAACTGGGTTTTTTGTGACTTTTGTTATTTTTGTTTTTGTATTTTATTTTTCTTTCTCAGTACTTTTGATACACAAGGAAAAGTTATGACTCAGCTAGAAGTTCTGGCATAGGGAATGACCTTGTCCTTGTTTTGAAGTATCTGAAAAATAAAAATAAAAATTCCTCCTGCAAAACCCCAGTTAGTTGCTGCTGCTGATCCTGGGGCAGAATGTCTGTTGGGATGCCAAGCATTACTGCCGCTATAATCACCAAGGCATCTGCCAGAGATCTCAGGGCTGAAAACTAGGTAGGAAAGTCTGTATTATATCTAATAATAGCTCTGGAAATTTTTCTGAAATGCTTGCCGGCAACTCCCAGGCTTGAGAGGTGCAGCATACTGTAACTAAAGCAAGTGCATTGCTTCTACTCTTGCTAGTACATGTGCTGTAGTACTAACCAAAATAATAGCTAGAAATCATTTGCTATGACTTCTTTATGTTTTACTTGTAGTACTCTTGGGTTACTGTCAAGAGTAGCTAGATATATTTCAATAGATGTCCTGTATTTTTAATCCACAAACAGCTTCTTATATACTATAGATTCATATAAACTATTGATTCCACCAGTGAAGAGTTTGGGTAAGAGAAAAATTATAAACATTCACTTTCTCATCTAATTTTGTATTTCATATTTATTTTCTAAAAGAGAGACCCAATTGTTTAGACTTCAGGTGTTACAAAATCTGCATCTGTCCAATCCTCTACTACTAATATATAGTGTACTCACAGTGTAATCTTATAAATAATCACTCATTCATATGCTTAACTCATTAGTCAATCAATAATGAGTTAAATTATGGTAAAGATTACATCGTATACATTTAACCTAGTAGATCCTGTAATAACATGGCAAATTTTGCTCTAAAAAATGAAATATTAGATTCTGGCTGTCAGTTTTTTTGTACTTCATCTGTATCCTATGAGTGCTCAGAGTATTCTGATTGAGAATCTCTCCTGAGTGAGACAGAATCAGTTTATATGGTGGGCAGAACCATTTCCCACAACAAGAAATCAGGCTCCTCAACAAAATGTCTGTTTCTAGGACTGGAGAAGGAAATGTACAAGAGCCTGGAATATACCAGATAGCAAGGAAGCTATCAAAAAACTACTGGGCTCATATAAAAAAAAGATTAAGGAACCAATCTGAATGAATTTCAAAAACATGACTGAAATTTATTATAACACATAAACTATATTAAAATCCATGAGTGCATTATGATAGGAAAAAGTAAATTCCAACAACCTTCTTGGGGAAGTTTATAGCAATACAGTCCTACCTCAAGAAGCAAGAAGAATCTCAAATAAACAACGTAACCTTACACCTAAAGTAATTAGAGAAAGAAGAACAAAAAACCCCCAAAGTTAGCAGAAAGAAAGAAATAAAGATCAGATTAGAAATAAATGAAAAAGAAATGAAGGAAACAATAGCAAAGATCAATAAAACTAAAAGCTGGTTCTTTGAGAAGATAAACAAAATTGATAAACCATTAGCCAGACTCATCAAGAAAAAAAGGGAGAAGACTAAAATCAACAGAATTGGAAATGAAAAAGGAGAAGTAACAACTGACACTGCAGAAATACAAAGGATCATGAGAGATTACTACAAGCAATTATATGCCAATAAAATGGACAACCTGGAAGAAATGGACAAATCTTAGAAAAGCACAACCTTCTGAGACTGAACCAGGAAGAAATAGAAAATATAAACAGACCAGTCACAAGCACTGAAATTGAAACTGTGATTAAAAATCTTCCAACAAACAAAAGCCCAGGACCAGATGGCTTCACAGGCAAATTCTATCATTTAGAGAAGAGCTAACACCTATCCTTCTCAAACTCTTCCAAAATATAGCAGAGAGAGGAACACTCTCAAACTCATTCTACGAGGCCACCATCACCCTGATACCAAAAGCAGACAAAGATGTCACAAAAAAAGAAAACTACAGGCCAATATCACTGATGAACATAGATGCAAAAATCCTCCACAGAATACTAGCAAACAGAATCCAACAGCACATTAAAAGGATCATACACCATGATCAAGTGGGGTTTATCCCAGGAATGCAAGGATTCTTCGATATACACAAATCAATCAATGTGATACACCATATTAACAAACTGAAGGATAAAAACCATATGATCATCTCAATAGATGCAGAGAAAGCTTTCGACAAAATTCAACACCCATTTATGATAAAAACTCTCCAGAAAGTAGGCATAGAGGGAACTTACCTCAACATAATAAAGGCCATATATGACAAACCCACAGCCAACATCATTCTCAATGGTGAAAAACTGAAACCATTTCCTCTAAAATCAGGAACAAGACAAAGATGCCCACTCTCACCACTATTATTCAACATAGTTTTGGAAGTTTTAGCCACAGCAATCAGAGAAGAAAAAGAAATAAAAAGAATCCAAATCAGAAAAGAAGAAGTAAGGCTGTCACTGTTGGCAGATGACATGATACTATACATAGAGAATCCTAAAGTCTCTACCAGAAACCTACTAGAGCTAATCAGTGAATTTGGTAAAGTAGCAGGATACAAAATTAATGCACAGAAATCTCTTGCATTCCTATACAATAATGATGAAAAATCTGAAAGAGAAATTAAGGAAACACTCTATTTACCACTGCAACAAAAAGAATAAAACACCTAGGAATAACCCTACCTAAAGAGACAAAAGACCTGTATGCAGAAAACTATAAGACACTGATGAAAGAAATTAAAGATGATACCAACAGATGGAGAGATATACCATGTTCTTGGATTGGAAGAATCAACATTGTGAAAATGACTATACTACCCAAAGCAATCTACAGATTCATTGCAATCCCTATCAAACTACCAATGGCATTTTTCACAGAACTAGAACAAAAAATTGCAGTTGTTATGGAAACACAAAAGACCCCGAATAGCCAAAGCTATCTTGAGAACGAAAAACAGAGCAGGAGGAATCAGACTCCCTGACTTCAGACTATACTACAAAGCTACAGTAATCAAAACAGTATGGTACTGACACAAAAACAGAAATATAGATCAATGGAACAGGATAGAAAGCCCAGAGGTAAACCCATGCACGTATGGTCACCTTATTTTTGATAAGGGAGGCAAGAAAAGACAGCCTCTTCAATAAGTGGTGCTGGGAAAACTGGACAGCTACATGTAAAAGAATGAAATTAGAACACTTCCTAACACCATACACAAAAATAAACTCAAAATGGATTAAAGACCTAAATGTAAGGCTAGGCACTATAAACCTCTTAGAGGAAAACATAGGCAGAACACCCTATGACATAAATCACAGCAAGATCCTTTTTGACCCACCTCCTAGAGTAGTGGAAAGAAAAACAAAAATAAGCAAATGGGACCTAATGAAACTTGAAAGCTTTTGCACAACAAAGGAAACCATAAACAAGACGAAAAGACAACCCTCAGAATGGGAGAAAATGTTTGCAAATGAAATGACTGACAAAGGATTAATCTCCAAAATTTACAAGCAGCTCATGCAGCTCAATATCAAAATAACAAACACCCAATCCAAAAATGGGCATAAGACCTAAATAGACATTTCCCCAAAGAAGATATACAGCTTGCCAACAAACACATGAAAGGATGCTCAACATCACTAATCATTAGAGAAATGCCAATCAAAATTACAATGAGGTATCACCTCACACTGGTCAGAATGGCCATCATCAAAAACTCTACAAACAATAAATGCTGGAGAGAGTGTGTATAAAAGGGAACCCTCTTGCACTGTTGGTGGGAATGTAAATTGATACAGACACTATGGAGAACAGTATGGAGGTTCCTTAAAAAACTAAAAATAGAACTACCATATGACCCAGCAATCCCACTACTAGGCATATACCCTGAGAACCATAATTTTAAAAGAGTCATGTACCACAATGTTCATTGCAGCACTGTTTACAGTAGCCAGGACATGGAAGCAACCTAAGTGTCCATCGACAGATGAATGGATAAAGAAGATGTGGCACATATATACAATGGAGTATTACTCAGCCATAAAAAGAAACGAAATTGAGTTTTTTGTAGTGAGATGGATGGACCTAGAGTCTGTTATACAGAGTGAATTAAGTCAGAAAGAGAAAAACAAATACTGTATGCTAACACATATATATGGAATCTAAAAAAAAAATGGTCCTGATGAACCTAGGGGCAGGACAGGAATAAAGATGCAGACGTAGAGAATGGACTTGAGGATAGGGGGAGAGGGGAGGGTAAGGTGGGACGAAGTGAGAGAG
The DNA here is from genome assembly GCF_028564815.1 of Eubalaena glacialis. Classification (NCBI taxonomy): domain Eukaryota; kingdom Metazoa; phylum Chordata; class Mammalia; order Artiodactyla; family Balaenidae; genus Eubalaena; species Eubalaena glacialis. The sequence continues at coordinate 186,443,111 of NC_083716.1, read as the reverse complement.
TAGCATTGATATATATACATTACCAGATGTAAAAATAGATAGCTAGTGGGAAGCAGCTGCACCCCATGGGGAGATCAGCTCGGTGCTTTTTGACCACCTAGGGGGTGGGATAGGGAGGGTGAGAGGGAGATGCAAGAGGGAGGGGATATGGAGATATATGTATACATATAGCTGATTCACTTTGTTATGCAGCAGAAATCAACACAACATTGTAAAGCAATTATACTCCAATAAAGTTGTTTAAAAAAAAAAAACCTTCTTGATGACTTTTGGAGGGTATGAGGGCATAAACTCATTCTAAAAATTGGTTGATAAAGGGGAAGAAACAAATATTTATCCTGTTTTTCCTGACAAACCGTAATTCAGACTAACCAAATAGTTGATAAGAAAAAAGTCTGCTTTATAGATGAATTTCAGCCAATAAATGCAGTAAGAATGAAAGAACTAAGCCATCACTGTTTTGCAACCCCTAATGAAATAATGAATCTAGGGAATGATCATCAACGCTGCCCAAACCATTTGGTGAAGGGTTGATAGAAGATCTTTATAAGAGATGGATTAGGCTGGGAACACCAAAACCCACTGATTACAAAAATAGACACAGTATATATTATGTACTTTCTAATGTGATGTAGTAGGAAGTACACAATCCCAGCCATGAAATACACTTGCCAAAAAGTAGAAAATGAATCCGTCCAAGCCTGTAAGTCTATCAATATTTAAGAAATACAGAAGAAAGAGGAACATGTTATATGAAACCATGGAATCAATCATCATAATCCAAAATGTAAGATATACTACAGCACAGATGACTCAGTTTCTATTACAAATAAACAGCAAAAAAAAGGGTAAAACTATAAAAATTAAATTGTTTAACATATAAAGATAATTTAATATTTAAGAGACATTTCATCCAAATGTAATATGTAAACTTTGGTTCTTGATTTGAACAAAGCAACTTTGTAAAAGACAGCTTTGAGGCAGTTGGAGAAACTTGAATGTGGACAGAGTATTAGATCATTTTAAGAAATTACTGACAGTTTAATGGTGTTATTAAAATAAGCTTATTTCTCAGAGATACAAACTGATGTATTTATAAATAAAATTATATAATATCTGAGATTTGTTTTAAAATAATCTAGCTAGGGAGAAAAAAGTGGGGAGTATAAATGATACAAGGTTGGTATATGTTGATTGTTATTAAATCTGGATGATGGAGATTTGGGATTTATTATATTTTTAAACTACTTTCTCTGAAGTTTTTTCTTAATGGTAGGTAAATGTACACAGGAAATACATTTGGGAAGTATGCACTGGAAGATATTATACCTATACGCTTATTAATTGTTTTGGAAAATGAAAAAAATGACCAGTAGAAACATCCCATTGTGACATTTGTGAAATATTAAATACAAGTGTCAGAGGTAGTGGTATGCTAGTAAATGACTCTCTGAAGAAGAGAGCCCTGATTTGTAGTGCTTGCCAGTTTGCACAATGTAAATACGTCCACAATGGCTAATTTCAAGCTATTGGTGTGACATCACTGAATGTGGACTTGGGAAGAGATGAATTGCTTGTATGGCCAGCTGCATGCAGCCCACTACTCGGGGAGATGCAGAAAAGCATTAGTTTCTGGAGTCAGACTCTTGGTCAGATCCTAACTCTAACACGCACTCTCTGTGATTATCTTACCTACTTTTTCAGAACCTTAGTTTCCCCTCTGTAAAATGGAGATGATAATTTCTGCTACATTCAGACGTAATGATCTAATGAGACCACACATGTAATGGACCTGGTATGGTTCCAGTTACACAGTGAGTGATCTTTCATGCTAATATCCTTTCTTCTCTTCCAGTTAAAATAGAACAGAGGACTCTTGATTTGGGGTAGTTGCAGAGTTTCCGAAGAAAGGGATGAAGCTGGTCATCTTTTCAAAGGGCTTCCTGCCCAGAATTTCTATAATTAGTTAAAATTGCAGATATCAGGCACAGTGTCACAAACCTGCCAGAAGTTCACCAAGCTCTAATTTGGTTGAATATTAATAGGTAGGCTGGCAAGTTAACGTGACATGATCATGACTAGAATTCGTTATAGGTAGAGGCTCTGTCCAGTGTGATCTGACACTGCAAATACACAGTAAGAATTAAGTATTATCTTAGAGTTGACATGCTAAAAATCCTATAAATTATTTAATCTTCTCCTAGGGAATGTTAAGACACCCTGAGATGTTTTGGCATGAATAAGCATAGGGTTATGTTGGCAAACTGGAAATGTTTCCATTCAGAATTTTGATGATTGTTTGAGTTATTAATAACAGTAGCATTTTACTTTCCAAATTCTTTATTTAAGTTGGGTGATTAACCATGGTCTCAGTTAAAGAGGAATTTTTCCACTGTTTCCTGAAAATTTTATTTTTTCTGTGTAGAAACCTAAGATTAAGGTCATCACTGATTAGTCAGTAATGATGCAGTTTTCAGAATTAGTGAATTATATGCATATATGAAAATCTTAAGTTCATTATAACCAAGGCTAGAGAGAAGCTGAATTATAAGTCAAGCCCATATTTAGAATGTGGAGACACTGATACTAAAGGCATTTGAAATGTGATTTACGTGTGTGGGGTGATGGGTTTCTAATGGGAATACAATTTGGGGCTGTATTTTCCCCTCTTTTCTCTCTTTGGAAGAGTTGCATGAATCATAACTTTACATATTTTGGATTTCTGAGCAAATACTTATGAGATAAGCAGTATACTCTATCGTCCATCTGAAGTTGACCAATCTCCTTCGATCTTTAAAAGAACAGTTTTCCTTCAGTAAATTAAAAAGTTTGCCCCTTGGAAATTTGAACTTCCTTTTTCTTTAAAACAATGCTATTTATACTAAATTTAATTTAATGGGTCATAATAGGAATGCTTCAAGAAATAAAATGGAACAAAATAGAGTAGAAAATAGAGTGTGTCACATATGGAAAGGATCAATAGTGTTTTGTGAAACGTAGGATTCTGTTGTGTGTACATTCTAAGTCGTGAAGTAAAATTTATCTTTCAGTGAGTCACGGTAAAAAAGAGAAAAATTTTAAATGTTTTAAAATGTGTGATAAAAAAGTTCCTGAAAATAAAATAACTCTTCCTTTTGTGGTACATATCAAAATATATCTAGATTAACAGATCTTCTTGAAATGTTGTTGTTGCTTTAAACAAAACCACCCTGGATTTAAGGGGGTCCTAGGGGAGTTGTGAGTTTCACAATTTTGCCTGGGCCTCACTGGGACAGCAGAGATCAATAAAGAGAGGGGAGTTGCACTCTTGGGGAGCTGCACCTTCTGTCTGCTTTCATTTCTTTCTGTCTTAAGCAGGAAGGATACTACTACTTAGCCTGTCCATGTATACACATGCATATATATATATGTGTAGCTATATAATTTATTATAGTAGAGTACATTTATTATATTATAGTCTTATGTACATTTATTATATTATAGTCTTATGTACCAGCCCTATTAGCTCAATTAGATTTCAAGACTTTTGAGGTCAGGAGCTTTGCCTTAAGCTCTCTTATCTTCTTGTCCAGCATGTGCTTTGCACACACAGTCATAAGCACTTACTAAGTAATTACTATTAATAGTGGTAATTGCTAAAGTTCACCCCAACATAGTATTTGGCTATATTTATTCATATGTTTCTGTATTTATTCATATTATACCTTCCATAAAGAGTTTACTGCAGCTTATGGCATAAATAAGAAAATAATGGCTGAATTATACCTAAAAAACCATAATATATATACAAACATACACATTTGTAAATATATATTCCTACACACATATACACACACTCTTATATATCATAAATAAATGTAAAGTCAGAGGAAAAAATATAAATAATCAGGCTCTGAATTCCTTCATATTTCTCTATTTGAGCCTCATTCTGTGTCTGAACTTCCCAGTCAGCCAAGTGAAAAGGAATGTATGTCACTTACGTAATTTTTATTATTAAAGAAAAAGAAACACCTGCAGGAGAAGCAAAGGTTTCTTTGTATACACAAGAACATGACTAAAAGTCATTTCTCACATGAAGTTTCATATAGGAGACAGTGAGTGTCTGGGCTAGAAAATATCCACACCACCACTCCTGAAGAAACTGTGGTAATAGATTTTATTTCTATCACTTCTGCTCCACCAAAAAGACTAAAGTTTTGTGATAAAACCGAAAAAAATTTAAATCTGTAAAAAGACAGAAAAGTGTGATCCAATAAGATAAACTTTTGTCTAATGTTCTAAAGGTATCATTTAGAATATTTAGAAGAAATTGTTTAAACAGTCCTCCCCAAGTATCACCTATCTCAACCAGATTTTTAACTAAACTGGATGGTAGAGAGGGTACGATCACATTCCCTGGCAAGGACTGAGCCAATAGGCACTTAGGGCTGTTGGTTGAAAAAAAATGCATCTGCTTTAGAAAAAGTGATGATTAGGGGATCAAATCAATATTCTTTGATGGAAATTGGCAACTTTACCAAGATTCCTGTCTGATAAGCCAGCCACCCGACCTCTACACAAAGACGGGCTATTCTGTGACAATGTTTTGAAGGCTGGAATCCACAGCATCATTCCAGAGCAGTTTCAAAATATATGGGAATAATTTTTCCTGTACTTTGCTTTGTTTGTTTTTTCTCTATATCACTGCTAATCACCAGCTTTCATTCAATCTAGTAGTAATATTATTGTTTTGCTAGGCTTTGTGTATGTCATGGAGTCCTATTAGTTTCCATACAAAAATGGATAAAAAATTTGGGAGTGAACTTGAAAGACAGAGGACCTGGTGTTTGAGGCACCAAATAGGATCATTAGAATGTTCGGGTATTTATGGATCATCTGCTTCAGGCGGGGGTGGAAGAATCACTTCTACAACTTGAAAGTTCATAGTAAACAGTATCCCAAGTAGAGATGGGCCACAAACATGGGGGTAACAAAGGAGGGTCCAGGCACCTCTGGGAGGAATCACAGGAAATCTGTGATTAAACACAGGCTATGGGATAGAGGGTGTTGGACTGAGGCTTCAGAGTAAGTTGGGCAGCAGAAGAATGGCAAATATGGATAAGGGAAGGTATATAGGAATGATCGGGTAAATTTTACTCCTAATTTACTTGGAGGGAAAGTAGGCTCTTAAAAGTGAGAGGTGGGGAGAGTAAGGAAGAAATGATGAAATAGAGGTTCTCTGGGCTGGTTCTAGTGAACCTAAGGAGAGGTCATTTTCAGGAAAGCATGGAAACAACTACCAGGTTGCCATTTTGTTTTTTAAATATGGTTGCATGTGACTCATTTAGAAGGAAAGAAAAGTTGTCTAATGGGGGGGGGGTGTTTAACAGACAACTGTTTTGAGAAATAAATTTTTTGACTGTAATTTGTTTTATAATAATCGGGGTGTTAGTTGCTAGTCACAAAACTGGCTGTTTACAGCAGAAAAGAAACTTGTTGAGAAGATATTATGGAGCTCACAGACTTGCCACAAAGCCTGCAGAACCAGGTTCAGGACAATTGGAAGAAGCTAGAAACAGAGCCTAGTTTCATGCCATGGAATCCACATGGTCTTAGCCTCAAGGAAGGCTGAGAAAACGAAAATCTGGCCTTTGGGGCTCTTAGTCCATTTGGGCTGCGGTGACTTATAAACAACAGACATTCCTTTCTCATAATTCTGGAAGCTGGAAGTCTGAGATCAAGGTGCAAGCATGATAAGACTCTGGTGAGAGCCCTCTTTTGGGTTGCAGACTACCAATTTCTCCTTGTATCCTCACATAGCAGAGAGCAGAGAGAGGAAGAAAGCTCTCCTGTGACCCTTATAAAAGCTCTAATCCCATTCAGGAGGACTGTACTGCCATGACCTTATCTGATCCTAATTACTTCCCAAAGGCCTCACCTACTAATACCATTGCATTAAGCGGTAGGGTTTCAACATATGAGTTTTAAAGGGACATAAACATTCAATCCATAACAGGCGCTTATAGGGAGGACCAGACTTTGCCTCCAGCCAAGACTAGTGAGGTGTGAATTTCTCAAAGAGACATAAGGTTTAGATTGTGGGCACTCCTTTCCCTCCGGAAAAGACAACTGTACTATGTCTTTTAAACCTTCATATATTCTTGAGTTCTTGAATGGTTTTTAAAGCTGAATTCTTCAGGTCACCCTAGAAAAGGCAATCCAGTGAGTCTTAATTTTCTGTTCCAATTTACATGATGAGATTCAGACCTGCCCAGAGCCATTGCCAGTTTGAAGATCTAGTTAAGCCTCATGCATCACAATTTCTTAGTGTCGAGTGCCAACGTTTTAAGTTTTGACATCAAATTCATTCTGTTGTTGGCGCCTCGATTTTAAATGGAATAGTTGAAAATAAATCTAGATGTATGGGATTTTACCATGCGTATGCCGTCTGCGGGCTCCCAGGAAAGCCTCGATAGTGATGCTACTGCACAAACTGGCCCTTGCAGGCGCCAGCTATGTAGGCAGATTGCCCTTCACTGGGCACTCTGCCAGCCACCCAGCCCTTTCTACAGCTGCTGCTCTTCCAGAGTGTGGACCAGTCTTCTTTCTGTCTCTTGTTAGTTGACAGTGCTAGTTACAGAGAATCATGCCAGGCCACACCGTGGCAGTTGTACAAGTGAGGACATGGAAAGGTTATCCGACTAGTGATTAAAAATTCTTATTCTTATATATGTAGTTTAAAATGATACAGGGTTCTGAAAATGCAGAATAAGAACATAACTCCTGTAAGTTCTAAAATATGGGGTTGGGACCAAAATAACTTCTGTAATCCTTCCTGGGAGCATGCCCTCCCAAGTCATTCTAGCCTAAATTTAGAAAATAAGGCTTATAGTTGACTTTGGTACCTCTCTGAGTTATTCCAGGAAGGTTTTTTTAAGGGATGTTTCAGCATCATAAATGCCACAAAGTATGTGCGGCAAAAAGCTGGATTTCATCTGCATATCCTGAAGATAAATCCAGGAAACTCCATGGGCTTATTTTTTAAACCAGCCCGAGCTAGGCTGAAAGATGTCAGGGTGATGATACATCTGATGGTGATAACCCTGAATAAGTTCCAGGATGGGCTGTTTTATTACATTTTTATTAATAGTTACACGTCTTGAGATCTGATTCATTCCTATTCATGGGTCTTTGAGCTTTTACTTATTTGCATAAGTGCTCAGAACCATGCTAATTTTTTTCCCATTTTATTTCAGCATATTTTATGTTAAGAGAAAACAAGCATATAGATTTTTGATAAGCAAATGTTGGCTCAACTGATGAGCTGTAGCTTGTAGCTAGAAAGTTACGGCTTCGTATAACCTGGAGAAGTGGAATCCCTGGCGGTCCAGTGGTTAGGGCTCCATGCTGTCACTGCAAGGGCCTGGGTTCAATCCCTGGTCAGGGAGCTAAGATCCCAGAAGATGCGCGGCGCGGCCAAAAAAAAAAAAAAAAAAAAAGTGAAGAAGGTAAAAATCCTGATAATTCAGTGGCTTCAGTCTTTTTTTTTTTTTTAATTTATATATTTTATTTTTGGCTCTGTTAGGTCTTCATTGCTGCGCGTAGGCTTTCTCTTGTTGCAGGGAGCAGGGGCTACTCTTCGTTGCGGTGTGCGGGCTTCTCATTGTGGTGGCTTCTCTTGTTCCGGAGCACAGGCTCTAGGCGCAAGGGCTTCAGTAGTTGTGGCACGTGGGCTCTAGAGCACAGGCTCAGTAGTTGTGACACATGGGCTTAGTTGCTCCGCGGCATGTGGGATCTTCCCGGACCAGGGATTGAACTGTGACCCCTTCATTGGCAGGTGGATTCTTAACCACTGCACCACCAGGGAAGCCTGGCTTCAGTCTTTCTCATGTATAATTTTATAGTTTCTGTAAGATAGGGAGAAACTAAACTCACATCATTTTGTCAAATTGAGAGTAACATTTATCAAGAAACAAGTCTTTCTTACATTTTCATCTGTGGCCTAAAAGAAGACGGTAGGTTTTCATTTTGTTTCTGAAGTGATTCTTGGATTTTCAGGTTGCACTGCAAAGTGAGATGGAAGGTATGAATTGGAGGTGATCCAAAACACAACCCCAAAAGGGAAACCGAGAAGCAAAACTCCATGTGGAGCCCTGTTCCTTGGCTGCCCTTTCCCCTACACCAGCTATAACTTCCTTCCCTCTTCATTGGAAGGAAGTAAAGGAAGGAAGGGGAAGAGAAAGGGAACTGGCAGTAGTGTGATGGCACCAACTGGCACTGGCTTGGGAGAGCCAATTGTGTGCATCTCTTCCTAAACTTACACTAAGTAACATGTTGATAGCTTAAAATCAGCCATGGTGGGCATATTTACACCATAAAAATTGGCAGTGCTACAAATCAGGGCTCCCTCTCCCCCAAGAGTAGGTTGTTAACATTTACTAACATTCCACTGGTGACCTGCTGCTGAGGGGAACTTTGTTAATCACAACCTTATCATTATTATCACTTCCTGATTCTGACTTGTCAGTGTAGGTGACATTTCTAACAACCTTGACTATAGTCTGTCTTATCCAGACCTTTGTGTACTAGAGATATGTAGAATTGGAATAAAGTGTTCTATTTAAAAGTTACTCAGGATGCATTTGTTTCCTGTGTAATTTTACCTTGTTGAATTTCTCAGTGCATTGTTATCTTTTCACACCCAATCCTCTTTTTTTTTACTCCATTTTCTATTATCCTGTCTTGACTATTTAGTCTTCTCAGCATAGACTGACATTTTATGAAATATTCAGATGTACACTGCCTAGTTAGTATGATCCAAGCCATCAGAGTATTATAGACTCAATTCAGCAAACACTAATTGAATATCTTCTTCGCCTGAGACATCATGCCAAAGAAAATAAGGCACAGTACCTAGTCGCAAGCAATATAAAATCTAGGGAGAAAATCAGACATGTACACAGCTGAGACTAATGTAGAGCATAATGTGAAAGATGATATTAGAAAAAGTAAAGAAAAATGCAAGCTAGACCACAGAGACTAGAGATTATTTCTGACTGCAGAAACTAGAGAAGGCTTCATAGAGACAGAGACATTTTTAACCAAGTCTTAAAGAACTGGTATGCATTTTAAAGCCCAACTCTATTTATAGTTTTTATGAATAGATGACTATAATGTTCATGCTAAAATAATTTGTGGGTTAGTTCATATTGTTTACTGATCTGCCAAAATTAGCTTATTGTCATGGGAGTCAGGAAAACTTAATAAAAATAAGATTTTAATGGCATAAATATATGGAATTGTTACTAGATTTAGCAGATGACAATGCAGAAGATGCATTCTGGTCATCTGTGGTCCTGCACAGGTTATACTCAGAGCACTGTTTATAGAACATCTTTAATAAAAGCTCCCAGTTACTGAGGATTAATTATGTCAGGGACTTTTACATGTACAATATCATCAAAGACAAAAACCAGAAAAGTAAGGAAATTGATTTTATTCAGGCTACTGCAGTAGGGAGAGTACCCCAGATCAGAGTATGTCTCTGCAGAGTGGTTTTGCCTTAGTCTTTATAGGAAGGAATAGACAAATTAGAGATGGGGGGATTTACGATTGGGGTTTGCAACCAGGGAAAGTCTCAGTCGGGTGAATGGAAAGTGTTTTCCTCTGTGTCTAGCTAGATTCAAGGGGAAAGCAATTCTAATCTTGGCTAATCGTTCATGAAACACAGAACAGGAAATTGACTAGTCAATATCGAAACCTCACAGTTACTCTGAAATACACTATTATCAGCATTTTTAAAATTCTTTTTAAAAAATCAGAAACTGACATTCAGAGAGGTTGAATGTTGCCAAAGCCACATATCTGGTAAAGAACTAGAACTTCATTCCATATCTTTCTGTCTCTGACTCTCCTTTTATTATGCTACAACACTCACATTGTACTGAATGAATGCTTTGATAGTAATTTTTAAGGTTAATGGAACTCTCATTTGTTGTCTATATGTATGCTTTCATGCATACTACCTAGTTTGGAGAGAATAGCCTTCAAAGAACCAGGTGTAAATGTTTAGAATTGATAGAAATCTGTTCAAACTGGTTCATATTAAGAGTGTGCCTCCTTCCCCATAAATAAATCTACGTTTCAAGTGAATGAGCAGAGAAAAATTTGCGATTGTATCCTAGTGGCTTCATATTTAGCGATTGTTCTTGCTGTATATCAATGAGTTTTATCATTGTTGTTTTTTCACCTCTGCTCTGTGGGGCTATAACAGTTTTAAGGAGGTGCTTTGAGATCCTCACAGAGGTTCTTGGCCGGATTGAAGGTCAGAACAAATCAGGTAAAGATTGGTAACCCAGCTTCTGCCAGAGCTTTTGGGTTATACATGTTGAACATCAAAGTAAAGGTCACTAAAAAGGTAGCTAAAATGTGAAAACTACTGACCTAATAGAGTAAATTATTTCTATAAAACAAATGCTAAATATATTTTGCTCCTGGAAGCCTGTGAGTCCCTGAGTTTATTGGCTGTTGCCAGCTTCCCAGGACCCTTGCTGTGCTTTTGATATTCACATCAATGCAATGTTAAGATGCACCTGAAACGTTCACAGCACAGCAGGGGAATCTAACCTGGCTGGCCTGAATCATTTGGCATCTATTTCACACTCAGATTATTGTAGTAATTATGAGTGTGATGTGATAATTTGTGGTTGAGTTTTGTCCTGGGGCCCAGCCATCCAGTTCTTTTTTTTTTTTTTTTAATTACATTTTACTTTTATAATATTGTGTTAGTAAACAGACCAGGTGCTGTTTCACAGTAGCTACATAATATATTCTCTGAACAATGAAGCAAAAATTAAGCGCAAAACCAAAGCCACTACCCTTCTGGCTGTCCTGCCTTCTTGAGCATAGTAATTGTGACTGTTCTAAGTGGAAGGGAAGAATGAGCATGTTACACTTAGGATCTGGGGGCCAATGAAGCCAAGATATTTAGGGGTACTTTGTCATTGCTGGCAGTGGGAGTGTGGACTTTGTGACTTAGAGGCAAGAAAGCCAAGTCTGGTGCTTTCCTGCTTCCCCCCGTCTCCCATCCAGCATAACCTGCCTTTCCTCTACCCCATGTATCATTTGTGGAAAAGCTCAGGCAATGAAAGGAAATACTGTCATTAGTTTTGATTCCCTGTAATCTCCTAGTTTTAGGAGAAGAGTGCCATGGTCAGAGGAAGATAGCAAAATAAAAAATAAAGAGACAAATTGACCAGAAGATACTAGAAAATAATATAAAATGAATATAGGAACTATGAACTGTATTTACCTACTGGAAAGCAAAACAAGTGAATTATTTGTGTGAGTCAAAGTTTCTCAAGAAAGGTATTTTGGAGGCATTGAATCTTAGGAAGCTGTTGTAAAAGAAGTTGTGGATGTGGATAGACAGGAAAATGGAGTGACATTCAGGTCAGGGGAAGCTGACAAAAGCTTAAGGTAGGAATGAACCACAGATACTGACTATAGAAAGGTATGTTGAGATGATAAATAAGTCAGACAGAGAAAGACAAATATCATATGATATTGCTTATATGTGGAATCTAAAAAGTGATAAAATGAACTTATTTACAAAATAGAAACAGACTTAGAGAACGAACTTATGAACTTACGGTTACCGAGGGGAAGGGTCGGGGGGGATAGATTGGGAGTTTGGGATTGACATGTACACACTGCTATATTTAAAATAGATAACCAACAAGGACCTACTGTAAAAATAAATAAATAAAAATAAAAATTTTAACAAAAAATAAAAAGAGATGATAAATAAGCAGGCAAAAGTAAAGAGGTTGGCATCAGTACATTTTGCTGTTAAAATTACAATCATTGGTAAACTGGTATCAGTCTTTCTAAGGCAAAGATTAGAAATTTTTATGATTCTTCTTTGATAAGGTTCTTTGGAATTTGGAGTGATCACCTTCTCCGGCTGGAATAGTCAAATCTGAGTAATATTCAGTAAGCAGGAGGAAGAAAAGAGAGAAACAGAGAAAAGTGTTAGTGGAGGGCTCCGAGCATAACTAATACTAACTTTCCTCCCCTTTTAGGGGGAACAATTTCTCAAGATTGTTATGAATAGATTCTTTAGGGCTTCCCTGGTGGCACAGGGGTTAAGAATCCGCCTGCCAATGCAGGGGACACGGGTTCAAGCCCTGGTCCGGGAAGATCCCACATGCTGTGGAGCAACTAAGCCCGTGCACCACAACTACTGAGCCTGGGCTCTAGAGCCCGTGAGCCACAACTACTGAGCCCGCATGCCACAACTACTGAAGCCCACACGCCTAGAGCCTGTGCTCTGCAACAAGAGAAGCCATCGCAGTGAGAAGCCCGTGCACCACAGTGAAGAGTAGTCCCCGCTCGCTGCAACTAGAGAAAGCCCACACACAGCAACGAAGACCCAACGCAGCCAAAAAACTAAATAAATAAAATAAATATTAAAAAAAAAAATTCTTTAAAAGGATAGTTCTCAAAGTGAGGTTTTCTGAACTAGAGCATCAGCATCGTCTGGGAAATTGTTATAAATGGCAATTTTCAGGCCCCAGACTAAGCCAACTGAATCAGAAACTGAGATAGAACCCAGCAGCCAGTGTTTTAATAAGTCCTTGTCTTAGTCCATTCAGACCGCTATAACAAAAATACAATAAGCTGGGTGGCTTTCAAACAACAGAAATTTATTTCTCACAATTCTGGAGACTGAGAAGTCCAAGATCACTATAGATTCAGTGTCTGGTTGAGGGCCCACTTCCTCACAGACCGTACCTGCACAAGGCAGAAGGGACTAGGGAGTTTGGGAGGGAGGAGTCTCTCTTATAAGGGCACTGATCCCAATCATGAGGGCTCTGCCCTCATGACCTAAGCATCTCCCAAAGGCCCCACCTCCTAACACCATCACCTTAGGGACTAGGATTTCAAAATAGGAATTTGGGGGCAGGGAGGACACAGCATATAATATATAGCAGCGCTACTGCCTTAAAGTATTTGTTTTCAATATGAAAAAACTCCAGAAAGTAGAAGGTTGGTAACTTTCTCTCCTAAACTCCTTTTCTCAATTATTTACAATACTCTGATTAAACCTAGGAGAAAAAGTCCCAATTAGGTGCTAAGCCTTTTACACATACAAATCTCTGTCTGAAAAAGAGAGGTGTGGCTGGGCTGTGGCTCTACAAAACAGCAGCTGCAGGAGCACCCAGCTGGGCTGCATCAGGACCACATCAGTCCCTGCCCTGGATGTACAAACTCAGGGATGATTTTTTTTTTTTAATCAATTCTTAATCTGAGACTCAGAAGTGTTCTATTTGACAGAGCCTCAGAAACTCAAATCATTATGTCCAGAATGAAAAAAAAATAGCTAGTGATGCTGAACTTTAGATCTAATAGAATTTAGTAAACATTTATTAAATACGCAGAGATAACTGGCAATTACAATCTTTAGGGATCAAATAAGTATGGTAAAGGTAACAGACACCAAGCTGAAAGGGAAAAGTAGACATATGAAGGTGTTTGGCACTGGATGGGAGAAAAGCTAAGATATGGCTTTTTGTCACGAGGAGGGAGAATGAGAGATGAGAGTCATGGCAATGAACAGGAGTCAGATGAGAGGAGTGGGAGTCCAGGGTGAGGCAGAAGAGTTACTACCCATGAAGAGGGACATCTTCCACTTAGAGTCATGGTCAGTTTTTTTTTCATTTAAGCATTATAATAAAAATGGATTGATTCATTAACATATGACTCAGAGAAAATAGAGCTAAGAATAGCCATAAAACATAGATATCCTTGCAGTACTAATAGCTAACAGTTTAAGTTTTCATTATGATGTGTCAAGCACTGTAGTAAGTACAGTAAGTAACCCTACACACGAACCTTCAAGTTGTGAACTTTCAAAAATGCAAACGTGAGTTCACATGTCAAATCACATAAGTTAGTTCACATGTCTGGCGTACATTGTCACATGCATGCATCCTCTACAAGTGGTTGTGCTTTTGTGTACTTTACTGTACAGTACTGTATAGAGTACAGTAGTAGAGTATCTTTATTTCAAGCCCAGGATGTCAAGCGTAAAAGCAGTGGTGATGTAGCTGGTACTACTGTACTTTTCAAGGTACTGTACTGTAAGATTAAAAATGTTTTCTTTATTTTTTGTGTTTGTTTTTTGTGTATTATTTGTGTGAAGAGTATTATAAACCTATTACAGTACAGTACTATATAGCCAATTGTGTTAGTTGGGTACCTAGGCTAACTTTGTTGGACTTATGAACAAATTGTACTTACGAACGTGCTCTTGGAACAGAATTCATTCGTATGTAGGGGAAGTACTGTATTCTCATTTGATTTTCACTGGTACAATCCTAGGAAAGAGATACTATTATTACTATCTCAGCACAAGAGATGAGGAAACTGAGGCTTTTAGGAGGAAAGTTGCACAGCTAATAAGTAAGCCTCTAGGATTTGAACCCAGGCAATCCTACTTTAGAAACTGAGCTCTTCACTACTCTGATATATGTAATATAAGGAAAATACATAAATCCCTCAAGTTCTCAAGTCTTCAAGATGACTCAATGCTATTCTGTGTTCTTCCATCCTTTTAAAATGATTGCGTTGTAATTTTCTGATTATAAAAGTAATAAGTAATTATTGCATCCAACTCAAAAAATTCAAAAAGTATTTGGAAATAAAGATCATTTTTGGTCCCATCACCCAGAAATAACTGATGTTAGAATAAGCGACACTTTATTCTTACAGTTATCGTACTTGGTGCCTCAGAACTGTCTGGAGGGCCTTTAAGAGGCAATGAGCCCTGACTCAGACACGCTGATTCAGTAGATTGGGGTAGGGCCAAGCCTTATGTATTTTCAATAAATCCCTCTCCCATGGTACTGTATATAGTTTAAGCCCAGTTCTAAAAACACTATACTATACCTTTAATTTTCAAATATCCCTAAGTAGAACATCTTATATGCAGTTTATCTCTGAATTCTTACATACTTTAATATTTCTCATCAAAGCTATCTTTTAGAGACAGGAAGATAGCTAGTAGAGAAATGGTTCTCAAACTTTAGCATCCATCATCATCACCTGAAGTACTTGTTAAAACACAGACTACAGAGTGTCTGATTTAATGGGCCTGGGATGGGGCTTCTATTAAGTGAGGGCTCTCCAAAAAGCAGAACCAATAGGATATATATAGATCTATATGAGGAGATTTATTATAGGAATTGGCTCACATGGTACTGGAGGCTGAGAAGTCCCATGATCTGCCGTCTGCAAGCTGGAGACCCAGGAAAGCTCGTGGTATAATTCAGTCCTAGTCTGTAGACCTGAGAACCAGGAGCTCCGGTGTCTGAGGACAGGAGAAGATGAATGTCCCAGCTCAGGAAGAGAGAGAGAATTCACCCTCCTTCCTCCATCTTTTGTTCTATGTGGGCTCTCAACAGATTGAACGATGCCTGCCCACATTTAAGACAGCAGATTTTCTTTACTCAGCCTACTGATTCAAATGCTAATCTCTTCCAGAAACACCCTCACAGATACACCTCGAAATAATGTTTTGCCAGCTAACAGGGCTGGTAAAACATTACAGGGCCCCCAAATTTTCATTTCTAACAAGTTCAAGGCTGATGTAGATGCCACTGGTACAGGACCCCAGTTTGAGAACCACTGTAAGAGAGAGAACTTCCAAACGAGAATTCCTGGTAAAAACTCTTGTGGTCTTTGGAAATTCTTTAAAATTCAAGGGCAAGAGTCTAACCTTGCCCATTTAGAAACAAATTCAGTGACATATAGCAGCATGGTTAGTATCACCCCTTCATCAGGTCTTCCATATATGAAAACTCTATTCAGCTGTTTCTGTGTCTCTATGATGACAGTAAAAGTGTAACAAGGAAAGAACAGCTTCTGAGTTTGTCAGCTAAAAAATCTTAAATGTCCAAATGATTGTTGGTAGCAACAGAAGGGACAGTCGGACAAGGTCAGTTGCATCCAATAATAGGCATAACACCTACCACAGAAGTCTAATGTGTGACATTTCTTAAGTAGGACAAATACCAGAGGAGGATGTTGATGCTACTGGCAGTTTTTATGAATTATACATGATGCACTATTTTAAAATTCAGTGGAAAACTGCCATTTACCCTCTATAATAAAAGGCATTATATGAAAAGTGAAGTGCTGGGTAAGAAAACATGAGAAGCTACCAATATAATGGATCTTAAGCATACTTCTCTTTGCACTCTAACACCTGACAGAAGACAACCAGGCTTTTAAAAAAGGAAGGTTGGCCTCTGGGACCCTAATAGAAGCTTTCCTGAACTATATACCTCAGGACTGTCCATCCATGCTTCCAAATCAGCAACCAATTTCTGAAATGTAACTCTTAGATTTAATTGACTTTTGGCTTTAACCCCTCGATGCTGGGGAAGTATAAATGTATAGCTGTATTTGGCATTCAACGTTGGCTTAGTCCATTTGGGCTGCTAAAACAGAATACCATAGACCGGGTGGATTTTAAGAACAGAAATTTATTTCTCACAGTTCTGGAAACCAGGAAGTTCAGGATCAAGGTGCTGGCAGATTTGGTGTCTGGTAAGAGCCCACTTCCTAAGTGGCTGTCTTTTTGCTGTAACCTCACATTGTGGAAGGGGCAAGGGATCTCTCTGGGGTTCCTTTGATAAGGGTACTAATCCCATTCAGGAGGGCTTCACCCTCATGACCTAATTACTTCCCAAATGCCCCACCTCCTCATACCATTACCTTGGGGGTTAGGATATCAACATATGCATTCTGGGGGACATAAAAATTCAGCCATTGCAACATTCATTTGTCAGTCACCAGAAATACAGAAAACCCACTGCCAGACAATGTAATCCAGCTGAAAATTTTGTATGTTAAAATTAGAAATTTTTACCATGACTGGTAAAAATTACCAAAGTCACCTGGGAGAATTCATTCATTTATTACTCAGTCAGTAGATACCTATTGAACACTTCCTATATATTCCAGGCATTGTTTAGATTCAGGGGATAGAACAATGGAAAAAAAAAAAAAGGAGAGCGAGAGAAAGAGAGAGAGAGAGAGAGAGAGAGAGACAAAGCCTTGAGAAATGCAGCATCACAGTCTACACCCCAGATCTCCTAACACAGAATCTGTATTTTATTTCACAAGATCCCCAAGTGATTTGTATCCACATTAAAATTTGAGAATCACTGCTCTAGAAAACAGAGCCTGAGGCAAGGATTAAAATTCTGATTTTATTTGAGAGTACAAGCCCAGGGGAGTACAAATAAGGGAAAAGGGAAGACAGGCAAGGGCAGCTGCAAAGCAATGAGATTCTGTGCTGGCTGCTACGTCAAAATGAATCTGGAAGGGGCACAGCAGCCCAGTCAGCAGGTAGGTTGACTCAGCAAGTGGAATTTCTTCTCCAGAAAGATTCACCAGGATCCCTCCTGACCTTTGCTTTGTGCTGATTGAGGTTCATTCCACTAAGAGGTGCCACCCCTGTACTTCTGGGTTACAGTATCCAAGCCTGAAAGTGGAGGGGTGGGTACAGACCAAGAAAGAGAAAAAGAAGGGAGCAGTTAAGGTTTAATAAGAAGATAGAAAGTTTGTGTCTCAAGACAATGTATACAGAAAATTCCATCCAGATAAATTAGTAGAAGAGAATAGAAATGACATTTAGTTGTCAGCCAGCAGAAACACAGAAATTTGAATGTTAGAATTTTGAATGTTAAATTTTGTCATCATGGGTAGCAGTTACTGAAGTTTTTTTTAACGTTTACTAGTCACTCTCTGATTCCCTGTTTTATGACCTTCTATTGCTTTGCCAGCACTCAGGATTTCTACATACCTATTATTTTACTAGTTCCTTCCCATCCCTAGATTTTTAGCCATCCCTAGATTTCTTCCCCATATTTATTGATACCTCTGGTGCATTTATCAATACCTTCTGAGTCTCAAATATTCAGTTTCAACCCTACTCACCCCGCCTACTGGCCCACACTATACACATGTTTGCTTTGATGTCATCGTGCCCATATCCTCATCTTTGTACGAGCCAGAAACCAGATCCAGATAGACCAAATAATCTGGGTCAGTAAATTTAGAGTAGATATCAAAGGAGAAGACACAGATCCCAGAGTGAGACAGACCCAAGACCCAGCAGATACCACTGCACATACTCTGCCAGATGTGTGCCCTCCATGAGTGCTTCCATTATGAGAAACTCTCATTCAGGTCATCCAGATCCTACTCTGTCTAGAATCTATGGAAACTATGAGAATGAGACCAATACCTAAATGCCATAAGTAGTTATCCCCAAGCAATGGAAATATAGATTTTCATTTTTATCATTTCCTGTACTTTTCAAAATTTCTCTGATAAAGCTGTATTGCTGTTATAATGAGAAATAAACTCTTCAATTATTTTTATAAAATAATCTATTTTGTCAAGGAAACTGTTTTAAGAACAGATTAATGAAAAACCAGAATGACATGGAAGCCATTAAATTTTAAATTATTTGCATATTTTATAGACACTCAGTAAATCTCCTTAAACTCCAGTCTAGAGTTTGAAACACTCTAGATTCCACAGCTCTAAAACCCTTAAGGAGGAAGTCTTTTTCTCACAGCAAAAGACAAGAAATAGATGAAGAATCAGAAAGCAGAAATTGTGCTTTCTGAAGGCAATACTGTACAGCCAAATGTCTAATGAGGCATTTCTTAAATGTCTGTGACTCTCATGTACTGGTGAAACTACTACCCAGCCCTACAGTAAGGAGAAGAGCCATAAAAAATGTCAGTGTGTGATGGTGGTCAGCACTAAAGTCCAGACACCTTTTAAGGAGGTGTCACAGTGTCACAGGATACTCTTAACCGTTTTTATTTTTCTCTGAACAAGGAGAGTCCTTTTCAAATTCTACTTCAGGTTCTAACCTCAACTTATAGGCTCCACAATTAGCAGAAATATGTTTTCCACTAGTTGAACATTTGATCAATTTTGACCAGCACACCAGAGGTAATTTTGTATAAATGTTAATAGACATGGTTAGTTTATGCCTGTGAATTTGTTGACTCCCAGCTACTACTTATACTTCTTATGCTATTACAGAAAAACAATCATCTCTACTCAGATTTACAAAATAATGGATCCTTATTTTCCAAAGAGGGTTTACAAATCAGTTCAGAATTCATTGGTACTAAAAAGCCTCCTAACCCAGATATTAATGTTCTCTTCAGAAGATTTCATAGACCTTGGGATAAAATTCCTGTGGAGAAGAAGGAAACGTTGGCTTTCTCACTGTGTTTGCTGCCCTTATTTACTTGGACACTGGAGGCTTCAGGGCTCTAATACCATTGATGTTTACTAGGTATAACCAGTTCATTCACTTGAGGATACTATTCTTCAGTACACGAATTTGTAATGGCCATTTGGACTCCCTGTAATAATTAAGCTTATTTAATAATGTATGAAAGTAAATGTATCCCTCCGTCTTAAGGGATAAGGAGTAGGATTCCTGACTTTTCACATTGAACCAAATCACTCAATAAGTATTCATATAGGTACCTGCCAGTGCACACATTTTATAAGCATTGGGACCAGTTGTCACCATGTTGGTTAAACGGTGGAGTGTGATACTCACTTTGGTGATCCAACATGAATGACTGCTTTTAGGTCCCACCTTCATGACTGACTACCCATAAATACACTTTAAATCTAAGACCATCTCTTGGTCTCTTCCATTTGGGAAAAAAACCCTACTTATTAACAATTGGTAATTCTAATGAAACTTTCAGTTGTTTCATGTTTAGAAAATAACTCTTCAGTTGGTAGATAACTTGGGTTGGTTTATAAACCAAAGCATATGACAGATGAAATAGCCCAAGAAGCAGTATGTCTTGATGTCCTATTTTAATCAGAAGGTAGGCATCACAGAATAAATAATTATAAAGTATTTCTAGTCAGCCTAAGAGTGATATGTGGTGGAATTAAAAGATTTATATATTTAAAAAAACCTATTACTAACATATCAAAATAGATTGCATTTAAAAAATTTTACCGTATGCTTTAAACATGCTTCTATCAGGCACTTGAAGTGGGGAAAGGGGCTTTGTTATATTAAAAATATGTTATACTGTTTCAACAGATATGGAGTTGGAAACAAAATGTGAGTACTTCTTAAAATATGCAATGTAGAAAACAAATCACTTCATAATTATGTACCTTGTATGAGAAGAAAATACTATTCCCTTGTGCTACTGAATATAAACTGTTTGGATTCAGTTAAAAGGTGTGTGTAGGCTCAGTGACATTTTACAATTTTAAATGTAATAGTACTCTTTGGAAATACAGTTTGAGACATTCCCTCCAGAAACCACAAGGGTATCTTGTGACAAGGATAGTATTTATAAGCAGGCAAGAAAAGTTTCCTCAGAAACAATCTTGCTACTTTACTTTGCAACAAATTAAAATATGTATAGAGTAAACACTATAATATAGTTATGAATTTTTACAACATACAAAAATATTTACTTTGGAAAAACTTCTCCAAATACTAAGACCTACTGGTTTATTATTTGCATTTGAATTTATATGATGAACAGAATTCAAAAACAATTACCAACATAAATACTTTTTAATTGTAGGAATAGTCGATGGAAGTTGTGGGTTCCAGCTAGTTATTTCTTGTCAATTAATTCAGAAGTTCTGGATAATAGGGCAGGTGTTTTACTGGGACAGAATTATTTTTATTATTTCTTTTCAGTTCCACCCTTTCTTTAGATTGCTTCTTTTTCCTAGTCATAATTAGCCCTTTCTTAGAAATCCATTTTTTTAAATTTACACTTTTTTAAATAATCTGCCCTAGACTTTTAGGTTTTTTTTTTTTTTTTGGCCTTTTGGCAGTTTTTCTATTTGGCTTTTACACTTATTTGAGAGCAGAGTCTCTGTGAGCTCACTTTGCCATCTCCCACAGTGCCAATCCTTAGAGAAGGCTTTCGATAAAAGAGTTCTGAGTGAACTCAGCTTTAAAACACATTACCACAGAGACATTTTCTGAAGAAAGACTCTCATATAACTTCTGATAAATATTGGTATGTTTTGTAGAATTGTTTTACTCCCTCATAAATAGAGTGTTATGTAGTTCAGGTGGGAAGGGAGTAAGGATGAAGTACCGGACTAAGAAGAGCTGAACTCCAGTGGCGGCTCCATCAGTGACTAACCCTGTGAGCTTTTCCAAGTAATCAACCACTGTCATCCTGCCTTTACTTGGCCTACCTCATAGAATTGTTGCTACAATCGCATGAGATAATGTATGAGATAGCACTTTGTGTACTAAAAAGCACCATAAAAATGGGCAGTATGATTATACTATGTCTTTGCCATGACAAGCTGAATGTTATAAAGTAATATTGTCGTTCTAAGGTCCTTGGCCATTGCATTGTTGTTGGGATGGAAAAAAATTTCTTTAGAAAAATTGAGACCCTAAATAAATAAATAAATAAATAAATAAATAAATAAATAAATAAATAAAAGATCCAAGTTTTACCAATGCTTATACTTTGAACTAGACCGCAACACACCCAAACTATTCTGGGGGGCTGCCTTGGAAGATTGTACTAACACCAGCTAATACATACTGAGTGTGTGCACTCTGTTAAGCCCTGGGTTGACAGCTGAAGGCACATTGTCTCATTTAGTCCTCAATACTGTCCTGTAAAGGTGAACAGTATTATTGAACTCATTTTGTTGGTGAGGAAATTGTGGCTTAGATAGACTAATGTGTCTAAGGCTATACAGATCGAAAGGGGCAGAGCCAGACCTGAATCCACATTTGTCTTACTCCAGAAACAATGCTCATTTGCTCTTTTCTGGCCTGGCAATACTATTAGCGAAAGCCTAAACAATTTTCTAGCAATCCAAATCCATGAGGAAGAAAATTAAATAGTAAGAATCACATTATTTAATCTCAAATTGATTTGAAGAGACCTGTGGAATCACATGGATCTTTAGAGGTAGTTAAGGAAAATTTTAGCATCTTTGCAAATAAAGAGTTTTAAAAATAATAATCAATAATGAAATCTAAATATCAAAATACACTTCTTTAATGAGTTATGGCTTAAGACATGCCTGTTGGCAATGCATGAATTTTCCAAATATGTAATTTATGTTATAATGTCAGGATTTTGTTCTCTAATGCAACATTTGAATTATGATAACTTCCATTAAAAAATAATAATACTCCAGTTGAAAAATCATTCTGGTTTCCCAGACTCTCATTTATTGGCAATATGTATGATATTTTCTCTTGAAAAATTGCAGGGTAGTTACCATTATAGAGAAGGCAAAAAAAATTAATTTACAACTAGGCAGGCTAAAAGAGAAACAAGCTCTGACATTGAAAAGTGCAGTTCCAATTTGGTAGTCTTAGGTGATTTGCTAGGTAGAATGTTTATAATTACTGTAATGCTTTAAAAGAAGAAAAGGAAGCTGGCATGTTTTATTTTGGTTAATGAGACTGTGAACCCATAATTGTTCAGTGTCTTAAAAACAATCACATAAAAATGGTCTGATCCTAATTGCTCATTTTATTAGTGGACATTTTCAAGTATTGCATAAATATCTTCTCAGGGTGTTTCCTAATGAAGTCTTAGACAGTTTATAAAATAAAATAACTACTTCTAAAGTGAGTCTAAGCAATATGTCAGTGGTCAATAATCATGTAAATCCTGATATACAAAACTATTGTTATATCCCTTCTTTGTTTTAGAGCCTACTATAAACAGACATTTAGTTTTTGGTTTTTTTTTAATAAGTTTTAGCTTTCTTTTTTTTTTTTTAATTTTATTTATTTATTTATTTATTTATGGCTGTGTTGGGTCTTCGCTTCTGTGCGAGGGCTTTCTCCAGTTGCGGCAAGCGGGGGCCATTCTTCATCGCGGTGCGCGGGCCTCTCACTATCGTGGCCTCTCTTGTTGCGGAGCACAGGCTCCAGACGCTCAGGCTCAGTAATTGTGGCTCACGGGCCCAGTCGCTCCGCGGCATGTGGGATCGTCCCAGACCAGGGCTCGAACCCGTGTCCCCTGCACTGGCAGGCAGACTCTCAACCACTGCGCCACCAGGGAAGCCCGACATTTAGTTTTATTTGATGCTGTAGACATTATGTACATCTCCTATCAGTGTGATGAGAATTGTAGGTTAGTCACTAAGTGGTAAAAATGGAATCATTTTGATCCTGGTCTGCATTCTCTTTCTTGCTGACTCTTTGGATCTTGTCATAGTAAAAGGTACAGCAGTTCATAGCTTTTAAAAAGCAAATTGTCCTAATGGCATATTTGGGAGAAAAGATGTTTAAAAACTTTTCCTTTTGATCATGACATTTTAGTATAACAATATCGCTGGCTCTGTTGGTTCTAAAGGACCTTGTAGCAATTGACCCCAAGAAATATTTGTAATAGATGTATTGCAATTAATACAAAATTTCAAGTAACTCAGAAATATGCACATCTGTCATAACTGTGTCCTAAATCCAAGTGGTAAATGCGAGCTTGAAAGTAGAGGATTCTTCAAATCACTTAGACAGAAGGCAAAATGAGATTTTTATGTCAGGTTCTATTTTTTACGTAATGCCAGAGCTATTTAAAAAAAACAGAATCAGCAATATAAAACTGTTATCATACTTAGAAACTTTATGTACATGTTATGTCAGAAAATTGTTTATTCCGTACTTATTATTTAGTTTCATAAAGGCATAAAAATGACAATCCTAGATTATAACCAAGAATTTTATACGTGAAATGTATATTTTATTATTGCTTTGGGATAGTTTCAGAATTTACTTATGAACTTCAAAATCTCTCATTCTTGCTTTACCCAGCCTAAAACCTAACGCTTCCTTCCTCAGCATAAAGCTATCAAATGAGCTGGCAGCATCCCCGAATCTAAACGCGGTTTCTAGATGTTGCCAAAGAATTATACCCAGAATCTCTAATGCTTTCACAGGATTGTAAGACTGCAGTTTCGTCTTGTATATTCAAAGAAAATGGTGCTGACTGGAATACCCAAGTGGGTTATATGCCTTCATTCATCCAAGAATGAAATGGTCTATGTGTTTATAATGTTACTTTCACCTTGTTGGGTTTTTTCCCTTCTATCTACATATATTCATAAAACTTTTGAGAAACTTAGCTGCACCTCACCATTTCCTTCTCCAGTGGGAATTTAAATGCTATTATTATGTAGGGAATGTGAAAGTTGGAAACATTTTCCCTAAATGGAATGTGGGTCTTTCTATGAGAGTGATGTAATTCTGGGAACTTTTGTTGGGCATTCTCCACATGCTGGTTTCAGTGATGGAGGAAGAAAAAATACAAGATTGGTTCTTACCTTCAAGTATCTCACAGTGTAGTAGTCAAGACTGCTGTGCAAACAAGCTGCATCTTACAAAACAAGAAATGCAAGATAGTCACTTTAGTTTTGTTAAGCAATTTTAATGGCTATGCCCCTCTGTAGAAGCAACATAAAGGATTATGTTACTTATCCTTTCAATTTAAAGGAGTATACCTGTGCAAAGATTTGAGAGGTAAAATATTTGATCTACAAGATATAGAAATGGATACATAATAATTTCCCCAGACTTCCATATTCAGATAAATATTTTTCTCATTCGGAAGGTACCAAGGAAGCTATACAATACTCCTTTGATTAGAATATTTTAAGATTCCCTCTGGTTGACTTGCCCTCAGAAGTAATTTACTATATTGTTAAACCTGTCAATATCAAATTTATATTTGTAGTTTTTCAGTCAAAATGCTAAACTCACTTCTTTAATTTCATATTATTCAAAGGTAATGCTACATTGTTTTCAAGGGGTGTCTTTGGTTCCCAATATGTGGAGTTAGTTTCTTTCTTGAGACCATTATTAGAATTCAGATTGGATCTGTTATTCCATAACCCTTATGTTTGCTGGCATTCACTAGTGATGATGGTTGAGGCTTGCACTAAGGCAGACCACTAAATCTGGCCTAGGCTGGAAGATTGGCACAAATGAAGACTCAGAGTCCATTTAGAGCTGTTTTCACTTACGGTTACTAATGAACGAACAAACAGCACAACAAATGTGAGATCGAGATACAGATCAGTGAACACATTTTCTGATGCCTCCCTTCCTTGGGAGGCATATTCAAAGAGGTCAGTGCAGTCCATGCACCATGAAGAATCTGCCTACACAGAGCAGCCCAGAACTGGCGACCTTGTCTCACAGCCCGTTAAGCTAGGAGAAGGGTGTCCGTCTGTCACAGTAGAAGGAATTTCTATTCTAAGGAATCACCATTATTTACTCTATTTTTACTGAATCATCAAATGGCTACCATCAGTCTTCAGAATGATATTTAAATTTCCAAAGAGACTGCTTTGCTCTCCCATGTCTATTTTACAGAATCCCTTGGTTGATCTAATCACTACTGGGATAGTTGTTTGTATTTTAATAAATGAGCTGATTTTGTCATCCAAAGTATTCATCGGGCACCCACTTTGGGAAAAACACTATACTGATAAGTAATGCCATAATATTTAAATAATGTAGAATCTTTAATGGAGATATTTTAACAGAAAAAAAAGTTTGGGGAGAAAATAGTTCCATACAAAACTATAAAAAGTATTCCTGTTCTTTAATTATTTGGGGAAAATATTAGGTAAAGAAGTTTCAAAAGAATGTGAGTTTTGCCCATGAGTTTAGCTGTGACTGAGAGTTTCTGGCAATTAGTTGAAATCAAACATTTGCATGTTCTATCTTTGATATGACAGCATGCAATATAAGCTTATCAGGAATTCTCACTTTGTTGCTATTAATTTTTTTTTTGCATCTTGGGTTTTTTTAAATTTATTTATTTTATTTATTTTTATTTTTGGCTGCGTTGGGTCTTCGTTGCTGCATGCGGGCTTTCTCTAGTTGTGGTGAGCAGGGGCTACTCTTCGTTGTGGTGTGCGGGCTTCTCATTGTAGTGGCTTCTCCTGTTATTAATTGTTATTACTTTAGATACTTTGCATCCACATGAACTTGGCACTAAGATGTATAAAGGAGTGAATACCTTAAGTTTTTTCAAATCAGAAAATCTGAGTTTAGTCTCAGCTTTGAAACTCAGACAGCATAGTGTTGAGCAAGTACCCTTAGCCTTCCTAGAACTCAGTTTCTAAATCCATAAAGTGGGTATATTTTGAACCATAAACAAGTTTACCAGTAATTAGATCGCTCAAGAGATTCTATAGAAGATAGACATATAACAGCAAGGCAGTTGTCTGGAAAAGTCAAATACCATCTGTTACTCAGAAGGTTCTAAATACTTATTCATTCCTATGGAGGTGTTCTATTACCTGTTAAAACACACACACATGCAGTGCTTGCTAATACAATTATTAAAACATTCTTTTACTCCTTTATTTTCTACCTTTTGTCGAATAATGTGCTTTCCCATAATCAGGATTAAACAATGATTCCTCATATATTTTAGAATTCTTCACAACTGTATCCTCAGGAATCACTTCCTTCTTTACACTCTAAATCTCAAAAGCATTTAACATAAAAATCTGTTGCTTATAGCAATATGTCCCACTAATTTATTAAAAGAATGAGTACCAAAATGCATACATTTTTTTTCAAAATAAAGATTGTGAACCATAAGAATTAGTAAACTCTTTTTAGAAGAATAAGCACTAATTCTAAGCCTAATTTTTCAAAGTACCAAACAAATAGATATTAGAAGATATCAGTTGTTATGCAGACAAAACCTTAATTATATCAAATTTATTATGGCATTTATTACAATTTGATGATATTTTTAGAATCCAAATTCAAAACTATGGTAACGTGCAATATCATGTGCACATTCCCACACACCCCCGTTTTTTATTTTTAATAAACACATACTGGAATATTTCAGGTTTTATACATTGTAAATGAACTTTATCTTTGACATATTTAAATATATCAAAAGATTTATTCATCAGAGATCGGCTCCAACACATTTTGGACACTTAAAACCAAAGTACATTAGAACCATGCCATGATGGGGAGAATACAGAACAAGGAAAATTCTTCGGTGAGCTCCATAATATAACAACTATTAGCATCTCTCATGAAAAACTCAGTCGATACTGCACCCAAGGTGGTGTCACTCACCACAATGGAGCAGGTGCAGACTACAGAACACGTGAACTAGAGCCCCAGAATCAGCCATGGCAGCGGAGGCCGTTGAATAGTCTCAGGCATATCAAGAAAACAGGGTCATTTTAATGGATTTTAGGTTTGGCTGTACTCTTAAGATATCTTCTTGAAAGCATCTCAAGATTTACTGATATCATTTTGAGTTCTCAAAATTTTGAATTTATAGAATATCTTCTGTCCTAAAGAATCTAATACAGAGGCACTTTACTAACCACATACTAGTTTGCAACAGGGTATACTGCAGTTACCATGGCAACTATATTATAAATCTTTTCACTAACTTGGAATTTTTTTTTTAAGTTTCTCTCTTTGGACTGACATTTTCAATGCTTGAGCTCTAGTGAAGATGATTTTTACCTCTTCACACTGTGAAAAGTTGAATTAATCTTTTCAAAGAGTTCTGTACATGTTGAATTTTTGTATCAGGATACTTCAATTTAGAACTTGCAGTTCAAATCAAGAAAAAAAAAGTATTATGAAGCAATAACGTTATGTAGTTTTTCCCCTAACTATAAGACATGAACATAACATATACTTCATATTTTTCTCATGAAAAATTTCAATGTTCCCAAGCCACATTAAAATGCAAAATAAAATGGTATTAGGATTTAGTTTTTATCAATAGGACCCGTGAATTATCAGCATAAAAATATCTATGCATTAGTTGTGTGATAAGCTGAGATGGAGTGACCACAGGAAAAGTAATGGAGGAAACATGAAAGACTAATAGAAGCTTAATTTCAAGAGTGTAGTGCTGGGGCTTCCCTGGTGGCGCAGTGGTTGAGAATCTGCCTGCCAATGCAGGGGACACAGGTTCGAGCCCTGGTTTGGGAAGATCCCACATGCCGCGGAGCAACTGATCCCGTGAGCCACAATTACTGAGCCTGCGCGTCTGGAGCCTGTGCTCCGCAACAAGAGAGGCTGCGATAGTGAGAGGCCCGCGCACCGCGATGAAGAGTGGACCCCGCTTGCCACAACTAGAGAAGGCCCTCGCACAGAAACGAAGACCCAACACAGCCATAAATAAATAAATAAATACATTTAAAATATATATATATGTTGAAAAAAAAAAAGAGTGTAGTGCTGACTTTTGCCAGATAACTGTGAAGGATACCAATCAACTTTGCATTTTCGGTCATCAACATCATATTAAGCCATGTCAATATCCAACATAAGTGCTAATGTAAACATTTTATCTATAAAATACAAACATAGCAATATATACTCTATAGATATTGGCTACTACTGAACTGTGTTAGTGATGCTGCATCTTTTAAGATGAGATGATGCACTAAACCCACCATAAAAATATAAATACCAGATGTGGTTAACAATACAAGAACCAAGAAAAAAAATCAAGAGCAAGAACCAAGGGAAATAGTATGTTTCTGAAGAGATAGATTAGATATCTGGAAGTGGGGTATTGCCATAACAAGTAATTGAAAATGTCGAAGTGGCTTTGGAATCAGGAAGTGGTTGGAGGCTGGAAGAATTTTGAGGAACATGACAGAAAAGTCTTAGATTGCCTTGAACAGACCCTTAGTAGAAATATGGACATTAAAGATGCTGCTAGTGGGGGTACAGTAGAAAGTGAGGAACATATTATTGGGAACTAGAAGAATGGAGATCTCTGTTACATAATGGCAAAGCTAAACGGAATTGTGTCCTTCGGTTATGTAAAAAGCAGAACTTGTAAAAGATGTGCTGGGATATCCTACTAAGGAGAATTCCAAGCAAAACGTTGAAGATGTGGCCTGTTTCTTGCTGCTTAGAGTAAAATGCAAGAAGAGAGATGTAAATTGAAAGAAGAACTATTAAACAAAAAGGAACCAGAGCATGATAACTTGGGAAATTCTCTGCCTATTCAGATGAGAAGAGATGCTAAAATTAAGAGATTGCCTTTGAAAGTGTGGCATATTAAAGAAAAAAAGAAAGCCAAGGGTATGGCTGTACAAATCTTTGCCATAACTTTAAAAGACTGAAAGATCAGAGTGTTCGGTCGTAAGAGATTAAGGTTATGCCTCATAGATCTTCTCAACTAAATTAGAGGTCTTCTAGGAATCTGTGTGGCCCTCAGCCATCTCAACAAGAGCCAAAGGTAGAGAAGGGATTATCTCAAAAAAATTTGTGGGGCTTCCCTGGTGGCGCAGTGGTTGAGAATTTGCCTGCCAATGCAGGGGACACGGGTTCGAGCCCTGGTCTGGGAAGATCCCACATGCCGCGGAGTAACTGGGCCCGTGAGCCACAAGTACTGAGCCTGTGCGTCTGGAGCCTGTGCTCCGCAACAAGAGAGGCCGTGACAGTGAGAGGCCCGCGCACCGCGATGAAGAGTGGCCCCCGCTCGCCGCAACTAGAGAAAGCCCTCGCACAGAAACGAAGACCCAACACAGCCAAAAATAAACAAATAAATAAATAAATAAAGACTGATATTACCTGTTTAAAAAAAAAAAAAATTTGTGGATGTAGCTTCTTTCTAATGGAGAGCATTGCTGTGCCATCCACAGAAACCCACAAAGTTTTTAGGACAATTGTATCAGCAGAGACACTACCAACTTGGATGGAAAGAAACAAGAGAGTACAAAATGAAAGGAGGCTATTGGAGTCCAAAATTCTACTTACAGGAAGCAGGCTAATAAAACTACTCAGCTGCAAGCATATGTTACTGTTCATGAAAAAGGGAGGATGACTCAGAGGGCAGAGATAATAATCCAGGCCAGAACTGAGAGCCTCTTGATAAGAGTCCACATCTTGATTTTGACCTTGTCAGATTCTAAGCAGAGAATCCAGTCAAGCACACTCAAACTTCTTATGTATGGAATGATGAGATAATAAATGAGTAAGCGAATAAGTTTGTTGATAATATGCTAGGTAGCAATAGAAACCTAATACAGATTTTAATAACTAGATTCTCTAAAAGATTCTAAAGAATTTATTTCATACAGTTCAAAAGAGAGAACAAAGTAGTTCCTAGAGATTTTTATATATACTCCTAAACTGTTCGCAAAAGATTTGCTCTGAAAACATTTTTTTAAATGCTTGATTATCTATATGGTTTCTATGGAAATGTAGTTTTTAAGCTTTCCAGGAAGGAATAAAGAAGGCTGATGCAGCTGTTAACCCACAGTGTCCCCCACAGGGGCATAACTATTTAAATAAAAAGGCCTAGGAAAGCCATTTTACTTAAAAAAGCCAAATTCTTTGTTATGCAAGTAGTAAGAAAAGATTAGATACTTAAAGGATGATTTTTCCTTTGAATCGTCCTAATTACAGATTTAAAAAAATTTTTAAATAATAGTTTTCACTTTTTACGATCTAAGTTCTCTGTTCAGTGATTAATGTTAAATTAAATGAAGATAAAAATCAGGTTATTATTTTTCATTGACATCTATCTTATGCTTACATAAAATTTGTTTTATCATATTATCATAAATCCACAGCCCGCGAGTCATTTCTAACTTATAGTAAGAATTCACCTGTATCACCTGAGACAGCGGCTTTGCATCACAGTTTGTATAAGATATTACTGTCCTGAGATGAGTGCTACTTAACAAGCATTTTTTGGCATTGCATCTCCTCTTTAACTGAACTAGCTTCAAAAATACTAATGTCAAAAATAACATCAGCTTACAGTGGGCTTGCAGCAATGATGGTAGTTTTAGTAACTGAATCAACCTTAGGCCAAGTGCCATTAGCTGGCTCAAGTCATATGTTAGGGTATTATTATCTGTGACTTACACTTAGAACACTGGGGCTTAGATGTAGGCAGTCACAAAGAAGTCTAGAAACAAGTGGTGGTGAACAATCTCTTCCCTGCTGTAACATACGCAAAAAGGTAGGTATTATAAAGTGTATGTTGATGAGTTGACAATGACTAAATGAGCATAGCTGCCATTTGAGAGCACTGGATCCTTTACAATAGCTTTGAGCATTGTTCATTAATGAAAACTGATGGAATTAACCACCTCTTTTTCTAATATTTATTTAGATTTATTTGTGTTACTGCCAAATTAAGTTGAAATGAGAGCTGCTTAATAACAATAATAAATTAATCTAAACAAAATACTAACCTATACTAGTAGGCTAAGGGCTCAAAGGAAAATGAGAAGCAAGTAACTCAGGCAGCAAAGTAACTTTTTTTTTTTTAACCTTTGCTCTCTTCTAGTAAACAGTCTTATTTTCTTTGGTCTTTTTGTCCTTTTTTGCCAGCTTTTCCTTTTCAAAGTTAAAAGAAGTATGCCTGGTTGTTTTACTTCCACCCCTCCCTTTCCCATCATCACTTATGTGACCTGGAAGTGGAAATTGTAATTTGGAGAAGGTGACTACTACACCTGTGCTCTTTAACTTAATGACAGCAGAAAGATTATGAAGGAAGATGGCTATAACTAAGGTGATCATTTATCCCAGTTTGCTTGGGACAGTTCCAGTCTCTGCCTATTAATAGCCTTTCCTTTCATTCTCAAAACTCCCCTGGTTTGAATGGTAAATTACGTAGTCACCCTAGCTGTAACTAAGCTGGGCTAAAGAATGGTATAGAAAAGTGTATGAACTTAAAAAGTGATGGTAGTTGAAATTTTGGGAGAACCAGGTTATGTTAGTGTCTTATTAATAACAGCAAGGACAAATTGCCTTTCCTGACACTGGGGTCTCTGTGTACTCTACAGAACTTTGTTATCTTTTAGAAGTGTTTTCAAATATTTAAGCAATTATTCTTGTTTATATGCAAGAAAATTGAACTACCCAGGTTCTTGTAGAATAAATGAGGGGATATTTTTCCATTCAATAATTTAAAAAATATTCCTAATAAAAATTCTTATTGAAATTATATGTTAGAAATACAAATGGAGTTTTAATAAAATGGATTCATGATGGATTTGTAAAAAAATTTTCAAGGACATTATTGTTGCTGATAATTTTGGGTAAAGAAAAAGTGTTTAAATGGAAAATATTTAAAATGCTCAGCAAACAGGATAAAATTAATAGAGTGGTGTCTTTTTCAGATAATTTAATATTCTTTTTCATATATAATTTCTGAAGGCTATTTTTTGTTATGCTTCAGTGTTTAATATAGTTTAAAGAAAATGTTTCTTGCCCCAGACCAGGTTTTCATTCCCATTGGTAGCAAGTAATTCATTTTTATCATAATTTAAAGCAATATTAATATTTTGGAGAAATTTAATTGAATCCCAGACAAGTTATTTCCTTTGTCTCCCCTTCTAATGATAACTATTTATGGTGGGTTGAATAAATAAAACTCACTGCAAAGACTTGGTTTTAGAATCCCCAAGTAGGTTGTAATAGACTACTCCCACTTGAAGATTCACAGTGTTTATTTATAATATACTTAATATAAGGTTTTAGGGAGTTTTCAGAAGGCATTAGAGCCTGCTACCAATAAAAAAGAAGACACGGAGGAGTAAAATACCTGCTGATGAGAGCTGCCAAAAAACCTTCCATAAGCAGTTTAGGCAAACCCCTTTCAGTTAGAGCCCACATACTTTCAGATTAATATTTTGTTACCTTGTTAATAATTAACATAATGCAACAACCCCATCTGGACCATGAAATGATAAGACATAATTCCAAAGAGTTTTATGGTATATTTTTATGTAAAAAAAAATTATCCAGCAATCTTATAGGGTACTTTTGTTCAGTATTCATTTTCCCAGTTACTAAAGAGTTACACTTTGACAGGATGAAATTTGCTGTGGAATTCTGCTCTTGTAAGCATATAACAGGGGGTTAATCACAATGTCATACTTTCATTCTCAGTTTTTTAATGAGGTAGACTTACTGCCAAAGTAAAGCATTCTATAAAAATGTGGAGCTCGTGTAATGATCGTTTTGATTGAATTGTGTGTTTTAGCCATCCAACTTCCTGAGACTATTAAATTACAGTGGCCAGTGCTATACTTATGAGTTAATAAAATGGCAGTTATTTAAGGAAACAGTTTTTTTTTTCCCAAGTAGACATTATGTTTGCCTGTGTGAACAACTAGAGGAACAGGATGTAGAGATCTACATGTTTTCCAGAAGATAATGAAAAAGGGAGGAAGAGCAGAGAAGGAGAGAGAGATCTGCCAGTCTCAGATTTGTCTCATTTTTAAGGGCATTCATAACTGTTTATTCCTCATAAGTGGGATATACACAGGTTTCAGTGATTTAATTTTTGAAAAGGTATTGTTCCTGCCCAATTAGTCATCTCAAAACATCGCAGTACTGCTAACACCACTACCTTTTCTCATTATGGACCATGAGACAGGCTCTGGGCCTTGTTTTCCACTGAGGATAAAGAAAATAAGCAGAGATTTAGAGTCCCTGGAGCAGAAGGGACCTTGGGGTCCAACTGACCTTATGGAATGGACCTGGAGGGAAACCTCAGGTTCAGCCTAACAACTCTGACACTTGGTAAGTCACTGAAAGGCTCTGCCTGTGCCTCAATTTATCTGTAGAGGACAACCCATGCATTCCATCATGTCCAATTTATGAGGACAAGAGAGAGAATCTATGTGAACCCCAAGGGGAACATATTCTTAGCGTTTAGTAGGCAGAGCGAGGGATGAGTCAAAGCAGAAGGAGAAGGGCCAGTTGCTTTACTCTCCACCCTAAAGCCCTACCAGGTGCTGAGATCACCATTGGATAGAACAGTCTTGAGGTGCTTCTAAGAAATTAGCCCTGCTTAGAAGGGAATAAGTTAAAGCTTCACCAGGGGAGCAACTTTCTAGGGATGATTAGTATACAGAGTCTTTTAAGAAGGTTTATAGGAAAAGTTTTAGCCAGGCCAATTCTCTGCATCCCACTCCGTTCTGACTGTCTCTTTGGGAGTCATATCCCCCTAAGCCCTTTAATTGCTGTCTATTTTCCCAGTCAACAAAGAATATGTTCTACTCAAAGTAAAACATCTTCTAATAAAAATGTTCATGTTTTTCCTTAATCCAAGAACCACGGGGAAGCTGAAGAAATTCCATTTTGGAACCACACTATACAGATAATATAGAAAGGACTGAATGAGGATTTTGAATTGTGTGGAACAAATAGGAAATATACAGTGGAAAGAATAAAAAATACTAGCATAAAAAATTTCATATGATTACAAAAAGAGTTTCTAAGAACTTGAATATATATGATATATGTGTGTGTGTATATAGGTATATACATACACATATGTAAATATATAAATATATACTTTATATTACAAAATATATATAGTTTATATAAAATATATAAATATATACTTCATATATATAATATTTTAATATAAAGTATATATTTATATTTTGCTCTTGTGGGGAATGAGCCACTTTGGGACTGAGATATTTTATCTTTGTTTTCGGGGTTTTTTTCGAATTTTATTTTATTTATTTTTTATACAGCAGGTTCTTATTAGTCATCAATTTTATACACATCAGTGTATGCATGTCAATCTCAATCGCCCAATTCATCACACCACCCCCACCCCCCCGCCCCTTTTCCCCCTTGGTGTCCATACGTTTGTTCTCTACATCCGTGTCTCAATTTCTGCCCTGCAAATCGCTTCATCTGTACCATTTTTCTAGGTTCCACATATATGCATTAATATATGATATTTGTTTTTCTCTTTCTGACTTACTTTACTCTGTATGACAGTCTCTAGATCCATCCACGTCTCAACAAATGACCCAGTTCCGTTCCTTTTCATGGTCGAGTAATATTCCATTGTATATATGTACCACAACTTCTTTATCCATTTGTCTGTCGATGGGCATTTAGGTTGCTTCCATGACCTGGCTATTGTAAATAGTGCTGCAATGAACATTGGGGTGCATGTGTCTTTTTGAATTATGGTTTTCTCTGGGTATATGCCCAGTAGTGGGATGGCTGGATCATATGGTAATTCTATTTTTAATTTTTTAAGGAACCTCCATACTGTTCTCCATAGTGGCTGTATCAATTTACATTCCCACCACCAGTGCAAGAGGGTTCCCCTTTCTCCACACCCTCTCCAGCATTTGTTGTTTGTAGATTTTCTGATGATGCCCATTCTAACTGGTGTGAGGTGATACCTCATTGTAGTTTTGATTTGCATTTCTCTAATAATTAGTGATGTTGAGCAGCTTTTCATGTGCTTCTTGGCCATCTGTATGTCTTCTTTGGAGAAATGTCTATTTCGGTCTTCTGCCTATTTTCTGATTGGGTTGTTTGTTTACTTAATATTGAGCTGCATGAGCTGTTTATATATTTTGGAGATTAATCTGTTGTCCGTTGATTCATTTGCAAATATTTTCTCCCTTTCTGAGGGTTGTCTTTTCGTCTTGTTTATGGTTTCCTTTGCTCTGCAAAAGCTTTGAAGTTTCATTAGGTCCCACTTGTTTATTTTTGTTTTTATTTCCATTACTCTAGGAGGTGGGTCAAAAAAGATCCTGCTGTTATTTATGTCAAAGAGTGTTCTTCCTATGTTTTTCTCTAAGAGTTTTATAGTGTCCAGTCTTACATTTAGGTCTCTAATCCATTTTGAGTTTATTTTTCTTTATAGTGTTAGGGAATGTTCTAATTTCGTCCTTTTACAGGTAGCTCTCCAGTTTTCCCAGCACCACTTATTGAAGAGACTGTCTTTTCTCCATTGTATATCCTTGCCTCCTTTGTCATAGATTAGTTGACCATAGGTGTGTGGGTTTATCTCTGGGCTTTCTATCTTGTTCCATTGATCTATGTTTCTGTTTTTGTGCCAGTACCATATTGTCTTGATTACTGTAGCTTTGTAGTATAGTCTGAAGTCAGGGAGTCTGATTCCTCCAGCTCCGTTTTTTTCCCTCAAGACTGCTTTGGCTATTCGGGGACTTTTGTGTCTCCATACAAATTTTAAGATTTTTTGTTCAAGTTCTGTAAAAAATGCCATTGGTTATTTGATAGGGAGTGCATTGAATCTGTAGATTGCTTTGGATAGTATAGTCATTTTCACAATATTGATTCTTCCAATCCAAGAACATGGTATATCTCTCCATCTGTTTCTACCATCTTTAATTTCTTTCATCAGTGTCTTATAGTTTTCTGCATACAGGTCCTTGGTCTAGCTAGGTAGGTTTATTCCTAGGTATTTTATTCTTCTTGTTGCAATGGTAAATGGGAGTGTTTCCTTAATTTCTCTTTCAGATTTTTCATCATTAGTGTATAGGAATGCAAGAGATTTCTATGCATTAATTTTGTATCCTGCAACTTTACCAAATTCATTGATTAGCTCTAGTAGTTTTCTGGTGGCATCTTTAGGATTCTCTATGTATAGTATCATGTCATCTGCAAACAGTGACAGTTTTACTTCTTCTTTTCCAATTTGTATTCCTTTTATTTCTTTTTCTTCTCTGATTTCCGTGGCTAGGAAACTATGTTGAATAATAGTGGTGAGGGTGGACATCCTTGTCTTGTTCCTGATCTTAGAGGAAATGGTTTCAGTTTTTCACCATTGAGAATGATGTTTCCTGTAGGTTTGTCGTATATGGCCTTTATTATGTTGAGGTAGGTTCCCTCTATGCCCACTTTCTGGAGAGTTTTTATCAAAAATGGGTGTTGAATTTTGTCAAAAGCTTTTTCGGCATCTATTGAGATGATCGTATGGTGTTTCTCCTTCAATTTGTTAATATGGTTTATCACATTGATTGATTTATGTATATTGAAGAATCCTTGCATCCCTGGGATAAATCCCAGTTGATCATGGTGTATGATCCTTTTCATGTGTTGTTGGATTCTGTTTGATAGCATTTTGTTGAGGTTTTTACATCTATATTCATCAGTGATATTGGTCTGTAATTTTCTTTTTTTGTATTATCTTTGTCTGGTTTTGGTATCAGGGTGATTGTGGCCTCATAGAATGAGTTTGGGAGTGTTCCTTCCTCCGCAATTTTTTGGAAGAGTTTGAGAAGGATAGGTGTTAGCTCTTCTCTAAATGTTTGATAGAATTCACGTGTGAAGCCATCTGGTCTTGGACTTTTGTTTCTTGGAAGATTTTTAATCACAGTTTCAATTTCATTACTCGTGATTGGTCTGTTCATATTTTCTATTTCTTCCTGGTTCAGTCTTGGAAGGTTATACCTTTCTAAGAAGTTGTCCATTTCTTCCAGGTTGTCCATTTTATTGGTATAGAGTTGCTAGTAGTAGTCTCTTAGGATGCTTTGTATTTCTGTGTTGTGTGTTGTAACTTCTCCTTTTTCATTTCTAATTTTATTGATTTGAGTCCCTCTTTTTCTTGATGTGTCTGGCTAATGGTTTATCAATTTTGTTTATCTTCTCAAAGAACCAGCTTTTAGTTTTATTGATCTTTGCTATTGTTTTCTTTGTTTCTATTTCATTTATTTCTGCTCTGATCTTTATGATTTCTTTCCTTCTGCTAACTTTGGGTTTTGTTTGTTCTTCTTTCTCTAGTTCCTTTAGGTGTAAGGGTAGATTGTTTATTTGAGATTTTTCTTGTTTCTTGAGGTAGGCTAGTATAGCTATAAACTTCCCTCTTAGAACTGCTTTTGCTGCATCCCATAGGTTTTGGATCGTCGTGTTTTCATTGTCATTTGTCTCTAGGTATTTTTTGATTTCCTCTTTGATTTCTTCAGCGATCTTTTGGTTATTTAGTAACGTATTGTTTAGCCTCCATGTGTTTGTGTTTTTTACGTTTTTTTCCCTGTAATTGATTTCTAATCTCACAGTGTTGTGGTCAGAAAAGATGCTTGATATGATTTCAGTTTTCTTAAATTTACTGAGGCTTGATTTGTGACTCAAGATGTGATCTATCCTGGAGAATGTTCCGTGTGCACTTGAGAAGTGTAATCTGCTGTTTTTGGATAGAATGTCCTATAAATATCAATTAAATCTATCTGGTCTATTGTGTCATTTAAAGCTTCTGTTTCCTTATTTATTTTCATTTTGGATGATCTGTCCATTGGTGTAAGTGAGGTGTTAAAGTCCCCCACTATGATTGTGTTGCTGTTGATTTCCTCTTTTATAGCTGTTAGCAGTTGCCTTATGTATTGAGGTGCTCCTATGTTGGGTGCATATATATTTATAATTGTTATATATTCTTCTTGGATTGATCCCTTGATCATTATGTAGTGTCCTTCCTTGTCTCTTGTAACATTCTTTATTTTAAAGTCTATTTTATCTGATATGAGGATTGCTACTCCAGCTTTCTTTTGATTTCCATTTGCATGGAATATCTTTTTCCATCCCCTCACTTTCAGTCTGTATGTGTCCCTAGGTCTGAAGTGGGTCTCCTGTAGACAGCATATATATGGGTCTTGTTTCTGTGTC
Source organism: Eubalaena glacialis (assembly GCF_028564815.1). Lineage (NCBI taxonomy): Eukaryota > Metazoa > Chordata > Mammalia > Artiodactyla > Balaenidae > Eubalaena > Eubalaena glacialis. The sequence continues at coordinate 186,404,623 of NC_083716.1, read as the reverse complement.
CATTCAGCAAGCCTGTGTCTTTTGGTTGGAGCATTTAATTCATTCACATTTAAGGTAATTATCGATATGTATGTTCCTATGACCATTTTCTTAACTGTTTTGGGTTTGTTTTCGTAGGTCCTTTTCTTCTTCTTGTGTTTCCCACTTAGAGAAGTTCCTTTAGCATTTGTTGTAGAGCTGGTTTGGTGGTGCTGAATTCTCTTAGCTTTTGCTTGTCTGTAAAGGTTTTGATTTCTCCATCGAATCTGAATGAGATCCTTGCTGGGTAGAGTAATCTTGGTTATAGGTTCTTCCCTTTCATCACTTTAAGTATATCATGCCACTCCCTTCTGGCTTGTAGAGTTTCTGCTGAGAAATCAGCTTTTAACCTTATGGGAGTTCCCTTGTATGTTATTTGTCGTTTTTCCCTTGCTGCTTTCAATAATTTTTCTTTGTCTTTAATTTTTGCCAGTTTGATTGCTATGTATCTCAGTGTGTTTCTCCTTGGTTCTATCCTGTACGGGACTCTCTGCGCTTCCTGGATTTGGGTGGCTATTTCCTTCTCACGTTAGGAAAGTTTTCAACTACAACCTCTTCAAATATTTTCTTGGGTCCTTTCTCTCTCTCTTCTCCTTCTGGGACCCCTATAATGCGAATGTTGTTGCGTTTAATGTTCTCCCAGAGGTCTCTTAGGCTGTCTTCATTTCTTTTCATTCTTCCTTCTTTGTTCTGTTCTGCAGCAGTGAATTCCACCATTCTGTCTTCCAGGTCACTTATCCGTTCTTTTGCGTCAGTCGTTGTGCTATTGATTCCTTCTAGTGTATTTTTCATTTCAGTTATTGTATTGTTCATCTCTGTTTGTTTGTTCTTTAATTCTTCTAGGTCTTTGTTAAACATTTCTTGCATCTTCTCGAACTTTGCCTGCATTCTTTTTCTGAGGTCCTGGATCATCTTCACTATCATTATTCTGAATTCTTCATCTGGAAGGTTGCCTATCTCCACTTCATTTAGTTGTTTTTCTGGGGTTTTATCTTGTTCCTTCATGTGGTACATAGCCCTCTGCCTTTTCATCTTGTCTATCTTTCTGTGAATGTGGTTTTTGTTCCACAGGCTGCAGGATTGTCTTATCTTTGTAATAAATAACTGGATAATTAGAAACTCTCCAAAGTCTCATTAAACCTTAAGTTTCTAGGATTGTGGTTACCATCAGTCATCATAAGTAAGTGTGTCAGGTAGAACATTTATCTAAAGGGAAAGCTGAAATCATCAGATAATATTTATGTAGTAGTAAACATGTAAAATTCTTTGAAGGAGACAGAAAGAGAATTTTAAAAAGAGAAATAAAGCTGCTATTTATTGAGCACTACCACATTCTGGATGGAAAAATAATTGTAATAATAATAGCAACAAAAATAACAGTCACAGGTAAAATGGGTGCAGGTAAAAGTCTCAGATACCAGGCTTTGGATTTGATGCCCATGTACACATTGTCTCATATCTTACCATGAAACAAATCCTAACATAATCCCCATCTTACAAATGAGAGATCTGAGACACAGAGAGATTCACTCACTTGCCAAGGTCTACTGAGGCTGTGAAGCATGAGTTCAAACCCCAGCTGTCTGTCCCTAGGGTCTGTTCCCTCTCTCACTCAATTCTGACAACCCTGGAAGATGGGCATCATCCACTGATGTACATATTAGTTTCCCCATTACAGGGGGAGTTTAGGTGACTTCTCTAGGGTTACACACAGATTCTACAGCAAGGATGTTAACCCAGCCCTTTTTAAACACATGCTTGGGGCTTCCCTGGTGGCGCAGTGGTTAAGAATCCTCCTGCCAATGCAGGGGACACAGGTTCGAGCCCTGGTCCGGGAAGATCCCACATGCCATGGAGCAACTAAGCCCGTGCGCCACAACTACTGAGTCTGCACTCTAGAGCCCGCGTGCCACAACTACTGAAACCCGCACGCCTAGAGCCTGTGCTTTGCAATAAGAGAAGCCATCACAATGAGAAGCCTGCACACCGCAATGAAGAGCATCCCCCGCTCGCCACAACTAGAGGAAGCCCGCGCACAGCAATGAAGACCCAATGCAGCCAAAAAATGAATAAATAAAATCTAAAAAAAATTAAATAAACACGTGCTTTCCACTATACTGTGCTAAATTTACCCCCTTTAGAATTTTTTTACTTGTGATGAGAGATTAATGAACGCTGAATTGGATATCTGACTATAATTAGATGTGCCTCACAAAAGAAAAATCAGCAGATCAACACTAGGTTTCACACTAGCTATAAATATTCACATCACAGTAACATCCTTTTTTTCAAATTGACCCGTTACATAGCTTTCCATAGGAATCAGTTCCTATCACTGAAATGGGACAGTTTCACAATTCTAAATGTGCTTGCATTCCAATGACTAAACTGATGGTGTCTCAGTGACATTTTTCTTTTTATTCACAGAGCTAGTAAGGTAAAGTGAGCCTTGGTTATTTCTAAATTCTGGGACCTTATAGAAAACACTCCCTCTGTATCGTTCAGTTTCAGTGGAAATACACAAATAGGAAATAGACATGTAATCTGGTCTTTGAGGGGGGTGAAAGAGAACTGCTATTTCTCTGCCCCTTTCTGGTGTGCAGGAAATTGCTATGGATTAAAGAAATGCCAATACAGCTTCCCAGTTAGCCCACTTTAGAAATGTATATACATGCTCTCCCTTTCCTTAATCTTCTTTTCTTCTCTTCCTTACTCCTCTTTTCCCTGTGGAATGTGTGTATTTGGGCAGCTTTACCTGGTTTGGATTTGATGGGAGAATGGACCAGAAGCTGGACCTCTCAGTGCTGGGCCCTCTGCTGATACAAGCAGAAATTGAGCCAGTTAGACCAGAATTAAGCCCCCTATTCACTTCATGTATGCCATTTTAGCAGCTAGAGAGTAATGATGGTTTTTATTCCTCCTGGCATTAAGTCTGAGAGGCAAACTAACAAGTAACAAGAAAATTCAAAATGAAAGCTGACATGTCTTCCTTAATTCTCCCCAAGGTGCTTGAGTATGATTATTATTTAATGCTTCTTTGTCCCTTAAATATAGGGGGTACCAGTCAACATATGAAACTGTTTCAGATAATAGAAATTTTCCTGAAAACTAAGACCAAAATACGAAAAAATACCAGAGTGGCTGAAAGTGTGGGGTTCTAAAAGCCTAAGGTGCAGACTAATGCAGAGCTTTCTGTGCAGTGCTGGGCAGGGTTTTTCAAGAGTTTCTGTCATTTTGTGACATTTTCCTTCCTTGTATAGCCCTCAAGCTCAGCCCTACTGTGTCATCACATTTTGCTTTTCAGATTCACCACCATTGATGGTGGGTCAGGAACATCGTCCATGTACACAAAGGACAGTGCACTATAATATTTGAAGATGGAAAAGAAAAGATTCTTCAGTCACTAGGCAAGCTGACCTCAGGGCTGTCAAGCAAATTATGCCAGCCCAGGATGTCTGCTCAGAGAATCACTGTGGTGTGGCAGGTGATGAATGAGTGGTTTTCATGGCCTCAGGCTCCTTCCCAAGAGAGAGAGACTAAATTGGAAGATGATTTAAGCAATCATGGTGGGTAAGTCTGACAGAACTCAAATACCACCCCTTACCTCTCTGCTTGCATGAGGAGTGATGGCAGGACTGGGTCTTGACTTGTGGGATGTTCAATACAGAGATGAGAAAAATCATCTTCCTTATTCATTCTTCCTCTTTGAAATGAAAATCTGCTCAAGCAGAACAAGATTTCTTTATATCAGAAGTGTTGCTGATCCAGAGAAAAGGGCCTGCAAAGTGTTCACCTTTCCAGTGGCGGTTAGAAGCTGGCATTGGCAACATGGCACCCAGCTTTTGACCTCACCTGGGTATGTCAAGTCTTTTCATATTCAAGGCCCATCAACTACCACAGAGATATGAAAGACCACTTTATCTTTTGAAAGAACCTAAACATAGGGCAAGTTTGTTTTACTTCATAGATTTTGAAATGGAATTTATTATTAGAAGAAACTAGAAGTTGAATATTCATTAGTACCCTTGATCCTCTTTTGAGCAGAAGACTTGAAAGAAACCTGGGTTTGGAAAAATTTTTTTAATCTTCTCTTTTCCTGTGCTTTTGGGGCCAATGTTAAGTTCTGCCATCTGTAGGACATGTTCATTTTTTTTTTTTTTTTTTAAAGTCATGTTTCTAACTTTTTTTTTTTTTTTTTTTTTTTAATTTATTTTTGGCTGTGTTGGGTCTTCGTTTCTGTGCGCGGGCTTTCTCTAGTTGTGGCAAGCGGGGGCCACTCTTCATCACGGTGCGCGGGCCTCTCACTATCGCGGCCTCTCTTGTTGCGGAGCACAGGCTCCAGACGCGCAGGCTCAGTAGTTGTGGCTCATGGGCCTAGTTGCTCTGCAGCATGTGGGATCCTCCCGGACCAGGGCTCGAACCCGTGTCCCCTGCATTGGCAGGCAGACTCTCAACCACTGCACCACCAGGGAAGCCCAGGACATGTTCATTTTAACTGTCTTTTACTTATAAGCTTTAGCTCTTTCAGGAAATTGTTTTTTGCTTATGTTACCTAAACGGCAGAAATTGGCTTCCATCTCACATCATCTCTGCATTATTAAAATGCAGCTTGTTGTGCAGAGTTTTAATGGACTTTTTAGGGCCGTTACATATTAATGTTATATACTAAGAACTATTAAAGCATTCCAAATAAAACATATTCACCAGTTAAATGTTCTGTTTTATTTGTGATCATGAGTGAAAAGGACAAGCTAGTTATCTTCGTGGTCATTTAGAAAAAAAATGTTGTAATCTAACACAAACTTAGTCTCCTCATATAAGGCAATGTAATCATATATAATATATAATGTAATCATATATAATTCCAAGGAAGCCTAGAATTTATTACTCTCTCTTTTTGATACTCACCTTTAAATAGTGAAAACAAACAAAAACAATTTCAACCTACTATTGATTATTTAAGTATGAAGTACTTATAGTAAATTCTTAATCTAAGACAGACTTTTTTTTCTTCTGTCAGCAAGAAGAGTGGGGTAACACTTAATTTGTCTTCAGCTGGTATGTACTTAGGGATTCTGAACACTTGGAAAATATAATGCTAACTGGTCAACCAGGTAGAAGGGGCAGAGAGTAGGAAAGAAGGTGAGACAAAAATACATCATTTTAAAATTATTTGTCCCACTTTTGTCTCTCAACCTGAAAGGAGTACTATTTTCTCGTCAAATATTCACTCAAATATTTCATATTAAAACTTTGTTCAACCAAGTTAACAACCTATAAATTTGGGCCCTGGGTACTTTCTTTTCAAACAGATGAGGTGGAGTCCCAGTGTATACTGAGAGCCCTAGTTTAAAGTCTGGCAGCATCTAGAATGTCTGTTCCCCGCTCAGCCAATCATTTTAGATCAGGGTAAGTCATATAAATTTTCTGGACCTATCTCCTCATTGACAGTAATAGACCTTGGACTAGATTCATTCAACAGATATTTACTGAGCTTCGAATATGTGCCATGTTTCACTTAAGCATTAAAAAAGTAAAAAGCAACCTCATCTTCAAGGAACTGAGAGTTAATAGGAGAGACACCTGTAAAAACTAATGTGTGTAATAAAGTGTTTTTTTTTAACTGAAGTATAGTTGATTTACCATGTTGTATTAGTTTCTGTTGTACAGCAAAGTGATTCAGTTATATATATATATATTTTTTTCATATTCTTTTCCATTATGGTTTATTACAGGATATTGAATACAGTTCCCTGTGCTACACAGTAGGACCTTGTTGTTTATCTATTTTATACATAGATAAATGCAGTTTTTATATAGTTTGTATATAAACATAATTTATACATGGTTTGTGTCTGCTAATCCCAAACTCCTGACTTATCCCTCCCCCACCCCCTTCCCCCTTTGGTAACCATAAGTTTGTTTTCTATGTCTATGAGTCTGTTTCTGTTTTGTAAATAAGTTCATATTGTGCCATATTTTAGATTCCACATATAAGTGATATCATATGGTATTTGTCTTTCTCTTTATGACTTACTTCATTTAGTATGGTAACCTCTAGGTTCATCCATGTTGCTGCAAATGGCATTATTTCATTCTTTTTTATGACTGAGCAGTATTCCATTGTGTATATATACCGCATCTTTATCCATTCATCTGTCGATGGATATTTAGATGGCTTCTATGTCTTGGCTATTGTAAATAGTGTTGCTATGAACATTGGGGTATATGTATCTTTTCAAATTATGGTATTCTCTGAGTGGATGCCCAGGAATGGGATTGCTGGACTATATGGCAACTCTATTATTTTTCATTTTTTAAGGAACCTCTATACTGTTTTCCATAGTGGCTGCAGCAATTTACATTCCCACCAACAGAGTAGGAGGGTTCCCTTTTCTCCACACCCTCTCCAGCATTTGTTATTTGTAGACTTTTAATGATGGCCATTCTGACTGGTGTGAGGTGGTACCTCATTATAGTTTTGATTTGTGTTTCTCTAATAATTAATGATGTTGAGCATCTTTTCATGTGCCTATTGGCCATCTGTATGTCTTCTTTGGAGAAATATCTATTTAGATCTTCTGCCCATTTTTTGACTGGGTTGTTTTTTGTTGTTGTTATTGAATTGTATGGGCTGTTTGTATATTTTGGAAATTAAGCCCTTGTCAGTCACATTATTTGCAAATTTTTCTCCCAGTCTGTAGGTTGTCTTTTTGTTTTGTTGATGGTTTCCTTTGCTGTGCAAAAGCTTCTAAGTTTGATTAGGTCCCATTTTTTAAATTTTGCTTTTATTTCTCTTGCCTTGGGAGACTGACCTAAGAAAACGCTGGTACAATTAATGTCGGAGAATGTTTTGCCTATGTTCTCTTCTAGGAGTTTTATGGTATCATGTCTTATATTTAAGTCTTTAAGCCATTTTGAGTTTATTTTTTTGTATGGTGTGAGGGAGTGTTCTAACTTCATTGATTTACATGCAGCTGTCCAGCTTTCCCACCACCACTTGCTAAAGAGACTGTCTTTTCCCCATTATATATTCTTGCCTCCTTTGTCAAAGATTAATTGACCGTAGGTGGGTGGGTTTATTTCTGGGCTCTCTATTCTGTTCCATTGATCCATATGTCTGTTTTTGTGCCAATACCACACTGTTTTGATTACTGTAGCTTGGTAGTATGTCTGAAGTCTGGGAGGGTTATGCCTCCTGCTTTGTTCTTTTTCCTCAGGATTACTTTGGCAGTGCTGGGTGTTTTATGGTTCCATATGAACATTAGGATTATTTGTTCTAGTTCTGTGAAAAATGTCAGGGCTAATTTGATAGGGACCACATTAAATCTGTAGATTGCTTTGGGTAGTACAGCCATTTTAACAATATTAATTCTTCCAATCCAAGAGCATGGGATATCTTTCCATTTCTTTGAATCATCTTCAATTTCCTTTATCAATGTTTTACAGTTCTCAGCATATAAGTATTTCACCTCCTTGGTCAGATTTATTCCTAATTATTTTTTATGTGATTTTTAAAGGATTGTTTTTTTTAATTTCCCTTTCTGATATTTCATTGTTATTGTAAAGAAATGCAACAGATTTCTGTTCTGAAATGCAACAGATTTCAGATTTATGTTAATCTTGTATCCCGCTAACTTGCTGAATTCATTTATCAGTTCTAGTAGTTTTTGTGTGGAGTCTTTAGGGTTTTCTATATATAGTATCATGTCATCTGTATATGATGACAGTTTTAACCCTTCCCTTCCAATTTGGATACCTTTTATTTCTTTTTCTTTTCTGATTGCTGTGGCTAGGACTTCCAATACTATGTTGAATAGAAATAGTGAGAGTGAGCATTCTTGTCTTGTTCCAGATTTTAGGGAGAAGGCTCTCAGCTTTTCATCATTGAGTATTGTTTTGGCTGTGGGTTTGTCATAAATAGCTTTTGTTATGTTGCAATATGTTCCCTCTATACCCACTTTGGTAAGAGTTTTTGTCATGAATGGATGTTGAATTTTATCAAATACTTATTCTGCATCTTGTAGTAAAGTGGTTTTGATACTATTACAGATATTTATATATGGTATAAATTTTTTGTGTTGGGGCGGGGCACCAAAGAGGAGTAGTTAGTCCTATCTGGGTTTAGGTGAAGGAAGGGAGATTGACAGAGACTTTACAGAGAAGATGCTTGAACTGAATTTGAGTATTATTCTCTAGATGAACAAGGGATAGATGGTGTAAGAGCACAGGCCTGTAGGACTAAGTCAGCATAAAGCCTCAGGACCTAATAAAGGTCCTGTATGGATGGAATATAAGTATGAAATGAAACATGCAAGTGATGGCTGGAACAGATGGAAAAGGCTTCCCGTGACACACGATTCTGGATTTTTGTGAGAAGCCATGACACAGTTCCAAGTAGAGTTTGTCAACGGTTCATATATGTGTTCTAGGAAGACCACTCTATCAAAGTATGGCAAAGACTTGGAGAGAGCAAAGATTAGAAGCAAGAACTCAAGTTAGGAGGTTATTACAGAGGCACAGGAGAGAGGTAATGAAGGTGAGAGTAGTGGCTATGGAGTGGAAGGGAAAGAACTGTAAGACATGAGGGAAGTGATTTGTCTAAAATCACTGAATGGATGAGGGGTGAAGAAAGAAGAGGAAGGTCTCTATCATACCTTTCAGCTTCAGCCTCCCATGAGTCAATTATTCAAGACTCAAGGGAAGATTTTCATAAACACACTTAAATAAGTATATTTTTAGAGCTTGATAAAAATGGCTTATTGTTTTGAAATTCTTGCTTTTAAGCTAGTAGAATCATTGTGTTTTTGAAGGGAACTGAATAATGTTAGTGCCGAATGAGTCAGGTATAAAAATTTGATTCTTTATTCAGAAGACATACTATTGACAAGTAAATGGGTACTGTTAAGTCACCCTGAATCATGTGGCATATTGTGAAGAGGCAAAACAGTCCAGTTGTGCTTACATTCAGAAATTCTATGAGATAGCTTAATATAAATACCCAGGAGACTCAGAGAGCCAGAAGCAAGAACAGAGCCTGTAAGCAGCATCCACAGCTAACCTGAAGTCAGCACTCATGCTTAAAATTCCTATTACCCATCCCCACCCGCCTTCAATTTGATTTTTTTTTTTTTTGACTCTGGGTGTGTTTGTCACTTACCATACCATGCAACTTTCTTGAGAGTGTTTCTCGTTGATCCCATCCCATTCACTCCATCTCCCTATAAGAACACACCAATAACTTGGCTCTCACAAAGGCCACCATGTCTTCCTGATTGCCAAATCCAGTGGAGTGTCTCACTCCTTATCCTACTTGATCTTTATGTCATGTTTATGAAATTATCTCATTTTCCCTCTGTGACATCATGATCACCCTTGTTTTCACTCACATCTGTCCATTTTGCCACTGTCAGGTCTGTGGGCTCCTCCTTCCTGGAACTCTACATTCTCCCTGGGTCATTTCATCTACACATATGGCTTCTGTATGTAGATAGTGTCTATTCTTTGGCCTCAGTCATGTCCTTATGTTCCAGAAACAGAAATCTAACTTTCTTTTGAACATCTTCACTTGGTTTGTTGTCCCTCGGGCAACTCAAATTTAACTCATCCAAAACTGAACTCCTTCTTCCCCAAATGTTTGCCTTTTCTGATTACAATCTCTCATCCTGTCATGACTAGACCCCTGCATTCTTCTGCATGCATATGTACCTTTTCATACTTTCTTCTCATGCATACCTCCCCACTCTAAGCAAGCTAAACCACTTTTATTCTCCCAGATATATATTGTACTCTTTATAAACTCTGAGTCTTTGCACATGCTTAGAAGACCTTCTTGATACACATAAAAACAGATACACACATACAATCCTTTACTTTATCTGGCTGAATTTTAGTGCACGTTCAAGCCTCTGTGAAAAAGTTACTTCCTCCAGAAAACTTTTCTGACCCCGGGGCTCCATTGTTAAATATCTATCTTTTGTAGTTTTATGGTGGCTTATACTCTATTATAGCAGTTGTCATTTAGGGTGGGAGGGAGTAGGAAGTAGCAGGGTAATTTTTGTCCCTAGGGGGCATTTGACAATGTCTAGAGATACTTGGTGGTAACAAAGTGTTGGGGTGCTACCAGCAGCCCGTGAGTAGAAGCCAGGATGCTGCTAAATATCCTGCAATGTGCAGCTCCCACAGCAAAGAATCATTCGGTACAAAATGTCATTAGTGCTGAGGCTGAGAAACCCTATTCTGTTGTAATTGTGTACTATTTATTTTTCTATTTCTGTCACTAAACTATAAGCTTTTGGAGAATAGGAACTGTGTCTTACTCGACATTGTATATACAGGAACTAATAGGTATATTGGTTGCTTGGCATATAGTAGATGCTCAGTTAATATGAGTGCATAAGTGGGTGGACAGATTGATGGATGGTTTGAATGGTATCCCATTCGAGCCCAGAGAGAAAACCTACATATGTGGACTGAAAAACTACATACATAATCGGTTCTGAGGTTATACTTCTAAAGTGGCCTTGATGCCACTTCTACTGTTTGAAGTCTGATCATGGAGAGGAGTAGGAGGGCTCAAACTATGGATTCATGTTTCCATTTCATTGCATATTTAAATATACATGATTTTACTTATTTAAATGTTGTCCTGTATTACGTGTTCAGTGAGATATAATAATGTATATGTACCCATTGCTAGTAACTGACATAGTTCTAGGTACCTACTATAAGCAAGACATTTTAGCATGTTGTGCTGGGAAAATAGGGTTTGGTTTAAACTCTGGCTTAGTTTCAATATAGAGCTGTGTAAACCTAAGAATTATATTAGTGTCACTAATCTTTAATTTTCTCACCTATAAGCATAGTGTTGTTTTGATGATCTCATGGACTAAAATAAAGTACTTGTTATAGAAAATACTTCTGCCTCTTCTCCAAACTACCTATATTAGTTAGGAATTGCACTCGACTCAGAAACAGAGTTCTGATAATAATTGTTTATGGAGATAGTTTATTATTCTCCCACACGATAGAAGTCTGGAGGTCTGCAATCCAGGATTTGTATTATGCCCCCAGAACTTCACTGAGGAGACCAGGCTCTTTCTAGCTCAACACTTTGCCAGTCCTAAATATGGCCCTAGTACTCAAAACGCCTACTAGAGCTCCAATCACCACTTCTGTTCGCCAGGCAGCAGACTGGAGGGCAGGTTGAAGAAGGTCATGCCCTCTTTCTTTTAAGGAGCCTTCCAAAACACATTTCTGCTACAGTGTGTTCATGTGTACATTCCTTAAGACCTAGCATCTTAGAATTTAAAGGACAGAAATGTAACATTTAAAGAATTCATTTTATCATTTTATACCTAACATTACTTTACCACCTCCAAATGTGTGTATTTGTGTGTGTGTGTGTGTGTGTGTGTGTATACGTATGTGTATGTATTCCCAGATAAGTTTACTATTTTTTGATGCAGACCTATGGAAATGGAACTCATCAGTTCTGACATTCAAAAATTATTTTTTTTAAATCACATTACTTACTAAGAAGAGGTTGGAAACAATGACATCCCAGTAGCATTGAGCACACCCAATATCCAGATCTGGATTTCTAAATACCATTCCCTAATAAACAGACCTAGGCATCCTTGGAGATCAGGGTTAACATCACCAGTAATAAGTCACCACTATCATCTATTCCTTGGTATGAAGTGATGGAAAGGGCACTTTACCTCTGTGGTATTCTTTCAAAAAACTCGTAACTTCAGTCCAACCATGAGAAAAACATTTAAATAAACCCAAATTGAGGGATATTTACAAAATACCAGTACCCCTCAAACTTTTCAAGGTCAAGATAAGAAAAGAACAACTGAGAAACTGTCAGGGCCTAGAGGAGACTAAGGAAGTTTGATGAGTAAGTATAATGTGGTATTCTGGGATTGTATCCTGGACAGGGAAAGGACATTAGTACAATATGAATAAAGTCTGGACTTTTGTTAATAGAAATGTACCAATATTGATTTCTCAATTTTGACAAATGTACCATGATAATATAAGATGTTCACATTAGAGGAAACTGGGTGAGAAGTATGTGAGAACTCTCTGTATTATCTTTGTAATTTTTCTGTAAAGTCAAATGTATTCTAAAACAGAGAGTTTATTTTAAAAATACAAATTACTGACACACATTGAAAGCCTGTTACATTTACTTGTGTAGGACATTATCTACAGTATATGCATTTGAGTATATTTTCCAAGCATGCAGGGACTTTGTCTCGTTTGTTCTTTTGCTGTCTCCCCAATACCTAAAGAGCTACCTGACATAGAGTAGGCACTCAATAAATATTTGTTAAGTGTTGAATGAATGCACATATGTTGCCTTCTGAGAACAAATTTATGTGTTAACCTAAGGATAGCACTACGGAAGAAAGCGCACACCAAAAATCCCTCTGATCTGTTTCTGAGTCATTGTGATTTTCCAATGTATTATTTTGTAAATTATTAGGGCATTCTGATTAGCCCTCCATTGCACAGTCCAGGAGAATCAGCATACTTTTTCTCCATAATTTTCCTAATGGAACATTTTGTATAAAGAGGGATAGGTCCTGGAGGAGTTGGTAACTGACTGTCAGGTACTTTATTAGAAATATAGGGGTTTGTGGCACTGATTCTAATTCAAGGAAACTGAAGCAATTTTATAATCCTGTGAGATTAATAGATCAGGTATTAGAAAGTGGCACAGTAGTAATTTTCTATAAATTAGTAATTTTCTCTCTATTAGTATAAAAAAGGGTCTAATGGGAAAGGCACTTGATTAAAACCCTAGCCTCACCGCTTACTACCTATGTGATTATAAGGAAGTTTTTAAATCTCTCTAAGCCTCAATCTCTAGTAAAACTGAAATAGTGATGCCTCACAAGGTATATGTACAGTCCTCTACTAATGAAAATACAGGATAGATTACTGTAACAAATGCTCAAGGATACAGTGGCTCTCACAAGCTAGACGCTTGTTTCTATCTCATCTAACAACCCAGGAATAGTATAACAGCTTTTTGGAAGCTCAAGCTACTCCATCTTGTTGCTTAGCCACCTCTGGTCTGCATTTCTTTTTTTTCCCCCCAACACGTTCAACTCACCCTCACTTCCACATTCCAGGTCGCAGGAAAGAGAAAATCTAAAGGAAACACATCTTTCCTTCTAAGGGCATGACCCAGAAGTTATTACTTCCACTTATATCTTATTGGCCAGAACCTAGTCATGTGACCCCAGATAGCTGCAGTGGAAGCTTGGAAATGTTTTCTTTAGCTGGGAAGCAATTTGGCCAAACTAATACCTCTGGTTTTGTGGAGACTGGCACGAAAACTAGCAGAGCCTGCCATAAGCACCCGGAATAGTGCCTTACACTCTGAGGCAAATGCTCCCCAAATGATATTCTCTTCAAATCATCTCAAAGAGGATTAGTGTAAAAGGAGAAGGTAGGTGACAACATTTTATCAACTATGACTTTTGCATCAGTCAGAACTTAGCATAGACCTTCCTGGGAAGCTATGTTTGCATTTGAAAACTTGCTTATCTTCTTATAAATTAAGACACAACTCCCAAGAAATAAGATTTATATTCATCCTAAGGAAAATACGCTGCAGAATTAATATTTCAAAGTGTACTTGTTTTTATATGTAATGGCTTCAGCTAGCTTTCCTTCTAGCTCAGGAAACTCCGGTAGATTAATTTAGGAACTGTACTCTGGTGGAAAAAGGAAGATACAAAGTGAATTCTGTTACTTATTTTTAATGTAGAAATTCTTTTGTTTGCTCAGTTGTAATTTTGTTAATCAGAATTTTTCTACCATCTATTCTTTGCATGGATTCAGTTTTAAACTTTCTGCAATAATTTATACTTACAGATGTGGGACTGCATCTTTGGGACCTTTTTTCCTTTTTTCTATTGGTTTGGTTTGATTGCTTTCCTGAGGATATTTACTTTAACCTGCTGAACTTGGACAGTTTTGTTCAGTTTTGTTTATACAGAGCCCCATTCATGCTAAGCTTGCCTAGGACATTCTTACATTCATGGACCCCAACTGTAGGTTGTCAGCACCTCATGTGATCTATCAGACCACACTGCTATCCTGCTGGTAGCTGGACAGGACTCAGTTGGCCCTGCTCTTTAGGTGACGTTGGCAGTATGAAGGATGAACATGATACTGATCATAGTAGTCAGCTTGGGCTGCCATAACAAAATGCCATAGACCCGGCCAGTTAAACAACAGACCTTTATCTCTCACAGTTCTGGAGACTAGGAAGTCCAAGATCAAGGTTCCCACAGATGAAGTTTCTGGTGAGAACTCTCTTCCTGGCTTGTGAGTAGTTGCCTTCTCTCTGTGTCCTTACAAAGAGATAGTGCTCTGGTGTTTACACCTTCTTATAAGGGCATCAGCCCTACTGGATTATGGCCCCACCCTTATGACCTCATTTAACTATCACCTCCTCACAGGCCCTATCTCCAACTACAGTGACATCGGGGATTAAGGCTTAAACGTATGAATTTTGGGAGAATATGAATATCAGTTCATAACACTACTCTCCCTTTTATTTATCATGGCACCCACAGAGGGTGAATGTTTTTTCTAATACTTGCCCTGTGCCATCCTGGGTAATCTACCTAAAATTTCCTAGAGTAGAAGAAAAGATTGTTCTAGAAGCTTCCTAAAGTCTCTCTCTCTAATGAGATATCTGGTTTAATGTTTTTTGGCCTCACAAAATGCTTTTGGAGTTATCAAACATTAAGATATTGCAATGCAATAAAATGATATTTATAAAGCACTCTACAAAGAACAGTTTTCTTGCTTACATTAGTTCTTGAATCTTCATGGTAACTCCGTGAGAATTGTTGGAATGTTTTCTTGGCTCTATTTTATATATTAGAAAATTGAAGTTTGGAGAAGTTCAGTGATTCACCTAAGGTCTCAGAGCTAATAATTGATTGACACTGAGACTTTATTCCAGGCCTTCTCATTTCTGGTCCACAGTAGACCAAATATGAGCTTGAATTTGGCTGTAGAGTCACTAAGGTTTGGTTTCAATCCAAGTTTTGTCACTTATTAACAGTAAGTTAGCAAGTTACTTAACTCACTAAAATTCCTCAATCTTCTCTGTGACATGGAAATAATAGAGTCCACCTCATAGGGTTCTAATGAAAATTAAATTATATAATGCATAGAAATCACTTAGCATAGCACCTGCTGCATAGAAAATTGTTCAAAATTGTTGGTTATTATTTTTAAGAACATATTAAATCCTACTGCATTGAATTTAACTCTGAAATCAAATTTATACATTTTACTAGACTTTAGGATAAAATATTATGCAAACTATGTAGGCTATTGACTGATCTCAAAACACTTTACAAGTTTATAGGTGTTTAAATTCATAGCACGGATTATATTGAGATGTGAACATCTGAATTGTCACCTCAACATCTGTCTGTGTATGCTTATTCTTGACTGGTCAAGCAATAGATTAAAACAGTTAACAATTAGCAGGTATTTTAAACTCTACCAGTTATACTTTAAACAAGCCAGTGGGATATTTTTAGTTATCTTGCTTTGGTTTGAGGTCATTTAGTGCTCATTAATAAAGGAAACTGAGTTTGGAATTCTCATTTTTCATTTCACACCAGTAACAGTTAACATATGCTAATAATTGTGATCAAAGAAACATTAAAGAAGAAAAGATTTAGCTGCTTGAAATTTGCTATACAGAAAAGTCAAATTATTTGTGACTGTTCTCCATGTTATCCAGGATTTAATCCATTGAAATATATATTTTTTCTATCAGTCTGATTCTACAAGCCCAAGATAAGAGGTCATTGTCACATAGACTTAGGTCAATGACTGAAAGGTACTCTCCTAATGTGCCCAGATTTTTCAAGTAATTTAATGTGTATGTCAGGGTAAATTAATAACACATACTTTAATTTGTTTTGCACATCAGTCCTGATTCTCACATGGAATAGGTAATTAGAGAATTTCATACATTTCTATATTTAATATGTGTGCATGTTTGTGGATGTACAAGTAAGGGAATGTTCTTATTCAGATAATTAGTTAAAGTTTCGTGCGAGAGGTCAAATAAGCTTTCCTCAGGTAGAAGAAACTACACCAAACCAGGAGTTAACACAGTTGGAGCAAAGTCTATTAGCAATGTAAATGTCATTACCTCTGATCTGTGATCAGCTGAACAAAGAGTGAAGGGCCAGTGTGACTTTCAGGCTTCAGGAACAGAATAAATGACTTTGAAATGAACTGCCTCCCATTAGTTGCATAGGTTAGTCAATTCTGAATCATCTTGACTGGGAATTAATGATACTGATGACTTGAGCTGATCCTAAATGGTTCTCAGTATCTGGTCAGGAACTATGAATACATGGATGAGTAAGGTGGATGATAGAATAAATTTATTTTCTTTCTATGCCTCGTAGGTGGTCTCAGAGTGACTGTACACACATGGTCAGACAGCCACACACTCTCTGATGGTTTTGATTTGAGAAGGCAAGATAAATAAACCTATGATATCAGTTTGTTTTTGTGTATAATTGTTTTAAGATACAGTTTAATCTGTGGTATGTATTCAAAAAGGACAGTTACACATTACCTTGTATATAACACACTCATTGCCCTTGTAATATATGCTCATTATGTTTTCCCTACTAGCTTCTTGAGAGCAGAGACCATGTCTTACTCAGGATGAACACTGGGCCTGGTTCATAGTAGATGCTTAAGAAATATTTGAATGAATTTATAAATGGATTTGAGCTTGTGAATGGAAGTTTATGGTCCTTAAATGTGCAACATACATAAATAAAAACATGATATGAAGAATATACCAGTGTGTGTATGGATGTGCACACATGCACACACATATATACCATATTCAGAGTGTTGTCACTAATTAAGTAATTAATGTCTAGGGTGTCTAGCCACATAACAACATGTAATTAAATAATGAATAATTGCCGAAGCAGCAAACATATTTTAAACTTATTAGTTTCTTAATGTGAAAAAATGGACATATGTCAGTTTAAAAACATTATGAGAATTAAATATATCATCCCAAGAAAACTTACAGAAATTCAAGCCCACTGACATTTATTCATGGCCACCAGTTTTGGGGGACTTTTTGAACAAAGACAGACTTAGTTCAAACCACAAAGCAATTATTTTATTTATTTTTTCCCTTACTGTGGACAGAACTACTATTCATTTTAGTAATTTATGAAAAATACTGAAACCTAATTCTCCAAACTTATGTTAAAAATCAATTATAGTTGTTATATGAAGTTATACAACTTATAAGGTTTTAATAAACACTTAAATTAACCTGATTTCCCCCCCCAAGATTAGTAATTATAAAAGAGTACAGGTCTAGTTGCCACATTTCCTACTAGAAATATACTGACATAGCATGGACAGAGTTTCTATTTAAAGTAGATACCAGCTCTGTGAAATTCAAGTTACAGTCATAGGTCTTACAGATGGAAAGGAGCTACAGTCACATCTACCTTTTGGCATGTTGTTAGAGAAACTATGTTTCACTGTGAACCTATGTGTCTTATATATAATCAACTTTAGATTATCTGCTCGAATTAGAACTAGAAGCAGCTGAAAATGGAAAAAATTATTCTCATATTTCATCTGAGATAGCTTTGGCTTACTCCCCACTGATCTTGGCCTTAAAAAACAAGATCCCTTCAATCCAACTGGGCCTGGATAGCCTGCTAATTGCCTCATGGAGTGTTCTGAAGTCCTCAGAGAAAGTCTTTGTTTTTACTCTAGTAGCCCAGTGGTATAGGCCTTTTTCTCTGTGTCATATTTGCCCATTTAGAGGTAATGATTAGTTTCTACTGCCTCAATATATTTTCATATCCAGCTTTCTTTCTTATGTCCTGTGTGAAGAATGCTTGAAGTAATGTATTAAGAGATTTTCCTTAATTCCTTTTTCTCTAGCAAAAGGACCAGTCTTTATTACCACACACTTAATTATTAATACCTTGATCAGGAAGGCAAACATACTAGGGTAGCAGAGATTACTGAAACTAGTCCAGCATAGATTACTGGATCCAATCAGTTGGATTTAATCTATATTTGTTGAAATGCCTGAGTTTTTTAAGCCCATCGTGGATATGGGATTATAGCCAGGATCCAAACGTCCTCTGCCTCCTGCCCTCTTCTCCAAATTATAATTGTAATATTAACATTTCTTTGCCACCAATTTTCTCTGAAATCATTATAAAATACATAAATCATTATGTTTGAGTTTGGCAGTTGTTAAATAAACATTTGCGTAGAACTAGGTGTACCTAAAATGATCGTGGATAGAGCTATTTACAACACAATGTGGTAGGTATGGTGATGTGGAATGTAGGTGTTACAGGAACACAGTGGAAGGATACTTCATCCAGCCTTTGTTGTCCGAAGAGAGATTCCCTGTCTTAAAAAATGGGTAGAAATAGGCAAATTAAAGGGGAGGAATAGAGCAAAGGGTCAGTAGGAGGAAATCACAGAGGTGAGAAATAGCATGATGTATACAGGGGATGAGACAAGGATAGTACAAAAATGAATCTCAGATGATAGAGGTCTCATTGTGGAGGACCATTTAAGCCATAATAGTGTAAATCACATGATGAAGGCAAAGGTCCATGGGCATGGAGACCCTGTTGGTATTGTTCGTGCCACGGTCCCAAAATTGTGCATTGATCTGACACACAGGTCCTGGCCCTCAGCAAA
Organism: Eubalaena glacialis; assembly: GCF_028564815.1. Taxonomy (NCBI): domain Eukaryota; kingdom Metazoa; phylum Chordata; class Mammalia; order Artiodactyla; family Balaenidae; genus Eubalaena; species Eubalaena glacialis. Next base: position 186,385,828 of record NC_083716.1, on the reverse strand, counting down.
TATTTGTTATATAGATAAATGTAAAAAGGATTTTAAGCAGAAGAGTAATGTGTTTCAATTTGCATTTTTGATATATTGTTCTGGCAGCAGCCTGGGAGATGAATCTAAGAAGAATAAAAGTGGAGTGAAGGTGACCAGTAATGATGGAAGAGGTGAGGGTATGAACTAGAGTCAGGGATGATTTTGGAGGATTCATATTGGAGGACTGAACATCTAGAAGCTGGTGGTTGTGTGACTATGAGAAGAAAAGGAGAGCTAGGAGGCAAGTGTTATGGTAGAGTTGCCATCGTTTAACTTGAAGAATACAAGGAGAGGAGTTTTTTAGGGGAAGAATCAAGTTCAAGTTTTTTCTGCAAACGTATCATAATTCAAATTGTTTCAACTTTTACTTTAAAAATGAACCCGCGATGAAATTCTTATAGATTTTCAATGAAAATCATGTAGCACTTCAAAATTTTTAAATACCCTGGGGGCATTACATTAGCATTAGGTGGAAAATATAATCTAGAAACATGAACACCTCACCTTTAAAAAAAAATTCTTTTTTATTTTTTATTATATTTTTATTACTTTTTATTGGAGTGTGGTTGCTTTACAATGTTGTGTTAGCCTCCACTGCACGACAAAATGAGTCAGCCTTACACATACAGATATCCCCTCCCTTTTGGACTCCCTCCCATTTAGGTTACCACAGTGCATTAGGTAGAGTTCCCTGTGCTATACAGCATGTTCCCATCAGTTGTCTATTTTATACATAGTGTTGATAATGTATATGTGTCAATCCCAGTCTCCCAGTTCCTCCCACCACACCCCTTTCCCCCTTGGTATCCATACATTTGTTCTCTACATCTGTGTCTCTATTTCTGCTTTGTCATTATAAGATCATCTATACCATTTTTCTAGATTCCACATATATGAGTTATTATACGATATTTGTTTTTCTCTTTCTGACTTACTTCACTCTGTATGACACTCTCCAGGTTCATCCACATCTCTACAAATGACCCAATTTCATTTCTTTAAAAAAATTCTTTTTTATTTCAATGACACCAAGCATTTTGACATAACTAATTACTACTTATTTTTCACACAGATATTCTGGTAGGGAGAGAAATATGTTAATTCTTTCCTCCTTTTTTTTTTTTTTTTTTGGTTGGCATTTTTCCCCTGGGTCTAGCTTTATGCATTGAAGGTGGGGGCGGAATCAGCTGCCACATTGGAGCCTCACTCCCAGACAAGTGGCCTTTGAAAGCTTTTCCACTTTGCATAGAAAAGGAGCAGTGCTTGGAGGCCAAGGAGAATTCCAAATAACCAGCATTTCTACTTCTGTGTCTCAATCTGGTTTTAACATTTGGTGAGGAGTGAAGCAAACTCAACAGAACAAAGGGCCATCCTTCATTTGAACTTAAAGTTCAAATACTGTTAAGCTTAATTTGTATTCAGATGGTTACAAGTATTGTGAAAGTATATAATGCTTGTTCAGTGAAGGTTTATAAGAAATATTAATGTTTTTCTTACTCTTTGGCACTGGCTCTCTTCCTCTTCTAAACAGGTCTTTTATTATCTCAGGATATTCCTTTAGGATGAGTAACTTCATCCTCTCCCATTTCAGAGTAATATCTCTCAGCCCCAATAAGTTTTGTTCTAGAGGTGGTTATGGAGCATCCAGTTGGCAATGGCCAGCGGGTATCTGGATATACAGAACTGAGACTTGGGGCGGAGGCCGGGCTCTGAGTAGCAGCTGTTGGCAGAGACAGTGCCCTGAGTGGCAGAGATGACCCAGGGAGGGGGTGTAGAGGGCCACCAGCAAAAAACCAATGGTGGAGCCCAAACATCCACATCCACAGAACCAGAAGAGGAAGAGCAGGCCCCAGAGACAGAGCAACTTGATCAGAGAGGCCAGAGGAGGGCAGGAGAGACGTATCTCAGAAGACAGGGCTGTAGAGAAGTTTAAGAAGGAAGGAAGGAGAGAGCAAGTGAAGCAAAGACCTCCTTGGGCAAAACCCCTTTCTCTCCTATCAACCTGCCTCCCACTCAGTCCTCCATCCTTACCCAACTCTTGGGAACCATAAGAGAAGACGATAGTTCATTGTATCTGTGCATATAAATGTTAATGATTTATGCCATGTGAAGATGTAATTTCCTCTGTGTGCAAGCATGGCTTTAGATTAGTTCCTTTTAGCATCGCTCCCATCTGGTTTGTTTATAGGTTTTGTGGCTTTTAATGGTCTTTTCCTATAAGTAGCGATAATTAATGTGACTATAATGCAAGTGTTTCGGTGGTTTGTATTTTCATGGTTACCCAGCAGATTTTACCGTTGTTTACTTGGGGATATTTTTCAGTCCACTCTGCTCCTTGTGCAGGATGAAACAGATAAATACCTTGCTCAAAGCCAAACAGAAATAGTTTAGATTCTGCTTCCATGGACTTTGTGCTTTGTTGTTTGCACTAAGAGAACTCCTAACAATTTTGAGAAGGATAAACAGAAAAGTTCCTTTTATGGTACCGTGTTCTGAACAAGGACAGTGCTGTGTGTCCAATTTGTATCAGTTTGGGTCTGTATTTTATCCACAAAAAGGTGCGGTTCTGTTTTTCCCTGAATAGATTGTGGTGTAGCTATGTTCTCCCCACTGTAAATTGAGGTTTATGTGTAGGATTCAAATCCCTTAATCTAGGCAGGGGTAGTACTGCTATTAAAGTACCCTCATTTTGTTCATTTGTATTTGCCCATTTATCCTGGGGAAAGACTTTGTTATCAATCTTTAAGATCATTACAGTAAAGAAGTGATTTTAAAAATCATTCCTTTTGGTTCATAAGGATACAGGTCTGTGTAAAAGGTAAGTAAGATGGATCTAATAATAATGCTATACTTTTTATCAAGTGAATGTCAAACTTCATTATAAACCTTATTTTCTATGGCATTTTGGCGAGTTTGTTTTGTTTCTATTTCTTTTATGTTCGAAGAAACCGAAACATAAATTAAAATTTTAATCCAAAGCCACATAGATCTGAGTAACCTTGGCATTGCTGACAAAACAACTTGAGATTTTCCTCCAAGCTTGTTTAAAATATTGATGGAGCCCTTGAAAGCTTTCTCATTTGTTTTTCTTTTTTTCCTTACATAGTATTGATTTCTATTTTTTTAACTTCAAAAATTCACACAACACAATTGTTAAAAAGTTCATAACTAACTTTCTTAAATTTGGCTTTTAACCTAAATTTTACATTTTTAAAGAAGACCTAACTATACTGCATATGATATGGCTAATGAATAATGAAGACTAATATTCATCAATATTGAGCAAACTGATATAATTTACTTTTAGAAAGTTTGTTTTCAAGAACTGAACCCATCCGTTAGGGGCTTTTGTTTGTTTGTTTTTGTTCTTATTTTTTCCTGGTAGCCACTACCTTCACAAAGGATTGTTGGCATATCAGTTGGTGTTTAGCCTTACAAAATAAAAAATAAAAATTGTATTTTTTTTTCTGAAACTGAGTGCTATTACTTAAAATTTTCCTTTTCGTATTGATAACGCATGTAAAAATCTTGGAGATTGAGAAAAGACTATAACTTAGATATATTGATAAGGATTAATCTCTGATATAGATATGCTATAAATTGCATGTGTAAAGTCTGAGAAGATATATTAGGGAAGTATATGAATTAGCCATTCTCTAACTTTCTTTGTCTTTGAAGGATAAACACTTACTAAGTTAACATCACTGCTTGAGAGCAAAACGTTGAAATATTGACTAAATCTAAATCGTTGCTGTAATATTTAAGACAACCCCAAATCAAATATAATTCTGGAAATTCAGACACATTGTCATTTACTGAATTGTCCTGGTAACTTTTATGATGGCCATGTACTTTAAACAAATGATTATCTTAGATGAATTATAAATGAGAGCCTCATTCAAGAATTCCCTTTTTCATGGCTGTCGTTTGTCCACCCTTCCTCCTGGTGGTGGAGAAGAAGCGGGGCAGAGTGGGAGGCGGAGGCCATCACAGCCTAGCACTTAGACCCTGGGCACACAGTCTCAGTGTGTGGTATTGAAAGGTAAAAAACAAGAGCCCTGACTCTGAGGGGTGCTGAAGTCAAAGCTCAGAAAGAAAATTTCCCTTTGGGTTCACCCATCCCTCTGTGTTCCTTCCCTGTGATTGATCCCTCCATCTACCCATTGCTTTAGTCCACTGGGTGTCAGCCCCATATCAAATCAGTTACCATGTCCTATTGATTCTACCTCTTTCATCTGTCCTTTCTTACTACAGCCTAACCCTCAGTTCATGCCAGAATTGTCTCTCCCCTGGATTACTATAAAGCCACCTACTTGGACGTCTTAGCTCCATCCACCTCTGCCCCTCCTCCCCTTCCCCAGCAGCATCTCTTGAACATACACATAATCCATTCTCCAGCCACTGATGTTCCTTACACGTGAGTCTCATCATGCCATGCCCTTTTTAGAATCTGCCTTTGAGTCTCCACCACCTTTAGGTCAGGTCTGAACGCATTAACATGATCCATGAGACCTGCATCGGTCTGGTCTCAGTTTACCTTTCCAGAAACATTTCTCACCCCGGAGACATATTTTAGTCAATACTGAAATACTTTCAGTTCAAGGTACCATGCTTGCCCTGGCTCCAGGCCTGGTCTTATGTGCAGTTCTCTTTATTTAAAACAAACGTGGAACCAGCTCTTCCTCTTCTCCTTCCTCATTCCCTTTTGCCGAGGTAAATCTTATTCTTCAGCTTTTCAGTTTAGACCTTCCTTTTTTCAGGAAGCCTTGCTGGACACCTATGAAAAACTTACGTTCCCTCAGCATTCTCAGTATTACTCCTATGGTCACACTTATCACTCTGTATTTTAAATGCCTGTGTATTCAAGTGGACCCTTCACATGGCAGTTAGCTCCCTGGGGGCAGGGGCTGAGGGTTTCTTGTTCACGGATATATCCATAGCACCTAGCACACTGTGTGGCTTATAGTCAGCCATTACTAAATACAGATAGGTGGATTTCATCCCAGATCACCGGCAAAGATAGATCAGGGAAAATAGGAAGGAAAGCAGGTATGGAGTCATACCAAGGGGATAGAAGGACCAGGAAAGCTGAGAGAGAGCAGCACTGAAGAGGAGAAAAGCAGGCAAGCTTGCCCTGTCCTACCATTTGTGAGGCCTCAGACAATAATACAAATTGAGGCCCACATATATCTAACTGTTATAAAGTTAAAAATCAAGCCACTAAACTGCTAAATGAAATATATTTTATCCTCCTACCTTTACAAATATATATTCATGAAAACCTGAGAAGACCAGGTATTATTTTAGAATTCCCAGATATGTCAAAGTTCTGTGCCAGAAGAAGGATGCACAAAGTGGCTCTGGAGTGTTGACACCACAGTCCCCATGGCCAAGCTCCATCTACGTTTCCTGAAAACAGCCATCCAGAGGCCACTCCTGGGGCCCACAGAGGTGTTGTCTATGTCAGGAAGTGGCTCCAGGGCCATTAGAGTGTGGACATATGGAATCCCAGGTGCCCAGAATGTGGCCTAGAAGGGGCAGTGGAAGAGCATAGACTCCATGTGGGCTGATCTCCTTGCCCTGCAGACTAGGGAGAAGCATGGCCAGAGAGGGTTGTGTCTGAGGCTGACATTGCAAGCAGGAGATGACCTGGATTTATTCTAGTGCACATACTCCTAGTGTCTATCTGTGAGGGTGTAGCATGGGCAAGGACTGTCTAATATTGTATTTTTAAAGCCCCATTCAAATATATAAACATACCTTAAAGGCTGTAGATACAAGACCATGTGACTCTCTGTTCTGTTGTATTCTGGGAAGCAGTTTAGTGCCTAAGAGCATAGTCTTTCAAGTTGAAACAGGGTTCTGAGTTGTGAGTTGGTTTGAATCCTGAGTTTTCCATTTACTGGCTGTGGAGCCCTGGACAGAATGCTTCATCTGCTGAGTAGAGGTAATAAAATCTTCCCCTAGGATTGTAGTGAAAGTACATGAGGTTAAAGTCTTTAAAGGCTTAGATCAAGTAAATGCTCAATAGATCACAGTGCTGTCATCATCATCATAATCACTGTCATTTTTACAGCTGTTATTTCTTCCTGTCTGTAACTGTTGAGATGACCTTGGGCAAGTCATGTAACCTCTCAGAACCTCAATTTCTTCATCCATAAAATGAGGTCTTTGGAGCAGAGGATAACTAAATTTCCATCCAGTTAAGATCAGGGACTTTTTGGAGTTCCTTCTTTTTCAGTTTACATTAAACCGGAAGTTGACCCCCAGGCTACATTGTAAATTGTTAACAGAAGTTATCTACTATGCATATAATATCACTATATATTCTATTTCAAGCAAACCTGATATTGAAAATGTGAATCTTTTGTAAAAACTGAAGAACTCTGGATTAAATGTACAGTTTATGAAGCAAGTACTTGTGCTTCATAGTAGAGTTCCTTTATTCACTGGCTCTTCTAGTACATTAAAAATTAAATTTGATTTACAAAAGACATTCAGTTTGCCTGCAACTTTTCAGGGACATATGCAGAGATTTTAAATCTCTTTGAATCACAGAATCCTTTGAGAATTGATTAAATCTGATTCCATTCTCCCAAAAAGGAGCATGGTTGCAAATATTTGCATATAATTTTTGGAGAGGGGGGGGTCCATGGATCCTAAGTTAAGAATCCCTGGCATAAAGCCAAAACAAGAACAAAGCCAGTGAAAATGGAATATGCCAAGGACATTGGAGACATTTTTGAAATTGGACCTCGAAACACCTGGCCCTTTCCAGGATGAGAGAAACAGAGAACTAACATTTATTGAAGGCATCCTCCATGGCAGACACTGTGCTAAGCATTTTATATGTGTTATGTTGTTCTTCCCTTTCCAAATCTAAACAAGACAGGTATTATTTCTGATGAGAAAACTGAGGTTCAGATAATAAGCAATTCTCCGAAGTCACATCGCTAGTAAATAGCAGAAACAAAATTTGAACTGGGGTCTGACTCTAAAGCTACTACGCCATGATAAAAGGCCCTAAATTCCTTCACATCTCTTTCCAAGCTCCCAAATTTTGTGAAAGAAAAGATCACAAAAATGCAGATTTCTCTTCCTTAGTGAACTTCTTACAAGGGAACTCCCTAAGCCAGCTTCACGTTGACAGCCAATTCTTCCCTCTCCTGTGTTCTGTGCTGGCTCATTGGAGCTGGGCTGACTTGCAGGAGTGCTGTTGAGAAGGGGTAGGGTCCGCAGAGAGCTGAGGGATGTGGCATTCTCTTGGCTGGCCCTGACTCAAAAGTTCTGATCCCCTACGTGCCCCAGTAAAGGTTTCAGCTGACATCTGTGTAAAAGAGTTGTCAGCTGAGGAGCAGAGAAGCAGCCTGTCAGACTCAGAATGTCCCACTTGCCAAGTCTCACATGAGAAAAGTGAAGACAGGCCCCATTTGGAAAAGAAGAGGTGCTCTGCAAGAGATTTATTACATAAGGGTCATGTTGCAAAACATATGCTGTGCTCAGTAGATGCAACTCCTCCTTGATTCATTCACATTTCACAAGATAGCTAATTAATCTCTTTAAAACAGAGGGAATGGGTGGCAGAATAAATGAAAGGCCTTATATGAAGGACAAAACAATCTGAGTCTTATTGGAATCCTGTCTTGGTCCTATAAGCTAGTATTGAACTTTCTTCATAAACAGCCTGATCCAGTACTATGCAGAAATCACTGAGGTTTGCACACTTACAGACTTTATATATCAAGGTGAGGTCTGTATCCTCATGTTCTAACCTGTCAAATTAGAACATTCTTGGTGGGTTGGAAATAACACTCACAAATCCATTTTTGGTTTCAAGTCATTTTAAGATATGCTATCTTATCACCTCAGACTTCACAATGTGTCCTAGAAAATCATGCTGTTTTCGCAGTGATATTAGAGGCACAGTGAGATGTGGTATTTGATTTAGATTCTCCTTATAATTTCCCACGTGATATAGAACTGCTTCATGAAATCACTTGCTGCTAAGCATTTCAGACCTTTATGTGGCAATAATGAGAAAAAACAACTACACTTGAAAATGTTCGGGAGTGAAGCATGCATATTTACAAGTAGCTGACATCTGATATGTAATTTTTCTTATATGCTATGTATGGTGCAAGAGATTTTCCTGTAGTGTAAAGGAGGTACCTTCTTCTTATATCAGCGAGGCAGCATAGCGTAGTGGTTTAAGTGTCAACTCTAGAGCCACACTATGTGGGTTTGAGTCCCAGCTGTGCTGCTTTTCTGCTTTGTGACCTTGAGCAACACACTTAAACTTTGTGTCTTGTTTTCTCACCTAGAAAATATAGATAATAGCAAGTTCCTCCCTTACTGAGTTAATTCGAAGATCGGGTGAATTAATATATGCATAATGTGCTTAAAACAGTGTTGCATATAATGTGTTATCTGTGTTAGCCATTGTTATACAAATGTGTAAATATGACCAATAAATTGTACTTTAAGTGTTAAAGGGGTCAAAAAATAAGTTAGCTTATCCTTAGTTTAGGATAAGGCTTTATGCCAAGTTTATTCTTATCTCTGTCTTGAGAAAGCTCTAACTAGGACGGCTACCATTCTTCTCTCTTATAGCAAGTGCGCATAGCAATCAGTGGGTCCCCTAGTTTCTGTGGACTGAGGATCCTTGTGTACCAATAAATGGAAACATGCACCAAATATTTGGTAGATTGAATAAATACCATGTCTCACACATACCCAATGTATTCTTGCCAAATGCATGTCAGCCCTACTGTATAATGAAATACAGGCAGACCTCGTTTTATTACACTTGGCTTTATTGTGCTTCACAGATATTGCATTTTTCACAAATTGAAGGTTTGTGTCGATGCCGTTTTTCCAACAGCATTTGCTTACTTCGTGTCTCTGTGTCACATTTTGGTACTTCTCACAGTATTTCAAACTTTTTCACTATTATTATATTTGTTATGATGATCTGTGATCAGTGATCTTTGATGTTACCACTGTGACTCATTGAAAGGCCCCGGTGATGGTTAGCATTTTTTGGAATAAATTATTTTTAATTAAGGTGTATACATTGTTTTTTAGACATAACTCTATTGCACACTTAATTGACTACAGTATAGTATAAACATAACTTTTATATGCGTTGGGAAACCAAAAAATTCTCTTTATTGAGATATTTGCTTTATTGTGGTAGTCTGGAACTGAACCTGCAATATATCTGACATATGCCTGTACCTTTATTTTAAATGTTACTGACTTCATAATAGTATTGCATATAATACTATGCCTATACACTCAATGAATACTAAGGGAAAAGTGTGGTAATAATATGTGAGGAGTCCTTCAAACCATTTGGTGCTTAAAAAGTGTCTTCATTTTGAATACTTGAAAAAGCTGGAGAAGTGTAGTCATTCATTCATTTAAGATATGTATTGAATGCCTGCCACAGGCCTGGCACTGTTCTAGAAGCTGGGAATACAGCACCTAGAATATAGTTGTTCTCATGGAGATTATATTCTAGTGAGAGACAATGAACCAGTAGACAAATAAGATGAGATAATTTTAGAGACATGAGTGGATAGAGTGAATAAAACAGAACAATGTAATAGAAGGAAGGCCTTGCTGAAGTCCTCAATGGTGTCTCTACTGCGCTGAGACACAACTGAATTGGGGGAAGAGAGTTCCACACTGAGAGAACAGCAAAGGCAAAAGCCTTGAGATAAGTATGAATTTGACATGTTTGGGAAAGGGAACAGAAGCTTAGATCTTGGGGGGGTGGTCAGGAGAGGTGATATAAGTTGAGGTTTTGGAAGTAAGCAGGGACTTAATCGTGTAGTAACTGTAGGCCGTGGTAAGGTGTTTGATTTTATTCAGAGTGCAGTGGGAAACGATTATGTGCTAGAGTAACATGATAAGATTTGTGTTTTTAAATATTTTGCTTTGCTGTCGTGTGGAGAACCAAGTATGGGGTGCCTAAGTTGTCTCAGAAAGATCTGTTAAGAGCCATTTGCTGTAGTCTAGATAGATGTTGATGGCCTGGACTAGAGTGGGGCAGTGACATACAGAGAAGCAGAAAGATTTGCAATATATGCTGGAGGTAGAAACAACAGGACTTGTTAATTGGATGTAGACGGTGAGTGAAAGGAGGAACCAGGGAATCACCTGCAGTCAGCTCTCCATATCCCGGGTTCCCCATCTGCGGACTCAACCAACCACTGCTCAAAAATATTCTAAAAACAAAATTCCTGAAAGTTCCCAAAAGCAAAACTTGAATTTGTTGTGAGCTGACAACTATTTACATAGCATTTACATTGTATTAGGTATTATAGGTAATCTAGAGTTGATTCGAAGTTTACGGGAGGGTGTGCATAGGTTATATGAGAGTACTACACCATTTTATAAAGGGGATTTGAGCACCCATGGGTTTTGGTATCAACGCAGGGGTTCTGGAACCAATCCCTGACAGATACCAAGGGACAACGGTATTTTCAGGTCTTACTAATGTCCTGTCTTCACAATGAAACTGTCTCCAGCCATTCTAGCCCCCGTTTGTCTCTCCTTTTGGTACCACAGTTGTTTTTTGAGCTCATAATCAGCTCCAGGTGCTTGGGACACATTAGTGAACAAAACAAAGATCCCTGCCCTTGTGGAAGTTATATTCTCTTCTGTACTACTTCTCCATCAGTGCCTGTAATTCACACTAAATTTTATGTGTCTTTGCATTAGTCTCTAATTATTTCAGATACATTATTTTTGTTCTCCAAATAGATGGTCAGCTTCTTAAGGACCAGGGACCCCAGTAATGTCTAGCTTAGTGCTGGCGGTTGCAAAAAGGAATAGTGAAAGTGTGTCTTTTTCATAGATAACTTCTTGTATATAGGCTTGCCTACTTTAAATAAGTAAATTTGTGAAAATCTAAAATTGCAATTCAGATAATTGGAAAGCCAATCATTTTTCCATTAGAAAGGGATTATTTACTCACTCAAGAGTTAATTTAAAATAAAGGATTCCCCTAATGAATGTAATTAAAAGTTTGTTAACAGGTCATTATGTATTTGTCAGGGGATACAGTAAAGGAACTGAAGCTAGAGTATCAGGGGCCACAGTCAATTTTAAATTATGCAAATTGAAGACAAAGAAGCTGAAATTTAGAGTTCTAAGTAAAAAAGAAAATAAGTTCTGATTTCTAAAAATTCAAACATGTAGACAGCTTTACAGAGAACTTCCATTTTCTAAATTTACAGTTCATAATTGACAATTATAAATTGTTTCTTTAACCAGATCACATTCATTCTGGCAATGAAAGGTAATCATTTGAATACACAAGAAAATTGGCTTTTGGTTATAGCTTTCTAAGTGTGTCTTAAGATATAAAGAAGAAAACAAAATTCATGGTTTTCTGCTTTGCAAGGAAGACTGAGCATCTTCATAAACACTCACAGGATATTGACTCCTTTTCAAGACTCCTTATAATAATGTTGGCATTGAAGTGCTATTGCTAGTGTAATGTTCTGTCTAACACATCTGTGGGTTAATTAAGCTTTTGAGGACTATCCCAGGAATTCAGTGACCATTTATAACTTTGTTTCTAGGAAAAATGCTTCTGAATTCTAGAATACTAACTTTAAACCCAAGGTTAGGAACACACCCCAATTATTAGGAATCCTCTTAAGCTTGTTTCTGTAATTCTCATAATCCATTTACTCTTTGAAGACCATCATAATTATCAATGGGAAAGAAAACCTTTAATCAGGTGGTATACAGCAGCACAGTTCTTATAATGAGAATGCATTGATTCTTATAATAATAATGCATTGATAGATGTTCCCTCTACCTCATTCATTCATTCAACACATTTATTGAGTGCTTATCTGGGCAAGGAACTAGGCAAACAGCAATAAATCAATTCTGGTCTCTAACCCAGAAGAGCTTACAGCTCCTTGGGGAAGAAGACACATATACAATAGAATGTCTTAAGTACCATTAGGGAGGTATAAATGAAATGTATTGCAGATTCAGAGGAGAGCAAGATTCTTTCTTCTGAAGGAAGTGGGAAGACTTCCTGGAAGAGAGAGCATTTAAAATGCCACTTGAAAATGGAGAGAATTTGAAAGGGGACAGTCAAAGAAGGGCATCCTGGGAAACATGACAGCGTAAACAAAGTGATAGAACTAAGAAAGTGTGTATGTACAAGAACAGGTCAGTGCTTCATGCAGTGAACATTTCTGGAGCAATTACTAGGTGTAAGGTACTGCCTAAGGAGCCAGGGACAGAAAAAAAACTAAGACTTGGTTTTTGCCCTTGAAGAATAATTCAGTTTAACATACCTTAGAAAGTGTGAGTAAGGAAATGGTTTTCAGTTAAATTTGAGGATGGTGATGCATGCTGAACTGAGGTGTTGGAATTGTATTCCGTGAAAGGCTTTGGTGATGATAATAATAATGCTTATTATTCACTAAGTCCTTCTATGTTCTTTGCACTTTAAGAATTTACATGGATTAGTTCCTTCTGGTCTCCTCATGAGATATGAGTACTGTTTTGTTCCTACTTGTCAGCTGAGAAAACTGGAGCTTAGCAAGTCAATTAATTCCTTTAATGTTGCCCAGCTGGTAAGTAGTAGAGTAGGGATTTGAACAGATGTATTGGATTTCAGAGCCCATAACTCACTGAGGGGAGCCATGGAAGACATTTGAATAGAAAAATGATTGACTTGAGCTATCCTTCTTAAGAATTCAGTTGACTACTGTGGGAATACAATGGTTAAAGGATTATGCTAGTGAACAGCTAATGAGAACCTAAATGGAGGTAATGGGTAATGGGTATAAAAAGGGGAAGGAGGTGAGAGAGGTCATAAAGATAACTAAATTGATTCAGGATTAGGGAAGAGGGAAAAGTCAAATACAGCTTCAAGTTTTAGAGTCTGTGGTGCCTGGAAGACTCATGGTGCCAGGCAGTGAAATAAAGACCACCAAAGGAGGAACATCTCTTGGGGAGGTAGCAGAGGGCTGGAATGACTAGTGTAATTTTGTACAAGTTGAAGTTGAGGTGCCAATGGGATACAGGTGTGAAGGGTCCAGCAGGTGGTTGGAAATAACAAAAGTTGAGCTTAGGAAAGAGGTGTTTCAGATATGGGATCATATATTACCATTGGTACAAGGGTCAAGGAAGACTGATAAAGGACTTCAAAGTCATAATTTTATTAGGCTAGAGAAATCAGAAGCCAAATCATAGGATTTGTGAAGTGAAGGGATAGTAAAAAAAAAAAAAAAAAGTGAAAAAGGAAGTGTAGGCTGCTCTAAAAGGAAATAAAAGTTAAGGGAAAAGAGAGTAGTTGGTAGACTAAGAGGCCAATAGGAATGAGGAAAGTCTTCTTTGTTTTCCCTAAGAATGGAATGACTAAAGATGGTGACTGATGGACTAAGATCTTGGAATTGGTGGGGCTGCATTAACTCAAGGGCACATGTGATAGGTTAGCCGGGTGAGGGATGCCTGGTGCCTCCTTCAGATTCATCCAGACTCTTCCAATCCTTTAGGTCACCACTCAAATGCCACCCCTCTGCTAATAAGCCTTTGTTTCTCCCATAGTTTTTCCCATAGAGGCTTAAATGTTCCTTATCCCTTTCTCCTATTGCTCTTAGTACATACATACATGGACCAGTGGTTCTCAAACATCAGAGTGCTTCAGATCACCTGGAGGGCTGGTTAAAACACAGATTGCTGGGTCCCACCCCCAGAGTTTGTGATTCTGTAGGTCTGGGATGGAGTCTGGGAATTTGCTTTGCTAACAAGTTCTTGGGTGATGCAGATGCTGCTGGTCTGGGGACCACACTTTGTATACTACTGAACTAAACTAAGGACCTATGAGAGGCACAAATCAAGGATTTGGGAGCTTTACGATGAACTAAGTGTGCCAGACCTGGAAATGTTCTAGAAAAAGACTCCAGGAATCAGGCATGATTTAAGTGCAAGCAAAAAAGAATGGAATATTTTGCCTAGCTCTGTGAAAGAAAAATACTTCAAAGGAGGCATCAACCTAATCCCTACTGAGCAAAGAGTTTTCTTTGGAGAGGTCTATCGTAGGTATAGATTTTTAAAAATAAAATAAAAAATAAAGTGAAAACCACGGCAGTGACTATAATTTTATTTTAATCATGAAGAACTAAGTATTACATGAGCAAGAAGTGCACAATTATTATTTGGGGGAAAATAAGTATAGAGCTCCCATACTGTGTTCCATTTAGAGTCCTATGTTGTTATTATTCATAACAACTGAGGCCTAGAGATATGTGCCATTTCTAAGAGCTGGTTTTATAATTACCATTTTGATTGCCACATCTAATTATTCCCTTAGGTTTACCTGCCCCTGATAGTTACCGTGCAAATCTGACTTAAGTAGATATACCAAATCTCTGAATTTGAGTGGGTTTAATTTGTTCTGTACATCATCACTAAGGTGTTGGCCATGGTTGACAAATATGCTCAAAGTTGCACAACCAAAGTGCAAAATCCTTCCCGACATTTGCAAACATCAGTCATTTTAAGTTTCATTCAGTCAAATGCCCCCTAAGCTAATACAACAGTGTCAGTGACAATCAGCTTAGAAGAAGCAAAACAACCATTTGGTCATAGCCACACTGTGTAACCTGGATATATCAGAAGCCTTATTCTGATCATATGGTCAGAGGCCACTAGATGGAGAGTGAAATTCGTTAGGTATAGGAATAAGTGTATCATTTTAGTTCCAAGCCTACATAACTGCTAATTTCACCATGGTAATTCTCCCATATAACTGAAATTAGATTTTTGAGTTGAAATGCATAAACATCCCTATTAATGTTACCAACATCAAATTATCTGCTTCAGTCTTTTTGAATTACATGTTGTGAATCTTTATTTAAAACCTAAAACTCCACAGAAAAGAAAACAAATTCTCTAGGTCTAATGGTATGCAAATAAATTACTTGGGACTAGCAGAATATAAATAAAGTTCACATTTTGAGAACATATTCCTTTTTTAAATAAAAACCAATTTCAAAATAAAGATTTCGTGGCCCACCTAGAAGAGAAAAAAACAATCCCCTTAAGTCTGAGTGATACTAAAAATTCCAAACTGTTATAATAAGTACATATTCTGAGAGAATTAAATTGCTTTGTTGGAAAGTAGAGGTGGGTGTCAGATTATTTGATTTCGTTTTTACCATGGCAAAGTGGTAGTTACTGAGTAGCTGGGAAATACTCAGAAAAATTACATGAAAGAAAGTTACTTGTCAGTCTTTTAGGATATATTTGGTTCAGTGTCGTCAGAAGGTAGTCTGCCCTCTCCCTGGAATCAAGTTGCAAACGCTATCCTCAGTAGTAATTAGAGCTAAGCGGCAATTACAGAACGTATGATTTGTTCAGACGCACTGCCTGTCGGCTGTTTCCTAGCACCACATTTCACAGGAGCACCAGGTTGAAATGATGGAATTATTTATCTCTCAATGTACTGCCTCGTACAGTGTTCAAATGCAGAAGTGAACGTGGATTGTAATCTTAAAAACCAAGGTAAGCATTGCTGGCCGATCAGCTTTTACACCTCAGGGAACTCTTTCATGAAGTATATGACAAAAATGTAAAACAGTTAAAATCAATTCTAGAAAAGGGAAAAAGTATCTGAGTTAGAGCAAATAGAATTTTGCTAATTTCGTGACTCCCCTGCCCAAGATCACCTTGGTTTTTCTAACTTGTTTTTATTTAAATTGTAGTACTGGGTCACTTTGCTAAGTATAATAAAGATGTGACAGACTTCCCACATTTCCTTTGTCTTTATGAAGTACAGTTCCTTTTTGTTTTGATGTTTGTCTCACATTTTTACTAGGTAAAAATAAGATTTATGTTTAATCCAAGTATGTTAGAACCCTCTCTCTCTTTTCTATTCTCTTCAGGAAGTATATTTAAGCGGATGATTGTACATGCTCAAGAATTCACATTCAGACTGACAGAACAGTGGCTGGTAGCCTGTAATAAAATTGAGTGACATGGGTGATTTATACTCTTGTCACATGATATTTATGATAGGCACATTTCAAGCTTTTAATGTTCCATCTAGTTCAAATCAAAACTCAATGGCTTCATGTTTATTTAGACCTTTAGGCATAGAAATCTCTCTGGAAACCAGGTAAGTTTAGCTTCTCGAGAGGGAGTATTGTCTGTCATGAGGATAGATGTATTTTGTATGTATACAATAGATATTTGTGAGATTATTTTTATTTTAATATTATCACTTCAGTTCTCCCCACCTAAAAAATCCTTTTTCTTTCAATTTTGCCATTTTTAAACGTGAATAAATATTACTGTTAGAAACTCTTGGCAGTAGGAAGAGGTTTTTATCTCATTGTCCCCAGTGAGATTTCAGGTGGTTTGGGAAATACTGAAAAAGCATCAGCTTCTTTCATTCTGCCTCATTTGTGGATTAGGGGTGTAAACACTCAGGGTTCAGTAGACTCTTACAAAAAATGAGTACATTAAGGCCAGTGTGCATTAATGTTTCCAAGGTCCTAGAGACACTGTACTGTGGGACCTCTTAGCAGACACGCTGTTGCTCTGTGTTGTTATCCCTATTAGGCTAGTACCTGATTTTGGAAGAAATTTTTTTCTAGCCCTGAGTCCCTAATTGGCTTCATTTTGTATATTTGCTTTGTCATGGAATTATTTATCCCTGAGCATCGTTTTTTCATCAGCAAAACATGGGATGATCGTAAGCCATGTAACAGTTTGGAAGTCTACTTAATATACGTAAAATCACCTGTGCTCCTCAATGAAAAGTTATAGTATTTGTATAACCCAGGGCACTGATGATGAATTTCTATAAAAATATACCATGAAATTCTATGGTGGATTTAAGTTCTTAACTTGCCCCATTCTGTCATGCGGGTGGCAGGCACTATCATGTAAGCACATGTGAAACAATCCTCAGTTGTTGCAACTGACCTGACGGCTTGAGACATAACTGGAGATACGGCCTTAATTTAATTGTGTTTTCTTGTTATGGGGACAAACTCATCCTGATATTAGCAAAATCTTGCTATTAATCTTCTGATTTATAGAAGCAAATATTGAAAATGAAATTAATACAATATAGCTGCAAAACAAGGCAAATGACAAATTTTAAGAGTGCTTTCTAGTTCCCCAGCAGTATTGTGGTGAGAGACAGAGACGAAGAGATGAGAGAGACAGACAGGCACATACACATACAGAGACAGAGACAGAAAATGCCAGAGACATCAGAGAGCTAAGAGAGATGAGAGAGGCAGAAAAGAGAAACAGGTGGGATGCGGGAGACTAGGGACACGGAGTGGGATAAGAGAGAGAGAGAGAGGAAGTAGGTGTTAGAGAAAAAAAGAGACGCAAGTCAATCAGAGTTTGAAAATAGAGATTGTGCAATTTGAGAACTTTGGATTCTTTTTGCATTTTCTTTAACTGAAATTTCAACACACTTTGTCATATTAAATGCGTTGACCACCAGGTCCACTTTTATGAATGTTTGCTTTCCATTTGTGTCCTTTAAAGCAAAGGGAGCTTAAAAGGCTGTTTGAAGTTCAGAAGAGACCAAGAGTGAAAACAAATGTTCTTCTAAAAGAAAATATTTCCATTCCTTTGTTGCCTTAGAAAGCAAATCATTGAAAAGGAAAATGATGAGTGCTGTGATTAAATTCTCTACTTTCCATGCGGCTCCTTATTAAAAAATCATTATGTCTTTGACTTTTGGTGTTCACAGGGGGAGTGAGAAGGAGTCATTTGGGAAGCCAAAAAGAAATTCCAAAGAATAAAAACGTTATAAAGGTACAAGAATAAACATGATACACAGGGACAGGCACAATAATTTATGATGAATCACTTCCAATGCAGAAAATCCTTGGGCATTCACCAGAGGGCCTTATCTGATGCTGTTTTGCATATCACTGGTGCCCCAGAAGCTGCCTGCATGACTGAAGCAAGTAGCATTTATTTCTAGGATGTCAGGACAGTGGCAGAGTTCCAAGAAACCAGGCCAGGGATTGGCCATTCTGTTTAATACCCACTAAAGACCCTTTGGAGTGCAAGCATCCCCAGGTCACAAGACTCTCCGTGTTTCTCAGGATAAGGGTGTCTCCCAGTTGCCCAGCTCCTTTGTTTGAAGGACTTAGATGCCCTGCTTAATTAGGTTGTTCCTACTGATACAGTTTTTGCTCTGGTCTACTTCATTCTATACAGATTTCTGCCAAACAATTGAAGATGAAAAAGAAGAAAATCATTTTAGGAGTGAGATGGTAGGAAATTCCAAATAAGGCATTGGTGCCAATTCTACTCCACTTGGCAAAATTCAGCCAAACTTACACCACTCTTCCTTTCCTCTCCAAATCCGCCTCATCCTTTTCCCCATTCTAACCCCACTGTCTCCCCATTACCCACAATTTCTGCTCACCCTATCCCTCGCATGGCCAGATTCATCACCCCATACCAGGTTTCCACAGGGATGGAATGGTGGCTTTCATGCTGCTTACACAGCAGCCCTGGCTGCCAGGTGGGAGCCATCTCTACTGCTCCTGGATAAAAATGGCTTCTTGGCTGATAGAGGACCAAGAGTGGCCTCGTCTATGACAGTCACTATGTAATCATTATAATACTCCACTAGGATTTTTTCTGAATTCTCTATGGTGCATTATAATTATGGTGGTCATGAGATATGCATGCAAAAAGGGAAAAGGATTTTAACACAGTTTTTACTCTTCTCTTTATTCCCATTTTGTGTTTTCTAGGAGCCTATTACTTTTTTAAAAAATTTTTTTAACATGGACAACAGCTTTTGAATAGCTTTGAAATGTCTGGTTAATATTTAAGCTAAGGAAACCTCTTTTCTCTACCAAGGTGGGAGTAGAGAACACTGGCAGAGCAAATATTAACTTTGTTTCTTTAAATTGGGGGAGTTTCTGGGAGAAAAATATCTTTTTAAAAGGACCGTTAAGTAAACCAGTATTCTTCTTTTCTTTCCCCATCTTTGGTTCTTAAATGTAAACCGCCTAGACACTGAATGCAAAACTGAAATTCTCTGAAACTAGGGGGCAAAACATTTGGTGTCCCGGAGCTAGAATTTATAGCAGCAGCTGGGTGTGCTGACCTCCTGAGTTGTTGTATGCAGCCCCTGCAGTCTGGCCCTTCCTGTGAGCTGTCCCCGTAAGGCCCTGCTTCTTCGATCTGTTCCAGTAGAAGGTCAGTTGCCATTGCTTGGAAAAATGTGTCTTTTCAGATACCATTTTTGTTGCACTTCTGATAGAACTTTGGTATGAAAGCCACCAACAGAAATGTGTGTACCTCCTCCTGTGAAGCTATTTTGATCCAAACAGTATGGTTAAAAGCATAGTTTGAATGAATTTTGGTTCTCTCTTTTTCTCCCCATTGGGAATACTAAAATAATTATTTAAAATTAGGTGTTGTAATCAATCAGCTGCTGCTCTTTAAAAGGGAAAGAATGTTGGCTCTTGGCCACATTAGATTTTCTCTTTCATTTAATTTCTTCCAGTATTCATATTAATAAAACCATTAAAATTAAAATCTCATTTAAAAATGAGTACTTCTAAATTTCAGTCTATATACAAAAAGAAAACAGACTAAATACTAATCTACTTAAATTTTTAAAGAAGATAAAGACTTCAATATATGATTCTTGTACATCTTTGATTGTACAGACAAGTGTTTGAAATAGTGTCTCTGGGCAATGAGCTCTAAACTTGATTCCTACCATCAGTCAGGTACCATGCTGGATTAAGTTCTCCTAATCCCATTTTTCTCACATAAGATGAAGGGTGAATTCCTAAATTATGTTTACTGCTAAAATTTTATGAACTATAGTTCCTCTAGAAATATTCAGCAGTTTGAGAAACATAGTTGTCTTTCCTAGGAAAGTCTGTAGTTTTAGGAAGGTTTCTAAAATAAGTCATACTGCCATTATGTCCCTAGCATGCTGTAAAGGGAGAGCAAAGAGTTCCTCAGAAACCAAAAGAGGCGTCAGATTTCAAGAAAGCATCTTGACGCCATAGACAGGAGTCACTGGGCAAATGTAGCTCAGGACCATCTCCCTACGTCGTTTTGCCAGAAAATTTCGTCAGGCTCCTGACCTCCCAATCCAGTCTCGACCTCAGACAATTTTAGTAAAGCCCTGTCTGGAGATAATTTTGGCTTCTCTAAAGACTTAGTAATTTAGGAACTAAGCACATGACATTCCCTTTTGATAAGTTAGGTGTATTAAAAACTATTTCAAAAAACTTGACAAAGCATTTGTCAGAACTCTGTTTTCTCTTCTTTGAGTTTCCTTCTTTTCACGGTCATGCTTAATAATACTGGGTTACAAGTGAAAAAAACTGTAACAGAGAAAAAATTATTTAAATTCAGCTTAAAGAAGACAATTGGTTCTTAAGACTTTTTTGTGAACCAATTATCTTCTTTACTTAAATTCTGAAATTCTCAGATTTCTCAATGCTGCTTTAAAAAAGGATTGCAGCTAATGAAGTATGTCACATGTTTAATCAAACTGTATTTTGTGCTCTATAGTAAATAAATCTTACCCATTTTTTCAACATTTAAATATAAGAAACAGTGCATGGACAAAATATTCAGATATAAATTAACCACCACTGGGCTATATGTATTCTATTGCTATACATCCAAAAAGTCATTCATTGCCTCTTAGTGAAAGATTCATCAATTTGTGTAAAAGCTGGCATATTACTACTAACCCAAAGGACATTGCGGCTTAAATCATGATGTGGCTTCACTGCTGTTTTTGATGCAGCACTTCATTATTGCTTATAAACTTCAGGGTGGTACTCAGAAGAATTTATTTTTAAAGTCAACATTCTGCCAGAATGCTGCTGCTGTTGGAGCACTTTGGAGGGAACCCTGAACTGCCCCAAGGGAGATTCAGGCACAAAACTGCCAATTGTTAAGATTTTACAGACTCAGAGTTCTAGATATACTTTTTTCTCTTTGGCATCCCTGGATTCTATGTCAGTCTCCTCTAGCCACTTATGAAATGCATCAAGGAAATATCAGCATTAAAGGGAACTTTTATTTTCTCACAAATCATTTTGAGCAAAATCAAGCTGGCAGTAGAAAAAAGAACTTAAGAAAACATATTTATCTTAAAATTACGCAAACTTGAGAGTATTTCAAGATGTTCTTCTTGTTGAGGAATTTTGCCTCTATGTGTCAAAGTAGTTTACTAAAGTTAATAACATTAAATATATCACTTTTAAAAAATTTCTATTGAAATGTAACATACAGAAAAGTGCACATAAATGTACAGTTGAATGAAGGTATACAAACATACACACCTGTGAAACTAGCACTAAGATCTAATAAAAGAACATTTCCAATATCCTAGAAGTCCTTTTCATGCTCCCTTCCAGTCACTGCACCCTAACCTCATCCTACCCTTCCTACAAAAATCACCATAATCCTAACTAACAGCATAGATTAGTTTTGCCTGATTGTGTACTTTAAATAAATGGTATCATACAGCATGTTGATGTATGTTCCTTTATTTTAGTTATTTTTCTCAACATTACAAGGTTTATTCGTTGTTTCACGTCACCATATACCATTTTTTCTTATTGCTATATTCCATTATGTGAATGTCAAGTTGTGTGGAGATACCAGAATTATTCTTTCTATTGTTGATTAGTTAATTGGCCAATTTTCAATTTGGGGCTATTATGTATAGTATTGCTATGAACTTTCTCATACAGATCATTTCTGTTAGCTATATACTTGGAAGTAGAATTGCTGAGTCATAGAGTAAGTGTATATTCAGTTTTAGTAGACATTGCTAAATCATTTTTCAACGTAGTTATAACAATTTACACTTCAGATAAGAGCGCTGGTTGCTCCATATCCATGTCAGCACTTGGTAATCTCTGTCTTTCTTCATTGTAACCATTCTTGTGGGTATGTAGCAATATCTCTTAGTTTAATGCATATCCCTAATGACCAATGAAGTTAGGTGCTTTTTCATATGTTTACAGGCCATTTTAGTATCTACTTTTGTGAAGTGTCCATTCAAGTCTTTTGCCCAATTTTCCTACTGTGTTGTCTTTGTCTTACTGATCTGTAGGATTTCTTTATCCTAGATTCAAGTCCTTTGTCAAAATACATATATTGTGAATATCATCTCATACTCTTTGGATGGCCTTTTCATTCCCTTGATCGTGTCTTATCCTTACATTCGTATTCTTAATAGAGTATATTTGTCATTTTTTTCTTTTATGATTAGCACTTTTTGCTTCCCATTTAAGAAACCTTTGCTTACTCCAAGGTCACAAAGATGTTCTGCTTTTCTCTTTATTGTTTACCTTCTGATCCAGAAACACTAAGAACTCCTGAGTGCCTGAACAAGTTTTAAATTTTAATACATTCCATATTTCTATGCTTTTTGCTTATGCAGTTCCCTTCACCATTCTCCCATACCCACCTCTCAAAATACTAACCATTCCTCAGTCTTGTCTTAAGAGATAGTTCACCTATGGAAATATTTATGAACCCAGCTCCTAACCAGATCTAATTTCTTTCTCTCTTGAACTTCCTTAAAATTTTGTTGATAATATATGACCACTGACATATCCTGCCTTTTATAAGTATTAATGGATTTAACTATTTATGCTCTCCAGGGATATGGCATAGTGTCACAGGGGTAGGAATAGTTCATAACTACAGTAACGGAAACTTAATGAACACTTGCTAGGTGTCAGGCACAGGGTTAAGTACTTTGTATAGAAAAATCTCAGTTCTCCTACCAGTCCTATAATGCAGGTCCTCGTATTTTCCCCAATTTATAGAAAAGAAAATAGAGGTATATAGAAGTAAAATCATTTGTCTAAGGTCATACAACAAGAAAGTGGTGGACCTGAAAGTCATCTGCTTTCTCCGGAATTGGTGCTTTTAATGTGTATAAGACAGCAGCCTGAAGGACATGCCATAGTATCATGGTTATCCCAGACCTCTATGAAAATAAAAAGGATTGATTCATTCTCAAATTGAGGGTAGAAATTATATCTGCCTAGACATTCACAGTACCCATTACTAAATTAAAAGCTCCAAGAGGTTTTGCAGAAAAAAAACCATTTCAAACTTCCATGAAACCAACATTTTCTATATGTATTTGATGATAGAATCTTTTTCACATAACAACTTTATAAATAGCCTACTTTTTGGAATGATTGCATGAGCTTTAGAGTCAAAGAAACAGGAGTTTGGACCCAGACCCTACCATATATTGTGATCTTAATCTCTCCAAGCCTTACCTTTCTCAACTGTAAAATGGGAATAATAATACAAACCTCATAGAATTGTGTTATAATTTAATAAAATAAGGGACACAAATCACTTAGTACAGTACCTGGCATAGAGTAGAATCTCACTAAATGGTAGTTTTTATTTTCTTATCTTCTCTTAGTAAGTAAAATAAATTCTATCTGACTCAGTTTATACTCCCTGTAACTGTCAGCACTGTGCCTTGTACAGTTGGTCCCCCATAAGTGTTTACTGAATTAAATAATACTATTATTTGGGGAAGGTTATTTTTAGATAAATATATTCTTATAGAGCATTAAAAAAATCTTATATATTTTAGTTATCTCAGCATC
This sequence comes from Eubalaena glacialis, assembly GCF_028564815.1. Taxonomy (NCBI): domain Eukaryota; kingdom Metazoa; phylum Chordata; class Mammalia; order Artiodactyla; family Balaenidae; genus Eubalaena; species Eubalaena glacialis. The sequence continues at coordinate 186,362,150 of NC_083716.1, read as the reverse complement.
AATACTACATTAAGCTCAAATGAAAGTTTTAACAAATTCCCAGATGCAAAGGAGATCCAACATTTTAAATCTCTTAGTTTGATGGTAAAATGCTTCTGTCTACAGCTAGAGAATGTGTGTATGTAATTGAGGTATTTTCAGATATTCAATTTGGTTACCATGGCATAGTAGTAAAAAGCAGAATTAAGTAGTCAGATTGCCTGGGTTTGAATCCTGACTCCTCCTTGTACAAACTGTATGAAATTGGACTTAACCTCTTGGTGCCTCAGTTTGTCATCTATAAAACGGGGCTAGTAATAGTACCTTGTTCATTGGGTTATTATAAGTATATTTGTATATGTACTTGTACATATACTCATTTAATATACAGAAATGAGTATATACTTAATAGGTAATATTAACATATAAATGATATATGATAAAAATGATATAAATATATAAATGAGTATATATGGATATGTTATATATGTGTATGCATATGTAATGTGCTTAGGGTAGCGCCTGGTATATGCACTATAAAAATGTTATCTCTGTTATTATGTTGTGTGGCCTTTTCAGAAGCACAACCCTTTATCAGTCACATAAACTATTCACCTTTCTCCCACACTTCTCTTGTTTTTCTCACACGGCAGACTGATAAAAATGGAAATAGTGAGGGAAGGGGTGGAGGAGCTGCTGGTTGGTGACTGGTAAGAGGGAAAGTTACTCCGTATAAGGCGCAACAAAGCTGGAAAAGCAATAAAAAGAGAAATCTGAGATTAGTGGAAAATCTGAAATGCCACTCATTTTAATTTCTTTAAAGAAATCTTTGGGAGTTCTATAATCAACATTGTCTCTGCCTAATAGATTTTTATAGTATGTGAAGTTTTTTATTTCAGTACTCACTAAGGCAAACATACATAATAATGGCATTGGAAGAAACTCCTGCTGCAGGATATATTGTAGACTGTATGCACATTTGATCTCATTCCGTAAATGCTTCTCCATGCAGATTTTCTGTGACTTTGGCGTACTCTCCTTTCTAAGAATGAGATGTTTTGTTTGTTTGTGTTTTGGTACGTAAAGAAAGCCTCAAAGTTATAACCTAAGTAGACCTTCAGAGGTCTATTTCTTAGGGTCAAGACTACGGCAATCATTTCAACTGTCACCTGGTCCTCAATTGAGGTTTTATTGTGCTGGATTATGACATAATCCACTGACATAGTAAGGCACCTATTATGTTACAGAGGCAGTTGGCTGAAATAATAGTTTTCTTTATGACCATAGTGGTGAGTTGCCCTTCACATATTGTTGGTTTTATAGCTGTAGATGAATACAACTTGGATTTTACCATCAAAATGAAATTTATGGAAGAAGGTTAATTGCATGCTTATGGGAGAATATACGGATGTGTGGAATTTCCATAATGAGAGTCGTGACTGTTAGATCTTTGGGGTATGCATGTTTGTACATGTGTGTTTAATTTTAGTACAGGGAGTTTGATAAATATATATACATTAACTGATATAAAAAGCCTTATTTTCAAATAAGGTGGAGACCTATTATGACTCAATTTATTATGACATATACAAGATTATATCCTATGCTTTGAAACAGAAATACATATAGGAAGTATTTTACGTAATATTGCCAAATCCTTGGTACAAACGACAGAGGGTTGGCTCTGTTCTACGAGAAAAGCAATGTAATGGGAACATTATACCACCCTTTGTGTTGAAATACCTACTCATTATATTTTCAATCTTCTTTTTCCTCAGTCCTTGAGTTTTAGAGAAATTAAGCATTTTCTTTCAGGGTGCAATGCATTTTGGCCCAATTTCTGCTTGTATCTCCCACTGACTTTTGGGCATCCCGAGGTGAGGAGAAATGTTCCCCAGCAGCAACAGCAGCAGCAAAATCTGGAAAAGGTGACAGGGATCAAAGCCCAAACTAACCTGTGCAAAAAGTGCAGTTTATTCCCACCCATTTTCCACTTGCAAAAATGTCCTTTGAAGCAATCCGTTTTGGTGAAGTGATATTAAAAAGCAGGTTTTAAAAGTGAAAACAGCAAGGTTGAGGTGAGGGAATTGATGAAAGTATAGTTTATATATATATATTTTTTAACATCTTTACTGGAGTATACTTGCTTTACAATGGTGTGTTAGTTTCTGCTGTATAACAAAGTGAATCAGCTATACATATACATATATCACCATACCCCTCCCTCTTGCGTGTCCCTCCCACCCTCCCTATCCCACCCCTCTAGGTGGTCACAAAGCACCAAGCAGATCTCCCTGTGCTATGCAGCTCCTTCCCACTACCTGTCTGTTTTACATTTGGTAGTATATATAAGTCCATGCCACTCTCTCACTTCATCCCAGCATACCCTTCCTGCTCCCCATGTCCTCAAGTCTATTCTCTACGTCTGCGTCTTTATTCCTGTCCTGCTCTTAGGTAATTCATAACCTTTTTTTTTTTTTTTAGATTCCATATATATGTGTTAGCATACGGTATTTGTTTTTCTCTTTCTGACTTACTTCACTCTGTATGACAGACTCTAGGTCCATCCACCTCACTACAAATAACTCAATTTCATTTCTTTTTATGGCTGAGTAATATTCCATTGTATATATGTGCCACATCTTCCTTATCCATTCATCAGTCAATGGACGCTTAGGTTGCTTCCATATCCTGGCTATTGTAAATAGAGCTGCAATGAACATTGTGGTACATGACTCTTTTTGAATTATGGTTTTCTCAGAGTATATGCCCAGTAGTGGGATTGCTGGGTTGTATGGTAGTTCTATTTTTAGTTTTTTAAGGAACCTCCATACTGTTCTCCATAGTGGCTGTATCACTTTACATTCCCACCAGCAGTGCAAGAGGGTTCCCTTTTCTCCACACCCTCTCCAGCATTTATTGTTTGTAGATTTTTTTGATGATGGTCATTCTGACCAGTGTGAGGTGATACCTCATTGTAGTTTTCATTTGCATTTCTCTAATGATTAGTGATGTTGAGCATCCTTTCATGTGTTTGTTGGCAATCTGTATATCTTCTTTGGATAAATGTCTATTTAGGTCTTCTACCAGTTTTTGGATTGGGTTGTTTGTTTCTTTGATATTGAGCTGCATGAGCTGCTTGTATATTTTGGAGATTAATCCTTTGTCTGTTGCTTCATTTGCAAATATTTTCTCCCATTCTGAGTGTTGTCTTTTCATCTTGTTTATGGTTTCCTTTGCTGTACAAAAGCTTTGAAGTTTCATTAGGTCCCATTTGTTTATTTTTGTTTTTATTTTCGTTTCTCTAGGAGGTGGGTCAAAAAGGATCTTGCTGTGATTTATGCCATATGGTTCAGAGTGTTCTGCCTATGGTTTCCTCTACGAGTTTTATAGTGTCAGGCTTTACATTTAGGTCTTTAATCCATTTTGAGTTTATTTTTGTGTATGGTGTTAGGGAGTGTTCTAATTTCATTCTTTTACATATAGCTGTCCAGTTTTCCCACCACCACTTATTGAAGAGGCTATCTTTTCTCCACTGTAGATTCTTGCCTCCTTTATTAAACATAAGGTGACCATATGTGTGTGGGTTTATCTCTGGGCTTTCTATCCTGTTCCATTGATCTATATTTCTGTTTTTCTGCCAGTACCATTACTGTCTTGATTACTGTAGCTTTGTAGTATAGTCTGAAGTCAGGAAGCTTGATTCCTCCAGCTCCGTTTTTCTTTCTCAAGATTGCTTTGGCTATTCGGGGTCTTTTGTGTTTCCATATAAATTTTAAGATTTTTTGTCCTAGTTCTGTGAAAAATGCCATTGGTAGTTTAATAGAGATTGCATTGAATCTGTAGATTGCTTTGGGTAGTATAGTCCTTTACACAATGTTGATTCTTCCAATCCAAGAACATGGTATATCTCTCCATCTGTTTGTATCATCTTTAATTTCTTTCATCAGTGTCTTATAGTTTTCTGCATACAGGTCTTTTGTCTCCTTAGGTAGGTTTTTTCCTAGGTATTTTATTCTTTTTGTTGCAACGGTAAATGGGAGTATTTCCTTAATTTCTCTCTCAGATTTTTCATCATTAGTGTGTAGGAATGCAAGAGATTTCTGTGCATTAATTTTGTATACTGCTACTTTACCAAATTCATTGATTAGCTCTAGTAGTTTTCTGGTAGAGTCGTTAACATTCTCTATGTATAGTATCATGTCATCTGCAAACAGTGACAGCATTACTTCTTCTTTTCTGATTTGGATTCCTTTTATTTATTTTTCTTCTCTGATTGCTGTGGCTAAAACTTCCAAAACTATGTTGAATAATAGTGGTGAGAGTGGGCAACCTTGTCTTGTTCCTGATCTTATTGGAAATGGTTTCAGTTTTTCACCATTGAGAACAGTGTTGGCTGTGGGTTTGCCATATGTGGCCTTTATTATGTTGAGGTAAGTTCCCTCTATGCCTACTTTCTGGAGGGTTTTTATCATAAATGGGTGTTGAATTTTGTCAAAAGCTTTTTCTGCATCTATTGAGATGATCATATGGTGTTTCTCCTTCAATTTGTTTGTTTGTTTGTTTTTTTAAACATCTTTATTGAAGTATAATTGCTTTACAATGGTGTGTTAGCTTCTGCTTTATAACAAAGTGAATCAGTTATACATATACATATGTTCCCGTATCTCTTCCCTCTTGCATCTCCCTCCCTCCCACCCTCCCTATCCCACCCCTCTAGGTGGTCACAAAGCACCAAGCTGATCTCCCTGTGCTATGCGGCTGCTTCCCACTAGCTATCTATTTTACATTTGGTAGTGTATATATGTCCATGACACTCTCTCACCCTGTCACATCTCACCCCTTCCCCTCCCCATATCCTCAAGTCCATTCTCTAGTAGGTCTGTGTCTTTATTCCCATCTTGCCACTAGGTTCTTCATGACCTTTTTTTTTTTTTTTTCCTTAGATTCCATATATATGTGTTAGCATACTGTATTTCTTTTTCTCTTTCTGACTTACTTCACTCTGTATGACAGACTCTAACTCCATCCACCTCATTACAAACACCTCCATTTCATTTCTTTTTATGGCTGAGTAATATTCCATTGTATATATGTGCCACATCTTCTTTATCCATTCATCCGATGATGGACACCTAGGTTGCTTCCATGTCCTGGCTATTGTAAACAGAGCTGCAATGAATATTTTGGTACATGACTCTTTCTGAATTATGGTTTTCTCAGGGTATATGCCCAGTAGTGGGATTGCTGGGTCGTATGGTAGTTCTATTTTTAGTTTTTTAAGGAACCTCCATACTGTTCTCCATAGTGGCTGTATCAATTTACATTCCCACCAACAGTGCAAGAGTGTTCCCTTTTCTCCACACCCTCTCCAGCATTTATTGTTTCTAGATTTTTTGATGATGGCCATTCTGACCGGTGTGAGATGATACCTCATTGTAGTTTTGATTTGCATTTCTCTAATGATTAATGATGTTGAGCATTCTTTCATGTGTCTGTTGGCAATCTGTATATCTTCCTTGGAGAAATGTCTATTTAGCTCTTCTGCCCATTTTTGGATTGGGTTGTTTGTTTTTTTGTTATTGAGCTGCATGAGCTGCTTGTAAATCTTGGAGATTAATCCTTTGTCAGTTGCTTCATTTGCAAATATTTTCTCCCATTCTGAGGGTTGTCTTTTGGTCTTATTTATGGTTTCCTTTGCTGTGCAAAAGCTTTTCAGTTTCATTAGGTCCCATTTGTTTATTTGTGTTTTTATTTCCATTTCTCTAGGACCTGGGTCAAAAAGGATCTTGCTGTGATTTATGTCATAGAGTGTTCTGCCTATGTTTTCCTCTAAGAGTTTGATAGTGTCTGGCCTTACACTTAGGTCTTTAATCCATTTTGAGTTTATTTTTGTGTATGGTGTCAGGGAGTGTTCTAATTTCATACTTTTACATGTACCTGTCCAATTTTCCCAGCACCACTTATTGAAGAGGCTGTCTTTTCTCCACTGTATATGCTTGCCTCCTTTATCAAAGATAAGGTGACCATATGTGCGTGGGCTTATCTCTGGGCTTTCTATCCTGTTCCATTGATCTATATTTCTGTTTTTGTGCCAGTACCAAACTGTCTTGATTACTGTAGCTTTGTAATATAGTCTGAAGTCAGCGAGCCTGATTCCTCCAGCTCCATTTTTCGTTCTCAAGATTGCTTTGGCTATTCGGGGTCTTTTGTGTTTCCATACAAATTGTGAAATTTTTTGTTCTAGTTCTGGGAAAAATGCCAGTGGTAGTTTGATAGGGATTGCATTGAATCTGTAGATTGCTTTGGGTAGCAGAGTCATTTTCACAATGTTGATTCTTCCAATCCAAGAACATGGTATATCTCTCCATCTATTTGTATCATCTTTAATTTCTTTCATCAGTGTCCTATAATTTTCTGCATACAGGTCTTTTGTCTCCTTAGGTAGGTTTATTCCTAGATATTTTATTCTTTTTGTTACAATGGTAAACGGGAGTGTTTTCTTAATTTCACTTTCAGATTTTTCATCATTAGTATACAGGAATGCAAGAGATTTCTGTGCATTAATTTTGTATCCTGCTACTTTACCAAATTCATTGATTAGCTCTAGTAGTTTTCTGGTAGCATCTTTTGGATTCTCTATGTATAGTATCATGTCATCTGCAAACAGTGACAGCTTTACTTCTTCTTTTCCTATTTGGATTCCTTTTATTTCTTTTTCTTCTCTGATTGCTGTGGCTAACACTTCCAAAACTATGTTGAATAATAGTGGTGAGAGTGGGCAACCTTGTCTTGTTCCTGATCTTAGTGGAAATGGTTTCAGTTTTTCACCATTGAGGACAATGTTGGCTGTGGGTTTGTCATATACGGCCTTTATTATGTTGAGGAAAGTTCCCTCTATGCCTACTTTCTGCAGGACTTTTATCATAAATGGGTGTTGAATTTTGTCGAAAGCTTTCTCTGCATCTATTGAGATGATCATATGGTTTTTCTCCTTCAATTTGTTAATATGATGTATCACGTTGATTGATTTGCGTATATTGAAGAATCCTTGCATTCCTGGAATAAACCCCACTTGATCATGGTGTATAATCCTTTTAATGTGCTCTTGGATTCTGTTTGCTAGTATTTTGTTGAGGATTTTTGCATCTATGTTCATCAGTGATATTGGCCTGTCGTTTTCTTTCTTTGTGACATCTTTGTCTGGTTTTGGTATCAGGGTGATGGTGGCCTCGTAGAATGAGTTGGGGAGTGTTCCTCCCTCTGCAATATTTTGGAAGAGTTTGAGAAGGATAGGTGTTAGCTCTTCTCTAAATGTTTGCTAGAATTCACCTGTGAAGCCATCTGGTCCTGGGCTTTTGTGTGTTGGAAGATTTTTAATCACAGTTTCAATTTCAGTGCTTGTGATTGGTCTGTTCATATTTTCTATTTCTTCCTGGTTCAGTCTTGGCAGGTTGTGCATTTCTAAGAATCTGTCCATTTCTTCCAGGTTGTCCATTTTATTGGCATAGAGTTGCTTGTAGTAATCTCTCATGATCGTTTGTATTTCTGCAGTGTCAGTGGTTACTTCTCCTTTTTCATTTCTAATTCTATTAATTTGAGTTTTCTCCCTTTTTCTCTTGATGAGTCTGGCTAATGGTTTATCAATTTTGTTTATCTTCTCAAAGAACCAGCTTTTAGTTTCATTGATTTTTGCTATTGTTTCCTTCATTTCTTTTTCATTTATTTTTGATCTGATCTTTATGATTTCTTTCCTTCTGCTAGCTTTGGGGTTTTTTTGTTCTTCTTTCTCTAATTGCTTTAGGTGCAAGGTTAGGTTGTTTATTCGAGATGTTTCCTGTTTCTTGATGTAGGCTTGTATTGCTATAAACTTCCCTCTTAGAACTGCTTTTGCTGCATCCCATAGGTTTTGGATCGTCGTGTCTCCATTGTCATTTGTTTCTAGGTATTTTTTGATTTCCCCTTTGATTTCTTCAGTGATCACTTCGTTATTAAGTAGTGTATTGTGTAGCCTCCATGTGTTTGTATTTTTTACAGATCTTTTCCTGTAATTGATATCTAGTCTCATAGCGTTGTGGTCGGAAAAGACACTTGATACGATTTCAATTTTTTAAAATTTACCAAGGCTTGATTTGTGACCCAAGATATGATCTATCCTGGAGAATGTTCCATGAGCACTTGAGAAAAATGTGTATTCTGTTGTTTTTGGGTGGAATGTCCTATAAATATCAATTAAGTCCATCTTGTTTAATGTATCATTTAAAGCTTGTGTTTCCTTATTTATTTTCATTTTGGATGATCTGTCCATTGGTGAAAGTGGGGTGTTAAAGTCCCCTACTATGATTGTGTTACTGTCGATTTCCCCTTTTATGGCTGTTAGTATTTGCCTTATGTATTGAGGTGCTCCTATGTTGGGTGCATAAATATTTACAATTGTTATACCTTCCTCTTGGATCGATCCCTTGATCATTATATAGTGTCCTTCTTTGTCTCTTGCAATAGTCTTTATTTTAAAGTCTATTTTGTCTGATATGAGAATTGCTACTCCAGCTTTCTTTTGATTTCCATTTGCATGGAATATCTTTTTCCATCCCCTCACTTTCAGTCTGTATGTGTCTCTCGGTCTGAAGTGGATCTCTTGTAGACAGCATATATATGGGTCTTGTTTTTTTATCCATTCAGCCAGTCTGTGTCTTTTGGTGGGAGCATTTAATCCATTTACATTTAAGGTAATTATCGATATGTGTGTTCCTATTGCCATTTTCTTAAATGTTTTGGGTTTGTTATTGTAGGTGTTTTCCTTCTCTTGTGTTTCTTGCCTAGAGAAGTTCCTTTAGCATTTGTTGTAAAGCTGGTTTGGTGGTGCTGAACTCTCTCAGCTTTTGCTTGTCTGTAAAGGTTTTAATTTCTCCATCAAATCTGAATGAGATCCTTGCTGGGTAGAGTAATCTTGGTTGTAGGTTTTTCTCCTTCATCACTTTAAGGACATCCTGCCACTCCCTTCTGGCTTGCAGAGTTTCTGCTGAAAGATCAGCTGTTAACCTTATGGGGATGCCCTTGTGTGTTATTTGTTGTTTTTCCCTTGCTGCTTTTAATATGTTTTCTTTATATTTAATTTTTGATAGTTTGATTAATATGTGTCTTGGTGTGTTTCTCCTTGGATTTATCCTGTATGGGACTCTCTGTGCTTCCAGGACTTGATTAACTATTTCCTTTCCCATATTAGGGAAGTTTTCAACTATAATCTCTTCAAATATTTTCTCAGTCCCTTTCTTTTTCTCTTCTTCTTCTGGGACCCCTATAATTCGAATGTTGGTGCATTTAATGTTGTCCCAGAGGTCTCTGAGACTGTCTTCAGTTCTTTTCATTCTTTTTTCTTTATTCTGGTCTGCAGTAGTTATTTCCACCATTTTATCTTCCAGGTCACTTATCCGTTCTTCTGCCTCAGTTATTCTGCTATTGATCCCATCTAGAGTATTTTTAATTTCATTTATTGTGCTTTTCATCGTTGCTTGGTTCCTCTTTAGTTCTTCTAGGTCCTTGTTAAATGTTTCTTGCATTTTGTCTATTCTATTTCCAAGATTTTGGATCATTCTTACTATCATTATTCTGAATTCTTTTTCAGGTAGACTACCTATTTCCTCTTCATTTGTTAGGTCTGGTGTGTTTTGACCCTGCTCCTTCATATGCTGTGTGTTTTTCTGTCTTCTCATTTTGCTTATCTTACTGTGTTTGGGGTCTCCTTTTCACAGGCTGCAGGTTCGTAGTTCCCGTTGTTTTTGGTATCTATCCCCAGTGGCTAAGGTTGGTTCAGTGGGTTGTGTAGGTTTCCTGGTGGAGGGAACTAGTGCCTGTGTTCTGGTGGATGAGGCTGGATGTTGTCTTTCTGGTAGGCTCGTCCACGTTTGGTGGTGTGTTTTGGGGTGTCTGTGGCCTTATTATGATTTTAGGCAGCCTCTCTGTTAATGGATGGGACTGTGTTCCTCTCTTGCTAGTTGTTTGGCATAGGGTGTCCAGCACTGTGGCTTGCTGGTCGTTGAGTGAAGCTGGGTCTTGATGTTGAGATGGAGATCTCTGAGAGATTTTCGCCGTTTGGTATTACGTGGAGCTGGGAGGTCTCTTGTGGACCAGTGTCCTGAAGTTGGCTCTCCCACCTCAGAGGCACAGCCCTGATGCCTGGCTGGAGCACCAAGAGCTTTTCATCCACACGGCTCAGAATAAAAGGGAGAAAAAATGGAAAGAAAGAAAAAAAGAGGATAAAATAAAATAAATAAAGCAATTATAATAAAAAATAAGAAAAAAATTATTAAGAATAAATTTATTAAGAAAAAAAATTTTTTTTTAATTTTTAAAAATAGATTTATTAATTTTTTATACTAAAAATAAGAAAAAAATTATTAAGAAAAAATTTATTAATAAAAAAATTTTTTTTAATTTTTTAAAATAAAAAATATGAAAAAACTTATTAAAAAATTTTTTTAAATTTTTTAAAAATAGAAAATAAGGAAACAATTATTAAGAAAACATTTAGTAGGGAAAAAAAATTTTTTTTTAAGCAAAAAAAAAAAAAAAAAAAAAACGGACGGACCTAACCCTAGGACTAATGGTGAGAGCAAAGCTATACAGACAAAATCTCACCCAGAAGCATACACATATACACTCACAAAAAAAGGAAAAGGGGAAAACTTAATATATCCTGCTCCCAAAGTCCACCTCCTAAATTTGGGATGATTCGTTGTCTATTCAGGTATTCAACAGATGCAGGCACATCCAGTTGTTTGTGGAGCTTTAATCCGCTGCTTCTGAGGCTGCTGGGAGAGATTTCCCTTTCTCTTCTTTATTCGTATAGCTCCCGGGGTTCAGCTTTGGATTTGGACCCGCCTCTGCTTGTAGGTCCCCTGAGGGCGTCTGTTCCCCGCCCAGACAGAACGGGGTTAAAGGAGCAGCTGATTCGGGGGCTCTGGCTCAGTCAGGCCGGGGGGAGGGAGCGGTACGGAGGAGACGGGGCGAGCCTGCGGCGGCAGAAGCCGGTGTGACGTTGCAGCAGCCTGAGGCGCGCCGTGCGCTCTCCCTGGGAAGTTGTCCCCAGATTACGGGAGCCTGGCTGTGGCGGGCTGCACAGGCTCCCAGGAGGGGCGGTGTGGAGAATGACCTGTGCTCGCCCACAGGCTTTTTGGTGGCGGCAGCAGCAGCCTTAGCGTCTCATGCCCGTCTCTGGGGTCCGCGCTGATAGCCGCGGCTCGCGCCCGTCTCTGGAGTTCGTTTAAGTGGCGCTCTGAATCCCCTCTCCTTGCACGCCGCGAAACAAAGAGGCAAGAAAAAGTCTCTTGCCTCTTCGGCAGCTGCAGACTTTTTCTCGGGCACCTTCCCGGCTAGTTGTGGTGCGCTAGCCCCTTCAGGCTGTGTTCACGCAGCCAACCCCAGTCCTCTCCCTGGGATCCGACCGAAGCCCACGCCTCAGCTCCCAGCCCCCGCCCGCCCCGGCGGGTGAGCAGACAAGGCTCTCGGGCTGGTGAGTGCTGCTCGGCGCCGAGCCTCTGTGCGGGAATCTCTCCGTTTTTCCCTCTGCGTCCCTGTTGCTGTGGGATCCGCGCTGATAGCCGCGGCTCGCGCCCGTCTCTGGAGCTCGTTTAGGCGGCGCTCTGAATCCCCTCTCCTTGCGCGCCGCGAAACAAAGAGGCAAGAAAAAGTCTCTTGCCTCTTCGGCAGCTGCAGTCTTTTTCCCGGACTCCCTCCCGGCTAGCACCGAAGCCCGAGCCCCAGCTCCCAGCCCCCGCCCGCCCCGGCGGCTGAGCAGACAAGCCTCTCGGGCTGGTGAGTGCTGGTCGGCACCGCTCCTCTGTGCGGGAATCTCTCCACTTTGCCCTCCGCACCCCTGTTGCTGCGCTCTCCTCCGTGGCTCTGAAGCTTCCCCCCTCTGCTACCCGCAGTCTCCGCCCGCGAAGGGGCTTCCTAGTGTGTGGAAACCTTTCCTCCTTCACAGCTCCCTCCCACTGGTGCAGGTCCCGTCCCTATTCTTTTGTCTCTGTTATTTCTTTTTTCTTTTGCCCTACCCAAGTACGTGGGGATTTTCTTGCCTTTTGGGAGGTCTGACGTCTTCTGCCAGCGTTCAGTGGGTGTTCTGTAGGAGCAGTTCCACGTGTAGATGTATTTCTCATGTATCTGTGGGGAGGAAGGTGATCTCCGCATCTTACTCTTCCGCCATCTTGCCCCTCCCTCCTTCAATTTGTTAATAAGGTGCATCACATTGATTGATTTGCGTATATTGAAGAATCCTTGAATTACTGGGGTAAACCCCACTTAATCATGGTGTATGATCCTTTTAATGTGCTGTTGGATTCTGTTTGCTAGTATTTTGTTGAGGATTTTTGCATCTATGTTCATCAGTGATATTGGCCTGTAGTTTTCTTTGTGACATCTTTGTCTGGTTTTGGTATCAGTGTGATGGCGGTCTTGTAGAATGAGTTTGGGAGGGTTTCTCCCTCTGCTATATTTTGGAAGAGTTTGAGAAGGATAGGTGTTAGCTCTTCTCTAAATGTTTGCTAGAATTCACATGTGAAACCATCTGGTCCTGGGCTTTTGTTTGTTGGAAGATTTTTAATAACAGTCTGAATTTCAGTGCTTGTGACTGGTCTGTTTATATTTTCTATTTCTTCCTGGTTCAGTCTTGGAAGGTTGTGCATTTCTAAGAATTTGTCCATTTCTTCCAGGTTGTCCATTGTATTGGCATATAGTTGCTTGTAGTAATCTCTCATGATCCTTTGTATTTCTGCAGTGTCAGTTGTTACTTCTCCTTTTTCATTTCTAATTCTATTGATTTGAGTCTTCTCCCTTTTTTTTTGATGAGTCTGGCTAATGGGTTATCAATTTTGTTTATCTTCTCAAAGAATCAGCTTTCAGTTTTATTGATCTTTGCTATTGTTTCTTTCATTTCTTTTTCATTTATTTCTGATCTGATCTTTATGATATCTTTCCTTCTGCTAACTTTGGGGGTTTTTTGTTCTTCTTTCTCTAATTGCTTTAGGTGTAAGGTTAGGTTGTTTATTTGAGGTGTTTCTTGTTTCTTGAGGCAGGACTGTATTGCTATAAACTTCCCTCTTAGAACTGCTTTTGCTGCATCCCATAGGTTTTGCGTCGTCGTGTTTTCATTGTCATTTGTTTCTAGGTATTTTTGATTTCCTCTTTGATTTCTTCAGTGACCTCTTGGTTATTTAGTAGTGTATTGTTTAGCCTCTATGTGTTTGTATTTTTCACAGATTTTTTCCTGTTATTGATATCTAGTGTCATAGTGTTGTGGTCGGAAAAGATACTTGACAAGATTTTAATTTTCTTAAATTGACCAAGGCTGTCTTGTTTAGATTGTATACATCATTATATCTGACATTCTTGTAACTACTATGTGATCGATAAGATTCCTTTAAGAAACTGCTTTTTAAAGACAAAGTACCATGCTGAGAGGGGTGACTTTCTTATATCCCACATTAGTGGATGGTTACCCTATTTATAGGATCTTTAAAACAAGTACATTTTTAACGAACTAAGGTGAATAAAGGCACAACTAAAAACTGTCAAAAAAAAACACCTAATCTTGGTTGTAGGTTTTTCTCTTTCATCACTTTCAATATGTGCTGCCGCTCCCTTCTGGCTTGCAGAGTTTCTGCTGAAAGATCAGCTGTTAACCTTATGGGGATTCCCTTCTATGTTCTTTGTTGTTTTTCCCTTGCTGCTTTTAATATTTTTTCTTTGTATTTAATTTTTGATAGTTTGATTAATATGTGTCTTGGCATGTTTCTCCTTGGATTTATCCTGTATGGGACTCTCTGCACCTCCTAGACTTGATTAACTATTTCCTTTCCCATATTAGGGAAGTTTTCAACTATAACTCTTCAAATATTTTCTCAGTCCCTTTCTTTTTCTTTTCTTCTTCTGGGACCCCTTATAATTTGAATGTTGGTGCGTTTAATATTGTCCCAGAGGTCTCTGAGACTGTCCCCAATTCTTTTCATTCTTTTTTCTTTATTCTGCTCTGCAGTAGTTATTTCCACTATTTCATCTTCCAGGTCACTTATCTGCCCTTCTGCCTCAGTTATTCTGCTATTGACCCCTTCTAGAGAATTTTTAATTTCATTCATTGTGTTGTTCATCATTGTTTGTTTGCTCTTTAGTTCTTCTAGGTCCTTGTTAAACGTTTCTTGTATTTTCTCCATTCTATTTCCAAGATTTTGGATCATCTTGACTATCATTACTCTGAATTCTTTTTCAGGTAGGCTGCCTATTTCCTCTTCATTTGTTCGGTCTGGTGGGTTTTTACCTTGCTCCTTCATCTGCTGTGTGTTTCTCTGTCTTCTCATTTTGCTTAACTTTCTGTGTTTGGGGTCTCCTTTTCACAGGCTGCAGGTTCGTAATTCCCGTTGTTTTTGGTATCTATCCCCAGTGGCTAAGGTTGGTTCAGTGGGTTATGTAGGCTTCCTGGTGGAGGGGACTGGTGCCTGTGTTCTGGTGGATGAGGCTGTATCTTGTCTTTCTGGTGGGCAGGGCCACGTCTGGTGGTGTGTTTTGGGATGTCTGTGACCATATTATGAATTTAGGCAGCCTCTCTGCTAATGGGTGGGGTTGTGTTCCTGTCTTGCTAGTTGTTTGGCATAGGGTGTCCAGCACTGTGGCTTGCTGGTCGTTGAGTGGAGCTGGGTCTTAGCATTGAGATGGAGATCTCTGGAAGAGCTTTTGCTGTTTGATATTACATGGAGCCGGGAGGCCTCTCATGAACCAATGTCCTGCACTCGGCTCTTCCACCTCAGAGGCACAGACCTGACACCTGGCTGGAGCACCAAGACCCTGTCAGCCACACAGCTCAGAAGAAAAGGGAGAGAAAAAGCAAGTAGGAAAGAAAAAATACATAAATAAATAAATAAAATAAAGTTATTAAAATAAAAAATAATTATTAAAAATTAAAAAGTAATTAAAAAGAAAAAAAAATAGAAAGAAAGAAAGAAGAGAGCAACCAAACCATAAAACAAATCCACCAATGATAACAAGTGCTAAAAACTATACTAAAAAAAAAAAAAAAACGGACAGACAGAACCCTAGGACAAATGGTAAAAGCAAAGCTATACAGACAAAATCACCCAAGGAAGCATACACATACACTCTCACAAAAAGAGAAAAAGGAAAATATATATCGTTGCTCCCAAAGTCTACCTCCTCAATTTGGGATGATTCGTTGTCTATTCAGGTATTCCACAGATGCAGGGTACATCAAGTTGACTGTGGAGATTTAATCCTCTGTTCCTGAGGCTGCTGGGAGAGATTTCCCTTTCTCTTCTTTGTTCGCACAGCTCCTGGGGTTCAGCTTTGTATTTGGCCCCGCCTCTGCGTGTAGGTCGCCTGAGGGCATCTGTTCTTCGCTCAGACAGGACGGGGTTAAAGGAGCAGCTGATTCGGGGGCTCTGGCTCACTCAGGCCGGAGGGAGGGAGGGGCACGGAGTGCGGGGTGAGCCTGCGGCGGCAGAGGCCAGCGTGATGTTGCAGCAGCCTGAGGTGCACCATGTGTTTTCCTGGGGAAGTTGTCCCTGGATCACGGGACCCTGGCAGTGGCGGGCTGCACAGGCTCCCGGGAGGGGGGGGCGGTGTGGATAGTGACCTGTGCTTGCACACAGGCTTCTTGGTGGCTGTAGCAGCAGCCTTAGCATTTCATGCCCGTCTCTGGGGTCCGTGCTGATAGCCGCGGCTCGTGCCTGTCTCTGGAGCTCGTTTAGGCGGCGCTCTGAATCCCCTCGCCTCACACACCCCGAAACAATGATCTCTTGCTGCTTCAGCAGTTCCAGACTTTTTCCCAGACTCCCTCCTGGCTAGCTGTGGCGCACTAGCCCCCTTCAGGCTGTGTTCATGCAGCCAACCCCAGTCCTCTCCCTGCGATCCGACCTCTGAAGCTGGAGCCTCAGCTCCCAGCCCCGACCCGCCCCGGGGGGTGAGCAGACAAGCCTCTCGGGCTGGTGAGTGCTGGTCGGCACCGATCCTCTGTGCAGGAATCTCTCCGCTTTGCCCTCCGCAACCCTGTTGTTGCGCTCTCCTCCGTGGCTCCGAAGATTTCCCCCCGCCCACCCCCCATCTCCGCCAGTGAAGGGGCTTCCTAGTGTGTGGAAACTTTTCCTCCTTCACAGCTCCCTCCCAGAGGTGCAGGTCCGTCCCTATTCTTTTGTCTCTGTTTTTTCTTTTTTCTTTTGCCCTACCCAGGTACGTGGGGAGTTTCTTGCCTTTTGGAATGTCTGAGGTCTTCTGCCAGCGTTCAGTAGGTGTTCTGTAGGAGTTGTTCCACATGTAGGTGTATTTCTGATGTATTTGTGGGAAGGAAGGTGATCTCCATGTCTTACTCTTCCGCCATCTTGAAGGTCTCCCCCCATAATTTATATTTATTCAGAAGATCTACCAGTACTTTAAAACAATCTGTGTTTTACTTGGCAAATTGTCTGTCATTAAAATGCTAATGAAATGGTAAACAGCTGCTAAGTTTTTATGCTAATGAAGGGTGGCAGCTAAGTAGTTGTCAAGCCCTGTCTTTATTAGCCTAGAGATTTGATTGGGTAAGGGGGATCATTGTACATTCTGACCTTCATTGATGGAGCAATCTGTTTGTCAAGTTCCATGTTGCAGTCTATTTGATTTGCGTTTGTTAGTACAAAGTGACTCTTGCAGGCTCTCCAGGGCCATGTGTTACAATGTTATCAGAGCCACCATTGTGGGCTTAGAGAAAGAATTTTGCTTCCCTTTGGGATACCTACAATGGCAAAATAATTATACATTTGTTCATCAGAAATGTTAAAAGACAAAATTCAACTGAGTAAAATTTAAAGATCTTATCGGCCTTATTGAACGATTCATGAATCAAGCAGCATCCCCTCCAGTGAGCAGGGCTACAGAAAGGGAAGATTCTTAAAGGCAAGACAAGAAAGTCGTAAACAAAAAGGATTATTTCAGGCTTAGGTAACCTATCTATGGGGGACAGAAGGGGTCTGTGTGGCAGATTACTTCCTCTTCCTTTGGGGGATGGAGAGGGCTAACATGACCAATTGCCTCGTTGGTGCTGACCAGAAAATTCCACATTAACTGGTTAGGATAACATTCCTGAGTCGGATTACATTCCTAGGTTGTAACTGCAATTAGGTTAGGTACTAGCACAAGTGACACCATTTTAGGCCTTTTGTTTCTTTTTTAACAGGCAGCTTTAAGTATACTGTATGCTTTTATACTTTAAACTTTTGACAATTATAATAATTGTAAATAGTAAAAGGCCATTGGTCTAATATAAGAAATACCTGTTTTTCAATTTAGCTAAGATTTTTTTTTTCTTTTTTTGGCTGCGTTGGGTCTTCGTTGCTGCACGCAGACTTTCTCTAGTTGCAGTGAGCGGGGGCTACTCTGTTGCGGTGCGCAGGCTTCTCATTGCGGTGGCTTCTCTTGTTGCAGAGCACGGGCTCTAGGTGTGCGGGCTTTAGTAGCTGTGGCACGCAGGCTCAGTAGTTGTGGCTCACGGGCTCTGGAGTGCAGGCTCGGTAGTTGTGGTGCACGGGCTTAGTTGCTCCACAGCATGTGGGATCTTCCCGGACCAGGGATAAACCCGTGTCCCCTGCAGTGGCAGGCAGATTCTTAACCACTGCGCCACCAGGGAAGTCCCTTAGCTAAGATTTTGAAGCAAAGCTTTTAAGATAAATATTTTAGTAAATGCCTCTGTAACATTTGACATATTGATATAATATATCATCTTGGACCTACAAGCTCTGAAGTTAGCAATGTTAGAAGAATAATGTGTAATTAAATGCAGGGTGGTTATGTGAATGCCAGGCTGAGATCAGAGTATTTACTTTGGCATCAGAAAAAAAAAAAAAAATTCTGTTTGACGTATACTTTTGGCTGATTCTCTTTTGCTGAGTCCTACTCTATATTCCCTAATGGACGGGCTGACCTAAAGACTTGCCATTACAGATAAATGCTTCAGATGCCCTTCTCTTTTTTCAGTTTTTAGGATCAATGTAAATGAGGTATGACAGTCCATTAAACACTACTGCCAGTAATGTTCTGGAATGATTTGAAATATTATGCAGAGTTTATTAAGGAAATTCATTACCAAAAAATATATCATTGAAATAGAAATTTTAACTATTCTGGGACACCGTGAAAGAAGACTGGTGGAAATTTTAATAGTCAGAGCATTTTCCCATACTGTTCATTTCTCCTTGAAGCCAGCAGGGGATTTTAGGCATATAATTATTTGTGGTCCTATATAGGCATGTCAGGAGAAATTGGAACCTTCATACACTGCTGGTGGTAATGTAAAATGGTTTAGCCATTTTGGAAAACAGTCTGGAAGTTCTCAAAAGGTTAAACCATATGACTACCATATGACCCAACAATCCCCAGTTCCACTCTTAGGTATATATGCAAGAGAACTAAAAACATGTTGCCACACAAAAACTTAGAAACGAATGTTCATAGCAGCATTATTCATAATGGCCAAAAAGTGGAAACAACCCAAATGCCAATCAACTGATGAATAAATAAGCCAAAAATTGTACATCTACAATGGAATATTATTCAGCTTTAAAAAGAAATGAAATTCTGATACATGCTACAACACGGAGGCGCCTTAAAAACATGCCAAGTAAAAGAAAACAGTCACAAAAGACCTCATATTGTATGATTTCATTTAAATGAAATGTCCAGAATAGACATATCTGTAGAGACAGAAAGTAGACTAGTGGTTACCAAGAGCTGGAGGTGTTGGGAAGAATTGGGGGTGTCTGCCAGTGGGTATGGAGTTTCTTTTAGGGATCATGAAAATCTAATATTGCTTGTGGTCCTGGTTGCACAACTCTGGATATGCTGAAAATCATTGAATTGTACACTTCAAGTAGGTGAATTTTATCTCAATATGCCTGTTGTATTTTGTTTAAAAAGGGCATATCAGAGCCTGTCTCCTGGAGAGCCACCTGCAGCAGCGATTACTTATCTGCAGTATGTAGAGCTTATAGGCTAGAGAAAAATGCATGTTACCCTGGAGAGGAGTGTTTTAAATCTCCTACAGACAGGTTACACCAGATACGTAAAGACAGCTTAATAAAATTGTTAAAAGGATAGTTGCTAAAGTAATACAAGGCTCATTAGAAATAAAAGTTGAAGTCAAGAATTTGGTTCCAACTCCTCCCTGTCCCCCAAAACCCTGCCTCTACCCTGATTATAATCACCCCTTTTAGATTCTCTAACTCTCCAGTGTCCAGACTAAGGTCAACTTTCTGTTTGTTTTTTTAAGAGAACAAATTGTTTGAGTGATAACTTTCCTGGGATTGGCCAGTAACTATAAGAGTCCAGGGTTTCTTCCCCTGGTAAAAACCCTATAATGATCTCTGATTTGCATAAAATGCTCCGACTAGCCATTCAATAATTGTGAATAGTAAATTGCATCTGGCTTCAAGAGGCTCCTCCCCTCCCCTCTCCTTCATTTTTGGCTAGTAAGTAATGATTGAACAAGAGGGTGATATTCTGCCTCACCTGCCAGCAGGATCTGTGTACTGTGTATCTCAGCAGAGTCTGAGCAGCCCTTGACCTTTGCCATAGGGACACATTCTGTATCCCTGTCTTAGACATTGAGCAAGAAGACCCTTTTTAAGTGTATTTTCTCCTCCTGTGCCATTTGCTGACTCCCAGCATAACTCTCTTGCTTGCAGGTTGCAGCTCAGCAGTCTTGTTTTTGCACTGTAAGTTGGGGAGGGAGATGGATGTGAGTAAGAGATTGAATTCATTTTTGTTTTGTTCTTGGCAGGCAGTACATGCCACTCTACTACCCTTCCTGCTCTTGTGCGCACACCTACCCTGATGATGCAGCCTTCACTGGATATCAAACCATTTATGTCTTTTCCAGTAGACAGTAATTCTGCTGCTGTTGGGCTGTTTCCAAATTTTAACACAGTGAGTAAATGCATTTTAATTTTATTTGTCTCCTCCTCAATCTCTTTCTTTCATTACAATTGTGAATAGGCAATAGACATAGCCTGTTTCCAAAGTGTGTAGTTTTAGACCATATATTGGTTATACATTATGAAAGATAATGCTTCACCCGTGAGTTAGTCCAAACAATTATGAAAGATAATGCTTCACCCATGAGAGTTAGTCCAAACAATAACCAGCATATTTATTTTATAAATATTTCCACAGGCGACTTTTCACCTGTTGCTTTGTGCAATTTTGATAGACTTTTCAATGGCTTGAGAACCTGTATCTTTTCTGGGATGCTGCTCACATGCTCAAGAACACAATTTAGAGGTATCAAGCCACACTGATTTTTCCCTACTAGTAGAAAGAAAAAGAAAGTGTATGTTTCATCTTCCTGGGTACATTTTTATTTGGGAGATTTTTTAGATAAAGACTCTTACACAAACAGAATTCTTATTTGGAGGCTATTGTAGATTATGTGAATCCGATTCTATTAGTAAAAGGAAAAAATTCATTTTAGATCTACACGTTACTTGTCTGCATACTTTGACATTCCCTTTAAACCACATAATAAATATTAGTGAATTACCTATAATTACCAATGTTCTTCATTCAGGTCAGCTGACCTTCTTCTGTTTGAATGAAAGACAACTTTGTAGGTATGCCAAGTGGAACATGACATCTTTCAACAATA
Organism: Eubalaena glacialis; assembly: GCF_028564815.1. Lineage (NCBI taxonomy): Eukaryota > Metazoa > Chordata > Mammalia > Artiodactyla > Balaenidae > Eubalaena > Eubalaena glacialis. The sequence continues at coordinate 186,341,494 of NC_083716.1, read as the reverse complement.
GAATTCAGCCTAAAATCAGTCCATAGCTAGATTCTAAGCTTATAGTAAAAGAAAAGGTTAACCAGTTCAGATGACTGCATAAATTATGTCTGTTCAGTCAATAAATACAGTCAGTTGGGGTCTGATGGTCTACATGAATGATACAGCATTATAGAAGCTACCATAATCAAGAAAAAGAATTGCATTACCAGACAGTAAACATCTGAAGTACTGCCAAATATTTCCTTCTGCAAACGTATCTTCTGTATGAAGTGAAAACATCAAGAGGATTTTTCCTCAAGGGTTGTAAATAAATTGTGCTGACATGCCTTCTGTTGTGGCTTAGGCATTGTAAGGTAATTAGAGGGTAGGGGAACAGCCAACTTTTTAAAGAGCACTGGCCTCGACTTAGCAAGTAAACGGTTGAATGTTTTCGTCTTCTTGGGGTTTTTCAGACACAAGTCACACAGTTTTTTTTTTAAAAGGCCTGAAAAGGTGAGCAGCATTTCTAGTGCAGTGGAACAACTCAGTAAGATAAATCACGCCTGTCCTGGTCACATTAATCCATCAGGAGTGACCATGCCAAAGCAACACATCGTGCCATTTTAGAGAACTTGAACTCAAGCATGCTTATTCTGTCCTCTATCTAAACATGGGTGATACATTCCAGACATAATTGAATTAAGCTATACTTCTGAAAACATTTACTAGGTCTTTGTATTTTGATTAATGTACATTTGGAAGACAGCATTTATAGCCACTGCAGAAGTCCAGTCACTGTCAGGAAGCAGTACTGATGACGTGGGTAAGCATAAATGTCTCCTACTGTGGTTCACCTCTCTGTATTTTGTTTTTAACACGAGTAATACTTATTTCAAAAATTCAAATAAAACATTAACATTCAAAGCAAAATGTCAAGGTCACCATTCCCTGCCCCTGCAGACACACTTACTCCCTTCCCTAGAGGAAAGTACCCTCAGCAGCTGGTATACATCCTTCCAGCCCCTTCTAGATGTATGTTATGTACATATCTAATAGGAAACCAATCACTGTTGTCTTTTTACAACTGTGATCATCTGATTAGCGCTATTCTCTAAGTCACTTTTAGAGAATTTCTAAATGTCTTATATATACTTCTTTGTTCTTAAGGGCTGTAAAACAGAAATGGAAAGAATATTTTTATAAGTTCTTTTTAAAAAGATAGTCTCATAATGGCTTTTTAATGTTGTGTAGGGCTTACAGATGTACTAACTTGCCTTTTTTGTTTGTTTATTCTATATAGCAATTATTCATATGATGTATTTGAGAAAATCCAAGGAATAATTCTAAGAGATGTTCATTGTCTTTCTTCTTAGAGGCGAATAAACTTGTAATTTTCAAATGAAAATTTTTTTTTGTGAAAGTGAAGAATATAGCAATGAACTGCACGATATAGTCATTTTATTCTCTCTATATTATATCCAAGGCATTTATTGGATACAGAGTCCTTCTGGTAATGCATTAAAAATTAAGTCATTGCAAGTGGGACCCTCTATCATCTTGCAAAAAAATGAATTTATGGGATCATTGGATTACCCATGATTTTTCACTGATTTGCAGTTTCAATTACTCTAATCCTTTTCCTATGGACTTTTCCATTCCAGTGTCTAACTCACCCAGCAGATTTCCTGGGCAATTTCATAAAGGTCACTGTCCACATTTTCCTAGGAAAATACTTTTACATTACTACTAATAATTATACTAGATTATTGTATTTTGTGATGTTTTACATTCTTCAAAGGACTCAGACCTTAGAACATTTTAATCGACCACGGTTATTATTCCTATTGTCTACATGAGGAAAAAGCGTTAGTAAAGGAAGAACTGAGTCTTGAATTAGAATCTTCTAACTTCAAAACTGATGTTCCGGTTCTTCTGTGTCCTTGGCTCTTTTGGTCCGTGTCACCTCCCACCTCATTCAGTGTGAACAAAGCTCAATCAGAAATCTTTTGTGCTCTTTTCTGGCAGGATGGTAGATAATTTTCAGCAGAATCATTAAGTGGAAAGAGGAAAGGATTTTTTGAATGTAGAATGTATTTTAAAAACAGTTATAATTTCTTGTTAGCAAATTTTAAAAGTATATTCTACTCGGTAGTCTGTGTGCTCTTTGAAAACCAACGTGAATGCTACCATAATCACTTCATTTTTAATCAAGGGTAATGTTAGTAAATATAAGAAATATATTTTAACTCATAACCATTATCAGAAGAATGAACACTGTACTCTTGAGACCATAGCTGAAAGCTTCGGAAGTTCCAAGTTTTGCTATTTTCTTTGGATTTAAAATATATATATAAAGTAATGGTTTCTTCCTATTTTTATAGCAGAGTCTGATAATGTTACATGAGAAACATAGCAAGAATGAAATGGGATTCTGTCATATTCCAAAGCAAATAGGTGCCTGTTCTATACTCAACTGTATGCAGTGAAGAGGTATGCTTCACAGTGTTCATTTAGTGGCTATCTTGCCTTTTACTCCATGAGACAAAATCTCTCTCAGTGTTTATAGGTGAGAATAAGCAAAAAATTCGAGACACTGTTCAAGCAGAGTTCTGAGGAGACATCCTAGGGTAAATGGGGTTTGGATCACTGATATTTTATGATGGGCTGTGTGTCAAGGATGCGTGTCTGGAGAATGAGGATGTTAAGTCTGCAAATTTAAAGATCTTGACCTTTATATCTAAAGTTTAATAGGCTTCTCTGCCTGGCAACTCACTGGTGCTTACTTCTACCACGCCACCCCACCTTCATTTATTTATCCTTCAGGGCCCAACCTAGAGATCACCTCCTTCACAGGAAACTTTCTGTGACTCTTGCAGTCTGACTTAAGTGCCCATCCTCTGTATTTCCAAAGTACCTCCCGATTACATCATATTCTCCCTGATTATCCATCTATCTTCACTGGAATGTCAGATCCTTGAGAACAAGGGCTCTATCTTGTTTATCTTTGTATGCTTGGTGTCTGGCATAGGTGCTCAATAAAACTCTTTTGAAGGAAGGAAGGGAGAAAAGAACGGAGAAAGGGCTCTAGATCCTTGGTTTTCAATGTTCATGGTCCCCCATCCAGCAAAGGGAATTTCGGCATTTCTGAGCCTTACGTGCAAGGTGATAAGAGCAGGTGTTAACTTTTAGTTTCCTGAGAATTGTCATCCTTTCTTAGTCTAAAGGCAATAATTAGTTATAAACTTTTCTCCAGCTATAGTTCTGGCTTTCTCTGTGTGGATGGTATGGAAACTCTGCAAGTATCAACTGCATTCCTTATCCTAGGCCCTAATCTTAGGAGCATTTAGTTTAAAATCAAAGTTATTAATTACTGAATGTTATTGAAAACATAATATATGGACTAAACAGTACTGGATTTGGGGAAGGAGATAAACAAAATAAATAAAACAAAAATACCCCAGTGCCCAAGAGACTTGTAAGAAATAAAATAAATAGGCTAGAAAAGGCAAGATAATAAAAACCAAGAAATATAGGCAAAGTGAAAATAGTTACTGAACTTTATAGTGTTCAAGAAAGGCCAGAAAGAATGAATTTTTTGTATCCCAATAGAGCTATTTTCATTATTTTGTTGTTCACTTTACTTCAGTTTGCCAACTGCTCCATGGTCATCCTTTAATTTTTGTACATGATGTTTGGTAGCTGCCAAAATGTATATAATTGTTTCTCCCTATTAGAAGTAGAATCTTCCATTTCCTTTACTGTGGATTCCATTTTTATCTTCATTTTACCTGGATAATACTTGGTGTTTAATACCTGTCTAATACTTGGTTCTCCTTAATAAGAGACTTCTTCAAAATTCAAATGAATTGCCTACTTAACACGATGGATTGTGTCAACTTAATATGATAAAATAGGTCCATTTAGAAGGCATACTCACACACATGCTGTTATGGACTGAATGTTCCCTCCTCCCCAAATTCATATATTGAAGCCCTAACACGTGAGTGATAATATTTAGAAATGGGGCCTTTGAGAGGTAATTAGGGTTAGATGAGGTCTTGCAGGTGGTGCCCTTGTAATGTGATTAATGCCCTTATAAGGAGAGACCCCAGAGAGCTTTTCCTTTATCTACCATGTGAGGACATAGTGAGAAGGAAGTCATCTGCAAGCCAGAAAGAGAGCTCTCACCATAACCTGACTATGCTGGCACCCCTGATCTTGGACTTCCAGCCTCCAAAACTGTGATAAATTTATTTCTGTTGTTTAAGCCACCAAGTCCATAGTATTTTGTTATGACAGGTCAAGCAGACTAAGACACGTATGCAACCTATATATTGTATGTGATGATTAGAAGATCTAGTTTCTTTTTAACAGCCACATATTAGATACATGGACAGATATATTTGTGTGACTCTCCAGAGCTGTAGCTATAATCAAGAGCCACTCAAGACCACAGTCACCTGTCAGTTTCTCTGCTGCTTGGCAGTAGTTTCCATGCCTATTTATTTCAAATGTCTCTGTGAGTCCTGCCATGTTTTTGCAACTGCTCCAGGAAAGCACAAGCACAATGGAGGTCTCTGATGCTTTATTGCAAGAGGCTCAGTGATCCTTTTTTTGTGAAAAATAATCTGATTTTTATTACCTACCTTAAAATTATTTTTTTCCTGACACATGAACAAATATGTGGAGCAGAATAAAGATAATTTCTGAAGTATAAAGTCCCAAATTGCTATATGATTATTTGAATCATCCATGACAAGCTGTGGAATGAGACGTGTTTACCGTTTATTTTATCATTCTAGACTCTTTGAGATTCTGGGTTATTCATAGTTTGGTGATATCAATGACTATATAAAAATTTTCTTTCTTGTAGTAGAAATAATAATATATTTATCAAGGAGGTCCAAAATAAAGAAATAGGGAATCAAAATCACATTCACTTTGCTGTTAATTCATGCCATGTTTCTCATGAGATGTTACTCTAAGGAAACTTGAAGTAAGCTAGAACATTCAGTGTTTCACCTGCTTTTAATATGTTTATTAATTTAATGAAGTCCTTATTTAAACATTTAAATACCTATTTTTCTTTTGTTTAAATTTTTCTTTAATTTTATTTAAATTAAATACCTTACCTCTGCTAATACAATCCAAAGTGAATTTTTGCCATTTGAGTCTTCTTTTTTACTCTAGTAATGCTTTCCTGTCATAAAATGTTATATGTTCCATATTTCCTAGGACAGTAGTATGTCCAGTACTTGAAATGACACATTTGTCCCAGTCAAATAAAAAAGAGAATATGGTCGAATTTTATTTTCATGATATGCTTAAAATATTTCAATGGGTCATATTCTTTCATATGTTCTAAAGAAATATGCCAAGTTGAAACTTTCCACAGTTACTCAAATTTACTGGAAGAGGGGAGGATGACAACCTATTATTGGATTTAGATAAGTCAACAGCAACACTCTCCAGATCATTAGAAAAAACAGTGGTTATAGGAACTCTTTGAAATGTGCTACAAAACTGTAGAAGATTTTTGTGCAGATATTTAAGCATAGATTACTGTCTGGAAATTTTTACATCACTATTGAACATGGCAGAGAGAAAAAATATGTAAACATGAGCACTGGAAGGAGAACAAACTATGTAGTGATCTTCAGTATTATTGTCTTCCTCGACTCTTCAGACCACAAATATGTCCTTTTTAAGCTTAATTCACGTCCCCTGCCTTATTCAAAAAATCTCAAGATTTATCTACTAAAGACTGTGTTCAAATATCCCTTTACTCACTCTTGAAACCCCTTTAGAATATGTAGATATTATTGATATGGTATGTATATATACACAAGTATACTTATATAATATGTGGTCATATGTGTTCTCTGTCCTTAATGAAATTATTTGTTCAGGTTATCTAGGAAAAGGAATGCATTCACAACCACTTACTGAATGTCTACATGTGCCAGTCATTGTGCTAAGGAGGAGTTATAGTGAATAAGGCAGAAGCTGCTCACTGTCTGATAGAAATTACTTCTTCCTCTTGTATAATTCACCATAAGATAACAGAGGATTCTGCTTATAATAAATAGTCAATTCAGTTGATCAAAGCTGCCAAGAAACATCAGATTAAGACTTTGATGGACCTTTAAGGGGTAAGGGAACACAAGGTTTCAGGAGCCTGTGAAAAGAGGCACCCATAGTCCCACCATGCTATGTCCTCTTGCGTGTCCCTTTCATCATCCTAGTCTTAACCTCACATGGCTCTGGGACCTCATCTTCAGTGCTAGAGTTTCAAGGATTATGTGTACTTGGAGGCCACATCAGATATTCTGGCAAGACAGGTCTTCAGTCTTGGCGCTGTCCCAGGTCAGCATTTTTTAAGAGTAGAGTCAGCTTGGAAAAAGTGTGTGTCAGGCCCTCTTCTTTAAAAATGTATCTTATTCTTAACAAATCTCCAGTTAATTAAAGGAAGAAGAAACCAACAACAGCCTTGTTCTTAGCTTGTCTCAGTGACCAAGGCTCTTTATGCCTGTGGTAAAGTAGGAGAGCTTAATAAATATGAAATGTGGCAAAATATTATTGTACAAAACATTCCCTCCAGCCCAGAAAAGGTATTTCTAAATTGGTTGCTCTATAAACATTAATTGATGGTAGTGTTCCCTGAGAAACCTTTATCAAAGCTTGGGAACCCATGCCATAGCACAGACCATTTTTTTTTACTCCCTCTAGATTCTTGTATTCAGAATTAGGTCTCAAATCTCTTTGGGGGAGGGAAAAACATGTTTTGGAATATTCCAGTTCCTTTATTTTTATATTTGCCATTGAGGGTGCTAAAGATGAATTGGAGTGCTATTTAGCAATCTGTGAAGTTTCAACATCTTTGCGGAGCTCAGTAGGGATCTTGGAAAAACACTTTTTTTCACGGATTTAGCTGTCAATTTAGGTTTTCTTACCTTCCTTTTTATGTTCTGATGCTTGAAATAATATGAAAGAACATAATTTATATGAATAATAACTTATTTTCATGGAATTCTAGTATCAGAGGGCTTTAGCATATTTTAAAGACATTCTACAATTAATTCTTTCAACACATCCACATATGAAATAGGCTACGTGTGTCATTGTTGTACCCCTTTTGCAGATCAGAAGGTTGTAGAATATAATCCAGTCTTCTCATTTCTTCCAATAGACAGCTCTGCCACTGAAAAGGAAAAAAAAGCTAAATATCAGAGAAGCAAGAGCTGGTCTCCACCCTACTGTATCCTGAATTTAAATGTGTGTATTTCTCACAGGTTATTCGTGTGGGGCATATTTTCTTAAGTACCCAATAAATCGTTGTGGCTCCTAATATCAGGCTTACACTATATTTAGAAGATAGATTTGTCTTGTCAGGTTCATACTTGTTTTTTCTTATTATGAACAGTTTCTAGAGCCAAGTGAAGATCTGAGAGGTGTGGTAAGAAATATATGTGATCTCTTTCACAGGCTTATGATTTACAAATAATTAGAAATGTACAGAAAGTCTCCAACAATTAAAACAACAATTAGTCTGGGTCTATGTGTAAAATGGTTCATTGTCATGATAATCAAACCCACAAAATTTCCATTTCCCAAAATGAGCTGAAGCTATTAGACGCTAAAATGATTACCGATAGCCACTATCACATGGTATATACTTAAGTTTCAACTTTTGAAGTACTTACCTTCTAAAGGGGGTGGTGGCATTCATTCATTCAGTCAGTCACTCATTCATCGGTTATACACAACTTCCTCCCAAAAAGCCACTTGGAGCGTTCCCTCTGATCTGAGAAATAAGGCTGCTTGACTTGTTCCAAAGTAAGCCTCTAACAGTCCTATCTGGCCTGCACTCTGCTTCATGCCACCCTGGGAAGCAGGAACCTGAGTGGAAGGGAGAAGAGGGAAGAGCCATCTACTTCATTACATGGGGAAGAGCACTTGACAAGAGTCAGAAGACTACAGCTGAACTCGTTTACTTTGGTCTTGAGAAAATCACTTAGCTCCACTTTCCTCATTTTAAAACTAGGGTGATAATACCTTCCTAGTCTATATTACTACATCATGAAAATTTGAGTTTATTATGTTTATGGAGAATTAAGGATATGACTGAATATTTAGAAAATTTCTAGAATTTAGTATCTGTGGAAAAAAACAATATAACATATCACCATCCTATTTTTAATAATTTAAAATACCCATGAATTTCAAATGAGATAATGTTTATGAAATGATTCCTAAACAGAAAAGCTCTATTCTTATAAATAATATTAATATTTTTATTAATATTTCTATCTCTTTGATCTCATCTTCCTAACCAATTACCTTAAGTAAACCAAGTTATGTTTATCACTGGGGCTGGCGTTTTGCATTAGAGCAATCCTAATCAAGGTAGATGCTAAGGATACGGCTAAGACCTCGTTCTTAAGTTTAAGAAATTTACAGTCAGTTTAAAGAAGTCATGTATGGCGCTAAGCAGGTGCTCAATTTGTGTTACCTTGAATGAGATAATAGTAGTGCATACCTAAAGATCAGAATCACCTGACTGCCTGAAAACAATGCAGAGGGATAATGAATCTTGAGCAGGGTTGGGGAGAGGGTATATTGAGTGGAGGTTGGGAATAACCACAACTGGTTTGTTTGGATTCCTTTTTTCTCCGTTTACTTTCAATAATATTTAGACTTTGAAGGCTATGTATAAAGGTATTTTGAACCCGAAAGCTGTGTACCTGTGACACATTGTCATTGACACCTAAGACACAAAGATGTGTTCTGCTATATTTTTAAAACACCATTGACTTCCAAACATAGAACCTTTATTCTCATGTTATTTGTTAATCAAACTGACATTAGTTAAAATGGCAATTTAAAAAAATATTTTAAACTCAAAGTAGTCAACATATTCATTTATCCGTCATGTACTGATAAGGGAAATCTATTCTAAAAATTCTTTGGACTTTTGACTGTTACAGATCTCTCTTCACCCTACCTCCTTCTTTTTTTCTGAACTTAAATTGCCAGTCATACAAGAAAAACCCACTTAACCTGTGCAGTAACACCTAACTGTAAATTCGGTGTGACATCTAACTGTAAATTTGATGCTTCCTGAAAAAAGATTAGTAGTTTTATAGTCTATCCCCAAATATTATATAGACCTTAACGATATGTACATATGTATGAAAACTATTTTTTTATTAGAATACAAACATCAGCCTAAGTAAAACTTTAAAAATATACAAGCCAAGATATTCGTAGTTCCATAGCTATTAGGAACAGCAGAGAAATAATCAATCTTTAGACTTCTGTGGGGGGAAAAACGGTTTAAAACAGATACATTTTAACTTAGTTCCTTCATAAAAGAACTTTCTAGAAAGAGCCTGTGGCACATAGCTCATCAATCCTTGTGCAATCAGACCTTCCATTGTCTTCTGAGGGAGAGCTGCCACCTCACAGGCCCGGCCCCTTTAATGGGTGAGTAGCTTCTGAAGAAGCATTGTGACGCCCAGATGTGGAGTTCTTTGAAGCTGCACTTCTAGGGAACCATCAATTTTGTTACAGAGCAAGAGTAATATCAGAATTTCCTGGGAATCGGTCATCAAAGGAAATTATCAGCAATTCATAGACTTTCCTTTTTGCATTTGCTTCAGCCTCGAGGGTAATCACAAAGGATTATCGTCTCCATTTCAGCTTTCATATCACTGAAATATTCTTCTCTGCCAAGAACATGATTGATTTCCAGAGGTCAGCTTTTAACCCCAGCTTCAGGAGGCCACTCGGACTTCAGTGGTTTGATAAGTGTCAACAATTGTTATTGTGATATTGTTCTGTTGTGAGGCAGAAATTTGGTGATTCCTGACTAATTATCCTTTAAATAAAGTGACATATCAACTTCTCATGCTATTAGATATAAGTATTTGTCCCATTTTAGTAAGTGTTAGACGTTGCAGGAGACAGAAGGGTGAATAAAAATTTTCAAATGAGTGTTGGGAAGACTTTGAAACCAGCATCCTGAGATTGAATTTTAGAATGGAAAACAGAATAATTCAGAAATGTTTCTGAAAGTCTTCAAAGGGAGTAGGTAGATTATAAATACAAATGATTTTTGCTTCATGAGACTTCATGAACATTACTAGGGATTTTGTGTTTCATGACAACTTGCTATGTGATTCATGTAGGTTTTTCTCCATTGTTTGATTAGGAAATATTAATGCCATATCCATGGCCAAAATATAAGCAAACTGGGCACATTTTTAATTTGATGATTTCATTTGCTATATTCACTTTTCTCATATATATATATATATATATATATATATATATATATATATATATATATATATTGCTTAGAACATACAGGGACAGAAAGGGCTTTGTGTATATTTGAAATCAGTTTGGTGGATAAAACAGTTTTACCCAGAAGTGACTAGATTTCCTTACAAATTCAAAAGAGAGGAAAGCAGTTCAGTCTAAATGACTTTTGGTTTGAACTATAGCCTCCTTGCAATCATGTAAAAATAATTATAAATCAAATGAATAAATGTTAAATGTCAAGCTGTACCATTAACAGAGCCTTATTCAATAAAGTAGTTATCACCCCAGAGAGCAGAGAAAGGCACTTTATTAAAGCTCTTTATTTTATTTTACAAGTATGGTATATTTTGTATAATAAAAAGGCAGAGTTGAACCAAAAATGTTTTTTTGCTGAGAAGAGTTGATATGTATACACATATACATCCATACAAAAAGGCAATAGCAAGGTGAATATATAACATAAAATGGTTTTGATATCACCTGTCCGCAAAACCACTCAGGGACCACTTTCCTAATTAAAATCCTAAAATGGTAAGTGTGACAGGTAAGCCTGCAAGAAAAAGGAGGACCAATAGAATCAACGTTGGTAGAGCAGTGACATCCTTGAATGGGGATGGGGGAAGGGCACAGATAAAATGCAAGATGCCCAGTTAAAGTTGAATTTCAGATAAACAACAAATCAGTTTTATTATAAGAATATCCTATGTAATATTTGACACATATTTATGTTAAAAAAAAAAGATTTTTATTTACCAATCTGGCAACCACAGCAGGAGATCTGGGTTCTGGTCTTAGCTGAAGAGGCTCAAGCAAGTTACTAAAACTCTCCGTATCTTTTCTCACTTTCATGTGAGGAAGTTGTACTAAAATCAGGCTGGTGAGACTGGGACCTGACCTACGTGCTTTAACCAGACCTGTTTTCAGCGTTTTATTATATTGAATTTCCAGTTAGGATTCTGTTTGTGGGTAGAGTTGGGGGGAAGGTTCTGAAAATCAAAACAAATAAAAAACAGTTTGAAAATGTAGACAATCTCTGACATTGTACCGCTGTGTCATGAGTGTGTGGCATGGGAGAGCCCACAATGCTTAGGATTGGAGCATTCCAGATTTGCCGCCTTGCATTGAGCCTTTTAGTCCTCACCTGTCAGGTTTCTTCTGAGTGCAAGACTAAGGAATGTGTTGTCCTCTGTTTGGGGAAAAAACACTTCATTTCTACTTTGCTTTACAGCATGAAGAATACATCCAAACAGGTCCAGATTTCCGATTTTGCAATTCTTCCTGCCTAGTGGGGTTTTCTTTTCTTCTTAAGCCTTTTTAATTTGTGTCACGGACCTGTTTTGCCTCAGCATCAGGGTATATCTGAGTAGTTACTGAACAGCCTTTCAAACTTAGCTTTGACAGAACGGTTTTGAAAGGATGTCAGTTAATGCATTTGGCTGTTCAGCAGGTGTATTGATTTTTAAATCAAGAAAGCTCATTACTTCCCTAGTCTCTTAGAAAGCCCTTGTAACATTTTTTTAGCCCATTTCCCAGAAAATACGAAAATTTATCACTACTTAGATTTGGAGACTTAGCACCAATAATTTTTATAAACTACATTCATAAGCATCAGCAAGTAGTCTTTGGTTATTTGTATGCCTTTTTTTTCCTCCTAAAGAACAAAAAGTTCTAGTTTTTTAAAAAGATATTTCTCAGACTTATTTCTGGCTCTGAATTTTGTTATGGAAATTTAATCCTGGAACCAAGTTTGGGGGTTGTTTTCAAGCCACTATTTTAAAAAGAAAAACAGGAAAGGCCAAGAAGTAGGTGACTATGTTCTATCTAAGAGACTAGCCTATCCTTCCAAACCTCAGGATGGGTGTCTTCTTTCAATGTCCTGTAGAAGAATCAGTTCTCATAAGCTATCCTCAAATGAATCTCTATCTTGTTTAGTATTTTGCACATCTATTGAAAACCTATACTTCAGTCCATATTCCTGAAATGGTTTATTTCTTGTTTTATTTCACCCTGAGGAAACAAAATACTAAATAAAACATAGGTAACACCTGACTCATTTATTTTAGATTCTCTTGGTGAATCCAGTTCCTGTTCTCATCACTCTGAATAGTGTTTTTCTTTGGATGAGAGAGTTTATTGTCAACTATGTACGCCTTGGGCTCTTTGTTTTTTTGAAATATGAATATACCTCACTGAGAAATATAAAGTATAAATACTTTGAAGGTAGTAACTTTTCCACAGGAAAAAAATATTAGTAGTATTTGTCATCATTTCATTTCTTCTTCTGTGCTATTAAAATTCAGAATAGAGCTAAATTCTTATTAATTCTCTTCCAGGTATTTTTTCATTTTTCTTAAAAATTTTGTAACTTTTCTCATATTCTCTCAAAAGTGCATCTAATAATTTCATAGAAACTTTTTGTTAGCTTGCCTTTGACAGTTGTTACTGATCTTTCAAATCTGTATGCATGCATTGGCCAAAAATTATTTTAGTTATAGGAATATCAAATAGTAAACATAAAATGAAAGCCCTTTCAAGAACTTTCTTTGTGTCCTGATGGAAAAACACCTCTCTTTCCTCATGGTTTCCAGTCATATCTAAGCATTTCTTGTTCAAGAATGAAAACAAAGAAAGAAAAGGACTGTATTTCCTTAGGAGATATAGTTTAGCTCATACCTTAATGCCTTTTCCCTACATTGAAATGAGCACCTGAATTGGAATTGAGCATAGTCTGGGCTGCCTTAATACATCATATTAACCAATTAGACCTTCCAAAATACATTTTTAACCTGAATATGGTTACATATGCTACTGAATTTCAATTCTTAAGTTTACTCATCTAATGTTTCAACAGGAACATCAACACCTAAAACGTTGCTGGGTATGTGTGTGTCCATGCAATAAGGTATGAGCGAACCTTCAATTAAGTCTCATACCCATTGCAGACGTAAGCTGAAAGTCTTATTTGTTAAACTGAACTTTTTGAAATGCTCTTTGATGTGGCTTCTTAAATTACCCAGCGGCATAACTACAGCTTTACTGCATCACTCTTGACCCCTGGCAGCATGGAAAATCACCAGGCATGTGGAGCCAGCCAGGAAAATGGGACATTTTACAATTGCACTGACCATATGATTACATACAAGGATCTACTGTCAGAGTTAGACATTCGGCTTCAGTAAGGTGCGTGGGTCTAATCTTAGGGCATCTCCCATTAACAAAATAACTACTGTCTGAAAAAGAACTTAAAATTTATTCCTTCTACTTAGAACAATTTAAAAATTATCCATCAAAGTGTTAAGCTGGTTTTCCACTAAAGAAGGGGTGATGGTGAAACCACCCCCTCCTTTCCTTTCAGCTTTTTTGCTTGTACCATTTGGTAACTCTTTAAAGCTCTAAAAGTGTTAAAAGTGAAAAACATTATTTTCATATGATATCTTCACAAAAAACTGCTAGAGCTTAGCCAGAATATGTACTTATTTAAAAAACAGAGAAGTAACTCATGGGTATTTTGTTATTCACTAAAAACTACCAGGCCAACCACATTGTACCAGAAACCCACTAGGAAGGTCTCCAGGTAAGATGCATCTAGCGCTAAGCACTCATCCTTAGAGAACTTCCAAAACAGATCACTTTAGTTTCCCTTTCTCTTTAAGGACACGATGATAGTGGTGGCTGTGAGTGGTGTCCCAGTTGTTGTCTTGGGACGTGGTAGTTGAAGAAAATCCTCTGTGGAGTCTCATAGGCGGCTTTGAAAGCCGAACAGCATGCCCTTTACAGTTTTTACCAGTGATATGATTCCGAATTCTGTATCAACTCTCTAAATCATGGGATAATGTCCTTATCTTTACATACTTGGTACGGTTTTACATGTGAAAGTATCAGAATCAAAGTTGTGTCAAGACAACGAAAATGTTTTTAGGAATTATCCGTGGTAAAATTGTGTTTCTTTCCCATTCTCCTGTTTTATTTTTTTCATAGTACTTAAAACACTCTGGAAATACCTTATTTATAACTTTAGATATACAGGTTTCCCCCACTATCCCAAAATGGAGAATTCCTATGACATCTTTCCTGAGTCGAAATGTTGTGAAGTGAAGAAGCAATTAGTTTAGGATACATCTTGCTAATGGATGCACAAAATAAATCCAGATAAAGAATAGATGCTCACAGACACAGTTCAAAGCTATGGCGGCTTGATCCTGAGATGCTCAGTGTAGTTTCCGGGGAAGGAGCTTGGTGGTGCCACTGTCACTGCTTGAGATGCGCACTGCCTCTATAAAGGTTTGCACAAAAGAAATGCTGAACGCTATTTTCATTTTTCAACTTTTTTCATAAAAGCAAAAATTCTCTTGGGATTTCTTTCAGTTAGTGAAAACAGGTACTAATGTAGGTCTTTCGTAAAACCGAGTGGCATAAAGCAGACTTTCAAAAAGCAGGGGCTACCTATATAGGTCTCCCCAGCTAGAATGTTGTATTTTTGAAGACTTGTTCTCTACTGTATGTCCAGCTCCCAAAACAGTGCATGATAGCCATTTAATAAACTATTGTTAAATGAATCAATTTTCAATAAAATACAGTGTTTGTGCAAATTGAAAATTATACATTTATAAAAGTGTGCTGTGTTGGAAAGGAGCAAAAATTCCCAAGGACAGAACTAAGTTGATATGAAATAATCTCTAAAAAGGTTGCACTTTTTATTGTCAGAGTGCTCTAGAAAGAAGACATTATTTTATGGCAGAAACACACATCTCTAACATTCTGTATATGTTTCTTTTTTATTCTTCTAGAAATGAAACCAAGGTGGAATTTCTCCCAAAAAACTACTGGAAAATGCAGTTTAGTTTCCTTTCAAAATAGATCTTCAAAATAGATCCCAGGGTGTTTTTTCCTTATTCTAGTCATTCTTTTTGTCAGTGGAATATATAACGCTTACTTGATGAATCCCAGAGCTTTTCAAAGAAGGCCTGGCAATATGGAATTTGAGTGAAAGGTATCAAACTTTCTAAGTTAATTTTAAGGGAAAAAAAGAAAGGAAAGAAAAGAAAAAAATGAAATTCTAATCTATGCTCTACTCTGCTTGGTTGCTTCCAATCTCTGGGCAGACTCCACTTATATTTTCCACAGGGATTTTTGACCAGTACGAGGGAGGCTCTGGAAAGGGGTCCTGGGATCCCACTTAATTTCTGCAGCAATCAGATCCTTCTAATTGTCAACCAGCCTCAAAATATGTAAAGGTCTACAATATTTTGATAAAATAGTAGTAATAATAATAATAATAATAGCTTTATTGGATCTGAGGCTTAGATCAATGTGACCTATTATTTTCTTAAGTGCATGTTATTTTAGCCTTTATGCCAATTCTGGTTAACTTTCTGGTGTAGTAATGGTATCCCTGTGGTACAGGGGCACAGCTGATTTTGTTTGCAAGTCACAGCCAATGTGTGGTTTTAGCAAAGAGCTAAATATGGCACTTGATTGAATCAACAGTCTGTGGAGGACGTGGCATGTCACTTGTCTTCCTTTCAGTGACAGTGATGGCATTCTGATGGACCCCTGTCAGGATGCTCTGGGAAGGAAAAGCAGTGGCAGGATGGCAAATCTCAACTTTTACATATTCCAGATGCAAAAAGGCAGGTCTCACAGTAGCATGCAGTTCCAGTGTAACGTTTCATGTGGTTTATTTTTATTGAGACTTCTGATTTGAAATCCAAAACAGTACAGAGTTGTGTGGTTGAACTAACATTGCCAACAATATGCAGTTGTTTGTATTTCCTGATCTTTGAGAAGAGGAATTTGTCTTGCAACAGTTGTGTCTGCTTTGTTTCTATTTAAGTTTTCAAGGATTTGAAACAAGTAAAACAGTAATAATAAAGGCATGTGGTCAGAGTATTTAAATATAAAAGGCAAAACCTTTTTTGAAGTAACTTCAGAGAAATATTGCCCTTCAGTGACATAAGCTATCACGTTTAAAAGTGTCACTTCATGAATATTTGAAGTTCTAATGAGACCCTATTGTCCCATTCTTTTCCATAAGTCCAACAATGAAAAAGGAAGGGATGAAAAAATAGTCATTCTTTTTGTACTACTGTAATTTGATAATATTGCAGTTTAAAAAAACTGATGCTTTGCCAAACTTCCAGAAAGCCCTAAGTCACAGGGATTTAGTAGCTGAGATCTGCTTTGCAGAAATCAAGGACAGGTGCAAATGATGACCATCACCTGCTACGTGTAATCTCTAAGTGTTCCTGGAACTTTCTTTTTTTTCTGTGTGCTAGCCCAACAGTTACAACGGGGAAAGAGGACAGGGCAGCCCCGATTTTTATTTATGGCTTTGCTGAAGTAACCCAAGAAGAAATGGGCTTATCTTAAGAAGGGCATAAGTCGGTCAGAAAGAGAAAAACTGAGACTCACTTCTCCAGGAAACTTTTACTTAAATACCAAGTAGGGGCTTCCCTGGTGGCGCAGTCGTTGAGAATCCGCCTGCCAATGCAGGGAACACGGGTTCGATCCCTGGCCCGGGAAGATCCCACATGCCGCGGAGCAACTAAGCCGGTGCACCACAACTACTGAACCTGCGCTCTAGAGCCCGTGTGCCGCAACTACTGAGCCTGCGTGCCACAGCTACTGAAGCCCGCGTGCCTAGAGCCTGTGCTTCACAACAAGAGAAGCCACCGCAATGAGAAGCCTGTGCACTGCAACAAAGAGTAGCCCCCGCTCGCCGCAACTAGAGAAAGCCCAGGTCAGCAACGAAGACCCAACGCAGCCAAAAAAAAATAAATTTTTTAAAAAATAGAAATAGAAAAAAATATATATATAAAAAAAACAAGCCACCAGTAGGCCTTATGTGTAGCTTGACTAGACAGCTGCCCTCCAGGCTGCAGAAATTCTAGGAACACTCCTCCTTTCTTCCCATTTCTCACACCCTACAGCAGTGCCACACATGATACCCAGCATCCCTGCTTGGTGGTCCCTTAGCAGGGAAGAGTTGGGGAAGAGACTCTCGCCTGAGTTTGACTCCTGGCTTCAGACCTACGAACTTGAGGGTGAGAAGTTATTAAACCTCTCAAAGCCTCGGATTCCTCATTTGTAAAAGGAGGATAAAAATGGTATCTGCCTCATGTGATGGTGGAGAGTACACTAGATAATCCCTTAGTATAGTTCCTGGCACGTGGTGAGAGCTCTAAATCTAAGCTGCTCTTATTAAGATGTTTATTATTATTATTACACAGCTAGAGAAAGGAATTAAAAGGCAAATACCCCAGGAGGATAACACATTGATGTCACTGTTAAAGGGAGGATCCTGGATGCTTGAATTGTGAGAAAATCAGAAAAGGGGGGAAAAGTCCAAAGTAGGGGTGGGGCAAGAGGGGACAGACCTTTATGTGCCTTCTCGTGCCTCAGTGTTTTGCTTAATCGCCATCCTTTTTCACTTTTTAACTTTTACAATAATGTCCTTTCTTGTGTTTGACTCATCCTATCCCATCTAATCTGGGACAATGTCTGAAACATATTAGGCCTCCAGAAATGTTTGTTGCATGATTGATCTTTAACTTTTTAAAGTCAAGAACCTGGTTTCTACTTCTGTTTAGTAGAAAAGCTAGTATTGCCTACTATATTGTATAAGTGGTGACCAAATGCTTTTTAGAATGTTGGTTAAAGCAGATAGCTAAGTTTAAGATGAAATGTCCTCATCTTTAAGAATATTATGGATACCCAGCCACATATAAGAAAGACTTGTATAATTCTTGAGCAGTCTTTTTTGCTTTTTAATTGAGTGGTGCTTGGTTTACTCCCACACCCAGCCCCACTGGATGGGTAGTGAAGTCATTGTAAGACTCTTACAAGAATACAATTCGAACTTCATACCCTTGAAAATTATTGAGGTAGTTGAAAGGTTTGTGATTTTATTTTCTTTGCCTAAAATTCCATCTAGGAAAGTTATCTCAAATATAAATGTCATCTACTACTATCATTTGATCATGTAGCCCCTACCTTAGATTCTCTGCCCTCCCATAGTCTTCATCCTGACTTTAGTGAAGTGCTGCACTGTGTTTCTTTTCCCTGTGGCTAGGTTTTATTTGCAACTGCGTGTGTTTTTATATGATTGCTTACTCTGTGCGGATATAAATTACTTTTTGGAACACTCAGTGAAAGTAGATCTTTTAAAAAAAACTCACACAGATTTGTAGTTCCATAAACTTGGTGAATACATCAAGATATCTGTTTGTTCCTATTTTGATATTGAAAATATAATAGATGGTGTGATAAGGCCACCTTCATTAATTCCTTTTATAAGTACTGTAATAGAATAGTTAATTTGTCCATACGTAGCCTCCAGTCATCTCCTCAATTCCTGGTAAAAGCCACAACCCCATCTTTCATTTTTATTACCTACCAGTTAATTGCACTAATAGGTTTTGGTTTTCATTTCTACATGACTTTCATTAGCAAAAGTGGCAAGTGTTAACTCTTGCTGCTTTTTAGTTAGTAAGCATTTCAGGCTTTTTAATCAGAGATGAGCAAAGAAAATGGATTTTTAAAAATTTTGTGTGAATGTGCTTGCTAGCCTCAAAATTCCAGATGACTACTTCTGACTTTTACTTTTTTAGAAAAGAAGAGGCTTATTTGGGACCAATAAATTCTGCCAGGTAAGGAATATTGGCAGCTAGAGCTATGTGGTAGGGTTTATTTTCCTTAAAGAAAAGCTTTTTTAGCATTGTTTACCACGGAAACAATCTTCTCAATACACAGACAGCTTTCTTGTGCAGTGTGAACTAGTATGACCTAATCTGAGTATTTAACGAGGCAATTGTTCATTTAAAAGTGATATAAACATTTTAATAAAGATGTTTAAAAACACTTCAAACATCTTTATTAAAACTTCAAGAGTTTGTTGTATAATTGTAGTACCTCCAATAATTTTGCTGAGTACTCTACATATGAAATCATTATGGTATAGATATATAGTTTTGACTATACTAAATTGAATCACATGTATTTATCACATTTTAGGGTTTATGAGAATGTTTTTATTCATCTTGATTGTTTTATTCATCCTGAAAATTGGTGATTGAATAAAAGACTTGCCATTGATTTAGTTATACATATCTCATTATGATTAGAGAAAACTGATTTTGCATTAGTGGAGGAAAAAATTTAAGTTAATATAAATTAACATCATATTTATTATTTTTATCTAATTTTTAGAGTATTTTAGGAATGGTACAAGAAAAAAATTCAGGATTTTACTACTTTATACTTTTAAAAAAGAGAAAGATCTGAAAGCCTTTTCTATGTTATTGCTAATTATGGACCCCACTGAAATGACCCAGGTATTTGTAGTTACTGCATCAGATGGCATATACTCAAAACATCAGCTGGGCAGTGTCTGTTTCAAGATATCAGATGAATTGGCCAATGGAACATTCTTTCTTATACCATTTAAAGTCTTCTTTCAACTAAATCATGTCCTCCCAAGTGACATTTGAATAAGAAGTATAATTATATGATTCTATGATAAACAGAGAAAGATAAACAAGATTTAGAAAAAAGTAGACCTTTTCTTGAAATACCTATAACAAAATAGAGAATCAAGTGGAAAATAGAAAAATTTGTTCCACGTGAGAAACATGGAAGATAAAATTTTCATACGATTAGTGGTAAGTCATTCAAAGGATGTAAAGGCAGCAGGAGTTAATGACAGGTGACAAGGAAGGGGGTAAAAGGACTGTGTTTTATGAGGACAAGTAGGATTATATGTGTAAAGTAGAGAAGTCGATTCTAGTTAAGAGTTTCTTGAAGGAACCTCCTTAGTTTGCTTTTCATGGAGCAGATGACTGGGAACTTGCCTGCCTTAGTATTGGGGGTGCTCAGCCACAACTCACCTTTCAGGAAGAGAATGCTCAGCCTTGGGAACATAAACAGTACTTTCAGGCTGTTAGGGTACAAATGTGAGATTTGAGTAGACAAATTTGTATCAGGGGTTACTTGAAAAATTATATAGGCAGCTAACAATTTCAAAAATGTGAAGGGAATGTTTATATCCAAGGGTTGTGTTGGAGCTCTCAACAGATATCTTTGTTTACTAAAAATTTGGACCTAAGTTTTTGTAGATGTATTTTTGTCTATGTTTCCATATTGCAGTATGGGAATAACTAGGATAGTGCATTTATTTTAGATGATGGAAGTTTTAATTTTTAATGGTAACTTCCAATATACTTTTGAAATGAGTAATAGGAAAGGATATACATTAAAACTATGTTTTCATGCATATTGCTGCTGTTTTTTAAAAGACTATTTTAATTTGCTTTAAAGAAAAAATGTTAAGTGAATAATAATAACATATACAATAGTATATAGATACGGCAAAAATAATAAAAGTGGCATGCAGAAAATATGATTAGGATATTCATATACTTTTATCTTATATAGTTCACACATCACTAGAGGTATATTTTTAGAGCCTGAGAACAGAAAATATCTCAATAAAATGCTCTTTTTTTTTAACTTTGCAAAACAGTGTAGTTTTTCCATCCTGCCAATATAGTTAGGCTATTTTATTTTTAAGCCTGTCCAAACTGATTTGCTGTCTCTAGTAACGATCAGAAAGTACAGGTTCATGTTTTGCAAATGGATGAGACTTTAAGTGTATGCACTTGTTAGTAAGAAAGTGAACTAAGGTTTTATTTTCTGATCTTTTGAGATTTTCTTTGCCCATAGAGGGTTTTTTTTTTAAAATTCTCATTTAATAAAATTTAATACAGTCAATTACAACCTTGAGCAAAACAAATCCCCAGATTTTCTAGTAATAATACTTTACATTTAGTGGTTAAATTTTTAAAAAATTTTTCTTGGAGTATAGTTGCTTTACAATGTTGGGTTAGTTTCTGCTGTACAGCAAAGTGAATCAGCTATATGTATACATATATCCCCTCTTTTTTGGATTTCCTTCCTATGTAAGTCACCACAGAACATTGAATAGAGTTCCCTGTGCTACACAGTAGGTTCTCATTAGTTATCTATTTTATACATAGTAGTGTATATATGTCAATCCCAAAGTAGTTAAACATAATACTCTTAACAGTTTTTTCTTTTTCACTTTTTAAGTTATCATACATAAAATTGACTTTTTGGGAATGTGCATAGTTCTGTGAATTTCAACACATGTATAAGTTTGTGTAACCACCACTACAGTCAAGATATAAAATAGTTCTATCACTCCAGAAAACTCCCCTCTTTGACTTTTTTAAGCGTTCCAAACCACATAACTTTTCTTTATAGTGGGAATACATTGTCCTGTCATCTCACTTAAACTTGTAGCAAAAAAAAAAAAAAGGCTACTTTACTGTTCAATAATTCTGTAATCCACCCTCCTTTCTAATGTATTTAAGTTTTTCTAACTGCTGATTTTGCACTTTGTTGATTCATACGCCTCATCAGGGATAGTATTCATTTCCCCTCTCTACCAAATATCATCAACTAATCCAGTCCTAAATTCTAACCTCTGGAGATTTCCTAGACAATGGTGTCAATGGATCTGTCCTTGTTCGTGTTACATCTGTTTATAAGTTATGCTTTGTTCGTCATTGTTTTTTGAACTGCCAGTTGTCTGACATTAATGCTGGAGATTATTATCTGGAGTACACAAGAGAATCACTGCTGTGTCTCTCTTTTTATAGGCTCTGCAGATAGTGTTCTTTCTTTTTCCAAATACTTTCATGGCTTTGTGGCATACTTTTTCTATGGTATCACTGTATATTTCTCTGACTGTTTATGGTAAATGCAAACCAAAGAGAGAAAGTCACAGGTTATACGTCAAAACTTTACTTGATCAATATTTAAGCAGGGGTTGCATATTAACCAATCTGTTATAGGCATTTGAGTGACATGCATTTCCAGTAGAATATCTAGAGTACATGAACAATAATAAATTATTTTAAAATAAAGGTCAACATTTTCTGTGCTGTGATAAAGCCTGTCATTTATGACTTCGCCACAAATAAAAAACTAAGAAACTTAAATACATCTGTAACAGTCGTCATTGAAATCATTTCAGACCATCTTAAGTATTATTACCTCACATAGGGAAAACATTAACAAGTTAATTTTAACCCTGATCTTTAGATCTTAAGTTTTCTTGTTCTATGATTCTTTTAAGGTTTTTCAAGGTTTCTTATATAGATATAAGATTTCTTGAAATGTTGTGATTCTCCTGTGATTTTTTTTGTGTTATGATTTCAAACCAATATTTTTGTTTTTATTTTTAATTCTTGGAAATAAGTACATTACTATTGAATGAGAGTCTTTATTATCCTTGTTTGGGAACTAAAAGTTAAAACCTTAAGGAATAATACAGCTTTAACTTGCGCACACTATTATCTATCCTTTGAAGTTATAAATTGACTATTTTATCATTTGCTCTTTAGATGGATCCTGTGCAAAAAGCAGTCATTAACCACACATTTGGAGTGTCCATTCCCCCAAAGAAGAAACAAGTTATTTCTTGTAATGTCTGTCAGCTTCGCTTTAACTCGGATGTGAGTATCACCTTTTCATTGCGCTCTGTAGTCTGTCAAGCTCTTAAGTCTGATTGTTCTGAATATGTACATCTCTTCATATTTACATACTCTCTAGCAGCCCCTCCAATTGATGGCCCACTTATTTCAGTGTGCTAGATTTTCAGGGGATTTGGATTCAACATTAGAAACTTGAACAACAGAGTGGCTAATGTCAAAAATCAAGGATTTCTCTATGTAATCAGTCTCACCTATACCATTTTACACTTAATCCCACCAGTTATATTTACTTTTCAAAAATACTTGAATAGCAGAAAATATTTTTAAAAGTTTAAAATGCAATGAAAATATGAAAAAAATGCAATGAATGTTGAAGAAAACCATTGTTATTACTCTTGATAACAAGTGTCACGTTTTATGTGTGTGTGCCAAATCATATTAAATACCTGAGAGAATAATTTATTATGCAATGTATATTTTCCCAGACCATGGAAATACAGGGAAAGCTTTGTAAATTATTTTATCTGACAAGCATAACCATCCTGTTGAGAAAAATGATAACAAGAAAAGGGTACAAATCAATATTTTACGAAAGTCGATTTTAAAATGTAGAATAAAATAACATAAAATCAAAATAAATAATATTAGAATATTTATAATACCCAATGACCAAGTAAAGCCAATGAGCAATGCAAATCTGAATCTGGCGGCTGCATATTGTATGTGATATTTCCCAAGTTACTTCACAGTAGAAGTCATTTTGCCAAGAGTATATTATACGATTCATGAGTTTTGGAAATACTAAAATAATAAATACCTTTGTTTGAATATCCATTAAATGATATTTTGATAATTCTACACAGGAAACATAATGAAAATTATAGTCATTGGAAAAGAGGAGATATGCTTTTCATGATTTATAAAAGTATATTTAATGCGATTTCAACCAAAAATCCAATGACTTTTTTTGGCACCTGATAAAATCTTTCTCAAATTCCTTATTCAAGAATTAAAATGTTCCTAAATAAATTGAGAAATATGTAGTACCAATTCATTCAAAGTCTCGTTATTGTTAAGATGTCATTTCTCCCCAGATTGATCTATAGACGCAGCACAACCCAGATAAAAATCCTAGAAGGCTTTTTTGTGGAAAATGCCAAGCTATGTCTTAAATATACATAGAAAAGAAAAGCCCTATAATAGCCAAAATGTTTTTTAGGAGAGAACAAAGTTTGAGAACTTATGCTTCTTGATTTTAATACTTACTATAAAACCTATAGTAATCAAGACTGTAATACTGGTGAAAGAATAGTAGACATATTGATCAATAGAATAGAATAGACCTGCACCTATACGGTCAGTTGATCTTCAATAAACTTGCAAAGACAGTTCAATGGAGAAAGGCTAATCTTTGCAACAAATAGTGCAATTGGATATCCACTTGTAAATTTAAAAAAAGAACCTTGACTGGTACTTCACACAAAATATAAAAATTATTTCAAATAGATCATATATATATATAAAACTATAAACCTAAAACTATAAAACTTCTAGAAGAAAACATAGGAGAAAATTTATGTGACCTTGAGTTAGGCAAAGGTTTCTTAAGAAACAAAAATATGAATTATAAAAATGCTTATATATTAGACTTCATCAGAATTAAAAACTACCCTTCAAATGACACTATCACACTGTTAAGAAATTGAAAAGAAAAGCTACAGACTGGGAGAAAATATTTGTAAAACACATGCCTTGTATGCAGAATATTTAAATAACTTACAACTCAATAATAAATAATAAATGGGCAAAAGATTTGAATAAGCACTTTACCAGAGAAGAAATATGAATGACAGATAAATATGTAAAACAATGCTCAACATCATTAGCCATTAAAGAAATGCAAACCACAATCAGATACCACTATACCTATTAAAATGATGAAAATTAAATAAATTGATATTACCCAGTGGCAAGGGTGAGGAGCAACTGGAACTCTCATTCATTGTTGTTGGAAATACAAAATGGTGCAGGTCCTTTAGAAAACAGTTTGGTAGCTATTTATAAGAAATTTTATAACGTTATAGATACATTTCCCATACAACCCAGCAATCCCACTTCTAGGTATTTATCCAAGAGAAATTAAAACATATGTTCATATGCATGTGTCTTTTATAGTAGCTTTATTCATAATTGCCCCAAACTGAAATTGATCCTAATGTCTAGCAACTGATGAATGGATAAACAAACTGTGGTATAGCCATACAATGGAATACTACTCAGCAATAAAAGAAATGATGTACCAATACATCCCACAACATGGATGAATCTCAAAGGCAGTATGCTAAATGAAATAAGTTGGACACAAAGACTATACACTGTATGGTTACATTTATAAAACTTTTGCCAAACACAATACTATGGGGACAGAAATCAGACCCGTAATTAACAGGGTCTGAGGGTGGGGTTGGGGCATTGATCACCAAGGGACATGAAAGAACTTTTTTGGGTGATGTAAATATTCAAAATCTTCAATGCTGTGGTAGTTACACAACTGTTCTTGTTTTTCAAAACCCATAGAACTCAATACCTAAAAAGGAATTTTACTGTATGTAAAGTATACCTCAGTAAACCTGACAAGAAAAAAAGCAATATGATAGGAATCGTGAAATATTTTGTAAATTGAAGACTAATTAATCATAGAGACATACCTACTAGATATATTAAACTATAATATTACTACTAGATTTAAGGTATAATAATTAAAGGAATTTTTTAAGAAAAGACAGAATAATAAATACTGAAATAGATCCAAGTATATTTAACAATTTTGCCCACTTATTATCCAAATTTATATAGTCACATAGGGAAATTAACGTCTCTGTAACTTTACGAATATAAAATGAAAATGTTCGCTACTTAACTGGCCACTTACAAAATGAATACCCACCAGAAGACATGCTCCATATTTGGTTCTAGCATTCCCACTGCAGCAATACCTGATGCTGAAAACATCTCATAATACAACGCAAAGAGATCGCAAAGTAAAATTGCAAAAACCTTGCAAAAGATGCAGACTTTCATGAAGTCTATAAATGTCATGTTAGAGAACAGCTTAATACAAAGCCACTGACAAATGAGGATCTGCCTGTTAGAGTTAAAGAAGAGAAAAGTAACAAGGTTTATGAGAGACAAGCTCTGCAAAGCAAAATGTTTTGACCATCAAGTGAATAATAAGGACTTTGAGGCAAATATAAATCCCTTGAATTAAAAAAACGTATATTTACGTGGTCCAAAAAGCAGATTAATTTTAAAAGGTACATTGAAAAATCTTGTTCCATCCTATTCCCCATCCTCCCACCCTCCATGCCTTTCCCTGTCTATCTGTAACCACTTTAATATTTCTTGCCTATCTTTCCTGGGTTTGTTTATGCAGATTGAGATTGAATATATACTCAATCTCCTCCCTTTTCTACATACAAGGTAGCATACTATTCACACTTTTTTTTGCCCTGCACTGTTTCTACATAACAATATATCCTAGAGAATTTTCCCTATCAGAACATAGCAAGCTCCCTCACTGTTTTTTTATAGATGTGGTAGGCATAGATGTTCACATCCTAATCTCTGGACTCTTTTACTATATTACCTTGTATGGCAAAGGGGAATTAAGGTAGTAAATGGAATTAAGGGCACTAATCAGCTGACCTTAAAATAGATTATCTGGGATTTTCCTGTGGGCCCAAAGGCCCTTAAACATAGAAGAGGGAGGCAAAAGAGGAAGTTAGAGTGATATGATATAAGAGCAACTAGACTGGTCATTGTTGGTTTGAAGGTGTAAGAAGGGGCCACATGGCAAGGAATGTGGAAAGCTTCTAGAAGTTGAAAAGTCAAGGAAATTGATTTTCCCCTAGAGCCTCCAAAACAGAATGCAGTTCTGCTGACACCTTGGTTTCAGCCCAGTGAAACCCATGTTGGACTTCCGAATTCCAGAACTGTAAGATAATAAATGTGTGTTGTTTTAAGCCACTGAGTTTATGGTAATTTGCTAGTACAGCAATAGAAAACTAATACAGTAGTCTATGTATAGATGTTCCATAGTTTACTTAACTAGTCCCTTATTGGTGGACACTTAGGTTGTTTCTTATCTTTGGAGTTAACATAGATTCTCATAGCCAATAAATACAGATATAGGACATAAATTTGAGTCTCTTGACTCTAAATCCACAACTCTCCAATGATACTATGTTGCCTTACAACTTTACTCATTTTCTTAGCATTTATTGTGCTCCTATTTTATGCCAAGCCCTATACATACTGGACTCCAGAGTCTAGCAGCAACTTTTACTAGTAAACAGTGTGAATGAAAGCATGCAAGGATTAACCTTATTAGATCCTCTCAGAACATATTCCAGGTCTTCTGCTCTGTATTTCATTACTCCATACATAGAAAGGCTGCACAGTGTAAAACACTGGATTAAGAGTCCTTGAATGTGATTTAAATCCTAATTTTGAACTTTGATAAACCACTTCACTACTGTGGGCCTCAGTTTCCTCTTCTGTAATGTAACCTAAAATGGACTACATGATCTTTGGGAGGACCATTCCAGCTCTATGACTGAAAATCATTTCTGTGGTATTTCTTTAGAAGGACAGGATATAAACACTTCCATCTTACAGGTGGAATAGATAAGACTCAGAAAGAATGACTACGAGTTTTATTTTTTATTTTTGTCAGTCTTCTGGGGAGAGATGTGCCAGTCTTCTTTCTACACCCCAGAATTGCTCTAGGAGCAGATTCACCTTTGACTTGAGCTTCATTCGACGTCAGTAATTTTCTTTGTATTTACTAACAGGGGCATGGACAGTTGTACACACGTGAGCACGTGACCACTGGCTTCCTTGTCACCACTCAAAAGCTCTGTTGATAATGGAGAAAGAAATTAAATTTCTGAGTCATGCTTAGACTCTGGGCAGTAAAGCCACAAAGTCTGGATGGCAAATTCACAAGTGTGACATATACATGTTCTCAGTGTTTAGTAATGGTGCTATAATCTGCATAACTGAGCTCTGAAACTGAGCATTCTTTATTTGGGGGAGAGTTTGTTATTTTATAATTACCCTATTTACATTTTAATGTTAGAATTAAGAAGATGCTCATCCTTATTTTCTTTAATAACATTTCTAAATCAGCCTGAGACTGAATTGGCTTCACTCTTCAGTGTAGAAAATATGTTTATTGAAAAATCTGGAAGGCAGATTTGCTCAGTAAACAGACTACATTCTGTCATTCTCCATTACCCATATAAACTGTACCAGGGCAGACTTCATGCATTAAAATTCAATGTGACCTAGTTTAAGTGTCCAGTAGCCCCCTTTGTCCAGCTTTTATCATCTCAGTAGAACTCCACTGTCGGAAAGCAAAAGGCTGCAGCTTTATTTACACAATACAGCGTTATGCAAATGAGCAAGCATTAATCACAAACATTTCCCAAGTGAATCTTTGCAAATTGACGCCATTAACTTTGCCAGGGGCCAAGCATTGCAGTCCAGGAATAATGTGTCTTTCCAGCTGAGTCCCAGACATTTGCACAAATGTGTGCAGCACCCGTGTCCCTAGTTTCTTCTTGGCCACCTTTTTTTTTCTAACATGGTTTCAGCTGAGCACTGAATGAAATTATCCTGGGCCTGAATGCCCCCTTCTTCTCCAGTGAACGAGTGCACTGCAACACTAGTATGGCTATAAATTGTTAAGCTTAAATCCGAATCTTTCCCTTTAGCTGGGAAATAATATGTTTCTAGAGTTAAGCCTTGCCAGGGAAATAGGTCTTCTATACTGTTTCATAGTTAGTTTTAAAGAAGACTCTCAAAATTATTGGACTTTCAGTTTTCATACAAAAAGACTAGAAACTAGAACTTTTAACACAAGCTTTTAAAATACTTTTGAGGCTGACGTTTCTCTTTTTGGCTAGATTGAGAGTTGGCAGATCCCAAATAATTTCTAATTTTTGTATTCATTTCAATTTCTTAGAGAATAGTGGCAGAAGGATAAAGGAAACTGATCCTTAAACAGATTTTTACACAAAATCAGGGCAACTTAGTGCTCTTAAATGTTTAAAAATAGAGATGATCTTCTTTTATTGTTGTTATCTCAGAACAGAGTTAATCATAAATACCTTTAACATATGACTGGATCCTTTATGCATCATGGGCAAATCGAAATGAGAACATAATGATCTTTTTAATGAAGTTTTATGTACTCTAGTTCAGGAACTGACCCTGAAATTTTGATACTCAGCATTAATAACACAATTGATTCAGCATGAGATGCAGGGTCCCTAATCGCTGACCCCTAATTTGGAGCTAACTCATTTGATTTTTTGAATTTACACTATTACTTTTTGAATAGCATTATAAATCAAATCATTTATAGTTCAATTTTTTTTTTAATTTTACTTTGTGGTTCCTCTAAGTTTTTAATTTTGTTGTGTTGTTTTTGTCTTTCTTTTGGGTTTTGGTCATCCAATATCTCTATCTCTCATTTTAGACCACTGTTCTTTTTGCTGTGTTCTATTGCCTCATGTCTCAAGACATAAGGAGATGACCTCATGCCATTTCATTGATTTACGTAAGACTTATTAAGTACAAATGGACAGGAAATTAAGGATTTGCTTAGAAGTTAAAATGACAGGGCGACCAATTGTTTGTGTGAACATTTCTGTAGGTGACCTGACTCTCCTATTTCCTATAAATCTCTCTGAGATTTCAGAAAGTGCAGTCATGCAACAATCACCCTCAATTCCCATATGACTGCAATTAGTGTGTAATTGATACATCCGCAATGCTACTTCCCTCTGCATTTGGCATCTTTGTCATCTTAGCAGTTTTCATTTGGAGAAGGTTATTTCATATGCACTCCTGGACCTTTCTGCCCATATCTCTTTTTGTGTAGTTTTAATCTTATGCCCACTTCCTGATTTCCTTAGCAGTTTACATAATATGGTAAAAATTCTCTGTCTTGCATAAACAAACTGCCTCCACCTGCCATCTGCCACTCAAGAGGCGTTAGTGTTGTTTCTGCTGGAGCCCTGGCATTCTCTGTCATCCAGCGGGGATCTCAGCAGTCATGAGGTTAGGGAGAAAGCCACAAGTTTGGGTCCCACATAAATGCCCTTTCCATGGGCTCTTGGATGACCCTCCATCTCCTTTGGCCCCCAGGCCTAACTCCATCTCTCCACCAGCTGCCATGAGGCAGCAAGTCCCTACAGCAGCTGCGGTTCCTTCCCCGGGGAGGTCAAAGCGGCGGGGAAATAGGAACCCCTTAGACGCCTTCTTGGAAGATCTGTCTTGCAGCAAAAGCGGAAGAGGCACTCAGCTGCAAGGGCACCTGCTTGCGTTTTTTGAAGGATCAAGCTTTTTGTTTATCACCCCATCACACTCTTCTACGGGACTCTGCATTTTGCTATTGGCTGCCTAGCGCTGGTTTTAACTCTAGAAATTCTGTTCACCAGTTATCAATGTTTTTCTTTCCCTATCAAAACATGTTCTCTTCTACTAAGCCATCATGTTCTTCCTTCCTGTGTTCTCTATCTTCTCTTCCCTTCTCCCTCTCCTCTAGCTCTTCTCTTTTCCCCCTCTTCTTCTTTCTCGGGCACAAAAGTACAACAAATACACTATTTTTCCTTTCTCTCATGGACATAGTGTCTTTATTAAGCTTTTTTAGGTTAATAACTGGATTCATTGCTTTGAATTCTGAGGCACTTTTCCCTTGAAAAGCCCCTAGAAGGTAATTTTTTTTTTAAAGTATATTGAACATAGTATTTGTAACTCTAACCAACATAATATTTATAAAAATTTATACTATATTTCCTGAATTTTCAGACATTGCCTTTGATAACTGACATGTCAAGAAAAACCTTGAACAGTCATCTTCTAATATTTGGCCCTCCTTACATCACCACTCTCAGATATGTCCAACAAATTATCTACACATGTGAGGTCTACAGATCAACTTAACTCTTCCCTCCTCTCACATATACATATACAATCACTGCCTGCTACCCACGCACACCTACTGTATTTCTCTTGAAACCCTTGAGGTAGATGGCAGCTCCTTTAGTCTATTAATTTATACTATATTTATATTTATATAGTTGTGTATAAATTGTGTACACACAGTTACATATAAGTATATATGTGTAATTTGTTGGGTTTTTTTTTTTTTTAAGAATTGATGCTGATAAATGTGAGACGTAGAGTTTTAAGAATACTGGTACCTAGACTGCTAAGTTTCACCTATGCTAATATTGGCCTCTCATTCAGAAATGAAATAAGCCATGGAAATTGGTCCTCACTAAAAAGTGAGTTTATGATGAAGGGATTTGGAGAAAGTCATACTCAAACTGAATTCTGCAGCTGATCATTAAATAAAGAAATACCACCGCGATAATACTCTCATTGCTGGGTTGGGAAGTGAAAGCTAGTTGTAAAGTTTACATCTGCTGCTAAGCAGTACAAATTATTAGATAAATGAATAATTTTGTAAGTTTGAAAAACCAACTGATTCTGTTAAGAAAAAAGGTATTGATGATACAAAGAATCAATAACATTAAATGGAAATCTAGAAAATGATAGTCTGCTTTTGTCAAACATTTTACATTTTTCCCATAAATAAGACTATTTATATTGATTCTTAGGTATGGAGGGTAGTGAAGCAGATAGCAGGTAATTAAAAGCATAAATCTCAGGAGCTTGGGAAGGTAATTCTCTGCTTTGCAGGCAGAGCTGACAAAATGATGAACATTTTCTGCTTCAACATGACAGAAATATAGTGTGGTTACAGGGAAAAGGAACATACCGAGCTAAACGTTTGCTTCAATAGCTGCTGTTTAAGAAAGCTCTTTAAAAAATTTAGTCTGCCTTTTTGAAGCATATAGTAGTTCCTTATTAAATTTTTTAAAAATTGCCTTAAATTAGCACTATAACGTTACCAGAATGTCACAGTCTTTCTCAGAACTACCTTATTTTAAGTGGGTATTTGATAATTTAGGACTAATTTTAAATTCATCACTGAAAGAAAGTGAAGATCAGGATAAAAGTGAAGTTTTAAAAAAGTGAGCATTATTACTTATAAAGACTCATCAGATCCTATATTTAACTAATGGGGAAGTTATGCAACACATAATTCAATCATTTGGGGCTTTTCTTAAAATACATAGATGCCTCACATGACATATTACTTTAGCTATTTACATGTGTTTAATAATATTCAAAGTTAGGATGACCCGCCTAATGTGATGTGAAGAACAGTAAATGTGAATGCAAAACCCACCCTCCCATATCAGAATATGTTCTCAACAGACAACCATTAAGCATCTATTGATCAGTACTGCAAGCTTTGGTACATTTCCATTAAATATTGGTTTGCTGATCAAACATTGGTAACACCTTTTTAAAAATATTATGGGTGGTCGTTTTTTCCTGTGTAAAATTCCTGTGTTAGTAACTCTTTTAGACAAAAGTAAAAGATTCCTGAAAGGATTTTCAGGTCATTTTGTTGGTGATTTTTGTCTTCTTCCCACTTTGGGGTTGGGGAGGACTGTTGAAGTCTTGTGTATTTTTCCTTTTTGTTTGGTATGGAGTTCTCTAGTTAAGACTGGGTGTGGAATCCTTAACAATAAGGTCATGTTTCACTCAATTTTTGTGGTTTGGATTCTTCAGCTAAAAATTTATGCAACATACAATTAGAAATCAGGTAGAATTTCTAGGCTGAACACCTGTAGGTTTCCTGAATGATTAGCTCCTGGTTTAAAGTTTGTATTCAGGCTTTATTTAGTACATGTTTGGTTTCCCATAACTTATCTTTTATTTTGTATGCTTGAGTGGGCAGTTGGCTATAATTTTCACAACCTTTACAACAAGAAAAAAAGTATTACTTATGTAAGACAAAAACAAAACAAAAAAAGCTGGATGCAACAAGAAGTAATCGTGCCTACTCCATTGCTTTCAAGCAAGAGGCTGATTTAATACAGTTAGAACATCTTGCAAAAGAGATAACTTTTAACTACTTTCATCTCTCAAGCAGCTTTTTGAATAAAGTGACAGCATTTGCCCCGGAGGCCAGAGAACTTTAGATGTGGTAGGTCAGCCTAAAGATCAGTTTTGGGTTTTTTGGGGGGGTGGGAGGGCCTGACTGGCCAAAAGGCACTTTATGAGGTGTGGCTTGTCATGGGGGAGAGGACAGCATATGAAGAAGTACTGCTTTAGCCAATTTCTAAGATTTCAAGCTGGGAAACTTCGTTGGAAAAATAGTGTTGTTGATCAATGTGAGTTCTTCAAGGGGAGTAAAGAAGCTGCCAACTTAGCCAGAGACAGGAAAAGAGTGTCAAAATAGTTCCTGCCTAGAAAGGAAGATTCAGGAAATATAAGACAGGTTCCTTACCCTCATAGACCTGATTATCTAGCTAGGAGAAAAAAACTAATACGCTTAGAAACCTTGCTTAACTGTGTGATGTGAAGAACAGTATTACTGTTATTACTTACATTACCCCACCCTGCTGTGGGGTAATATAAATTTAGGAAAGCAGACGGCACATGGGCTAGAATTACCATGAGCAGAAAGCTAGCATTTGACGGATGCCCGTTCTTCTGCCAGGCTCTATATTAGATACTCTTCACATATATTATCTCTGTATTTGTACAGAGGTTCAAGAAAGAAGTAAAACTGTGAAAGGCTTGAGAGATGGTCAGCATTTGATGGCGAGAGAATTAAAGAATTATTAAGTGCTAGAGCTGAAACAAACAGAGCTTCCTGAGGATGTGGTCTATGGATAGGCTGCAGGGGGTCCATGAACTGCGTAAAATTATGCAAAATTTTGTCTGTCTGCATACCTGAAACCAGGATCACTTAGGAGGATGGTTGAGATGACTGAATCTTCCATTCTCTCAGAGTGAAATGTTCCACAGCTTCCTTTGGCAACATGTTCCAGTATTTAATCATTTTTAGTATTTCATCTTACCTAAATCTTTATTTAAAAAAAAAGAAAGAAAGAAAAAAGAAACCTTGTTCTTTTTCCCCCCTCACTTAAATTCTGTCTTCTAGGGCACATGGAAAACAAATGTTGTATTCACTACTCAGGAAACAGATCTGGTGAACAGGAACTCCCAAGAATTCTTCACTCTGTTTAGTTTCTGACTTTTGGGGGCTGAGAATATGATTCAACTTTTATTAATTTGTATTTCCTTCAAATAGAAGTGTATTTCAGCTCTTATCAGTGGCATACCTAACATTTCTGACACCAAGAGCAGATCATTTTTAACATCCCCTCTATAGGACAAAGTCATTTTCAGAAATAATTACGAAATTACATGAATAGTAAGAAAAGCCAAGAAAGAAATTCAGAGACTTTATTAAAGTTTTAATATATTACTATACCCCTAATATTACAGTACAAAAAAGGAAAAGATTGATCCTTTTTAATTACATTAATGTACTTTTAAATGAGAAAAAATGTAAACCTACATATTATTCTATCACAGTAATGAATAATAACATTACAGTAACAAGTAAATTTTAATAAAATCAAAATTATATAAAAGATACAATTTATATACCTACTAAATTGTACCACTGATATTTTCTTCTTCACTCCTTAGTTTTAAAGCACAGAATAACCTAAAAAGAAGCATAAATTTCAATTTCAAAGATATTAGCCAAAGTCAATAAAATCCATCATGTATAAGCTAAAATTTATATTTACCAAACAAGAATAATACACCTCACAGTTGGCACTGTCTCACTCTTAAAGTTTAAACACAAATAAAAATTCTAATCAGTCATCTAAAATGAGAGAATTGAAGTATTTCAAGTTCTGTTTTGTCTTTACAGTCACTGTGCTATCATTCTTTATTTCAAATCAACTATTGAAATGCTAGAATATGAGGGGCACCGAGTATGCAAACTGACTGCATCTGAAACGAACTTAAACGATCCTTAACCATTAGGAACTTACTTTCAAAATGAGTAGTTGTGGCAGAGTCATTGTGAATTGGGAGTTTGATGATATAGCAAGTTCTCTATATTAACTTCCATGTAGTTAATTAAAAGATAAGTAAAAAAGATATGCTAATTTCAAGTTTACATATATATTTTAAAATTCACTGTAATCACAACAATTGTTTAAAACTTAGACCAACAAATTATTTTTCAGGGAGGAGTATTTTATTTCTAACTTTAGAATTGCCAGCCTGTAATGATAATAAAAAGCAGCCCTATTTTTAGTCAGTTTTATTACGGTTTTTAAATTATCTACACATAGTGCAGCCCCTTGTTTCCTGTACTGAAGTGGACATCTCCTCCCTCCCCTTCAGTATACCACAGACGTTTGTTATTCCATTAATAAGAATTCTAGTGCTACTTTCAATGCGTGTTACATTTAGTATGGAGATACGTTATGCTGACTTAAACTTGTAATCACTAAATAGTTTCCTTTTTATCTTTAATAATGCCCACTGAATGTTCTCTGAAATGTAGCTTTCATTATCTCTGACCTGTGAGCTTGTGACCTGTGACCTGGTTTTTGCTCTGGAAAGAAATAACATTCTATATCATTTGAGAGACACCTATGGAGTCCTTTTATGTGATGATTTATTTGTTCATGTCATGAATTTTGGGCTTTTTCTTATATCATTTGAGAGGAATGGGAAAGAATAGACTCATTAAAAGGGTACTTAGGTTATTTGTTATAGTTTTGTAATTTAAATTGTGTAAGCCAACAAAATGCCCTGCACTTTTAAACTAAAAATACCAACAATCTCTTTTTAAGATTTAATTTGTACATTTACACAGATGGTTATAAAAGGGGATATTCATTAACATCTGTAAATGTTGAGGAAATGATGGATGCCTGTATTTGTAAAATGCCAGAATAGAATTACTAAATGTGCAGATGTAGATTAAAAAATACAAAATTGAATATCTGAAAGACATTCTCTTCAAGCTAGTTTTCTAAAGATCTAGACATTGAATAATTGTCTTTTGCATAAGTTTCCATTTTTATAAATGCAGTAAATTCTTATTAATTTGGATGACATTAATTAGGGACTTGTGATAATTCAGGTATGGGCTGAATTGTACTTTTGTTTGGTCCAAATTCTTTCTTCAAAGATAATGCAAATGAGTGTTGCAAAGGAGGTTGAAGCATAGAGATTTAGAATACCAACAGAACCAATTTTTTCAGGCTTACGTAAGCACTTTAAGGGCACTGATTAAAATACAAGTGATAATATAATTTAAAATAATTCTTATATATTTTAACACATCACCTAAGAATCTCTGGTAACTAACAGCATTTCTTCAAAAATGTTCAACTTTTTCAACTTTTTTTTACCATTTCATTATGCCCTGTACCCAAATTAGTCCACATTGTTGAGGTTTTTCTGAAATTATAATCATTTAGTAATATCTAATACCGTTCTCTTTTTTTAAAGCAAATGATTTTCTGTGACTTGGTTAGCATTTTCCCAGTAAATCTTTTGAGTCAAGTGTTTTAACTTACATGGTATCTAGGTTTTATATTTCAGGCCAAAGAAGCATTGTTTTGAGGGATGACTTATCCAATTTAGTTATCTGCACTGATCAAATTGACAGAATGATCCATAAATCACTGATGTTGTGTTCTGACCTGGGGCTATCTTGATAGACAGGTGAGTGACCCACTGTATGTAAGAATTGTTTTTCCAATAACTGAGCAATTGGTCTGTTAGGAATCTGCTCATTCCACACTGAGATGGATCAAGCAGCCAGACCCCAAAAATCATACCAACTGGTGACCCCTGCTTCAGTCCACTGCTTCTCATCATAGGCAGAAGTCAGGCAGGGATTTGCAGGAAGTAGGAGGTACTTATTTGATTATGGTCACTCTTGATACCAAAATCTTCACTCTCTTGGTCACTTACCATCCTCCAAATACAGGTTTCTAACCAGTATGCACATCTCTAGTCCAGTTCTTGTCACTCGCTCCATTGTGAGCCAGCCTTCAGCCACAATGGCTTTCTTTTATTTTGATAAAGCTGCCAAGCTACTTCTCCCCCCTCCCTTTCGGTCTAGTCTCTACTCCTCCTGCAGGTCTCACGTTTTATGTCTCTTCCTCACAGGAGCTTGTCCAGACTCCCTAGTGTAAACTAGCCCCACTCCCAAGAATAAATTTTATAACACCCAATAATTTTCCTCCATGAAATGTATCACAGTTTGTAAAGATACCTTATTTATATAACTATTTAATATATGTTTGTAATACACACACACGCACGCACGCACACACACATGCACAATTGTTGGCTCAAGGACTGAATATGCTTTGTGCATTACTGTCCCCCCCGGTGCCTAGCACACTTATTCGTTGATTGAATACATGGTCCTAAAGAGGATTTTTTTTAAACTTTAATTTATGCAACCCAAGGAGTGGTTGGGAATCACTGAATCCATTCTCTACAATGAAAACTATAACTTATATGACTTTACAGGTGACCTCCCCAGACCTTTTTTCACTTCCAGATCATCCTGTCTAAGGAAATGAAGACTATCTTTTACCAGAGGTGATAAGGGAGAGAGTCTATTCTGTTTTGGATCTTCCATGGTGAAGGCTGTTTGGACCCTGGGCTTGGGACTTGCTTCAATGGTGCAGTGATTAAGAGCCTAATCTTTTAATCTTGGGTTGGAATCCAGGGTCTTCCATTTCTGGCAGTGTGGTATTGGACAGTTACTTAACTTTTCAGAGTCTCTGTAGACTTGGACTAATAATAATACCTGCCTCATATGCTTTTATGAGGATTAAATGAGATGCTGTCTGTAATGTACTTAGTGCATTGTACTTAGTGCCTGGTACACAGCAAACAATAAATGGTAACTCTTTGTCATCATTTTTGTTATTGAATTCAGAGTAGTTTTTGTAACCTGACATTGTGTTTGCAGTCTTTCTGGTTGCTGTGTTCTCGCTATTTTTCTGCATTCCTCATAATTTTCCTTGGAGTAGTAGCTATAAATAGGCCCCTTATTTCCACAGACATGGCTACCACTATGCTTTCTCTGCAACATTATCAAATATTCTTCCAGGACACGAAGACCTCATATTATTTTCCAGTTATTTTATGAGGTTGTTTTGATATTACAAAAAAAAAGTATTTTAGCATTTAAGATGTTGTTATATTTCAGTAAGAAGTATAGTTGTGTGTATGTATTTTAAATTATTTTTCCTTTGGAATTTTCACTTCCCTTGACCTCTGTTTTATTACTCTGTATATCCAGCTTTTCTGATGGTCTCTTTTCTGTATCCTCTGCTGATTTCTCTTCCTCATCTTACCTATTGAATATAGCTGTTTCTCAAGATTCTTTCCTCAAAATGGGTTTTCTCCTCTCTATTCTTAATTCATCAAGAATCTCATCCATCCCCAGGGTTTCATCTATCATCTCATAATGTGGTTCCAAAATAGATGTCTCCAGCCCCAGGCTCTTTTCTCAGCCATCACTTGTGTTTTCAATTGTTTGTTGAACCTCTCCACTGTGTATCTCATGAGCAGCCTAAATAGATAACCAAACTGAATTCTCATTTTCCTCTGCAAAATTTCCTCACCCCACCACAACTGCATTTTGGTTAATCATTTTACCATTTTCCCTGTTATTTGGGCCTGAAACTTCTAGAGGGAACTCCAATTATTTTTTCTTCCTCTACCCTTACTTTAATTCTATTGTCAAGTAATAAAAACTCTTTCTCCATTCATTTATTCATCCATGTAATCAGTATTTATCAAATGTCAAGATGTTTCAGGCAGTGTACTAAGTGCAAGAGGTACAGTGAAGAGCAAAAATCTTACAGGTACAAGCCTTAACGAATATTATTGTCTAGCGGGGGAAGACAAACATTAATCAAGTTATTATAAAATTTAATAATTTTTAAATTGTGAGAAGTGCTATAAAGAAAAGAATCTAAAAAGTTAGGATGTGGCCTAGTCTGGGGGATCATGGAAGGCTTCTTAAGGATGTAATGTTTGAGCTGTGTTCTGAAGGATGAATTGGAATTAACTAGGAAAAGAGAAAAGAGATAGTATTATATTTTAGGCATGTGCAAAAGGCTAGCACTGTACTTATACTCCAGCCACACTTTCTTTCAGTTCCTCCGAGAAAAAACAAAGAGCCTGCTACCAAATGAAACTAGGGGTAGGTAGGGAGTAGGACATATAGGTCTTGAATATGATGATTTTAGATTTTAAACCAAGAGCAGTGAAAAGATGTCAAGGATTTTAAGCAGAGGAATGATATGGTCAGGTTTGCATTTTTTAAATATCACTTTGGCCGCCACGTGGAGAACGGATTGTAAATGAGCAGGAGGGGCCTTTGGGTGATCGCTAAAGAGCCTGTTGCAGCAGTCCAGGTGAAAGATGATGGCAGTTTGGACCAAGATGGTTGTGGTTGAGATATAAAGAATTATCTTGATTAGAGAAATATCTAGGAGGTAAAATCTGTAGGACTTAGTGATTGAATGTGAGGGTGGAGGTAGAGTGTGACAATGAGAATGATCCCTAGATTTGGCTCTTACAATAGAGGTAGAGTGGTGCTATTAGCAGAAAGGGAATGCTAGAAGGAAGACTAGGTAATTTTGGCAGCAAAGCAGAGACAAATGATACAAGGAGTTTGGTTTTGAACTTATGTTTAAGGTGCTTTGAGATATCCAAGTGGATATTATGAGTCGGGAGCTCAGGGGAGAGATCTGGACTAGAGAGGTAGAAACCAGGAAATTATCAATATAGAGGTGGCTGGGAAAGTTGTGTGGGTGAAACTGAACAGAGAGTAGACAGGAAAGTTTGGAGTGAGAAGACAAGAAGGCTTAAAACCGCGCCTTGGAAAATGTCAACAATTCAGTGACTGGGCAGGGGAAGATGAGACTGCACGTGGTTCGGAAATGTAGGTGGGGGAACATCAACCTCGGAAAGAGCCTGCGGAAAAGTGCCTTCCGGAAGAAGCAAGAGATCAGCAGGGTCACGTACCCCTGATTGGTCAAGCAAGATGAGGAATAAAAGATGTTCTTGGTTTTAGGACTTAAGGCATTGGTGTCTTGGTGATGTCTGTTTCAGTGGATTGAGGTGGACCAGATTAGAGAAGAGAAATTGGAGATGTGCATACAATTAATTGACCAGATTAGTCTGTGAAAGGAAGCTGAAAGGGTGAAAAGCTAGGGTTGAATGTAGCTTGAGGGATGGTCTCTTTTGGGTTGGGGAGATCAGGGTTTGTTTAAACACCAATGATAAGGATTTGATTTGGGAAGGGGGAGTTGAGTATAAATGTTAAAAAAGAGAAAGGGTAATAGACACTGGAAAAGGCAAAAAGGAACAGAATATCTAGATAGAGACTTGCTTAATAGGAGGAATAGCTCCTTTTCTATGAAAGCTCTGGCTTTTGGTTTATAGAGCCCCCTGAAATTTGAAATCTGTGTGTTTAAGAACCCCATTACTCTTTGACTTGCTGTGGTAAGAACCTTCTAGTTACTCTACTGTCTTTTTTTTTTTTTCCTTTTTGTAGGTCTTAGCTGGATCAGAGTGTGCTAGAACAAAAGCCCTCAATGGCTTCTCATTACCTACCTAATTAAGTATGCTATTGTTAACTGTCTTCCCACTATCTAGTATTTAAGGCCTAAATAATAAGGCACTTGTCTTTCTAATCTTTTCTTCCATTCCTACTCCACACACACCCACATTTCACTCAAACTGGATTATTCACATTTCCCTAAACAAAAATTGGTTTTGCCAAATACTTCTTTCTTATAGTCCTCTCCTTATTGAGAGTGTATATCTCTTGTCTTTGAAATCCTTTCCATTATTGAAAGCCCATCTCAAGGCCCTTTCTTTTCTCAAATTTTCATACAATTTTATTAAGCCCAAGGCAAGGGTGTGTGCACATTTTGTTGCCTGATTCCCAGAAATATGTTTAGGAAAACATATAACTATAATATATCCATAATGACAAATTAGGGTATGGAAACTAATTAGGATATTTTTAAATGTCTGCTTTAATTCAATTAAAGCACTTTAAAAATCATTTTTAGTTGTAAAAAAGAAGAAAAATAATCATTTGAAGCATCTAATGTCTATTTTTGCATCAAGGGTGACAGCACAACTTTGAAAAACAACCTATATATATCCATCAATAACATACGGTTGAAATAAATTACGGTTCATTCATATAATGGAATAAATATACACACCCATTTTAAAATTAGAAAACTTTCTAATTACTTGCTTTAAAAAATCTCTAAGATCTATTGCTGAATAGAAAAAGCAAAATACAAAACAACATATGCGTTATGTAGGCATTTGTCTAAAAATGGAAGAAGGGGAAAATACACACATACATATATATTTGCTTGATAGGCATGTAAATTATCTCTGGCAGGATACACAAAAAGTGACGAGAACTGGTTGCGAAGTCTGAGAGGTAGACTTTTCACTATGTACGCTCTTTTGTTTTATACTTTTCAACTGTGTGATTATATTACCTGGATAAAAAATACATACAATTTAAATTTAAAAGAAACAAAAGTAATAGCTAATTGGACAGAAATGAAATTCTGTCGAAATCATTGTTGATTCAAGTTCAAAAATTGCAGATATTCCAAATATTATAACTACTGGTTATAATAGAATAGAAAATCATCTTTTAAAGCCTTTCTGATCCTTCAGTGGGATTTTATTTTGAA
Source organism: Eubalaena glacialis (assembly GCF_028564815.1). Lineage (NCBI taxonomy): Eukaryota > Metazoa > Chordata > Mammalia > Artiodactyla > Balaenidae > Eubalaena > Eubalaena glacialis. The sequence continues at coordinate 186,299,949 of NC_083716.1, read as the reverse complement.
CTCTTTTCAGCTCTTGCCTGGATGATTGTAATAGCCTCCTTTTCCACTTTGCCTCATCCGCAACCTCCCCACCATACACACAGAGCTTGTTCTCCACACAGTAACCAGAGCGATCATTTTATAAACAAAAGTCAAACAAGGTTACTTCTCTGTTCAGGACACTGCTGGGATTTCCCATCTTCTCAGAATAAAAGTCAAAATCCTTAGAATAGCCATTTGCAGTTCCCTGGACCTTAAAGGCTCTTCTCCCAGGTATTTACCTGGTTAACGCCCTCACTTAATTCAGGTCTCAGTGCAAATGCCTCCTCAACAGAAACTTTCCTTAATACCTAAAATGACACCCACCCCATCATTGTCTATCCTCCTTACTTTTCCTTATTTTTTTATAGCACCACCTAACATATTCATAAATGTATCGCTTAACACTTACTACCATAAAATATATATAAATTTGTATTTTATTGTCTGTGTCCCCATACTAGAATGTAAGACCTGCATCTCACAACACTTGGAATGATGCCTGGATCATAATAGGTATTCAATAAATATTTGTTGAATGGAAGAATGAATGGACTCCCAGCATTAAATTCCTATTTTTAGAAGATTTTACTTACTCTATCCTATATATATAATTCAAAAACTTTTTATTGAGTCTATACCGTATAATAGGCGCTTCAGAAGACTCGTAAGACAGAGTTCACATTGATCTTTTCATATATGAACAACCTTTGTTGTGACTCTAATTGGTGAATAGAACTTTTAGAACAATATTACTTGGAATCAGAAACTGAAAGACCACTTAGCATTCACTGATTATATTGAAATATTTTGGTATTTATGGGCGAATCAAAATTATGGGCATTTTTATTTTAGTTTTTCCTCCAGCAGACCAATTTTTTATATGTGAGGAAGGTTGACCAGACTAATCTGCAATGGAAACTTCTAGTTTAATCTGGTACTTTAATGTAAAGATAGCCTTAACATGACTCAGGTTAGCTAAGTGACTACTGAAGAGGTACAGTTTTATTATTTTCTCTTACTTATATTTGTATGTTTGAAAGGGTATGGTATTAATCTTCACGTTTACATATTTCACTTAATTTTGAATTATAAAATATCTGCTGGGTTTTAAAAATTGGTTTAGTGCTTTAGGGTAGGAGTTTTACAAAAATCTATTTTGTAAAAGAGATTTTCAAATGAGTAATGCTAAATAAATAATATATTAAACATATATAAAACATTACTAAAGCCATTCTTCAACTCTTTCAAAGTTACTTTGCCACTTTTGTCTGCAGTAAGGATATTATATATCAAATATAAGGAGACACAATGCAAATTCTAATTTTAGATTGATTTTGTATCATTTATGTAAATTTCTTTAATATGGAAATGGAAGTAAATGTAATACCTTCTAGACTGATTAAAAATTAATGTGTAGAAGCCTGGGAGCCTAATTTAAAAGACCATCAGAAGACTTGAATTAGTTAGCTGTAGAGTCACAGCGTTAATGCAGAGACTTGAATTATATTGCATTACTTATCACTGAGTGACAAAAAATCGCTCTTAGTAAGCATACCATGGCAATCCATTTCCCCACTGAAAGATAGCAGCACTCTCAAACACTTTAGGAACTTGGGATGTAACTGTGAAATCACTATAAACTCTTCTTTATATTTCAAGGTAGTGGAGAATTATTAACTAAAATGTCCCAGTTTAATATAAAATTTGAAATTAATTTGAGAGAGGTGGATAATTTTGAATACTTTTGGGAAAATCATAAAATAAGTGACTCAAGAATATTAAGTAATTATTAACAAAGCCTTAATGTTTTATAATGTATTATAAAAATAAAAGATGATATCCATGTGTTTCATAAAAATTCTTAAGATTTAGAAGTTCTCACACGTTAGGTCCCATATGCATAATTCTTTGAGAAAATTAGATATTTTCATAACTTATAAATGTTCCCATTATTACATATTCAAGATTATGTTAGTGTACAGAACACTAATGTTCCCATTTGAGGGTAATAACTTAGAGAATATGGTTTATCAGTACATTCTGGGTGAAGTTCATGATTTGCTCCCCTTACAATTTGGAAGAGAGGGCATATTTTGCCAGGGTTCATTTAATTCATCTTGCCTCAGTTAAACTCTAGTGCACCTACTAGGAGTTTGCACACAACTTATCATTAAATTGACTCGGGTATTGACCCCCAGCCCAGAAGACAAAGTAAATATACCTTTCAAAAGCTGTAATGTAAATGCAATAGAGAAGTAAGCAGTCTTATTTTCTTAGGGTAAGCATCTCAAGATACTTTTTTGCTGAATTCTTAACTAAATTGTGATGATGTTAAAGCAATTATGACATTAAATAGGACTTGTTTTATTATCCATTATCTACATCGAAAAAAATTCACATAAACCTACTTCCATTAGGTTGATGGGGGAAAAATCTTTTTCAAAATACAGTCTCTATAATTTACAGTATTCGTGAATAGAATTAAAAAATTTTAGTATATAGAGTATATACTTTTATATACTTTTTTTATATACTTTTTTTCTGAAAAGTAACTGACCTCTGCTCTTTCCCATCTAACACTGCTTAACACATTGAAATCTAATGTCTCAAAAAAACAGATGCCAATAGTTTTAATGATACACTTTCTGTAATTAAGGGAACAGTTCCAATTACTTTTTAAGATGCAAAAACATTGGGTCCATTGGTAAATAAATACTGAGAACTTTCTCCAGTGACATTACTCTATCTCAGCCACTTGCCAGTTTGGGTTTGGACTGTTCTTTCTATACAAAGTAAACACAGTTTAACATCTTGTTTCAAGATCCTATCCGCCTCTCTGAAGGCCAAAATAGAAGTAAGGTAAAAAACAGAAATGGGAGCTCAGTGAATTATAGAATTGCTCATTATTGCATTTTTATTTGTAAAGCAATACATTATCTCATTATTTATCTTTCTTATTTGGACCAGTAGGGTCCTGAAAGATGTAGAGGATTTTGGAAAGTGAGGGGCTTTAGTAACAAAGATGGAGATGAATGGAAGAGAAAATTCCAAGATGTCATTTCCTGTCAAAGCTATTCCTCTACCAATGGGTGGTCAGGTAGCTACTGGAGTGACCTCTGAAAGAAAAACTTCGATACCAATGAATTCCCGTGTGGAGGTCAGTATGGTGGTTTGGGCAGCTCTCTAATTCTGGCAATTCTTGGCAAAGGGGTTTCTTTGATCACTGCCAGTTTGGGGTGTATAGCAACACTTTTGGGAGGGAATCAGAAAGCAGGCCATTAGTGCTAGACAAATAGGTGTCTGCTGACTAGTCACTGAGGTGTAAAATATTATAAGTCTGTTTGGTTAACCAAGTCTCTCAGAAGTGATACGAGAACCATCGTTGATTGGGCTTGATTGTGTTGCATCGTTCATGGGTTTTCTGGCTCTTGTCCTTTTTTCTTTCATTCCTCAATTAAGGAGATTCCCAAATAATGAAGGCAGGTTAACCGTGTTACTATTTAACAGTGTCTCCGTTTCACTTGAAGATTTGCCCAGGATTTAGAAGCTGTTGACACCTCAGATACAGTACTGAGGACAGCATAGTGCTGCTACCAAGAATACCACAGGGTAATTGGAAAGATGTCAAAGGGGAATGAGTGGTGTCTGCCACTGTCTTAATTCCAAATCTTTCCCAAACAGTAGTCAGTAGAGGCTAAGAAGCCTTGTTTCGCTTTTCTCCATGCCCCAGAACTCAAAAGGAAAGTGAATCATGGCTCTGGAGAGCTCTTTCCAACTTGGCATCCGGTGAGGTGTCACTCAGCTAGCTCTTTATGCCAAGTGCTAATTGATACTGTTAACTTTCTGCAGTGATGCCAGGAAATAGTAATGAGGAAATGACACTCTGCTTATCTTGTGCTAGGAGGTTTTATTTAGAGAACTATATGTTTATTTAGCCAAAGCGCACTAAAGTAACATCTCACTGTTTAGTATACTTGGAAAGATGAATTATTAGGTCTCCTGATATCTTGTAGAAATTGTTACATACCTAAGAAGTGGGCCTTTCTTAGCTTCTCAACAGAAGGATCAGGCCTAATGTACTCTACTGGTATATTTCCTATGAATTAAGAAGGTATTCCCTACTCATAGAAACTTCTGTTAAAATATAATCCTTCACTGAGTCATGAAAAGTAGTGTGCTTTCTTTGTGTGTAATTTTTGTGTAATGTTTTACTTCTAATAAAATTATATTGTTTACTTAGTGTGAGTATGTACATGTCTAACGTGTGGGTATGTAGTTAAATAGGAGTACACACGTAAGCATGTCCGATCCCCATAATGGCTTCTCCACCTACGTGCGTGGCCTTGGATGAGTTGTTTAGCTTCTCGTGCCCAGTTTTCTATCTGTACCTGCCTCACAGGGCACTGTGAAGCTTACATGAGAGAAACATGTACTACATTTCGAGCTGTTCTTGTCAGAGGCTCAGTAATATCAGCCATTATTATTATTTCTTCATGTTATCAATTTTTAAATTTTTATTTGTATATTTTCTTAGTTTATATCTACCCAACTATATTTGCTGGATTTAACCATTCTCAGAGGGTGATAAGACTCAAAATAATGTTACACTTTTCTCCTCTCTTGGGATTGGGTTTGTGTTTCAACTTGACAGAGAACAGCATGAGAAGTCCTTTAGCAAACGAACCAAGAGCCATGATAAGTTGATGGTGGTCTAAAACAATATTTACAAAAAGATATTCAGGAAGTTAGGGACTGTGTACAGTCAATACAAGTCTGTTGACCTTGGGTGATTGGGGTTATGTGCTAGGAAAATCACATGTCTTTAATTGAAATGTAGAATTAAAACCTGGCTCCTTTTGTCCATTGCCACTCCTACCTACCTACCTACCTGCACGCACATACATACCACCTGTATTCTGCTTGTTGAGGAAAATGGATGAAAACATCAGTATAATCGTCTTCAAACACATACAGGTGTATATACGGAAAACTTATGTAAAAAGAAAAGTTATTATTATTTTAGAAATCCTCTAACAGAAATTCATTTTATATGACAGGTTTATCATCCTCTTCACCTTTATAACTACGCTAATATACCATATAATATATGTTTTAGTTTGTTTTTTACATATAATATATGTTTTGGTTTGTTTATATTTTCAGGGTCTATTAAAAATGAAATTGAAGCAAGTATACTTAGATTCTTTTGTTAATATGTTCATTGTACTAGATGCCAAAAAGATAAAATCCTTATTCTTTAGGCAGAGGGGAATTTTCCAAATGTCAGCTTATTGACTAAATGTTTTCTTGTTCTGCTGTAATTTGTTTTTGTCTTTTGAAAATTTTTAATATTCACTTGCCTTGATCGCTTTTCTTTCTTTTGATCTAGTACTGAAGTCACAGTTTCACCTATGCTTTTTGTATAAGTGAATGTAATACTAACTGCTTTGACTTCAGAATCACATCTGAGATCAGAAACAAGCATTGTCCCTACCTCCTTTGTGGCTAATATTGTCTATTCTTAGAACTGGAATCATCAAAATGACACATGAAGCGCTTGTAGATGACTCCAAAATGTAGTGCCATTTCCACTCACTAGCAGGTTGCTTTGTCACATCACTTGCTCTCGGAGCAGAGCCAAGAGGAACGTAGGTGCAGGGAAGACAGATTTGTAGCTGAAGGGAAACTAAACGGAGTGGCTGTGGAAGGACATGCCCAGGTAGGACACTCAAAGCGGCTTGCTGCCAGCCAAACATTTGACAAGTAACCCTGATGGGCAGTGGTGGGAGGGCACTAATGACAAAGTTCACCTTCGCCCCAATTTTGTCCTGACCCTGTTGTCCACTCGTATAATGTCTGGTTTTGAAAGACACAGATCCTCTGTGTTGTATAGAAGGTTTCAATATGCAAAAAACTCTTAGATACCGGTCTACTATTCATTAAATGCCAAAAACATAGCGGAGTGCTGAGCTGTAAACGTCTGTGGTGCCTATGATTGAATGTATTTTTTCCTGCATGATCATCCATTGTGCTGTTTGTAAGTAGCAAAAAAATGAGCCTGATTTGTTCTCCTTTGTAGAGCCAGGCCGAGGCCCACTACAAAGGAAGTAAACATGCCAAGAAGGTCAAAGCACTAGAGGCAACGAAAAATAAACCCAAAATGGTTTCTTCCAAGGACAGCGCAAAGGCTAATCCCAGCTGCTCCATCACTCCAATCACAGGCAACAACTCTGACAAATCAGGTCAATGACACTTTTTGTTCTTTACATTCTTTGTGTTCCTCCTGGTCCTCTGGCCTCACCCCATCCTTCTCCCCTCCACTGTTGCATGTTACTCTCCATGATTTGTTTTTATAATATTAATATGTTCCCTTCACAGGAAGGGTTATGTGTTTGCACGGAATCTAAGCATTTGATATGTTACCATTCCATGTTGTTAAATATATACATTTAAGTATATATGTGTGTGTGTAAATATGTATATAAGTATATATGCATGAAAATAAGTGGAGGCTTCTTGGTCACATTGTGTTTAGACAAAATCAAGAAATGGATCTAAAAGACTGAGTTTATTATTCCTCTCTATTCATTTTACATTGGTTTTTGCTATGGACTTTTTCAGTGAAGGAATCCTTAAATTTGTTTACTAACAGACATTTTCATATTTTCTTACCCCCGTAACAGGGAGTAGAAGGGCAAAAAGGTAAAGTTTTCTGAGAGAGCGGCATTATTAAGTGAATCTGGAAATGTGTTCAATAATAAGAGATTTTGATTCTTTAAGATCTTCATAGAGTTCTCCTCAGAGTTACAAATGAACTCAAAGATTTTAAAGGAACTTTTCACGGTTATGAACTGACTAACAGAAGAACTTTATAAATTGGAAATGGGCTACTAGTGGAAGTGCCTCTTAAGCAGAGTATTTCATAGTTCCAGTGAATCAGCAGGTTTTCTGAGTAGGTTCAAACTGAATGATTCAGGGAGAAGAGAAAAAATTTATTTTTCCAGCAGGTATGCCATGAAATTAGGTGTTTAATAGGCTTTCATACATTCACATCTGCCCATCAGGACCCAAGATGGGTAAGTCACCCTGTTGTAGTGACTAACTGAGGAACAGTGCCTAGTAAGGGAAACTAAGAGAATAGATCCCTTTTTCTTATGTTTGATTCTCTCTTTAGGGACCTCTCTGTTGTTGGAAACACACAGACACACACTTCTCTTCTTATTCTCTTCTGCTTTCCAAGTCTTTGTAGAATTTGAGGAAGAGACTTAAGAACGCTTTCCTGTGGTTGCCCAGGGCCTTCAGAGAAGCACAAATCCATTTGTAAGAGGAAGATTCAGAAAAGCCTTGTTAGGCAAAGAGAGACTATGTAAGAAGCGACCACTATTGATGAGGTCCCATAGATGCTGGTTCCCAAGGCTCTGCAGCCTGGAATGAGTGAGCTGACCCAAATTTGGTGATACAGGCTTTTGTTCTTCGTGCGATAGAATCACTAAATCATGTTATCTGGTGAACAGATAATAAATACTGAATTATTACATTGCACTTTTCCCCTTCTAAAGAACAAAGCCTTTTTACGTATATTAGCAAATTAATCTTTAACCCAGATCTATCAGATATTAGGGTCAAATATTATCTCCAGTTTATAAAATAGCAAACCAAGGCGAGGTCCACATTGCAGCCGTTATTTGCTCAAGGTTACCCAGTGTTTGGAAGAACAGGAGCCATCATCTCCTGACTTCCTGCCTAGTTTCATTTTCTGCAGGATATTGTTGCCTCTATGAAATAATACTCTGTCAGGTTTTATTACCTGAATTATGCTCTTTACCGACAGAAGTACTTATAAGCAAAATGATAAAACAGTGGAGGTTAGTGTCACTCCATTCTTTCAGCTTATTTTGTGTCTCGAGCTAATAGCACGGTGGGAAGGTACTGTAAGCATTCCTGCATTGGTATTGCATGTGCTCAATGCTCCCCTTAAGTTATATTATAATATATATTACTATTATTTGCAGATTGGGTTTGCTCTAGACATAGTAGATGAAATTAAAATTAATGAGGGGAAAAAAGTGTTAAAAATGGAAATAGAAAAGGATTAATGAGAGAAGAATCAATGAAAGAACAGAAGATAATCAAAGGGAGAAGGAAAGGTGTAGAAGAAGAGGAAAGGAAGAGAAAAAAGTCAACAATTAGCGAGTAGATCCAAGAAAAGAGCAGTATAGAAATAGAAAATCCAAATAAAGGGGCTGGGTCGGAATCACAACATACCTTAAATCTACAAGATGCCCAATGAGCATGTTAAAATAAAGTTCAGTGACTCAAGACTTTTATTCTGACTCTCAAATGCTAGTGAATGCTCAAGTGAAAGAGACTTTACAAATAACTGTGTTTGGCTAGCGGGCAATAGAAACACACCAGGGTCAAGTACAGCAGTGGTATAAACAAGGAAAGAGAACTGAGATCTAGAAGAACCCTAGGAGATGAGAGTGGGGAGAGAGGAAAACAAATCTCAACCACAGAGTCTCTTTCCCAGTAGCTATGTGATGGTCTTTAATCCAGCATCCTCTGCTTCCTCTGCCACTTCCCTATCCACCCTGCAAAGTACCTATGGTCTAACAGTATTGACCTCAGTCACCATGTCCCTGTCCAGACTTGGACTAGAAGTAATGCAAACTACCTGTATTTGGGGTTACCTCATTTTTCCATGTTTCCTTACTCAAATCTGTGTAAATTATTTGGCAATACATTGGTTAGGTCATTCAGATTACTTTTTCGTTTCTCCATATTTTAAGTATTAATGCTAATGAAATATTTAGTTCGGCCTATTATATCTATAAAAGCAATACCAAAGCTGTTGAAAGATGGCACTATTTAAAAACAAAGTGGGTCGTATTTGCTAAATAGATATGTTTTTTGGTCACTTTCAACTGAATATCAGCTTTTAAGCAAGAATTCACATGTGTTTTTTTCTTTCTTCTTTTTTTTTTCACACGTGTTTTGTAGAATTTTCAAGTTAGAAAATTAGAAGTTTTGCCCAGATGGGAAATCTGGTCTAAACAATGTAATACATAACCAGTTGTTAACCACCTATTTCTAAATCCTTAAAAAGCTCCCACAGCTTTGTCAGAGTCATAAAATTTTTTGGTAACTTGTTTTGATTTCCTTTAAAACCCCATTTTAGAAGTTAGGAGACACGAAGACCAGTCCTTCATAAACTGTCTAGGTGAGATGTAGAGGGGAGGGAAGGGGAAGAACTGTGGTACTTAATTAACTGAAGTGTTTTATTTCAGACAACACTGCCTCTAAGGAGTCAGCCAAAAATTAGAGTAATAGTCACAGTGAAAAGTCATGGTTGATTGACAGTTCTTAAGAGACTGAAATTCCCTAGCACTGGTCTTTTTCTTCTGAATGAAGTGTTCCTATCAAGTGGGCTTAAGCAGTATCTATGTGATTCTGAGATAGTTGAGTGAAAAGTAAATATGTTAGTAACTTGATGTCTCAGCTACCAGATTTCAAAATCCAGGCATTCACAACATCCATAGGATTGACTAATTCAATTTCCATTCTCATACTTTAGCATCAGTAACTTAGCAAGAGTATTGTTCAATGAGGGCAAATCCTGAGGAACAGGAAATAGCCAGATGTTAAGGGAGGGAGCTTCTGGGAGTGCCGCATCCTGGGATTCACTGAACATCAGTCAAGGAAGAGTGTGATTTCAGAGTATCTGACAAGGAGCGTGCGAGCCACAGATGACCTCGCTTTGCTCCTTGAGAGCACAGATTATTTATTCTAAGAAGTGGCCTAACAATCTTCCAAGAGCTATTGATAGAAAAGCCTTTTTACCTCCTATTTTAGCAACTGGGACAACCATTTTTTTATGATGCATTTGGAGACATAATTTAGATCATGTTGTAACTGGATCTGTGCAATACAAAGAAATTTGCTATAATGGAGCTATCAGATATAAAAAGTTTAGGGTATCATGGAAAGCTTTCTTTTTTTTTTTCTCTCAAGTCAGTAAACAAAATGAGTTTAAACTACAGTAACAGGAATTTCATTTATTATAAGAAGCTCTGACCACATGATAGAAAAAAAAAATATGTTTTATTTCAGGCAGGATAGCTGTCCTATTCACTTTTTAGAAGTTGGAGTAGAATTAAACGTAAAATCCAAAGAAATAGCTTTCTGGTCTCCTAGGATCTATCCCAGCTTTTAATGATGCATCAGTGGGAGTTCAAAACTTGGTAGGAAGGAGGAAAAAGGTGCTTTGGGAGAATTGGGATCAAGACACAGCAAGCATTAGGCAGCTTCAGGAAGATGGCTAGAACATATTGGCCAGACACTGTACCCAAATTTCTCCCTGGAGTTCAAGTGTCATAATGCCATATGACACAACACTTCCCTGTGATAATATGCCCCATACATCAAGTTGAATGCTCTTTGTGACAGCACTTAACCACTCATAAGAAGCTCAAAAAAACAAAACAAAACAAAACAAAAAACAGAGCCTTTGGAAGACCTTATTTCTTGAAAATAATAAAATATTTTGATAATCAACCTAACAGTAAAATATTGTGATAGTCGACCTGATCATTCATATGTCTAGTCTTTAGCACAAGACTTTTTAAAATTAATTAGATATCAAGATGGGGAAAATACATTTGTAGCTCAAAGTATCCTATGGATAGCCATTGGCATAGCCATTTAGAGCTAAACAGCTTTTAATCAGTTGCTGTCTAAAAAGACAAAAGCAGATGGAATGATTCAAAATGCTATAGATATATTTATAAATGCAATTAAGAGCAAAGATGATGGAACCAGCATGTTCTGCTTAAAATATAACAATAGGAACACCTTGAATTTGTTCAGTTGATAAAATCCAGTCACATAAATGTTTTCATATGACCCCCTCAACAACCCTGTGACTGGTAAGGCTGATATTAGTATCCCTCTTTCACATATGCACACAACAAACTCTATATCCATTTATTCATTTAACAAATATGTATTATCTATACTAAGTAGTATAGTACATCTGTAACATTTGCCATTTCAAGCGTGCAACAATGAACAGAAAACATGTTCTTGCCCTCAAGAGATTCCAAAAGAAAAATAATATATAGTCGCCACCTTCAAGCTGCTCCCAAAAATGTGGTAACAGTGAAGAGCCTGGGTCTTAGAAAGATTAAATGGCTTGTGTGAGGCTTTAAATGGCTTGCACACTCATATCCCAGTAGAGTCAGAGCAGGAACTCAGGGCTTCTTGTTCCATGAATATTCCACTGTTCCCCTTACTTCTAAGCTTCTCTGACTCAGAAGAGTAAATTCAAGTACAGTATCCCAATGGGAAAAGTCAAAAACCACTAACCCACTTTTTAAAGAATTAATGAGTAGGACTATATATTACTTTTAAATTGTATTCTGACTGTTGATATTTTGCAGTAGGAGCTATGGCAGTGACAGGGTCATTGAGGCTTTGTTTTATTGATAATCCTTAGTTTCTGTGCACTGTGTTGTCTGCATCATTTAACTGTAAGAGAACAAAGCTTTAGAAGTTACAGATCTTTTCAAGGCCAAGTTTGAATGAAAACACTCATTTCAGGTAAATGACAAGTGTTCTCAAAGCTCCAGCTTGACAGCTGTAGACTTTATGTGACTAGAGCCAAACACACTCACTGAGATGGAGGTCAGCAGTGGGCAAGGGCATCACCAATATAGCAGAGCCTTGAACTGCCTCCTAAAGGGTCCAGTGGATTAGCCTGAATGCTGTCCACATTTTCGGTAGCATTTTGAATCATCCCATCTAAAAGATTTCCACTGGGGACAGGGACATTGTTTTGTTTATCCCACACCCATGACTATACCATGGAGCCAGAGATGACAGTATCAGAAAAGACTTAAGAAGGAAGGAAAGAAGTGAGGATACCTCAAAACTCATTTTAGTTTTCAGCATAATGTGCTTTTGCGTGGCGGCCGTTCCTCAGGTGTGAACCCAGAGCAGTATCAACTAGTACATCAGTATGATTTGCCTGGAAAGCCTGCAGTTCAACTTTTTATGGTCATCCTGTTACGTTATGAAAGTACATTTTTCAATTTTGTCAAAGAGGCTTTCTGCCAAAGATACAAATGGAGACCCTCGCCTTGTCATTTTTATGGGTTTCCCTGTGTGTTTCACAGTTTTTATGTGTTGTTACAAATGGGGCCAAGTTTCCCAAATGACAACTTCTCATTTCCACCGACTGCTGCAGGACTCCATTGATTAGCCAGCAAGGTCTTTGTAAATGCCTCTTTCCCCCATTTCTGTCTCTAGCAACAGGACCTCGTGCTGTTGAGTAGAAGAAAATGATAGTTTTCTGCTTTGGCAGCATCTGTCATTTATAGACCAGCGCCACCATAAGTTTGGCATACATCTATCCAAATACAGGAGGCCAAGACTTAGTATCCCTCATAAAAATAATAGATTAACTATATTATGACAAACATCTTAAGTCTGAAATTCTGGGATACAATCATGTAGAACATAAATTGAGCTCCATCTGTCTAAAGAGATCAGACCATTATACTAAGGCTCATATTTCCATGAAATGTACATATATCATTAAGACTTTCAAAGTCAATTTAAAAAATGAAACTGCCTCCATCTTTGTCCATGCACCTTGAATTTGGCAGCACCATCCTGCCAGGCAAGGCTGAAGATTCATAGGTAGTTAAGTATTTGTCATCCTCTGGAAGGTAACTTCTGAAACTTTTGAGCATTTTATAGTGCTTTGAAGTAATACTGAGCATTCATTGTCAGGTTCTTCACTTCTGAAAGCTATTTCCTAGTGTTGCTCGAAGTAAGTGAACCATAAGTTGAGACTGACTTGTGATTTACTCCTCAGTAAATCTATTAAGTTACGATTTACGAGGGATATGTTATAAACCATTCTAAAAAGCAAAACCTTGGCTATCTCCTTTTAAGGCTTATATCGCTGTTGAAAACTTTTCTCATCTTCAAACATATTTCACTGATATTCATCTCTTTTGATTACATTTATTTACAGCCTTTCTGCATCAAATAGATATTGGAATATAAAAGGACTTCGTATGTACACTGAATAATTTTATAAATGCACAACCATAACTGCCCTTGAGATTTTAACAAAGGTTATTGCTTACATTTTTATGACGTTCAACTTATTTGCTTCAGGAAGAATTCTCTTACATTGACGTAATTTTTCTGAAATGAGTAGATGAAGAAATAGAACTACTCAGTAGATATTTGTAGATTCTTTGTGCAGAGCATTGGCACTCGGCACTTTTGGGGATTCTGGGCCCAATTCTGATGATGCTTATAGCCTAACGCCACACAAATTTAACTCTATAATATAAAGCTTAAAGTGTTTTTCATAGAAACATTTCTAAAGTATTTTCCTCTTCCCTGACGTCTTTCTCTGAGAATCAGTTTCACTGTCATGGACACCGGGCCTATCATTATGCAGTAACGGTTTGGTGCTCTCATTTCTATAGACCAGCATAACCCAATAAAACATTCTGTGGTGAAGAAAATGGTCTATAATCTTGGTTGTCCAACATGAGTGCCATGGGCCACACGTAGCTATTCGGCACTTGAATTGTGGTTTATGCTCCTGAGGAACTGAATATTTAATTTTATTTAGTTTAAGTAGCCACACATGGCTACCATATTGGACAGCAGATCTATAAACAGTGGTACTCTTTGCTCTTTTGACTAGCTATGATTCTAGAGAAGGCATTAAATTCTCTGAGCCTCTCTTTTCCCATTTGTAAAGTGGGAATGCCCTCCCTACAAAACAGCAGTGTTGCATGAATCAAATGAAATGATTGTGAAAGAGCTTTGCAAAGTGTAAAGCATAATTAAAGCAACTATTATTGATATTCTTACAGTTTGCCTGTTTGTTTTTGGTCCTCCTGTGGGGTCTTATTTCAGCTACCCCTTCTTGCTGATTTCAGTGAGAGGTGACAACTGCCCCTTGTGGTAGTCAGCTATCATCATCTTTCATTATGCTGTACCTAATATAGTATATTCAAGAAAACCAGATCCAAGCTTATTAGACTTATATGCAAAAAATAACTTTAACAGCAGTACTAATAATAATTAATGTATATCATTATGTGCTTGATACCACTGTGCTAAACATTTTATATAGACTATCTTATTTAATTATAACAATCCTTTGATGGATACTAGAAAGTGAGACCTAGAGAGGGGAAATAATGGCTCAGAGTCATTCAGATGAAAAGCAGTTTCAAGGTCTCACCCAGGCGGTCCCTCGAATTCACTACCATGATATGCTGCCTTTAGATGAAGGTTCATGGGCTTTACTACACATGTTTTTGAAAACTGTTTGAGATTCTTTTTCACTAGGTGACACTTCCAGAAGTCTGACATCTCAGAAAGGTGTGTTATTTCTTTCCCCATCCTATTTTACAACTGTTTTATTTTTTTAAAAATCAAGTTTTGAGTGGCTTTGGATAAAGATGTATTAACTAAGGTAGGATTTTTGAGAGCACTTACCTACTTTGCATGTATGACATTGTAGAAAGAGCATGAGCTTGATTCACTCCACCTCTCACTGACCATATAACCTTGACCAAGTAACGTTCGCTGACCTTCTATTTCCCCATCTATAAAATGGGAGAGCTGATATCTACCTCCCAGGGTTGTTGTCAGGAATGATGAACTAATAAATGTTCCTGGCTCACTGCCTATCACGTAATAGACACTCAATAAATAGTAGCCATAAAAAGCAACCATTTATTCAAAGAAATTTCCAGACTCTTTCCTTTTGAATCTACGATCATTTCATGCCATGCAACAGTTACATCCCTACACTTACATCCCTTTATGTGCTTGTTTTATTAGCTCATGGTAATTATTTGCATTTGTGTTTTCATTCCAGGACATTAGGACTTGATGATCCTGACTCTCCCAGTGGGGCATTTAAAGATGTGGAACGACCTTCTTGGTCTTCCTTACATTTTTGTGTAATGGAGGAAATGTCTTTCTACTCATTCTTCCACTGGTTAATGTATCTCATCCATTATGTCCCCTGCAGCTCCTGGTACTCCATCCTGCACACAGCAGTCACATAGTCAGCATATATTACATTAATATCATTAAGAGCAATTTAACAGGGGAAGCTCTGGTACCCTCCCTAAAATATGGATAGGACAAGAAGACAGTGGTTAGCTCTCTTTCTTCATATTCAGTAAGATGGATGCCCCACCTCCTAGGTCAACACTCTGTTCTGTGTGTAGCTACAGTATTAAAACAAGGGACAACCCAACACATCTTCATTTGTTGAGGAAGAAAACTGGGTACTACCGTGAAGAAGCAGCCCTGCCTGGAGCCCGGGTTGGCTACAGAGATCAAAGGAGTAGGAGGGACGATGTAATCAGAATGAGGAACTTGCCCCTGCTTGACAAGTCCCTGCTGGCTTGTCAGTAAATAAGGAGATATTTGTCAGCGCATACATTTTACTTCTAACATCTTGCAAAAAAAATTCTTAGTGTGCAAATTTTATTTTGTTTCTTGTATGCTATTAATTACTTCTCCTCTAGAAATTATGTTCTTTTTCTTTTAAATGTGAAATGACAGAATTCTTGTCACAATAGAGATTATTTTATTCCTTGCTTTCAAAAATTTGAACTTCGGTCAGAGTCTTATGATGATTTTTGCCCATTTAACTAGCAAAATGACCATATCTAAGTTAAAATAATTTGTCTTCCCAAGCACAATATCTTTGTTCTTAGCTCTCTGTTAACAAATAAAATATTTTTACTCAATGTGGAAATTAATTAGTGTACTACATTTTGAGTTAAAGAAAAGTTATTTATTTTACTGTTTTCAAAAAAAATTTTACCCAGTTTTTGGACTAACCCATAGACTCAATGTTTAATATCCAGTAAAAAATTTTTTTAAGTACTTTGAAAAATCATTAGCAGATGTTCTGTTTATATTATTTATGGCATTTTAAATGAGAACCCTTTTGGAAAACAACATCATAGAATAAATCAAGAACCATAAAAATGTTCATTCCATTAGACCAATTAATTCCTCTTCCTGTAATTTACATCAAGGAAATAATCCTAAATACAAAGCAAGAAAAATAAAATGATATACATGAAGACACTCATCACAACATTATTTGTATTAGTGAAAACTGAAAACAAGATGATCAATACTAGGGAAATTATTTAACTAAAGTACTTATACCCAATAGAATATTATGCAGCTTTAAAGTAAATAAAAGTAACAACATGAAACAAGAGTATAATACGTTAAATCAAAAAGTTACAAAATATGTTAAATCAAAAGTTACAAAATGGTTTGTTGGTACATGTATTTGTGCATATTTATTGAGCCCCCTCTGGATAGGGGCTTGATAGCCCCCTCATGCTAGGCACTGGGTATATGATAGTGAACCAGGCAGACTTGGGCTTTGCCCTCATGAGAGCATATTGTCTGGAAGGGTAATACTGAACAAATGATGACAAGGTTGATGAAAAGAAGGGGACGCTGACCTAGTCTGGGAATGCAGGGAAGGCTTAAGCAGGGGATTTAAGCTCTCTCTATCTAGTGGGAAAAAAGATGTTAGCCAGGCAAACAAAGGCTCTGGTTTAGGGGTGGAGGGGAAGAGGATTCTCATCAGAAGGACCAGTACTCCATACAACTTGAGATGTGAAAGACTGCTCTGTTTAAACACCTGAAGCAATGAAAGGACACTTGGGGACAAGAAAAGGAATTTAGGATGTTGGTAAGGAAGTGGTTGAAATGATGGCTAGGGACAGAAAAGAAGGCAGAATGAAGTGATGGGTATAAACACAGAGATTCTTAACATCTTTTTGTGCCATGTATTCCTGTGGCTGACTAGTGAAGCCTATTCTCTGAATGGTGTTTTTACATCTGTAAAATGAAATTTATAGTTTTACTAAGAATTCCAACCAGTTGTCAATCTTTGTTATGATATGGTAATATAGCAATAATGCATTAAATAAGATCTAACAGGTCTAATATCTGCCATAATTTTGAAGTGTTGACAAACATAAACAGTATTTTAACCTTTCTATAACAACTGTAATATCTGATGAAAATATCTGACTTCTATGGGCGACAAAGTTAAATGTACTACCAAGACTGCTGTAGTTTGTTGCCTTCATTTATAATTGAAGGGATATGATGAATTTCAATTAGAGATAAATGAAAATATTTATATTTTTTTATCATCCAAATTCATGGATCCTGTGAACTCATGGACCCCTTGGAAGTCCACAGACCCCAGGTTAAAAACTCCTGTTTAGTGTGAGAGGATAATGGGTTTTTTTTCTCTGTTCTCCATAGACTATTAACATAGTCTTGCATAATTAACATGCTTGCATAATAGCTTCTTCTAATGACTTGATGAGGTTTATATACCTTGGGGCACAGGTAGGATGGGAAAGCAACTCATAGCCATTTGTTTTGTATTATAGTTGGGAGGCTCACAGTCTGCAATACAATGTCATATCTCTTTCTTGTTCAATTTCCTCATGGTCACAGTCAAAAGTCCCCATGTTGCAGTATCCCTAAGGGATCTAGCATGATGAGACACCCCAGGCAAACCCCTTTGGAGGCCCAGACCTCTTAAATTAATCTCACTTTTTAAAGGAGACTTTCTGTGGTCAACAGACTTTCTCCTGCAACCTATAGGTCTTAAACATAAAGCTGGCTTTGACAACTTTGCAATAAAGCAGCATGTTGAATTTAAGTACAAATGCTAGATTCGAAATGTAAAAGTATGATTGCCTTTTAGCAATATATTTTTAAAGGGTTAGTAGTTTTCTTATACCTGAGCAGTCCAGCCCCTGAATGTCTGCATAGTCTCATTAGGGCAGGCAGTACCCAGTTAGGTCCATAAAGAGTAAAAGCCCATCTCCCTATCTCCCTGGAAGCAGCCTGAGGCAATAAACTTGTTGGCTGACAGTAATTTTTAAAATATTTTCTCTATTAGATAAAGATATATTTTTTTAGATGAGAGACTCAGTTTCCTCAATACCTCTCAGGCTGACCTTTCCATTGACAGTGTGAGCGTCACCCTGCCTGGAGCATCAAAGCTAAACCCTAAAGTCTGCGTCTAGAGAGGAAGAAGGTGGGAGGAGCAGAATTCAAATGTTTCCCTTGTACCTTGTGAATGTTTCCTCTGTGAAGGGCCATTAGTTTAGAAGAAAAAGAACCTGCTCTTCATTCCACCTAGAAAATTAGTTTTTAATCTTATTCCTGGCTTTTGAGTCGCTACTGGACCTACTCCCTGAGGGATTTGATTTGAGTGACATGAGTTACTTATTCTATATTCCATAATAAAGCTGCCTCAGAAATAACTGTTCCTCATCTCTTGGTGACAAATCAGAAAAGGGACAATTTTTCAACCTGAAGAAGTTGAAATATGATTTCTCTATTGTACAAGTCAAATGGCTGGAAAACTATACAAAATAGGAGAAAGCTGTTCATTAGATTCAAGCTCTAGCGAACAAGCCCTCTTTTGTGCTTGCTTAGAAGTGACAAGTTCACTAATGTCAGTGCCAGCTCACTGATACAGAGTGTAGGCTGCCAGTTTCCAACATGGAGATATTTGGAGATGCCACTGTTTTATCCGAGTGTGAGACTGGCAGCTTCTGCTCTCCAACAAAGTGGCACAAGGGACAATGGGGCAGTTGTCATGTGGTACTCAGACAAGGAGGGTAATGACTGTCATTTCACTGGGCCCCAAAATCACTGCAGGGTGTAGCCCAATGGTGAGAATCTGATTGACTTAGACTTTCATATGGAAAGGGCAGGGATACCCTAGGTCAGGATTGAGACTGGCAGAAAATTACAGCACAGGACCTGTTTTGAACTTACGAAATTAGTCACCTGACTTTCATGGGTCCTAAGTTACTTAAAATAAATAAGCTTTTTTGTTTTTTTAACATAAGGGCATACAGATTCTGATTCAATAGAGTCATTTTCATTTATAGATAATTTCCCCTGCTTCCAGGGTTAGTCTGAAGGCCAAGATATGAAAATTAGACATCAACATAGTTAATTAGGAATTAGCAAGCTTCATGGTGATAAACCATGCTTGCAGAGACAGGGTTTCTGGAATTTAGCTAGAGGCATGATAACATGGCATTGGATGGGAAGGGCCCACCAGCATCAAATTGGCCCAATGTATAATATTTTAGTGCTCTGAGAATTTCAAAAACTAGCTTTAATTTCCATTGTCAGTCCTTGACTTCTTGATGTTTCTGGGATTGTCATGCAAGTCCTTTGCTTTGTTTTCCACATCTGCAAAATGGCATAAGCCATATAGAGAATTCTTTCCATTTCCAAAGTGGTCCAGCAATTCACCCTCAAGTGGGGCATTGAGATCAAACATTTTCCAACAAGAACTCCTGTGACTATCAAAGCAAGTGAGCTAAATAGCAGGTGTTGTGAGATAAGTCAGACAATACTATACTATGTGGGTAACCCTTGGGGACACTTGGAATTACATCAAGTCTAAATGAGGCATCTAGTTGGAGGAGGCGTAAATGGGTGACTAAAGGACCTCCAGTATACTGGGTCAGTCTCAGGCCACCTGCTAAAGGTTATGTGCCTTGGAGATTTGGGTTGGTCATGAGTGGTATCATCACTAAGGTACAAAGCCTGCATAATGACACCTTCAGTGATGGACATCTGTTATCTAAAGGGTGGGGAAAATTAAATAATACCACAAGACATAGTACTTGGAATTTCTTGAAGAACATTATTGCATAAATATATCGATTGTGTAATTGTTGATAACTCAGATGAATATAGTACGATGTAATTTGTTACTGACTGCTTACAACATTGGTCAGGTGGGTTGTTGGGCTACAAACCTCTGATGAGTTTCCAAACATAAAACCCATGAGATACATTGCCAGAGACCAGGACATCAGTTAAGTTGCAAAGAGGACTGGCTATACTTTTGTGATATTTGTGTTTTCACATATACTTTAGATTTTCTGGCAAAGGTACATGCTTAATATTTATATGTAAGTTTGTATAGGATTCTTAGTAAAGGAGATAATGAAATCCATAGATTTGTTCATTTTATCAAACCTCAAAATAGTGGACCTGGCAAAAAGGAATGTGTTTGTTGTTATGCCTCTGTCCTAGTACACTTCAAGGAGATGTCATTCTTAAGAGAATTGTTTCAACCTCAAAAGACATTAAATATTGATTGCTTGCATATAAATATATATATATACATATATATATATATATGTATATATATATATAATCTTTGGAAACAATAATACAAGTATTTTACATAATCAACAGATGAAATGTATTTATCTGTTCTATCTATATTCATTTTACTAGTTATGATTCAGCTATTAACAGTGAATTTTTCTAGTATTTTTACTTGTGAGGCTAGAAAGCACTGCAATGAATTGAACATTCCTTATTTCAACAAATTTATTGCCCACCTATGGTTTTCTGTATACTGGGCCCCAAATTGAATTAAGATATTTTTCTAGGATGCAAGAATATCTCTATCCTGGTAATAAATTGCCAGGACAAAATGTGTGAAAGTGTGAAAAAATTATAGTTAATATAAGATCAAAATATAATTATATGAAAAGGATTATTGAGAACATAGAGCAGGGAAGGAGGGGGAAAGACTTGGAGAGTAGACTAGAAGTAACAAGACCTATAAAGACGTTTTATGATAAACCAGGGAGAATAAATGAGGGCCTGAAGTGAGGCAGTGGGCACATGGTAGATGCTGAATAAATGTCTGCTGGATGAAAATGTGAATAAGACTGATAGAAGAGGTATTTAGAAGATAGTATCAATAAACTTTGGTCATTCATTAAATGTAGAAGGAGGGAAGAATAAAAGAGGGGAGAATTCAAGAGTCTTTGCTGACAATTCTAATATACAACTGTAATGTCATCAGTTGATATGGGGACTGCTTGGACGGGTCCCTATGTGGAGCAGTTCATCCATTCAGTATCAGTCATGTTGAGTTTGAAATACCCAGGAAACATCTAGAAAAAGATGTCCCACAGACTGTTAGGGAAAAGGGGGTCTTGAGTCTGTGAGGAAGGTAGAGATTTCACCTGTGGATTTAGGAATCTATGTCAATGTAGTAGAGGAAGTCATTGGAGTGAATTAGATCACATAATGCTCAAGAAGAGGACAAGAAGTGACCTTGGGGAATGCCAACACTTAGGGGCAGACAGAAGAATAGGAGCTGTTGAACAGGTCCTGGAATGAGCTTTTCTTGAGGCTGAAGGAGAACCAGGCAAGGGCAGAGTTGTGGACATCAAGTGGGGAGAGCATTTCAGGAAGGAACTTGTGCCCAGTGCAAGAGAAGACTGAAGAGAGACCCCTGGCTTTTGCAGGAGGATAAGGATGGACAGGAAGAGAGGAAGTGGAAAGAGCCACCTCACAGGACCACTTCAAATTCAGCGCCAAAGAGAAGGCAAATGGAAAATTCTAGGAGTGAACCAAGTTAGGGAAAGACTTTGGAACATGGAAGTTTTAGCATTTTGTAAACAGAAAGAACCCCGTAGAAACAAAGTAGTTAGAGCTATAGGAAAGATAGACAAGATTTAAAAGATAGAGAGTCCAGGTGGAAGCAGATACCTTTTCCTCAGAGATGCAAACAAAATAGGTGCAGAGGGAAGAAACTGTAACATCAGTGGTAAACTCATCGAGCTTCCCCATTTCCCTCAGAAATAGGAGACCAGAAGAACCTAGTGGCAAGACGGGAATAAAGACACAGACCTACTAGAAAATGGACTTGAGGATATGGGGAGGGGGAAGGGTAAGATGTGACAGGGTGAGAGAGTGGCATGGACATATATACACTACCAAATGTAAAATACATAGCTAGTGGGAAGCAGCCGCATAGCACAGGGAGATCAGCTCGGTGCTTTGTGACCACCTAGAGGGGTGGGATAGGGAGGGTGGGAGGGAGGGAGACGCAAGAGGGAAGAGATATGGGAACATATGTATATGTATAACTGATTCACTTGGTTATAAAGCAGAAACTAACACACCATTGTAAAGCAATTATACTCCAATAAAGATGTTAAAAAAAAAAAAAAAGAAATAGGAGACCAGACATTTGCTCATGAGAGATTTGCAGTATTAATAGAGGACTTAAGAAAAAGGGTAAAGCTTCCATGGGGAAGCTGACTGACTGTGTATATTTCCCTTATAGTATCACTGTTTTCCCACTTGTCTGATTTATTGACCTGTTCTCCAGGTATATAAATTTTTCACTGTATATGTTTCTAATTAAGCAAATCTAATCTGTAAGTTTACAGAATTTAAAAATAAGTGTGTGTGGTTATTGCATTACCAAAAGAGCTCTGCTTTCAAAAACATCTTTTAAATGGTGCATTCAAATTATTACTAAATTTTCCAAGATCTTTTTGCATATCACCTTCCAAGAAAACATCTAATAAATAAAGGGAGGCAAACTATCTGTTATAATCTGAACATTATCTGCAATGTAGTTCTTTTCTTCCTACTCTTTTAACAGGTGCAGTCCTGTTAGACTACAAATGAATCCTCCTTTCTTTGTGCATCCACTGATATAGCGATGATGCTCTAGCGTCCGTACATCTCTAATTACATTTTGTTTTGCAAAGAACTCCAAGGTACCAAACAGGCTTATTCATCTTGCAGCTCATGTGCTGCTGCTTTATTTTCCCCCTGCAAATCCATTACCTATCTTAGTAGAATTCTACCTTAAACTTTAAAATATCTGTCATCAGTTAGTGGTTTCTATCACTTGTACTGTGTCAAAGTGTAGATAAGGAGGAGACAAGTGAGGCAAAGGCTTAAGAAGTCTTCTGCAGCACACGAGTTGACATACATACAGGTTTGCAGTGTTTCTTTGTCTGGTGCAGAGCCCCATAGGCTTTTCAGCTTCATTCCTCGCAAGACCACACTAAGAAAGTAGGTCCTCTGGGGACTTCCCTGGTGTTCCAGTGGTTAAGAATCTGCCTTCCAATGCAGGGGATGCGGGTTCGATCCCTGATCAGGGAACTAACATCCCATGTGCCTCTGGGCAACTAAGCCTGTGCGCTCTAGAGCCCACGTGCCACAACTACAGAGCCCACACGCCACAACTAGAGAGAAGCCTGCACACCTCAACAGAAAGATCCTGCGTGCAGCAACCGAAGACCCTAAAATAATAATAATAATAGTAGATTTTAAAAAAAAAGGTAGGTAGGTCCTCTGACTGACACCCATTAATTTCTCATTACTGAGAAAGTAGGAAGATAAAGCAGAAGAGAATGATTTCAGAATTCCGTATCAAAGTGAACTAACTTGCTTTAACGAGTGTTGAGCAGTAATCTGGGCATTGCTTTGTTTTTTGAAATAATAATGAGATGCTAGACAAGGTGCTTGCGAAAACAGGAAAGAAAATGACCAGCAGTCCTTTCACTGCATGTCTCTGTTGCCTAATCCTTTTAGTACAATACTAAGTATAAAAAGGAAAATTATTGTAAAAACTGACAAGCAGTATCCTTCAGTGACCTCAGAAAGCACAAAGTATGATTCTCTTGAAATTGTAGCCTTGGTTTCCTGAGCACTTTTCTCAAGTTTTGGAACTCCTTTGATATTCTGGAACGCTCATCTTGGAAAGACGTTGGTAGGTGTCAATGAACAAGGCTCATAGTTTTTCGAAAACTCTCTGACAAATGGTAGATGACTACACAATAAACGGAAAACCTGTTGCATTTTCACTGAAAGCAAAATACACATATTAAAACTCTATTCAAAATTTATGTCTTTTAAAACCATAATGATAAAAATAATATGCAAATGAATGAATAATATTGCTCCTAAAAAATTAAAAATTTTAATCATTGCTTTAGGGCCTGGGGTGTGAGCTCAGATTGTCCAGTTGTGGTGATTTACTTGTAAAGACTGGTACACAGGGCTTCCCTGGTGGCGCAGTGGTTGAGAGTCTGCCTGCCAATGCAGGGTACACGGGTTCGAGCCCTGGTCTGGGAAGATCCCACATGCCGCGGAGCAACTAGGCCCGTGAGCCACAATTACTGAGCCTGCGCGTCTGGAGCCTGTGCTCCGCAACAAGAGAGGCCGCGATAGTGAGAGGCCCGCACACCGCGATGAAGAGTGGCCCCCACTTGCCGCAACTAGAGAAAGCCCTCGCACAGAAACTAAGACCCAACACAGCCATAAATTAATTAATTAATTATTTAATTTAAAAAAAAAAAAAAAAGACTGGTACACATTTTTTTTTCAGTCAAAAGACACGGATTTAGATATCCACAGCCCAAGTATGGAACAGAACCCATGACCTTGATCTCATTAGCATTAACTGTGAGTCACTTGAGCTTAGGCCCCCAAACTATTACCTTTCATTGTGTCATCCACCTGAAGCCCTTGCCCCACCTTTACGATCTTCTTGGTTCTTAGAGCCCGAGGAGAAAATGGTAGTATTTGGCACATTTTCAGATTAAGGCACCAATCACTTAAGTCACTTGCTTGAGGTTTATTAGTCAGGAGTGGAATTAGGCATAGCCAAGTTTTCCTGGCTGACAGACCAGGAAGTTTGGTTACCATCCTAAATACCATTATCTCTAATCTCAGTGAATGATACCACCACCATTCACCAAGTATTCATGGCAAAACCTTGGTAGTAATCCTTGATTCCTCTCTTTCTCTGATACCCCACATCTAATCAGTCGGTAAGTCTGGTTGTTTCTACCCACAAATATATCCTGAATGTACTGCTCAGTTTTCTACTACCACCCTGGTCCAAGCCACCATCGGCTCCCTGTGGACAGCTACATTAGGCTCCAAACTCATCTCCGTGTGGTTATTCTTGCACAAGCTCTTCTCCACATAGCAGTCAAAATGATCCTATGAAAACGTGACTCAGATCACCTCTCTCTCCTGCTCCGAAATCACAGATTACATCCAGATTTCTCTCATGCTTTACCAGACTGTATGTGATCTCGCCCCTGGTCAGCTCCTTCACCTCACAGCCCGCATTCACCCTCTTCCCACTCACCTTGATCTTGCTTGTTTCATTTCAAGGTTTTTGTACTTGCTATGCTTTCTTCCTGGAATGCTCTTCTTCCCAGAATTCCTGTTATTTCATTCAAGTGTCTGTCAAATATTACCTCTTCAGACAGGCTTGAACTGACTCTATTACCATGCCATGCTTTATTTTTCTTCTTAGCGCACTTAATACTATGAGACTATATATATATATATACACACACACACACACATATATGCATATATATGTATGTATTACACACATATATATCATATATATCATATATGTATACATATGATATATACATATATGTATATATTATACACATATATTTTATATATAATTTTATATGATTATATATAATATGTAAAATATAAACATGTTTTATACATGCTTATATATATTCAAAATATATTTTATAAATGTATATATAACAAAAGCATATGTGTATATGTGTAAATATACATATATACTTTTCTGCCTTTCCCACTAGATAATTAATTTCATTGAGTAAGAGATTTGGTATATATTATACACATATATTTTCACCTCTAACTTCAGAGCGTAGAATAGTGTATACCACATCACAGGTATGCAATAATTATTAAATTTGTTGCATAGATAGATGGTTATTTCCTTATGATATATTCTTAGATAGGACTTACTTGGTGAAATGGTATGAACTTCACATATGTCTCAGAATGGTTATGCTGCTTTATACTCCCGTCAAACAGGTGCTATATCTTATCTTCCCCTCGCTTACAATTTTTAAATCTTTGCCATTTCTCAGTGGCAGAAAATGATACCTATTAGTAGTTGTAATTTGTACAGCTTAATAAGTCAAGACATGTGTTATCAAAAGCAAAAATGCAAGGAAATTTTTACTTCACATAGAGAATCAGAGACCTTCTTTGTTGGGAAATTAGCCAAGAAGTGAGAACTCAAAGAAGAAAAAACACCTAAGCAAAGTTTTGCTTGAAATGCCTTCTTTAAAAGCTATTGTCTTTTGCTTTCCTAGGTTACATGCGAAGTTGCAACCTTAAAGAAACTGTATTAAAACATTTATTTGTCTGGTTCTCAGCAAGTTTTG
Source organism: Eubalaena glacialis (assembly GCF_028564815.1). Lineage (NCBI taxonomy): Eukaryota > Metazoa > Chordata > Mammalia > Artiodactyla > Balaenidae > Eubalaena > Eubalaena glacialis. Next base: position 186,273,781 of record NC_083716.1, on the reverse strand, counting down.
CCTATAATGTGCTATGCTTTGCATGGCATCATTTAACAAAGATATACAAAGATAATACCATCCACTCAGCTTTATTCAACAGTGTCAGGCCTTCAGGAAAGTATTACTGGGCTTCCCTGTTGGCGCAGTGGTTGAGAATCTGCCTGCCAATGCAGGGGACACGGGTTCGAGCCCTGGTCTGGGAGGATCCCACATGCCGCGGAGCAACTAGGCCCTTGAGCCACAACTACTGAGCCTGCGCGTCTGGAGCCTGTGCTCCGCAACAAGAGAGGCCGTGACAGTGAGAGGCCCGCGCACCGCGATGAAGAGTGGCCCCCGCTCACCGCAACTAGAGAAAGCCCTCGCACGGAAACGAAGACCCAACACAGCCAAAAATAAATAAATTTAAAAAAAAAAAAAAAGAAAGTATTACTGCGATTTAGCATTCTTAGTCTCTACTCCCTCAAAACAGAAGAGCAATAAGAAGCACTGCCTCAGGATTCAGAAGACTGTATTTGAATCCATGCTCTACCATTTAGTAATTCAATGACCTGTGGGAAGTAACTTAATCTGTCCAAGCCTTGGTTGTTTTTCTTTTTGAACAATTGTAGTTACAATACATTTTGAGAGAGAAAAGCATACCACTACCTGGGAGATGATTTGAAATACATGTATGTGACAAAGGACTCCTGTTTGGACTATATAAAGAATTCCTATAAATCAATAAGAAAAAAGCTGAGAATCTACTTTTTAAAAAATGGGCTAAAGATTTGACCAAGCACTTCACAAAAGACGATATACAATTAGCCTATAAAAATATGCAAAGGTGTTCCATATCATTAGTCATTAGGGAAATACAAATTAAAACCAAAAGAGGGTACCATCACAACTCCACCAGAACTGCTAAAATCAAAAGGACTGAAAACACTGATACTATTTGTTAGAGCAAATGTGGAACAATTGGTATTCTCACACATTGCTGGTAGAAATATAAATCAGTACTACCATTTTGGAAAACTCTTCAGAATCTACTAAAGATATATATATCTATATAGACATAGATATAGATAACATAAGTGAGTATCTATGTCTACCAAAAACATGTATAAGAATATTTATAGTAGCATTACTCAAAATAGCCAAAAACTGAAAACTGAAACATTTCAAATGCTCATCAATAGTAAAGTAGATAAATAAATTGTAGCATAGTCATACAATGTATACTATCCGGCCATTAGGAAAAATACAAACTTCTATGTGCAACAATATGGATGAATCTCATAGACATAATGTTGTGTGAAAGAAGCCAGGCATAAAATAATATATACTGGGTGATTCCATTTATATGAAGTTCAAAAATAGGCAAAACTGATCTAAATTGATAGAGATAAGAATGATGGTTATCTTTGAGGAGAGGGGGAGTATCAACTGATTGGGGGCTCAATGGAGCCTTCTAGGGTGGTAGAAACATTCTATATCTTTATATCTTATATATCAATATATTATATCTTCTTTATATCTATGTTTACACAAACGTATACCTATGTATAAATTCATTAAAATTTATGTACCTTACAGTATATAAGTTATACCTCAATAAAAAAGAAATAAAAAGGTACAGATAGTAAAATGTCTACCTCATTAGAGTATATGAAAAATAAGTGAGATAATGAATATAAGTTCTTACCATACTGCTTGGTCTATAGTGAGTATTCAATTAGTGTCAGCTATTAATTTGTGATTATTATTGCTGCTTTTACTATCACTCTGAGATATAACTGCCTGGAGCAGCTATTCGGCCATTTTTTTTTTGTTCTACATAAAAGCAAACTTCTTGAAATAAGGATCGAGCCCCTGAATTCAGCTTCTAAGAACCATGCTCCAACCAACTTAACAGTATTAGTTGTGTATACAGACGTAGAAAACAAACTAATGGTTACCAAAGGGGAAAAGGGGGGATAAACTAGGAGTTCGAGATTAACATATACACACTACTATATGTAAAATAGATAACCAATGAGGACCTACTGTCCAGCACAAGGAACTATACTCAATATTTTGTAATAACCTATAAGGGAAAAGAATCTGAAAAGGAATAGATATATACGTATGTATAACTGAATCACTTTGCTGGACACCTGAAACTAACACAACATTGTAAATCAACTATACTTGAATAGAATACACACACCCACATATATATATTAGTTGTGTATAAAAGGAAGCTTGTTATTATGGTAAAGTTTACTTATCTAGTGTAAAAATTTTAACTTCCAAAAATGCACGTAGTTCAAGAGTTTTGTTCCCTTTTAGAATTAAGAATTTTTTAAAAAATTACTTTGAAACACAAATCGTCATTAATCTTATGAAAAGGTATTCAAATCTGTTTAGAATAAAAATAAATGTAAATCAAACTGGCAGTGAGATACTGTATTACATCTGTCAGATTGGCAAAAACAATGGACGTTTAGGCTGGTAAAGGAACAGGGAAGCCAGCAATCTCTTACAAAGCTCTAAGAGTATTAACTTGTATAACCATCTGGAGGGCAATTTGGCAATGTGCATCACAAGCTCAAAAATGTACATGCTTTCTGACCCAGCAATTTCTCCTCAAAGTTTAGGTCCTGAGGAAACTATCAGACGAGTATACAGAGATGTCTGTACACAATGCTGTTTATATAAATGGTTTATTGAATATATGTGAATTCAGCAGAGTACAAACATGATTGCCTAGATACTCTGTTGAATCTTCCTTTCTCATTCCTCAAAGACACTGTCAGATATCAGAAAGTCCGGTCTTATTTGAAACTTTAGGCTCTTACCCAGTTGCATACTCCCTTCCTCCTGGCTCAGGTTGGACCACGGGAAGAGGCATAACCCGCCCTTTCTTTCTTCCCCATCATATCATTTCTGATTCTTGCCCTTTCCAATTTTTAGGGATAGGAGAAGTAATTGGAAGGGGGGAGGACAAATGTTGTTGTACATAAGAACAATCATTGATGCCTTCTGCATGGTAGGTGTCCAGTTGCTTCTCAAGGACCATGTGTAAGGTCTTCGTGTGGTTCCTCCAATCCTTCTTCAGTCCCCACCACTCCTCAGGCTCTTGCTGCCAGGGTCCTGGTCATCAGCCTTCTTGTGTCTGTACCAATAACATGGTTCAAGCCTGGCCACCTTTCAAGATGTCCTGTTGACCCAAAGAAAACCCATTCAGCCATGCCAAACTGAGGTTGCAGGTTCTTTGAGTTCTAACCATTCCCAGCCCCATCCCTCTCCAACCTTCCTTTCCTCTACCTCACCTAGTATGAGGGACAGATCACCAAGGCCTGAAGTTGTCTGACGGGGGAATGAAATGGAGGCAATAGAAGTCCCACTCAGTAACTTTTTAACATTAGTAAAAGTGCAAACCAGGAATAACCCAAACATCAAAAGATTTGTTGAATAAATTATAGTACAGCCATATAAGTAAATATCATTTGGTTTTATAAATCATGATCCAATTCTATCTACATTTATTGACATGGAAAGATATTCTTGATTTATTTCTAAGCAACAAATGTTAGTTACAGAATATTATGTTTCTGTCTATTCATATATACTGTTGTTTAAAAAATAGTGTGGAGTAATAGATATCAAAACATAATCATTCCAGGTCAAGGATTGGCAAACTACTACCTGCAGGCTAAGTCTAGCCTGCTGCCTATTTTTTGTAAAAAGAGTTTATTGAATCACATGTGCAAGTAGCTGCTTTCCTACTGTAATACCAAAGTTCAGTACAAAGTTGAAACAGAGACAGTATGGCGTACAAAGCCCACTATATTTACCATCTGGTGCTTTGCAGAAAAAGTTTGTTGACTTTTATTTTAGATGATAGAATCATGGGTGATTTTAATTTTTTTAAATGTTTGTCTGACTTTATTTTCTATTCAAGCATAAATTTATTGTATAAAATATGTATCTGTTAGTAAACTGTTGAAACCTGATTAGAAAAGACTTCTTATATTGATAACATTAAATCAAGAGTAAACTTCATAAGTGAAATCAAAATTTGATTATAGCTTCCAAAGTTCTACTTCAAAATAAGATCTATGATGTGGTTAGAATATTATTTTAATTGTTTTTAAAGTTAAGACCTATCAATGGACATGACTCTTCTATTTACCAACAGGATTAGTTTCTGAAAACTGCTTTCAGACTTCTGGCATGTTCTTTTCATCTTCTGTGTTAGGGTATTAGTGCTCTGAGGCTGTATTTGAGTGAAATAGTGCTAAAAGCTGGGTTAATTTGAGTAAAATTTTTGGAGTAAAAAATAAGAGTGACACATAAATATTGAAAGTGGACTTCCTTCACCTGGTTTATCAACTGGATATGAAAACAGTTCCAAAAAGAGAGATTTTCAAAATGTTTAGGGCTTTGGAAAATAAGTGAGTCAGAGTGGGACCTCCCAAGAAGGCTACTTTGAAGAACTAAATTCACTTGGATGAATAAATTATGGATATTTGTTACAAAGGGCAATTCTGATGTAGCTTAGCAAATTTTGCTTCAAAATCCTGTCGGATAAAACCTTAGAAAAGGTGTTTGAGTAATCAGGAAATAATTAAGACTCTCAGAAGACCTGCTAATTAACATTAGGTGAGGGAATACTTGAAAATGGAATTCATATTAACCAGAAGTTCCAGATGACATGCATCTTTATTAAAAGAAACAGAAGTAAACAGTACATTAATTAAACTTTCAAATACACAAAATAAGAAGGCTTTAAAAATGCCACTAAGGGAAGAGAAATAATATAATGGACTTTGATAAAAATATCAAACAATTAAAATGAGAAATAATAAAATTAGGCTTTGATGCTTATAAGTTTACAGATCCAGAAAGAATGCCACAATTTAAATAAATTATTGCATAAGGGACTTTCCTGATTTTAGGATCAGTCTTATTGACTATCTAGTATCAATCCAGTAGCAGAATTACCTGCATATGATGGAGCCATTTACACATTTCCAAAGTCAAAATACGTTCCTAATATTCTCAAAGATTAAGACTCTGACCTATCCAGGGCATAAAAACTAAAACATAATTTATCTAAATGTTAAATCATGTAAATCTTAATCACTCCACACCTCTTAATATTTTTTAAAAGGAAACCAGCTACCCTTAGTATCTACTTTAATAGTTTTAAAATATTCTCTACCTTCTGACTCAGTCCATCTTTATAATAGTATCTCTCATTACACCTGTTGCCATCTTCTATCCTCACCTACCAGGTATTCACCAGCAAACCCCAAGCTTTCTAACACCTAAGCATTTCCTCACATGTCCACTTCTAGCCATTCACTTCCTACTCCTTTTCACCCTATTCTATACTTATCTAAATCTGATCTTCAAAACCCATCTTCAAAACCTAGACAGAATGCTACTTCCTTTATGAAAAATGTCTTTCTTCCTAACCAAAAGTAATTACTTCCAATTCTATGCTCTCATGCCTCTTGCCAGTTTCTATAATAAATCAAAGATCTCTGAATGACTATCCATTTCCTCTGCTAAACTATTACTTTCTTAAAGTCTACACCTACTTTATTTACTATCCTCTTCGGTGTCTAGCGCATTGTCAGCAATTAGCATATTATTAATATGCATTTGTTAATGAGTAAATGACCTCTTTTGAAAAGGAGATGTAAAAAGGATATCTGTGTATTTTTTCTTAAAGAAATAGGGATATAGAGAAAAAGATAAATTCTGTCGTCTTCTCAATGTAACCTGAATCAGATGATTGTTGAATAGTGTAGGTATTTTCATTTAAGGCAAATATGCTTTAAAACTAAACTATAATAGTAAAACAAAGCAACAGCTTTTTCACATCTCCAGGTGACTAATGTATGCCTTTTATAATGTTAATGCCATACAAAGTCCTCTCTTTGTGCAAGAAGATTAATACATTACATGGTGAATAGTTAGAGAAAATATCGTGCTCATTTATGCTACTTACTAATCTGTGGGGCATTATTTAATATTGATGAGCCTCAGTTTCCACATTTTTAAGGTAAGAATAATCCTTGTCAGCCTTATCTTTTTCACAAGTTTTTTGAAACTTTTTCACAAGTCACAAGTTGTAGGAGATAAAAGGATAATGTAAGTGATAGCACTTTGTAAATTATAAAATTCTATATAAGGGTATAGGAGAGAGATGAACATAAGGGACATTAAAATAGTGATATGAGTAAAAGACTGAGTAAATATCTAAAACATGTCAGATTCTTTAGATCGAATTTATATAAAATATCTTATGAAATGCTTGAAGCCAGGAAAGATTTTGCTATGCAATAACTTAAGATTCCATCACAAAAAACTGAGCAATTCCATAGGGGCAAATCTTAAGATTACTGAATTATTTTGCTGCTTTGTGAGTTCTATAAAATTGCAGATTCAGTCTGAGGGATCCTTATAGATAAGAGAGTACCAGGCCTGAAATAATCTTCAATCTTCTTCAATCTTCAATCTTCAATCTATAAAATTGCAGATTCAGTCTGAGGGATCCTTATAGATAAGAGAGTACCAGGCCTGAAATAATCTTCAATCTAATTTACTTACTACTACCATTTAGGAAGAATGATTTTACTTCTTTCTCTCATACTATTGAGGTCAGTTTAGTAAAAGTCTGAGATCTTTTCCATCATACTTTGTGGCATCCTGAAGTTTTAATAAACTTGCTGAAAAGGAATATAGATTGTGAAAACCAAGGATTAAAAGGGATCTGAATATTCCTTTATTCCAAACACCACCCAGACCTGGAATTCATCTATAGTATCCCTGCTATGTCCAGTCTTGACATGGATGGATCCAGCTTGGAAAAAGGGATGGAAATCAATTGCTGATCCCTAAATCAATTAAGTAAAATTATGATCGCCCCTCACTTTTGATGTGTGTGAAAGCGTTGGTTTGCCCCACATAGAGAAGAGACACACAGAACCTCACTGCTGTTTCCCTCGTCATTCCTTCCCTCTTGGTCATCCAGGTCCATGGTACATGGTTCCAAGTTAGCTAGGGCAATTAACAAATAAATTTTCAGTTTTAATTCCCTTTCTTTTTTTTTTCTTCTTTTAATTAATTAATTAATTTATTTTTTGCTGCATTGGGTCTTCATTACTGCACGTGGGCTTTCTCTAGTTGCGGCGAGTGGGGGCTACTCTTTGGTGCGGTGCGCGGGCTTCTCATTGCGGTGGCTTCTCTTGTCGCAGAGCACGGGCTCTAGGCGCGTGGGCTTCAGTAGTTGTGGCACGTGGGCTCGGTAGTTGTGGCTCATGGGCTCTAGAGCGCAGGCTCAGTAGCTGTGGCGCACGGGCTTAGCTGCTCCGCGGCATGTGGGATCTTCCCGGACCAGTGAGCGAACCTGTGTACCCTGCATTGGCAGGCAGACTCTTAACCACTTCGCCACCAGGGAAGTCCTCCTTTCTGTCTTAATGAGAGTTTATCAGCATACCTACAGACATTTTCTAAGAGCAAGGCTCTACTAGGATTAAACTTGTGATGGATTTTGCAGTTGCCTTAGAAGTTCCAGCTTCTTTCCCAAAGGAGCCACTGAACAGAGCCTGTCTTGAATAGCAGATGAACCGTGAAGTGTTAGATTCTGTTAAAGTCACTGTGACCCCTCTTAGAGCCTGCACATGGGCCTCAAGGATTATAAACATTTAGTAGCTACATGATCAAAATGCCAAGATGTCTGTAAATGATTTGGCTAATCCTCATATAGTGCTTGTGGTTAATGTCATTATTTAAAACTTATGATTCAGACTGGCAGTAATTAATAAGTATAATGAATGGAATCTTTAAATCTTGTCTTTTGGATAAATCGCATTGCCATTCAAAGAGCAGCAAAAACTTAACTAATCATAACCAAAATTAACCATGTTTCTTCCCTCGCCTCTGCCCTACACCTGAAGGTTAAAATTTAACTTGGTGTAAAAATTGAATTTTAACTTTATGTTCATGTCATAATTAAAATATGAGTAGTCAAATGAAACTACCATTACATGTCTTATTTCATGTTACCATCATATCATTTAATCAGATTGGAAGGTAGCTGGTTTCCCTATCTATTAAAGGAACGTAATTTACAACTCAGGGATATCAGACAGAAAGTTACCTGCTGTAAGTGGAAGAACAAAGTCATTTTTTGTGAGTCATCATGATCTTGGGGTGACCTGATACAGAAACCAATGCCATGGAGTTCTTTTTCAATCAAGCTCAATGAACTAAAATCTGCGCTGGGAAAAAAAACTACACATAGAAAACAAACTCATGATTACCAAAGGGGAAAGGGGGGTCAGGGAGAGATATATTAGGAGGTTGGGATTAACATATACACACTACTACATATAAAATAGATAACCAACAAGGACCTACTGTAGAGCACAGGGAACTCTACTCAGTATCCAGTAATAACCTATATGGGAAAAGAATCTGAAAAAGAATGGATACATGTACATGTATAACTGAATCACTTTGCTGTACACCTGAAACTAACACAACATTGTATTGATAAATCAACTGTACTCCAATATAAAATAAAAATTTTTTAAAAACTACATCTAGAAATCAGATTTCTATTTTTAATTCCTTTATGTCAATTTGTCTGTGTCTGTATGGTATATGAGGCCTTAACATTCTCTCTCTGTGTCTCTCTTAGAAGATAAAGGGAAGTTGAAAGTCAGCAGTTCCAGTCAGGCATCAAGCTCTGAAGGTGGCTCATTTCTCCTCAAACCTGGTACAACACCCCTGCCACCCGGAGCAGCCACTTCTCCCTCCAAGAGCACAAACGGAGCTCCTGGTACTGTTTCTGAATCAGAAGAAGAAAAAGCCAAAAAATTACTTTATTGTTCACTATGCAAAGTGGCTGTGAACTCCCTGTCACAGCTAGAGGCACACAACACAGGTTAGCATCTATCGCTTAAATTTAAATAATGTTTATAACAAGATCCACCTTTTCCCATCAGAATACCTTATCTTTTGTTGTTCAAACATTAGGTTTCTTCAGTCTTCTCTACCTTTTTGATTCAAAGGAGTGATTTTAAGAAACGTACGATATGACAACTTTAGAAACAGCAAGGCAAAAGTAGGTTGGGGATAAAACTTGTTCTGTTCTTTATTTTCTCAAAAGCATCTAATACTTCCCAAAACTCATTATGATGAAGTGACGGAAATGAAGACAAATATCTATGCACAATGTTCACTGCAACACACTTCTTCTAAGAGAAAAAAATGGAAACAACCTAATATTTCCTCAGTAGGGAAATGTTGAGCGAATTATAGTCCCAATATGATAGAATATATTACTCAGCCATTAAAGTATAATTATAAGAAAATATGTATATGATTTGATATGTGAAATTTTCGGGATATTTAATTAGCATGATCCCAATTTTGAAAATACACTTTTCAGTATACCAAAAAAAGAAGCTGAAAAGAAATACACTAAAAGGATAACAGTGGTTATCTCTGGGTGGTGAAAACAGAGGTAATGTTTGTTTTCTTATGCTTCTCTGTATTTTCTTTATTATAATACTGATGGTTTCCCTTTTTTTTTTACAGTGAAAATGTGTTAAATCTATAATTAGCATTAAAACCATCATTAAAAGAAAGTATTGGGAAGTTCAGCCTGAAGATAAACTTTTCAAGAGCTTCATATAGTCCGTAAATAGCTATTTAATATATGTTTCTTTCTGTCTTAGGATCTAAACACAAGACCATGGTTGAAGCTCGTAATGGGGCTGGTCCAATTAAGTCCTATCCTAGACCTGGATCAAGATTAAAGATGCAGAATGGCAGTAAGGGGTCAGGACTACAGAACAAGACATTTCATTGTGAAATCTGTGATGTTCACGTTAATTCAGAAATTCAGCTCAAACAGGTAATGTATCCTGAATTAGTAGTCACTGTCGCTTGGGGTCACCCTTTGACTATGTATCTCCTAATCTATATAATGGTTCTCACTTTGCTCACAGTTAAATTTCCTAACCTTATAGGATGCCTATGGTATACAACATACAGGTGCTATGTGGAAGAAAAAGTACCAAATATCTGTGCACCTACTATTACTATATGTCAGACTCTAGGCTTGGTGTTAGAGACCAATGAGCACAACAGTCACCTGGAACTTACAGTTGAGCAGGAACTTCTAAGATAGTAAATGTTCAGCCCGTCTTCCAAGGACCCAAAATCTGCTTAGGGAGACAGACTCATTAGTCACGGTGGTAATACCAGGCAAAGTCGGAGGAGTGCTACAGAGAAAGGAAAGGGAGAGAGGTGTTACAGTAGAGTGGGGAGCAAGTCTTAATGTAGAGAGTGTGGTGATCTTACCCACACCACCATGGAACCATGGACCTAGAACTGGGAATGGAGGAACCAACTACCTCTGTCTAGGAAATATATTTTACATGGCATAAAAGTCACATGTAGATTCAGCTAATGCATCAAACTTTTTTCAGCACATTTCTAGCAGAAGGCATAAGGATCGAGTTGCAGGGAAACCATTGAAGCCGAAGTACAGTCCTTACAATAAACTCCAGCGGAGCCCAAGCATTTTAGCAGTAAGTTCACTTCGCCTACTCGTCTATTTTGTGGGGCAGCCTTGCTGGCTGGGGCAGGCACTGTGGGTAAGGAGGGCCTAGGGTCTAATTGGTCCTGAAAGGGTTTTGAACTTAAATAGCCCTCATAGAGAGAAGTTTTAGAATGAACTTAGTTCCTGCTGGAGGACACCTTGAAGAAAGTTTCCTTAGAAAAAAAGAAACTGAACCTCTTTAAGGGCTAATACCTTACTCTTTACCAGGACCTTTTCAAGAGATTCCCTTCTTCAGCATATACAGAAAAGTAAAGGCTTAGGAACAAGGGCAGTGATGCCTGAGGAATCTTGGAACATGTTAAACCTGGGGAAAGAGATTGCTTTCCAAACACAAAATCCATCTATTTAATATCCTCCTCCTTTCTGGGGTGTTCCCCCCACCTCTTTCTCTCCCTTTCTCCAGAAAGTACAGTGGCTGTGTGTATTCCTCTCTCTTTCCCTGTCTAGCAGGCATGTTGATAGTCAGCCTGTCTTACCTGCTCTCAAAATGTGCTATTTTCAGTTTCTTTGTAAAAACATTAAGGGGCTCCACCAATAGATGTCATATAAATACCCAGATGGATGGATTTCCTAGTCTCCCTGGGACTCAGCCCAGCGTGGTGTTCTGCTGAGGTTGAAAGCTGGGATTGGCCAGCTGAAGGCGATACTGACATTACCTCCAGTTTTTCCAAAGCTCAGTCGATGCTGCATGCAGGCATTATACGCATTAAGCAAATCCAGCTTGCAAAGCTCCTCCTGATTGCAAAAGAGAGGGATTAAGGATTGATTTACTTCACAGGAAGATTCCACCTTGGGATTCCTTTTAAATAGAGAAAGTTTCTAGCCCATTTACAATCATTGCCAATGACAAATTTGAGTTAGCTGCAGTTTTTCAAGTAATACTTTTTAAGTGGCCAGAGCAGTGTAAACTGACTTTGTTTTCATGACTGTTCATGGGTCGCCAGTGTTCCAAACTCCAGTTACCTAACCCAGTGCGGCTTTTTTAAGAGGTGAAGTAAAGGGTAATGCATATTCTCCAAAAAGCCTCATTGTGGTTTAAAACAAGTCATTAGTTTGAATTGAGCTCCATAATCTAAGCAGGAAAGCTTCTGGGTGTGTTTGTTTTTTCCTTGTGAGCAGCAGAATAAAATACTTTCAGTATCTATTCAGAGAGGCTTTCCTCTGTCCTAGTGCCCAGGGGCAAGGACCACCAGAAAAGAGTTGAAATGGAAACAAATCAAAGAAAAGGTATGCCAAGAGGCTTTGAAACCAGCTTTGTGAAAATAATCATGTCCTGACTTCTGAGAGTTAAGATTTTTAAATTTTGACTTCTGAATGTCTCTCTTTTACTTATGAAAATATCTGTGCTGCTGTTATTCAAAACAATCTCCCCACCCCACTCCTGGTTTTCTCCCTCTATTAGGCAAAACTTGCATTCCAGAAGGATATGATGAAGCCTTTGGCCCCGGCCTTCCTGTCCTCGCCCCTGGCGGCGGCGGCGGCAGTGTCCTCCGCGCTGTCACTGCCACCCCGGCCGTCGGCCTCGCTCTTCCAGGCTCCAGCCATCCCTCCAGCTCTGCTGAGGCCCGGCCACGGCCCCATCCGCGCCACTCCCGCCTCCATCCTCTTCGCCCCGTACTAATGTCTGCAAGCCCCCAGGCGGTTGAGGCCAGTAGGAAAGTAGAGCAGGAAAGCCAAAAGGATTCAGCAATTTGAGCATTTGGTGTTGCAGTGTCCCACCCAACTGCAAAATGCAGCGTACCACCTGAGCCCCAACTCCAAAGAGTAAGTCGCTAGATTCAAGAGTGCTTTTAGGGGCCGCTCCTATAATTTCAGAATCTGAGCAGCAGAAGCTTTATCTCCCTAGTCCCTCCCCCTGCCCTACCCCATACAATTCGTGTATCAGAGATATTTAGTTTCTTGCAAATGTATTGGTCAGAAAAATATATATATATATACATATATATCATTTTCTGACTATTTTTCCGTGGGTGTGATCTGGCTTAGAAACAATATGGAATATTTTCCTGACAGACTTGAAAACTAGGGTCTTCCTCACACGTCTGTAAATAATCCTGGAATCCAACTGGGCACATTCTAGTGTGGAACAAAAATAGATGAACACAAGTGCTTACTTGTGGATACCATCTTACCAACGGATCACAGCGTTTTCTTTTTGGTGTACTATTGTTGACAGGGATTGTGTACTGTTTTAGACCCAAGTACTGTTGTATCCTGTGTAGTACTAGATCTGTATCTCTTGTCTGAATTAAACATTTTTAGTTGCTGTGTAAATGTTAGGAAGCAAAGTAGCTTTGAATTTTCTCTTTAAGAGAACAAAAGATAACGTATTTTCTTTATTTTACATTTTATTTGGTGATATTTAAACGAAATAGAAAGCCATATAACATAGCTCTAATTACTACCTGTCTGCTATTTTTGTTTAACTTATTTTGTAGCTTCCTCACCAGTTTGAGTTGCTAAGCAAATGTATACAAACAGAAAAAGAGCTTCCTAAATTGCACATTTTTGCACCTCTTGTGCGTTCAGCAAGAAGACAATGAATCCATGTATTTCTACATCATTATCTTCTTCATTTTTAACCTGTTTTCATTTGTAATGATGCTACATAATTTTGTGGCTCCCTAATGCAATAATGTACAGAAGATAAAAAAATTTATAATTGAACAATCTGTCTTTCTGTTCACTGAATCTGTTGCAGGTCATGCTCCCATGCCCCCGTTTCTAAGCTGATATCAACAGGACTGGAATGTTTGTCATATCAGGGGCAAGAGGTATAAGACAGCAAAATAGAGTGAACTCTTTTAGAGCATCTATATCTGCAATCTGTAAATGGTAAAATGTCTGTGTATTTTTTTAAATGTACCTTTTCAATAAAAGTACAAAAAATAAAAATCTGTTTGTATTTTCAAAGTTATTTTCTCTTGAGACACCTCCAATCTGAAATCATCTGATGAAGGCTTTTCAGTAGGTGCAAAGATTGCTTCTTACATATTTAGCATTTTCAGTTCTTATTTGCAGCATATTTATTTGTCATGTTTATTCATTACTGTTCACAGCATCTGCATGAAGCAAGACTTTACTGCTGTTTTCTCTCTGAATCTCTAAGAAGTTGAACCAAAGTTGTGAGTGTGGCCCAAAATCACAGTAGCGGTCTACCAAAAATTGTGACACAATTTTTAAACACTCTGTGAGTCTTCTAAATTCCTAACTCATCTTTTATTTGTGTCCAATGCAATAATGATCTCCTTTTAGAGGATTTGATTCCACTCCTCCTCTTTGACCTTCTCTAATCAGCCAACCCTTCTTTTCTTCCACTTCATTCTGTTTTTAAGTGTGAAGAGCAATGTATCACTGTTTTTTCTGGTTTTCTCCTTAATGGACTACTCTAATACATAGTGGCTTAAAATAAAACCATTTTATTATGTGACAATTTCAGGGGTCAGGAATTCCAGCAAGGCTTGGCTGGGCTGTTCTGTTCCCCAAGTCCTCAATAGGAGATCCCTGGGTCATATTCATCTGGTGGGTGGGCTGGTGTGGAAGCCAAAATAGCTTTGCTCATATGTCTGCCTGGATGGAGGGGCTGGGAAGCTGGATCCTACTGGAACAGTCTATCGGCCTTTGGGTGGTCTCCCCAGCTAAGTGGTCTCAGGCAGTTACATAGAAACTCAGGGTGCCCAGCGAGAGCATTTGAAGAGGTTCTGGGTGGAAGTGAAAAGGCTTCCTATAAAACTGTCTTGAAACTCCCAGCATGTCACATATGCCGCATTCTATTGATAAAGCAAGTCACCGAGACCAATCCAGATTCAAACGGAAGTTGATTAATCACTTTTCAATGTGAAGAAGAGCAAAGAATTTATGGCCATCTTTAATCTACCGCTCTGTTATAGAATTTTAAGGGGAGTGTTAGTAGCTTTGTAGCCATTATAGATTCCCCTTCTTTTTTAGGTTAAGAAGAATTGGGGTGGGAGTAGGACCTCAATTCTCATTTCTAAAAAATTAAGGCCAGTGGATGGCTGTGCAGCTGTGATACGTGGGAACAGACTTCCTCTATCAAAGAGTTAATCCGACTGTTTGAAAACTGTTGACCTCAATATTCTAAGCTTATAATTAGTTTTAGAGTCTATTAAGATTCCAGTTTGACATTCAGAATTTGAGGGAGTTTTTTAATATGACTCTTTTGAACTCTGACCACTACTTGTTACATTAAACCTTGGTTGGACCTTCAGACATACTCTGAAGGAACTGTTTTAGTTTAACTCTTTGGAGAAGCTTTTTTTTTTGTAGACACCATTGACAATTATGTTTTATTTCTCTTGTATCATTCTATATCTCATTAAATCTTTCTACAATCCTCAAAAAATTTAAAATATCAACATATAAATAGACCTAAGAATTTACTGATTATTATAGAGTTTAAGTTTTTAAAAATCACCTCAGGGAGGAAGTACAAAAGAATAACAATTAATTAAAATGCATGCCTCCAAAAGAAGCCATCAATAGCTTCAAGCAATGATTTATAAAACACTCTCAAACAGCTATATCTTATCCACCCTGATTCTGAGGTGGCAGAGTGGGTCAACCCTGAGGGGATATGTATATTTGAACTAATACCCCTTCCTATGCCATTTGTAGTGGGAAAAGACTAACATTCTACCCCTGCCCGCCCCCTCACCCCTCCCCCCGACCCCCCCACCCCCCACCCCACCCCCACCCCCGCCAACTTATTCGGAAAGTTAAAACATGTGCTGCTTACTCTGAAATAGTCCAGCTCTGGTCTCTGTAGAATCTGAAAACTGGTCTCACATAGGATTGCCAGATAAAATATAAAACACCTAGTTAAATTTTGATTTCAGATAAATAATGAATAATTTTTAGTATAATATTTTCATAATTTTTATTATGATATTGCATATAAATATGTTCCATAAATAAGTATGCTATATCTAGGACATATGGATACCAAAACAATATTTGTTGTCTATCTGAAATTCAAATTTAAGTGGACAGCTTGTATTTTTCTTTGCTAAATCTGGCAACCTTGTCCCAGGAGCATTCCTCTTCTTCTCAAGTACCATAATTCTTCAGGAGAGAAGTGACCTCCTGGGTATTAAAAGCTAAATAATGAGTTTTTTAAAGGCACACGTGAAATGCACTCACAAATAGGCAGAGGAAGGAACTTTCAATAAGTAAATGTCAATGATATATTGACATTGGATAGGACCAGGACCCGGGAATATGCAGCTGCAGATGCCTCTAACTTTTACCTGTTTAACAAGATTAAAGGATTGTGAAAGCAAAAAAAACACCAAATTTTTCATTTGTATTATGCACCAAACACATCACCCTTGATTTGTTTCTTATCTGCCCTAAGGGAATTCTTATTTTCTGGAGCAGAAATCGTTGTGGTTGTGTAGAATTTTTCTCCCAGAAAATGCTTTAAGGAAAATTACACTACAGTTAATGTAGCTAAGAAGGAGAACCAAAGGATTCCCATTGGAAAAAAAAAAAAAAGGAGAAAGAGCTGAAAGAACATCAGGTGAAAATCCTATTGTGCTAACTCTCCCTTTGGAAGTCTAAAGAGATTCACTGAGGAGAATGAGTTTGGGGATGTTTTGAGGAATGGGTGCGCCCACTGCCTGGGGTGCCATCGGAGACAGGGATCATAGCGAGACGGGGGAGATGACCAGGAACTCTTTGATAGATAGATTAAGTCAGCATCAAGACATACACCCTCGGTAAGCACAAGCATCTTCAGGTAACAGGTGGAAGGATTTCATTTCACCTCTCTAGGTCTGCTGTGTGGATTCTGGTCTCTCTTTGTAGTTTTCCTTCCATCAGATCTTTGTTTTGTTAATATGATGGCCCTCAATTAATATCAGAGGTGGCATGGCCTCTCTGAGAAAATACCAGTTTCTGGTACCTTGGTAGGTTGAGGAGAAGCTGTGTATTGAAAGAAAAAAGTCCACAGGGGATGCTCAGCTTTCCCTCCTTCCTTCTTCCAAGTAATTAGTTCCATGGGAGGATTCATCAGGGATGTGGTGCAGGTTCTTAGCAGCTATGGAGAACGACTGTCAGGAACTGCCCTGATTTCTTTGGCTAAAATTTCTAAAGCAGAATGACAATATAATGTGTCCTTCTACTCCTCAGTAAGTACTCAAACTGTATCAAACCTCAGGTTGTCAGATCAATCCCTTCTGTGGATGCAATGAAAATAACTTTATGTCACAGTATTCATTTTAAAGAAGTCACTTATCTACAGATGCTTGGACAAGCTTGTCATTAAGCACCTGTTTTTCATTTTTATTACAGTGGAAATGTAAAATTAGGGTAGAGGTGAATTAAAAAGAATAATACATATTCTGCACTCAAAAGACCTGAATTGAAACTCTGGTCATTTCATACGCTCGTTAGTTCTGTGATTTTATGTCAGAAAATGATCTTATGTAATTTTCCCAGCACCTCAGTGTTTCACATATATAAAACAGATATAATGGTACCCAACTCACAGGGCGGTTCTGAGAAGCAAATAAAATTAAACACATAAAAATGTTTCTGTAAATTACAGTTTGCTACACAAATTTTCATAGTAAGTGGATAAGTGAAATTAATTCTTCTCATTTTAAATTTCTAAATTTTAAGTAAGATTTCTCAAATTAGCCAACTTTGAGTCTTTAGTGTTAACCTAGACTCAGAGAAAAATACATCTGTAACGGATAAGAAATAGCAAATTCATTCATTGTAAGCTGATGTTTCTATTCAAAAGGGTATAATGCAAATAGAAATAATACTATGATAATAGAAGTAAATGCAAAATGTTTGCATATCACAGAGTTGTTTGAATTTTATAAATCTTGTATTCCATATAACAAAAACAGAATTTCAAGTTGTATAAAATGAAAAACTTCTTTATGTTGTAAAAAAATTACTACCATTATAAAAAATAAACTTCTTTCTGATTTAAAAAAATTAAAAGATACTATAAAGAGGATTTAAACATACAAGACAAACTAAGAAAAATATTTACAATCCATGTGACATACAGTTTCATATCTTTATTATACAGAGAAATCATAAAATAGGGTGAAGGAACTCTTTCAGAGAAGAAAAACAATCTAATAGCAAAACAGGCAAAAAAGGCAATCCAGAAAAGACAAAATATACACCAATGCTTAATAAATGTGAAAAGATGTTTGTCATCACTAAAGTAATACAAATGAAATCAACATTTTTTGATCTAGCATAAAAATTCTCTAAATTTTATATCAGTGAGAGTGGGGAAATAGACACATTCATACACTGTTGGTAGTAATAAGAATTGCTTTGACTTTTCTGGAATTATACATATCATTATATCAATTATCCATAACCTTTGGCCCAGGAATTCTATACCCAAGACTTTATCCAAAGACATTAACCGTGTAAATTTAAAAAGATTTGTTTTTTAGTGTCCACAGTATTTGTTAATTGTTTATTTATCAAGAGAAACTATTCCTTAGTCCAGATATTCATAGTTCATAGTTTCATAGTTCAGGAACACAGGTAAGTGACAAAGTTCAATGGAACTCAACCCAAAGAAATTCTTTACATTCCAAAATCACTTTGCACTCTGAAAGATACCAGCCTTCCTCATCTCCTCAAAATATCTGCCTCAATAATTTCACTCAGATAAAAAAATAATGGGATAATGACAGTTTAAAGCTGGTTCAGTCACAATTTTACAAGCTTATTTATCAAAGGTGAAAATAGAAGACTATTAAAAACAACTAAAAAGATGTGTCATAGTGCTTAATGTTTCTGTAACTTTTGGTTAAGGCTTACATCTAAATCTGATGCAGAATTCTCTTTTTTTTTTTTTGACATCTTTATTGGAGTATAATTGCTTTACAGTGTTGTGTTAGTTTCTGATGTATAACAAAGTGAATCAGCTATACATATACATATATCCCCATATCCCCTCCCTCCTGCATCTCCCGCCCACCTTCCCTATCCCATCCCTCTAGGTGATCGCAAGCACAGAGCTGATCTCCCTGTGCTATGCAGCTGCTTCCCACTGGCTATCTATTTTACATTTGGTAGTGCATATATGTCAATGTTACTCTCTCACTTCGTCCCAGCTTCCCCTTCCCCCTCCCCGTGTCCTCAAGTCCCTTCTCTACGTCTGTGTCTTTATTCCTGTCCTGCCCCTAGGTTCATCAGAACTATTTTTTTTTTAGATTCCATATATATGTGTTAGCGTATGGTATTTGTTTTTCTCTTTCTGACTTACTTCACTCTGTATGACAGACTCTAGGTCCATCCACCTCACTACAAATAACTCAATTTTGTTTCTTTTTATGGCTGAGTAATATTCCATTGTATATATGTGCCACATCTTCTTTATCCATTCATCTGTCGATGGACACTTAGGTTGCTTCCATGTCCTGGCTATTGTAAATAGTGCTGCAATGAACATTGTGGTACATGACTCTTTTTGAATTATGGTTTTCTCAGGGTATATGCCCAGTAGTGGGATTGCTGGGTCGTATGGTAATTCTATTTTTAGTTTTTTAAGGAACCTCCATACTGTTCTCCATAGGGGCTGTATCAATTGACATTCCCACCAACAGTGCAAGAGGGTTCCCTTTTCTCCACACCCTCTCCAGCATTTATTGTTTGTAGATTTTTTGATAATGGCCATTCTGACCGGTGTGAGGTGATACCTCATTGTAGTTTTGATTTGATGCAGAATTCTTAAAGGCACTGAAATTCTTTTCTCAGCTACATGGTATATATACAGTGGTGCTGTGAGTCTGGAAGTATGTTTCAAAATAGTGAAAAAAAATGTTCATTCATAGGGATGAGTAAATTATGGAATTTGCACAGTAGGAAACAGCAAAACCATTAAAAACTGATGATGTAATTCTGTAATTGTGTAATTATGAAAAGATGTCCATGATATGTGTCCTAGTGGGGGAAATAAAAGGTTGCAGAACATACATGTTGAGTATGATTACATTTGTATTAAAGTTTAAAACTGTATCTGTATGTTTGTAAATATACATGGAGAAATGTCTGATAAAAGTGGTAATCCACACTGATAGAAGTTACCCCAGAGTTGTAAATTTTCATATGGCTTTACATTTTATTCTTAATTTTTGGTATAGTTTGAATTTTTTACAATGAACACATGTTGCTGTTTCAGAATCATATAAGTATAATCAGTTGTCCTGTTATAACCAAAACAGATGACTTCTACTATATGATGACAGAGAGGCAATTTTAAAAGACTCCAAGAAATTATAATTGGAAAATAAATGCATAATAAACGTCAAATAAAAGTAATTAATTATAGAAATAAAAAGCAAGGAAAGAGTTTTACCGTTACTTCAGATTTTTTTTCTGCCTTGAGAAAAACTATTTTCCTGACATGTTGAGAAATTGTAATAAGATTACTTTGAAAAAGGAAACACCTAATTGTTTAAAGAATGTAAATACCATCTTGAGATCTATGATTCTCCATGCCTCTCACATGGATTCTTCCCATCTATCTCCTATGTTCTGGGTTCTTCTATTGTTCAACCAATTGTGTGTCTCTTATTACTAAACACCAATTCTATGGCAACTGCATAACCAGTGCCTAGATTCATACGACTCCATTGTTTTTAATAGAAATTTTGCCTATTTATTCTAGTAAATATTATTATAAGATCAAAACGGGGACTTCCCTGGTGGTGCAGTGGTTAAAACTCTATGCTCCCAATGCAGGGAGCCCCAGTTTGATCCCTGGTCAGGGAACTAGATCCCACATGCATGCCACAACTAAGGAGCCTACCTGCCGCAACTAAGACCTAGTGCAACCAAATAAATAGATAAATAAATTTTTTGTTAAAAAAAGATCAAAATGCATCTGCCTTTCACTGTTGACTGGAAGTGCATTTTTATTATAAAATACATAATTTGGTCAATAGGCCACCAACTGAAAGAAAAGACAGCCTCCTTTTTCCTTCTCTGAGATGGCGACCGTCTTAAGCATGTTGTCTGATGTTTCATTCCCTGCACTTTAGGCAGTGGGGAAGAATCAAATGCGTAAAGAGCACAGACTATGTAAGAACTAAGAATGAAGAGCTAGTAATTTCCTTGAAGAGCAGCTGACAGCATTTAACCTACAAAGCCCAGAAGTTTCAAATGAGAAAAGGATAATACAAAACACAAACTCTCCTTCCCGTCAAGGATTGGAATCCCATGCAGACACTTCCCCTAAGAGAATTCATTATTTGGATGCCAAAACCGTTTCACTTTCCACTACATATAAACTCATGGCACGTATGGGACTAAACATTAAAATCGAAGCTTGCATGATAAAGAGGAAAACCGCGAAGTGAAGAAACACTTTGCACTTTGATTTCTGGCTTTCTAAGATAAAGATCAGTAGGCTCCTCCTTGTAGCTCCTGGTGATAGGAGGCTCTCTTGAGATGCATTGTCATTACAGATAGCTGGTAGTCAAGTTCACACCTTCTTTAAAACAAAAGGCTGGCTTTAATTCTCACTCACAATTCACAACATGGCTGAGCCCATTTTAAATCAATATACTGAGCAGTTAAGCACTGAAGTTGGCTTGGAAACAGAACACCAAGCAAGAGTGGAAAAGCAGCACTGGTCTCAAGCCAGAAAGCAGGGCTTTTGTAATAGGGTGGTTGCTTTGCTTTGTCTCTAGGCACAAAACTTGAACTGACTGCTGTCTTCACTGAGGTGCAAAGTACAATCTGGATCACGGATTCTCAAAGGGTCATATGTAGAAGAATCACCTGGAAAGTTTGTTAAAATGCAGATTCCTGGGTGCCACACCCCTCCCACTAGAGGTTATTATTCAGGAGGGTAGGAGAGGAGCCCAGAAATCCACATCCTAACAGGCTCCCCCACCCCACTCCCACCCTGCCCTAGTGTAAAACAGAGAAGATCAACAGACCGGTTCATAACACTGACGAAAGCTTTATTGGCCTCAGGATACCTGTTAGACTCCTGGGTCTAGGCAGTGCTGCATATCAAGTCCAGAGTAAAGCAATAAACATTTCCAAAGATTATACTGAGTAGACTAGATTTGAAATTAAGACTCCAAGGAGGTTCATCTTCAAACAATTGTATATTTTTAGGAAACAAAGATTTTAAATGCCCTAGGAAACAATTCACTTGCTTTTCTCCTTGCAAACAAAATCCTACCTGTAACCTTTACTTAAAAGCAAAACAAAACAGAAATCATTTGTAATATGGAAGAGGACCTAGTGATTCAAGACAAATAAAAGGGGTGGGATGAACTAGCAGACTGGCATTGACATATATACACTAATATGTATAAAACAGATAACTAATGAGAACCTGCTGTATAGCACAGGGAACTCTACTTAGTGCTCTGTGGTGACCTAAATGGGAAGGAAATCCAAAAAAGAGGGGATATATATATACATATGGCTGATTCACTTCGCTGTACAGTAGAAACTAACACAACATTGTAAAACAACTATACCCTAATAAAAATTAAAAAAAAAAAAAGATAAATAGAGGAACAAAGTTACCTCTGATTTAAGAGAAATAAGAGAAAATAGGTTTTAGGTGTTTATGGAAGATTGCTCCTAGTTCTTAGGTAGCAATTCTAGAAAAGTAAGAGGATATTTGAAGGTGGCTTTCAAAGCAAGAGCTCTAAAATTTATCCATTATTGCTGTGGACTAGGAAAAGCATGGCTATAAGCAAACGTAGGAGAATACTGTAGAATACATCTCAAGGAAGCTCTCTATGCCTTGATTCTAATTTCTAATAAATCTACTATATTACTAAAATTCGGCTACAATAATACTTGATTTATAAATCAGGGAATAAGTTGTCCAAATAAGTTTATTTTTCACATACACAAATCTTAGTCCCTTCAGAACCACATTTTCTTGGTTTTATTTAAACTTTTGGATGGAACCTTTTCTGAAAGTTGTTATCTATTGTCCTGCCTTCTTAAGCATGATATACTGTCTATAATATTTTCTTGATGATTCAAGTTCATCATTAAAACCATCATTTGTGACACATGTAGACGATGTCATATAGTTATGGAAAGAAAAATGGACAAAAATCAGAATTCCCAAATTCCAATCCCCAGAGCCTACCCTTACTGACACATTATCTTAAGCAAGTTTGAGACTCAGTATCCTCATCTATAAAATGGGGATGATACTACTTGTCCTGCATATATCAAAATGTTCTGTGAAGATCCAATAAAAACAATAATAATAAATGCTCAATAAATTTTTAGCTATCATATTATTGGCATGACAAGCACTGCACACACCTGAGAAACAGATGAGGAACTGAAGTTCCAGAGATGAAGTAACTCACATATTTATCCCAGACAGCCTCCTGCCAGCTCCCATGTTCTCCATGACTGCTCACTGCTGTCAGAGCATTAGACTCCTCATCTAAATCCTAGGAACAATTTGTAGAAACTCAGGGCTCGTGAACTACTTCCAGAAGTTCCTGCTGAGACATGACATCTGAGTAATAAAAATGGGAAAGAGCTTTCAGTTTAGTCCCCTTTAACAGCCACTTATTGTTGATGTCAGACTCTGGAAAGACAAGGATAAGAATTGTTAAGAATGGATAAGAATGGTTCCTGCCTTCACGTTCTTTAAAATGCTGGGAAGTAAGGGAGTAGTAGAGGAAAGAAGTAGCTGTGAAGACAACACTTGTGAACATTATTCTAATACATAATAAGAGCAAGTGGAAGACAACGAACCCAATGGGTTAGGTGGCACATATGCAGAGTGAGTAGACGTCAAGGAAAACTTCCTGGAGGACAGGATAGCTAAAATGGCAAGAAGAAAAAGCATTCCAAAGAGAAGGAATGGCGTGAGCAAAGGCAAAGAATTATGAAATACAGTGTGAAGGGAATAGTGAGCGGTTTATAGAACCTGAAAATGAGAAACAGGAGGGATAAGAGTAGGCTGGGACATAGTCGTGGATCAGTCATGAAGAACCTCATGTAGAAGTCCAAGTGAAATCTTGTAGCTTGTGGGATCATTAGAGGATTTTAACTGGGAGTAATATGATCAGATTTGCAATTAGGGAGATCTTTGTGGCAGAAATATAAAGTAGGGGTTGGAGAAGTTTATGTGGACAGAGAGACAGTTATGCGGCCACATGAATGACCTGAACTAGGGCCTCAGTAATAAAAAACTATAAAATACTCTGGACAGCAAAAAATGCTATATGAAAACTAAGCAGCAGCTGCATGATGCTACTGTATTTAAGCAACTCAAGAGAGAAAATAATGGGGCTGGGGCCAAGGTAGAGACTCACTCGTACTCAATGAAAGCGTTCACCTTTGTAATCCCCATGCATCCAGCTTGGTACCTTGCACTAGTGAATCCCAATAAATGAATGAATGATGGGCACCAAGTCAGGGATGCTCGGTATGTAAAACTATTTGACCTCATCCTAAATAGTCCCAAACTATCATACTCTCTCTGAATTCCATTGTTTACTTTTTTGATGTGTGATTTTCCTTAGTCACTCCTCTAAGTTTCTGTAAATGAAGAACCAGAGAAGCAAGACTGTTAGAACTGTGTGTAAAATAAGAAGAGAGCTCCCAGAGCAGCCTGAGGGATGGTCCCAGGAGTAAAGTGTATTAGAATCATTTTTCTTTTTTTGACATAATTTTAGCTGCTCAATTGCAGCATTTGTTTTTTCCTTTTTTCCTTTCAGGTGGTCCATAGTTTATAAGTTGAGATTGTCAAAAAATGACTTCTGGATATATATTATGAATTACTGTTGCATGATAAGAATAAATAATCATCTTCATTCTACAAACCACAATGTGCCAGACACTGGTGCTGAGACTCCCACCTGGCCCTAAAGGAGCTTATTAAGACCTTCAAAGAAAGTAAAGTCTCAGGTAGTAGGCTCTTTTTCACATGTGTCTGTCTGTTTAACTTGGATTGATTTATTCTGTTTCTGGTAATACTGAGATGAGTTTATTCCAGAGGCCTTCAGTCTGACTGAGGATCACCTGAGGAGCTTTCAAAAAATAGCACAGCCGTGGCCTCAACATCACATCAACTGAAGCAGAATCTTTGGTGGTAAGCCCCGGGCATTGATAGGAAAACAAACAAACTCTCCAAGTGATCTGAATGAGAAGCCAGGCTTGAGATACATTAATTATTTAGAGCTGAAAAGGGACCACACCTAGGAAGGTTAGAGGAGTTTGGTGCCACTTGTCACTATTGAGGGCAAATATATCTCTCAAGCCTGAGGAACAACAAAAAAACCCCGCTTTCTAGGTATGTGAGTGGTGGGGGAGGGAAGAATATTTGGTTAAATGATGTATTTTTCTTTCTCAATCAAATCATTGTCTAACCCACTTAGGCGTAGACCCTATATAGAGCATTTGAGCTGTCATCTGGCACGACATTCATGGAGATCTGGGGAGAAGAATGTTATCATTTATTGCTAAACTTCTGATGGAAAAGAATAAACTCTGGAAGTAAATCTCCTAAAATTACTTATCTAAATTGGAAATTCCTGAAGTGACACAGTAATCTGTTAGACCACTGATGCTAGAGCAAATAGTATTAATTATTTAATTGCCCACGAGGTACACAAATTCCCGTATGGTTGGCTCCAAAAAATCACTGTAGGAAATTGTCATGTATTAAACTCAGGTCAGGATGGTTTTCAGATCAAATAGCTGTATTTGGATGTGATAGACACATTGGCTCTATCTTGATGATGATGAGGGTGGGGAAAGATGATCCCACCTACTTAATAAATAATAATAATAAATGATAGCTAGAGACATGAGTGCTCTAAGAAGTCATGGATGCTTCTGAACCGTGGCATATGTTGAACAGTCTCAGGAAGGTTATAAATGATCTTTAACTGCTTTGAGCATGAATTTTGCCGGCCTCTGTGTGCTAATGTCATCTAATTGCCACTCTGAGTTCTCATGTCATTATGATCAGAATCTATAAAGTGAGCCAGAGGGGGATCCTCACACAGAGTCAAATGCCTTTGTTGCAGCTGGAGACAACAGCAGAACCAGAATCATATTTCATGTGACAGACAGAAAAGAAGGGGGCGCTCCCTAATTTCTATTTCCTCCTTTTGAATTTTGCCCCATTTTGCTAGCCAAATGCAAATGCTGTGGCAAAGGCTTTCTTATTTAGGGCTCTCACTGATGAATACTAGCTCATCCTCCGACCATGAATATCTCAGAGAAAAATAGGGTGACTCCCTTTTCTGCATCTGTTACAACACTTACTAGAGCCAAGCTGGAAAACATACATTACAGGCAGAAAAGCAATCACGTTCACCAAGGACTCCAAGCCTTGTCTCTCCCATTACGTAGCTCTGCCTATATTAGTCATTGAAGAGAGAAACCAACAGGTGATGGAAGGCCTCCTGCCCATGTTTTCACACCTGGAAGCTAAGCCCTGCCATCTGTGAGTGTGGAGGATGTGAGCCGGGTTTGCACAATAAAGCTGGTGGATGTGACTAGCTGGGGCGTCCCAGGGCAGGTGGAGCTGCACCTGTGGGATTGACTTCCTGAGGCCTGAAGCAATGGCCCACAGGCCTCCCCACCCCGCGTTTGATTCTCACGGCCGGCTCGCCCACTCTCAGCATCTCAGACAGTAAGTAAAATACTGCTTGTTACAAGCACACACAGAGTGGAGCCAGGCTCTTAGGCAATGTTGGAACTTGACAACAGGGTGAGTCAGAACCCTTAGGGGCAGGAGCAATCTGGCGTTTAGGAAGACCAGAAGTCAAATTTGAGGAGCAAGAGCTGCTTCAGCTGCCAGGGCTCTGAAGCCAGGAAGCCAGCCTTGTCCACACAGCCTCCTCTTCTGGACAGTTCTGTCAAGAAAGGGAACAGTTTGGAGCGATTGCAAACGTGCTCGGCTCCATTCACAACAGCAGTGGGAAAACTTGATCCACCATGTGCCCAATGCAGTGCAGTTTTTTTTTTTAAATTAATTAATTAATTATTGTCTGCGTAGGGTCTTCGCTGCTGCGCACGGTCTTTCTCTAGTTGCAGTGAGCGGGGGCTACTCTTCGTTGTGGTGCGCAGGCTTCTCATTGCGGTAGCTTCTCTTGTTGCGGAGCACGGGCTCTAGGCGCGTGGGCTTCAGTTGTTGTGGCACACGGGCTCAGTAGTTGTGGTTCACGTGCTCTGGAGCGCAGGCTCAGTAGTTGTGGCACACGGACTTAGTTGCTCCGCGGCATGTGGGATCTTCCCGGACCAGGGCTCGAACCCGTGTCCCCTGAATTGGCAGGGAGATTCTTAACCACTGCGCCACCAGGGAAGCCCTGCAGTGCAGTTTTTAATTTCCTTCTCTGGGGAGCAGATGGGAACCATTACAACAAAAGGATCCAAAGGAAGAAAAAAGCCCACAGGTTTGCTGCTCCTACAAGGAAAAGGGGAGCAGTTTCCTACTATCCCCAAAGACACTTAGAAGGAAATGGAATGTTCTAGGAAAAGATATACAGGCCATTTGTTAATTGAACCACTTTGGAGCAAAAAGAAAAAAAAAAAAGGAAAAGGATGGAATTAAGTATGAATCAACACAAATTAAAGAAGTATGAGGCTCCCTTGGAGATAAAGCCTCCTCCCAAATGTCCTACTGGCCCCTGGCCCCCTCCCACCCCACGACCATGCTTAACCTGGGGGTACCCTCTCCCAGGTGAGGACCATTCCGTTGCTTTAAACCAGTGCCAACAATCCCACTGGAGCTCAGTTTCAGGAGGCCCATGGTAGGTGTGCCTCTGAATGCCAGGACCTCCACATCTCACAAGTAGTCTTTGAACTGTGTCTTGCTCAGCAGCTTACTCAATTTAGTAAATTCCCCCTGACTTGATTGCAGGGATCATGAAGATGAAATGTTGCCATTTTATTTGGTTATTTTACCTGTTTCCAGGCAATGCAGATAGGCAGTAAAATTAGTTAAATCAATACTCTCCGTTACCACTCCTACAATTTCCCCAGAATAAGTTGTCACTTTCTCTAAGAAAGAGGATTTTTTTCCCCAAGGCTGTTTTAAAATGGCAATACAACCTCTACTACAAATGCAGGAGGACTGGCAATAAAATGTGCAAACTTACCTTTTCTACATTTAATTAAACTCCTGTACCAAGGATGTCTTTTGGAGCCATAGTCTTCAACTGAGTTTAGGCATGTTTGGAGAGTTTTGCAGGGGGTGAGGGTGAGAAAAGTCTATTTGCAGAGCAGAGCAAACAGACTTCTCTCACTGCCGCCTGCCCCAAGTGGAGGGGCCTAAAGAGTCCCCTGAGAAAGAGGACAGAGCAATGGGGTGAGTTTAACCTCATAACAAAGCTTGGAGGGGGGAGATAGTTCTTAATCTTTCAGCTTGTGGACCCCTTTGAGGATCTGCTGAAAGAATTTGACCCTCTCCATAGAAAAATTTACATTCTCGCCTACAACACTCAATTTCTTACACAATCACAGAGGCCTTCTCAGACTCCTGGAAACCTATCTATGATTTTGTGGACTCAAGGGAGGCATTTTCCTTAAAGTTCCTGCTTCTTGAGAATTGACTTGAGAACAGCACAGCACCCGCTACCCGATGCCCTGGATGCAGGCTTACTCCTGGGCAGAGAGGAGGCTACCGTCCTCAATGCTGTAACACGCTGGCCACAGAGTGACCCTGCTTTGACATCCTGTGTCTGTATTTCATTTCAGGGGGAAAGAGTTGTTCACCCACTCCACCCCAGGCACTTGAAGGACAGCCACCAGCACTGGACTGTGTGCCCAGCAGAGCACAGATTGCCATGGAAGTGCCACACATGTGGAACCCCCACGGGAGAGCCCCCCAAAGTGTTATCGGCCCTCCCAAGCCCAGCCCCAACAGGGGTCCTCCTGCCAGTGTTACTTGCACCAATAGAACAAACGAGACCCAGTCTGGTTCAGAAGCAAAGGAAAGCTTTATTCTTTAAGCAAAGAATGGAAAGGTGTGCGCTGACAGGCTGTAGGCGGGGCTGCTTTATAGGGATCTGGGCAGCAGGGCAGGGAAGGCGCGGCGTTCTCCCTGGGAGGGCGCAGCTGCGCAATTCACGGCTCCAGATCCAAGTGCGTGGGGCGTGCGTGGGGCGTGCGTGGGGCGTGCGTGGGGCGTGCGTGGGGCGTGCGTGGGGCGTGCGTCTCTGCAAGGGGCCCGCCGACACCATCTTGAATTGAGGTGGCTTGCGCGTTCTTTTCGCAGTGGGAACGCCAGTCTGAAGTGCTGGGGGCAAGGCCTCTGCACGCAGTACCCCGTGAGCAAGTGAAACTAAGCGCAAAGGAAAAAAAGGTTAGACTATTTTGTTACCCAGATTCTGTATTTCCCGGGAATTGTTAATGGGCTCTGCTGGTGACACATCCCTCCTCTGTCTTGTCCTGCTCCTCATTCTTGAGAGGCACTGAGGGGCACAGGTCCGTCTTCTGTAACTACTCCCTGCTGATTTTGGGCATCATCATAACCCAGGGTAGAGGAGGAGAACGTCTCCCCAGCTGCCTTTAGATGTGTTTGATTATCACCAGGTCTCAGCCCTAACTGTTCGATCCCTGAACAACCACCATTTGGAGTTTTATAGATTCTAACCTTTTGGAGACAGTTTGGCATGCATGGCCCAAATATTAGCAAGAGACTAATGGTCATTAAGGGGCCCAGGAAGAGTAGAAACCAAGAGACGCTAGGGAGGTCCTGTTTTGCCCCACTCCAAATTTGTTCGGCCAGAGTAGGCTGCCTGGTTTCTGCTAGACAGGTTGCGGTTTTTCAGTAGTCTGTCTGCACTTCCTTCAATTAGGCTGCTTGCATTAACATAAAAATAGGACTTCGTATTGGCCAGTGTATAGGCCCCTACCTGGTCAGCTAATCTAGGGCAATTTTGTTTTCCAGGACAATCCTGACCAGTGAGTCAATAGACTTTTGTAATAGTTTGAAGTCAAGGCCCGTCTCATTGGCCACTGTCTCCAAGGTGGCTATTACCTTCTTTATGGTGACAGTGTTATATACGGTTTCCCTGGCCAAGGTCACCAGCACCCCTGTGAGTACAGTGAGTCCTGAAATTAGTAGTCCTGCCGCTCTCTTGAAATATCATGGCTTCTCCTTTTTGTTAATGGTCTGATTGTAAACTTTAATCAGCCTCGGATCTGGCCCTACTGTTCCAATGGTGATATAGCCTCTTACCTTGGTGTTGTCCAAGCACTGGGATGCCCAGCCTCTTGTTGAGTTTGGGCGCTTACCTAAGAACGTGAACCCTTCTTATAAACACACCAGTTCTGTGCCATTACCTTGAGTTCTTTTTTTAACAGTTATTTATTTGTTTGTTTTTGGCTGCGTTGGGTCTTCGTTGCTGCACGCGGGCTTTCTCTAGTTGTGGCGAGCGGGGGCTACTCTTCGTTGCGGTGCGCAGGCTTCTCCATGCTGTGGCTTCTCTTGTTGCAGAGCACGGGCTCTAGGCATGGGGGCTTCAGTAGTGGCGCACGGACTCTAGAGCACAGGCTCAGTAGTTGTGGTGCACGGGCTTAGTTGCTCCGCGGCATGTGGGATCTTCCTAGACCAGGGCTTGGACCCGTGTCCCCTGCGTTGGCAGGCGGATTCTTATCCACTGCGCCACCAGGGAAGTCTTTACCTTGAGTTCTTGAAGGGCTGGTACCCTGGTGCTTTATCCACACTGGTATATCCAAGGTCTTACTGGGGCGTCCAGGTATCTTTCTTAGCTGTGTTTTTCTCTTTTGGACTGCGTAATTTACATATTGTTGGTGCTGTTTGTATTCTCTATCATAAGTGTCACAACTGGCACCAGTTTCGACATCAGCCTGTCTACAGTTTGGAACTCGGATATGGTTCCCATTGCAGGTTGCAAGTTGTACTGTTCAGTTTCTAAGGGTGATATTGCCCACCAGGTAGGATTGACACCAGTATATGCAAATTGTTCCTGAAAATGAAGGTATCTAGGTCTTTTGCTTATAGGCAAAAGTGTGCCCTGATATTGAGGCTCCCTGCCGTGGTTGGGTTTATATTGGGATTGTCCGCTGGGAGGAGGGTGTTATTTAGTGCTTCCTTCTCAGTTTTCAGGGCTCCTCTTAAATACGTCTGATGGTCTGTTCCTGTTTCAGGTTGCGAGTGATAGATCCAACAATCAGTGAAGTTCCATACTTCCTAAATATCCCTGGTCACGCTTTTGTTGTTTTTCCACTTGGGGAATGGGTCTGCCATACGTAAGTTCATACACACTTAACTTTAACTTATCTCTTGGAGCTAACTGCATGCAGAGTAGGGCAACTGAGAGTAACTTAATCCAGTTTTCTTGAGTCTCCTGGCATAGCTTGGCTAAGGTTCATTTTAAGGTCTGATCAGATCTCTCTACTTTCCCTGATGATTGGGGTCTCCAGGCTGAGTGTGAGGTCCATTTTATGCCCAGGGCACTTGTTATCCTTTTTGTCACTTATGACACAATGCTGGGCCATTATCACTTTGTAGGGATCCTGGGATCCCAAACCTGGATATTATCTCTTTTAGGAATGCGTTAGCCACTTTGGCTGCGGTTTCAGTTCTAGTGGGGAGCACTTCTACTCACCTTGAAAACATGTTCACTAGCAACAGCTTTCTACCTGAAGCTGCCTGATGCTCTCGGCATGACAGTGAAATCAATCTGCCAATCTTCCCCAGGATATATCCCTCTGGTTTGAGTGGGCCTTATCTGGGGGCCTCAGGGGGCCTGGTTTTGGGGTTACTCATTGTGTAGATGGGGACTGTTTCAACTCTCTGACTGATTTTACTTTTCATGCCAGGAGTTACCATGACCTCAGCTAACCAATTATACAGGGCTTCACTCCATTAGTGAGTTCCTTGTTGAGCTTTCCTGATGTCTTGACAAGCGGCAGTTTGGGGAAAGAAGCATGGCCCTTGTTCACTAACTAGCCACACATGGCCTCCTAGATCTCTACTGAAGCCCCACTTTGGGACTTTGTCTGATTCTTCCTTTGTGTAGATTGAGGAGTAATTGGATGGATCTGGCCTTCGAGGTATGAGGGTAGTTGACGAGTTACTGACTGGTTCTAGGGCTGCCCTTTTGGCAGCTGTATCTGCCTTGTTGTTTCCCCTTATTAACTCTGTATCCCCCTTTTGTTGATCCCTACAATTAGTAACTGCCACCTTTGTTGGAAGCTGCGCTGCTTCTAAGAACTTCAGTATGCTCAAGCCACGTTTCACCTGTTTATTCTCACAGGTGAAAGCATACCTCTTTCCATTCAAATAGCCCTGTGTACATGTAGAATGGCATACCAGGAGTCTGTGTAAACATTTAAGATCTTCCCAGTCCCAAGCTCTAAGGCTTGGGTGAGGACCATCAGCTTGGCCTTTTGAGCAGAAGTCCGTGGCTTTAGGCTTCATGCCTCTGTGACCTGGGTCTGGTAGGTGGCTTCGTATGCTGCCAGCCTTTCTCCCTCATAAACCTGCTCCCATCTGTGAACCAGTCCTCTTTAGCGTTCAGGAGAGGCTCACTGTCTAGTTGGGGCAACTGGAATAGATAATGTCTGTTGTTTCTATACAATCATGCTCCTGGGGTCCCGTTTCTATGGGTAGCAGGGTGGCAGGATTTATCGTGTGACAGGTTTTTATGGTAACCACTGGGTTGTCTAAAATCATAGCCCAAACTTGAATCGACCTTATGGGGAATAGCCATTCTGCTATATTAGAACTTACTAAAGCCTGAACCTGGTGCGAGGTCAATATAGTGACTGGCTGACCAAACATTAACTTTTCAGCCTCTTTTAGCAGGGTTGTAGTAGCTGCTACTGCCCATAGGCAAGGAGGCCATCCCTTAGCAGTTTTTTTTTAAAATAAGTTTATTTATTTATTTATTTATTTTTGGCTGTGTTGGGTCTTCGTCGCTTTGCACAGGCTTTCTCTGGTTGCAGCGAGCGGGGGCTCCTCTTCATTGCGGTGGATTCTCTTGTCGCGGAGCATGGGCTCTAGGCGCGCGGTCTCAGTAGTTGTGGCTCATAGCTCTAGAGCGCAGGCTCAGTAGTTGTGGCGCGTGGGCTTAGTTGCTCCGCGGCATGTGGGATCTTCCCGGACCAGAGATCGAACCTGTGTCCCCTGCATTGGCAGGCAGATTCGTAACCACTGCACCACCAGTGAAGTCCCGCGGTCCCAGTTTTTGAGCTCATATTCCAAGGGTGAGTTCCCTATCTCTCATGAATGTAAAGGTCAAAGGGTTTGGCTAAATCTTGCGGGGGCCGGGTGGTGGTGTGTAAAACAGGGGCCTGAAGTAATTGCTTTTTTAATTCTTAAAAGGCCCTTTTGCATTCCGAATTCCATTCAAAAGGATAATCATCCTTCTAATTTTTCATATAGATGCCTAGCTATTAGACCCTAGTCAGGGATCCAGATGTGGCAAAACCTGGCCATCGCCAGGAAACCCCTAAGCTGTCTTCTGGTTTTAGGAGGAGTGAGGCTGCAAATGGCTTCTTCCCTTTTCTGGGGTAGGCTTCTCTGACCTTCTGTGAGAATGAAGTGTAGGTAGGTCACTCTAGCTTGAGATATTTGAGCCTTTTCCTTGGACACCTTATATCCTTTATGGGCTAGGTGGTTCAGAGTGGTTACAGTATTTTTGTCAGAGGCCTCCTCAGTAAGGCTGGCAATCAGAATGTCTTCTACATGCTGGGGGGGGGGGGGTTCCCTCTTCTAGATGTAGATCTTTTAGGTCTTTAGCTAAATTTTCCCCAAAGGTGTTGGAGGAATCTTTGAACCCTTAGGAGGACTGTCCAGCAGCATTGTTTTTGTTGTGTGTTTGGGTCTTGCCACTCAAAAGCAAAGTTTGTTGCAACTCTGGGACTAATGGAATACAGAAGAAGGCATCTTTTAAATCTAATACAGAATACCAGGTCCTAGTGGATGGTAGAGTGGCCAGCGGGGTGTAAGGATTAGGAACTACTAGATGTATATCTTCAGTGGCTTCACTGAGTGCCATGAGGTCCTGTACCATCCAGTATTCCCTAGTGGGTTTCTTTACAGAGAGAAAGGGGGTATTACAGGCTGATTGGCATGATCTAAGACGACCCTGGTCAGTTAGGCCTTGTGTAATAGGGGCAGTGCCCAACAAGGCCTCTTGGTGGAGAGGGTATTGTTTTCTGTTGGGTCATGTATGTCCAGATTGTAGGTGGACTGTCACAGGACTGGCTCCTACAGCTTATCCCACCTGTCCCTGGGATTTGCTCTGGGAAGTTCAGCTTGCTCTGTCTGGGGAGGTTTGTCCTCAGCCATTAACATTATCATTTTGTGCCCCCTGTTAGGGGAATGCCAGTCTCCAGGTTGTCTCCCATTAGGTAGATAGTACCTCGGAATTGCTTTCCCTTCCAATGACTCTGGGTCACTAGTAGTATAGATTTGGAAGCATTCCGTGAGGCACTCTAGGAATGCCCAAGGGTTCTCTTCTGGCTTCTGATTGATTTCCTTTATCTTCAGGATGCACCCTAATGGGCTATCCTTCAGTGTGGTGGATGTTTGGTTCCCCATACTTTAGATGTTCTGTTTTGAATTTATCTCCAACTACCAAGGAGGTGTTTGGGGTGATTTTCTGGCATGCAAATGCCACAGGATTTGAGTGGACTAAGAATGCAAGGGATTCCCACAGGGTACTAACCAGCTCACTGGGGCAGTTGATGCTTTGTGCTAACAGTGGGAGGAGAGCCTGTGGGACCTTGGCCGATAAAGAATACCCAAGGTTCACCTCATAAACACAAGAGGGAAGGAGCTTGAAGGATTGCCAGAGTGGAAGAATCGGAAGAGAGATCAGAGGAAAGGTTGAGCAGTAGGGTGTTTCCTGTTCTTGCCAGTAGCCCACAGGGCTTCCCGATAGCAGGGTTTCCTGGTCTTGCAAGTGGCTCACGGGGCTTCCCAGCTCATTTCAGAGAGAATAGTGCTAACTGGAAGAGAGATCAAGTCACTGGTTGCATACCTACCTTGGGACCCTTTCACACCAGGCATCCCCAGTGTCCTTTCCTGAACTCGGATTGAGTGTCCTTGCTCCATTTTGTCAGTCGGCCCTCATTACCTGGGCCTTTTCCTGATCTCACCTATAGGCTCACGCGGCTGGCCACTTTCCTTTTCTAAGCCAAAAATGACTATGGAGAATGCTACCATTGACCCCTGGAGGTTGGCAAGGAAGGCAAAATCTGCTATTGCCTTGTATGGGGGTCAAGGGTACAGCACTACTGGTGAGACAGTGGGCAAGACTGCCATGGTTTCTTCCCACCCACAAGTCCACACCTCCCCAGGTCACCCACTGTGGGATGGCCAGCCAGAGGCAATGGGCTAGCACGCATGAGTTTCAGTCTCTGATCCTCAGTGATGCCCCAGTATGATCCCCTCAAGGGGGCACAGTCCAGATTACTCTGGAGGTTATGCTGTGTGCTCACTACACCCAGATATTGGGTTGTTGAGCAGAGTTACTGCTGTTCCACCCTGTCAGAGTGTACTCAAAATTAGAGGCAGTCATTCCCAAGCAAACCTACCAAACCTTCTGCTGTCCTCCCATTGGAGCCATAGCGAGTCCAGAGCCTGGTGGGTGGGTGCAGGCAGAAGGGCCACGGTCAGTCCCCTCATGGTTGCCAAAAATGTGTTACTGACTCTCCCGAGTCTGTCCCCAACAAGGGTCCTTCTGCCTGATGTCACTCACACCAATAAAATGAGACTGAGTTTGGTTCACAAGCAAAGGAAAGTTTTATTCTTTGATCTAAGAATGGAGAGGTGTGAACTTGTACTCTAGAGTACACGCTCTCCCTGACAGGCCATTGCCAGGCCTGCTTTATAGGGTTCTTGTCAGTGGGGAGTGGGAGAAGTTCTGGCGGATCAGGTGCAGCTGTCTGCTCACGGCACTCCAGATCGAAGTGCCAGGTGCAGCATTTCTGTACACAGTATGCCACTGCCATCTTGAATTGAAGTGTCATATGCAGCACTTCTGCGCACGGTCCACCAAGCTGAAGTGTCAGGCACAGCCATTTCCCACTAAGAACTCTTGTCTGGCCTCTGCACACGGAACCCTGTGAGCAAGTGAAACTAGACTAAACATAAAGGAAAAAAAAGGTTAGACTTTATTTTATTACCCAGATTCTATTTTTATTCCCTGAAAGTAGTTAATGGGATTTACTGGTGACAAAAGCCTTGGGAGCTGGGACTCAAGCAAACAAGGGCACTGGCACCACGCCAGTAAAAAGTGGGTATAAACACTTCAGTGGTCTCATTTGTTCCCACAGGCTGGTGAGGCCTGGGGACATTCAAGTTATACCTAATAATTACCTTCTTTAAAGTATTATTTGGGATTTGTTACTGGAAAATGTGAGTCTAAGATACAGGGGCATTTCTGGAATAAAGAAGGGAGGCTTTCAAAATCCCAGTTTACTGAACTAATTTATTTTTAGCACTTCTATTTAATATTGTCACAACGATTAAAATAAATACTGAAGGCAGTCTTTGAACTAGACAGCTTTGAACACAACTCTCAGGAAGGAGGTGTGTGGTGGGGTAGATGGATGTTTCCAACTTGAGAGTTCTATGAGGGGCTGGGCATGTCGGTGAGTAAGTCGGGGTGGAGGCTGGGGGGGAGGCAGTGATTTAATATGCAGATGTTCATTCAAGCCCACAGTGTCAGGAAGCCACAGGCACTTGCTGAATCTTAGGACTAAGACTAAGATTAGGACTGCTCCCCAAAGAGCCTCAGTAATTGAGAGATTATTGTATTTTTGCTACTCTCTTCATTTATCTAACTCCCTACTCCAGTTTACCAGCATTTTTTTCTTTCAGTGCACTGAACCATCTTATGATGGCAGGGCAAAAAACAGAATTGCAACACAATTGTTATTAGAATCTATGCTCTCAGTGTAATGGAGGGAGGGTGGTGCAGGGTGCTGATAATATTGATGCCTAAAATAGAGCAAATTTAGATTCTGCTTGAGTTCACCTGTGAACTTGAGCAGGTCAGTTAACCAGTCCTGTTCCCTTAGATGCAAGATGAGGGGTTCTAATAGATTATCTCAAGTGTACCTTCTAACCATAATCATGACCATAATACCTTGATTTTGTATGAATCTTTGATAGTCCCAGATCACTTTCTCTCATTTAATCTAGCCTACTCCTTAAGAACACAGGCTCTGGAGTCAGGCTGCCTGCCTGGGTTCAACTTCTGGTTGTACCGCCTACCAACTGTGTGACCTAGGGCAAATATTAACCTCTCTGTGCCTCGGTTTCCTCATTTGTAAAATGGAAATAATAATTCCTCATATGATTGCTATGAGGATTAAATTAGTTGTCACATATAATAAGCTTAGAACCATATTTGTTTGGTATAGCATAACTGCTCAATGAATATAAATATTAATTATTTATATTTATTTTTTAATTTAATCCATATCTGGGTCAGTGCCTCCTTTTAATTTTTCATTTGATTTCTTTCCTTTAATATTTTATTATCCATCTTTTGGGGGCTCTATTTTATCACTCATGGAATTATTTAATAGGGTTAATAAATTTGAGTTTGTAATGGCCAGCTTAATTGCATCCTTTAGCTGATGGCTGGGAGATAGTTTGAAGTTGATACTCGTGATATCATTAGTAACTGTTCTTTTGTCCCATTTGTACCACTCAAATGCCTATAATATCTTAAGTAGTTTATTTTCCTCATAAATAGAATCCAGCGAGTAGGTCAGCATATACATGGAACAGAGCCACTCTTGCATGGAGGTGAAATGGCTGAGCACCTATAAAGTGACATTTAAGAGGCACTAAGAGCCCTACCTGCAAATAACTCTAACCACCTATGACTTCTAACCATCTCATCCTCCTGCCAGTGTCAGTGTTTCCTTCCCCATAGTCTGAAATATCTACTGTGACTGTTTTGGTGACCAAAGTGTAAGTCACTGCTTTGGAGCCATAGGGAAGAAACTGCTTCTAGAAGGTACAGATATCACACACACACTGTAAGTTTACTTTTCAAGGCATTTTAATGTGAATGTTCTCATGTGTACCTCCCAATACACTTGAAGAACCCGGTAATATTATCACAATGTTACAAATGAGGAAACAGAGAGAAAAGCTAAAAGAATTTGCCATCACTTTGCTGAGCAGCCAATAAATGCTCAGCATGGTCTCCAGGGGGCCTTAAAATAGAAAAACTAAATTTAAAAGAGTTAACCATTTAGCTTTGCTTCCTTTGCTCCCTTGGAAGTTAGGAATTGCATTTAGAATTTCAAGATGTCTTGGATTAGTCACCTTGAAAAGTGGAGAGAACCAACTATGGAGGACAGGAAACCAAAGCCAGGTGAGTTTCAGAGGGGAGGTCAAATGGAGGAGGGTATCAATACATGATTCTGGTGACCAATATAGTCCACAGTGAAGGTCTTTAGTAACCCAGAGCTGTGACAAAAGATGGGTGAGGGAAGATGGACCCTGACTGCAGGGTCAGATCCCCAACAGTGCACTCAAAATAAGCAAAGCCAACAGTGGACAGTGTGTCCTGAGACCTGCTCTGTATCTCACACAGCCCATGAGGTTATAAAGGCAAGGTTCTAGGTGCTGATTTACACAGAAACTGGAACTTCTGCCCCATTCTGACTAGAGGATCAGATGACGACTTATTGATCATCGGAAAAACTTCCCTGATATTGCCTCATTGTGATGATTGATTTTATGTGTCAACTTGGCTGGGCCATAGTGCCCAGATATTTGGTCAAACATTCTGCATGTTTCTGTGAATGTGTTTTTTGGATGACGCCAACATTTAAATCAGTGGATTTTGTTAAAGTAGATTACTCTCCATAATGTAGGTCGGCCTCATCCAATCAGTTGAAGGCCTTAGTAGAACAGAGTCCGACCTCCCTCAGCAAGAAGGAATTCTGGCAAAAGATTGCCTTTAGACTAGGACTGCAGCTCTCCCCTGGGTCTCCAGCCTGCCAACCTACCTTAAGGATTTTGGACTTAATGAAGACTGAAAGCCTCCACAATCATGTAAGCCAGTTTCCTTAAAACCAATCTCTCTATATGTTTTCTAAAATTTTTATTTATGTATATTTATATTCAAACACATCCTGTTGGTTCTATTTCTCTGTAGAACACTAATACACTAATACACAGCTTTATATGTTTCAGAGCAAAATGACCATTTTCTCTGGAACCACTAAGCTTTAATATGTTTAAAGACACAAGACCTTCTATTATGTTGAGAGGCAATGCCATACAACGAGTAAGCACATGGGCTCTGGCTGGTTTGAATCCTGGCTCCATCATTTCCTGTAAATTGACAGCAATAATTTAACCTCTCTGGTCCTCAGTTGTTCTATCTGATAATAATAACTTCTACCTCATAGAATTCTTAAGGGTGTAAATGAGCTAATACGCATAAAGCATTTAATATAGAGTCAAGAACTTAATAAACTCCCAATAATATTAGCTATTATGTTTCTTGCTCTCCATATCTGGGGAATTCATGTTAAGTCAGGAATGAACAGGCCGAAGATTCAGAATCTGCAGAATTCCCTATTAAGCTGCTGTACCAACATATTGTGTGATTTCCGTGATGCCTCCATTTCTCTGCTATAAAATGAAGTAAAACAGATGGGTTGTGAGTTAATGAGTATATAAAACACTGTGAAGTCCTTACATAAAAGGTGCCCCTGAGCATTATTATCACATGGCAGGCAATTGCGTGTTATTATAAGGCAGGTTTTACATTTTTAATATATTTAAAAATTTTTTTTGGTCAGCGTGGGGTGAGGTAAACAGCGTGGTGTTAGAACAGAAACTCATAAACATAAACAGTGGTATAATCACCTCTTGGCTTGCACTGCCTTGTTACATGCAATCAACTGCCCAAAGAGTTTGAAAGACAAAAATCCTAATTTTTCTGGCGTTTAAATTTTTCCGGAATCTGGCTCTTATAAACAAGGCCATGCCAAGTCTACTTCTGTGACTTGGATAAGCTCAAGCATTACTGAGTAAATCGTAGAACATCCAGCTATTCACTTTTTAATAAGCATCAAGCCAGAATCAGCATCTTTTCTCAACTGAGCTCTTTTTAGAGTATTTCAAAATTCCATAATACTTCCAAGGATACCAAATCTAATCTAATCTGTGAATTGCAAAGATGAAGTTTCCTTTCAGTCATTAAAGGAAATATAATAAAAATAACCATAATTATGCCCAATATAGAATAGACATTTCCAGAGGTATCATAGTTTAGAACTGGACCTGGATTTTATTATAGTTCTGTTTCTGGCACTTATTAGGTATGTGACCTTGGCAAATTACTAACCTGGTTTTGTTTGTTTTTTTGTTTTTTAAAATAAGTAATACATAACTTGTAAGCTACTGTGTGAAAAGAATCTAACCTAATGCCCAGCACGTATTAAATGTTTTCTCTCCTCTGGTCCTGTGGTGAAAGATCCTATAACCTTGGTGTGATCTAAGAGCCCTCAGTTTTTCAGGTCATTCTCTTGAGGGTTAAACTGAGTTCACATTATATAAGAGAGTTATAATTTTGATTACTGCCCCCAGGCCTCCTAGCAGAATTAACAGGAATCCCTGAAACTGTTTTTTAACTCAGATTCCCCAGCTAGGAATTTTATGCAGTAATGAGAATCAATGGGACCAAAAACAGGACCCAGATAGTCTACTATTCCTAAACCTGCTACCAAGGACTGCAGGCCAGAACCTGAGCCAAGCAAACCCACAGCTTCTGGCGCTCCCTGGAGGCTGCCAGCAGCATACCTCTTCATGCAAGGAACTCCAGTCTCTAAAGGGCTATAAAGGGAAATTCAGAGACTCACTCTTACATGTGTTAGAGATATATATCTCTCAAGTTTTCATCATTAGACATCAACATCTAATTTGATTTTCTCATACAGAGGCATTATTTTTCTTTCTATGCTCATTAACTTTCTATGTCTTGAGATGTCTGACTCCTTTAGAAGAGTAATGATAAATATTAGAAAGAAGGTCATAAAAACCACTACCATGGAAATGCAAATCAAAATCACAAGATACCACTTCATATGTTTTAGGATGGCTATTATTAAAAAAACAAAACAGAGAATAACAAGTGTTGGTAAGGATGTGGAGAAATTGGAACCCTAGGGCATTGGTAAGGATATGGAGAAATTGGAACCCTAGGGAATGTAAAATGGTGCAGCCACTATGGAAAATAGTTTAGTTGTTCTTCAAAAAATTTAAAATAGCATTGTCATGTGTTTCAGCAGTTATCCTTCTGGGTATATACCCAAAAGAACTGAAAGCAGGGACTTAAATATTTTTATACCCATGTTTATATAGCAGCATTATTCACAATATCCAAAAGGTGGAAACAACCTAAGTGCCCATCAGTGAGTAAATGAATAAGCAAAATGTGGTATATAAATACAATGGAATATTATTCAGCCTTAAAAATAAAGGAAATTCTGACATATGCTACAACATGGATGAACCTTGAAGACATTGTGCTAAGTGAAATAAACCAGTCACAAAAGAACAAATACTGTATGATTCCACTCCTATAAGGTACTTAGAGTAGTAAAATTCAGAGACAGAAATTGGAATGGCGGTTGGGAGGGTCTAGGAGAGGGAAAATTGGCAATTATTGTATAAAGGGTACAGAGTTTCAGGGTTTTTTTTATAAATTTTTATTTATTTATTTATGGCTGTGTTGGGTCTTTCGTTTCTGTGCGAGGGCTTTCTCTAGTTGTGGCAAGCGGGGGCCACTCTTCATCGCGGTGCGCGGGCCTT
The DNA here is from genome assembly GCF_028564815.1 of Eubalaena glacialis. Lineage (NCBI taxonomy): Eukaryota > Metazoa > Chordata > Mammalia > Artiodactyla > Balaenidae > Eubalaena > Eubalaena glacialis. The sequence continues at coordinate 186,232,394 of NC_083716.1, read as the reverse complement.
TCACTGTCACGGTCTCTCTTGTTGCGGAGCACAGGCTCCAGACGCGCAGGCTCAGTAGTTGTGGCTCACGGGCCCAGTTGCCCTGCGGCATGTGGGATCTTCCCAGACCAGGGCTCGAACCCGTGTCCCCTGCATTGGCAGGCAGATTCTCAACCACTGCGCCACCAGGGAAGCCCAGAGTTTCAGTTTTGCAAGATGAAAAAAGTTCTGGAGATGGATGGTGTTGATGGTTGCACAATAATGTGAATGTACTTAATGCCACCGAACTGTACACTTAAAATGGTAAATTTTCTATTATATATTTCTTTAAAAAATTAATTTGTTTAAAATAATTTCTTTAAAAATTAACCTATCGAGAAGAATTGTATGTCTTTAATGAAAAAGTATACAGAGTACTTTTTAACAAAGTAGTAGACTTTAACCTCTAGGAGAAATGAATATTATGTCCTTTGTTTGGGCAAGTGTGTGGGCATATACAGAGTATGACGATATAGATTGTCTTTCTGTTTTTCTCTGTTTCATTTTTAACAAGAGGACCAGACCAGTCCTTTAGCTTAACTGTAAGTGGGCAATGATCATCTTTAGCAGCTCCCTTCACACCCTAAAATTTTCTCTGCCTCTTTTTTCCATTCAAACAACCTCTCTGGAAAGACATAAAACCCATTCATACTAGGGTAAAATAACTCATCGCAGCTTAAAGTAAGTGACACTCTCCCTGGTAATGGAGGAGTAGATTTCAGCTAGCCTAAAAGCCCTTAGCTAAAGGAACAGCATACTTACATTGAAATTTGAGATTCCAGCCAGAGGATGAGAAAGAGTACTAGGGGTTTAATTTCATAAGGCACTTGACATCACACCATGTCACTATTCAGTTATGGCTGGTCAAGCTCTGAGTCATGGAAAATGTATTTTAATGTTATACCAATTGTATACCCTTAGTAATTTGAGATTAGGAACAGTGTGATTTATATGATTTTCCAAATTAGACCACATTAGTTCACTCACCAATTATATGCCAACTATGTGCCCAAAACTGTACTAGGCTGTGGGCATTCAAAAATGATGAGACATATAACTTGTCCAAAAAGAAGAGGAGAGTTAGTCAAACAGAAGATTGTGAATAACTCTATATGTGAAGGACCCCTCTTCCCCCTCTGCCAGGGGTGGCTTGGGTGAGCCTCACAGCGTTTTTGTGCATGCTTTTATGATAGTATTTATTGACTCATATTTAAACTTCATGTGCTCATGTCTGTCTTTTCCACTATACTGTGGGTATGAAATTCATCAAAATGTAATGTGTTAGATTTGCACGTTAGAATGATCCTTCATGTTTTCTGGAAAGTGTCATTGTCTCATTATCTGTTTTTGTGGAACAAATGACCTTAAAATTTAATGGCTTAAAGCAAGAATTTGTTGTTTTTCACGATCCTGTGAGTCAAGAATTTGGCATGGCTCAGCTGGTTTGTTCTGCTTCACATGATGTCAGTTAGGGTTACTAATGTACCTGCATTTAGCTGGGAGTTGGGCTGGGGTTGGAATGTCCAAAGATGCCCTCTCATCTGCCAGGGCTTCTCTCACTGTGGTCACTAGTCATTCATTAGTCTAGCCTAGATTTCCTTGTAACATGGTGGCTGGGCTCCAAGAAAAAAGAAAGAAAAAGTTGCCAGAACTCTTAAGACCTTGGCTCAGAAGTACCATAATATTATTCCTACCATATCCTACTGGTAAGACTCAAGGGGAGGGAAAATAGGCTCAGCTTCTTGAGGTAAGGCGCAGCATGAGCATACAAGAATAGGAGGAATTGTTGTCTGCTACATTTGGAGGTTATGTACCACAATAACATTTCTTTTAAACCCTCTTAATTACCATAAACACCTAGAAATACAGAATAAGATGTAATAAACATCTATTTAAATCAATATCTGTGCTCTCAACAAAGTATTGAAAACCCTAGAGGCCAAAAATAAAGAAGGAACTGAAAACTAGTGTAATGATTCTGTGGCTGCCATAGGGGAAGGGGAATAATCAGTCCCAGCAACATGGAGCTTGGATCTAATGACATCATGAACATAGGAGATGATGTTTGGGTTCTATCAAGGTAGGGAGTTGCAAGTGAGATCCCACATAAAGCTGTGATTCTTGAAGGGCTTCACCCTCAGGATAAACTGGAAAACACCAATCCAGGAAGATGACAAAGCAGGTTCATTGTCTCTTCCTAGGCTCTCCAAGGAATGAAATCTCTCCCAAGGGAATTTTTAACCTCAGGCCAGCCCTAATATAAGTTTGGGGTTAACTACATATTCTCTGTAATGTTCAGATACCCAGGACAAGGAACTTAAAAAAAAAGTGGTCCCTACTCAGTAACATTCTAGGGAATCTAGCATTAAAAATTACAAAACCTCTATAAAAGGAAAAGCAAATGAACCAAGTTACATAGAATTCCTACAGTTAAGGTTTTGTGGTATAGATCAAGATCCAAATTTGTAAACAGGGAGTCAACTGACTCTGAGTGAGATTCAGCAGACAAAACAAATGTAAGGATAGGTTGGGACTGAAAAATAAACACACTTGAAAAAGGTAGATTTTAGAATAGAAAAAGGGGAAAAGGAGCCAAAACAAGAGAAAACTCAATGGATAAGTTACGTAACAAATTAGACACAGTTGAATAAATTAGTTAACTAGAAGATAGACTTCAGGACATTTTCTGGAATGCAAAATAGAGGTATAAGGAGTTGGAAAGTGTGAAAGAACATTTATACTTGTGGAATAGAATGAAGAATTTCAACATACATCTAGCAGGAGTTCCAAAGGAAAACTATGGAGAATGGGAAAGAAGCATTATTTGAAGAGCTAAGGACAGAATTTGCAAAATTGATCAAAGGCTTGTCTTCAGATTGAAAAAGCCCAGCAAGTTCTGAATAAGATAAATATAAAACCCCAATTGATTATAATTCTCAGAATGGCTAAAATTGGAAAGTCTGACAATATCAAATATTGACAAGGATGTGGAGTAACTCAAAGTCTCAAACAAAATGAAAAGACAGATCGAAGACAGAAGATATTTGCCATGCATATACCCAACAAAAGAAAATTTACAAATTTCTACAAATCAATATGTAAAAACAAACAGTGCAACCAAAAAAATGGGTAAATAATATGAACTGGCAGTTCAGAGAACATGACACTTGAATGATCAAGAAGCATAAGAAAAGATGGTATATATTTCTTAATAATAATTAAAATGACAAAAATATAAACTTTGACAAAAAGAAATGTAAATACTGACAGTTCTGTGTATAAGCAGAGCTGTTGAACGAAGGAGTGAAAACTGCTAGAGAAGAATGTGTATCAGTGCAATCACTTTGGAGAGCAATTTGGCAACATGTAGTAAAGTGAAACATTTAATTCCATTTTTAGGACTATACTTTAGAAAAAGTCTTAAATTTACACAAGAAAATATGGGTCATATTATATCATTAGTAATAGTGAAAAATGAAAATAACCTCAATATGACCATGAAGTCTGGATAACCAAATTTTGTACATTCAAATAATGAAATACTAAATGACAAAAATTGAAATTGAAATAAATTACTGAAAGGGAAACTTTGACATGATTAAACTCCAAAAATACAGTGTTCAGTGAAATACGAAAGTTGCAGAAGAATATGTACAGTATGATACCATTTATGTGAAATTTAAAAAATTCATAATACTATATATGTGTTAAAGATAAAATCCATTTATAGTAAACATATGAAAACCAAAACAGGAAGGATAAGCACTAAATGTAGTGATCATTTGGGGGGAAAGCGAGGGGAATGGGGCAGAAGAAAGTATACAAGTGACTACCACAATATTTGTAATATTTTATTTCTTTTTTAAAAATAGCGAGCAAATTTGGCAAATTAAGATTTAGCAAAGCTTGCTGGATATGTAGGTTTTACTATAAACGACTTTAGAATTCTTCAGTGCTTGAAATATAGCATAAATCTTGTATTTTTCAAGATAAAAAATTTCTTCTGGCAGTCTGGGGGATATTTGGGAAGGGATGGGTCTGGAGGCAGGGAGAGAGCTAAGGAAGAACTGAATTATGCTAGGGCATTGAGGATGGAGAGCAGGTCCTGGATGCAAGATATGGTTAAAAGCTGGTTTCAGTATACTTAATGACCAAGTGAATGTGAGTGATGTAAAGACAGAGGGGAGACTGGGATTGTGTAGCTGTTACCAAAATGGGAATTTCTGAAGGAGGAGCAGGAGAACATTTGGGGAATAATGCAATAAATTCAGAGTTGGATGTTTTGAGCTTGAGGTGCCAATGAAGCATTCCAACAGAGAGTCACATATGTGGTTAGAATTATGGGTTTAAAATTCAAAGAAAAAGACCCTAGGCTTGAGATATAGAATTAGGAGTCATCATAAAAGTGATAGTTGAGGCCATGGAAGTTCCAAGTCTTGGGTGAGACTTGTATGATATTCCTGTAAAGTTCAGTGTTTTCTCATTGACAGGCAGTTCCTGATATGTGGAGGACCATTAGTTGTGCACAGGTATGTGTCAAAACATGATATTCTGGGTCATCTACAAGACCTCTTCTGTGTCTCAGACCTTTTTCTGCTCTAGGAGAAGCAAGACATCCCTAAGGAAGCATCCCCCAAATCCCAGACAGAATCTGCTCTGTTGGCTCTCTACATCTGTGCTCACCCTAAGTAGACCAATGCCAAGAGCCAGGTCTGAAAGCAGCTTAACTTTTAGTAGCCAATATACACAGTAACAGCCAGGCTGGAATCTGGGACAACATCAGGGCCTGGATCTGTAGCTTCCAGGGCCAAATTCATAGGCAAGCAATAAGTGTAGTTACACAAAGCCCCACTCTCAGAAGTGCCCTGCACTTGGTAAAAAGATCTGCTGTTGCCACCTTGAATTCTTAATAATTTTATCTTTGAACTTTTGCTTTGAGTGAAGTTCAAAGAGACAGTGGAGCAGAGGAGATAAACACGAGCATGTACACAGTACCTTGCCAACCATTTCCATATAGTATTAGTAATTGTTATGCAGCTTCCACAACAGATTTAACACATACTGCCTTTGGGTCTCACTAAACTCCCATGCATCCTGAGTCCACAAGAATTCTGTGCTTATTTTATGCTCACACATCTAAGACTGAATAAGTGGGGACCCTGACAGCCCCAAGAGGTCATGCTTTTCATTTGAACCAGAACTTACATCAAAGAAAGAAAGAAAGTAATGGTATTCTAGGAAACACAAATATCCAAAAAACCCTATTACATTCTTTCTTATTCATGCTACTTAGCTATAAGTTATGACATAAAAGAAAAAAGAAGGCTAAGACAACCCAGAGTCCTTTTTCCTTTCAGTTCTTCCTTACTAGTTAGTGAGCCAGATTGTGAGTGTTGGTAGAATGTGTGGGTAACAAGAAATGAATAAAAGTTTGTAATTTCAATTGTTTGAGAAAGAATGAAATACATGTGTAAGTATGAACTGTAAAACACTGATTCCACATATGAGTTAAATACTTATTAAAATTGGCACTGCACAATATAACAATGAACGGTAAAATTCATGCTAAAAAAATCAAAATTTTTATTTTTCTTTACTTGGAGTGATGATTATCCCTATTATGTCATATAAGTAATAAAATGGTTTTAAAAAGGAAAGCTTTTATGTTAGTACTTTTTTTAAAATAAATTTATTTATTTATTTTTATTTTTGGGTGCGTTGGGTCTTTGTTGCTGTGCGCGGGCTTCTCTCTAGTTGCGGTGAGTGGGGGCTACTCTTTGTTGCGGTGCGCAGGTTTCTCATTGCGGTGGCTTCTCTTGTTGCGGAGCACGGGCTCCAGGTGCGCGGACTTCAGTAGTTGTGGCACGTGGGCTCAGTAGTTGTGGCGCACGGGCTTAGTTACTCCGTGGTGTGTGGGATCTTCCTGGACCAAGGCTCGAACCCACGTCCCCTGCATTGGCAGGCGGATTCTCAACCACTGCACCACCAGGGAAGCCCATGTTAGTACTTTTTAACAGCACTTTTTTCCCCCTTTTTGAACAAGGGGCCTACATTTTCACATTGCACTAAGCCTTTTTTCCTTATTTATTTACCAAGCCAGAGCTTTTTATCCTTCCGCAAGCACCAAGTTTCAACTTGTTACTGAGGAGCTGAAAAAGGTAGAGGAAAAAACAACCAAGAGAGATGAGTAAGCGTTAGAACACAAAATTAATGTTGAAATGCTAAAGTAATTGACATGTTTTAAAGAATGAGTATGTTAAATGCCTTCAAATTTACATTTTAGGATTATTCTAACGAGGATGTGAACAGACCCTTTGATCTCATACCCACAACACAGTTGAAAAAGAAACAAAATACTTGTGGTGCTTCTGTTTCTGTACATTGGGGTGCTACATCCCATCCCATCTACAAGTGTGTCCTGCATCACACCTAGTGTAGGGATTAACAGAGAACCAGCCTAACATCTAGTGAATTAAATACTCTGTGTCCCAGTTAAATTGTGGTTCTTTTCAGAAAGGGAAGTTCAATGTACCCGTTTGTGCTCCTCTCCTTTTTCTTTAAGTTTCTTGAGTTCTTTCAGGATTCTTCTCAGGTACACCCACCCTACTCACAAACTTTGGAGTTGGGAGGAAGGGAACTTCCTAGGAAACAGTCATGAGGCTACAGTCCTGGGGCCCTACAAGCCCTGTCTAGAAAATGATTTGGTTGTTTCCTTACAGTTGTAGGTCATGTTTCTTTTCACAACTGAGACAAACTTGGGACTGTTTCCCACCCCCAAAGTTCTGGGCAGCCTAAGAGTGATTAATCAATCTGTTCCAACCATACAAGGGTTTGAAAGATGCCTAGTAATGAGTGGTAAAGAAATTTATGATCCCACTGTGACCCATCTTGACCCACTGTCAGCCTGATGAAGGCTGAAGCTATTTCCTGGGAGCCCCATGTCAAGTGGAGGAGAGGAAAATCAGCCTTACTTGTGCTCCAAAGTGCCACTGTTGCTTGGATCCCAACTCCACTTTTCCTTACAGGCATTCAGAAACTTTAGGGCTCCAAGCATCACACTATTGCCCCCTGGTGGATGATATGATGTAATAGTTTATCGTTTCTGAACACCTCGGTGGAATATTTCTCCAAGTTTGGGTATTCATTTGATATATAAATCCCAGTAAATGACCACCCTAACATATGCTCTCTCTAGAGCAGTGGAGTATTTTGCCATAGACTGGGCAGTTTAGACTCTCATTTAGCTGTATTTCTCAATCATCAGCATTTTCCACCATTATATTATTTATTGATGTTTCTATTACCCACAGAAAGTCCAATTCTCTAGTCCCTGGCATGCTACTTGCAAAAAATTCTGAGCAGCAATTACTCAGTAAAACAGCAGCCACTAAGCATCTAGGGGATCCAGTCCCCAGTAGTGAGGCTGGCCAGAAACTTCAAATTATAAGAGAAGTTCAGTCACTGACCTCCTTTTCCCTGATAGGAATGGCTCCCATTTCTTAAGAACGAGGTGAGTGTGGTGTTCGGGTAATAAAAAATGAATGTCCAAGCATTTTGACTAAAGCCCACCCCCTACCCCACTAGAATACAGCCAGATACTAGAAAATTCATGTAAAAAAATTGTACTCCCTTATCTGATAAAGGTTATCTACCAGAAACTGCAATGCAATGTCGTTCTTAATGGAGGAATTTTAGAAATTTTCCATTTAAAAATCGGTATTGAGAAAAAGATAACTACTGTAACCACTTGTATTCAACATGGTTCTTGCACATTGGGATACCCCATTGTAGCCCACCTATATTTTTTTTAATCCCAGTCAGCAAGTAAAGGGAAAAATGTAAATTAAAAGATAAGGACTGGAGAAGAAGAAACCAAATTCTGTTTATTCACAGATGATATTAAATTACAAAGAGTTCTTAAATTATTCAAATTAATAAGAGTATAGCAAAGTGACTGGATATAAAATCAATTGTATTTCTTTTTTTAAAAATAAATTTATTATTTATTTTTGGCTGCGTTGGGTCTTCGTTGTGCACAGGCTTTCTCTAGTTGTGGCAAGCGGGGGCTACTCTTTGTTGCAGTGAGCGGGCTTCTCATTTCGGTGGCTTCTCTTGTTGTGGAGCACGGGCTTTAAGCGCGCGGGCTTCAGTAGTTGTGGCACACGGGCTTAGTTGCTATGCGGCATGTGGGATCTTCCCAGACCAGGGCTCGAACCTGTGTCCTGTGCACTGGCAGGCGGATTCTTACTACTGTGCCACCAGGGAAGTCCAGTTGTATTTCTGTATGCCACCAAAATCCAAAATTTTAGAAAGCATGCGTTTTAAGAAGAGATTAATTTTTGTAGCAATTAGTCTTTTTTTTTTAATATCTTTATTGGAGTATAATTGCTTTACAATGGGGTGTTAGTTTCTGCTTTATAACAAAGTGAATCAGCTATACATATATCCCATATCTCCCCCCTCTTGCGTCTCCCTCCCACCCTCCCTATCCCACCCCTCTAGGTGGTCACAAAGCACCGAGCTGATCTCCCTGTGCTATATAGCTGCTTCCCACTAGTTATCTATTTTACATTTGGTAGTGCATATATGTCCATGCCACTCTCTCACTTCGTCCCAGCTTACCTTTCCCCCTCCCCGTGTCCTCAAGTCCATTCTCTACTTCTGCGTCTTTATTCCTGTCCTGCCCCTAGGTTTTTCAGAGCCTTTTTTTAGATTCCTTGTATATGTGTTAGCATATGGTAATTGTTTTTCTCCTTCTGACTTACTTCGCTCTGTATGACAGACTTAGTCTTTTTAAACATATTAGACCTTTAAGCAATTAGTACTTAAAACATAAAGTACCTAGGAATTAATCTAATAAAATATGTTTAAAACTTTTATGGAGAAAATTATAAAACCTTATTGCAAATCATTAAGGAACATCTAAATAAAGAGGATACTTTAGTGGATAGGAAAGCTCAAATCCTAAAGTCCCAACTGTATCTAATTAATGTATAGATTCCATGCATTACAATCAAATTTCCCTAAGGATTTTTCTAGAAAGTTTTCAAATGTAAAAATTCCTATGGAAAGGCCAAAGCCAAGAATTACCCAGGTGTTCCAAGGAAGGTAGATGAGGAGAGAGGGAGCCGGTAGAAGACTTGTCTTTTCAAGATTTATTATAAAGCCAAAGAATGATTGGCAAATTGGCAACGTAACAGAGAAGAGCCCAGAAACAGACTTCTAACATATATTTGGAAATGATGTGACAGAGTTAGTATTGCAGATGACTAGGGAAAGAATTAACCATTCAATAAATGGTACCAGAATGACTGGATATCGACTTTAAAATAAAAGAAATTTTATCTCTACCTCAGAGTACACACAAAAATCCATTAAAATAAAGACTTGAATATGAAAGGTAATTAAAATAGACATGGTGAAATTTTATTCTTGGCTTGGGATTTGGTAATGATTTTAATCCAAAGGGCAGCCTAAGTCCAAAATCTCGGATGAGAGCTTTTAAAATATAGTACAAATAAATCAAGGAGCCCGAGGAAAAGCAGCCAAGATGCAATGTTTCCTTCAAATAAATAGTCAGGAAATAAAAAGTAATTCAACATACTAAATCTTCATTAAATCTGTGAAAATTATACCAAAGTGGAGTGGCATTCCTAGATACATACAGTCTTAGGCATCTTATAACTTCTTGAGAAAATGTTCCTTTTATCATTAAAGAGTGAACTACTTCTTTTGTTGATCTTAAGTATTCTCACCACACACACACACAAAATGGAAACTATATGAGGTGATAAATCTGTTAATTAACTTGTTTGTGGTAATCATTTCACAATGTATATGTATATTAAATCATCACGTTGTAAACCTTTAAGAAATTATATTGAAAAAAAAAGGAAATTATATTGTACAACCAAATAGATAAAATTATTTTTAAAAAACTAATAACCCTCCTTGCCCCCCCCAAATTTTTATCTTAAAGTCTGCTTAGTGTGCTATTGATATTTATTTGATGTATCTTTTTCCATCTGCTTACTTTTAACTTCCATGTTTTATTTTGCCTTAGATATATCTCTTACAAGAGCATACACTTTAAAGCTAAATAAGGAACTCTAGCTTCTTAAACATATGTTATACAGTTACTGCATTAACAGATACATTTGAACTTATTTCTACCATCTTATTTTTTCTGTTAATCATGTTTTCTTTGCTTCTTCTTTCTTTCAAAATCTCTTTCTTCCACACAGTACAAGGACCTTGGAATACTGTCACACTGACAACTGCCCCTCCATTTTGTTGTTATATAGTATTTTAGTCTGAATTGTTCTTTTTATTATTGATTTCCAGTTGAAGATCCTTTAGACTTACCACTGTATTTGCTAACCATTGCTTCTTTATTCCACTCCTTCTTTTTGAGTTTAATTTCTTTCTTCTTGAAATATATTTTCTATCTATGTATTTATTTCTCTTGAATGATAGTTTAGCTGAGTATAGAATTCTAGGCTGACAGAAAGTTCTCAGAACTTTGAAAATATTGTTTCATCTTCTACCATCTTTGCTGATCAGAACCTGCTGTCTGTCAAATTTTCATCTCTTTATAAATAATCTGTGTTTTCTCTCAGCTTAATTTTCTCTTTGCATTCTATAGTTTTACGATGTGTTTGAGTGACTTTGTTCTATTTAACTCACAATGTGGGTATCTTTAATCTTGAGAATTCATGTTTTTTATCACTTCAGGAAAATTTTTAATATTCAATATATGTTGTACTTTTAAAATTCTATTCTCTATTTACCTTACTTTCCATTTAATATTTTTCTCCCTTTGTGCTGTATTTGAACAGTTTCCTTGTTCTTCATCTCCGAATTGCTATTATCTCTTCACTTGTGTCTAATCTGCTATTTTATTCTATGTTTTGAGTTTTCCATTTGTATGGCTACACTTCTAATTTCTAGATGTCCTAATCAGTTCTTTTTAAAATTTTCGATCTCTTTTCTTTTTCATGGTATCCTTGTTCATAATAGTTCCAATTCCTTTTAATCTCTTTACACAATTTGAACAATCCTATTTTAATTTTTTTAGATTGTTCTATTATCTACAATTCTCAGGATACTAGTTATCTTGTTCGTTGCATTTGTTGATGTTCACTCAACTTATTTTTTTGTGATGTGTATTTCTTACCGTGAGCTAATTTCCAGAGGAATTATTGTTATTGTTATTATTTTGGAGTTTCTTTTGTCATGAAAGTGTCTTACAGAATAGTTTTGTACTTGTTTCTCCTGAAATCCAACAGGTTTCAAAGATCCTAAATATGATTTTATGGTATTTCTCAGCTTGTGAGTTCCTGAACCATGAAGTATTACAAATTTATATCCCATGTCTGGGTGTGGTGCAAGCTTAGAATTATAATTTCTCATGTATGCCTTTTCTTTTCTACTTGAGGTCCTAGACAAATAGAAACATCTTCACTATTTCCCCTCAGTCAGTGGGCAGAGTTTGATCCCCTTTTAACAAATGGGGCAGTTCATCCAAGGTCCAAGCTTTATCCTGTAGTCTCAGTTACATTTTCTGTATGTTCTCAGGACTGAGGCCACTTCTATTCCAACAGTGCATTAGAATCCCAGCTGACAGCTCCAGTTTGACTTCAGCCCTTGCTCACTGCTGCAACTTTGATTTTTTTGTCTTCATGTCTGGCACTTAAAGATTTCCTTTTCTTTACTTTGAGCTTGATTATATATTCACAAAATTTTAAAAATACCTTTTATCTAACATTTTTATGAATTATGTTATGGGGACCTGTCTATGTTAACTTAGTCCACAAAGCTGGTAAAAGTTTCATCAAGGAATTCTTTTTTTTTTTTTTTACATTTTAATTCTCATTCAGTCTTATAGGTGCTACTTATCTTTAATTTTCCTTACAAAATAAGTAATGCATACATAAAGGAACAAAGACTAATACAACAAACACAAAAGTACCCACTACCCATCTTGAGAAAAAAGTACTAATAGAGTTGAAGCTACCTGTGTACTCATCACTGATGGAATACCCTTCCCTCCCTCCCAGAAGTAACCCCTTTCATGAATTTGGTGTTGATTGTTCCCATGAATTTCTTTGTTCTTTTACTACATACTTAAATATGACATGACAACCTCATGACATGGTTGTGCATATTTTAAACTTAATATGTGTATTTGTATGTATAATATTAAGTGGCTTTCTTTTGCTCAGTACTATATTTTCAGATTTTGTCATGTTAATATATATAGCTCAGTTTTACTGATTTTAACTTGTGTGTAGTATTCCTTTTTGTGACCATTTCACAACTTATTTATCCACTCTTATATTGATGGACATTTATATTTTCACTTTTTTGCTGCTATTGACAATGTTGCCCTAAACATTTCTCTGTGTATGTGTACAAGAGTTTCTGTAGGAGTAGCTATGCTAAGCTGTAGAGCATTTGCATTTTTAGCATTATTAAACATTGACAAATTTATTTGAAGTTGTTATATAAAATTTACAGGTAGTGCCTTCTTTATGCACAGTAAACAGATTCTCTTTCCCCTTTGCTTCCCTCTCAGTAGCTTCCACATGGATTACAGACTTTCACCAAATAATCTCTCCTACTCTCAAGTCCCAAGCCCCAAAATCTCCGCACAATCTTGTCACCATCCTCCAAGTCTTCTACTCCCACAAGCTGAAAACCTCTAAGATAAGAGGGGTACTTGGTTGGTTCTACCACTTCCCATTTTCCCTTGACTCAATGGACGAAAATGTCCCAACCACCTAATAAATGTAGTTTGTTGTTTTTTTTCCTCCTTTTTAGCTCTTTTTATTAAAGGGAATTCTCTTGTGAATAAAATTCTTCAAATTTTTACATAAGTGACTTCCCAAGTTAAATCGATACATTAATCTATGTGTCCTCTTTGGTCTTGTTTTACCTGTTCATTTCAACACATATTCTAGAGGAAATATCCATTCCTTGGTTTTGTACATGAAAAAACTTAGTCTGATCCAAAAATTCTGGGCTTCAGAGCTGACCTTCAGAAATTATATATACTATGTGTGTATGTGCGTATGTGCATAATAGTAGGTGGAAAGTCTATGATGTCCATCAGATTCTCAAAGAAGTCCATGACCCTATAATAATGTATAACCAACTTTTTACTTATTGAATGAATGTCAGGTGCATATGGATTAAGTCAGCCCCAGAGGAGCCTGTTGGGCAGGAGTGTTTCCTTAATACCTCTCCCTCACAGTAGACAGCCCCCTTGCACAGTCTGGGTCTATTTCTTCAAGGAAGCAACTATAGAACATAAACAACAAATTATCTTTCTAATCTATAATTTTTAAATGTAAATTATAAATCAATAACCTGTTCTGACTTTGTGTTTCCTAGTTAAAGCCACAGATACATAAAATATCTAATAAATGGACACTTCTGTATTTTTCTTCTAGTCAACTGAAATGATAGTAAATGGTGAAACATTAACTCCTTTAAATATAATATCCTAGAGATTCTTTTTAAAATAATATATATCTCTATGGAACTTCAAGAAATTATTCAATATTATAAAAAAAGAATTTTTTAAACTTCAGCTGATTGCTGATTGAAGTATATGCCTTCTTAATTTACTATAGAGAATGCATTTATGAAGGTCCAGCTAATATATTCATGGAACATGAGACATATAGCCACCCAAATTCATGGCTAAATCTCTCAATTGATAGAGTAAATTGCTGACACAGAAACATTGTATTGGACAAGCACTGTGGCTTGATTAAGTTTACTCATTTATTTTATAAATCTGTTGTAAAGCCATTAGAAGAGTTTTATTACTCAAATTATGAGGCTGAGTCAGAGTGGCCTTTTAAATCTATAAATTAATTAGAACTCTTTCCAGAGCACTGAAAATATTCACCCCTTTCTTTCAAAGAATATATTTCCCTTCTCTATTACAAATAAATTGTGATTTAGTTCACAGCTCCCCAGTTGGCCATCATTCATATGTATGCCCCTTGGATAGACCAGCAAATATAATTATAAATTTCCTTCACTATCCATTTCTGGGTAGATGACAGAAGCATTTTATAAAAGAAATTAACCTTAATCAAACCTGTCTATATTCAAAATATGGCCTAAACACATATCCAAGAAATGATGACCTATCTTTATTCTCTACTCAAAATTCGTTTTGCTTCCTTTATAACTTCAGCATGAGAGTTGCATCAACCCAGCATTTCTGCTTTCTCCTTTTTTTTTTTTTCCTTTGCTTTGTTCTTTCTACTACTTTATCATCACTCTCTTTTTGGTTGTTGTTGTTTAATTTTTATTTTATATTGGAATATAGTTGATTTACAATGTTGTATTATTTTCAGGTGTACAGCGAAGTGCTTAAGTTATACATACATCCATTCTTTTTCAGATTCTTTTCCATATAGGTTATTACAGAGTATTGGATAGAGTTCTCTGTGCTATACAGTAGGTCCTCATTGATTATCTATTTTATATATAGTAGTGTGTCTATGTTAATCCCAAACTCCTAATTTATCCCTCCCCACCACCTTTCCCTTTTGGTAACCATAAGTTTGTATTTGAAGTCTGTGAGTCTGTTTCTGTTTTGTAAATAAGTACATTTGTATCATTTTTTTAGATTCCACATATAAGTGATATCATATGATATTTGTCTTTCTCTGTCTGACTTACTTCACTTAGTATGACAATCTCTAGGTCCATCCATGTTGCTGCAAACAGCATTATGTCAGTTTTTTTTATGGCTGAGTAATATTCCATTGTATATATGTACCACATCTTCTATATCCATTCCTCTGTCAGTGGACATTTAGGTTGCTTCAATGTCTTGTCTATTGTAAATAGTGCTGCAGTGAACATTGGGGTGCATGTATCTTTTAGAATTATACTTTCCTCCAGATATATGCCCAGGAGTGGGATTGCTGGGTCATATGGTAGTTCTATTTTTAGTTTTTTAAGGAACCTCCATAATGTTCTCCATCGTGGTTGTACCAATTTATTATACATTCCCACCAGCAGTGTAGGAGGATTCCCTTTTCTCCACACTCTCACCAGCATTTATTGTTTGTTGACTTTTTGATGATGGTCATTCTGGCCAGTGTGAGGCAATACATCACTGTAGTTTTGATTTGCATTTCTCTAATAATTAGCAATGTTGAGCATCTTTTCATGTGCTTTCTGGTCATTTGTCTTCTTTGGAGAAATGTCTATCTATATGTTCTGCCCATTTTTTGATTGGGTTGTTTGATAAAACCTGCCAAAAGATAATGCCCACATTTTTAGAATCTTTTAATCAGATATTGTAATGCTTCACTCTTAAATAGGAATGTACACTAATGGATTACCAGTTAAGACATCTCTAAAGTAAAAAAAAAAAAAAAAAAAAATTTAAATAAAACATTAAAAAAAATTGTATAAAGAAAACAGTATGCAGAGAACAAAAAGAAAAAAGAAAAGAAAAGAAAACCTGTAATTAGAATCCTCAAAAAATAAGAAAACAATGCATGCATAAAACAAGAAAGAATCATATGAAAAAAGAAACAATACTGGAAGGTAAAAATATTATTATCAAAATTCAAGGAAGTGGAAGATAAAGTAATTGAAAACTCTCAGAAAGTTAAACAAACAAACAAAAAAACATTGAAAACATTAAAGGAAAAAAATAAGGCATAGAGGTTTAAGCTAAAAACTCCTGCATCCAACTCAGATTAATTCCAGAAAGAGAGATCAGAGGAAACTGTGAAAGAGAAATAGTCAAAGAAACAATATAAGAATATTTCCTACAGTGAAAGGATATGAGTCTCCAGATTTAAAGAGGTCACCAAATGCATGGCACATTAAATGGAAAAAGACCCACAACAATGCATCAGGAATAAAGATAGTTAAAGTTTCCAATGTAAAAACTTTGGGTCACATAAAAAAATATTGGGTCTGAGAATGGCATTGACTTCTCAATAAATAGTATTCTAAATTAAAAGACAATGGAGCAACACCTTCAATGATGAAGCAAAATAATTTTCAGTCTCAAATTATCATTCAAATATGAGCATAAAAATAAATACATATTCTGATATGCAGAGGATAAGGCACTTTACCTTCCATGCACTCTTTCAAAAATGAGCCACTGAAGAATGGGCTGCAGCAAAAAAAGGGAGCAAAATGAAAAAGAAGAAAATATAAAATGTGAGGAAAAATGGAAACACTCCAATAAAGCAGCAAAGAGGACTCCCAGGTAACTGGCCATGCAGCACATATTAGAGTGAGACAACAGAGACTTCAATCAGATACCTTCTGGAAATAACTATTCAAAGCTTAGTTTCTACTATGGAGCATTTTGGTTGGGGGAGGATACAAAGATAGCAAGTGCTACAAGTGAAAAAATTTGACAGGGTAAAAAACTGCAAAAAGGGAAAATGTATCATAGCATATGCTTTAGCTCTACAATAAATGATATTTACAAGGTTATAAGGATTTTACTAAGTAATGATTTTACTAAGTATTGATTTAATTTAAAATAGTAGCATATAATAGAAGATGGGTAGGAGGAGGGGTAAGGTAGTATAACATCTGTCATAACAGGATGACTAAAATTAATAACTTGAAGAAATAGTAGCATAAGTTTGTCATTTAGAAATACAGACTTAAGAATAGAAGAAACAGCTAAAAAAGTCAAAAGATTGTATTTGAGTAGCAAGAAATGAATGTTGGTCAGGGTCTTATTTTTCATTTTAAGCTTAATGGTACTTTTTGATTTTTCAACCAACTGCATATATTATTGATCTTTGACTTCCTAAGGAAATATTTTTAAAGTAACAAGATTTTAAAACGAAATGATAGGAACTTCCCTGGTGGTCCAGTGGTTAAGACTCCACGCTCCCAATGCCGGGGGCCCGGGTTCCATCCCCGGTTAGGGAAATAGATCCTGCATGCTGCAACTAAGAGCCAGCATGCCGCAACCAAAAAATCCTGCATGCCTCAACTAAAAGATCCTGCATGCTACAACTAAAGATCCCAAATGCTGCAACTAAGACCCGGCGCAGCCAAATAAATAAATATTTTTTAAAAAAATAACGAAATGATACCCAAGTCTTTTGATACCTATCTCACTCACCTGGGCTTCATTTGTTTACTAGAGCTCTGATGACAAGCCACGTTGACAGACTCCTTTGGTTTATGCCTACACAGGCAAAATTCTAAATATTTAAAGACAAAATGCTTTTGTTGGTTCCATCAGTGTAATCTATTTAAGTATATATAGCTGATATCTCACTTAATTTCACCTGGTCCTTTACTGCGTTTCTATGACAGGTTGTAATGTAAGATTTGTACAGCCGCTGGCCCTGTTAGCAAAGCACTTGGCAGCCCACAGTTAAGAGGCCCCTGAGAATTTGTTAGCTCCTTGAAGTCTTGTGAGTTTTTAGACACACAGATCCTAAGTTTAAGAAATTGTCAAAGTAATCTCCTATAGACCAGGAATTTAGGTCAGAAAATACTCCAAATCCCTCAGACAGAAAAAGCTGTAAATCCTAGGTTTCTTTGGAGGGTCTGAAGAGAGGTGATGTGTTTAAATCTGAGAATTACATGGCAAAATTAGATTAGCTTGGTAAATTCCTGCCATGAGGCTACCCTCTTGGGGAGAGCAAGTCCATACATGTTACATTATATCTCTAGGAAAACACAAAATTGCTGTTTCCTTTCCACTTCCCTGGCCCCTTTCACCACCCGATCCTCAGAAGCCTCTGCAGAAATACCCAGTTGCCTTGGGTAGAATAACCAGACCAAAAGGATTTGGCCAAAAATGTTATGAGAGCAAAACATTTTATCATTTTACCTTCAACTCTTCAGTTCTTTCTAACTATGCCAACGCAACTGCTCTCAGGAGGGGTCCATAGTTTAGAAGTATAAACCCCTGCTTAACTAGGGTTAGGTATGGGGGTATTACATTCCTCATTGATAAAACATTCCACCCTTCCCTGTACCCAGCCCCTCTGCCCAAGGTCAGAAAAAGGGACCTTCTTATAAAAACAGAGAAGAAAAAGACACACTTTATCTAGTAAGTAGGTTACTCGCATTAAATCTTCAGCACAACCCAGTTATTAAACAGATAAGCCAGAATATTTCTAGGGAGTAATCTGGCATTACTTAGGGAGTCTGCCAGATTCTGCCTGCCTATGCCCCAGCCTAGACATTCTCAGGGCGGTAAACTGGGTAGTCATAGGCTGGACCTCTTTTGTTTTCTGTCTCAGGGATCACTGACTTTCAATGCCTGATGTTCAACATCTTGAAAGCTGAAAATTGTTTTTTATATATTGTTTGTCTGTTTTTCTTTCATTTGTTCGTTCTTTTTTTTTTTTTGGTTTTTTCAAACAGGATAAATATGGCTGGAAGCAGAATTCCTTGTTTTTGTTTAGGCTTAAGTATCTTGTAGGAAATCTCATCAAAGTGAGATTGAAGAGCATGCAAAAGTGAATCTGCAGATTGTTTTGGGTAGTATAGTCATTTTCATTTTCAAAATATTGATTCTTCCGATCTAGGAACTTGGTATGTCTCTCCATCTGTTTATGTCATCTTTTATTTCTTTCATCAGTATCTTATAGTTTTCTGAGTACAGGTCTTTTGCCTCCCTAGGTAGGTTTATTCCTAGGTATTTTATTCTTTTTGATGCGTTGGTAAATGGGATTGTGTCCTTGATTTCTCTTTCTGATATTTCATTGTTAGTGTATAGGAATGCAAAAGATTTCTGTGTATTAATTTTGAAAAAATAAGCGCATGGGACTAAGACTGGTAGAATTCTGGTGTAACCTACCTGTTCTATGTGAAAAAAAAAATATGCATGCACCCTGTGTTTATTAAAAAAAAAATCACACTGAGGCTATTTTATCAAGTTATATAATACATAATGTAATCTGGGTCTGCGTAACAGACAAGGCCTATGTGACTTTAAGCTAGTTACTCATTTATTCATTCAACAACCAATAATTCATTCAATAAGTATTTATTGATCACCTACTATGTGCTGGGCACTACTCAGTTTACTGGGAATAAGGCAAAAAACCAGGCAGTCAGAGTCTTTGTGTTCATGTAGTTGACATAATAATGAGGAGACACATAGAAAATAAGCACATAGGGAAACAAATAAATAAGATCACTTCAAATAGTTTTAAGTGCCATGAAGAAAATTAAACAGCACAATGAGTTAGAAAATGACTGGTGGTGGGGAAGAGGGGAAGTTCTACTTTGCCCAGCTCCTCAGGGAAGTTCTCTCTAAAGAGTTGGCATTTGAGTTTAGACTTGAAAAAGCAAAGAAGAAACCATGTGACAGTGTTGAATGGGGTGGAGAGTGGGGAGACATTCCAAACAAAGAGAAGAGCAAATGCAGAAACCCCAAGAAGGGATAGAGCCTTGTGCATTTATGGGGTATAGAAAAGGCCATGGTGGTTGGAGACTGAGGGAAAGAGGAAGAGTGGTGTGAGATTAGGTCTAAGAGCTAGCAGGGAGGCCTTTTTGGCCATGGCTAGGCACTTGAAATTTACTGTCATTCCAATGGGAAGCCAGTAGAGATTTGGTATAATCAGATTTATCCTTTAAAAAGTTAACTCTGGCTGCTGTGTGGGGCAGGCAGGATCCAAGTGAGATATGATGGAAGATTAGACCACAACTATATCACTGGAATTGATGAGAAGTGATCATGTTTGGAATGTATTTTGCAGATAGAGCTTACAATACTTGATAAAGGATAGGTTGTGAGGTGTGAAAGAAAACAAGGAATCAGAGATGTTTGTGGCCTGAGATGCTGGCAGTGTGGATGTAGCATTTTCTGAGGGGAAAATCTGGTGGATGAGCGGCCTTTTAGAGGTTGTCCAATGCCTGAGTGAATATGTCAGTTTAGCAGTTGGATACACAAGTTTGGAGCTGATGAGAGAGGCCCCAGTTAGAGAGAGAGATTTAGGATAACCACATTTTGAGATCACCTAGTGAAAAACTATAGAAAAAGAAGAGAACTGAGGACAAGGCCTAAGTCATTCAACTTTTTGAAATCAAGTGGAGAAGAAGTCAGGCCAGCAAAAGACATTCAGAAATAGCAACAATTGAGATGGAAGAAAAACTCTAAGAACAAAGTATTTCCAGAAAGAAGTGGTGTTCATCTGTGGTAAGAGCTGCCGAGAGGTCAAATACTATGAAATCAGAGAACCAGTCATTGAACTTGGCAAGATGGAAATTGTTTGTGATCTTGATATGAGCTACTTAATGGAGTGATAAAGAATCAAGTCCAAGAAGATAGCATGGAATGGTAAGAAAGCAGAAACAGTAAGTGTAGGAATTCTATGCTTGCTATGGCTTCTATGTCCCTATACTTGAGGATACAGACATATGTACATTTTGTGTTTTAAATAAATCGTGTCCACAAGAGAGTCAGAGTCAGCTTATGTCAACCATTTCCCATGATACCTTGTACAGCCTCTTTAGTATGTATTAAACTTGAAAAGAATCTTATTTACAATTTAGATATATAGGGTTGGGAAATTGAATGGAATCATGTTGCTCTTCTGAATGCCCTTTATTCAAAGTGTTGGAGTGTTTTTTCCAAAGTAATTTATTTCATTATTATTTTGTGTTTTATTCAATACTTGATACATTTAAAAGGTATATGTAATTGTATTACTTATATAAGTTATGAAGGATAATAAATTATGAAGGAAATAAACACTCGAGCCCTCCACCCAATTTAAGAACTATATAATTATTAATAGTTTTGCATCTAACTGTGAGGCCCTCCCCTCTGTTATTATCCTCACTCCCCCCTCCCTAAAGATGATTACTATCACAAATTTAATTTTCCCCTTGATTAAAAAAATAGTTTTATATCAATAATATATGTGTATATCCCTAAACAACATATTATTTAATCATTAGTCAATCTCTGTGGGATATGTAAGTGTTATAAGCCTTTTTCCTTTGTAGAAATAGAAACTTAGGTGACTGTATGATTTACCCAAGGCCAAGAAAACCAGTTGAAACCAGGGCCAGATGTACTTACTCCTTCTTGATTCAGAACATAAGTCATGTTAATACGCACAAGAGCTAATACTGGAACAAAAGTTCACAGTGGAAGAGTTACTCTTTCCAGCTTAGTCCACACACAACCTCAGAATCCTCTTACTAACAATGCATCAAGCAGTCACACAAATTTCTTGGAGGTTTTTTTTTTTTTTGAATATTTATTTATTTATTTATGGCTGTGTTGGGTCTTCGTTTCTGTGCGAAGGCTTTCTCTAGTTGTGGCAAGCGGAGGCCACTCTTCGTCGCAGTGCGCGGGCCTCTCACTATCGCGGCCTCTCTTGTTGCAGAGCATGGGCTCCAGACGCGCAGGCTCAGTAATTGTGGCTCACGGGCCCAGCTGCTCCGCGGCATGTGGGATCTTCCCAGACCAGGGCTCGAACCCGTGTCCCCTGCATTAGCAGGCAGATTCTCAACCACTGCGCCACCAGGGAAGCCCTCTTGGAGTTTTTAAAGAAACAAACTATATTTGATCAGAAAGTTCTGTTGGTTGAATAACAAGGAATACAATTATTAATCCCATTCGTAAGAGTAAGATTTCTATCTCATTTTAATGTAGAAAATTATTTTTAATGATCTAAACAATTTGATGTTAGTAAACTTGTATGGCACCACTCAGGAGTGGTGTCTTTCTCTAATTTGAAAATCAGTAACAACATTTCACCTATGAGAGTTTATTTGCCAGGAATATTTTGCTAATGAAAGCATTACTTCTATATTTTGTTGTAACAGAATTATAGACTCTCAGTATTAAAGGTACAAATGTGTTATCCCTGCTCTGATAGTATCTTCTTTTCATAGATGAGGTTACCTGACCTCAATTAGTAGACTTCACCAAACCCAAGATTCTTTGACCAATCTGTTCTTAGTCCAAGGGATTTAGGCTTTAATGCAATAGCTCAGCTGACACATTCACCTTGAGATAAATCTTCTCTATTTTGTGTATTGGATATGGCATTGGGTTTCTGCATCATTCCTGAAATGAAGCTCCTGTTTTATACCCCAACTCTAATATGTGCATCCATGTCTTGCAAAGGTACGCATCTCTTTCTTCTGATAATAGAACCCCACTTTCCTATGGATAACCCATTTCATATGGTTCAGGAGAGCACATGACTAGTTCTGGCCAATGAAAAAAACTCTTGCCCCAGGACAGAGTGATTGGATCAAAAATGATCATGTGACCCAAGCCTGGCTAATCCATCACAACATGAAGGCTTTTCCATAAGTGCTATCAGAAAAGACATCTTTCTTTGAGGAGTTTTAAACTCACAAAATATATGTTGTGAAGTAGTTAACAGCTAGGATGTAAGTCTTCTAGTGCTGACAGCAACCCTGCCTGCATTTGAGAGTCATTTGAGAGAAAATTTCCAAGAACTAGAAATACAGAACATTCATAATATCATTGAAATGCCCTATCTTAGCATGCCTAAAATTACTTCTGTTCTGTGGACTTTTCGCTAAATAAGCTAAAAGGATATTTTTCCTTAACTAGTTTGAGTAGAATTTCTTTTACTTTCAACTGAAAAAGCCATGGCTAATACATAAATTTGTACGTGAAAATGGGATATGGCAGGCAATAGGCCTTAAACTGAGGAGTTGACTGAGTCCAGGTAGAATGATATGTGGTCATGAAACAGTTGATTAAACTTATGTGTGTTTTGTTTAGGGACACAAATCATGTGCTTACCCAGCCTGTAGCTTCAGGGAACTTTGTAAAAAAGATGCTTGGGGACTTCTGCTTCTGACCAAGATGAAATACCATAGATTAGAATTGTCCTCTTGCCTCCAAGAGAAATAAGAACAACTACAAAAAAAGAAACAATAGTTTTCATACATTGGACAGCAGGCACCACAGGACAGTGATTCCAAAAGAGAAAAAAAAAAACAAACTCAATGGAGTAAATTCTAAGATTGCTGTGGCTTACTGCCTAGAGAAGGTTTCCAGGATACAGTGTAGAGAGGAAGAAGCCAGGCAGAACCCAGCATTCTCCTGAGTTGGAAACACAAAACTGGGGGTTCACAGAGGCCAAGGAAGCTAGAGTTTTGGCAGAGCATCAGAGATAGAACTGCAGTTAAAGAGAGCTCCCCACTGACACCAAATCTTCACCTGAGTCCTGATCATTGTATGTCTATGAGGAAACTACCTAATGCCCTGGGAAGAACCACCTGAAGGGAGCAAGTAGACCCAGTCATTGGACCTTGCACCAGGCATGTTGGTGTCTTCTCCAGTCAGAGCAGACAAATGGCATAATGCACGGGGCATCAGGTAAAGTACTCAGAAGGGCACTGACCCACTAGTGGGCAAAATTAGCCCTAGACTAATGGCTAATCTGTTTCCACCTAATAAAGTTTAAAAACAAGTCTCGGAAGATTAAACTGTTACAAAGTTTATCTATTAAAAATTGATCTATATCCCAGAATAAAGTTCAAGAATATTTTTAAGTACATTAATATTCAGCAGCCAACAAAGTAAAATTTTCAGTGTCTGTCATACAATCAAAAATCACCTGCATTCAGAGAAGCAGGAATAGGATCCTTAATAAATAGAAAATCATTAAATCAATCACAACGGAACCAGAAATGATACAAATGATAGAATTACTAAGCATAAACATGAATATAACTATCACAACTATATTCCATTTGTTCACAAATGTGGAGAAAACATAAGCATGTTAAGGAAAGACATGAAAGATATTAAAATGATCCAAATTGATCTTTTAGACATAAACAATACAGTGTCAGAGATTAAAAATACCTGAAAGAAACTGCAACCCAAAGAGAAGTGACAAATAATACCTTTGTATGGAATCAAGTTCCACCATTATCCACATTAGCTCCATTTCCTCATAAGAGTGCCCATTAATAGTATCCACTATATTGGGTGTTTTAAGGATTAAATGAGCTAACAAGTGCAACTCAGAACAACCCTTGGGACATAAAAATAACTCATTAATATTAGCTACTAATAATAGTGTAGGGGAGCAAAATTTGCCACCTCAAAATGTATCTCTCTGGCATGAGGATTAATTTAGACTGATTATTTTTAAAAAACGGAAGACACAGGAAGTTTTTCTTGTTACCTCCCCCTTAACTGCCTAAAAGAATTTAGATAAAGAGCCTCTTCCAGGAATAGAGCTATCATCAGAGAGAGCTACGAAAGATATGGACTAGATGTGGTTGGGAGAAAAACTTGGCAAGGCTCATTCTGTGTCCCATTGTCTCTGTATGGCATAGACAACATTTGTTTACCAAACATTTACTTTTCCATCTCCATGTGAATTAGCTTCCTCACCGCTGAAGTCTCAAACCACTATCCCAACATTTTTTGTCTTTAGCTAAAGATGGTCTTTAAGGTGAGAGCTTTGGTCATGTTGGCAATTTTCTCAGTTTTCCTGGGTCTCTCCCATATATACATGTTATTAAACTTTTGTTTGTTTTTCTCCTGTTAATCTGTCTCATGTCAGTTTAATTCTTCATCCATCTGGAAGACCTAGAAAGGTAGAGAAAGATTTCTTCTTCCCTGACAACAGTAATATATCTTATTTATATATTTCACCCAGTTGCTCTGCTGTGTTCCAACTCTTTCTTGAATTCTCAGCTACTATCTGCCTGCTTACACCAGCCAATTACCTGTCGTCATTCTCACCAACACTTACAGTTTAACTTACAGTTTAACTGAACTTCCTTTTGTCATCTGCAGCTTGATATGATAACAATGCTTATCCTTCCCAAGGACCAGTCTAGTTTCTGCTTTTTTTCCTACTTGGTTTAGTCTGTCCTGCTGTTTATCAAATCCCCTGTTCTCTTTCTGACAACAGGGAACCTTGAAAGTCATCCAATCCAATCACTAAAATTCCCACTGTGATCGGTATTATAAAGAGTTTATTTTATTTTTCTACATTTAGAAGTTTACTTCAGGCAAGCTATAATATACACAAATCAGTTTTGCAAAGTTTTTCTTACCGACATAACAAGTTTGATCAAATCCTGAAACATAAACTGTTATATTTTAGTTTATGTTCTTTAATATTCATAATATATATCAATAGTATATAAAATAATAGTGTATTATATAATAAATATTGCATGGCATAGAGTATCCAACCTCTACCTTGGTTTATAAATGCAGTTTCTGCTAATGAAAAATAATGAGCTAATTACATTAATAACAGCTATAATTTTTGAGCTAAAGATTTATGTGCCAGGGAAGGTTTTTATATGCTATCTCATTTCATTCTCACCACAACTCTACAGGTTATTTACTATTAATATCCCTATTTTATAGATGAGAAAATTAAGATTGAGAAAGGTTAAGTGACCTGAAAATCACATATTCAGGAAGTTGGTGATCCTGGATTCCAATCCATATCTTTCTGATGCAGAAACCTGAGTTCTTAACCACTCTGCTATATGGGACAAAAATGAGGTAAGTGCCTCGAATAGAACTAGCACTTTTTATTCCACTTGGAAAAATATGTTACTAAAGCACAAAATAGGAAGATCCGTAAGATTAAGGCTGAGAGGGTTCTGGAAATCTACAGATAGAAATAAATCCTAGAGAGAGAGGGCAACTATACTATACCTTGAATCATCTATGAAGTCAAAACAGGTATGAGAGCTAACTGTAGTTAGAAATCAATTTCCGTTCTAGTTTTTCATGGCTTCTCTTTCCCCACACTTTAAAGTGTCCTAATCTGCTTTCCTACTGTGACTTATTTCCGGTAATGTATGGTTGGGATAAGAGCATCCTCACACCTAGTGGGCTATGTAGCTGTGCATGCTGGGAATGGTAAGGATCGTGAGGGACTGTGGAGGTAGAATACAAGCCGTCGTCACTTCAAAACAAAGACATGAGCTCTGCTGATGGTGGGAACTGACCAAAGGCTATAACATCAAAACCACAGGAGCACCTTCACATGGAAAAGCAAGCTCAGTCAGTAGCAGACTGGCAGAGTGCTTTGATGAGAAATAATATGTTCTATTAAAGCAGCTTCTACTGTTTGTTAAAATGTGTGCCTTCAATCATAAAATACACCTTCATTCATTCATCCTATAAACATGTACTCAGTATCTAGACAGGAACTATACTTTGTACAGGGGATGCCTAGATAGATAGATAAAAGTCCCAGATCTCTAAACTCTTCATAGTCTAGTAGAAAGATCAAATATGTAAATGCTTTGCTGCCCAGCAGCAAAACACTACCAGGAATATACCTGCATTTAAACAAAATTGGGTGTATTATTTACTGCAGCAAGGGACACCTCAATCTCACATCATATGTAGCAAAGGGGAGTCTCAGAGGGTGTTGGGGAGACTTGTTATAGGATATTAGCCATGTTAATAATTTGGGGGAAGTTCAAGGAAGCAGAGGTTTGCTCTGGATTGGGTGCCACCAGAAAGTGGAAGCAATTCTATGGGTGGATATCTTAATGCTCTTTAGGGGGAGAGAGTAATGGAATGCAGTTAAACGTATAATTGGTTAAGAAGCAGCAGCAACTCAACGTTACCTGGGAAAGAGGGAGATGTGGCCATTTTTGTGGTTAGCACAGTGTTGTTTTTGTCTGTGCTCAGATGTGTTCGTGGAAGGTTCTTGTTTTTGTTTCAACCCATTAAGTGGATTAGCCACAAAATAACCTCAGATGATTTTGGTATTCTCTGAAAAGGTTATGTTCAGCAGCAGGAAAACACCATGGCCTAGCTGGGAGATAGCGCTGCTTTTTTCTTTCTCATTACTGAGTTACACTATGCCTTGATAAGTGCTAAATTATAAGAATATACAGATGTTGTGGGAGTTTGAGAAACTGTAAATTCCTGCTTACAAATAGATGTTCTTGAGAAAGGAGTTTCGTGTGAACAGTGTCTTGAAGGATGCCCTGGAATTTACTGGGTGAAGGAGAGGTCAAAAGTCATTTCCGAGCAGAAGCAAAGTGTGCAAGCAGATGTGGGCACACACAGCATGATGGGGAGCTTTGAGTAGTACAGTATGCTAGAATGAATTCGAGAACTGAGTTGGTGAAATTGAGGCTGTAAGTTGGTAGCAGTCAAGTCATGAAGGAACTTAGATTTCATGCAGCTGGAACTATGCATCCATCAAAAATTATTTGAATCAGAGAATAACATAATCAGAACTGAGTTTCAGAAGGGAGATTTTGGCAGCCATATGGAGGACAAACTAGTCTGAGGAGAGAAAAATGACAGAGACCAATTAGAAAATCAGTTTAGGCAAGAGATGATGAGTATGTAAACTGAATCAGTAGCAGTGGGAATACAGGACATAAAGGACACAAGAGGCATTTCCAGTATAGAATTGACCAGACTCAGAGACTGTATCCTCCACTAAAATATGGAAGATGCACAAGGGGAGGAATCAGGTACAGTTGCCCACCACTGTATACCTAACAGTAGTACAAAGTCTGGCATGTGGTAGTTGCTCAATGAATGTTTGTTGAATTAATAAACAAATTGTGAGAAATGGGTTGGGGAAGAAGATTTCAATGAAGGAGAAGCAGTAGATATTTCTAGGTCATGGTGCTGGGTAAATGGTGATTTAATAAACTGAGCTAAAGAAGCATATTTGTGGAGGAAGAAATTAGTTTGATTTTGGACAAACACACAAAGCAAAATATATACTGTTGGCTTTATAAAAATTCTTCAAGGAGTATTTTTGAAATAAAAATAACTTGAAGTGTGTTGATTTACCAAATAAGAACACAGAATCCCAAAAGTATTACCTTATGTTAAAAGAGGTTAATAAGTTCCTTCCATGCTGAAAGCTATCTTGCAATGGATAAAAGTCCCAGACTTATTATATTGGTCACTAAAGAGACAGAGCTAAAAAGTAAAGTTATGGAAAATATAATTGGCATATGAATGAAAATTTTTCTTTACATTTTTTTCAGCTTTATTAAGGTATAATTGACATACAATAAATTGCACACAGTTAAAACCTACAATTTAATGTGTTTTGACATATTTACACATCTCTAAAATTGTTACCATAAACAAGATGAATATATCCATCATCTCATAAAGTTTCTTTGCACTCCTTTGAAATGCCTCCCTCCCTCCTTTCACCACTCCATCTCCCCAGACCCAGCCCCCAGGCAACTGCTGATCTACTTTCTCTATATATAGCTTAGTATGCAGTTTTTAGAATTTTATGTAAATCCTACGGTATGTCATCTTTTGTGTCTGACTTCTTTCACTTAGCATAATTATTTTGACATTCACCCATGTTGTTGCATGTATCAAAACTTCATTTATTTTTATTGCTGAGCAGTGTTTCATTGTATGATATACATACAAGTTCTTTATGGATTCTCCTGTTGATGGACACTTAGGTTGTGTGATGGTTTTAAAATATGTCCACAAATTCTTTGATACTGCTCCCTTCAAGAGGTGGAGCCTAATTTCACTCTTCTTTCCCATGTGGACTGGACTTAGTGACTCATTTCTAATGAATAGAATAAAGCAGAAGTGAAGGCCTGCAACTTTCGAAACTAGGTTACATAAGGATTTTGGACTTTCTCCTTACTCTCTCTTGGATCACCTACTCTGGGGGAAGCCAGCTGCCATGCTGTGAGGAAATTCAAGCAGCCCTATGGACCCATGTAATGAGAAACTGCAGTCTCCTGTCAACAGCAATAAGTGAGCCATGTTGGAAGCAAATCGAATTTCAGTCCAGACTTCAGATGACTGTAACCCCTTGACAGCTTGACTGCAGCCTCATGGGTGACCCAGAACCAGAACCACCCAGTTAAGGTGCTCCCAAATTCCTGATCCACAGAAACTGTGAGACAATAAATGTTTGTTGTTTGAAGTCACTAAATTTTAGAGTACTGTGTTACATAGCAATAGGAAACTAATATAGGTTGTCTCAGGCTTGGGGCTATGCAAGTAAAGCTGCTATGAACATTTGTATAGGAGTATTTGTGTGTGTGTGTGTGTATATATATATATGTTTTCATTTCTTTTGGTTTACTATATATTTTGGCACAGTTTTTATTTTGCCTTATATTGTTTTCCATTCAAGTGTCAAGTTGACACAACAAGGTTATAAACTCCAGGTATTTATTTAATATTCCACACACTGCTCAGCCCATGCTAATTGCCTAGTAAATGATCAGTATTTTGAACTGAGATAAATTGAGAACAATAATAACTACTCAAATGACTTTCAGTAAGCACCTGAGAAGGGAAGGGAGAAGGTGATTCAATGTTGTTGATGAACATACTGACTGACCTCCCTTATTTCCACCTTTTGAAAAATGAATTGATTTGCTTTAGATCCAGGAAAAGGATGCAGTGTGGAGTCCATAAAGAAATTTTCAGTCTCAGGTGATATGAGTTCTAGTTTGAATACTACACATAAATGGGGAGAATTAATCCAACTTCATCCTGGTGAAAATCTGAAGTGACACCTTCCTCAAAATAGAAATAAAATGTACTTTATCACATTTCTAGAGAGTGTCCTTTCTCTTTCAGCTGCTTTTCAACCAATCTAAGCTGTGCTTAAGGAAACTGACCATGTCATTGAGAATTTAGGTAAGATTTATCTTGCAGCTCTCAGATATGGCTGTAGTAGAGAGCATGTATGTAGAAATATATGCAGGAATGCCTTTGTAATGCTCAATAAGTTTCTGTAAGTTCAGTTCCTTTATCTGGCATGGAAGACACTGAGATTTTTAAAAGGGTAGAAATGTGGGATTTGAAATAGCCAACTGCCAAAAAAAAAAAAAGTGCTGAGCAAAGGGAGTGCTACCAACCTTAACCACGATATACTGAATGATTCTGTTACTGGGAGATGGGACTCCCTCCATTGTAATTCTTGAGAGCTAGTAATAACGGGGACTTTTAAAAAATATTCATGAGATTTTCTGTTATGCATTTTCTTATCCTAGTCTTGCTTCTCTGCCAAAAATTTGCCTAGGGGAGATTTAGAATTGATAAAATAGGAATGGAAAGAGGGAAAAATATAGTGTTACTATTCAGCTTTTGACACCAAAATTCAGCAAGTTTTTTTGGAGAAAAATAGAGCAAACAGTCTCTAAACTGCTTTATCTCCTCCTTTTGAAAGCTGAGACTGGTAATCCTAGTCATGGTGTTTTGCATAAGGAAGATGCCATCAACACAAGGAGAGGAAGACCGAGAAAAAAACACCCCTTCTAGGCCTGGCTGATTAGGAAGTGCTATAGACAGTAGACGGAAGCAGAGTGAGCAGGAGAAGCATCAAGCTCGCT
This sequence comes from Eubalaena glacialis, assembly GCF_028564815.1. NCBI lineage: Eukaryota > Metazoa > Chordata > Mammalia > Artiodactyla > Balaenidae > Eubalaena > Eubalaena glacialis. The sequence goes on along the minus strand of NC_083716.1, from coordinate 186,202,043 downwards.
GCTCTCACGGCCTCTACCCAACCTCAGAGCACGCACTCCTGGGTCAGAAACAAAGGACGTTACTAATCATAGCAATAGCATTAGCCAGAGCATCAGCATTGGCATCAACTCCTCAAGCCTGAATGCCCACAGTGTGACAGGAAACGGCCACCTCACTCCTGCAATGCAGTTGACTGCACTTCCAAGCTTAGGAAACCTGAATCCTTTATAATGGACAGTGAGCCTGTCTGACCTTTGCCCAGGAAATAAACATTGTCTTATTATCCCAGTCAAGAAAGAAATCTGCCTTCTGTCCCAGAGGGAACCACTATCCCCCGAATCTGTTCGCTATTGAAAAGATAGTCTGGAGCAAAGGCAGTAAGTGTCTCTGAGATGTACAAAAACATGGAACCCACAGAGGACTGTGAGCCAGTAATCAATACTTGATAACAACCTTCCAGATAGGCATATTGCACTCACTTGCCAGAGAAGGAAAAGGATGAGGGTCGGAGAAGTTAAGGAACTCACCCTCGGCCCCTCAGTGGTGCAGCTGGAATTTATACCTAGACCTCTCTCCTTCCGTACCTTCTCCCCACCAAACCACTCTCAAAACCCATGCCTGTTTATGGTCTGTGTTTATGACAAGGCAAAACTCATGACTGAATTCTTCTAGGAGGAAAATTTCTATCAGCTTACTATGCGCATCCCCCTACCCCAGGATGACAAATGTTATTTCCGGAAAGATATCTCAGAAGAATTAGAACAAAACTGTATAAATGAGTTTAGCATGCCTCCCCCAAAGTGGGATGTCTTTATAGTAGAACCCCAAATTTTAATTGTCAAAAAAAGGCAGAGGGAAAAGAAAGAGCTGTTGTCCAAAGTGAAGGAATGTCCTAGGAATCTGAATGGAGCATTTGTCTTCTGTTGTCCATTTCCAGAAATCGAGCTGCCACAAACCTGTGAGTAGTGGAAATACCTATCCTGGGAGGATGGAAAAGAAGAGCATTTTGCCGAAACCTGGGTGGATTTGGTAGCTTGTTTCCAAGATGGCCACCATCAATTTCTTCCCCTCCCTGTAAATATATTTCATTCTCCTCAAGAGAAGTAGTGTCTATTCCTCTCTTTCTCTCCCCACCCCCTTGAACTGGCTGGACTTAGTGAATTCTTTTATAGAAAATGCAACAAAAGTGGCATTCCAGTACTTCTAAGGCTAGGTCCTAAGAAGTCTTGCAGCTTCTGTCCAGGTCTCTTGAAACACCTGCTCTTGGGAAATTGTAAAAAGTCTGGCTACCCTGAGACTCTCATGCTGTAAGGAAGTACAAGCTGGCCTGCTGGAGAGAGAGAGATGTCCAGCCAGCCCCACGCTTCCAGCCATAGCAGCCCATACGCCAGTCATGTAAGCTAAGGAGCCATTGTTTACATTGTGAGCTAATTGGAAGTTTAAAAGGGCAATTACAACTTAAAAATGAATATTTTGCAGAGTTAATAGGATTATATTTCTAATAATATTTGAAATCTATGAAGTTGGTAAACTTATCATTCTAGGGTGGTATATCTCACCAAGGGTTATTTTGCCCTCCAGAGGACATTTGGCCATGTCTAGAGACATGTTTAGTTGTCACATCTGGGGTTAGGGGTGCTACTGGCTTCTAGCGGGTAGAGGCCAGAGATGCTACTAAACATGATGCACAGGACAGTTGCCCATAACACAGAATTATCCAGCCCAAATTGTCAATAGTGCCATAGATGAGGAACTGTGTTCTAAGATACCACAGGCAGTTGTATTTGAATAAGTGGTTTGGCAACACATTTCTCAGGCAAATTTATGACTTCTTACATTTGAAGAGAGGTGTTTCTTGTCCAAAATAAAAGTTTAAATGTTTATGTGGATCAGAACATATGGGTTTGAGTCTAATTCATAAAGATACATTTTTTCATATATTTATTTGGCATTTTATCTGCAGTAGGCAATGCACTAGGCACTGTGGATTTCAAAGTAAGTTCCCTGCCTTCTTTGAGCTACTGTCTAATGTAGAGATAGGTCAACAATCACATTACCATAGGATAATTGTAGGACTAGAGATTGGAAAATAGGACACAGAACACCAAAGTTGGCAAACGATTCACAGGAAAGACTTCAAGAGGAAAGAGCTCTGGGCTGAAACTGTGTGGCTAAGTAGAAATATTTCAGACTGGAGGCTGGAGAAGAACAGACTTCATAGCCGGGACACCATGAAAAAGCATACTTGGTGTACAAACCTAATTAGTTTTAGAAAATAAATTGTGATTTCCTTTAATAGTATATGGAACAATTAGGAGTTAAATCTGAAATCATTACAGGCTTCTGAAATTTTGATTCGAAATGTATGGCTGATAACATAAATCTCCAAGGAGAAAATCAAGAAAAATAAAGAAGTTCAGAATCTAACTTTCTTCATGGTCTAGAGAAATAAAAAGCACAAAGACAAGTTTGGCCATGGCTAAGAAGAGAAGATTTAAAGCAGAAAAAAGCTTTTTAAGGACCCAAAATGAGCATTAAATGTAAAGGTAAAGAATAAAGGAGCATTATAACCAGCATGCAGGAAGCATTAGATGTAAAAGCACAGGTTTAACTTTGGAAAATAAGTTTGCCTTTGTTGTTGTCTAAATTCTTTTTCAGGTTGGAACAATCATTTAAAAAATTCCATTTAAAACCCAGGAGATCTTTATGATAAACAACCCAAAGTCTCTTATGCTATCACATACCTTCAATTTTCCCTTGAGAGACACGAAAAACCCCTGTGGACTTCAGAATATCTTAAGGACTTTAGTCACACAATATTATGGTATCACTAGGAAGTTTTTATGATTCAAAAATCATATGGTATGACATTTTTAAATAGCCCCAAAGACTATCATAGCATTTTTATAATCATTTGCTACAATGATATATTCTAACACCCAGGAAAATGTACCTGATTTCAAAAGACATATTTCCCTTGGCAAAACACCTGTTTCAAAGTGGAACAAAGCTTCTTTCTTCACAGCATACTCTGAAAACATGGCACATCACTGAAGTGATATATGTTAAAGGGTTGTGGACTAACACAAAACCAACACCAGAATCCCACTGCACCAGCTTGGCCTGGTTATGCTTAACTAGATAGGATCCAGGCTCTCTCCCTAAGCACTAAGAAACCCTGTTTTTGAAAAATCAGTTGTTATATAATAATTTCAAAGTAGGTAAGTGGGACTTATGCAAGTACAGCTAGTGCATGAGTGTCCCAAATACAAAGTACATGGTGTGATGATCTCTTTGCAGAAAGCAGAAAGCAGATCATCCCCAAAGGAACTCTTTTAGATTGTTCTCATTCATGCACGTTTCCTCGAAAATGTTTCTCAAAGTGTGGTTCTCAGACAACTTGCACCCATAAAATCTGGGTGCAAAACTTTATTAAAAGTTTCCTTGGTGCTCTCTCAGATCTAGTGGATAGGAATCTTTAAGTTGATTCTTAGGCATGCTAGAGTTTGAGACCCATATCTTCATGTCAAGAGTCTAGCAAAATTTTGCATGAGGAAGTTACTTACTTTGCATTGAATTCACTCAGTATATATAAAATAATACTGAAAATATGAATATTCACTTCTTTAACTGATGGTATTAGAACTGAGCAGAACCCTGCATGTGCCCTGCCTCTTGTTTGTAGAAAAGCCAAAGTCTCCCAGGCCTCCCTGAGTCACAAAAGGAAGACTCAAGCAGTTAATAATTAGGACAATAGAGTCACAGACTCAGTGTCTGATGCACATTCCTGAGTTGTTTTACAGATACTATAACTGCCACCAAAGAGAAAAAGATAGCTGCATGATGACCAGACTGCATCCATGACCATAATCTCCTCCGTCTTAAGCAGTACTGAATCTACGGCTAGCACAATTCCAAGAACTGGCCTTAAGAGAATGGGATTAATACTTATTGCTCATAATAATCTATCTTTGTGGGCATCAAAATAATTCTAACTTGCTCTGCCCATATATGTAAATGGGCAACTAAAACTGTCAGCAAAGAGATGCTACAGACCCATGTCGATATCTTCCGACTCTTAAGAATACGGTGCCCTGTGTCGGCATGAAGAAATTACAGAAGATGGACCTTCACCCATAATCCCATAGAAATGGAATGGTATTCCGACAAGTGGGGATTTGTAAGCACCTTTTGGCAGGAAAGAGCTCTTTGTGGGAAAGAGCTCTTTGCAGGAGGCCCCTTTGTCTTGTCACTTAGCAAATCTATATTGTAACTAACCTTAAACCAGCACCCCCATGCTCTACTCATCTCCCGCCCAAGCTCACCTTTCAAATCTTTTGATCACACAATACCTTGCCTAACGTGTTGGTTCTTTCCATATATCAAAGAAGTAGCAGTGAAGAATAAGTAATTAACAGATGACCATATCTCTTCCCTAGCTTCCGCTTCAGCAGTCTCCAAACAAACTGTGAACAAGATAGCAACTAAAGAAAGATCACAAAAGGTTGACAAGCCTGTATGCAGTAGGGGATGGCGACAACTCTGACCCCTTATCTCAATGATTGAGATTACTGCCCTTTTCCCTTTAAAAACCTTCATGGCTGAGCAGAATCTCTGGAGTTAGTTTTTGGGGACACTGAGTCCACCTTCTCCCCAGATTGCTGGCTTTCTGATTAAAAGCAATGTTTTCCATTTCTACCAACACTTGCCTCTTGGGTATTGATTTTCGAGCAGTGAGCATCCGGACCTGAGTTCAGTAACAGTATTGAGTGTTATTAGCCTCTATCTACATGATGGGATATCAACATTTCGTGGGGGGGGGGGGGGTGGGGAGAGAAGAACAACTACTGATTCATTGCTTAAGAAATAAAATATTTCATTATAACATTTGTCAAAGCCAGGGAGCCATCATAGTAGGTATTAATACTATTTACTTAGTTCCCACTTTAGAAGTCTTGTGGGGGTGTGTTTCTCCAGATAGAGGAGTCTGATTCACAAATACTATTTCTCTGAAAAACATTTTTTTTCTTTTAAATTTTAAGGTATGAATGTGACCTGGCCCAGGAAAGGATTATTGATTTAACTTGAGAGCCAAAACAATCTGGGGTAACATCCTTAAAAAGAGTAAAGTATGATGTTCTGACAGGATATTTTTCAGACATGTGATGTATCATATAAAAACACCAATCTTAAAATCATGCTCCCCTATAGGTCTTTTCAGTATGCCCAATGACCGACCCCTAGCAAAATGTTATTAATACCTTGGGTGGGAGGGTTGGGTAGTGGAAGGAATTTATATATTCCTGACTGAATAAATGAAGTATATTTCTCCTCCCCTCACAGCTCATTGTTCCTGAAGTGGATTTTCAGAAGAGCTGATCCGTTGGTTAGCCAAAGACCTCTGGCTTCATGGAAATATATAAGCTTGACCAGATTCCTCTTACTGCCAATTTGGAGTCATGAGAAAGATGAGTGAGCAGAGGAAACGGCAATGAGAAAAAAACCCCAAAGGAGCAGACATGAGACAGAGAAGAACCACAAAGCCTCTGAAAGACTGAAGTTGGTTTTCCAGTTCTAGGTGACACGAGACCTAGCTGAATGCCTTTAGGTGTCCTTGTATTCCATGAGACCTCTGAATACCTAGAATAGCCCCATTCCCCATTGATGTGAGCTTTTTAGTGGGCCTCTGTTCTTGCAACCTTGAAAAGAAAAGTAGGGTTACTCACAGAATGTGATGAATAATTGTGTTACAAAGCATTTACAATGGGGATCTGCCTCCTCACCTGGTTTTATTAATAGCCTGGCCTCTCTGAAGTAGCTCCTGGGTCTTTTATCAGTATTTTGTTGCTTATCTTGTGGATAAGAATTACACAGAGAAGAAGGTATTTGGACTCATATCACACTGTCTTAACTTGGGTAAACATTGTCTTTAATCAGTTGAATTCCCTTTGGGGATGGAAACTTAACATTTAAGTACATTGCATGTGCAAAGATCTCTGTGTCATTAGTTCTTTAATCCTCACAGCTTTATAAGGTTCAGACTCAGGGAGGTCCATTGACTTGCTCAGTGATCAAAGTTAGAAAATGGTAGTGTTTATACACAATCCAGACCTCTATTTCTTAGTTCAAAACTCTTTCAACTAGACCAGTGACTCACAAAATGCGGTACACTGATCAAATATGCTATCCAAGATTATTTTAAATACATTATGAAAAAACATTTTTAAAGTTCAAAATTACACATTTATTTTAGTATACATTAGAAAAATAATGAGAATCAAATTTTATGAACATATGTATATACATGTATGCAGTAAATAATAGTACAGATGGCATATAGATATGGCAAAAATCTTAGAGATCAAAGTTTTAAACCCTCATCATATCAAGTTCATGTGAAATTACAAACAACATCTTGAAAATCTCTTAAAAGTGATCCAGTGGCCATGTTAAGTTCAAGATTTGGATGTAAACCAAATATTTTAAGAAAGAGTAGGTCTATAGCAGTCTATCTACATATTATGATTCATGTGTAGAAGACATTGTTGCATTTTTTTCCTAGATCTCAGTAGTGTCATTGCTGTTCAAGATATTAAAATATAAAAATATGATATTTTTCTACCTCTAATACATGTGCATTAAAATTTTTGAGTAATATTATAAGCAAACACTGTAAACTATTCTAATGTTTTAACAAATGCTAAAAAGACTTAAGCATACACTCAACAACTTTGTACATTTTGAGAATGGTTTCCAGGTAATCAATAAAACAAGACAGGTTAACGAAGGGTAATAATGAAGGCCAAGGGACTTCAACCTCTGAAGAAATATAATAATCCTTCAGTGATATACTGCCTGGGGTGTCATACCCAAATGATGAAATGGATCTGGGAAACTAATATGACCAAGAAATCAAAACGGTTAGTTACTGGACACTCTGAGCACAAACACAGGAACATTCTCAGCCAAATAGAATATCCTTCTCATATTAAGTCTGAATTTCCTTCAAAGAAATGTAAATGTGCCATTAAAGGGATTTCTGACACTGAATCCTTACAGGTGCATGGGGGCCAGAGTACAGCGGCAGTAGGACTGGATTAAGGAGGAGTCCAGATTCTCTTCTCCCAGCTCCATCCTCTACTGAGAGGCTTTGGGTAAGGCTTTCACCACCCCAAGTCTCCATTTCATCACTCAGAAGCTGTGAATAAAAATACCTACCTGCCTAGATCAAAAGATTATTGTAAAGGTACATTATACATTATAAAGTGCTATATACCTGTTAAGCAATGTTATGCTTAGAAAAAATAGTTGAAAAAGATGTTCAAATTTTCCTCCTTATAATGAGCTTTGCTTGTCTTATATTCTCCTATTTTGCAAAGATTGGTGTGTTTCTCTTAATAAGCACAATTATTCTGGAACACAGAATAGCATTCACAATTTGAAGGTTGGAAGCATGTTTATAATGGGAGATAGGGGAAATCCTGTATTAAAGAAAGGATTTTTTTTTCCAAGAACCATTACAGCAGATTAGGTGGTTTATTGGATGAGATGGTTCAACTTAAACAAACAAAAAACTGCTCTTCTTGGAATTCTAATGAGGAATGCATTTATTTTTCACAACATGGGCTCCACTAGTCTGGTGACATATTTGAAGTGAGGAATTCATGTTCCCTGCATCTGGTCATGCCAATCATCACTAGCTGGTTTGAAAATGTTCTCTCTTCTTTCTTTTATTGCCAACGTGGATCTTGCTGAGGTTCTGAAAGTCTGTGTAATCATTTTGTTTTCTAAGTCCTCATGGAGTTTATCCTTCCAGAGTAAAATCACTCTAGGAGAAGTTTTAATCAACAGCCTTGCTGAGTGAGATGGATGCACAGTTACATGTAAGTATAAAAGGCTTTTTTTTTCCTGTTTAATTACTTTAGAAACAGTTCTGTATGCCTTGATAAACTGACTTTACTTTTACCTAAGATAAACGCTGCCCTTGAAAATCGCTTGGTACCTTCTGCCCTTGGTTAGATGTCAAATCTGATGAACATTTCTAAAAGCCCTTTCTCTTCCAGATGACCTATGGAGGTTGCTTTAAGTACTGTGATTCTAAATTGCCTTTTATTTCTCGGTAATATTCTTCTGCTCCAGTATGTGGAAGAAAGGTTGCTTATTGTACCCTCTAGTGGTGATTGTGACATTCTTAAAAATATTTTTATTTCATTCTTTGGCCTTTTCCTGTAAATTTACTATATATTTACTTTAAAATATACGTATTTAATTCTTTGGATTTATACTGTAAATTGTACAGTATAAAAGAAATTTATCAATCTTTAAGGAGATACAAATAATGTAAATCATTTGCATTACACTGTCTTGGTGATTATGAATCCATCAGAAATAGGTTCATAGGAGATTGACTCATTTTCCTCACATTTCATTTACCCAAATTTTATTCCACTTTTAAAAAATGTTCTAATTTCCTGTCTTCCATTTTGGAATATTGTCAGTAGGCAGTTATTCACACCATTGGAGGAAGTATATATAGAATTCTACATGTCCCAAAATGTCATTGTATTTTGGTTTAGAGTTCCTTTTTACTCACGCTTAGTCATGAGTACATCTCATTTTCTAAGAATTCACAACATTTGAAATAAAATAAAGAAGCCACCCATGGAACTTCTGGTTCTATAGGAACTAGGAATTTGTCCACTATTCCTTCCTTTTTCACTCTGCTTTCTCTACCTCAAGAAGGACCAGGGAACATTTTTAAATTGAGGAGAAACACATTTTGAAAGAACATCTGCCAAGATCGTTGCTATGTCTCTATCTACATTCTTCTCAGGTAGAAATTTTTTTTTATAAATTTATTTATTTATTTATTTAATTTTTGGCTGCGTTGGGTCTTTGTTGCTGTGCGCTGGCTTTCTCTAGTTGCGCCGAGTGGGGACTACTCTTCGTTGCGGTGCACAGGCTTCTCATTGCCGTGGCTTCTCTTGTTGCGGAGCATGGGCTCTAGGCGCATGGGCTTCAGTAGTTGTGGCGCACGGGCTCAGTTGCTCCGTGGCATGTGGGATCTTCCGGGGCCGGGGCTTGAACCCATGTTCCCCGCATTGGCAGGTGGATTGTCAGCCACTGCGCCACCAGGGAAGTCCTCAGGTAGAAGTTTAATTAGGTATTTTCTTCCAAACTTCTTGCTTCCAAATTCCTAATCAGTTACAGTTTGTATATAGATGATGACAATAAAGGCAGTTAAGGAAAACAAAGGAGCTAATCAAGCAGAACAGGTGATTCTCAACAAAAACTTGAATTAAGGGTTGTCTGCAGCTGAGAGTAATCAAGAGATAACCATAAATTAAAATGACTAATAAATAGATAAAAATGTCTTGTTTCTGCATAAAAAGACTCAGTATTTTGAGATGTCAATTTCCCTAGATTAATCAATCCATAAACTCAATGACAACCCAGTAGAATTTTTTTTTAACATCTTTATTGGAATATAATTCCCAGTAGAATTTTAATATACTTGACCAATTGTTTCTAAAGTTTATCTGAAAGAATGTGCAAGTGAAAATAGCCAACAACAATAACAAAATTAAAATAAGGGTACTAGAGGGAAGGACTAGATTAACATATGTTTAAAAGTGATATGAAGCCATAATAAAACAGTATGTTAACAGCCTAGTAAAAGAGAGGTATATCAGTGGAATAGGAAAACAAACAGTAATATGTGGTATTTTAGTAAATGCTAATATTGCCATTTTGCATTAGTGAGCAAAAAGGGATTAGAACAACTAACTCTTTGGAGAAAAAATACAAAGTCTTCCTCCTTCTCTCTTCACACCAAAATATATTCCAGTTAGATCCATGAGTTAAATTTTGAAAGACAATAAAATACTAGAAATAAATAAGAATTAGTATCTTAGTAAATCTTGGAGTTAGGAAAGCATTTATGAGCATAAAATGAAACCCAGAGACCATAAAGAAAAATATCTATAAATATACCACTGCATATATTTAAACTTTGGAATTATTCATAAAAGTCTTCCATAATTATGGTCAGAAGGCCCAAACTGGAGAAATATTCATAGTATTTGTGAAGACAAAGTGCTAATTTTCTAATTTACAAAGAGCTCTCTTTAGTCACTAAGAGAAAGACAACCCAATAGAAAAATTGGCAAAGGATGTAAATAGGGAAACCACAGATGAACAAATACAAATGGGCAGAAAACAATGAAAAATCTTGTTCAATCTCATTAGTAAATACAGAAACATAAATCTAAACAGGCTTAGAAATTTCATCTGATCATCTTGGCAAAGATGAAAAGAGTTGATAATGAAAAATTTGTAAAGTAGAAATTTCGGCACTGTAGATAGGAATGTAAATTAATATAATCTTTTGGGAGGTAAATTTGGCAAAATTTATTAAAGTATTTCTGACTCAGTAATTTCACTTCTACACTTTTAGGACTTTATTCTACAGAAATACTTTGCATGAATATTCAGAGATATATGTATAAAACTAGTTTTGTTTTGTTTTGTTTTGTTTTTGCTGCACCGTGTAGCATGCAGGATCTTAGTTCCGTGACCAGGGATTGAACCCATGCCCCCCGCAGTGGAAGCATGGATTCTTAACCACTGGACTGCCAGGGAAGTCCCCTAAAGCTGTTTTTATATTATTAAAAATGACCCAAATGCACTGTGGAAAAAAGTATGGTAGCTCCTCAAAAAAAAAAAAAAAAATTAAACATAGTAACTTAATAGAACATGGTAATTTCACATGATCTAGCAATTCCACTTCTGGGTATCTACCCAAAAGATACGAAAGCAGGGACTCACACAGATATCTGTACACCTATGTTCATATCAGCATTATTCATAATAGCCAAAGGTAAAAGCAACCCAAGTGTCCATCTGTGAATGGATAAACAAAATATTTTACAGTTTGACACTTGAACAACATAGGTTTGAACTGCCTGGGTCCATTTATACATGGATTTTTTTCAGTAGTAAATATTGTAGTACTGCATGATCCGTAGTTGGTTAAATCTGTGGACGTGAAATGGCAGATATGGAGGAACCTTGGACACGGAGTGCCAACTATAAGTTATATGCAGATTTTTGACTGCACAGAGGGTTGGTGTCCCTAACCGCTGAGTTGTTCCAGGGCCAACTGTACATACATACAATGAAATTTTATTCAGCCTTAAAAAGGAAGAAAAATTTAACACATGCTACAACATGGGTGAACCCTGAAAACATTATACTAAGAAATAAGCCAGTCACAAAAGGACAAGTATGGTATGATTCCACTTATATTAGGTGCCTGGAATAGTCAAATTCATAGAGGCAGAAAGTGGATTAGTGGTTGCCAGGATCTGGAGGGAAGAGAGAATGGAGTTAATGTCTAAAGGACTTAGAGTTTCACTTGGGGAAGATGAAAAGTTCTGAAGATGTATGGAGGTGATGGTTGTATGACACTGTGAATGTACTAAATGCCACAGAACTATATACTTAAAAAATGGTTAAAATGGTAAATTTTATGTTATGTATGTTTAACCACAATGAAAAAAGTATTGGATGGTATATGGTGGAGTACATATTAAATTTACATTATCTATTAAGGTATTTTTTAAATAAATACTTGTTGCAATATCAAAAAAATTACCAAAATGTTCATCAAAAAACTATAGTATAACCATTTAATGGAATAGCATGCAGCTATTGAAAAGAATGATGTGAACATGTACTTATTTGGAATGATGTACAAAATACATTAATGAAATGAGGAAATGGAAGTGGAAAATTGTATTATAGTTATTTTATATATTTCTTTTATAAAAATAATATTACATCAAGTTAACCAAGGGTAAGTCTATCTAACCCATATGATGGAAAAAGCATCATCTTTGTGATTGTCTTCTTGGCGATGCAGAGTTAGATCTCATTCTTGTATTATAGGAGTTGGGTTTCCCTGCAAGCAATGGATGTTCTCCATACTAGGAAGAGATTCATCCTGAGATGGAAAATGGGGACTTAGTGAGCAAGAATTAGACTGAGATAAGGAGAAAATTTTCCTCTTTTCTCTGGGTTTGAGAATGGGAGATTATGAGAGGCCAGGAGCCCTGACCTGTGCCCTATCACATGGAGACAAGCTGATAAGTCAGGAAATTGGCTCAGCCCACAGGGGACCCAAAGCAGGCTGGACACGAGCTGCAGCAGCAATTTATTTTTCATATTGGACTTCCCTTCCATTAGTCCCTGTCCTTCTGTAAGGTCAGAAGATCGAGGAGAAATTACTGGAGAGCGTTATGTCCATGCTAGTCGCCAGTTGTCACTGCCAGAGGGCTCCTATGTCCTGTGAAATGAAGATGGTGAGTTTCATCCCCAGAGCAAGGAGGGGCGCTTTGATAGGAAGAGAGGACCAGAAGGGAAGAACCCCAGGGACATGTTCCTTAGCAGATGTTAGGTACCAAAAAACCGTTAGAAATATCTGAGGGACAGTCTTTGTAGGGGATTCCATCTTAATCAATAAAGAAGACTGGGGAGAGGCCTCACCATCATGGTTTGGATTAGAATAACTATAACCCAGATGTTATCTGGGGTCTTTCTGACCTTTAAAGATAAAGTGGTTCAACACCCGTCTCCAATTTCAAGTCCTATAGATTCTAAAACTTCCCCGGGTGTTCTGTGAATTCAAGGGGATCAGGCAGCGAAGAAGGAAGGGACTTACGTCTCACGGCCCCCTCTGGTGTGGACACCCTTCATACAGCTTCAATATGGTTTTGACACTCAGCCCCAGGACCTGTTTTCACAAGGAAAGCTCACTCATAGCAAGCATTCTGTGGATATAACAATCTTTACTAAACTCCTGGGGGCCATGGAAGAGGTGGCACCACCACTGCACACAAATGGCATGAAACACCCCATGAGAGACCCTGGTCTCTGTGCTTCTTGTTACCTCAGCACCATGAAATCTCTTCACTCCTCCATACAGTCTCACAACCTCCTTTCTCCTCCCCCTCATTTATTTCCCCCTGATTATTCTCAACTCTGCCCTCTACCCATTTTTAAATGAAAAAGGAAGAACTCCTCTCCTTGTCTCACAAATAGCAATTCTGCCCTATTCTCTGAAGTTTGGGTATCAACCTGCACCTTGGCCAATATGTTTAAGGGTTTACCTTTCAACTCAGTCATTTATTAAGGTGTTTTTCCAGCTTTAATCTATGACAAATTTTCAGGTCAGCAGTTAAGATAAAAATATTCCCACCTTATTGTCTCATATAGATAAATAAATGATAGATGTGGATAGCCCCTCAAAAGGCTAGGAGACAATTTACCGAACTGTCAACAGTAAACTATCTCTAAAGGAGTAGATCATGGATTACTTTCATTTTCTGCATCGGGTATTTTCAGTGACTTTTGAATTTTTTTTTAATTTTCATATTCGAGTATAGTTGATTTACAATATTGTGTCAGGTGTACAGCAGAGTGATTCAGTTACACATATACATGTATCTAATTTTTTCAGATTCTTTTCCCATATAGGTTATTACAGAGTACTGAGTAGAGTTCCCTATGTTATACAGTAGGTCCTTGTTGATTATCTGTTTTATATGTAGTAGTGTGTGTATGTTAATCCCAAACTCCTAATTTATCCCTCCCCCCGCAACCTTCCCCCTTTGGTAAATATAAGTTCGTTTTTGAAGTCTGTCAGCCTTTCTGTTTTGTAAATAAGTTCATTTGTATCATTTTTTTAGATTCACATATAAGTGATATCATATGATATTTGTCTTTGTCTGACTTACTTCACTCAGTATGACAATCTCTAGGTCCATCCATGTTGCTGCAAACGGCATTATTTCATTCTTTTTTTATGGCTGAGTAATGTTCGATTGTATATATGTACCACATCTTTATCCATTCCTCTGTCAATGGACATTTAGGTTGCTTCAGTGTCTTGGCTATTGTAAATAGTGCTGCAGTGCACATTGGGGTGCATGTATCTTTTAGAATAATGGTTTTCTCCAGATATATGCCCAGGAGTGGGATTGCTGGGTCATATGGTAGTTCTATTTTTAGTTTTTTAAGGAACCTCCATACTGTTCTCCATAATGGCTGTACCAATTTACATTCCCACCAACAGTGTAGGAGGGTTCCCTTTTCTCCACACCCTCTCTGGCATCTATGTTTGTAGATTTTTGATGATGGCCATTCTGACTGGTGTGAGGTGATACCTCATGGTAGTTTTGATTTGCATTTCTCTAATAATTAGTGATGTTGAGTATCTTTTCATGTTCTTTTTTCATGTTTGTATGTCTTCTTTGGAGAAATGCCTATTTAGATTTTCTGCTCATTTTTTGGGTTGGGCTTTTTTTTTTTTGATATTGAGCTGCATGAGCTGTTTACATATTTTGGAGATTAATCTCTTGTCAGCTGCATCATTTGCAAATATTTTCTCCCATTCTGTGAGTTGTCTTTTTGTTTTGTTTATGGTTTCCTTTGCTATGCAAAAGCTTGTAAGTTTCATTAGGTCCCATTTGTTTATTTTTGTTTTTATTTTCATTACTCTAGGAGGTGGATCCAAAAACATATTGCTGTGATTTATGTCAAAAGTGTTCTATGTTTTCCTCTAAGAGTTTTATAGTATCTAGTCTTACACTTAGGTCTTTATCCATTTTGAGTTTATTTTTGTGTATGGTGTTAGGCAGTGTTCTAATTTCTCCTTTTACATGTAGCTGTCCAGTTTTCCCAGCACCACTTATTGAAGAGACTGTCTTTTCTCCGTTGTATATTCTTGCCTCCTTTGTTGTAGATTAATTGACCATAAGTGTGTGAGTTTATTTCTGGGCTTTCTGTCCTGTTCTTGAATTTTCACAATAAGCATATATCTCTTTCCTCTGGAACTTCAAAGATGTACCCCTTGTCCTTGGGGAGCTCACAGCGCACAGAGCCCAGGTATCAAACCCAGTGTGATACAGCTGATCAGTACAGCTTGTCCCTGGCCATCCAAAGAACTAAGATGTCTAATTGTATTATCTGTACTTGTTGAACTAATTTTATACAGCTGTGAAATATTTTCTGAGTGACAACAGACCCACTTTCTGTCTCCCTAGAACCGTAAGGTGCCACAAGTTCCTAGTTTTGATGGGTCTCCCTAATGGGATCGTTCTAATAAAATTGGTATTTGATTTTCTCTGTCATTCACGCTGCAATTTATCTTTTGTTGGGTTTTAATTGGAAATATCCAAATATTTCCTCTGGAACTATGATGCCCAGGAGCCAGTTATAGTGTTCGTCATACTTTCCTGCTCATCCTGATAAGAAAGCCAGGGAATTTTAATTCTACTGGGCTTTTTTACCCGAGGTTTAGAATTTAAATTCTTTCAATATATTTATGAAATGAGACAAGCAGATAGCAAGACCAGTACTCAGTAATTGGAAAGTCAGTTACCTTTTATCTCTTGGTTAAGAAGAGGAAGTAGGTCAGTTCTTTGTTAATATTATTAGCAAATACTATTTATAGCATGATATAAATTACTAGGGGAAAGACATCCTAATTTTGATTTTCAAGCAGGAGGCAATAGCTAACTCGTTCTTATTCTTAAATATATTAAGAATGCAGTGGACCAATTTTTCAGCAAAGTACTTGATACCTTACAAAAAAATAATAACAAAAACTAAACGAACTCACCAAGCTATTTTCACTATTCATATCAAGTATCTGCTAGAAGGGTTTGTTACAGATGCATATTTCTGCCATATATCACAAGTGTATGTGATGGAGAGAGAAATATAAACTTGAAAATAAAATATTTATGACATGGAATTACTCATACCCCTTTATTTACATATCCTTCTGAGTGTGTTTCTATCACAAGTGTGAAACTAAAATTCGAGTTGATCCCTCTGCATTTGAGTCTTCTGGTGAGGAGATTTAAATTGCCCATCCACTAAATTTGTTGCATTTGAAATAAATCGTGAGGTATTTATAAATATCATCATTTCAAAGGCTAGGAAGTGATGTCTATGCATTTGGCTTATTACTAAACTGAGAAGAAGTTTGTCTTAGAAACAAGAAGATTCCTCAACAGCCTCAATGTTTGCATATATCAGAATTAATGGCAATTTGGAAGCAAAATCCAAAAGCAAACATTTCTCAGGAAGAACTATAATTTGCTGCTGTCCAATTCTATCTAACTCTGGGTGAAACATTACCAAAAACCTACTTTTCTGCCTTGATCCTAAATGACTTAGAAGGCTGGTGACCTCATCCTTTGATGTTTAGAAAAGGAGGAAACTATATTTCAAGTAGAGAGTCTAGAAAACACTAAAACTTCTCAAACTGGAAATTTCCATAACATCTGACAACACACCAAAAGCCACTGGGACAAATGTACTCTCAAGTGCTGTCCTACTTCCAGTTTCCTGTCCTTTCTAAAGGTTCTTCATTTTTCAGCTCTGCTTCTGGAGGAATGCTGGCCAGTGTTCCAGGGGAAATGCCTCCCTGAGTAATGCTGCATGCCAAACTTCTGCACAGACCAGGGAGATCCTAGACACTAGCCTGTGAACAATTGCTCCAAGGGAGAGGAAGTCTGATCTGCCGGAGGAGCTTTTGGATCTGTCATGGTCCCGGACTCCATGGGATTCTTTTTGAGCCTTTAGATTGGGAATTAAAGCAAGAACACTGGAGCGTGAGTCCCTGTCTAGTATCAGGTCCAAAATTTAGAACAATCTTCAAAGATGTGAGGACTCAACTCTGACTTAAAATTTTGCCAGTAGTTCTTTGTTTGCCACCTCTACATTTAATGAATGCCTCTTCAGTTTCTGCAGTTCTGTAAATCCATGGATGATTTAACTTGAATAATGATTCTATTACCTGGTAGTTAAGAAGAACGAGCTCGGATGGGATAGACTCAGTAAGGTTGAGTCTCCATCTCCCCTCCCAAGGATGTTTGTTGTCGGTTATTGCTGATCCATTGGGCTTCCATTGCCCTCAACCCCAGGTCCTTTATATTCCTGAAATATTTGAGTCCTTTATGTGATCTATTTCCGGGATGCTTATTTCCTTCAGCCAATTAAATTTACAGTTACATTCATTTATTGTTTTAGTATAGTAAAGGAAATATTTTCTTCTGATTTTCTGGTTTTCTCTGATCTCTTTAAGCCATTGTTTGGTCCCGTTAGGAGTTCAGTTTCATTCTCTGATTTTTATCGTGGCAGCGAGGTCCCTTTAGACTTGAAACAGGATTGAGTTTCACCCTACAGTATTTTGCATGTCTTGTAAAATGTCCATGTAGCTAACGCAAGAATATAATGAACACGTGAGGACTCATGAAAGAATTGCTTGATGAAGAGACAATTTGAATGGTAGAATTTGAGAAAGTGGCCCTGCAGGCCTCTCTGTTATTTAAACTAGGTCTTTTCCTCACATCCACTACTTCACCAGCTACTGTGGCTCTCACAGAGAGCTTACGTTGTGCATATGTGCTTTTAATGCTACTGTGGGCTATTTTAAAAGTTAGAACAGCTGTGGTCTTTTCTTTCTTGATGAAGGGATTTTCTTCCAAAGAGTAAAGTAAGATGAAGCTCACTTTGGAACTTTTTTTTCATAAATTTATTTATTCTATTTTTATTTATTTTTGGCTGTGTTGGGCCTTTGTTGATGCGTGCAGGCTTTCTCTAGTTGCAGTAAGCGGGCGCTACTCTTCATTGCGGTTCACGGGCTTCTTGTTGCGGTGTCTTCTCTTGTTGCAGAGCACGGGCTCTAGGCGCATGGGCTTCAGTAGTTGTGACACGTGGACTCAGTAGCTGTGGCTCGCGGGCTCTAGAGCGCAGGCTAAGTAGTTGTGGCACATGGGCTTAGTTGCTCCGCGGCATGAGGGATCTTCCCAGACCAGGGCTCGAACCCATGTCCCCTGCATTGGCGGGCGGATGCTTAAACACTGCACCACCAGGGAAGCCCTGGAACTTTTTATAAGTTTAATTGTGTCCCTTCCATAAGTCATATGAACTCAGAATGTGACCTTATTAGGAGATAGGGTCTTTTCAGAGGTAATCAAGTTAAAAGGAGGTCCTTAGGGTGGGCCCTTATCCAGTATGACTGGTTTCCTTATGAAAAGTGAAATTTGGACACAACACACATAGAGGGAAGTTGATGCGAAGAGACACAGGGAAAAGATGGTCATCTGCAAGCCATGGAGAGAGACCTGGAACAGAGCCTTTCCTCACAGCCCTCAGAAGGAACCCATCCTGCCAACACCTTGATTTTGGACTTTCAGCCTCTAGGACCATGAGACAGTAAAGTTCTGTTGTTTAAGCCACCCAATTTGTAGTACTTTGTTATGGCACCCCTAGTAAACTAATATAGAATCCAAATGTATTTAATCGCTTTCCTCTTTGCCTTTCATCCAGTACCTTTATTTTTAACACTGAAATGTTCATTATGATGGCCTTCTCCTTCTCTTCTTCTTGAAGCTTCAGTTGTGAGATGCTAATTCTCTTGAAGAAGGCTACAGTGCTTGGGGTCTGGCACCTACAACCTGAACTTAGATTTTTGATGTCACAGCTCTGGATAGATTCCTCTGGAAGGTAATCATAATAATAGCTAGCACTAAATGAGCCCTTCCTATGTGGTAGCTCTTTTACAGACATCATCTGTCACAAAAATTCTAGGAGACAGGCACCAATATTAGCCCTACTATACAGATGAAGAAACAGAATCGGAGAGGTTAAGCAACTATCCCAAGGTCACTCAGTGGTTGAACTGAGACTTGAACCCAATCAGTGTGACTGCAGAAACTGTACCTTTGCAGAAGGCAAGTAAGGTGTGATCCCCTGACCAGAATGTCTGGCAAAAAAATTAAACGCCTCAAATAGTGGAATGACTAAATAAGTTATGGTTTACCCATGCAATGAAATATCAAGCAATAATAAAACATAATAATGAAATTATGAGTATTTAATGGTATGGGAAAATGCTCACAATGTAATATTAAATAAAAAAGTACTGCACAGTAAAATCGCAATTTTGTACTATAAAAAAATAGATAATAGAATGTCAATGCTGATGTCTCTAGCAATTGGATGAAAGGTAATTTTAATTTTTTCTTTATGCTTCTCTTTTTTTTTAAAATAAATTTATTTTTTGTATTTATTTTTGGCTGTGTTGGGTCTTCGTTGCTGCACGCGGGCTTTCTCTAGTTGTGGTGAGCGGGGGCTACTCTTTGTTGCGGTGCACGGGCTTCTCATTGCGGTGGCTTCTCTTGTTGCCGAGCATGGGCTTTAGGTGTGCGGGCTTCAGTAGTTGTGGCATGTGGGCTCAGTAGTTGTGGCACGTGGGCTCAGTAGTTGTGGCGCACAGGCTCAGTAGTTGTGGCGCATGGGCTTAGTTGCTCCACGGCATGTGGGATCATCCCAGACCAGGGCTCGAACCCATGTCTCCTGCATTGGCAGGTGGATTCTTTTTATAAATTTATTTATCTATTTATTTATTTTTGGCTGCGTTGGGTCCACGTTGCTGCCTGTGAGCTTTCTCTAGTTGCGGAGAGCAGGGCCTACTCTTTGTTGTGGTGTGCGGGCTTCTCATTGCGGTGGCTTCTCTTGTTGTGGAGCACAGGCTCTAGGTGCGCGGGCTCAGTAGTTGTGGCTCACAGGCTCTAGAGTCCAGGCTCAGTAGTTGTGGCGCATGAGCTTAAGTCGCTCCGTGGCATGTGGGATCTTCCCAGACCAGGGCTCGAACCCGTGACCCCTGCATTGGCAGGTGGATTCTTTTTTTATTTTTTTATTTTTTATTTTTTAAACCTTTTTTTTTTTTTAAGGAATTCCTTTATTTTTATTATTTATTTATTTATTTATTTATTTTTGGCTGTGTTGGGTCTTCGTTTCTGTGCAAGGGCTTTCTCTAGTTGCGGCAAGCGGGGGCCACTCTTCATCGCGGTGTGTGGGCCTCTCACTATCGCGGCCTCTCTTGTTGCGGAGCACAGGCTCCAGACATGCAGGCTCGGTAGTTGTGGCTCACAGGCTCTAGAGTGCAGGCTCAGTAGTTGTGGCGCATGAGCTTAGTCGCTCCACGGCGTGTGGGATCTTCCCAGACCAGGGCTCGAACCCATGACCCCTGCATTGGCAGGCGGATTCTTAACCACTGTGCCACCAGGGAAGCCCTGCTTCTCTGTATTTTCTAAATTTTTTGAAGTGAGCATATATTAAATTCCAAAAATCACTGTATAATGAAGCATAAAAATTTCTAAAATTAACTTCTCCTAATTTCTAGCATTGAAGAAAAAGGAGTCCGTTTTTGTTTTGTCTGAGACAGTGATGCTCGCCTCTACACAGAGGTAGGCGGTCTCTCATCCAGCCCTTTGTCTGGGTTAGACTCCTTAGTTTTCATAAGAAGACATCAGTTCTGCCACCAGCTCAGCTGACACTGATAGATGTGTCCTTCATCGTCCTTATAGACTATCTATACTCCAGCATCTCTCCACAGAGCGTAACCTTGAACTCTGCTAAAACAAAGAGCTTGACTATTTTATTATATGTATTTACATATTATATTTATATATATTATATATTATTATTATACCTGAATATATATGTATTCAGGTAAAACTCCCAGATGGCCATATAGTCTATTTCTCTGGGACTTGACATTTTACCACTGAATCTTACATCTGTATCCTACAGCCACATTGCTGAGCTCCTTACAAAATTACATTTACTGAACTGAATTTAGCCATGAAACCATCAGCTTGCAATGAGGGATCTTATACGTAACAACCCTATGAAAACCATAATTGCATTAAATGTAGAAGTGCTATTGAAACAGTTGTTCACCATATCTTACACTATAGAAGGGAATTTTTCCCAAGTCAAAAATCACCATGATATTTATAAGCAATGGGTTTGTTTTAATTTTATGGCCACTGTAATTTGTATTATCAATTTAAAAATTACAGGCTACACACACACAACTCTGTCTTAGCTGCCGTAAAGCCCTGGGCCAAATTGTGGTGTTCCTCTAACAGAAGTCCGGATGTGTGTTTGTTGAACTGATCTCTGATTTTCTTCTGGCACTGATTTCCTCCCTTTTTTTTTTTTTCCTATTTTTTATGCTCCTTCAAAGCATATAAAGAGGGGGAGGGACGAAATAAATGAATAAATAAACAATAAATAGATAAATAAATAAAAGCAAATTTGTGATGGGAACTTATGGCTATGATTTCAAATCAGCCCAATGAGCAGGAGAGTTTTCTTGCTTCATCTGCTTTTCTAGAACAATCTGCAGTGATTCAAGAGTTGCTGACATGATGGAAATATGACAAATGGAAGATTTTTCCCCACTATTTGTTTTAAAGAAGAATGACAGAGTCCAAGTCCCAGGTACGTGTGCAGCTCTGACAAGATCCATTGTGACAAGAGAAACAACCTAAAATGAACTGTTTTCTCAGGCAACAGGCCAGCAGCTTTGGTCGCAAGTGGACAAATCAGAAAGGCAGGGAAGAGTGACTTTTTTCTTTGTTTCTTTGCAATTTTCCAAGGTCAAATTCTCCATTGCATCCACTTGTTTCACAAACTCCTTTACAAACTTTCAACTTCAGAAAAGTGAAGACAAAGCCCAAAATTAGAACAAAGGAGTGCAAGCTCTGCCTTCCCCACAGCAGTGTCACTCGCCCAGAGCCCTCCTGCTCCTGGTACCAATAAATTTACCTGTTCAGACCTAAGAGAGCTTCTGCAGTTGCTTTCCCCATTACCTTGTCCTCACAGGATTTCCATCATCTGTTGTTTTTTCCATTCAGTATTTAAGTACGGTGTTTCAGCTTTCCTTGGAGATAGCACTTGATCTCTCTCTTTCCTGTAAAAAGCAGTGCAGCCTGTCTTAACATTCTTTCCAGAACAATTTTTCTCTCTAAGGTGCTGAGTCACTGGAGGGAGCAAGAGACATTCTGTGGGCAGCAGTAGTGAACTGGGCAGCAGTAACCAACTGAGAAAACAGAATCGTTTCCCAGGACTTAAAAGGTCGCTTTCAAGAGTGAGCAAACTCAGAAGGATTAGGAAAGCGGGCAAGACGATTGTGCAGGGTAAAAGGCACAAAGTCCTTTTCACACAGTTTGTGGAAGATCATATTTCATAAATGAAAAGCGTGCGAATGGAAAATTCCCTTATTTAGCAGCAGGGAGATAGTGCATCAGCCCTGGGCTGGGATTGTAGAGAGTTCTCTTGAGTTCTTATCCTTTCTTACTGGCCTCCGCCTTTCAGTTTTTCACCAGTTCAATGGGAAGATGACCTCTGCTCCTCCCATTAAGAGAACGGTACCAACAGGATGAGTGTGTGAGAGTTCTGAGCTTTTGGACACCTGGATTTAGCTGTTGATCTTCAAATATCCACTGCTTCAAAATCAGTCTAGGTACATTTGAACTTTCTATTTTATATGTCCCAAAGGCTACTGAATTAAAATAAGCTTTCTAAGAAAAAGAATGAAGTAGGAAGGATATACAGGAAAAAGTTTGACGCTATAAGCTTTTAAAAATGGATATTGGTGGCAATTTCTTGTGAATCAACAATATTGCAAAATAAAAACAGTTTTAAAATGAATATTGGTCCTACCGAAACACAGGGTGGCTTCCCATAAAATAATGTGTCTGATATTTCAACAGCTTCCTCTTCAAACCCTTCCCGTATCCAAATCATCATGCCAGCTACCATTTGAGTAGCATGGTCTCATTATAAATATATTATTATCCTACCCATCCTGGTTAGAACCATTTGAGGTAGATATAATTAACCCATATTTCCAATAAGAAAACTGAGGCTCAAAAAAGTTCGTTAAGTTAGCTAAGATTATAAGACAGTACGAAACAGATGTCTGGTCTACGAGAACTCAGAGCCACTCTGCTTCCACTGTTTGGCTGACCAGTCTGCTACACTGACCTCTATCTAACTTCCTATTCTCAGTAACTCTATGGAGAAGGTGTAAAGTTTGGAGTTGTATTCTTTAATCATTCACTGTGTCATGGTACACAGTTGTCCAGGCC
The DNA here is from genome assembly GCF_028564815.1 of Eubalaena glacialis. Taxonomy (NCBI): domain Eukaryota; kingdom Metazoa; phylum Chordata; class Mammalia; order Artiodactyla; family Balaenidae; genus Eubalaena; species Eubalaena glacialis. Next base: position 186,179,045 of record NC_083716.1, on the reverse strand, counting down.
TTAATTTCCTCAGCTCTAAAATTTGTATAACAATGCCTACCTACTGTGTTAAAGCCATTAAATGAGATAATGTATGTAAAACATGGGGCACGATGTGGCTTATACTAGGTGCTTAAGTATCAAAACATGACCATATCATTCTTTACTTATACTGAAATACACTGATACTGAACTTTTTTATATGTGCTATAGTTCCCCCACAAAAAAAATCTATGGCTTATACGCCTTTTGTAACCTCCTTGTGTCAGAATGTTATTGATTATATGTTCTGGAAACTAAATTTATATTGAATTAAAGAGGAAGGAAATCAATTACCTCACATAGGATGGTCAGGGCAGGCTTGAAGGGTGGTTGATTGAACAATCGACAATGTCATAAGGAGCTAGAATCTTTTTCTCTGCTCCACCGTGGACAGGATCTGCTTCACCGTAAGGCTTGTTACCCTCACTGGTGAAGAGGGCTATGGTCGTCTACAATACCCAGCAGTAATCACACTTCATTTATATCTGAGAGGAGAGGAAGGCTAACTCCCTGTGGTTCTACTGTAGTCAATCAGCTAATCTCTCCTTGCATCTCCTTGCATCTTGAATCATGTTGTCTTCAGCTTGCCCACCCTGAACCATTCACTGGTAAAGAGAGATAAATTTTCAGGATTGATTTGATTAATCATCTGAAGGGAAGTAGAATTTGTCCACTACCCTCCTCAAAGCTTTATACTGTAAGGCTCAAGTACCACTTCTTAAATGGATGAATGAAAGAACAAGCTAATCTGTGACTACAGGTGGAAATTCTAGTAATATCCAGAAAAGAGATAGTGAATTGTCACAGAAATAAACTAAGTCTGTTTGACTTCAGAGCCCACAATGCCTCCATGCCATTGGTTATGCAGAAAGGAGTGGTAAGAGTAAATTCTTTCACACATACTTTTGCCTTAGACAAATTCTGTAGTGACACTGATTCACTTAGATCTATAAATACACTTCTCAAGGACAGGTGACATGAACATGCAGAAGAAAAGCAAGACCCTAAACACATTATCTACAGCTGGTTCCCCAAGAGCTGATTTAGGTGGTGCACATCCACTGCATTAAATAACTTTGAATTACTGAGGACTTAATCTTTATTCCGCTCCTTTTCAATCCTCCTGATAGTATCAGAGCAAGAGCCAGTTTAGTGCTCTGAGTCTTTAACACTCTCTAACGTATGTAAATCTCCCTTTTTTTGGAATAGATCTTTATTGGAGTATAATTGCTTCACAATACTGTGTTTGTTTCTGTTGTACACCAAAGTGAATCAGCCATATGCATACATATATCCCCACATCCCCTCCCTCTTGAGGTTCCCTCCCACCCTCCCTATCCCACCCCTCTAGGTCATCGCAAAGCACGGAGCTGATCTCCCTGTGCTGTGCTGTTGCTTCCCACTAGCTAACTATTTTACATTCGGTAGTGTGTATATGTCGATGCTACTCTCACTTTGCCCCAGCTTCCCCCTCCCACCCCGTGTCCTCAAGTCCATTCTCTATGTCTACATCTTTATTCCTGCCCTGCAACTAGGTTCATCAGTACCATTTTTTTGTTTGTTTTAGATTCCATATATATGTGTTAGCATACGGTATTTGTTTTTCTCTTTCTGACTTACTTCACTCTGTATGACAAACTCTAGGTCCATCCTGTAAATCTCCCTTTAACAAAGACTTAGGCTTGGAGATTTGAAGGACATCTACCTGGACTTTTAAACATTGTTTTGTTTTCCTTTCAATTAGTTTTACAGTTACCTTGTATTTGTGATAAACAATATTGGTCTTTTCATTTGAGGTAATGCTTATGAGGTAATGATATAAAATTTCCTTTGAAAATATCTATTTAAGGAAAAGAAAGTCAAGTAAAATAGTAATAAGTTTGGAGAAGGGATTATACATAGATGTTAAAAATTATGAGGTAACATGTAGTGGTATGTGAATACTTAAAAAATGTGAAACTGTTAGGAGAAGACTAAAGTTTGAAAAGCGTTTACCTGGGGTAACTACAGAATGATTGCAAGAATAATTTAAGTTCAAGAATAAAGAAAATGCTAGCACAGAGGGTAATTACTTCAGGAGGCACAAGAGGGCAGCGGATCCGTGACTGTGAAGCCAGTTTGGTTGGCACAGGTGTTCCTTACCCAAGCTCTTGTTCCTCAAAGCGTGGTCCACAGCCCAGCAGCATTAACCTCACCTGAGAGCTTGTTAGAAAGGTAGTCTCTGGCCTCATCCCTGACCTCCTGAATCAGAATCTGTATTCTAACGAGATTCCCTAAATAATTCTTATGCACGTTAGCATTTGAGAAGCACTGACTTAGGCTCAGAGCTTTGGGGTCTCCTTTGGCTACTCTTCCCTCTCTGGGAACAGGGCCGACATAGTTATAATTTTGAAGAAGTATATTTTCCATAGATTCTACTGCTACTTAGTCATACTACTTAGGTTTGAATCCCAGTTCCTCCTCTAACAGTAGGACTTGGGTAAAAAACTGCATTTCCAACACTTAAAGCATTGCTTTAATAAGCAGATGCTCAACAAATGTATAGTTAAATGAATAAACCATTCAGACACAGAGAAATCATATTTCCTAACAGTGTTTCTGCGTTCTTGCTATCCTTTATTTTGTCAGTTTGATGGAAGATGAGAGTTTATTTGTACCTTTTAGTATCAACTGCTTTAAATCTTTTTGTAACAAGACAGGAAATAAATGTTCCCACATGTACACATACCTGTTCAAATGTTTCTGACACATTCAGGTGAGCTTTTCCAGGGCCTTCCTCCATATTCTAGTGTCTGCTTCTACTAAGACAAGACCCTGGGTGTGCAAGCCATGTACAGGTTGAGACAGAGTTTGAGCAAGAAAGTGTTCACATTCTGATCATTTCATTGGTTTCAGAACATCTAAGACTTAGGGAAATCAAGGTAAAAGAATAAAACCCACTTGTGTTTCCTTGCCTAAAAATCAATAGGTTATTCCAGACAAATATTAAAAATGACTTGTATACTTCAGGAAGTAGAGCCAACACCAAAAAGAATACTCCAGTATTTTCCCTTTTAATAGGTACAAGTGCAGGATATTGAGAAAGCAATAGAATGCTCCAAAAAGTCTAAAATATAAGGCCTCCTGCCTCTGTAGGCTTTGTGTGCTTTCCAATCATTCACCCACTACAAATCAATTTACAGTTGAATGGTTTCTCCATTAGTTCTGGTGCCAGAATATATTGAGAGGAAAGAAGAGTCTAATTGATGGGGTTACTCCTGGGCTGAGGTGAATCTCCCAGGCTCCATCCTTGAAATCTTACAGGGCAACTGGCCAGCAACTCAAGAAGGAGGTTTTCATAACTGCAGCTATAAAATCAGTGCATAAAACTCTTCCTACCATTAAAGCCTAAGTAGTGGGATACCCCTTCCTCCTTTCTAAAGATGCAACCTTGTGATTTTTCTTTCATTTCATTTTTACATCCATTCATTCTTTCATTCATGCATTCAACAAATATTTTTGAGTACCTTCTAAATGCTAGGGATATAGAAGAAAAATGACAAACTAGGTCTCTGCTCTGGGGAAACTGACTTCTAGAATGTTAAAGCGGAGAGAGACAGCAGCCAAAGAAATAAAGATTACTTCTATTATAGAAGAAGGAAAAACAGGATAATGTGATTATGCATGTGGAACATGTGCAAACTTAGAATGAACCATCAGGCAAAGGCTCTCTGAGAATATGACATTTGCTCCAAGACCCAAATGGGCGTCAGCCGTGCAAGCCTTGCTGGAAGAGAGTTCCAGTAGAGGACAGCTACAAAAAATCCCCAAGGCAAGAAGATCAAGTTTGGCATGTTTAAGGAACAAAAAGAATATCAGTGTGTCTGTATCAAATTGATCAAGGTTGAGAGTGATATGTATAAAAATATACTGGCAAAAGTTCAGTGAATAGATACATTTCTGTGTGGTGGAGGGCACGGGGAAGGTGGAGAGGACATGAGAGCACAGTATAATGAGCCCAGAAGCCCCAAGCTCTGCTGTGATTCCACTTGTTCGTACTGTCTACGGTTAATCAGTGATTGTAGGAAAGAAAGTTGCTTTGCATTATTGGGGCTGGGTTGACTTGAGTTTTGTTGATGCTCAGAAGTGGACCTATTGGAATGGTCTTCACCATGAGCAGAGATGGTATCGGATCCTATCAATTTATGTTGTTACGTTGCACACTGAGTTATTTTGGAAGCTGCCCAATTAGCTTGAAGAGAAAATTACAGTGTAAAAATCCAACCCACTCATGAAAAGTTTTAGATATTAAAAATTTTAGACCTATCAGAGCATCATTACTGTTCATAATTATTTCTATAATTTCCCCATAGAATATGATCCATTTTATCTGAACTGCTAAAATCAAACACTAGTAGCTGATCACTGTCTGTCTGTAATTTGCATTTCTCTTTATCCAAGAAAATATTAGCTCTTATTAGCCAGATAGAGATCTATTATGAATGTCAATGCAACTTAATTAAAGCATAATATTAATTATAATACTATCTTCCTGACTCAAATACTTCCCCAGTGATGTTTACTTGCCTAGGATTTCACTGATGAAATGCAAAAATAAGTCGGATAAAGGCATTTTTGATGAGTAGAGAGATTTAACCAAAGCCTTTCTTAATGAGAAAATAATGTAATAGAAAGAGTAGAAAGAATTATATCTGGTAAATTATATCCAAAAGAGTATCACAATAAAATAAGTTGTTTTACTGACTTTATACCTAAACATTAAGTAATATTTATTAAACTTCTGCATTTTATTGCACTGTGTTGTGTTAGTCAACAAGACATAGCTCATATCCTCTGCTAGATTTCACATATTTTATTCATTTTTATTTAAAATGCCCACACAATTTTAGGCATTAGAGAAAGCTCAGCCATAATCACCATTTTTGCCTAATTTTAATATATATAAGTAATAGCATAAAAAAACTGAAGTGTATTCTGTATTAATGAGGGTGAGTGCAACTTCTTTGAGGAACATTGCCCATTTCTGTGCAGAAATATTTTACTGGATCTCTGGTTAGGCAAGGTAAGGCCCAAACCTTGGTGCTGAAGTGGTGTTTTTGAGGTTGGGGGAATATTAGGGCAATGAGGTGTTATGGAGAGATAATAATTCTCTCCGTGATTAAAGGCTGTCTTCCACAAATGTAGAGATTGTTATAATAACTAATTTGGAACTTCCTGGTTGGGGTTGTAGTTGTCCTAGAAACAGAGTTGTCATCCTGAAACTAAAGAGGGAAAGGGAGAACTTAGATTATGAGAGCAGCCCCAGCCACGAGAGAAAAGGTGACAACACCAGGAAAAAAATCATTTCCTGGCCATCCTCAGAGCACTTGGAAAGCACATGGCACTTCTAGCAGTCTCCCAGGATGAGGGCCAGAATTACGGTATTAAAAGAAAGAATGCCTCCGGAGGGTCAGAGAAGTTTGTATGTACTCAGTTTGCACCTTAAATTAGGTCAGCTGAAATGCTTTTGGATGCAGGTAGCAAAAAACTCAACCAAACTGAATTAAAGAGTAAATGAGAATTTGGGGCTCAAAGGGCGAGATTCAAGGTGCAGGAACCTGTGAGAAATGGCTCTTCGAGTCTCCCTTCCCTCATCCATCAGCTTTGCCCTCAGGTTGGCTTCACCAGATGGCTGCCAGCCTCAGCTGCTGTTCCTCATTCACATCCGAGGTAAGAGAAGAGGCAGGCTTCCCCAACCACTTAACAAGGAAAAGTTCACTTGCTGATTGCCTAGGCCTGAGTTACCTGAACTAATAAAGGTGTCAAGGGTACAGGATTACTCCGATTCGTTTAGCTATACCAGGTCTAAACCCCGGACCTGGAAATGGCGTCAAACCTACTCCGACAGGATAGCATGAGGGAGCCAGGGAGGATGTTTGGGAGACCACTTTGATGTCCTTTATAACATCTAACAAACTTTCTGAACTTTGACGTCTGGAAGAGTTTTGGGAATGAGGTTTAGATCCACTAAAATTTCAGTGAATACTCAGGAAAATTTCATTTTGATTCTCTTTCCATAGCTGGTACATAATAAAATCATCTTAAATTTAACAATTCCATTTTCTCGGAGTTAAACAATACCCATTTAAGCTATAGTATTTTTTAGTGAAGCCTACCGTACTTAGAACTGAGCATTAATGAGCAATTTGAAAGCATTTAAGAACCAACCAACTCAAGAATTCTCATGAAGACAGAAGGTGGGTACTGGAAGAGCTTGATAGTCTTGAGACAGCACAGGGGGCTGGTTTCTCATCCACACAGACAGAAGCTAAGGCACGCTGCCCACATACAATACCAGCTGTGCAGCCTGAAAAGGTAGCCCAGCTGTGAAGCTCCAAAGGATTTTCCAGGACTCCCTTTGGGCATCCTGCGCCAGTATGTGGGGCTCTCCCAATAAATACCAGAAGTCTGAGCAGCAAGAATTCCTGCCAGCAGTGCACAGCTGGAGTGATGCTTCAAGCAGCAAGCAATATTTTCCAGATGTAGAGATTTAGTGTGCTGAGAGATTTGCGTGGGGACTACAGGGTAGCTGTTTATCGCTGCTGACTGAAGAGGGTACGTTTGTGGCTGGTGCCCTTCTAGACATGAATTAGAGAATTTAGTTTGTGCTTGCTTTAGCACAGTGAAGAAAGAACTAAAGAATAATGAAGGTGAAAGTTTTAAAACTCAGGAGACCCTGGACTCGACCACAGGCTGAAATCTAGAGTACTTTACTTTCTTCTTGAATGATCTTTTGACTTACACTGAAATCTGTCTGGCAAATGCTTCCCTTCTAAAGGCTTTCATGAACTACACTTGGTAGAAATTTATTTATTGTCTATTTAGCAAGGTCTTCAAGATTAAAAACATGAATATTTGCATTTTAAAGAATGTTAACTCCCTTGATTATGAACTCAGCCAGGAAAACAGAACAAAGTTGGGTGGCAAATGCATTATGTATGTGAGTTTGTTTTTAATTGATTGATTTGAATAATTTTCATCGTGCTGGCTTGGATTGACGGCATATGCTGTTCTGTAGCTGCTGCTGCAGACTGTATTAGCCTTTTCTGAAGGAGGGCAGTTTTTCACCTGGCACACTGACCTTGAACAGGAGAAGAGCAGACTGGGGGCTGTAAACTCATCTCAGCTGTTGCAAAGATTCTGCCTCGCAGGTGCTAAAATCCCTACCCCTATACCTCACAGCTTAGAAGAATTCATTTCAGGAGTTGCCTCCTAAAATGTAAATATTACTGGGAAAATCCTTATATTTAGCCAACTCACATCTGGTTTCTCCTTGAGTTTAATTTTTTGTCGCACATTCCAGCTGGGGTGGTACCTAAGATTTTTTCCCCTATATTATCTGAATTCTTTGTATTGGGGCTGTTCCTCCTTCCTATAGACGTTGCTATAAAATTATAACACACACACACACACACACACTCTCACACACTCACACACCTGTTTATGCAACCAGTCCCCTGAAGCATGTGCCACAAATCACCATTTTATATTGATGTAATTATAAACTCATTGGTAATATTCATGCATTTTAGCCCTCCTGAGCTCAGTGTCACATCCTATTCTTGGTATTCTATTTTGCCATTTTCTAACAACAACAGCAACAAAATGTTAACCTGTTGCTAGGTAACCTGGGCAATTTTGTATGTAGCCCTCTACTTTCTTCATTCTTCTGGCTTCCTTCTTGTGGTCTAAATATAATTGCTTTTCTTCTGAAGACTTTCCCCATTCATGGCAGCCATTGTCATCGGATAACTGTCATCCTATTATTGTCGCTATTGAATTCAGTGATGAGAAGCCACCATTTGCTCATCCTTCCACAGAATAGAAAATTGACATGTTCTTACGATGCATCTGTGTGCTTTCAGAGAAAGAGTTCCTCTCTTAGAGGTCACATTATGAAAGAAGGCTTTCAACGCTTGACAACCCTCCCTCTCTAATTTGTCTCCTCTTTCTAACCCCTATCATAATCCCTTTCTTTCAAGAAGTAGGTTTGTGGCTGGAGTATTGTCATGTTTTGTGTATGATGATTAAATTCTGACAGAAAGTAAAGTTATTTTGTAGATGCTTCACCATGAATGATGCTCAGTCTGTGAACTGGTAAACATCAACAACAATAAAAACGACAATAATTACGACTTTAGCTATGGGCCTATTGTGTGCCAGGCACTGCTAAGTGATTTATATACATTATGTCATTAAATCTTCATAAACTCTGTGGGATCCTGTCACTTCCATTTTATAGAATCATATGCTCAGTGTGTAGCCAAACCAAGGTTTCTTCATCTATGATGTCGTTAATTATAAGAAGTAACATCAATTTAATAACAGCTTAAATGTAAATGTTAATCGGAAGATGAATCTTGAATTCAGAAATATTAAACTATGGAAAAACATGTGCATTAGAACCAAGAAAATACTATATATATATATATATCAATGTATATAACCTACTACCATTCTCTTGCTTACAAATTGGAATTTTTTCCTTAATTATTGTTCCAAGTAAATGATGTAACAGTGTCATCTAATTTCATTGTTTCCCTCCTCCACACCCCAAACCCCATTTCCCTGCTACTGTTTGATGGGGCTCTTTTTTTAACTATTATTTAATTTGTGAAGAGGTGCCTTTGCAATTAGTAAACCTGGAGTCAAAACCTACCTCCATCACTTGCCAGATAAATCATCTTAAGCAAGACCATTCTCTGACCTCACTTCTCTGGATATATTTTGTTTACCCTTATCAAATTTTTGATAGACAGATTTATATAAATGTCCAAGTTCCCCGCCAGCCGTGACTTCTTTAATAACGAAGTGTGTCTTTTGTTTATCCAGGTATTTCTCTCTAGTACCTTGGTACCTTGCACATACTGAAGTAGGTGTTCAATAAATATTTATTTAATCACATTTATTAATACACTTTTTTTCCCCAAATGGTTAGCCACAGTGTGCTGGTATTAGAACCAATCAAGTAATTTGGGAAGAACATTCCATCTCTTGCCTAAGAAACATCACCTCAGAGCTGTGTTTTCACTTGTTCCTTGAGGATTTGCTTCAAGAAGCCAAGACCCTGCTCTTTCTGAAACAAAACTCTACCCTCTCAAAAGTTGGATTTGTGCCTTCTTCCTTGAAGAAGAGAGAAGGCACAAATCAATGATGTAGGGAAAGGTTGAGCACAAAGTTAATTTTACTAGGCTTGAAGACTTCGTAATCTTTAGTAAATTGACTCTTTAAAAAGTTTCACGAAATGAATAGAACAAATTTTCTCTGAGTTCTAGAGATGAATTGAAACTTTATTCATCAAACATGGCATAATAACACATGCACTTTTATAATCTCCCCGTTTTAAGAAAGTAGCCAGTGTAAGTGCATAAATTAAGCCATAAAATTGTGGTAGGGGACATCTATTTCCTAAATGATTTTACTTAGCTAACAGTGAAATAAACAGATTAGCTTAATTGTGGCATTATTGTTTTGCAAAGTATGCTGAACTCTTCATAAATGCCTAGGTGTCAACCAGCTAGAAGAAGGGAAGAGATAGGAGATAAGCCTCTAATTTAATTAGGTGATTACTCATTTAATTTCCTCTTTTCTTTGTTTTCTATTACATTACATTTCAGAGTCGTTTTACGTAAAATAAACCAAATTAAACTGAAAGGGAAAGGTAGAGAGATATCCTGATTGACAAGCTGGGGGAAAAGCTTTACATGGAATCAGCATTAAAATAAAGACAAACTAGAAAAAGAGCCTGAACATCAAATATTTGTTTAAATTTTGGGCATACATTGGATTTCATTCAAGGTTTTGAATCTTGGGTTTAGTGGAACAAATCAGTGATGTTTAGGTTGTACATTTCTGGATAATAAGAATGTGCATTTTCCCTGTTTTGATTTATAGGTTTCCCATTACTTATTTGATAATTAACCTCTCATATCATGCTATTTCAACCATATCAAAGTTCACAAATTCCAAACATTACTAGGATGTAGAATTTCCTCCAAGGGCTATTACTTATTTATTCCCATAGCAGACATTTTCTTTTATCTAACCAATGTTTTACATATTTTGGGGGTTGTGAAATCAGTTTTTTCTTTCCATTTTCAGGAATCACGTTTACATCGTAAACTCCAGACTCCCTTTCAGTGTGCTGGTAACACCATTAGACTCAGGTTGGTAAATACATGTGTGGGTGCAGTCATTCCCCAACTCCACACCCAAGGCAAGTATCACTCATCGATTCTTCCTGTTTAGCCTGTATTTAAACTTGGAATTCAATGCCACATACCAGACATCCGCTACTAAAGCAATCTCAGCATAAAACCTTTTTGCCAATCTACACTAGACATTAATCTCTCCCCTTCCTTTTCTTTAATTATTGTAAGTATTGTGCTCTTAACTAAATTGTTCCAGGATTCCTTCTCTACCTGATCAAATGTTCTGCCTTAATATATTTTTCTCTTGAATTACAAAGTAATATTCTTTCACTAGGACAAAGAGGATTCCTTCATGGAGGAAAAAGCCCTTCCAACAGGAATTCCAATCTTGAGGTTTGCTTTGCACTTTGTCTGATAGGAATGGGCAAAATATTAATCTAGGAACTTTGTAAGTGAAGACATGGAATCAGAATTACAAGGTAAACATGCAGTCTTAGATCTTTATATCTTTTGTGTGTACCTGCTTCATGCATTCTTAGGACATTTTAAAATCAATCGAATCATTGTCCCTCTGATGTTTTTATAATGTGCTCATTTGCCTCAAGTCGCAATGTGGAAACTTCTTCAGTTTGTTCAGAAACAATGCAGAGCACATCAATTTTCACTCACAATAATTGTGGTGGGAAAAGGACAGATATTCTAGCACTTAATTAGGGTTATATCTCTATGTGTTCTTTTCCTCTAGATCAATTTTATCAAAGTTCTAACTAATTTTATTAGTGTAGGCAAAGTTGAGCAGATCCTGCTGGCGTTGTTAGAAGCAGAAGATAAAGGGCCTAGCACACCTTCACTGTAGTAGATTCTTTTATTTCTTTCTTTCTTTTTAAATTTTTATTAGGTATAGTTGATTTACAATATTATATAAGTTTCAGGTGTACAACATAGTGATTCACAATTTTTAAATGTTATAGTCCATTTATAGTTATTATAAAATGTTGGCTATATTTCCTGTGCTGTACAGTATACCCTTGTAGCTTATTTATTTTATACATAGTAGTTTGTACCTCTTAATCCCCTACTCATCTTGCCCCTCCCCCCTTCCCTCTGCCCACTGGTAACCACTAGTTTGTTCTCTGTATCAGTGAGTCTGTTTCCTTTTTGTTATATTCACTAGTTTGTTGTATTGTTTAGATTCCACATATAAGTGATATCATACAGTATTTGTCTTCCTCTGACTGACTTCACTCAGCATAATACCCACTAAGTCCATTCATGTTGCTGCAAATGGCAAAATTTCATTCTTTTTTCATGGCTAGGTCATATACCACTATATATACATACTACATCTTCTTGATCCATTCATCTGTTGATGGACACTTAGGTTACTTCCATATCTTGCTATTGTAAATAATGCTGCTGTGAACAGTGAGGTGCATATACCTTTTCAAATTAGTGTTTTCATTTTCTTTGGATATATACCCAGGAGTGGAATTGCTATATCATATGGTAGTTCTATTTTTAGTTTTTTGAGGAAACTTCATACTGTTTTCCATAGTGGCTGCACCAATTTACATTCCCATCAACAGTGTACAGGGGTTCCATTTTCTCCACATCCTTGCCAACATTTATTATTTGTGGTCTTTTTGATGATAGCCATTCTGACAGGTGTGAGGTGCTATCCCAATGTGTTTTGATTTGCATTTCTCTGATGATGAATGATGTTGAGCCTCTTTTCATGTGCCTGTTAGTCATTTGTATGTCTTCTTTGGAAAAATGTCTATTCAGGAGAGCTTCTGGGTTGGTGAACACATGGAAATTAGTGGAGAGTGGTGACCTGGGGAGAGCATCAAAGATCTGTGCCCTTTCCTCACACTTTGCCCTATGCATCTCTTCCATCTGGCTGTTTCTGAGTTATCCTAGCTCTTCCCTTATCTCTCTTTAACAGTTCCTCAGAGCTATCTGAGAGGCTGATTCCTGGCTATAGTCCTCAGTAAGGTTCCCTAATAAAACAGAACTCTAAAAAAAAAAAGAAAGAAAGAACAAAAGAAAAGAAAAAAGAAAAAAGAAAAATGCCTATTCAGATCTTCTGACCATATTTTAATTGGGTTTTTTTTTTGATGTTTAACTGTATGAGCTGTTTATATATTTTGGATATTAACCCCTTGTTGGTCATATCATTTGCAAGTATTTTCTCCCATTCAGTAGGTTGTCTTTTCATTTTGACAATGGTTTCCTTTGCTGTGCAAAAGCTTTTAACTAGGTATCATTTGTTTATTTTTGTTTTTGTTTTCTTTGCCTTAGGAGACCGATCCAAAAAATATTGCTACAATTTATGTCAAAGAGTGTTCCGCCTATGTTTTCTTCTAGGAGTTTTATGGTTTCCAGTCTTACATTTACGTCTTCAATCCAATTTGAGTTTATTTTGTATATGGTGTTAAAGAATGTTCTAATTTCATTCTTTTACACATAGCTGTCCAGTTGTCCCAGCACCATTTATTGAAGAGATTGTCTTTTCTCCATTCTATATTCTTGCCTCCTTTATTGTAGATTAATTGACCATAAGTGTGTGAGTTTATTTCTGAGCTCTCTATTCTGTGTGGTAGATTTTTAATAAGCATTTGCTGATTAGTTTTATGGTAGTGATAGAAAACTGATATCTCCAGACAAATCTCAGTAAGATGTGGTACAAAAAAAGTGCTTTGAGCTCCCTATCACCACCCACATGGTAAGAAGATCTCTCCTATAACTCTGTCTGGTTAGAAATATAAATATGAAGTTCAGATAAAATATGAGAGCTGAAAATATAGCTTGATCACCTTCACATCCCTACTGGAACTATGGATCATATCTACAGGTGTTATGCAAAGATATAGAATGGATAAGATTTCCTAGAGAGAGAGAGTTAAACATTAGAAAAAGGCAACAATGTCATCCCAGAGTGAAACACTTTTTAAGGGGTAGGTCAGCTCAGAGAAGGAGTCTGAGAAGTGGTCTGAGAGGTAGGAAGAAAAGCAGGAGGTAATGGTGACAGGGGACTCAAGGGAAAACAGACTTCCAAGAAGGAGGAAGGGTGCTTACCTTATCAAAGGATTTTTTGGATAGAAAATTTAATGTATAGTAGGTTCAAATTGAGACTACAAAGAAAGGAAGTACCAAAGAAAATAAAGGGAAGCTTATAGTTAGGATTGTGGGAAGTTGATAAATTATTTACTGCGTTACTTCCTTTTTCATGAGAAATTGAAGGTAAAATCGTTTAATAAATATACTTGGGATAAATTTGAAAGTTTGGGACAACTGCCGTGCAGATGGAAAAAAGAGACAAGTATGAATAAACAAATATTTTAGAGAGCTTTGAGAACCCAGGTGAGACTAGAAGATACAAATTGTAGTGGCACCAAATTATGTCACTGTACAAGTTCCTCTAGCAGCTCAGGGGCACCGTAGCAGCAGGGAAAGATTAGAATGAATTCATCCTTACTTATAACACGATGACTTCAAAAAATGAATAGGAAACCAATAATAGCCAAAGTTGGACTTGAAATCCTATTCAAAAATATCAAAGAAGTATGGAGTATTTTTTTTTCCTTATTTTTTTGGCTGCATCGGGTCTTAGTTGGGTCACACGGGATCTTCATTGAGGCATGTGGGATCTTTCGTTACAGTGCGCAGTCTCTTTGTTGCAGCACTCAGGCTTTTCTCTAGTTGTGGCGTGAGGGTTTTCTCTTCTCTAGTTGTGGCACGTGAGCTTCAGGGAGCATGGGCTCTGTAGTTGTGGTGCGCGGGCTCCAGAGCATGTGGGCTGTGTAGTTTGCAGCACGCGGGCTCTCTAGTTGAGGCACGCGCGCTCAGTAGTTGTGGCGCACAGGCTTAGTTGCCCCGCGGCATGTGGGATCATAGTTCCCAGACCAGGGATTGAACCCACGTCCCCTGCATTGGAAGGCGGATTCTTTACCACTGGACCACCAGAGAAGTCCCTGGAGTATATTTTAAAGCTTGAACTGGAAGTCAAATAATCTGGATTCTATCACTAGCTCAGCCACTAACTAGCTATGTGACTAGGTTAAGTGACCAGTTTACCTGTCCCTCACCTTTCTGGAACTTAAAATATCTATGAAATAAAAAAGTAGAAATGGTTAATTTTAAAGTCTCTTAGAGCTCTAAAATCTGAGGTCTATGAGTCTATCTTTGTGATATTCACTTATTAACAACTTTATTGATTATCAATATGCGCCAACCACTGTTTAAGACATGAATTATAATAATGAACTCCTGAGTTCCTTTTTTACATTCTACAGAGAGAAATCAACAATAAACAAGTTAAATGTATATAAAATTTAAAATAGTAACAGATGAGATGAAAGGACAAAAACCCTAAAATACAGTTGACCCTTGAACAACCAGGGGATTAGGGATGCTGACCCTCCACACAGTTGAAAATCTGTATATAACTTATAGTCGGTCCTCTGGATCCATGGTTCCTTTGTATCCTGGGTTCCTCTGCATCCACAGATTCAACCAACCAGGGATCATGTGGTACTGTAGTATTTACTATTGAAAAAAAACCTGTGTATAAGTGGACCCACACAATTCCAACCCATGTTATTCAGGGTCAACTGTAATGTTATAGGAAAGGACTAAAGGGAAGGTAATCTTAGAGAAATAAGGGAAGAACTCTTTTAGGCAATGACATCTGAGCTGTTATATCAATGAAAATGAAAACCAAGAGCCAGCCATGCAAATATTTAAGGGAATAAACACTCCAGGCTGAAGAAACAGCTAGTACACAAGCCCTGGTAGAACCGAGTTTAGTATGTTTGGAGAACAAGAAGGCCAAGAGTGTTTCACCTCTGTGATATCCTTCCCCTGAATTCATATAACTCCAGTCTAATCATGAGAAAACATGAAACAAATCCAAACTGAGAGGCATGGGTCATTCCACCAAACACCTGACCAGCATTCTTCAAAGTGTCAAAGTCATGAAAAGTAAGACAAGACTGAGAAAATATGATAGATTTGAGGAGACTGAGGTGATGTGATGACTAAATACAAGATGGTGTTCTGGACTGGAACCTGGAACAGAAAAAAAGACACTTGTGGGAAAACTGGTGAAATCTAAATAAAGCCTGCAGTTTAGTCAATAGCCTTGTACCAGTGTTAATTTCTTAGTTTTGATAAATGTATTAGGGTTATGTATAAGATGCTAACGTTACAGAAAGCTGAGCGAAGGGTGTAGAGGAACTCCCTGTACTCTTTTTGCAACTCATCTGTAAATAAAAAATTATTTCAAAATAAGTTTTAAAAAGTTGACTTGTAACTTATTTCTTGATAATAAGGCATAGAGGAATTAAAATATGTCAAGTATGATCCACAGTTCAAAAAACTAATAAAAATTTGAACTTTTCAATGAAAAAACAATTGCTTGGATTGATAAGTATGGAAGCAGGAAGACCAGTTAGATTATTCCATATCCCATGTAAAAAATGAGATGGCTTGAATAGTATGGTCACAGTGAAAGTGAAGTGATGTCAATGAATTTGGGATATATTTTGGAGGTAGAGCTGACAGGACTAGATGAATGATTAGGTGGCCAGGGGCAGAGGTGAGGATGGTAGGAATGAGAAAGAAAAATATCAAGAATTATGCCCAGACTTTTTAACTTAGCAATCAGAGTTTGCAGGTGTCCTTTTCTAAGATAGGGAAGCCTACATGAAGAACAGCTTTCCTGGAAATGGTGATGGAGGATTGTTTCCAGAATTCTTTTTAGGTATGTTGAGTTTAGTGTACTTATTGACACCCCAAGGGAGATAGCAGGTGTGCAGTGAACACTACAAATCTGGAACCTGAGGGAGGTCAGTTCTGGAGATAAATATTTGGAGGTCATCAAACATAACTGCATTTTAAAGCCACAGGGCAAATGAGATCATCTAGGGGCAGAAAGTAGTGTTGGTAGAGAAGAGAAGCCTGAATTGCTTCACACTCCAATATTTAGAGAACAGGCAGAGGGGGAGGAACTAGAGATGGGAACTGCAGAGTTACAGTGAGGTCGGCAGAAATCAGGAGAGTTGGGCTCAAGAGGACAAGAAGAGGAAGAAGGGAATTGTGGAGTGTGTCAGTCCTGCTGAGAGGAGAAGAGGAGGACAAAGAAGTAATCCCTAGATTTGGCGATGTGGGAAGCGCTGGTGACTTAAAAAGAGCCATTTTAGTGGAGTAAAAGGTCAAAAACCCAATGGCAGTGGGATTATGGAGCTAGCAAATAATGACCACTCTTTTCAGTACATTTGCTGTGAATGGGAAGCAAAGAAATAGGGTTGAGGCAGGAAGGGGATATGTAGTCAAGAATTTTGTTTGGTTTGGTTAAGATGTATGTCCTACAAACTGAACTCAAGCATTGTCCAGACAAGTTGCTGTGGATTGCTATTAATGTCTTCCATCTGTCTCCTAATCCTTGGAAACAAACACTCTTCCTTTCTATGTTGTTTCCTTTCTTTCTGATTATCATAGTTTCTTGGTCATTTTAACTGTAGAACTTGCAATTGTTCAATTCATATCAGTCAGATGAATAAACCAACTTCTTCCCATTTAAAAATTCTTGAAATATATTGAATTAAATTCTAGAGAGAGATTTTAAAGATTTAATCCAAGTATCTTATTTACAGATGAGAAAATTGAAGCACCAAGAGCCTAAGTAGAATGCCTCAGTGATGGATGCAGAAATATAACCAGTATTTTTACTGTCTGGGAAGACACACATTTCTCTTCCTTGAATTTACCTCAATATATCTGAACACTTTTCTAATCCCAGATGCAGTAACCTGCACGTCTGAATGCAATAAAGCATGTTACCCTTAATCACTGAGACTGGAAAGTTGTCATTTTATACCACACCCAAAGCAATTTCTATGAACAATTGATATACCTTTGTTAATATAGTTAAGAAATCCTTTAGAATTTTGAATTGGGCAATGAGAAGTATTTCATTACAAATGGTAGGAGATGCTTTGTTCTTACAGATTATGAGCTCTCTTGTTCAATCATGAGTTCATAGAGAGCAACATGTGACTCTGAATTTCCAGTGCCTTGCTCATGATGGATGTCCAAGAAATCCTTATTTATTGATGGAAAGAATGAATAGAGTAGTTGCTGTTCAGTTTACTTCTTAGAAAACTAAATTGTAATTAGGACTCGCAATGCTGGTTCTTGCCTGACTTTCGTTGGTTAGTTTTCTGATTAACATTAATATTCTAGGTTATGTTGTTCATCTCCATGTTTCTTTGATCAGTTCTACATAACAAGTTTCCTTTCTTCCCTAAGGATTTGTAAAGTTAGGTATCTGTGTACCATCTTCTCTTGTCCTTGATCTAGTAAGAGGCTCAATATCTAATCATTTTTTTAATCTTGAGATATATTTGGGTATTAATACTAGTGCTAACTTACGAATTAAAAATTGAGAACTTAGTGTTTCTTATAGGCATTATAGAAACATACGAAAATATTTACTTAAAGGAAATATTACTGTGTACATCATTTTCTATATGCCTTATAGGATTGTATGGTTCAGTGGCCTAAGCTTTGAGTGTAAGAACTGACTTTTAAGTCTGTTTCTGAAGCTCACTGTGTAGAATTGACTTCATCTGGAAAATGAAAAGTGAGTCCTGTCGAATAGTTGATGTAATGGCAAACCTTTCCAAAACCATCTGAAATATCATTTTAAATAGAAGATAAGAGAAAAACAGTGAAATTCCAGTTGAGGAAACTATACTTAAGAGGATATTCTTTAAGGTAAAAGATGAAAATGTAGTATAAAAATTTCAAGAGGAAAAAAATGTGTTCTATTTCTAACAGTGTTTTTGAAATATTCTGTAATGTTTGAAGAGATTTGACTCAACCTTAAGGAAAATCTATTTAAGTTAACAACAATTTAAAGTGATTTTTTAAATCTAAGATGGGGAACAGCTCAAAAGGATAAGCAAAATATTCAAATTCAAGGAATCTAGGATTCCCTGACAACTTTTAGGAAAGTTACTTTTTTTTCCTGTGATACATTGCACATCTGTAAAATTATTTGTCAGTAAGGACTTTAATAAAGGTAAGCTTTAATGTCAGATAAAGTGCTCTGTGGAAAACTATGGAAATCTGGAATTTTAAAATGTAATTTTCCTTTAGAAAGTAAATTAATATCCCACTGGAGACTAGGTCAGTTTTTTATTGGCATGATCCTAGTCATAGCTAAGCCAGAAATGAAGAGAATTGAAATGATTAGACTCAATAGAGCAAATACAAAATATCTAATTGGAAGCATGCAAGGAAATTTATGATGTTTGAGATTTTTCCACTAGAATTAAACTCTTAAGATATGTGGCAGGGTTTGACTCCAAAACTACCAAGTCACAACTAATGGCTCCTTTACCACATAAGAACAAGTGGAGCCCAGCCCAAATTCAGACTAGTCGCTTTATACTCACACTTGATATGTGTAGGAGTTTCCACTTTACAACTCATGGTAAAATCATAAAAGAGGAGCAGAGATTTTGCCACCACTGAGAAAGCGTCTAATTCTTAGCAAGCACCCACATATGGTGTCTAGAGGCTGCTGCAAACCTTATGTTTCCAGAGGTAAAGGGAACAAATCATCCATGGTTTGAAGTTCAGTCCCTGGTTTGTAGTTCAAACCATGCTCAAAAGGTTTTTGAGTTAAACAGTGGCTGAAGCCAAGTACAGAAGAGAGGAAAGCCTGGTCAAGAAGACAGACTCAAGAGCAATGAGACTAAAAAGATTATTTTCTAGCATTTTGGAATTTTCTAAATATGAAGATTCAATATACAGTTGAGCCTTGAACAACATGGGTTTGCACTGTGTGTGTCCACTTATATTGGGATTTTTTTTCATTAGTAAGTGCTACAGTGTCACACAATTCACAGTTGATTGAATCCATGGATAAGGAGGGCAGACTGTAAATCGTACTTGGATTTTCAACTGGGCAGAGAGTCTGAGCCCCTAACCCCTACATTGTTCAAGGGTCAACTCTGCATCATGTATACCAAATGGCTTCTCTGATGCTTGGAGAAACATCTTTGTAAGGTGACAGCTAGAGGCCTTCCAGGGTTCCACTGATGGTTTTGAGGTAAAAACCAGATGATAACATTCTTTTAGGCTTCAACTTGTGCTTTTCAGTGTGCATGGTTGAGAGTGGGTGGGTGAAAGTTTTATAGATGTTTTTGTATCATTTTACAGTTCTTCATTTTACATTTTTATTTGTGGGAAAGCTGTATGCAAACCAAATTATATTTTAAATGTACTCATTGAGCATGTTGAACAAAGAGATACAAGCATGTATTCTCTGGTAAACTCAGCAATCACCCTGCAGTCTCCTTTGTGTGAATCTACACATTCATAATTGGGTTTGATTAAAGCCATGTCCACATGGCTTTATATAAATACCACATGGTATTTGTATAACAATTTTACTTCTTTGATGGCAAATCACTAATTACTTCTTCCAGTTCTCCTTTGAGGTTGAGAGGGAAGCATTATTAATCCAATTTTGTCTCTATATATGATTAACTAAACCACTTTGACTCAAATGAAAGCTAGTTATTATCTCCCTATCATACTAATACACAGTGTTGGAATATATAAATAGGTGAATTCAAATGGTCAGAGGTTTACCTTTGAAACTGGATTTCTGTCTGCTACTAACACTGTAATGTTCATTCTTTACCAATAGAAGTGAATAGAAACATCATACTGAAAATATTTATAGTATGTACGAATCTAGTATATAGTACATGGGCTGTCAAACTATGGCCCGCAGGGCAAATCCAGCCCACCATTTGTTTCTGTATGGCCCACAAAGGTGTCCTTTACATTTTTTAATGCTTGAAAAAATTCAACAGAAAAATAATATTTTGTCACACATAAAAATTATAGGAAATTTAAATTTAATTGTCCATAAAAAAGTTTTATTGGTATACAGCCACAGTCCTCATTTATATACTGTCTATGGCTGCTTTCACGCTGCAAAGGTAGAGATGAGTAGTTTTGACAGAAACTGTCTGACCTGCAAAACCTAAAATATTTACTAGCTGACCCTTTACAAAAAAAGTTCACTGAAACCTTACATATAATGTATGAAGTGATTTGCATCCCAATAGTAAATAGCCCAACAATGAAGAACAGTATTCATGTTTGATTAAAATGAAATACAAAAGATAATAAAGTTGTCTGAGATTGAAATATGTTTAAATTATGTGGACATGTAAGATCTAATATTCCAAAGAGAAAAGATTCATGTTGAGAGAGTAGATGCACAGGTGATTTTAAAATAAAGTTAATTCCCCTTTTGACAAAATAAAAATATTTAATTATAAATAGATGTGGAAATGAATCTGTACATCATTTTCATTTTGGGGCTTATGATACAAATTTCTTTTGGCTGTAACTCAAAAAAGCAAAGGACAGAAAAAATGAGTAAAGAGATAATTCCAGAATATGGAGAGATAAATGATAACACAATTAGTAACACAACTGAGTGAGTTACAATAGAAGACACATGTTTAGTGAAGTTGTTCAATGCCTCCTGAATTCCATACAGCTGCACAGTTTTTTAACGTTTGGTTCTATTTTGGAAGTGTTGGCTTTCTTTCTGATAATGACTATAGACTAAAGAAATAATTTTGTATTCTACTAAGTGTAGTAGACATTTTACAGTGCTACCTGGATAATCAGCATGATTCCTCAATCTGTTTAACAAGACTGACATTAGGCTGAGGCCACACCTGGACTTCTGAGGTAGAGCAGTGTTCTCAGTTAGCAGAGTTTAGAATTATACGTATTTTCATGCAAAGAACGCTAGTCAATCAGGTGGGGAAATAAGATCACTTCTTGTGCATTGACTATACTTACTTGAAAATAATATTTCTAATATTTCTTCAATCACACCCCGATTGATCCTTTAATTCTAAATGTCCTTGCATGTTGTGGTCTTTCGACACACTCAGATTACCTCCAGTAATTTACGGTAAGGTAACATGTGGCAACAAAGAGAACAGGAATTCTCACTGAGGGAATAAGAGTGGCATTACAGGAGGGCCCCGAGGAGACAGGAGAGAGGCTTGGCTAACCAGAGCACCTACAGCAGCTCCCGGAATAAGGCAAGGGTCACTGCACCAGCGCGGCAGGCACTGCACACCCTTCCTTGATGGTGGCTCACTTCCTTCTGCTGTTGTTTCTGTGGCTTTTGCCACAACTTGCTCAATTCCCAACAGGTATTAACCTTCAGGATTCAGAAGCAAGAAATCAGAGTTCCTGGAAAGTCTCAGGAATTCCTAAAATCGTAGGTTACCTATGTTTTCCATTCCACTTTACTTATGTGCTGTTAGGTAATAATAAATGATCATGATAATAGACGAATCATTTTTCTGTGCTAGAATTATATAAGAATTCTCAGAAGTTTTTCTGTATAAAATAATAAAAAATTGGGGTTCCCATTATTACCAGCCTAATATACTAATATGTAAATATATATAACATGTAAATATATAACATGAAAATATATAAAAGTATATAAAATATAAATATACATAAAATATATATTAATATGTAAATATAGCAAAAATATAAAATATTTTAAAATATTCTCTACCTGATTATAAAAAATCTCTACCTGATTAGAAAAAAGACACTAAAAGAAGGCAAGATAACACTAAGTAAATGTCAAATAAAAGCAATTTAAAAAATTAAAATAGAATGACAAATATTTAATATTTAAAATTATTATTCTTCAGGTAAAACTTCAAAATCTACCTAGAATTAATTGCCTGTTCAACATAGAAATTTTTCATTTATTTTGCATTGATATTGGTCAAATTGCTAAAAGTGTGTCCAAAAGTATCCTCAAGTTGGGTATTAGGGTACTTTTGTTTCATAAAATTCATGTCTTTGTTTAAGGATGAAAATATTTTGTCTGCTTGCCCTGATTTTGGTTTAGCTGTTGAAATCAGTATTGCTTTTGATAATTCAGATCTTGGATCTTTTTCTGATTTCATATAACAGTATTCCACAACATACACATCTTTTTCTCTCAGTATTTTTCTGTTATAGTATTTACAAAGGTCTGTAGCTTATGGTAAATATTTCAACACTGAAAACACCAGCAAACATTATTAGGTCATATTCAAATCATCTAACATTCAGATCTCCTAGCAAGGTTCATAACACTTCATAGGATTATGCATGAAAATTGCCAATTTAAGGACTCATTTTGCTTCCAAAACTTATTTTTTGGAACACTTCTCACAGAATTTGTATTAAATGTATATGCATATAAACTTCTTAATTTCTTTTAATTTTCAAGACTAACTCATTAACGAGAGATGGAGCCACAGAAATACACTTATAACTTAGCCACAGCCACAAGCAGGAGTGACTGGTTAGATTGTAACCACTCTACTTCTACATGTTCCTGTCCTGTTCCCGGAAATGCTAACTATAACTTTTGACTCCACATGTCAGCATTTCCTGTTCCTTCCTGTTCAACTTGACATCAGTGGCTTCCATGTATCCAGTGATGTCTCCAGGTTGATTTTTCAGCTTTAATTCTCCACAGGAGAATTGTAATACTTGTCCCTGTGTTCTCAATTTCTCAACTGATTTTTTCTAGGGATTCAGCATTAAAAAAACACACAGATTTCCTGAGAAATGCTGGGAAAGAATTTCCACAAGGAAATACTATGACCAACCAATTCCCCTCTCTCTATTGATGCATCTTTATTGGGCCTCATAGCACTTACTTACTCAGAGCTTTCTGCTTGCCTTTAGAATGTGTTCTCTAACTGGCCCAACTCACACCTATTATCACCTTTTTAGACTGTACTATTCTTTCCAGGCTGTTCTTAGATCAAATGCTTATCTCTGGTCCAACTAGCTGTGACTTGGAGGAAATGGGGTCAAAGACCTGTAAACTGCTGCCTCAGGTTAGGAGTAGGGCAGCTTTTCCTCAAACAGAATTTATAGGTAAGCTGGGCACAGTGATTAAGTGGTGTAATACTATCCCTGTGACTTGCTACAGCTTCCTTTTAGGGAAAATACTGCCTGTAAACTGAAATAACAAAATACCATTGCCTTGTGAAGGGTGGATGCCCTTACCCTCTAGCTCATTTTGTTGTTCAACTCCTATATACATACTGAAGACTAAAACCGAGGCAGAGCTTAACTGCTCTGCCAAATAAAAGAGAGGAGAAGGCATATAGGATTTGAGTATTCGGGGAGGGAAACCCAGAAGACAGGACCTAGGGAAGGTAAGGACAATGTGAAGAGAAGAATCCAGGAAAAGAATTCCTCTTGGTGGCATGACCAGGGAAGGGACTTTAAAATCACTAAACAAAAAAAGCAAAAGTAGGAATTGGGTGTCTTTTTTTCCAGCGACATAGTCTCTGTCATTGGTTTATTTCCTTCCAGTCTTTTCCCTCTTTGCTTTTTTATATTGTTATAAGATGGTGTTAAAACGGAGACTTTTGGTTGTCCTCCAAAATCTCTTCTCCCTGCTTCTGTGGTGATAGAGCCCCTGACTTTTTGGCTACACACATGGCCATCCAGATTGAAGACTACATTTCCCAGCTGTCCTTGCAGTGAGGAGGGGCCACTTGGCTGAGTTCAGGCCAGAGGGATCTAAGCAGGTGGAAGAGTCATGTAGCAACTTCTGGGAATCATGCCTCAGAAACAGCATGAGTGCCTTTTTTCCCTTTATCTCGTCCTTCATCCTGCTGCCTGATATTTCCATCTTCAGCTTTGAGGTTGAGTCCATGCATAGCGGAACAACAAAAGTAGTATCTGCGTGTTATTATATATTAT
This sequence comes from Eubalaena glacialis, assembly GCF_028564815.1. Classification (NCBI taxonomy): domain Eukaryota; kingdom Metazoa; phylum Chordata; class Mammalia; order Artiodactyla; family Balaenidae; genus Eubalaena; species Eubalaena glacialis. The sequence continues at coordinate 186,154,986 of NC_083716.1, read as the reverse complement.
ATACTATAATATTATATATTATACTATACCAGCCTTGGACAACCAAATGGACTTTCATTTAACAGAGAAATAAGCTTCTATCTACTTTAACCCACTGTTATTTAGGAGTTTCTTCACACACATTGTACTTAAGTAATATAGTTGCATGGATTTTGCTGTAATCCACCCTTTTCATTTAACACTGTATCATACATTTTTTATTGCCAAATATTGTTTGTAACTGCTATAGACTGAGTGGTTGTTTCCCCACAATTCATATGCTGAAATCCTAACCCCAATGTGATGGTATTAAAAGGAGGGGCCTTTGAGAGGTGATTAGGTTCTGAGGAACTCTCATGAATGGGATTAGTGTCGTTATAAAAGGGACCCCAGAGAGCTCCCTCACCCCCTCCATCACTGATCTTGACAGCATCTGGGATTGTGAGAAATAAATATCTATTGTTTATAAACCATCCAATCTATAGTATTCTGTTATAGTAGCCTGAACAGATTAAGACAGTAATCATAATTTTTATGGCTGTTTACAATTTCATCTCATAAATGTGCCACAATTTATATAAGCAATTCCCCATTATTGAATGTTTATGTTGGCATTTATTAATTAATTTATTTAGCTCTAAAAACTCCCTAGTTTTAATATACTCATCCCTACTAGAAACACTAGTATATAGTACAAGATGGCTATCTGGTTAGTATGATACTATTTATTCAATTTCTTTCTCATCCCATTTTTATTTGTGCTGCTGCTGGTATCTGATATTAAATTCTTATACCATTAATTTCTGTTTTATTTATTCTATTCCATTTATCTATTCTTAGGCTAATACTTTATGTTAATTATCATACCTGTAAAATGACCTAACTACAAATAATATGTTAAAATACTTATGCCTTTCTTTTTTTACTTAGGTCAGTCTGTTTTACCCATATGTCTTATAACCACGGTATCATTTTTAGAGCTGAGTCTGTTATTCAAAATCAATACTACTAATAAAGATACCTTGCTTCCTCTCAAACAGTATTTATTTCACAGCTCCTTCAAATGTATTGTTGCATTTGAGTTCTAAATGGAGCTATTATGACATTATTCATCTTAGCCGTATTCAACGACTCTGTCTCCCAAAATTTGAAACTGGAGGATTTTAAAAAGAGGTTACAATCAGGCTCTCTGAAATTGTTCTGAAATGCTCCTAAGGAGACAGCTGTCAGCTCCTTTGGCCAGAGCCCCCAGCGTTTGCTGCAGGTTATTGATGGTGTTCAGCAGTCAGGTCAGAGCCCGTTAGACTCTCACTAACTTTGGTTGCAGCTGTTTGCAGTCACGCTGAGCATGTGAGGTCCAGCAGCACAGACCATCAAAAAACTCTTCCCCGCCTGCTTTAAAAATAAATCCGTATAAAGTAGAACAAGTAATTGAAGCTTTGTAACTTTTCAGTTTGGGGACTCAACTCTGATCTTAAGTTGATGAAGCATTAGTAGATCTGCTTAGAAAAGTTAAAGGCTGTTGTTTGAATAATAAAACATGAGAGAGACATTTTAAAAGACTTTCAGTTTGTACTGCTGACAGCAGGGTGACATACCAGACTCAGAGTTCATTGGACTTCTCAGAATAGCATCTATTATGTGCAAAGAGATATGGAAAGAATATATTCTGTACTTTAAGTGCTTTAACTACCAATAAGATATGGTTCAAGTGTGATAAGACAAGAAATTCAAGCAATTTCTAAGATCATGTATTTTTTAGAAAAGCTTAAGTGCCAACTGGATTAGCTTGGAAATGTTGTATAACTATATATCCATAAAATAGTTAGCTAGTGGGAAGCAGCAGCATAGCACAGGGAGATCAGCTCGGTGCTTTGCGATGACCTAGAGGGGTGGGATAGGGAGGATGGGACAGAGGCTCAAGAGGGAGGGGATATGGGGATGTATGTATGCATATGGCTGATTCACTTTGGTGTACAACAGAAACTAACACAGTATTGTGAAGCAATTATACTCCAATAAAGATCTATTAAAAAAAAAAGTGTTTTCAAATGTTATAAAGAAAAACTTATAGCCACTCTAATCAGTAGCAAGAAAGTAAAATGGAAGTCTTATAAAGAAATTCCATAGAAATTAACTTTTACATTGTGGCAGCCCAAAACAGAAAAATGGATTGTGTGGGGATAACGATCAGATTGGAAAGGAATCGTCAAGGGCACTTACTGAGCCATGAAATAGTTATAGCTTAAGTCAAGCTGCTTAAGTCAGTATGTTTATGCACACCATATATGCTTAGTCCTATGCTTATAAAGTCACAGGAACTTTATGAACAAAAACACAAAAATGAGCAGTAGAAAGGTGGCTCTAAGTCAGTTTCCCAGGTTGGTTCCATCAGAACAAATTGCCACAGGATACGAGCACATGTGCCATGAAAAAAGTGTTCCATGCTTATGTCGTTTAGGGAAATGCTAAGCACATTTCTACATTGCAGGACTTCTCTGAGCCTTCAATAGACCAAGATAGATTGTGCACCTCAAAAAGGGCTTTAGGAGGCAGCAATTTCCCAAACTTACTTGACCTCTACTGAGGTGACCTATTTCAATCTCCTAGAACACTGGTTTGGGCAATGCAGCTAAAAAGAAACATGTAGTTATTCAGACTTTTCCCCCCAGAAGTCAGGCATGCCAAGAGAGCAAATGAACACTTTCTTTGATATCTTGCAGACAGAAAATTTGGGACTTTGGTTCTGGGGAATTGTGGGATAGCTTTTTAACATCCAAAGAATATATAAAAATTGCCTTGAAACAGAAGACGGGAACTCAGGGTTCCATTATAAAGTACTTCATTTGTTCCATTTTTAAAATCGAATTTTAGATCTCGGAAAGATATTCTTAAAACAACACCTCATTTAGCCAATCCTCTGATTTTACAGATGGGGAAGTTAAGGCCCAGATCAGTTAAGTGGTTTATCTGGGATTATTCAATTAGTTAGGACTGTAGTGTGGGACAAGAGCCCAGTTCTGATAGCACTTGTGTCATTCTCTCTTCATCTCATAACTCCCGTACAACAGGTCAGTTATTTTTTTTCAATTAAACACATAAAGAAAAAAATTGAAATTCTTCCTTTACTCAACCCTTCATCCCACAGCTCTCTCCAGAGTCAATAGTTTTGTTGCCTTGTTATTTTGTGCCCAGATATCTGTACTTCCCTAATTTATTCAAAACTATATTGTCCATCTGTAAATTTATTCAGTGACCATTCAGTGAGCACTGACTCTGTGCCAGCCATACACAATTCGAGTCTCTACTCTCAAATTGCTCAGTCTAGTGTGAGAGATAGAACATTCTCTGATAAGTGCCATGACAGAAGTTAGGGAACTTAAGGGTCACATTTCTTGAATTGTGAGAAATCAAGGGAAATTTTCTAGAAGGGGCAAAATCTTAACTGAGTCTCTTTGGGGGCAAGTAGGTATAAGGCAGATAAATAATGGATGGCGGTTTTGAGAGCAGCACAGAAAAAGCATAGAAGCAGGGAAGGTATGTAGTGTGTCTGACTGCTGATAGGAAATGTGGCAGGGTAATAAGTTTGGAGACGCAGAGAAACACCAGATCATGAAAGGCCTTGTATACAATGCTAATGATCTGGATCTCACATGTTAAAAAAGATCTAACTGTCAGCAATGTAGAGAAGGGATTAGAGTGAAAGAAGGCAAGAGGCTATGGCAGTGGTCCAAGGAAAAAGTGACGAGGGCCTGAAATATGACACAGGAACAAGAATAGAAGCATAGAGCCTTTCCTCCCAAGAGAATGAATGCGGCCTGGAACTAGGAGATGAAAGTGAGAATGGAGAGTGGATTGTGTGGGATTTATTTTAGAGATAATATCCCAGGCTTGCTACTAGACGAGATGGTATGGGTGTAGACAGAGAGAGGGAGGAATTGAAGATAACTTCCAGTTTTCTGGCTTAAACATCTAGGTAGATGACATTGCCCTGCTCTGAGCTACAGAAATATGAGACAAGCAGGATTAGGAGAAAATATGTTTTGGACATGTTAAGTGAGACATTCAAGAGAATGGCAAGTTGACAATTGGATGTATGCATGTTGAGTGCAGAGGAGAGGTTTTGGGCTAGAAATATTAATCTGGAAATCCTAAGCATATAGTATACGTACCGTGTTTAAAGTTATTAATTGGATGAGATTCTCCCTGAGGAACATGCACAGAAAGAAGAGTAGGTTCAAAACACAGAATATTGAGGGCAGGAAAAGAAGAAGACACCAACCAAGGAGACCTAAGAATGATCCAAGAGATGGGAGTGATGTAAGATGAGAACTGATATGTCTATGGACTTATAAACTAGGAGCTCAGGGGGTGAGGAATAAACAGGCGAAGAAAACAGATTTAAGAAATACAGGAGAAAGAGGTGCAACTCTGGAGTTGGCTGGGAAATAGGCAATGATTGAAAGTGGGTAGGGTCACAGATAAACTTGACTTGGGAGGGCAGGAAATAGGGGATTTTTTCCCCCTGAAAATCCTATCTTTTCTCGGTAAAACAGAAGCAATTTTATTTTCTGAAACAAAGAGAGGATATTGTACTAAAGAGGATTTAACTAGACTAGGAAAGATTTACAAATAAATGTTGTGGGGAATGAATGAGGGAGCCATCCACAGTGGACTCATAGAAAGACTGATGTGCACCACTGATGGTCCAGCTAAAGCGGAACTCCAAGATGCTGAGGAGTCACTGGTCCATTCTTTTTAAATGTATAGGAGGCAAAGATTGGCTTTTAAGCAAAGAGCTAATTTTTATAGAGAACTGATGAGCTTCTGGGCTAGTCTAATTTTTGGTTAATTACCCACACCTCAGGTAAGCCTGCACAGTAAAGTCCAGCAATCGTAACTCAAAATGCCACTCTTCACTTGATACTGCTGATACCTGAAGTACAGTCTGTGTGCAGAGGAGGAAGTAAGTAGCCTTAATCCTGTGAACTTGAAGATAAAAGTTAGCCAAGGGTCATAGTCTCAAGATAATATATATCACTGCATTGTGACTTTATCTGATTAGATGATTGATATTTTTACCTACCTTGTTGAATACTGTCAACCTAAAATTTAGTCATGTGAAAATTCTTTTCTACTAGTTAGGAAGGTTTGTTTGTTTGTTAGCTACAACTGGACTCCAAAGTATAAAATGGAAACATTAAAGAGTGTGATAATGCTTTTAGGCATGACTGTGTTTGTGGGGGGAAAAAAGTAATAAAGAGTGAAAAAGTCCACTTAAGGGGGAAATTTAAGACTAAATCAAAGAAATTTTGAAATGAGACATTAATTATACTCCCATTATTTGTATAAACAATACATGAATATATATGTAGATATACTTCCTACCGTAACTTTTGGAATCTTAAAGAAGTTGAGATTAGAGGGCAGTAGTGTATGGGGCTGTAACACATTGAATTGGAAATCAATATTCCTCTAAAAGGCAGTGCAAGATAGCAGTTATGAGCACAGGCTTTGGGGTCAGATTGCCTAGGTTCACATTCTATTACATCATTCCTAGCACAAGAACCTTGAACAAGTTATTTAATCTCTTTATCATTCTGTTTTCTAATCTGTAAAATGGGGGTCATTTAAATAACATCCATCTCATGGGGTTTTTATGAAAATTAAATGAGATAATCCATGTAAAGTGATACTTTGTAAGTACTCAATAAATGCTAGCATAGACCTTTGAATTTTTTTCCAATTTCTGGATTAAACAATACAGACATTCTTATATGATAGGAGATATATTTTGAAATACATTAAATTAATTTGAGAGCATACATTATCAAAGAAAATATACTGTCAGCTATGAGCAAAAGGCAAACATCCTGTTTCATTTACTCATTCAATATTCAACAAATATTTATTGAGCAGCTACTATGAGCCAAACACTATTCCAGGTGTTTGGCACAGGGGATAAATCAGGGAATGACAAAAAGCAAAGATCACTGTTGTTGTGGAGCTTAAATTTTAGCAGGGGAGATAGTCAATAAAAAATAAACACAGTAAATGAGTAATTTTAGAGTGTGTTGGAAGGTGATTAATGCTATTAAAGCAAACAATAAAAAAATGGTAGAGAAGAGTAAAGGGGATCATGAGTGGAGTTGGGAGGTTGAGAATGGAGGGGGAACAAAGGGAGGTTGTGATCATGATTAAAAAATGGGCAGAGGACCTCAATAGACATTTTTCCAAAGAAGACACACAAACAGCCAACAGACATATGAAAAGATGTTCAACATCACTAATCATCAGGGAAAAGCAAGTTAAAACCACAGTGAGATGCCACCTCACATCTGTCAGAATGGCTATCATCAAAAAGACAGGAAATAAGTGTTGGCAAGGATGTGGAGAAAAGGGTACCCTCGTGCACTATTGGTGGGATAGTAAGTTGGTGCATCCACTATGGAAAACAGTATGGAGGTTCCCCAAAAGATTAAAAATAGAACTGCCATATGATCCAGCAATTTTACTTCTGGATATTTACCCCCCAAAACCCCAAAATACTAATTCAAAAAGATATATGCACACTCGTGCATATATGCATTATTTACAATAGCCAAGATAGGGAAGCAACCTAAGTGTCCATCCATAGATGAATGGATAAAGAAGATGTGATACACACACACACACACACACACACATACACACACACATGCAGGAATATTAGCCATAAAAAATGAAATTTGCTATTTGTGACAATTCAGATGGATCTAGAGGATATTATGCTAAGGGAAATAAGTCAGAGAAAGACAAATACTGTATGATCTCACTTATAGTGGAATCTATACAAACAAACAAAACAAAATGAAAACAGGCTCATAGATACAGAGAACAAATGGGTGGTTGCCAGAAGGTGGGGGAGTAGGAGGGTGGGCAAAGTAGGTGAAGGGGATTAAGGTATACAAACCTCCAGTGACATAATAAGTCATGGGGATGTAATATACAACATAAGAAATGTGTATGGTCAATAATATTGTAATAACTTAGTATGGGGACAGATGGTTACTAGACTTACTACAGTGATCATTTCATAACATATGCAAATGTCAAATCATTATGTAGTATATCTGAAACTAAATAATACTGAACATCAACTATATTTCAATTTTTAAGATACTAAAAATAAATAAAACTGCTATACTGCTTTAAAAAAATTAAGTAATCAGGGTAGGGCTTATTGAAAATGTAACATTACAAAAAAAAATAACCAAACACTTGAAAGTAAGAAAGGGAGTTTCAGGGATTGTATAGTTTGCTCGCGGTACCATAATGAAGTACCACAGAATGGGTCACTTAAACAACTGAAATTTATTATTCTCTCACAATTCAGGAGGTTAGAAGTCCAAGATCAAAGTGTCAGCAGGGTTGTTTTTTTCTGAGCCTCTCGCCTCAGCTTATAGATGGCCATCTTCTCCCCGTGTTTTCACACAGCCTTCCCACTCTGCATGTCTGTGTCCAAATTTCCTCTTATAAGGTGGATTAGGGTCCACCTTATTTGCCTCATTTTTAACTTAATCACCTCTTTAAAGGTCCTGTCTCCAAACAGTCACATTCTGAGGTATTAGGGGTTAGGATTTCAACAAATGAATTTGAGGGAGATACAATTCAGCCCATAGTAGGGATATTTCACAAAGAGGAAACAGCTAGTACAAAGGCCCTAAAATGGGAATTTACTAGAGGTACTTGAGGAACAGCAGGGGCTAGTGTGGAGTGGAGTAGGTGAGGATAGAGGGGAAGGGAGATTAGGTAGAGCCTTGCAGGCCATTTTAAGATCTTGATGTGTTACTCTGAGTGAAATGGAAAACCGTGACCGGGCTTTCAGTGGAGTAGTGACACATTTACTTTATATTCTAAGTCACTGGCTGCTGTGTTGAGAATAGACCACCAGGAATAAGAGGAGCAGGGAGACCAGCTAAGAGCCTCCACCATGAGCCAGGAGACAGAGGATGAGGCGCAGAGCAGGGACACAGCAGTGCGGGTGGTGGAGAATGTCAGTATGCATTCTGATATTTATATATTCATTTATCAAGCATTTATTGAGAGTCTGCTAGTTGTCATGGTTGCTAATGGGGGAAAATGGTCAGAAATGTGTCTAGAAAGATTCATAGTAAAAATGAGGTGTGAAAAAAACTGATTTTTTTTTCTTCAAAGAGAAGAAAATAAGAGACGGAAATGCTTATAAAGATAGTGAAATGTAAAATCATTAAGTGGTTATAAAAAAGGTAATTTAATTAGAAATCTATTCACATATCCAGAAATTTGTTTATAGGATGATGAAGAATGCCATCCCAGTTCTTTTCAAGAGCTCTGGTACCATCTATTTCCCCTAGGCTTTCGGCTTCTCTCTGCGTTCCATTTAAAATAAAACTTGACATTTCCCCCTTTCATGATGCAGACATCTGGTTGCAGCATGTAGGGCATTTCTAAAGCACTGGAAGGAGAAGCACTGGTGTGAAACAAAGGGCAAGACAAAAAAGGAGGGAAGAGTGGATGAGAGGAAGGAAACAAGGGATGCTTGGTGAGGGTGATGGGCAAACAAAATTCATCCAGCCCCCACGCCAGGATCCACAAAACAAACAAAAAGTTTAAACTGCATGTAATGAGGGACTAAACGGAAAGGGACTTAGCTGTTACAATCAGGGTTAACAACTACCACGCTTTAAAAGTACACTGAATTAATTTGCTAGGGCTGCCATTACAAAGTACTGCAGACTGGGTGGCTTATACAACAGAAATCTATTTTCTCACAGTTCTGGAGGCTGGAAGTCTAAGGTCAAGATGTTGGCAGAGTTGACTTCTGAGGCTTCTCTCCCTGGCTTGTAAATGGCCGTCTTTACTGTGTCCTCACATGGTGTTTCCTCTGACACACGTACCCCTGGTGTCTTTCTGTATGTCCAGATTTCCTCTTCTTATAAGGACACAATTCAATCCATGACAGTACTTAACCAATTTCATTTAATATTTTAACAAACCTTTATATATTCCTTGAGTCTGTGTTAGAGTTGAACTTATAACTTTACAAATGCAAACTTATTAATGGAACATAAAGTAAAATGCTTCATCTTTAGTAGAATTGTAACAAAGGTACAATAAACATTGTATGAACTCACTACCTTTTCATTATTAGGAGACAAAAGTTTGATTAGCAAAATGAGCTTTCAGGCCATGTGTGTTTTTTTGCGCGTCTTGCAGAATCCTAGTTCCCTAACCAGGGATCGAACCCATGCCCCCTGCATTGGAAACGCGGAGTCTCAACCACTGGACCGCCAGGGAAGTCCCAACCATAGTTTTTTTTTAGGTAAATTACTTAGGTTAATTAGCTCCTTCTATAAACAGACAAAGATACAGGATCTATTTTAATTCTACAGTATTATGTATGAATCCATGTATAAATCATGGGAAACTAAATGCATAATTCCTATCATGATACAATATGTTCAGTTAGGTTCCATTTATTACATTGTCTCAGGATAAAATATTTCAGAAATAAAATTAAAGGAGAATTTTCCATATTTTTGGTTTTAAAAATTCTTCACAGCTTGAGAATAATAATTATGTCTGTATTAAAGATCGGCTGGTAAACTAGTTTGGAAGGATCTTAACTCTCTACTAAAACCGAAAGTAAAAAAGTTCATTTAGGACTTCCCTGGTGGCGCAGTGGTTGGGAGTCTGCCTGCCAATGCAAGGGACACGGGTTCAATCCCTGGTCTGGGAGGATCCCACATGCTGGGGAGCAACTACAACTACTAAGCCTGTGCTCTAGAGCCCGCGAGCCACAACTGCTGAAGCCTGTGCCCCTGGAGCCCGTGCTCCACAGCAAGAGAAGTCACCGCAATGAGAAGCCCGTGCACCGCAACGAAGAGTAGCCCCCGCTCACCACAACTAGAGAAAGCCCGGGCGCAGCAACGAAGACCCAACGCAGCCAAAAAAAAAAAAAAAAAAAAGTTCATTTAAAATACTGTGTGAAACCACTTAATATTTCTCATCATATTTCAGTCTTTGTGGTGCAGAGGGAACTATAATTTGGGCCAAGTTCTTTGGAATAGGAGTCAAAGTATTTATTACATTTCATGGAAATGGAAATGTGTGTTTGAGTATATCTTAATATATTTTCTAAAAATTTTTCTTTGCAAATCATTATTTATCTCTCCAAAAGATACCTGTTCTTTTTTTTCCTCTGCCCTTCTTATTGAAGAAAATGTGGATCACTGAAGATAAAGCAAACTCTAATGTTTTGACTTTACGGCTGATGGAATTTCAGTCTCATAGCTGTCCTGTGCTCCGGTTTAAACATTTGCCTATGAAGACGTGTTTAGGAAATGGCTGCTACCATGTGTTAATTTCACAGTGGGCAATGCTGCCAGTCAGTTAGATTGCCCCATTTTTTCCAGTCTATTTTTTCAAGTTGCAAATTCTAAATAAGTAGTCTGTTAAATTACTTCACATAATTTAAAAATAACATGTCATTACCATCAACCACCAAGTAGAATGATTTAATTTTAAATCCCTTCTCCTTTTGCTTACCGAAGAAATGATTCTGTGATCAATTTGACCTTTCAGCAGCATAATTGCCAAATAATTAACAATGATAAATGATTACCATCTGAAATTTTTAACTAATCGTTAAAGGACAGCATACATTTTATACAACCAGGAACTATTTATTTTCTATAAAATATTAGAAATATTTATTTCATCCATTCAACGCATACTTTTCAAGTGACTATTATATGCCAGAAACTGTCCTCAAGGAGTTTATATTCCTAAACTAAATGAAACAAATAAGTGATATAGTATATTAGAAGGTATTAAGTGATACAGAAAAAAATAAAAGGGAAAGGGAATTAGGAATATGTATGTGAGGTTTAGAGGGTACGATTATAAGTAGGATGTGCCGAAAAGATGAGTGAAGCATGTGGGTATCTGGAGGAGGTATAGGTGACCAACCATCCTGACTTGTCTGAGACTAACATTTTCCCAGGATGCATCCTGGTGCTGAAACCAGGGCAGTCCCAGCCTAGGCAAACAAGACAATTGATAACCTGAGACATGTTCCAGATAGAGGAAAAAGAAGAGCAAAGGCCCTGAGAGGAGAGCATGTCTGGTAGTTTCAGCAACTAGTAAGGAGGCCAGTGTGGCTAAAGAGGAGATGAGTTCTGTCATATGAAGGATCACATCATGTAGGGCCTTGTAATGGATGCAATAACCCTTCACCGGAACCCACTCCTCAGGCTTGATGCACTCATCCCTAGCTGCTGACAATAGGCTCACCCATGTTCCTTCCAGGGATCTTGCTCTCAGCTGTAGAGACCTCAGCCTGCCCCAAGGTTGTGTCTCTTTGAGGGAGCAGCCCATGACTAATGACTGGCTAATGTGGGAATACAATGGCCTGGCCCCTTGCCCTCAACCTGGTCCACCCCAGCTTAGACCTCCTGATAAAATTGGCTGAGGTCTCATTTGCAACCAACTGCAATTCATCTTTTCCCTCTGCCTCACTTCCTTACAGGTATGTTTCCTAAGAGCACTACCCAGTAAACTTTCCAGATGCGACTCTCCATTTTAGTAACTGTGTCTAATGAACCCAATCTAAGACAGGCCTTGAAAGTGATTTTGAGAGACAGGTAAAACCTTTGAAGTGTTTTGAAAGAAACTGAACCCGGAAATAGTTTCTCTCTCTCTCTCTTTAGTCATCTAAAAATACAGAACTTTCTTAGTTGCCTATTTCAGATGATTATTTTGAACGTTGTTGCAATTATTGCATAGGATGGGAGAACTGGGTTATAACCCAACCAGAAATTTTAGGTTTGCTGAATAGTTGGCATTTCCCTCTTTGTCTCAGAATGTGAGCAGTGGGTGGACCAACTCTTCAGCTGATGCAGAGAAGTTCGTATATTCCTAGATGGATTACATCATACATTGAATTCCATTGTGTTATTGGGACTCCAGTTGCTGTTTTAAATAAAGTAGGTACAACAAAGTGCAACAAGAAAAGGGGAAATATTTGCCCTCAAGGATTTTATTCTACTCTCTCTGATTCACTTTATTGAAAATGTTCAATAATAAATGGCTTACTCCAGCATACCTCAGGACCTTAATTTCCTGTGGAGCCAGCATTGTAGGTAGTGGTAAGGGGGATGAGGAAACACCAAATGGGAAAACAACAATCTCCTTCTTTCTAGTCACACACAGCCACTTAAATGTCCAGCTACCCAGAGCAAGTATTAGCTGCATTTATTATGTCCAGCATTTTCATATTTCAGCCTTCACTGAAGAGTTTCTAGGTAAACAGTAGGCTCCAAATTCATATTACTTGGGAAAACAATGAATAGGAAAATATAAAGTAGGTGGTAGCTCCACTCTTTATTATGTGCACACAGAGGCCCTTTGTCCCTCAGTTCAAATGTTGTTTTTAACAAACTCTTTCAGTGTAAAAGTCTCCCTGACACATGAATTTTTTCTGGGTACCTGTGAATTTTCTATATGATTAAAATTTTTTAGAGCTGATTTATGGTTAATTGTGTTTATGGTCTGCGTGTACAGTCTTAGCTGTTTGGACTCAGAAATGAAAATAAAAAGTTTTTACTTGATTAAATATTTATAAAAGCTGTAGAAAGTACAGTGTTTTGAGAGTAAGTAGATCTGCATTTATTCCTGACTCTAAAACTGATTCAGGTGTGACAGACCTTAGAGAGAGAGGTCCTGTAAGATTGATGAGGTTCTAAAAAGCAAGCAGATTTTGAATATTTCTTCCACATGAATTTAATTTGAAAAGTGGACAATGGTGGTGACCCAACTGTGGATTCTGGGTCTCACTAAACAGTTCCACAGCCTCTAGTAAATCCCCTAATCCTTCAGAGCCTTGGCTACCGTATCAATTTTTTAAATTAATTAATTAATTTGTTTTTATTTTTGGCTGTTTTGGGTGTTTGCTGCTGCACGTGGGCTTTCTCTAGTTGCGGTGAGCGGGGGCTACTCTTCGTTGTGGTGTGCGGGCTTCTCATTGCGGTGGCTTTTCTTGTTGCGGAGCACGGGCTCTAGGCACGTGGGCTTCAGTAGTTGTGGCTCACGGGCTCTTGAGCGCAGGCTCAGTAGTTGTGGTGCACAGGCTTAGCTGCTCCGCGGCATATGGAATCTTCCCCGGCCAGGGCTCGAACCCGTGTCCCTTGCATTGGCAGGCAGATTCTTAACCACTGCGCCACCAGGGAAGCCCCTACCTTATCAATTTGATGGGGTTGATACCTACACTGTCTATCTCAGAACTGCGTACATGTATTCATAGCTGTGAGCATGATTTGACAACCAGAAAGAACAAGCTGTTATTTTTCATTTTTGAAATTTTAAAATGGAAGTAAAAGCCATGTATTCTCTCCCCACAGTAGAGCATAGTTTTGAAATTAACTGATGTAATACAGATATAAAGTACTCTCAGCTTTTTAGAAAACATTTTATATTCACATAAATTCAGATGCACACACAGAAATATATCAGCCTAACAGAATCCTCTAATGTATAGAGTGTAGCACATTTTAGGTGTTCGATACGTTTTTGTTGAATGAATGAATGAGGCTAAAAAGCAACAGTGGAGTGATATTTCCTTCTATTGTACTAAATCATGTGGAATTTTTTTAAAGCCAGTAATGCCCACAAATAATTAATTGATTTAAATTTCTATATTTATACTTAAATTTCATAGATGTCGCTTTACAGGCAGAAACCTGGGCTCATCCAATGATTTCAAACAAGTATCAGATACTATTTAAATTACCAAATGATAATTCTTAGAAAAAAATTACTTAAAATTAGACTTGCACTTTACCATAGCAATACGAATAAATATTCAATTATGGAATTTGTTGTTTTCCTTCTGCTTCAGAGTTTAGGTGACACTTCATGATTGTCCTTTTACCTATCCAAAACCAGACAGATCTCAGGCTATGGTCTTCAAAATATATCACAATTTCTCCTTACACCTGGGCCATTATCAGTCAGGTTCCACTTTTTTTGATTATAAGCATACTAATTCAATATTATATTTCTCTATTTTATTGTCTTAAATGCTTTAGGAAGTACAAAATTATGTCAGAATTGCTTAACATATAATGATAGTTGTTAATAAACTCTATTATGTACCAGATTCTAGTCCAAGAGGTTTATATGCATTAGCTTAATCCTCACACCAGTCCTATGAGGTAGGTATAATTATTATCTTTATTATCATTATATTATTATTGTATTAGATCATCATCATTATTCTTATTATTATACAAAGAACATAATGCACAGAGAAGTTAAAGATCTTTCCTAAGGTCACACCCCTAATATGTGATAGAGATTTGAACTCGGGCAGGCCGGCTCCAGAGCCAGTGGTAGGCAATAGATTTTATTGCTTCTCATCTAAAGAGCTTCATCTTAATTGGGCACATCATTCTTCTCTTGCTTGGAGCTCTTCTTTATAAGCCTGGGGGGGAAAAAAATCACATCTTACTGAACACACATTTGTAGACACAATTTACCAGGGGTCCACAAACTTTTTCTTAAAGGACCAGATTGTAAATATTTTAGCGTTTGTGGGACATTCAGTCTCTATCAAAACAACTCAAATGTGGTGTTACAGTGGGAAAGCATCCATAGACAATGTAAACAAATGAACAGGCTTTATTCCAATAAAGCTTTATTTACAAAAGTAGGTTGCAGGCTGGACTTGCCCATGAGCCATAGTTTGCTGACTCCTGTTCTATACCTTTATTTGTTTTTTATTCACCAAAGGATTCACAGCGGCTCATGAGCGCAGCTTCAGTTTAGCAGGAAATGGCTACTATTCTTGCACGCATGTGCAGACAGCTCTTAGAAGAAAATGACTTCTTGGTATGGCTTTTAATCTACAGCCTTTCTTTGCCTATCTAACCAATTCTCAGTCCTGGGTTTAAAACCCTGGGTGCCAGTTTCCCATTTTTTTTCAGAAAAGACAATGCATTTTTGTTATTCAAGTTTCTAAAAGAAGCATTTAGATTTTGTCAGACATTTTTGTTCTCCAACAATAGAAGAGTATCATTTTGCTATCTCAAATGTAATAAGTAATAATGATTCAGGAAATGATTGTTAATTAGATATTAAAATCATCAGATTAATAGTTGTTAAGGAAGAGGATACTCACTGGATTTCGAAGTATGACCTGCAAGTGAATCCACTTATTAACTACAAAGGAAAATAAAGCTTTCAATAGAGAGATCAAATGCAGAGTCATCAGGAATGGAATAAACTGGAATTATGTGCCTCCATTTATAATGCAATGAGAAGGACAAAATATTACCTACATAATATTTTTGCCCAAAATGTTTAAACTGAATCTAATCATGAGAAAATAATCTGACAAATCACAACCATGGGACATTCTGTATAATTGGACCTAGACTCTAGACAAAATAAAGAAACAAAGTGGAGAGTATTCTGGATTAAAGGAGAAAAAAGATCTGACAACAGAATGCAATGGATAGATCTTGAGTGGATCTTGGATCTCAAACAGCTATAAAACATTTTTGAGTCTTGGAATGTATATTAGGTGATACTACTGAATCCATATTAAATTGGGGGGGACTGCAAAAAAGACAATTGAATATTTCTACCCTCAAAGAACTCACCCTCTATTGGCAGAGGCAGGCTAATAAGCAAGTAGTTACACTAGAACATCCTTTGGATTTCTCTATGGCTAGATAATCATTATCTAAAATAACATACGAAAAATAGAGATTCCACAACAGTCACATAGTTATCAGAAGGTTAAGTTTGGACCCAGCTACTATCCATAAGAAATATACTGTCTAATAAGGAAGATAAAAAAAAAATGCCTAAATCATCCTTCAATTTTATTTAAATGCCACATGGATTGAAAATAAAATACCAAGAGGATTCATCCCGCCACCAAAAATAAAGAGAAATAACATACAATTAGGTAAGTTAAAGCTTCAAGGAAGAAGCAACATTAAGAAATGGACCTTGAATAAAAGGAAGGATTTCAACAGGCAGAGATGGGAGGGGAGGTGTTCCAAAAGCACTGAGGCAGGAAAGCAGGGGCCTATTTCTGAAAGCGTAAGTGGTCCAGTTTTCTTGCGGCACAAAAGATGGAAAAGTAAGTAGAAGGCACTGTGTGGAGTCTTTGAATGCCAGACTGAGAGGCAAACATTCAACTCAATCATCAGTGGTTTTAGATGGAGTAGCACTTTGATCTGAGTTACAATTTTAGGATGATAATTCTTTAAAAGTGCACTGACAAAGGCAGATAAAAACTGAAAATAGGGATTAAGAGTTAGGTGATGTATTAGTCTGCTCCTGCTGCCACAACAAAAATACCATAGTGGGTGGCTTAAACAACAAGAATTTATTTTCTCACAGTCCTAGAGACCAGAAGTCCAGGATCAGGGTGTCAGTATGGTTGAGTTCTGGTTGGAACTCTCTTCCTGGTGTACAGAGGCCCATTCTTTCGCTATGTCCTTCTCATGTAGCAGAGAAAGAACTCTGGTGTCTCTTCTTCTTATAAAGACATGAGTCAGATTGGATTAGGGTTCCACCTCTTTTAACCTTAATCACTTCCTGAAAGCCCTCTTCTCCAGTACAATCACATGGGATTTTAGGGCTTCAATGTATGAATTTAGGGAGGGCACAATTTAGTCCATAGCATGTGGTTACTGTTACTAAAATACTATCGAAGAATACAATTATCTAAATTTGGATGATAAAGTAGGAATAACAAGGAAAGGCAGATGCTAGAGATGAACTTAAGTCATAGGATTTGGGAAGTAGAAGTGAAAGATGAGGGTGAGGCAGCACAGGAGGGAGGAAAAAGCCAAAACTAACTTCAAAATTCTCAGTTGGTATGACTGTTTGCCACTACTAGAAAGTGAGAATAAAATAGAAAAGAGAAGCTTGGTGTATACAGAGCTGGCTTCGTGGGCGTAGGACCTGTATAGCCCAACAGGACAGCACTCTCAGAAGGGAGCCATGCATAGTTTAATGCTCTGCTGTCTTGAAATTCTTAACAATTTCATCTTTGGACTTTTGTAAGTAGAGTTCAGTGGGGCAATGGAGCATGCCTGTGAGCAGAGGAGATACACGCAAATGTCTGCCCGTAGCTCCTTGCCATCCCATTTGCCTTCAGGCGCCCCATGGGCACAGAATTCTGGTGGACCTGCAGTGTACGGAGTTCAACGAGACTTGAAGCAAGTAAAAGGTAAGCATGTTACGCCTACACCTGAGTAAGTCGGGGTGCTGACAGCTGCCAAGAGACCACACCTTCCCTGTAAACCAGAACTTGCTTCAAATGCAGAAGTAAGACAGTGGCATTCTTAGCAACTCAAATGAGCAAGGAAAACTACATATACTTATTCATCTTACTTCCTTTACTAACCAACCATTTAAGCTGAGAATGATGGTGTAGAAGGAAAGGAAAAGATAGTTCATTTCCTTTCACTCCTTTCTTATCAGTAAGCCAAAAGCACACAGTGTGGGTAGGATGCATGAGTATCAAGAAGTGAAATAACAGTTGAGTTAGTTTTGTGCAGTACTTCCACTGTTCTGTTAAGAACAAAATGCATATGCACGTACACGAATTGTGTCATTCCTGTGATTCTGCATACTTTAAATGTTCTATTTCTGTTTGAAATTGGCATTGCACAACATAAAGGTGAATGGTAAAATTCATGCTAATTATTACAAATTTTGATTTTTTTATGTAGGATGACATTAAATATCAAACAAAAATACCACTAGTTAAAAGAGAGAGCATGGGAAAAAAAGAAAACCTTCCTATTTTAGTACCTTTAATAGTACCTTTTTTCCTGCTTTTCCAACAAAGGGTCCTTCATTTTTATTTTGCACGAGGCCCCACAAATTATGTAGCTGCTTTTCAGTATGTGTGTGTCTATGTGACAGAGAGAGAGAAGTAGAAAAAGATAAAGAGAGAAGGCACATACCCAAGTGTTTCCACACAGAAGATGTATATAAACCTACTATGTGCCGAGCACCTGGCCCTATATTAGGCACTAATGCAAAACTGAAGAAGACAGACTGCATTCTGTTGGTGGAAAGTGATGAGTCATATTTGGATCTTGTTGAGTTTAAAATAACAGCAGAACTTTCAAGTGGAAACGATCTAAGAAACAGCTGGACATGTATGTGTGGTGCTCTTAAAAGACGTGAAGGTAGAGATATCTATTTGAAAGTCATTTGCATAGAAGTAATAGATGTTATAATAGCAACAAAAAGATGAAATACATAAGATTAAACTTTAAAATAAATGTGTATCATTTACACGAAAAAAAAAGCACTACTGAAAGACACAAAAGAAGACTTGGACAAATCAAAAACATTTTATGTTCTTGGATTGAAATAACCAGCATCATAAAAAGTCAATTCTTCCTAAATTAATCTGTAAATTTAACCTGATCCCAATCAATGTAACAATAAGAATACTTAAATTTTAGAAAGAGACAATCTGAATCTAAAGTTTATATGTAAAAATACATAAGCAAGAATAGCCAGGAAATTTTTGTTTTAAGTAATACCAGCACGAGAAGGGCTTTACAAGTATAACACAAAACGCAGAAGCCATAAAGAAATAATTGGTGAATTTGTTTACATAATAATCAGAAATTTTATAGGAAACAAAACTATCTTACATAAACTAAAATTTGAGAAATAATATATACAACATATATTAGAAGCCAATTCCTATAAATTTATAAGAAAAAAGACCAACTATTCAATACAAAATAGGAGTATGTGGGGTAAAGGATATGAAAAAACAGTTTACTAAAAAGGAAATACAGATTGCTCTTAAATGTATAAAAAAGACACCAATCCTCACCCAATTATATACTACATTAGATGCTATATTTCACTTATCAGACTGGCAAAACCCAAAAATTTTTATAACACAGTTACCAAGCACTGCTGGAGGGGCTGTAAGTTGGTATAACCTCAATAAAAGGCAATTTCACAGTAATCAGTCAAAACAACAAATGCACATATTCCTAGCAATTCTAGTCCTAAGCACTTATCCTATAAGTACAAAATGATGTTTCTAATAGATTGTAGTAGACTTGAAGCAGACTAAATGTTTAGCATTAGAAGACTGGTTTATAAAAATTATATTTAAATAATGAAATACAATGCTGTCTCGTGTACTGTTTGTAAAAGATCTCCAAAATCTATTGTTAAGTGCAAAAAGTAATGTGTAGAACAGGGTACATGGCATGCTAATATGAATGCGGGGAAAATTATATATATACACATAATTATATATATTATAAATATACATATACACATACATACACAAACTCATATGTTTGTAAATGCATAGACTATTCTTAGAAGGCTCTGAAGAGACTATAATCTTGATTGCCTCCTAGGAGAGAAATTGGATGGGTGGGGGTCAGAGAGAAAAAGAGACTTATTTTTCACTGTATATTATTTCATACTTTTGAATTTGATACTGTGTACATATATTACTCAGAAAAAATATTTTTACATTAAGAGGGTCAATATTTAAAACCAGTGAAACATTTGAAATAGGTTAGATCTCTGAGTGTAAGGACTTTGACATAAAAAGGCCAAAGACCATGACAGATATCTCTATTTGAAGCCTCCTTCCCTCAAGAAGTATCAGCTAGACACTAGCAAAATGGACTAAGAAATAGGAAACAGGATAAAATAGTGTCACAGACATTGAAAGAAAAGTGTTTGAGAAGGAAATCAAGTTTTCCAAAGGAAGAGATCAATATATTTAGCTATAAAATAGTTGTAAAACTTTGCATATCCATATTTGCAAAAAAAGTGACATTAGAAAAGATCAATATACTTAACATAAATCCAGAAAAAACAACATTCTAATAGAAAAATGATCAAAGAACATGAAGGGCCAATTCCCAAAACAAGAAAATACAAATTTCCAGTAAATGTATTAACTTGTAATTCAGGAAGTGCAAGTTAAATGAAGAAATCTCTGCCTATACACTTAGAAAATTTTTTAAAAAATTAACACAATTCTCAGTGCTAATGGGAACATAAATTGAGACAGTGTATTTGGAAAGCAGTTTGTCAATATGTATCAAGAGATTTTATAACTGTTAATAAATTTGATACTGTGATTTCTACTTCCAGGAATTTCTACCAAGGAAGTAATCAGAGTGATAAAATGCTAATGTATCACAACATTTATATCTGATGGCAAAACAGAAGTCAATCTTAATGTTCATCAGTGTGTCAATGTTGTCAATGTCTCCTTCCTCCAGATTTAGAGCATTCCAATTAAGCCTCTTTCTTCCTTCAAGGTTGTTATTTCTAAATTATAAACGTAGTAAAGAGAAGAAAAAAGGAGTATCCTTTCAGCACTTTGTAGAGTACTGATAAGATACAGTCCAAAGTCCTTTGAATGAGTAAAAAGACTTTGTGATTTTGCATTGCCTTTCATTCTGCCCTTAATGCTCATCTTGGGTCTTCTGTCCCACACTTACTGAGCTGTTTACAGTACTCTCAACACACCTGGATGCTTTATGCCTCTATACCTTTGCTCACATTTCCTCTGCCTCTAGTGATGCCTGAGTCTGCACCTATTCACATGATCAACACACATTATCTTTCAAAAACTCAACTGAGGAGGAAAGTAAAATCCTGGACCACACCCTCTACCACCCCAGGTAGAAGTGATCACCCCCTCACTGTGGTTCCACTTTTTCTTTTAGTGCCTTATTTCATTTTGTAGTGCATATGTCTTCTTTGATAAGTAAACTGTAAACCACTTGGTGTCAGAGAACTCTCTTATATTTTTATTTCCAGGGCCTAATTTAGAGACTAGCAAAACTTAATAAATGTTTGTAGATTAAAAAAAGAAGGAATGAGTGGTTAACAGTATCAAGTACTACAAAGAGGGAAAGAGAAAGAAAATTCATTGAATATGATAAGTAGTCATTGTTAACTTTGAAAGAACTGTTTCAGTTGATTAACTGGGAGGCAGCAAGTAGTGAATGAATAGTGAACAAATAATCATTTCAAGTCTAGATGATTTTTTTCCCCCCAAGAAATTGATTACTAAATGGAAGGGGAAAGAAAAGATAACAGCTTAAAAGTATTCTTTGAGTTTTGGTTTTTATAAATAAATTGAAATTTAAGTATGTTTGTAGGCAAAGAAGAAACCACACCCAAAAGAAAATTCTAATGTCACATGGCAAGATTAGTCTGATCTTAAAATATGAATATTGTTAAGTGGTTCCACTGTTTATGCATCACATTTATTATTGGTAACTTGGATAAGGAGCGTCTGTTGGTTCTGCCATTTTCCCAACCCCTTTCCCAGCCTCCCCCAAAGGAGGAAATACTAATCAGATCAATCTAAAATTTCATGGCACCAGTCAGGCTCAGGGTCAGTGTATGTGAATCCTGTGGGTTTCATTTATCTTCTGCTTGCCTACTTGGTGCTAGGCATGTGAAACAAACAGGCTTTCTCTTTTTCTTTTCCTAGTAATCTCATATGATTATTTCCATATCTGTTAACCTTATCATTTTTTGGCCACACTGAAGGGCTTGTGGGATCTTAGTTCACTGACCAGGGATCAAACCAGGCAGTGAAAGCACAGAGTCCTAACCACTGGACCTCCAGGGAATTCCCATGTTAACCTTTCATTTTTTCCATCTGCTTATCTTCTGTATAATTTCTTCAGATCTGTCCTTTAATTTACCAATAGTTTTATTCTATTGTGCCTAATATGTATTTTAACTAATCGAGATTTTTATTTTAACAGTTCTATTTTTTATTTTTTAAATTTTTATTGGAGTAGAGTTGATTTACAATGTTGTGTTAGTTTCTGCTATACAGAAAAGTGAATCAGTTATACATATATATGTATCCACTCTTTTTTAGATTCTTTTCCTATGTAGGTCATTCAGAGTATTGAGTAGCGTTCTATTTTTTATTTTTAAAAGCTTTGTTTGGTTTCTTTTCAAATTTGCCTGGTTTTATAGGCGAGCCTCTTACTGATTACTCATCTTTTATATAATTTTTAAATTTTTTCAACATTTCATAGTTTTTTAAAATATTTTTTGTTTGGTAACTTGAATATTTGAGTATTTTGCCTATTGATTATGAACTCTAATTTAGTTGATACAGTATTAATCTGTGGGATACTCAAAGACTTAAACTAAAGATGTGTTTCTCCCAAAATCCTCTTCTGTGTGGAGCCGCATGCCACACTAGTGACCTGGGACCACTGTAGCCTCTTTTCAGGTCTCCAGCTTCAGGAGAGAGCTGATCTCCCTTAGTTCCCTCTCTTGTGCCTAGGCTGCTTCTCTGGGTGCTGGCAACCAGCATCAGGTCGGTTTGCCCTGGTGGTTTAACACTGCTGTGTTTTCTTTCCCCCATGTCCTGTGAACCCAGAAGCACATGACATTCCTCCTCCTGTTTTCTTGTAAACCCCTTCCGATCAAGCTTTCTCCCATCGTTCTGTCAAACCTGTTCTTCCTAAGGTTGCCAATAGCCTGTATGTTGCTAAATACAACTGCCTTTCCTCAGCCTCATCTTTGTTGCCGTGACAGTTAATTTTAGGGGTCAACTTGGCTGGGCCATTGTACCCAGATATTTGGTCAAACATTTTTCTGGATGTTTTGGTGAAAGTGTTTTGGGAGGAGATTTACATTTAAATCGGTGGACTTTGAGTAAAGCAGATTGCCCTCCGTAATATGGGTGGGCCTTATCCATTCAGCTGAAGTCCTGAATAGAACAAAAGACTAACGTTTCCCCCAACAAGAGGAATTCCACAGCAGAAGGCCCTGGGACTTGAACTGCACAATCAATCCTGCTTGGGTCTCCAGGCTACCAGCTCACTCTGTAAATTTCGGACTTGCCAGCCTCTGTAGTTGTATAATCCAATTCCTTAAAACAGATACAAACATCCTACCTATTGGTTCTGTTTCTCTGGGAACCCCGACTAATACACCCACCCTGTTAGTAGTATTAGACCGAGTTGATTATTCCCCTCTTTTTGAAATATTTCCTTACTTGATTTCTGATAATACATGCTCCTGGTTTTTTTCCAACCTCATTGGTTTTTCCCTTTAAGTCTCTTTTGTAGATTCCTCCTCATCTTCCCAGTCTCTAAATATTAGATCTCCAGAACTGACAGTTGAGTCTTTAGACCTCTTCTCTATACTTGCTCTCTTGTTAATCTCACCAAGTCTCATAGCTGTGACATTATCTTTATGCTGATACACCAAAAAGTTCCAAATGTATATTCCTAGCCCAGAACTCTCCCTTTAACTCCAGACTCGTATTTCCAGCTGCTTTATTCTAAATTTATGCTTATTATCTGATACCTATCTCAAAGTTAACATTTCCAAAACCAAATTATTAAGCCCTCCTCCCTTTCCATCCCCCTCAAACCAAACTGCTCTTCCCCACGATTTCCCCCTAGTAAATAGAATATTATTGTTCTAATTGCTCAGGCCCCAAACCCATGAGTTATCCCTGGATTCTTTTTTTTCCTGACCCCCCACATCTAGTCAGTCATGGAATCCTGGGGCCCTATTTTTAACTTATAATCAGAATCTAGCCACTGCCTACCACCTGCTTCCCCCGCCCTGGGACAGGCCACGATCACATCTGCCTGGAGTAGCAGCTCTCACCTCTCAGCTGGTCTCTGGGCTTATACCCTTCCCTGCAAGGCGTTCAGTTCTACACTCAGCAGCCAGAATGAGTCTTTAAAAGTACAAGCCCTGGCTATCATCCCTCCGCTCAAAACCATTCAAAGCTTTTTCAAGTGGCTCAGAGGAAAAGCCTCCATCAATTCTCTAAAAGACCCAACACAGTCTCTTTCCCTCTCACTCTATTCCCTTCCACCTCCCTGCCCTGGCAGGTACGGCTTCCCCTCAGGGGCTTTGATTTGTTGTTTCCTCTGCTTGAAATGCTTTTCCCACAGCCTTCTGCAGAGTTTCCTCTTATACCTTCTGTAGTCTTTGTTCAATGGCTACCTTCTTTGTGACGCCTTCCTGGTTATTCTATCTAAAATCCAACCTATCTCCCATTCTCTCTCTGTCGTCCTTCCTTTACTCTTCTCCACAGCATTTATCTAACAGCTACACATTTTACTTCTTTATTTTGTCTGTCTGCCCCTCACTAGAGTATAAGTTCCATGAGGATAAGAATTTTATTTTATTCACTGCTGTATCCTCAGTTCCTAAATACCATCCCTCACAATAGAAGGCACTCGATAAATATTGCTGTAAATACCCATTCTTGGCAAGGGTATGGGGAAAGATGCAATCTCTCATATTTGGGGAGGTAAGTATAATTTGGCGCAATATTTTTAGAGGTTTTTCGTTCTCCGGTGAGCCATTCACTCACAGTGCATGCATTTGCACCTAGACCTGCTCAGCTTCGATCATTTTCGTTACCTGCCTGGCCTCTGCAGTCCGTTGAATTTTCTACCCCTGGCCCACAGGTACTTCTCATTTTGATCTTCCCTGAAATGACCCTCTCTCTGCTCATGTAGCCACAGCAAGAATATTCAAAATTCTCCTTCAAGTAGCATGTTCTTTAGTGCCTCTTAGCCACTGTGTATATTGTTTCTTCTGCTTTTTCTCCCTTTTTCCAGCCTAGACACTGCCCACTCTTTCTTCTAGACTCAGTTCAAGCATCAAAGCCTCCATGAAGCCTTCACTAGACACCTTGGCAGTGACTCTTCTCTGGGTCTCCACAGCATTTTTGTGTAGAATTTAATGATTAGTATGTGTCACATTGCACTGAGTGTTTGTTTGGGTTCCTGCCTCCCAGTGAGACTGAGAGGAAACTCATAACGTCCTCAACCTTGTCTCCAGCTCT
Source organism: Eubalaena glacialis (assembly GCF_028564815.1). Classification (NCBI taxonomy): domain Eukaryota; kingdom Metazoa; phylum Chordata; class Mammalia; order Artiodactyla; family Balaenidae; genus Eubalaena; species Eubalaena glacialis. The sequence continues at coordinate 186,130,100 of NC_083716.1, read as the reverse complement.
CTGGCAAGAAAGCAAGGCTGGCACTACATTTTCGCTTGCATGAAAAAATAAATCATTGAATGTCTTTTCCCATGTTTCTGTTCACTTCCACCTTTTTTCCAACTAAAATGCTTAAAAGTTGCTTGTATGACATTAAAATGACCATGGAAGCATCTAAGCATAATTTCTGTGCAGACAGGACATGCAGGATCGTTTCTCAGGAGGGTAAGCTGAGCGCCAGAAACAGCTCTTGTCCCAAATTTGCTGCCATACTTTACAATGAAAAAGTCTAAACTGTAAGTGTTTTCATCTTAGGAATGGTGCTAAGATACATTTATTGGCTTATTTGCATACTTTTTTATGCAAAAAGTAAGGTTTCAGAATAAAATGGTCAACTAGGACCCTGTGGCTCCCTTTCTTCAAGTCCCCAAAGGGAAACACGCTTTTCATTCCTTTCTTCCCCTAAATCTAAGATAATATTAATGAGGCATGAACCTAGCTTGTATAACATGTTTTGAGCACTGATCCACAGTGCCAGAATCAAGTAACTCCACACCCTAAGAAGTGGCTCTAACCCAGGATGACACAATCTGTGTTTGTCAAATTGCCAATTTAAAAAAATTGTTTAAAGGCCCTTTGTTACATAATAATGTTTTATTCAGAAGGAGAGGAAAAGTTGGACTGATACAAAAGGCAGTTCTTTCCATTTTCCACTTTATCCCATAAGCAAATCGGTCCTTTGCTTTTTGTGTCGCTAGTGCCTATTCCAACTTTATGCAATGGGCCTTCTCCCAAGCTGCCATTCAGCTGCTAAAGTCACAGCCAAGTTTTACCACCTCTCCAGAGCAGCTGGAGAGAGTGACGGAGTGAAAGGAGCCTGGACAATGGCTGGAGGTTATTTTCAAATGTGGTTTGTCCCTATTTTGTTCAAGAACACAGGATTTAAAAAAAAACGAACAAAAAGCAAAAAACCAAACACCCAGACAAGAGAGCCATTTCTGAGCATGGAAGAACTGAAGCTAGGACGGAACACTTTAGTCTCTGGCCTCAGATTTTGAGAGTCTAGAGCAAAACACATTGCTTGATCACTGAGGTAAATGTTGACTTTTGTAATCAGGCTGATGACTGCAACACATTGGAAAAACAAAAGTAAACCTTATGACTTGGACCAAGCTTGTTTTTAACATTCTTTTCTGTCTTACTAATAACTGGGACCTAGCCCCATATTGAAATACCATGTAACAGAAACTAAAGAACTTTCTCCATAACTTAACTAAAAATACCTTTTAAATGAGACCTGATTCTTTCACTATGCAGATTAAACTTGACAATCAAGTGCTTTTACCTCTTCACCTTTGAATAAACTATTTTTAGATCTAAATTTTTTTATACCTATAATGCACATAATAAGTAAAAATTTCTGATTAAGCAAAATTGTATTTTTCTATCCTAATCATGAATAAATTGAAGAGTTTTTCTAGGCTAGGGTTTTAAAGGCACATCAACAAACCAGAAAATAGGGTACGTGAATGTACATTTTTAATATCCAATGATGAGACTGGAAGAAATTAACATTATAATTTTAATATTTGGACGGGTAATAAAATATTTCACAAAAATTGTCTTTCCAGTGCAAGGTTTAGAGATGTACACATCCCGCAGTGACTATCTACTGTTTCTGTCAGCCTGGTTCTCCTGTCTCCCCTTTTGCTGGTAATGCCCCTGTGTCCTTTGGAGGAGACTTCCTCCCATGATGGGAGCTGCCTGTGATGACACCCAGTCCTCCACCCCCCAGGAGCTTGTTCTACTGTTCACAGTGCTTGAACATTCATATGACCCAAAGTATTAGCCACCCCTGATATTTTTCTACATGAACTATGCATCCGATGGAGGATGCACACCCAGTGCAACCTGGGGCTCTTCTCCTTGTAGCCTAAAACAGACTAGTTTGCTCTTGTACAGACTGAAGACAAGTCAAAAAAGAGGTTTGGGAGAAGGGGCTGAGACAGATGCTGACTTTGCTTTGGTCTCTGGTTCTGGCCCCTGAGGTCCTCAGAAATGCCATTCTTCCATCAGTGCTCTTGAGCTACCTCAGTGTTGTTCCAGAAAATCCATCACGCCTCCACCCCAATCCAGTTCAGATTGGCTTTGGTACTTGCAACTAAAGAGTTCTGACTCAGGAACACTTATTGGAGCACATATTGTATTGACATTTAGTGGTACTTATTGGAAGAAAATTTATTGGACAGAACTATAAAAACTGGCATAGCTAGTTTACTGTATTATGTAATGTATTGTATATTGCCAGAAGCATGTAAAACAATTTGCCTGAACAATTTGCCTTTAACTTGACCACCTTTGTTAATCTCTATTACAAAGCTTATATTAATTAAGAGTGACAGTAAGTTGGTTGCTGAAATTAGGGACTTTTCCTTAGTCTGAAATTTTATTTCATTTTCTATTATTCAGAATACTTTTAAAGCACTATTGATGTTCAAGAGAAAAACTTGTATTATGCCTAAATTATGCACCACATCTATTTACACACATACAGATGATACTGCAAGTATTCATAAACTTTGAGCTTATAGCAACTAGTAGTCAGGAGGCCTGGACACTAGATGTTTTGTTAACTAAGTCTAGTGTTGGGTATGTTGCTTAATTTTTCCAGGTCACAGGAAAATGAGGATGTTGGAATAGGTGGGTGTCTTCCAGCTTTAAAACCCTAAGATTCCACTAGTAGAAAAAGTAGTCAGTTCTGTTAGAAAAAGATTTTGCTGATTTTATAAAAAAATCAAACACTGCTTTTTACTCTTTCCTTTGGCCTGTTTACTAAAAACATTGTGTGAAAGTGTCATTGGGGGAAAAAAACCCCACCTGATACAAATGAATGCAAACTATGTTGGCCTTGGAAAAAGTTCTGTTGTCTAAAGGACTCCAAATACATTGGCCTAGATGATGAATTAATAGGTGGCAAAACAAAACAAAACAAAGCAAACAAAACAAAACAAAACCCTACCCTTAAAAGAGTTATTTATACAATTTCAGAACCATAAAAGTACAATTTTTAAAAATACCAGATCTTTTTAACTTCCTCGGTGAAAGAATTTTTGAGCTTGGAATTAAAATGTCAAAAATTAATAAAATAAGTACTCAAAGTAATTTTTAAATAAAATTATTAAAGATTTTTCTTAAAAATTCACTAACGTATTAAGTGTACATATTAAAATAAATGCTATATATCTTTAGATTTAAAAATACAGTACCTTGACAATTTTTCAAATATTGATTTTGAAGTGCTAAATACTCCCAAAGGCAAGAGTTGCAGAATGAATACTAGCTCAGTGCTGCAGGTTTGGCACCATCTCACAGCTTTGTGACTGTGGTTTGTTAGGCAATTTTGGTTGCAAAATATAGAAACCCAAACGTGACCTCAGGGAAGAGGGTGTTGGGGTTTGTTCTTGTTTGGTTGGTTTGTAAAGAATATATATGTAAATCAGAAAAACAAATCTCAGCCATGATATCCGGCTTCCTTCCTAGGAATAACAGGAAAGTTGAACAACAAAGCTTCTTAGGAGGAGAGGAATGCCAATTGAATTGGGCTTTTTGGAACACAGAATTTGAAGGATATTCAGAACCCAACGTATCAGTAGGACTTCTTATCCTGCTGGAGCATCCCAACCACCTGAGGAGTGTTTTAAAAATACAGATTTTGAGGTCCCATCTGCAAAGGCTCAGGTCTAGTACACCTGGGGAAGTGCTGGGAACGCTTTGTTTTTAAAAAGATCCCAGCTAGATTTTGAATGGCCTGCTCTCTGAGTTGCCTGGGTTGCCTCTTCTCTTGGTGTCTGCTTCCTGATCAGCACACTACCAGTTGATTCCCTCAAGATTCTTTACTATAGGCTCAGTGCCTCACCTCCTTCAAGCCTTAGCTCAAATGTCAGCTTCTCAGTGAGGCTTTCCCTATTCCTGTGATTGAAAGTTGTACCCCAGCCCCTGGCACTTCCTAGTTCCCTGCCCTGCATAATGTTTATCCAACACTTACCACCTTCTAATACAATATTTGATTTACTTATTTATTGTTTATTGCCTGTCCCATTTACCAGAATGCAAGGTCCGTGCAGAATTTTTGTGTATTTTGTCCATACTGCATTCCCAGAACCTAAAACAGGAAATTCTTAATAAATATTTGTTGAGCAGATGAGTGAATGGATGTGTTCTGCTTAGTCATTGGCTGACGTTATCTTCTGCTCACTGGTGATGTGTCAGAGCCCTTCTCACCCATGGCCACCATCTGCGCCTCCCTTTGGGTCCAGCTTCCCCAGTTGATTGTCTGATTGGACCAACCCTTTTTTCTTCTTTTTTTTTTTGGGGTGGGGGCCCACCACGTGGCATGTGGGATCTTAGTTCCCAGACCAGGGATCGAACCCTCGCCCCCTGCATGGGAAGCACGGAGTCTGGACCACTAGGGAAGTCCCTGGACCAGCTTTTTTGGATTGAGTCTTTTTCCCAGGTCATTTTTGAACGGCTGTGAATTGGCTGTTTAACAGGTCAGGTGCCCTCCCAGGAGCAGTCCACAGAGGCACAAAAGAGTACTGCCTGGGGCCACCCCTTCAGCAGGGCGTGTGGGTGGGGCATTTTCTCCAAGAAGCCTATTTTGGTGCAGAGTGAGTATTCAGCAAGGTCCCTGACCCTGCTGAGCTTCAGTAAGACTGCATTAACAGTGCAGGTCTGCCTTACCTCAGTGAGTTCTTCAGAAGTTCCAGAGAACGATGTTTGGGAAACACATGCACATAAAATATTAACTTATTATAAAAATAAAATAAGATGAATGTGAGACGTTATATAAATTCAGATGACATTTAAATATGGCATTTAATAAAAAGCCTAAGGGAAGTTGTAGGGGAGAATTTAGGAATTTAAGAACGAGTTGCTTAAAGTGCTTTTGTGATTCTCCCCACCCCCCAGTCCTGAATGTCTTTCACATGTTATTCTTATTTCACATTGATGTCTATTTGGCAGGGGATTCTGGTACATAACTTCCAAAGTGACATTTAAGACGAATACATGCAAAGATCCACACTCAGTCTCCAAAAACAAATGCACAAATACAGGTTGGAGGAGATATGGTTTTACAGGTGTGTATGTGTTAAAGTCCTAAGAAAGATTTGAGGGTTTTTGTTTGTTTTACGAACAGTGTGGGGTGGTAGAAAAATATGAATGTGATATCAAGCTGAATTTTGAAACATCATAAGAATGTAGAGAACTATTTCTCTATTCTCTGTATACCTGGAATACTGGACTCAGTTCTAGATGCCACATTGTAAGAGGCACTCGGGTATGTTTAGATGAAAGTGTATGCAGGAGATGAATGGGGCTTGTGTATGGAGGCTGGTGTGAGAAGGCACATGCTCTGGTTGCTGACTTCAGATGTTTAAAGGCTGTGTATGGAAGGGGAATTGGGCTGTTCTGTATTCAATACATCTGAGTACCAGATTCAGATTCACTGGGTACTTTAATACACTTGTATTCATACTAATGATAATGATTTAAGGTCTTATTATTTCCCCCTTTTAGAGTTGAGCAAACTCATAACTTGGAGCTGTTTTGTGCTTGTCCAAAGTCATACAGCTAGAAGTTACAGAGCTACGATCTGACCACACCACTTAGGAGTTTAATTCCAGTGGTGTTTTCTACTAATACCATTGTTACCTACCAAATCTACAAAAAGACACATTTCAGTTCAAAGTAGGGACTAGCAGGGCTGTTCAAAGATGAATACTATTGTGAGGTAGTGAGTGGTTCCCTATCACTCAAGAGTTCAAGCGTATGCTGGACAGCTACTTTGCAAGGATCTGGTGGTCCCTTCAATTTATACATATATAAAGAAGGATATGTTTACCTTATTAACAAAGTACTAGAAATGAAGCCTAATCATAGAGCCAAAGGAACTCCAGAGGGGAGGCTTAGTGAATTTAAGTGATTGAGCTGTGTTCATTTAGTAGTTATTGGAAAATACAGCACCCAAACTTTGTTCTCTGCATTCATAGTCTAATGTGTTTTCTGTTGCAACAGTTGCCCCTTATCTAATAACTGGGTCCACACTGTTGTGGAACAAGAGGGTATGGAAAGAGGAAGGGCAGGGATATTTGGTGAATTACTATAATAGATTCTTTGGCATGAACTTGCTTTATTAAAACAAGCCAAGAATGCGAGTGGTAATAGGAGAGGGTTTAAAATGATAAACAGAGAATGCCACATGGTAAAGGAAGGAAGAACACAATACTGTGGAAGGTTAAGTAAGAAAGGCAGGGACTGTGGATTGCACTGTATTTCCCTCTTGTTGAGTAGATGTTCAACGTCTATTTGTTGGAATGAATAGTGACATCAGTACTTGAACAAATATTTAAAGAAAACCTTCATAGTGCTGAGTACTGTGCTATGTCTGAGAGCCAGAAATGAACTAGACAAAAATCTCCATCCTTTTAAGGAACTCACAGTCTAGTAAGAAAAGACCACCAAGCAAAGCAATGGGAAAAAAGAAAGTGCTAAGGTTTATCATAGAGAATAGATCAAAGTTTCCATGAAAGCAGAAAAGAATGAATAATTCAGTGTAAGTGTGTGGGGTGAGGATGTGAGGGTGGAAAAAGGACAGGATGTCAGGGAAGATTCCACGGAGGAAAAGATGCATTATCTTTATTATCTTGAAGGAGACTGGAAGTTCACCCGGTTAAATGAGGGATGAATTTCAGATGGAGGAAAATATACAAAGGCCCAGAGACAGAGCCTGTGTGTGAGATGTGGTGGGAATTAAAGCTGGAGCTGAAGCGATCTGTGGATCAGATCATAAATGTCCTTGGATATCACGGTAATTGCTTGAAACTGATTATCCAGGTGGAAAGCCTTTGAAGAGGGAGGCTCTGTGTTTTTGGGGCATTCCTAGCAGTCCTTTGGAACACAAGCAGAAGTGAAGTTAGCAAGGCTTGACCTAAATGGTTGCAGAGGCTGATGTAGTGGAGACATTATCTGTCATAGAAATAAGAGGAAATATTAATCCTTGGGATTTTCAATCAGAGAACTTTAGCAGAGAGAAACTTAGTTGCCTAGTTGTTGGAATGGTAAATTTTTTTCCCTAAAGAAATTAGGTGATGCTGAAGTGAGTGGCACAGTGAGTAATAAGTAAGGCCTGAGATTGGGAACATATGCTGCCCTGAGCCTGTGTGTATTAGCTGATGACTCTTTTGAACTGAATTCAGGAAATGACATAAAAACAATTTGCGCAAGAAAATTGGAAGAACAAGGACTCTGAAGTCACTACATTTGGAGAAAAATAACTAGTGTTGGTGAAGATGGGGAAGTAGCCATTATCAGAGGGCCATTTGTGGATAAATTTTGGACTATCCAATGGAAAGATCCCCAAAGGAAAACAAATGCCCTGAATCCAGCTCTTCCTCACTACAACCCATTCCCCTGCAGTTGCCTTATCCTTCAGACACATCACACATCTCTGTGTGGGAGATCCATCTCCTGGCATCTCCTGGCATCTCCTGGCATCTCCTGGCATCTCCTGGCAGTGGGTACTTGGGGGTAAAGGAATCCCAACAAACCCAGGATGACGACGTTAGAATTTTGAAAATCTTGGAGACTTTATACTCGAACATACATATTTCAGTATGAGGACAGAGAAAACAAATGACAGGCAAGGCGTCAAGGGGAGGGGGTGTCCTTAAGTCCAGGCTTCCCGACTCTAGGCCCAGTTCTCCTTCCATAACCCCACGCTGCCTGTGGGCTTGGGAGCTGGAAGCTCGGCGGGTGGTGAGGAGATCGGGGTCCGCCTGGTGGCGTCGGAGGCCCCCTCCTCGCCCAGCCCCCAATCCCCAGCCCCCGTGGGACTCCCAGCCCCGCCCCCTTCCCGTGCGGGCGGTGTCGCTGCGCCGCGGCTACCCGGGCGCGCGCGGGGCAGCGCGGACGCGAGTCGGGCCGAGGGTGACGGGAGGTCGCCGGGCCTCCCGCGCCGCCGCCCCTTGCCTGACGCACAGAGGGGCCGGGACGCGATTTGCCGCGAGTGACTGGAGCCGCTGCCGCCGCCACCGCCGCCCGGGCCCGCTCCGCCCTCAGTCCGCCTTCCTCCCGCCTCGCCCTCCGCCTCCGCTCGCGCCTTGCTCGCGTCCCCGCGTCCTCCCCACCGCCCCGGAACGGCGGGCCGCCAGCGCCAGCGCCAGCCAGGTGAGTGTGGCCGCCGCGCGGCCCGGGCGGCCCGGGCGGGAGGAGCGCGCAGGCCCAACGGCCGGGCAGGGAGCGCGGGCGGGCGGAGGCGGCGGCGGAGGCGGTGGCGGAGGCGGCGGCGGTGGCGGCGGCGGGCCCGGCTTTCTTCCCCAGCGCGGGCCGCGCGACTGAGGGAGGGGCGCCCCCGCCCCGCCGCAGCCCCCGCCGCCACCGCAGACAAAGCGCCAGAGGTGGGAGCCCCGCGGGCGGCTCCTGCCTCCGCGCCGCCTGCCGGGTGCGGTCGCGGCCCGCAAAGCCCGGGCGGCCCGCGCGTCTCCCCTCCTGAGCGCCCTTGTTCATTTCTGGGTGAAAGGGACCCGAATCGTGCAACAGGTACGGGCGTTAATCCTTATTTTCCGGCGGGTCTTGTCCACCCGGCGTGCGGGGACCAGATGTGGCGCCCGGCTCCCGGGCGAGCCCCCGTGTCCAGCGCCCGCGGCTCGCTCCTTTGTGTGGCCGGTGACCAGCCCTGGCCGGCGGGTGGGGGACGCCCGCCCGAGGCCCCCGGGCTGCACCGCGGCTCCTGGACGCCTCCCTTGGGGCGTGAGGCTTGGCTTCTCCCGGGCCTGCGGGCTGTTAACATCCCTCCAGCCTTTGGAGGAGTCACAACGGGAAGGGAGAGCGGGTTGGCAGGATTAGATATCTGGCTGTGTATTTATTTTTGTATGTGAGGTAGACTCATATTGGAAAGGAACCGCAGTCTGGCCGGCTCGTGAGGGTTCCTGTGGCATTTCACCCTGGGATGCACCGTTTGGACCTGGCTGCTGCTGCGACTGCCGCCGTGGTTCTCTTCTTGGTGCTTTGACATCTTTCTCTCTTACACAGACATCACCCAAGAAGTTGGAAGCGCTGTTGAGGGAGTAACTCGATACAGCTATTTGACAGGTCGCCTCTTTCTTAGCATTTTGTTTGTGCCAAGTATACGCACCATGCATGCTAGCATAGGTTGGCAGACCCTCAAATTAAGATCACCACTCAAAATACCCCCATATTGGGAAATAGTAACCCGTAGTTTTTACTGTGGCTTGATGAACCTTATTTGCTTAGATGTGAGAAACTTTTTCTTCCCCCCAAGGAAGAATACAAAATAAAGAACAATTTATCTTTGTTTACATACCTTGGGTCATGCTGTTACCTAGCTGGTTTCATTGGTATGCTATTATAGTATAACAATACTAAATGGAAGGAAAATATCTGCCTTCTGCTTTGAGCAATAAAGTACTTCTTTGTTCTAGAACCAGGAAGCTTTTATACATAATACTTTGTGTGGACAAAAGTTAGTGACTGTCTTTACCCCATGACCAAATTCAGGGAAAAATTCCCAAAGGACTTAGAAAGCATTACACAACTCTATAGATTGTTTTTGTATTCCAAATTCGAGGAAATCATTTTGTTGTATATTTATTCAAACAATCTAGACTAAATTTAACCTTAAAAATTGGGCCTACTCTGTAAATTCCCCAGCATTAGGGAATGAATTGATTGCACTTGAAAGAGTTTACCAAGCATTTTAACTCCTGTGAATAATAATTGGAAGGAGCTGGTGATGGACCTAGAATCTGACAGCAGAATGCAGAACATGGAAAGAGGTAGAGGTTGCAAAGTTCCATCTACTTGTGTTTTAGTTGATTGATAGGCATGTCTGAAAACTAAATGTCCACTAATTTAAAAACAAAATACTATATTTTGGCCTTTTTTTTTTTTTAATGTACTCTATAAAGACTCCTTGAACCTCTCTACTCCCTAAAAACAAACGATATTAATAAGGACTTTTCTTTTGAAGAAATAAAATAATACCAAATTAATCTGATCTGCAGAAAGTTTCTCTGGCATAATTAGTAGTTTCACTTTACTAAAAATACCATTCATCTGTGTAACATCTAACTTCAAAGAGCTCTCATAGCTGTTACAAGCAGCAGGAACAACCTCCTGAAAAAAGTAGGATACTAACTATTAAAAAGTAGCAGAGGGACTTCCCTGGTGGCGCAGTGGTTAAGAATCCGCCTGCCAATGCAGGGAACACGGGGTCGAGCCCTGGTCTGGGAAGATCCCACGTGCCGAGGAGCAACTAAGCCTGTGCGCCAAAACTACTGAGCCTGCGCTCTAGAGCCTGCAACCCACAACTACTGAGCTCGCATGCCACAACTACTGGAGCACGAGTGCCTGGAGCCAATGGTCGGCAACAAGAGAAGCTACTGCAGTGAGAAGCCCGCGCACCGCAATGAAGAGCGGCCCCCGCTAGCCGCAACTAGAGAAAGCCCGCGCGCAGCAACGAAGACCCAACATGGTCAAAAATAAATAAATAAGTAAAGTAGCAGACACTTAAATTTCTAGAATAGTTTTCTTTTATTAAAATGTAACTCATATACTGTAGAATTCGCTTTTTTAACATGTACAATTTAGTGGTTTTAGTGTATTCACAAGGTAGTGCAAACCTCATCACTAATTCAAGGAACGTTTTGAACATCCTGAAGGGAAACCCTCGTACCCATTAGCTGCCACTCCCGTTCCCCTTCATCCGCACTTGGCAGCCACCAGTCTACTTTCTGTCTCTTTGGATTTGCCTATTCTGGACATTTCATATAAATGGAATCACACAATATGTGGCCTTTTGTGTCTTTCACTGAGCGTAATGTTTCCAGGTTTCATGCATATTATGCATGTATCAAGATACTTCCTTCTTATGGCTGAATAATATTCCACGGTATAGATATGCTATATTTTGTTTATCCATTCGTCAGTTGATGGACATTTCAGTTGTTTCCACTTTCTTGGCTAGTATGAGTAATAATGCTATGACCACTCATTTACAAGTTTTTGTGTGGACATGTGTTTTCAGTTCTCTTGGGTATATAATTAGCTGTGGAATTGCTGGGTCACAAGGTAACTGTAACTGTTTGAGGAACTGCCAAACTATTTTCCATAGCTGCTGCATCATTTTACATTCCCACCATCAAAGTATGAGGGTTGCGTTTTCTCCAACACATGTCAAAGTTGTCTTTTCGAAGATAGCCATTCTAGTGGGTGTGAGGCGGTATCTTTTGGTTTTCATTTGCATTTCCCTAATGGCTAATGATGTTGAGCATCTTTATGTTCTTATTGGCAATTTATATATCTTATTTGGAAAAATGTCTGTTTAATTTATAGTAGTTTCTTTCTTTTTTTTTTGTTTTAATGACCTGGCTATTGTAAATAGTGCTACAGTGAACATTGGGGTGCATGTGTCTTTTTGAATTATGGTTTTCTCTGCGTATATGCCCAGTAGTGGGCTTGCTGGGTCATATGGTCATTCTATTTTTACCTTTTTAAGGAACCTCCGTACTGGTCTCCATAGTGGCTGTATCAATTTCCATTCCCACCAACAGTGCAAGAGGGTTCCCTTTTCTGCACACCCTCTCCAGCATTTGTTGTTTGTAGATTTTCTGATGATGCCCATTCTAACTGGTGTGAGGTGATACCTCATGGTGGTTTTGATTTGCATTTCTCTAATAATTAGTGATGTTGAGCAGCTCTTCATGTGCCTCTTGGCCATCTGTATGTCTTCTTTGGAGAAATGTCTATTTAGGTCTTCTGCCCATTTTTGGATTGGGTTGTTTTTTTAATTTTGAGCTGCATAAGCTGTTTATGTATTTTGGAGATTAATCCTTTGTCCATTGATTCATTTGCAAATATTTTCTCCCATTCTGAGGGTTGTCTTTTCATCATGTTTGTAGTTTCCTTTGCTGTGCAAAAGCTTTGAAGTTTCATTAGGTCCCATTTGTTTTCTTTTGTTTTTATTTCCATTACTCTAAGAGGTGGATCAAAAAAGATCTTGCTTTGATTTATGTCAAAGAGTGTTCTTCCTATGTTTTCCTCTAAGAGTTTTATAGTGTCTGGTCTTACATTTAGGTCTCTAATCCATTTTGAGTTTATTTTTGTGTATGGTGTTAGGGAGTGTTCTAATTTCATTCTTTTACATGTAGCTGTCCAATTTTCCCGGCACCATTTATTGAAGAGACTGTCTTTTCTCCATTGTATATTCTTGCCTCCTTTGTCATAGATTAGTTGATCATAGGTGCGTGGGTTTATCTCTGGGCTTTCTATCCTGTTCCATTGATGTATATTTCTGTTTTTGTGCCAGTACCATATTGTCTTGATTACTGTAGCTTTGTAGTATAATCTGAAGTCAGGGAGTCTGATTCCTCCAGATCCGTTTTTTTCCCTCAAGACTGCTTTGGCTGTTCAGGGTCTTTTGTGCCTCCATACAAGTTTTAAGATTTTTCATTCTAGTTCTGTAAAAAATGCCATTGGTAATTTGGTGAGGATTGCATTGAATCTGTAGATTGCTTTGGGTAGTAGAGTCATTTTCACAATATTGATTCTCCCAATCCAAGAACATGGTATATCTCTCCATCTGTTTGTATTGTCCTTAATTTCTTTCATCAGTGTCTTATAGTTTTCTGCATACAGGTCTTCTGTCTCCCTAGGTAGGTTTATTTCTAGGTTATTTTATTCTTTTTGTTGCAGTGATAAATGGGAGTGTTTCCTTAATTTCTCTTTCAGATTTTTCATCATTAGTGTATAGGAATGCAAGAGATTTCTGTACATTAATTTTGTATCCTGCAACTTTACCAAATTCATTGATTAGCTCTACAAGTTTTCTGGTGACATCCTTAGGATTCTCTGTGTATAGTATCACATCATTTGCAAACAGTGACAGTTTTACTTCTTCTTTTCCAATTTGTATTCCTTTTATTTCTTTTTCTTCTCTGATTGCCCTGGTTAGGACTTCCAAAAGTATGTTGAATAATAGTGGTGAGAGTGGACATCCTTGTCTTGTTCCTGATCTTAGAGGAAATGGTTTCAGTTTTTCACCATTGTGAATGATGTTTGCTGTGGGTGTATCGTATATGGCCTTTATTATGTTGAGGTAGGTTCCCTCTCTGCCCATTTTCTGGAGAGTTTTTATCATAAATGGTGTTGAATTTCGTCAAAAGCTTTTTCTGCATCTATTGAGATGATCAGATGGTTTTTATTCTTCAGTTTGTTAATATGGTGTATCACATTGATTGATCTGTGTATACTGAAGAATCCTTGCATCCCTGGGATAAATCCCACTTGATCATGGTGTATGATCCTTTTAATGTGTTGCTGGATTCTGTTTGCTAGTGTTTTGTTGAGGATTTTTGCATCTATATTCATCAGTGATGTTGGTCTGTAATTTTCTTTTTTTGTAGTATCTTTGTCTGGTTTTGGTATCAGGGTGATGGTGGCCTCATAGAATGAGTTTGGGAGTGTTCCTTCGTCTGCAATGTTTTGGAAGAGTTTGAGAAGGATGGGTGTTAGGTCTTCTCTAAATGTTTGATAGAATTCACCTGTGAAGCCATCTGGTCCTGGACTTTTGTTTGTTGGAAGATTTTTCATCACAGTTTCAATTTCATTACTTGTGATTGGTCTGTTCATATTTTTTATTTCTTCCTGGTTCAGTCTTGGAAGGTTATACCTTTCTAAGAATTTGTCCATTTCTTCCAGGTTGTCCATTTTATTGGCATAGAGTTGCTTGTAGTAGTCTCTTAGGATGCTTTATATTTCTGTGGTGTCTGTTGTAACTTCTCCTTTTTCATTTCTGATTTTATTGATTGGAGTCCTCTCCCTCTTTTTCTTCATGAGTCTGGCTAATGGTTTATCAATTTTGTTTATCTTCTCAAAGAACCAGCTTTTAGTTTTATTGATCTTTGCTATTGTTTTCTTTGTTTCTATTTCATTTATTTCTGCTCTGATCTTTATGATTTCTTTCCTTCTGCTAACTTTGGGTTTTGTTTGTTCTTCTTTCTCTAATTCCTTTAGGTGTAAGGTTAGATTGTTTATTTGAGATATTTGTTGTTTCTTAAGGTAGGATTGTATTGCTATAAACTTCCTTCTTAGAACTGCTTTTGCTGCATCCCATAGGTTTTGGGTCGTTGTGTTTTCATTGTGATTTGCTTCTAAGTAGTTTTTGATTTCCTCTTTGATTTCTTCAGTGATCTCTTGGTTATTTAGTAACGTATTGTTTAGCCTCCATGTGTTTGTGTATTTTACGGTTTTTTTCCTGTAATTGATTTCTAATCTCATAGTGTTGTGGTCACAAAAGATGCTTGATATGATTTCAATTTTCTTAAATTTACTGAGGCTTGATTTGTGACCCAAGATGTGATCTATCCTGGAGAATGTTCCATGTGCACTTGAGAAGAAAGTGTAATCTGCTGTTTCTGGATGGAATGTCCTATAAATATCAATTAAATCTATTTGGTCTATTGTGTCATTTAAAGCTTGTGTTTCCTTATTAAGTTTCTGTTTGGATGATCTGTCCATTGGTGTAAGTGAGGTGTTAAAGGCCCCCACTATTATTGTGTTACTGTTGATTTCCTCTTTTTTAGCTGTTAGCAGTTGCCTTATGTATTGAGGTGCTCCTATGTTGGGTGCATATGTATTTATAATTGTTATATCTTCTTCTTGGATTGATCCCTTGATCATTATGTAGTGTCCTTCCTTGTCTCCTGTAACATTCTTTTTTTTAAAGTCTATTTTATCTGATATGAGAATTGCTACTCCAGCTTTCTTTTGATTTCCATTTGCATGGAATATCTTTTTCCATCCCCTCACTTTCAGTTTGTATGTGTCCCTAGGTCTGAAGTGGGTCTCTTGTAGACAGCATATATATGGATATTGTTTTTATATGGGTCTCCATTCAGCGAGCCTGTGCCTTTTGGTTGGAGCATTTAATCCATTCACGTTTAAGGTAATTATCGATATGTATGTTCCTATTACCATTTTCTTAATTGTTTTAGGTTTGTGTTTGTAGGTCCTTTTCTTCTCTTGTGTTTCTCTCTTAGAGAAGTTCCTTTAGCATTTGTTGTAGAGCTGCTTTGGTGGTGCTGAATTCTCTTAGCTTTTGCTTGTCTGTAAAGCTTTTGATTTTTCCATCGAATCTGAATGAGATCCTTGGCGGGTAGGGTAATCTTGGTTGTAGATTCTTCCCTTTCATCACTTTAAGTATATCATGCCACTCCCTTCTGGCTTGTAGAGTTTCTGCTGAGAAATCAGCTGTTAACCTTATGGGAGTTCCCTTGTATGTTATTTGTTGTTTTTCCCTTGCTGCTTTCAGTAATTTTTTTTTTTTGTCTTTAATTTTTGCCAATTTGATTACTATGTGTCTCGGCATGTTTCTCCTTGGGTTTATCCTATATGGGACTCTCTGCGCTTCCTGGACTTGGGTGGCTATTTCCTTTCCCACGTTAGGGAATTTTTCTACTATAATCTGTTCAAATATTTTCTTGGGTCCTTTCTCTCTATATTCTCCTTCTGGCACCCCATAATGCGAATGTTGCATTTAATGTTGTCCCAGAGGTCTCTTAGGCTGTCTTCATTTGTTTTCGTTCTTTTTTCTTTATTCTGTTTCACAGCAGTGAATTCCACCATTCTGTCTTCCAGGTCAGTTATCCGTTCTTCTGCCTCAGTTATTCTGCTATTGATTCCTTCTAGTGTATTTTTCATTTCAGTTATTGTATTGTGCATCTCTGTTTGTTCTTTAATTCTTCTAGGTCTTTGTTAAACATTTCTTGCATCTTCTGGATCTTTGCCTCCATTCTTTTTTCCAAGGTCCTGGACCATCTCACTATCATTATTCTGAATTCTTTTTCTGGAAGGTTGCCTATCTCCACTTCCTTTAGTTGTTTTTCTGGGGTTTTATCTTGTTCCTTCATCTGGTACATAGCCCTCTGCCTTTTCATCTTGTCTATTTTTCTGTGAATGTGGTTTTTGTTCCACAGGCTGCAGGATTTAGGCTGCAGGATTGTAGTTCTTCTTGCTTCTGCTGTCTGCCCTCTGGTGGATGAGGCTATCTAAGAGGCTTGTGCAAGTTTCCTGGTGGATGAGGCTATCTAAGAGGCTTGTGCAAATTTCCTGATGGGAGGGACTGGTGGTGCGTAGAGCTGGGTGTTGCTCTGGCGGGCAGAGCTCAGTAAAACTTTAATCCGCTTGTCTGCTGATGGGTGGGGTTGGGTTCCCTCCAGTTGGTTGTTTGGCCTGAGGCGACCCAACACTGGAGCCTCCCTGGGCTCTTTGGTAAGGCTAATGGTGGACTCTGGGAGGGCTCACGCCAAGGAGTACTTCCCAGAACTTCTGCTGCCAGTGTCCTTGTCCTCACGGTGAGCCACACCCCCGCCTCTGCAGGAGACCCTCCAACACTAGCAGGTAGGTGTGGTTCAGTCTCCTGTGGGGTAATTGTTCCTTCCCCTGGGTCCCGATGCACACACTAGTTTGTGTGTGCCCTCCAAGAGTGGAGTCTGTTTCCCCCAGTCCTGCAATCAAATCCCACTAGCCTTCAAAGTCTGATTCTCTAGGAATTCCTCCTCCCGTTGCCAGACCCCCAGGTTGGGAAGCCTGACGGGCTCAGAACCGTCACTCCAGTGGGTGGACTTCTGTGGTATAAGTGTTCTCCAGTTTGTGAGTCACCCACCAAGCAGTTATGGGATTTGATTTTATTGTGATTTTGCCCCTCCTACCATCTCATTTGGCTTCTCCTTTGTCTTTGGATGTGGGGTATCTTTTTTGGTGAGTTCCAGTGTCTTCCTGTTGATGATTGTTCAGCAGTTAGTTGTGGTTCCAGTGCTCTCACAAGAGGGAGTGAGAGCACGTCCTTCTACTCTGCTGTCTTGAACCAAATTCGTAGTTTGTAAGTTTATGTTTTCACACATATTTTCTCATTTAGTCTTTGAAATAACACTGTAAAATGTTTATCCCTATTTTAATGCTAGGAAACTAAGGTTCAAAGAGGTTAAATAATTTACTCATTTTTTAACCTTATGGAGTTAATAAGAGTCAGGGTCTGAATGTAAACTCAGGTCTTCTGACTCTGCTTCCTGCATTCTTGCCACTTTATGAGGCATACAGAAGTTAAACTGTGTTTGCAGATTTGCTTGGCTAATCATTGACAGAGTAGGACGAAAATAAATGAGACCAAACAACAACAAAAAGCAGGTGTTGTGGCCACACTGCCTCATGTTCTCCAGGTTTTGTTATACTTTTTCGAATAAATTCTTTGATTTCTCCTGTCCTAATAAGGTAGATATGATTTCCATATTTTCTTTGGGGAAACAAACCTAGTAACAGCTTCTTACTGGCATAGCTAATTCTAGAACCCACTGTTCACTGAGTCATTGCACTGTCTATACCCCTGGAGCTTCCATGTTCTCTATTTTCCCACTAATTTGTACCCTTTAACCTTAGAGTAATTGAATAATTTCACAGTTTTCATAAACATTAAGATATTTCTGGGTTACACAAATTAACTTTTATTTTTGAACAGGGCAGTTTGCCAGATTCACTTTGAAGTGCAGGATTACTAAGGTATATATTTCAGTTTTTATGTGCTACTTACTCTGTATCAGACATAGCAGGTTTGTGAAATTCTCAGTTCCCTAGAGGGTAGGTAGAGGCCACATGTTATTTATTCATCTTTGCATATCCATTGTCTACCATTGTGCTCAGACATGTCATAAGAGGTACTCTAACCTTTGTTGAATGAATGAATACAAATGCATTTTTTTTTAATAGCCAAAAAAAAAAAATTCAATAAATATTATCCGGTACTCTTTCTTAGAATAAAGGCAGTGCAAATTCTAGATAAAGAAAATATTTCTTATCCCTGGCATATGACCTAAAAAATAATAAATGATAAAAATTAGAACTTGACTTAAAACAACACTGTCTTATGGAAGGAAGTACATGTTCCATCCTGGGATTAAAAAAATAGGCTCTAAGTACCTGGTGGCTGGCACAAGTGCTTGCTTAGCTCAGTGCCCACATGTAGGATTGTACCCTAAGTGTTTGTTAGATAAATGAATGCCCAATGAGTGAATAGAAGAATTAGTTTTCACTATAACAAGTAGAGGAGATACATCAAATGGCTATTAGGCCCTACTTTTCATTTGTGTATTTTAATTGTCAAATATGATACATGTTAATCATAAAAATTCAAATAATACAGGAGTATATAGAGTAAAAGTAAAAAATCTCACTTCACTATTTGTCCCCTTCCCTTCCTTCACCCCAAAGACCAATTCTGTCCCACTGTTTGTTAACAGTTTGGGGTTTATATTTCCAAACCTGTATCTTTGCATTTATGTGTATATATGTACAAATACACACTGAATACACCTGTATGCCATACTTAGTACATACATGTGTATTCAGTGGTTTTTCTTATATAAAAGAGATCATACTACACATATTTCTTTGTTTTTCACTTAAATTAAGACATTTGCCTCTATAATCACAAAGGATAAACATAATATTTATGTCTCACTTTTAGTTTACTATTCTTGAGTGGTTTGGTGTCAAGATTAAGCTAGCCTCTAAGAATGAATTGGGAAACTCTCCTTTTTTCCTCTGTGCTCTGGAATAGTTGAAACTGCCTTGTAAACATTTATTGGCAATCACCTGACAACCTTGCAGGGAGGGAAGAGATCTGGGACAACCTTTCTGATTTTTCCTGTTTTTATTGTTTTATCAAGGTTTGGCCCTTATTTTCTGTTACATTTTTGGTAAACAAGTCCTTCCCCCACATACGTCCCTTCCCCCAGCTCTGATAAATTGACAAACACAAATGATTAAATGAATCGATGGATGCAGGAGTATATGCGCTTTTCTCTTAGATCCGAGGTAGAGTCCTGCTCTAATTGTATAACCTAAGCAAGTTACTTAACTTTTTCAAACTCTGTTTCCTTATCTGTAAAATGGTAATAATCTCTACATCACAGAAATCTTGAAAGTATTAAAGGAGATGTGAGCTAATATATGAAAAACCTCTTGCATCTAACAAAAATGAAAAAATTTATAACACTAATCTGTAATATGCTATACAAATGTAAATTTGTCACTGAGTTTACTGTAAATTGTTTTAGCCTAACAAGAACAAATTTAAGGAGAAAGGATGGTGACGCTAGGGACACTTTCCACTAATAAATTGGAAGGATCTATAAAAATTTCCAGGCCATTTAGAATTTAATTTTGGTAGACAGTTATTTTTAAATACTTGTATGCTTTTGAGGCAGGATAGTAGTGGAAAGTAGTAAACAGACCTGGATTAATTTTGCATTATCACTTATTAGCCTTGTGACTTTGGATAAATTAATTTCTCTCAGTAAAATGGGATAAATACACCTACTTTGTAGGTAGTCATGAGGAAAGAGGTTAATATAGTGCTTGGCATCTAATAGGTATACAAATTGTTAGGGTTTTTTTTCTTTTCACGTAATGAGTGCCCAACAGTGATGAACATGAGGTATTGGGTTCTGTTATTTTAAGGCTATGTGATGTAGTGGCAAGAGTCCTTAAGTTAGAGCTTTAGCATACGTATTACACTGACTAGGCATTGACCTTGGACCAGTCACCTGCTAAGCTCCTTCTGTTTCCTTACCTATAAGAAAAGAGCAAGAGAACTGACACTTATTGAGGATCTATTTTACATGCAATTTACTAGGCAGTTTACAAATCTTACCTCATTTTATCCTCTCAATAATCTTATCAGGTAGAGATGATTGTCATTTCTCAGTTTTATGGGTGAAGAAACAAAGGCACAGGAATTAGCTTTTCTGAGGTCCATTTGGTGGACCCCGCAGTCCTGTCCATGTTCTTTCACTCATTACAGCTATCCCCTCCCGGGACGGTAGGGTGTTCCCCTGCATACAGGGAATACCAAATGAGGAGCATTCTGCAAACTGAAATACTAAGTGTATTAAAAAAGCTAAACCAATGTAGGATGAGACTGTTTATTTATTAATGATTTCCATTAATAAAATACAGAGATTGTTAATGTGTCCTAATGCCTCTGCTTAAGAGTAGTAATTTAAGTTTTTTAATACTTGTGTTGCTCATAATCGCTTTACTTAAATAATTTATTAGGCTTCATTCATTTCCAGTTTGACCAGGTAAAGAAGAGGGGGTAGGGAGTGGTTGTAAAGGGAAAGATAAGCTTTACACCAGTGTTTGATAGTGGTGTGTGTGTATGTATTTATGAATGGACGTATGTATGGAAGAGCTGGGAAGTATAGTTCTCTGGCAGTTTGGCATTTACAGAAACTACAGTTTCTTGGAAAGAAGTAGAGAATATCTGCATTATAATTCATTGTCTGCTACAGGACTTGCAGAGTCATTTAAAAAATGAAACTGCCTTTGTCAGCTGGTTTGTAAAGAGCTATTCCTTATATTCTTGAAAGATAGTAATATTGTCTTTCATTTTATAGGGGTTGCCATTTTATTTGATCAGATTTAGTGATACTGATTTGGCATTTCTGCAAGCCTTGTGCCAGGGATATGCAAAACAAAAAATGCTGTTGAGACATCATAAATTAAATTGTGATTCAGTAATAATATAGAAGGTTTAGAGATTATCTCTTGAGGCTTCAGTATCATTTTTATCCTATTTAGTAGGAGTGGGAATTCCTACGTTTAGATTAGAGAATTTTTTCAGAATAGGCTTGAATTGCTCTTGGTAAATTCTCACTGATACTGCATGCTTGCTATTTTGCAGGATACAGAAAACTGTGAGCTTTATAAGAGTTATACAACATGGTTCTAGTCTTCAAAGAGTTTATATTTAGTTAGGGAGGCAGTGAAGGAGGAGACCAAGTGAAGGGACACAGAGAGTTCTTAAAGCTTGTGTCTGCTCCTTGTAAAATTAGTTTTGCTGCATTGGGCTTTGGTGAGACACTGTAGGTTCTCCTGATGGATACTATCAGAAACATCCCAACTCTTCGAAAACTGGTAGTTGTGTATCTTGTATGTCTTGCTCTTTCTATAGTGTTCTCTTTGCTTTGTAAAAATTACTGTTTGGCCTAAGTACCAAGAATAGTTCCTCTTCCGAGTACTTTTCTGTTTATCTCCTGGGCTGTGGACTGGGTTTTTCTTTTTGTGATGGCTGTTAGAAAGCCAGAGCCAGATTTGTGGCCTACCCCAGAGTAGGCATATAGGTTTTATGCTGTACATTTTTTCAGCTTTTTTCGTGGCATCATTTTTGGTGTTTTCTTTATTCTTCTGCTAATATTTTAAATCTATTAACTTCTTGTAGTTCATGTATTCTTGTCTCATTAATCCTTTTCAGAACGAAATAGGGGTATACGTAAATGAATGTATATGAAATTCATGAAGGAACATATCAAGGCAAACAGATCAATATAGTAGAGAGTAGTATGGCGAATAGGTTTTATTTCATGGGCCAGCTTTGGTTGATAATGATGGCTGCATGGAGGACCGCGTTAAGAAGTAGTTGGAGGCAGTGTGTAGGTTTAGTGGGAAAGGCTCCTGTGATCATTGAGCAGTGTTGTTGTCATGGATATAGGAGTAGTGATGGCATGAGTGTCTGTATTTGCCATCCCTGTTACAGACAGACTCTACAGGATGCTGAATAGCTCAATAGGTGGTGGCTTTTAATTTAAGAGCTAGGTTTTGCTGGGAGGGATAAGGAATTGGGAAACAAGCTGATTTGTTGGGGTTGGGAGTCAGATTGGTTTGGCTGGAATAAAATGTTCTCACTGCATAAGGAGAAATGAGGTTGGTGGGAAAAGTGAGGAAGGGGGTGTGGGTAACTGGTAGGTGGAGGAGATTAGATTTTTTAATCTCCTAAAATTCTCTCTAATTATTCCCCTGTGTTATTTCCAGAGCTTTGCCTGAGTTCAGGTCCTTGTCCTACTTTTAATTTTAAAAGTTAATTGAGTAGGTAATATACTCATATGTTTTAAAATTTAAAAAGTGCAAGAGGACACAATCAAAAGTCTTTTATTTCTGTTCCTCAGCTACAGAGTTCTCTCTACAAAGTCAACCAGTGTTATCAGATTCTTACATATCCTTCCAGAAATATTTTTTGTATACGTATGTGCTTTCCCAACCATTTTACACAAATGATACTTCTGTACCTATGCACATACTGCTTCTTCCATACTATATACACTTTATTCTTTTTTTAAAAAATTAATTAATTAATTTATTTTTGGCTGCGTTGGGTCTTTGTTGCTTCGTGCGGGCTTTCTCTAGTTGCAGCGAGCAGGGGCTACTCTTCGTTGCGGTGTGCGGGCTTCTCATTGCGGTGGCTTCTCTTGTTGCGGAGCATGGGCTCTAGGTGTGCAGGCTTCAGTAGTTGTGGCTCGTGGGCTGTAGAGTGTAGGCTTAGTAGCTGTGGCGCCCAGGCTTAGTTGCTCCGCGGCATGTGGGATCTTCCCAGACCAGGGCTCGAACCCGTGTCCCCTGCATTGGCGGGTGGATTTTTAACCACTGTGCCACCAGGGAAGTCCTTTATTCTTTACCTTATGTCTTTCACTTTACCTTACATCTTTCACTTCTTGGAGATTCTTTTCATATCAGTGCACAAGGAGCTTTCTTGCTTCTTTTTTTTTTTAAATAAACTTTTTGCTTTGGAATAATTTTTTTTTTAAATAAATTTATTTATTTATTTATTTTTGGCTGTGTTGGGTCTTCGTTGCTGCAGGCGGGCTTTCTCCAGTTGCGGCGAGCGGGGGCTACTCTTTGTTGCAGTGCGCGGGCTTCTCATTGCGGTGGCTTCTCTTGTTGCAGAGCACGGGCTCTAGGTGCACGGGCCTCAGTAGTTGTGGCACGCAGGCTCAGTAGTTGTGGCTCGCAGGCTCCAGAGCGCAGGCTCAGTAGCTGTGGCGCACAGGCCTAGTTGCTCCGCGGCATGTGGGATCTTCCTGGACCGGGACTTGAACCCATGTGCCCTGCACTGGTAGCTGCGCCACCAGGGAAGCCCCAATAATTTTAGATTTACAGAAAAGTTGCAAATAGTTTCCATATACACCTCACCCAGTTTCATTTCCCTTTATTTAATATTATTATCTTATTGTGGTACATTTGTCAAAACTAAGAAATCAACATTGGTACGTTAGTGTTAACTAAACTCCAGAGTTTATTTGGATAACACCAGTTTTTCCATTAATGTTCTTTTTCTGTTCCATGATCCCATCCAACACTCCGTAATTACATTTAGTAGTCATTTCTCCTTAGTCTCCTTTGACAGTTTCTCAAGGTTTTTAATGACCTTGACAGTTTTCAGGAGTACCAGTCTATAGACTGTCTCTCAACTTGGGTTTGTCTGATGTTTTCCTCATGATTAGAATGGGGCTATGGATTTTTGGAAATACTGCACAAAGTTGAGTTGTCTTTCTCAATGTCTCAGCAAGGGATATTTACAAGACATCACTGGTGATGTTTAACTTAGATCTCTTGGTTAAGGTGGTGTTTGCCAGGTTTCTCCACTGTAAAATTGCTGTTTTTCCCTTTCCATACTTTATTTTTAGAGGTGAGTCACTAAGTTTAACCTACCCTCAAAGTGGGAGGGGCAATTTAAGGAGCTTTCTTTTTAAAAATGTAATGTTCCTTCAGACGGATGTATCATATATTTTAGTCAACTATTTTCCTATTGATATATATTTAGATGATTTAGTATATTATAATAGTTAAGATAGTAGGCTCTGGAGCTACTCAAATCTTGGCTCACACTAGCTATGTGGTCTTGGGCTAATTTTATTTGGCCTCTTAGTTTCTCCATCTGTACAATATGGATGTTAATAGCACCTGCCTCATGGGATTGTTCAGAAGATTAAATGAGCATATGTGTGAAGTGCTTAGAACAGTGTTTGGCACTATACTAAGTGCTAGATAAATGTTTGCTATTATCATTATTAATTTTTTTGTCCTTAAAATAATACTGCAATGAATAACTTGTTATTTCAACACAATGGTGGGACAGGCAAGTATAGTATAAGATAAATTCCTACAAATGGGTACTTGCATTTGTAATTTTGATAGATATTGCCAAATTTCCCTCCATAGAGGTTGAACCATTTTGTATATCCACCAGGGATATATGAGAATATCTGTGTTTCTGTGTCCCTTTTACCAAATTATTTGATCTTTGCCAATCCATTGATGCATATCTCATATTTTGAATTCATTTGACCATCTTTTCGTTGAGCCATTTAAGAGTTTAGATTTTGATGCTGCTGGTTATGAAACAACTTGTACTTCATAGGCTGGGAAGTGATAAAAAAATTGTTGTTTGGGGAAAATAATTACAGTAACTAGAAAAGGCATAGTTTGGACCTGGGAGAGACTAGAAGAAGTACGGCTGTTGCAAGATGGACAATCTGTGAAGTGGGACACCCAGTTGCTGGCCTCTCTTCCAGTGTGGCAGCATGGTGTCTTGTTAATTGTTTTAGAAGGAATCTCCATCTTACATTTGCAGCCAGCAATGAGTGAAGCTGCAGGGGTGGAGGTTGGAAGAAAAGGCTGCGGTTTCATTAAAATAAAACTGAAAGTTAATCTGACACATCGTTTATGAGATGCATGTTTATTATGTTGTGTAATGATCAGGCAGAAATTAAAAGCAGGTCACAACATGTAATTGTAATTAACTTTAACATCCAGTTTTAGAAGTGTTTCTTTCTCCATCCATTCCCCAGTATGTACAGTCATTGCCAGCTGGTAGTTTTTTCTGATATCATGTATTGTGCACAGTTGTTTTTATCATTAAAGTACCCCCCCATCCCCCACAACTACACTGTAAAAAACAAAAGTGTTAAATCTTACTTTACATTAGCTGGAAGTGGGTGGTAGTGGGGTGATGGTCCATTGCTCTTTTTCTTAGTTTGAGTTTCATGTTTGGGAGTCCATGAGCCCAGCCTACCCACTGCAGACATTCATAGTTTCTTTACCTCTCACACACTGGAGGCTGCAAGAACCCTGGGGCATGAGAACAGATTGCTAGGAGTTGAGGGGCAGGAGAAAATGACCACCATTCTGAGAAAATGACCACCATTCCGAAAGAAGGAAAGGGATGTCAAACCAGAAGGGAGTAGTAGACACCCTGAAAATGGAATCTGAATCCTTGGAATTTGAGATTCTTGGCTTCTGAATAATTAAGGTTAATAGAGTGAACAGGGCAAAGGAGAGCTCTAAAAGTGACCTATTAACTCTTTTGACCCAGTCCCCCCAGGCGTGGTATCAGTACTAAGGCAGTTTTCGTACTGGACTCAGCAAAATAAAAACAAACGAAGCCCTTAGGCTCTCAGTCAATCCAGGTCAACCAAAAGGCGGAACATTTCTCCTGGCTGCCTTAAACTACAAATAAGTCTGTTGAAAGACTGAGTTCAGCCCTTGCTTAAGTCCTTTACTGTTTTGGAGAAACTGGAAGATAATGGCCTCCTGGAAGCAGAAGGTATGAAGGATGCACTGGGAGTGGTAGAGAACTTAGAAGGCAGGAGAAAGGGACGCGTAGAGGCAGCTGAGAAAACAAACATGGATTTTTACAAGTTTCACCGGTCTTGGATTATCTTTATTCACAGACAATTAAAAGCTCTATTACAAATATTTCCTCCCTGTAGGGCAGGCAGCTAACCAGACATGCATCTTGAGTTGTGAGATGGAAGCTATTACTATTACTTTGAATTTAGGATTTGTATCTAATTTACTTCCAAAATACCTAAGAACTCCAAGATCAGGATGGGGAGTGATGTTTTAGGGCATCTGAATTAAACAGATGACAACACTTGGACTACAGTTTAATTCTATCTTAAACATACAATTTTTGTTAAAATGCCATTTGAGTTAACCTGCTTTTGTACATTGTGACGATATTTAAACCTATCAGTTACTTATACCTTAATGTGAATCATTTAAGCAGATAATTATTGCTTTTCTCATTAATTCTTGAATGAGATCAGATACTAAGGAAATAAGAATGTTGGTAGAAGAGGAGAGGTAATTTTATAATATACATCTTTTGTGCAGGATCGTGCTAGACACTGTGGTTGTTAACTTTGGGTGACATTTAAGAATTGAGTGCAGCCTGGCGAAGTAAAGCACAGCGTTGGAGCCAGGATAACTCTGGATTAGCACAGAGCCTTGCCCTCCTTAATCATTCTACATGTGGTAACTAATATCTCCCCATCCACCCGTTTGATCGTTGTTATCTAATTTATTTTGGAGCACATCATTCAAATATTAGAAAGTGGGAAAAGGTTTCAGTGAAGTTTTCCACCCATCTGTAGCAAGACATAAAGAGTTCCCTTTTGTAGCCACACCTACTTCCTTCCCACCTACCCCCTTTCTCCTTAATGCCTGGCAACCATTAATCCATTCTCCATTTCTATAATTTTATCATTTCAAAAGTGCTATATAAATGGAATCTACAGTATATAACCTTTTGGGATTGATTTTTTCATTCAGCATAATTCTCTGGATATTCATTTAAGTTATTCCATATTTAAGTAGTTTGTTCCTTTTTAATTGCTGAGTAGTAGTCCATAGTATGGATGTACCACAGTTTATTTACACATTCATCCATTGAAGGACTTCTAGGTTGTTTCTAGTTATTGGCTGTTACGACTAAAGCTGCTGTAAACGTTTGTCTGTAGGTTTTTTTGTGAACATGAGTCTTCATTTTTCTGGGAAAAATGATCAGGAGTGTAATTGCTGGGTCGTATGGTAGTTCCTTGTTTACTCTTTAAAAGAAATTGCCAAAATGTTTTCCAGAGCGGCAGTACTCTTTTACATTAGTGCATGTGTATTATGGGCTGAATATTGTCCCCCCCACAATTCATATGTTGAAACCCTAACTCCCCAAACATGTCACAGTGTGACTGTATTTGGAGATAGGGCCTTTAAAGAGGTGATTAAGAGGGCTTTACCGTGGGTCGTAATCCAGTTTGACTGATGTCCTTATAAGAAAGAAATTTGGACACACATCCTTGAGGGATATGCACACTCAAGAGGAAAGACCATGTGAGAATGCAGTGAGAAGTCAGCCATCTGCAAACCAAGGAAAGTGGTCTCAAAAGAAACCAAACAAGCTGACACCTTGATTTTGGACTTCTAGCCTCCAGAACTGTGAGAAAACAAATTTCTGTTCCTTAAGCCGCCCAGTCTGTGGTATTTTATTATGGCAGCCCTAGCAGACTAATGCAGTGAATAATCTAGTTTTTTTGCATCCTTGTCAGCATTTGCTTTTTGACATTTAATTTTAGCCATTCTGACAGGTACATAGTGATGTTTCACTGTGGTTTTAATTTGTATTTACCTGGTGGCTAACAATATTCAGCATCTTTACATGTGCCTATTCGTCATCTGTAGGTCCTCTTTGGTGAAATGTCTATTCATGTTTTTTGCTCATTTTCTGTTTGGATTGTTTGTTGTTTTTGTTGTTCTAGTGTTGAATTTCAAGCATTCTTTCATATATTTTAGATGCTAGTTCTTTGTCAGATAGGTGGCTTGCAAATATTTTTTCCCATTCTGTAGTTTCTTTTCATTCTCTTAACATGGTCTTTCACAGAGCAAAAGTTCTTAATTTTGATGACTTAATTTTTCAGTTTTTCCTTTTATGGATTGTGCTTTTGGTATCAAGTCTAGCCTAGCGCTAGATCCTGAAAATTGACTCCTAAAGTTTTAGAAAACTTTTTTTAAATAAAAGTTTTACAGTTTTCTATTTACATTTAAGTCCATGACCCATTTTGAGTTAATTTTTGTATAAGGTGTGATCAAGGTTTATTATTTTTGTCTATGCATATCCAATTGCTCCAGCACCATTTGTCTTTCTTCATTGAATTGTTTTTGAACCTTTGTCAAAAAACAGTTGGGCATACTTGTGTTGTATATCCAGGTTCTCTGTTCTGTTCCATTGAACTGTGTGTTTATCCCTCTGCCAATGTCACAGTCTTGATTGCTATAGGTAGATAATAAATCTTGAAATCTGGTAAGACTGATTCCTCCTGTTTTATTCTTTCTGAAAATTATTTTAGCTATTCTAGTTCCTTTGCCTTTCTATATAAATTTTAGAATAATCTTCTCTGTATCTACAAAGAATCTTGATGGGAGGGATTTTGTTAGAAATTGCATGAAGCTCAGTATCAATTTGGGGAGAATTGATGTCTTGAGAATTGATATATTGAGTCTTCCAATCCATGAACTGGTATGTTTCTCCCTGTTTTATAGATCTCCTTTGATTTCTCTCATCAGCATTTTGTGTTTTCAGCATGGAAGTATTATACATGTTTTGTTAGATTTATACCTTAGTATTCTATTTTTTTGGGTGATTATAAATGGTGTTTTTTTTCAGTGTTCACATGTTATTGCTAGTGTATAGAAATACAGTTGGTTTTTGTGTGTTAATCTTGTATCCCGCAACCTTGCTGAACTCATTAATTAGTTCTAGGAATTTTCTGTAGCTTCCTTGGGATTTCCTACCTAGATGTCATCTGCAGAGAGGAGCAGTCTTATTTCTTCCTTTTTGATCTGTATGCCCTTTATTTCTTTTTCTTGTCTTATTGCACTGATTAGAACTTTCAGTGCTATATTGAATAAGATTGGTGAGAGTAGACATACTTGCTTTGTTCCTTATCATAGGGAAGAGCATTCAGTCTTTCACCATAAGTATGTTAGCTGTAAGGTTTATTTTGTACAAGCTCTTTATCAAGTTGAGTGTGTTCCCCTCTTTTCATAATTTTTTAAGAGTTTTTTTTTTTTTTATCATGTATGGGTGTTGAATTTTGCCAGTTGTGTTTTCTGCAACAATTGATATGATTATGGAATTTTTCTCCTTTATCCTGGTAATATGGTGGATTACATTGATTTTTGAATATTGAACCTGCTTTGCATCCCTGGAATAAACCCCAGTTGATTATCATCTTTTTATATATTGCTGAATATTATTTGCTATTATTTCATTAAGGATTCTTATGTTTGCATTTGTGTCTTTCTATGGTTTTGGTTTTGGTAGTAATACTAGCTTCAGAAAATGAATTAGGACGTGTACCCTCTTCTTCTGTTTTCTGAGATAGGTTGTGTAGAATTGATTTTAATTCCTCTCTAAACATTTGGTAGATTTATCCAGTGAAAACTATCTGGGCTCAGAGATTTTTTTCTTTTTTTTGAGTCTTATAAATGTATTTTCCTTGATAACCTTTGAAGAGCTATTCATATTATCTGTTTCATATTAGGTGAATTGTGGTAATTTGTATTTTTTGAGGAAGTGGCCTATTTAGTCTGAGTTGTCAATTTAAAGTGTGTAGAGGTGTTTATGGTACTCCCTTATCCTTTTGCTGTCTGCAGTTTATAGTGATATCCCTGTTTCATTCCTGATATTGGTAATTTGTGTTTCTTTCTTTTTTTTCTTTGCTCCTTTTTTATCCTACTTTCTTAAGGTTTTTTGCTCTTCTCTTGAGATGGGAGCTTAGATTTACCGATTTGAGATTTCTCCTCTTCTAATGTATGCATTTAGTGTAATAATTTTTCCTTCAGCACTATAGCTGTGTTCCACATTTTTAAATTAATTAATTAACTAATTAATTAATTTTTGTCTGCGTTGGGTCTTCGTTGCTGCACGCGGGCTTTTTCTAGTTGCGGCAGCGAGCAGGGGCTACTCTTTGTTGTGGTGCGCGGGCTTCTCATTGCGGTGGCTTCTCTTGTTGCGGAGCACGGGCTCTAGGCATGCGAGCTTCAGTAGTTGTGGCACGCGGGCTTCAGTTTTTGTGGCTCACGGGCTTTAGGGTGCAGACTCAGTAGTTGTTGTGCACGGGCTTAGTTGCTCCACGGCATGTGGGATCTTCCCAGACCAGGGCTCGAACCCATGTCCCCTGCCTTGGCAGGTAGATTCTTAACCACTATGCCACCAGGGAAGTCCCCCACATTTTTTGATACGTTGTATTTTTATTTTCATTCAGTTCAATGTTTGTTTGTTTGTTTGTTTTTAATTTCCTTTGAGACTTCCTATTTGACCCCATGGGTTAGTTAGAAGAGTATCACTTAGTTTCCAAGTAGTTGAAGAGTTTTCCTTTTATCTTTCCATTATTGCTTTCTAGTTTGATTTCCATTGTGGTCAGAGAGGATACTCTGTGTGATTTCAGTTATTTTTAATTTGTTGAGGTGTGCCTTATGACCCAGGGTTTGCCTTAGTAGTATGGTCTATCTTAGTATATGTTCCATGGGCCTTTGGAAAGAAATATGTATTCTGATGTTGTTTGGTAGAGTGTTCTATAAATGTTACTGCATCCTGTTGGTTGACAGTGTTTTCGAGTTCTATATCCTTGCTGATTTCTGTCTAGTTCTATCAGTTATTGAGAGAAGGCTGTTGAAGTCTCCAACTATGATTGTGGAGTTGTCTGTCTTTTCAGTTATTTCAGTTTTTGCTTCACATATCTTTCAGTTCTGTCATTTGGTACATTTAGGATTGCTATGTCTTCCTGTTGGATTGACCCTTTTATCATTCTGTAATATGCTTCTCTGTCTCTGATAATTTTCTTTGCTCCGAAGTCTACTTTATCTGATATTAATATAGCCATTCCTGCTTTCCTTTGGTTAGTGTTTGTATGATTTGTCTTTTTCCATCCTTTTACGTTCGATCTGCCTTTATAGTTATATTTGAAGTGAGTTTCCTGTAGACATATAGTTTCTTGTAGACATCATATAGGTGGATTATATTTTTTAATTCACTCTGCTACTATGTCTTAATGCATTTAGGCTGTATATTTAATGTAGTTTTAGATTTGTTAGGGCTTAAATGTGCCATTTTATTTTTTGTTTTCTGTTTATCTCTCTGTTTTTCTTTTCTCTGTTTTGTTCTCTTTCTTTGGGTTACTTGAGCATATTTTAGAATTCCATTTTTATTTTATCTATTGTGTTTTGGATATATCTCTTTATATATTGGTTTTGGTGTTTGCTATAGATATTATATATACATAACTTATTACAGTCTACTGTTGTCATTTTACCATTTTGAGTGAAGTATAGAAACCTTACTTTTCTTTACATCCCTGCACCCTCCCCTCTCTATTATATAATTGTCCTGAAATGTTTACTGTACATTCATTTAGAACCACATCAGACAGTTGTAACTTTTCCTTCAACCATCAAACATAATTAGAAAACTCAGGAGGACAGAGAAAGCCTTTTATATCTACTCATATTTTTGCTTCCTGTTTTCCTTTTCCTTTCCTGATATTTGGAAGTTCCTTCTTTCATTATTTTCTTTCTGTTTAGAGAACTTATTTTAGTTATTATTTTAAGGTTAGTTTGTGGGGGACAAATTGGCTCCGTTTTTTTCATCTGAAAAGGTGAAAAGTTTTTTTCATCTTGATTTCCCCCTCATGACTAAAGGATATTTTTGCTGGGTGTAGCATTTGAATAATATTGGGCCACTTCCTTCTGGCCTGCATGGTTTCTGATGAGAAATCACTGTCATTTGAGTTGTTTTTTCCTTGTAGGAAAGGTTTTGGTTTTTTCCTGAATGCTTTCTTTGTCCTTAGTCTTCAAAAGTTTAATTATGATGTGACTTGGCATAGATTTCTTTACGTTTATCCAGTTTAGGGTTCACTCAGCTTCTTGAACCTATAGGTTTATGTCTCTTGCCATATTTCTTCAAGTACTATTTCAGTTACCCCCTGTCCCTTTTTCTTTTTTTCTAGGACTCCAGTGACAAAAATATTAGATCTTTTGTTGTAGTCTAGCAGGTCTCTGAGAATCCCTTCGTTTATTTTTCACTCTGTTTTCTTTCTGTTACTAAGGTTGGGTAATTTCTACTCTCTCTCTTCTAGTTCACTGATTCTTTCCTTTGTCCCCACCATTCTGTTTTGAGTCCATCTACTGAGCTTTTTTATTCAGTTATGTATTTTTCAGTTCTAAAATTTCCATTTGGTCCTTCTTTATATCTTCTATTTCTTTGCTGAAATTTTCTGTTTCTGTTTTGAGGCTTTCTGTGTTTTCATTACTTTTGAGCATAATTGCTCATTGAAGCATTTTCATCATGGCTGCTTTAAGATCTTTGTCAGATAATTCTAACAGCATTCCATGTGGCCTCCACTGACACAAGGATGGGAGAGTACGGGGACGTGGGGACTCATTATCAGATGAAAGTCTTGAATTCCTCCTTGGCCTTCTATGACACCACTCTGCTGGGTATGCCTCATTATAACCGTGTGAGGGTGGAAGTCTAGGCTCCCCATTCAGCCTTTGTTGGCATGGATGAGAGTGGGGTCATGGTTTTTTGTGTAGTGTTTAGCTAGAGTAGCACTGTTACTGTCTAAAAGTTTTCTGTCTTGCTAGACTGTCCCTACCTGGTCTTTTGGCTAAAGAGAGCAAGCTTTTGTTGGGGCTTTTTTGTCTTTGCCTCTTTTTTTTTAATCTATTTATTTATGTATTTATTTTTGGCTGCGTTGGGTCTTCATTGCTGTGCGTGGGCTTTCTCTAATTTCATCGAGCGGGGTCTTTCTTGTTGTGGAGCATGGGCTCTAGGCGCATGGGCTTCAGTAGTTGTGGCATGCAGGCTCAGTAGTTGTGGCTCACAGGCTCTAGAGCGCAGGCTCAGTAGTTGTGGCACACGGGCTTAGTTGCTCTGCGGCATGTGGGATCTTCCTGGACCAGGGTTGGAACCCGTGTCCCCTGCATTGGCAGGCAGATTCTTAACCACTGTGCTACCAGGGAAGTCCCTGTCTTTGCCTCTTGGTGTTGCCAGGTTTTCAGCTGCAAGTCTGAGATACACGAGGCAAAAAGAAAACCCAGGGATCTCACCACTGACTTGTTCCTCGGGTCTTGAGGTTCCTAAGTGTTTGCCTTCGTCTGTCCACCTTTCACAGACTTCTTATGTTTATTTTATGTGTAATGTCTAGGGCTTTCAATTGCACTTAGTGGGAGGAATAGGGTGAAGTACCTTTATTCAATCATCTTGGAAGTAGAACATCCTGTCACTCCTTTTTAAAAACCTCCAATGATTCTCTATTGCCTGTAGATGAATATCTAAGTTCCTTAGTCTGTCAGAGACCTTCCCAATCTGTGCACAATCTTAGCTTTTCTTCCCATTTCCAGCTACTCCTGTTTGTCTCCGTCACACCGTCATACTGAATTTTCCCCTCTGTTATAAATAGATTCTGTACTCCTATTGTCTGTATACCATGGTCTTCACCAATTTGTTCTTTGGCCTGAAATGCCCCAATCCTTCATCTTAAGGTGATGCATCACCTTAACTGGTGACTGCATCATCAGTTGTTCCAGAGGATTTGAAGCTGGAATTATTGTGAAATGTCAGAATAATATGTTCTGTATTATAATAATTACATATTCCTTCTAAAGTAAGGGATTGTTGTAATTTTAATTGTTAAAATATCTGCATCACCAACAAATGATTGTGGAGGACCTACTCTTTGTTGAATAATGGACTTAAATGTTGGAATACTGTTAGATAATTTAAAGATTTACATTTAGTTGAATGACAGTTCTTTCAGAATAAAATGCTATTAGTGCTAAATGATGCCTTAGTATTTTAGTCTGTGTTAATAATTATAAAGACGTAGCCAATGGTTTGGAATCCTAACTGCATATTATGGTCAGTTGGGTAGCTCTGAAACAATTCTTTTGCCTAGGTCCAGACTCTAGAGATTCTGATTCAGTTAGCCTGGAGTGGATGTTTTTTAAAAGCTCCCCAAGTGATTCTAATACATAGCTGGTTTGAGAACCACTGGTCTAGAATCAGATTATTAAAAAATGTAAGTGAACACCAGTGATTTCAGTCACTTTAAAGTTTTGTCCCAGGATGCTTCCAGCTGTGCAGCTTTGAACTTTGTCTTTCAGTTTTTACCGTAGCAGATTTTTAAAAACCATGTTGTATGTTATATGAAATATGATCTGGTTTGCAAAGAGAAGACAACATTTTGTGAAAATATTTCTTTAGGCACTTAAAATTACTAAGATTTTTTCAAAGATTTATTTTAATTCACTATTGAATTTTTTAAAACGATGGCTGTAGGAACAGTAAGATAATGAAGCAGCCTGTTATACAGTCCATTTAAACTAGACTGACCTTGAGTATTTTTTGTCAAACACTTAAGATACATAGAAAGAATATAGTATCTTAGCTAGTTGTAAACAAGGAATTTGCTACTAGAGCAGAGAAATCAGACGTTGGTAGTGATTAGTAAGTATAGCACTCTTGAATGTCTTATGTTAAAATTGGTGTAGACATTTGACATCTAGGTAGTTAGTATGTTTGACTAAAAAGGTTAAAGGTTACTTGGTTTCAATAATAAAAGTGGTTACAGCTAAGGAAAGAAAGGCAAGTCAAAGGAAGAAAAAGAAAAAAGAGGTCAGTTAATAGAGAATGTAGAGCAAAGAAATAGGATCAAAGACAAGAATTCAATTAACTTTTGTGACAACAAAGCCTTTCCTCTGAGGAAGAAGAAATTAGGTGCTCTAGTTCGTTCTTTATTTTAGGGATACTTACTCAGTTTACTGTATTATGTATGACCTCTATAAGCAAGATACAGAAAGAATTATAAAATAACCCTGACTTTTTTCCTACAGTTAGTAATTTATTAAGTAGTAAGTTTCTAGTTTCATACAGGAACTGGCATGACTGAGGGGACTACAACAGAACTGATACTTTATACTACGTTAATTTTAATGAATGACAGTAACAAAGTTATT
Source organism: Eubalaena glacialis (assembly GCF_028564815.1). NCBI lineage: Eukaryota > Metazoa > Chordata > Mammalia > Artiodactyla > Balaenidae > Eubalaena > Eubalaena glacialis. Next base: position 186,095,363 of record NC_083716.1, on the reverse strand, counting down.
GGCTCATTGTCAAATTAGTATTAATACTTGTCAGATCTTCTGTTTTTCTAAATAATGTTTTATTTAATGTATATTTTAATGGATTCTAAGAATTTTGAAGGAATTTAATTAATGATTCTAGGATATCTAAGGGAAAATCAAGAGAAGACATTAGTTTTCATTATGGCAACAGTTTTCTAGAGGCTTAGTAGTATCATTATACATATAGATTCATTTCAAACTTTATTTACCATGGCTGTAACTTGGTCCTTCTGGTAGGAAGTAAAGGTGCCAACTTCCATGGACTCTTTAGTCTGGTGAGCAGGGCTAAGGGAAGTCTCTGTACTCCCAAACACTGAGGGGAAATTTTGAATTTATTCTTTATGCTACTGAAAGTATGCCTATTGCCATTTTTGGCACACATGTCTGATTACCAGTGCTTCTTATGGAAAATAATTACTTTCCTTATTCCTAAAGAAAATAAATTAAATCTTTATGAAAATTTACCACTTAAAATATCTCCAGACTAACTCAGCCATTTCTCTTACATTTATTGAGTTCTTTCTATGCTCTAGACACTGTACTTGGCACTTGTAGGGAAGGGGCAGTTGCATAATAGATAGTAAAATTGGCTCAGTCTCTGACCTTCTGGAGCATATACTTTTTTTTTTTTAACATCTTTATTAGAGTATAATTGCATATACTTTTACAAGATGCTAAACTTTATACTTGGAAATATAGGTTATGAAAGAAACATGTAAGAAGGGCAAGGCAAACAAGGGTCGGTCACATGCTAGGTCCCCAAAAAAGTTTAAGACAAAGTGACCATCAGAAAGCCATCAGGAAAACCAGGCGGGTGAGACATCAATAACAGTTATGATTTTGCATATTTGTATGTAATAGCATTTTCTTCATGGAATCTTTCACATGTATTGTTATGTGATTAATAATTTAAGGATCCATTTCTTAAGATTAGAAAATAATTTTATTTATCCCTGTAATGTATATATTGGAAAGGAGGGCAAGTGAACCATTTGTAATATTTTCCTTTAAATTTTTTTCTGATAGAAAATTATATAATTGGCTTAGTTTTATATCAAGAAAAATAAGATTAAGCAGTGATTAGATTTTTGTAGAATTGAGTTTAAATCAGGAATTACTGCATTTAAAGCACTTAGACCAAAAAGGTGATTCTTGCACTTAAGTATCATAAAGTAAAACTACTTTTGGTTTTGTATTATTTCATATACATAAGTTTATTTTAGTCCCAGTTCATAACTTAAAAGGCTGTGAACAACAGTGTTCTTAACAAACTACAGAAAATAAAAAATTGGAAAACTGCATCAGATTTTTTGTTTTCCAAAGATGAGTGCAAAATATTAAGTCTAAGGCTTGTTCTAACTTATATTAAATAACAAGCAAAAGCATATATCATCTCCCTGTGAAAGGTATATTAGTCTTAAAATTATATTTTCATTTTTTTTTAGCTTTTATTTTTTCATCATGTAGATAAAGACTTTCCTAACATTTTCTACCCTCGAGAACCTATTGTATTCTAAGTAATTCCAAAAATAAATATGACTTGGTTCCTCTGTCAGTGAATCCCCATTCACCTTAGAATGGGACTTACACTGTGTGATAAGTGTAATAGAGATAGTATAAGATAAAATAGTAGCACTAAGGAGGGAGAGAATGGTTACTCACCCTCACATTGTATATTGTGTCAGGGAAGGTTTCACAGAGAAGGTGAAGCTAAGATAAGGTTTAAAGAATAAATAGGAATTTCTTTGACTGGATAGATAAGGATATTTCAGCATAGATAGCATATGCCAGAGCACAAGCAATGCAAGAGCATTGCAGGTTCAGAGAACTGCACTTGCTTTCTTCCTGATGAGAAGGGCATGAAGTAGAGCGGAAAGGGCATGATATGGAGACGACTTAAGTCTTGTAAAGGGGTTGCCATGGAGACCATTAAAGATTTTAAAGTAGAGTAGTTAGGTGGTTAATTTTACAAGTGTGTGTAAGTGAAGAGTCTGGAGTCAGGAAATCATTTAGAAATTATACAATAATTGAATCAATAGTGCTGTTGAAGAGAAGAGGATAGAGTCAGCAGGTTATGTAGCCATTTGTATAGAGGGTATAGGAAAAGAAAAACCTCTCTTAGGTTTTTGGCTTTGGTTTTTATAATATGTGTGTGTGGGTGCACAAATATTGTAGGAAAGCTTATTATCAGATACTACTGTAATTTTACGTAATTTAAAAATATTGAAATAATTTCAGACTTACAGAAAAGTTGCAGAAATAATTCAAAGAATTCCCCTATCCTCTTCTTCACCCCAGATTCCCCAAATGTTAACTTTTTACCACAGTCGCTCTTCATAAAATAATAAATAAATATTTTTTTCTGAACCATTTGAGAGTAATTTGCTAAATTATGGCCCTTTGCTCCTAAATCCTTCAGTTTACACGTTCCAAAAAACAAGGTTATTTTCTTATATAACCACAGTACAGTCATCAAAATCGGGAAATTAACATTGATAGAGCACTAAATCAGCTTAATTAAAATTTTGCTGAATTTCCTAATGTCCTTTTGAGTAAGAGAGAAAAAAATTTTTTTTCTGGGTATAGAGTTCAGTCTAGGATCATTTGTTACTTTTAATTGCTGTATCTCTTTAATCTCCTTTAATCTGGAACACTTCCTTGGTCTTTGTGTTTCTTGATAAAAAATTTTTGAAGACTACAGTTTAATTATTTTGTAGAAATATTCCACCATTTGGGTCTGTCTGATGTTTCCTCCTGATTAGATTTAGGTTATGCATTTTTGGCTGGAATACTACAAAAGTGTATCAGTGTATCATATCTGAAGGTCCATACTACCGTTTCGTTACTGGTGATGTAAATTCTTATCACCTGATATGGTAGTGTCCTCCAGTTTTTTCCACTATAAAATTACTTTTTTTCCCTTTGTAGTTAATAGGTATCTTTTGGGGAAATACTTTGAGACTCTGTAAATATCCTGTTTCTCCTAAATTTTTGCCTAATAGTTTTAACACACTATAATAATTTTTACCTGAATCATTGTGTACTTTTGACATGTACCCGTAAATCTTTGAGCACTTCCTTCTGTTCTGGCAACAAGGTGTTTCAGAGTTCTTTTGTACTTTCCCTGCCCAGTGTTGGAATCTGCCATTTTTTCAAGGAGCCCTGATTCATTTTAGTGGCAGTAGTATTTAGAAATCAAGATCTAGGCACTGTGCTCATTGCTACTGAGAGGTCACGGATTTTTAGACCCTTGTATTAGTTAGGGTTTTCCAGAGAAACAGAACCAATAGGAAATATGTATAAGGAGATTTATCATAAGGAATTGGCTCATGTGATTAGACCAGCAAGTCTAATCTACAGGGTGAGCTGGCAGTCTAGAGACCCAGGGAGAACTAATGTTTGATGGTCCATTGAACCAATGTTCCAAGGCCATCAGGCAAGAAGAGCCAATATTGCAGATTAAGTCTGAAGGCAGTCTACTTGGAGAATTCTTTCATGTTAGGGGAGGGTCAGGTCAGTCTCTTTGTTCTGTTCAGGCCTTCATCTGTTTGGATGAGGCCCACCCATAATATGGAGAGCAAGCTGCTTTACTAATTAAAATGTTATAATCATATCTAAAAACATCCTTGCAGAAACATTCAGAATAATGTTTAATCAAACATCTGGTCACTGTGGGTCACCTGAGACATAAAATCAACCACCAGAGCCTGCTCAGTGGGCGGAGCTAGGGGATACACACACACCTATATTAAGTGAAAACTATGAGTACATATTACTTTTCTTCAGCCATCATTATGGGGCTCATTGTACCCTCCCTCCCCACTTTACATATTTGTAACTCTCTTCTTTGACCATGAGAACTCCGGCTCCCATTATCCACAGTTTACTTATTTATTTGCTCAACCCTAGAATACACAGAAAGTAATTCAGAATTGCTAATCTTTAACACTGTGAAAAACAAAACAAAACATTTATTGGAATTCAGTGTTTATTTAGTTTTCTGTTTTTGTTTTAATTGGGGTATAGTTGCTTTACAATGTTGTGTGTTTGTTTATAGCCTGAGAGTATTATTAAAAATACTGTGTTCAAAAGTTACTTGGGTTAGTTCTCCCTTCCCCCTTTCCTCTTTAGTGTAATTGTGTTTGTCATTTGAAATGCCATTAGAGACATTTCTTTCTGTTTGATTTCTCTTTTAGGGTTCTTTTTTTTTCTCTCATCATTGTTAATTTTGTTATTTTTGACAAATGTTATTTTAACATTCACATAGTTCCAAAATTTAGAACTATACAGAAAGAGAAATGTTAGTCATCCCTCCCATGTCTTCTCCTCCTTTTCCAGTCCCCCATCCTTTCCATCCATTCTCTCCTACTTCCCATAGGCAATTAGTCTAAGTTTCTCTTTTATCTTTTGTTTCTCTTTGCACAAGATGAGCATATACATATATATATTCTTCTTTCCTCTTTTTTACTACACAAAAAGTAGCACACTGCAGGCATTCTTTTGCACGTTGCTTTTTCCACTTGTCTATGTGTACTGGATATCTATATTATTTCATAGGGATCTCCATTCATTTTTAGAGCTGCATAGTACTCCATTGTGTGGCTATACCAACTGTTTATTCAACTGTTCTTACACTTTGGACATTCACATTATTTCTAATTGTATTTTTCAATAACAAGTAATACTGCAATGAATAATCTTGCGTAATATTTGTTTTTATATTGTTGAAAGTGTATCTTCCCCCTTATTTTGTATATTTATGTTTTCTCCTTTTGTTTTTTCTGGATTAACCTTGTCTGTTTTCTTAATTTAAAAAAGTCTAAGATTTTGATTTGTGAATTAGATGAATTTTTAGAAATTCTCTACCTCATTAATTTCTTTTTTAATCTTTATTATTTCCATGCTTGTGTTTTCCTTTGTTTATTTTGTTCTTTTTGAATTAGGAATTTATTTTTATTATTGATATAAATTTTCAAGTGTATAGATTTTCCTCTTTTCAGTGCATTAAATGTATCATTTTTTAGAAAATCTGTAATTTTGGTTCATACTTACTTGTGTAAGTCAAGTTGTTTAATAGTAGACAATTTAAAAATTTTGGAGTAGAATGCCCTTGTATTTTTGATTCTGTTAGTGATGTCTAATTTTATTAGACTTGTGATCAGCCTTTGCATTATTTCTACTTCATGAAATATACTGTTGCTTTCTTTAAGACCTACGTATGATCCCCCTCCACCCCCCATATTTTTGGTCAGTATTCAGGTCCACTTGAGGAGAAGTTTTTATTATCGGGGTATAAAGTTTGATATATAAGATTTACCTTTTTATGTTATGTAAGTTGTTTATATTCTCAGTTAAGTTCATCAGTGTGTGTTAGTCTTACATATTACTAAAGTTGTTTTTTCTGAGTCTTTTTGCATCCCTTGTAGTTTCTGCCTTTAAAGGTAATTGCTGTGGTATTTGAAGCATAAGTATTCTTAATTATTATATCTTCATTGTGTAATATGGCAGTTAACATTAAATGTTGCTTCTCTTTGTCACGTTTAATGCTTTTTTGACTTGAATTCTTCTGTATCAGGATCACTACTGCTTTTTGTTTACTGTTTTTATTTGCTTAGATATGCTTTTACCTATCTCTTTAATTTTTAGTCTTTTTGATTTACCTTGTTTTAGGTTATCTTTTTTTTTTAATTGAGGTATAGTTGATGTACAATATTATGTGTTTCAGGTGTACAACATAGTGGTTCACAACTTTTAAAGGTTATATTCCATTTTTAGTTGTTATAAAATATTGGCTATATTCCCTGTGTTGTGCAGTATGTCCTTGTAGCTTATTTTATACATAGTAGTTTGTACCTCTTAATCCCTTACCCCTATCTTGCCCCTCCTTTCTTAGGTTATCTCTTGCATACAGCATTTAATTAGGTCTTTTTTTATAAGCTGTATTAAAAAATCATTTTCTGTTAATGACTGTTGAGCTCAATCTCAGTTTTGTCATTTTATGTTATATATATACTACTATATGCATTATGTTATATTTTTCTTTGTTTCTTTGTGATGTGCTTTCTTTGCACTTCCCTTTAAAAAATTTCTTTGGGTATTTTGGATTTATTGTTTTTTGTTTTTATTATAGTAGCTACTTGTGTACTTATGCCTTTTTAAAATGCCCTCTTCCTTGTTTAACTTTCTACTATCCTTTATTTTAGTTTTTAATGGTGTGCTTTGATTCTTACCTATTGCTATTTGAACAATCAGTGAGTTTATTTTGTGTTCTTTTCCTCTCTTCTCCCATGTTTTTAGTTGAATTATGTCTACTTTCTCTTCAAACTTAACTGCAACTTTGTTTTGCTCTTAGTTCTACAGTTAAATGTGTTAAATCCTCACCATCAGTCTTTTGCTGAGGTTTCCCAGTCACCTACTGGTAGATATGTCTCAATTTTTAGTAGATTTCTTAAGAAGAGCTTGTGGGCACTATTTTTCCTGAGTTCTTGCATATGTAAAGTTGTTTTTCTATAGCCTTGATACTGGAAGGACAGCTTGGTTCACACTTTCTTTCCTTGCTTACAGTGTGCCCTTGCTTTTTATGTCATTGTTGAGAAATCTGATGCCAGTCTTAATTTTCTTGCCCTTATAAGTTATTTGACCCTTTTGCTCGGTTTTATCTTCCCTTTTATTTTTAAAGTCTAATAGTTTCATTAGGATATGTCTTAGAGTTTATTATAGCAGGTCAGTTTTCCCTTCTACCTACTGGATCCTTTTAATATGTATTATTGGGCCTTTTGTTTCTGAAAAGCTTTTTTTGGATTGTATTTTTTTTTTAATTAATTAATTTATTTATTTATTTTTGGCTGCATTGGGTCTTCGTTGCTGTGCGCAGGCTTCCTCTAGTTGCAGCGAGGGGGGGCTACTCTTCGTTGCGGTGCACGGACTTCTCATTGTGGTGGCTTCTCTTGTTGCGGAGCACGGGCTCTAGGCCTGCGGGCTTCAGTAGTTGTGGCATGTGGACTCAGTAGTTGTGGCTCCCAGGCTCTAGAGCACAGGCTCAGTAGTTGTGGCACATGGGCTTAGTTGCTCCGTGGCATGTGGGATCTTCCCGGACCAGGGCTTGAACCCATGTCCCCTGCATTGGCAGGCGGATTCTTAACCACTGTGCCACCAGGGAAGTCCTGGATTGTAGTTTTAAATATTCTAATGTTTTGTTTTTCTTCTATGGGGACTCTAGTTACACATAGTTATATCTTCTTTGTCTATCTTCCATTTCAAAAACTTTCTCTCTATTTTTACTTCATTATCTCATTTTCATCCTCTTGATTCTTTTCCTGTTTTCTTCAGTGTCTTTTATTAAGTTTTTATTTGAATTTTTTCTTGAGCACCTTGCAATTTGGTCTTCAATTCTGATAGAATTTTATCTTTTTCATTCACCTCTTTTTTTTCATTTCTGTTAGCTTTTGTTCGTTCTGTTTTTCAGTTTTAAATTTGTGATCCAACGTGTTTTTTCGTATACCAAATTTGTATTTAAGGAGATACAATTGAGTTTGGAATGTTTATTAACGTTTTCTGCTTTGTTATCGATTTGGGGGGGTATTTTTCATCAGTGTAATTGTTCTGATTTAATTTTGTAGTAGTTTTATAGAGATGAAAATTGCTCATGCCTCTGCATTTATGTGAGCAAGGCTGATGTTTTAGGGACTTACAAGAATACTAATTTAAGAGTACCCTCCTCCGTTACTGTAGCAGAGTACCTACCTCTGGTAGGTGAAAGGATTGTGTGTCTCTCAATTTGCTTCAGTGGTTGGTTGATAGATATCGATATCAAGGAAGATTTCTGGGAGCAGGGAGGATCTGAAGGATGGAGTTCAGGAAGGATAATTGTCTTATTTTTAGTCCCTTTAATTTTAAGCATTGAAGCCAGTATAATGAGCTTAAGCTAAAATGGGATTTATTGAAAGCTGGGATTTCACCCTACACAGAATGGCAGCTGGGCCCTCTTAGGTACTAAAACCAGGGTGAGAGGTAAAGCAACCTGCTTAAGGTCACACAGCTGATAAGGGGCAGAGTTAAGATTTGACCCCAGGTCAGTCTGACTCTAGTTCTTAATTATAACACCCTTCTGCCTCTGCTTATTTTCAGGGCTTCCACAAACAGTACAGAAGTCATTAAAAATGGGAAGTGCTGCTTTGTTGCCACCTGCCTAACTGGTATGCTTTGTACTAGAAGCAGGGGCCACTTCAAGAAAGCCCTTTTAAACTTAAATCATTTTTCTGTAAAGTAAACAGTTTCTCACTTTAAAAAATTTGATTTTGTATGTAGCGTGTTCCAACAAAAAAGTAGTATTCTTTCTAATTGCTGTTGCCATAGTCTCCCTTCCAAAATATAGGATTAGTTGATGGCAGACATGATATTGCTTCAATTATTCAAAATACTTGCTGTCAAAAGCTTCTTTTTGGCTGTCCAGAGGAATCCCAAAGTTTCCTCTGTGGTTGTTCTGTGGATTCTACAGATCAGATGATCTGACAAGTGAGATGTGGGTGCTAGAATCAGGAGCCATCTAAATATTGCAAGAAAGAACTAGGAACTGGAAAGTATTTATAGATATTAAAATGAGAAAGTGAGGTGGAGGAGGGGCTGATGGTGAATGCTGTAATAAAAGTGAAGATGCAATTTCAGAAAATGAAAAAGTGTTCATTTAAATAGTGACTTTTTCCAAGTGTTGAAAATAGATAACGAAAACTCACTTAGGCTATAAATGTAGTAAAGTTAAATAAGCCATTTCTAAAAGCCAAAATTTAGAGTTGGCTCAGCATAAAGAAGACTTTATAAAATGCTTCTCTTCATTCATGATCCCGATGGGCCAGGTCCCAAGATGTTTCAGTAAAGGTCCCTGAACTATGAAATTTAATATTCTCTTCAGAGTAAATGCATGCTCTTTTCATAGTGCTTTGTCAAATTTAAAATTATCTGATTGTTTTCCCCTTGCTTCTTCTCCTTCTTCCTCATTATTCTGCCCAGTGGCACTTAAACGAGAAAGCTGGCAGGATTGTGAGAAGGGATTTTGTTCAATGAATATTTATTGTGCATTGGTCATGTGCCAGGCTTTGTCCTGGGCAAACAAGTGGATGCATTCAAATGACTGAGCTGACACCTACTTAAGATTTCAGAAATAACTTTTTTGGCTCTGTTGACTGTATAGATAAAACAAATTGTTATTAAATTGGAACATGCTCTTAAGTGTTAATATGTGTTACATGCAAAACCTTTGGACTCTCTTTCTTTTCTGAGTCAAACAGTATGGTACTTAATTGAGTCTTCCACCTAAGAGATCTTCCTGTCTTCTGACCAGCCACTACATCACAGTGAATGCCTGTTGTGGACATAAACTTTTGCTTTTCTTAGTAATTTAATTTCTTATAAAAGAGTATGATATAGTGATATATAAAAGAGTATGAAAGTGAGAGGGAGACTGCTGAGAAAATGACTCCGGTCACAAAGTGAGAAAAACCTAAAGGGACAGGAAACAAAAGTCTCCAGTGCCAACGCAGCAGTGAAAGCAGGGGTTCCGCCTGCCTATCTGCTTCTTTTTATCTTGTGGTTATTTTGTATGTCAGAATTGGTCTCCTCCTCCTCAGCAATTTTACATGGGGACCAAATACTCAGATCTTTCTACATAAAGAGCTTTAGGATATGTTGGTGAATATGTGAATATTTTTAAAAATTGTATGTAGTCTGTTTGCTGTTTTTTCTTGATTTTGAAATAAAATATTGCTAAATGTAAAAAAAGTAAAGGATTGTAGCTTCCTCTTTTACAGTATTGGTATGTTTAAAGACTTAGTTTTCTTAATTTAATCATGGACATTTTCAAACATACAAGAGCAGAGAGAGTAGTAAAGTGAACCCCTGTTCACCCATCATCTGTCTACTTTCAACAATTGTCAATGTGACCAATCCTATTCCATGTATGTTCCCCCTCCCCATTATTGATGCAGATCCCAGACATATTTTGTTTGTAAATATGAAAGTATCTGTCACTAAAAGATAAGGTACCCTTTTTAATAAGTATAACCTTACTGTCATTACATCTGAAAAAATGAACAATTCTATTTGAGAGATGTTAAAGACCTTTATTATTCATATCATAATACAGGTCACTGTGTTAAACAAGAGCATGAGAAGTAATGTCACTTAAGCCTTGGACTCAGCCTTAGGTTTAAAATGCCAGTTTTGCTGCTTTTTAACTGCATGACCTTGGGCACGTTAACCTCTCTTCATCTCACTTAGCCTCAGTTTCCTTAGCTGTTAAATGGTAATAACAGTAATTCTAGCCTCATAGGATAGTTGTGAGTTGTAAATGAAGCAATGAACATGAAGTGCTTAGGATACTGCTTTATATGTACAACATTCTCAATAATATTAGTCATTGTTGTTATTTTATTTGGAGGTATAAGGAAATATACAGATAACTAATCTCACATTCCACCTTTTAGTGTAGGTGATGTTTCAAAGTGATTTGCATTCAGTGATCCTCTAAGCCTTTGAGTTTTAGGGAATGCCGAAAAGTCTTAGTATTATTTTAATTCAGAGGTATATTTTACACTTTTCTCAAAAGTAAGCAGTTTGTTTTAAGACATGTGATACTGTTGAAAGCAATAAATATTTAACTTTTACTCAAATCTTGGATATTTTTATGTGTGTTGGTATGAAAACTTTGAGATACCCTGAGATAAGACCATTATTTATAAATCTCCATATAGGTTAAAAATAAAAAGCAAATCTAAATGCCAGTTTACCTAAAGTGATAGTTTGGGCAACTGTGAACATAAAAGTGGTATCAATATTATTGCTTACACTCTCCTTTCTTCCCTCTATTTAATCCATTTAATCTTTTTTCTTATTTTACTCCATCCAGAATGTACAATGTTGAAGGAAATTTGTCTTTGCAGCTAAAGTTCTTTCATAGTAGTGTGTTCTAATTATAGTGGAAGTCAGGGGATAAAATGCTCAGCATATGCAATTCATTGTACAGACTTTCTGGAACATATTGCTTACACATCTTTAGTTTTTATTTTTTAATACTTAAAGTGCTCATCACTTTCATGCAGATTTTCCTGATTTACAAAATGAGCAATTCTGGTTTTTTTTAAATTATTTTTTGATAGCTTTATTGAGGTAAAATTTATAGCCATAAAATTTACCCAATCTAAGTGTACAATTCAGTGATTTTTTAAATAGATTTACAGAATCGTCACCACAATTTGATTTCACAGCATTTCCATCACCTCAAAAAAGAATCCTTGTGCCCATTACCAGTCATTCCTCATACTTACCCCACCTCTAGGCAACCACTAATTTACTTTGTCTTTATAGATTTGCCTCTTTTGGATATTTCATATAAATGGAGTCATACAATTTGTGACTCTTTGTGTCTGGCTTCTTTCACTTAGCATAATGTTTCAAGGTTCATCCATGTCGTACCATGTATCTATATTTCATTCCTTTTTATTGCTGAGTAATATTTTATCATATGGATGTACCATGTTTTGTTTATCCATTCAGAATTGATGGACATTTGATTGTTTCCATGTCTTTAGTGTTTTGACTAATACTGCTATGAACATTTGTGTGTAAGTTTTCACGGGGACATATTTGTTTTAAAAAATTATTAACATATGTAGAAATAATGGTTCTCTTTTATTCATGTGTTTTTTTTTTTTTGTTTTTGTTTTTTTTTAACATCTTTATTGAAGTATAATTGCTTTACAATGGTGTGTTAGCTTCTGCTTTACAACAAAGTGAATCAGTTACACATATACATATGTTGCCATATCTCTTCCCTCTTGCATCTCCCTCCCTCCCACCCTCCCTATCCCACCCCTCTAGGTGGTCACAAAGCACCGAGCTGATCTCCCTGTGCTATGCGGCTGCTTCCCACTAGTTATCTATTTTACATTTGGTAGTGTATATATGTCCATGACACTCTCTCACCCTGTCACATCTCACCCCTCCCCCTCCCCATATCCTCAAGTCCATTCTCTAGTAGGTCTGTGTCTTTATTCCCATCTTGCCACTAGGTTCTTCATGACCTCTTTTTTTTTTTTTTTTTTTTTTCCCTTAGATTCCATATATATGTGTTAGCATACTGTATTTGTTTTTCTCTTTCTGACTTACTTCACTCTGTATGACAGACTCTAACTCCATCCACCTCATTACAAACACCTCCATTTCATTTCTTTTTATGGCTGAGTAATATTCCATTGTATATATGTGCCACATCTTCTTTATCCATTCATCCGATGATGGACACCTAGGTTGCTTCCATGTCCTGGCTATTGTAAACAGAGCTGCAATGAATATTTTGGTACATGACTCTTTCTGAATTATGGTTTTCTCAGGGTATATGCCCAGTAGTGGGATTGCTGGGTCATATGGTAGTTCTATTTTTAGTTTTTTAAGGAACCTCCATACTGTTCTCCATAGTGGCTGTATCAATTTACATTCCCACCAACAGTGCAAGAGTGTTCCCTTTTCTCCACATCCTCTCCAGCATTTATTGTTTCTAGATTTTTTGATGATGGCCATTCTGACTGGTGTGAGATGATACCTCATTGTAGTTTTGATTTGCATTTCTCTAATGATTAATGATGTTGAGCATTCTTTCATGTGTCTGTTGGCAATCTGTATCTCTTCTTTGGAGAAATGTCTATTTAGGTCTTCTGCCCATTTTTGGATTGGGTTGTTTGTTTTTTTGTTATTGAGCTGCATGAGCTGCTTGTAAATCTTGGAGATTAATCCTTTGTCCGTTGCTTCATTTGCAAATATTTTCTCCCATTCTGAGGGTTGTCTTTTGGTCTTGTTTATGGTTTCCTTTGCTGTGCAAAAGCTTTTAAGTTTCATTAGGTCCCATTTGTTTATTTGTGTTTTTATTTCCATTTCTCTAGGACCTGGGTCAAAAAGGATCTTGCTGTGACTTATGTCATACAGTGTTCTGCCTATGTTTTCCTCTAAGAGTTTGATAGTGTCTGGCCTTACACTTAGGTCTTTAATCCATTTTGAGTTTATTTTTGTGTATGGTGTTAGGGAGTGTTCTAATTTCATACTTTTACATGTACCTGTCCAATTTTCCCAGCACCACTTATTGAAGAGGCTGTCTTTTCTCCACTGTATATGCTTGCCTCCTTTATCAAAGATAAGGTGACCATATGTGCTTGGGCTTATCTCTGGGCTTTCTATCCTGTTCCATTGATCTATATTTCTGTTTTTGTGCCAGTACCAAACTGTCTTGATTACTGTAGCTTTGTAATATAGTCTGAAGTCAGGGAGCCTGATTCCTCCAGCTCCATTTTTCGTTCTCAAGATTGCTTTGGCTATTCGGGGTCTTTTGTGTTTCCATACAAATTGTGAAATTTTTTGTTCTAGTTCTGTGAAAAATGCCAGTGGTAGTTTGATAGGGATTGCATTGAATCTGTAGATTGCTTTGGGTAGCAGAGTCATTTTCACAATGTTTATTCTTCCAATCCAAGAACATGGTATATCTCTCCATCTATTTGTATCATCTTTAATTTCTTTCATCAGTGTCCTATAATTTTCTGCATACAGGTCTTTTGTCTCCTTAGGTAGGTTTATTCCTAGGTATTTTATTCTTTTTGTTGCAATGGTAAACGGGAGTGTTTTCTTAATTTCACTTTCAGATTTTTCATCATTAGTATACAGGAATGCAAGAGATTTCTGTGCATTAATTTTGTATCCTGCTACTTTACCAAATTCATGGATTAGCTCTAGTAGTTTTCTGGTAGCATCTTTTGGATTCTCTATGTATAGTATCATGTCATCTGCAAACAGTGACAGCTTTACTTCTTCTTTTCCGATTTGGATTCCTTTTATTTCTTTTTCGTCTCTGATTGCTGTGGCTAACACTTCCAAAACTATGTTGAATAATAGTGGTGAGAGTGGGCAACCTTGTCTTGTTCCTGATCTTAGTGGAAATGGTTTCAGTTTTTCACCATTGAGGACAATGTTGGCTGTGGGTTTGTCATATACGGCCTTTATTATGTTGAGGAAAGTTCCCTCTATGCCTACTTTCTGCAGGACTTTTATCATAAATGGGTGTTGAATTTTGTCGAAAGCTTTCTCTGCATCTATTGAGATGATCATATGGTTTTTCTCCTTCAATTTGTTAATATGATGTATCACGTTGATTGATTTGCGTATGTTGAAGAATCCTTGCATTCCTGGAATAAACCCCACTTGATCATGGTGTATGATCCTTTTAATGTGCTGTTGGATTCTGTTTGCTAGTATTTTGTTGAGGATTTTTGCATCTATGTTCATCAGTGATATTGGCCTGTAGTTTTCTTTCTTTGTGACATCTTTGCCTGGTTTTGGTATCAGGGTGATGGTGGCCTCGTAGAATGAGTTGGGGAGTGTTCCTCCCTCTGCAATATTTTGGAAGAGTTTGAGAAGGATAGGTGTTAGCTCTTCTCTAAATGTTTGATAGAATTCGCCTGTGAAGCCATCTGGTCCTGGGCTTTTGTGTGTTGGAAGATTTTTAATCACAGTTTCAATTTCAGTGCTTGTGATTGGTCTGTTCATATTTTCTATTTCTTCCTGGTTCAGTCTCGGCAGGTTGTGCATTTCTAAGAATCTGTCCATTTCTTCCAGGTTGTCCATTTTATTAGCATAGGGTTGCTTGTAGTAATCTCTTATGATCGTTTGTATTTCTGCAGTGTCAGTGGTTACTTCTCCTTTTTCATTTCTAATTCTATTAATTTGAGTCTTCTCCTTTTTTCTCTTGATGAGTCTGGCTAATGGTTTATCAATTTTGTTTATCTTCTCAAAGAACCAGCTTTTAGTTTCATTGATTTTTGCTATTGTTTCCTTCATTTCTTTTTCATTTATTTCTGATCTGATCTTTATGATTTCTTTCCTTCTGCTAGCTTTGGGGTTTTTTTGTTCTTCTTTCTCTAATTGCTTTAGGTGCAAGGTTAGGTTGTTTATTCGAGATGTTTCCTGTTTCTTGATGTAGGCTTGTATTGCTATAAACTTCCCTCTTAGAACTGCTTTTGCTGCATCCCATAGGTTTTGGATCGTCGTGTCTCCATTGTCATTTGTTTCTAGGTATTTTTTGATTTCCCCTTTGATTTCTTCAGTGATCACTTCGTTATTTAGTAGTGTATTGTGTAGCCTCCATGTGTTTGTATTTTTTACAGATCTTTTCCTGTAATTGATATCTAGTCTCATAGCGTTGTGGTCGGAAAAGATACTTGATACGATTTCAATTTTTTTAAATTTACCAAGGCTTGATTTGTGACCCAAGATATGATCTATCCTGGAGAATGTTCCATGAGCACTTGAGAAAAATGTGTATTCTGTTGTTTTTGGGTGGAATGTCCTATAAATATCAATTAAGTCCATCTTGTTTAATGTATCATTTAAAGCTTGTGTTTCCTTATTTATTTTCATTTTGGATGATCTGTCCATTGGTGAAAGTGGGGTGTTAAAGTCCCCTACTATGATTGTGTTACTGTCGATTTCCCCTTTTATGGCTGTTAGTATTTGCCTTATGTATTGAGGTGCTCCTATGTTGGGTGCATAAATATTTACAATTGTTATACCTTCCTCTTGGATCGATCCCTTGATCATTATATAGTGTCCGTCTTTGTCTCTTGTAATTGTCTTTATTTTAAAGTCTATTTTGTCTGATATGAGAATTGCTACTCCAGCTTTCTTTTGATTTCCATTTGCATGGAATATCTTTTTCCATCCCCTCACTTTCAGTCTGTATGTGTCTCTAGGTCTGAAGTGGGTCTCTTGTAGACAGCATATATATGGGTCTTGTTTTTGTATCCATTCAGCCAGTCTGTGTCTTTTGGTGGGAGCATTTAATCCATTTACATTTAAGGTAATTATCGATATGTATGTTCCTATTCCCATTTTCTTAAATGTTTTGGGTTTGTTATTGTAGGTGTTTTCCTTCTCTTGTGTTTCTTGCCTAGAGAAGTTCCTTTAGCATTTGTTGTAAAGCTGGTTTGGTGGTGCTGAACTCTCTCAGCTTTTGCTTGTCTGTAAAGGTTTTAATTTCTCCATCAAATCTGAATGAGATCCTTGCTGGGTAGAGTAATCTTGGTTGTAGGTTTTTCTCCTTCATCACTTTAAGTATATCCTGCCACTCCCTTCTGGCTTGCAGCGTTTCTGCTGAAAGATCAGCTGTTAACCTTATGGGGATGCCCTTGTGTGTTATCTGTTGTTTTTCCCTTGCTGCTTTTAATATGTTTTCTTTATATTTAATTTTTGATAGTTTGATTAATATGTGTCTTGGTGTGTTTCTCCTTGGATTTATCCTGTATGGGACTCTCTGTGCTTCCAGGACTTGATTAACTATTTCCTTTCCCATATTAGGGAAGTTTTCAACTATAATCTCTTCAAATATTTTCTCAGTCCCTTTCTTTTTCTCTTCTTCTTCTGGGACCCCTATAATTCGAATGTTGGTGCGTTTAATGTTGTCCCAGAGGTCTCTGAGACTGTCCTCAGTTCTTTTCATTCTTTTCTCTTTATTCTGGTCTGCAGTAGTTATTTCCACCATTTTATCTTCCAGGTCACTTATCCGTTCTTCTGCCTCAGTTATTCTGCTATTGATCCCATCTAGAGTATTTTTAATTTCATTTATTGTGCTTGTCATCGTTTCTTGATTCCTCTTTAGTTCTTCTACGTCCTTGTTAAATGTTTCTTGCATTTTGTCTATTCTATTTCCAAGACTTTGGATCATCCTTACTATCATTATTCTGAATTCTTTTTCAGGTAGACTACCTATTTCCTCTTCATTTGTTAGGTCTGGTGTGTTTTGACCCTGCTCCTTCATCTGCTGTGTGTTTTTCTGTCTTCTCATTTTGCTTATCTTACTGTGTTTGGGGTCTCCTTTTCACAGGCTGCAGGTTCGTAGTTCCCGTTGTTTTTGGTATCTGTCCCCAGTGGCTAAGGTTGGTTCAGTGGGTTGTGTAGGTTTCCTGGTGGAGGGAGCTAGTGCCTGTGTTCTGGTGGATGAGGCTGGATGTTGTCTTTCTGGTGGGTTCGTCCACGTCTGGTGGTGTGTTTTGGGGTGTCTGTGGCCTTATTATGATTTTAGGCAGCCTCTCTGTTAATGGATGGGGCTGTGTTCCTCTCTTGCTAGTTGTTTGGCATAGGGTGTCCAGCACTGTAGCTTGCTGGTCGTTGAGTGAAGCTGGGTCTTGATGTTGAGATGGAGATCTGTGAGAGATTTTCGCCGTTTGGTATTACGTGGAGCTGGGAGGTCTCTTGTGGACCAGTGTCCTGAAGTTGGCTCTCCCACCTCAGAGGCACAGCCCTGATGCCTGGCTGGAGCACCAAGAGCCTTTCATCCACACGGCTCAGAATAAAAGGGAGAAAAAATGGAAAGAAAGAAAAAAAGAGGATAAAATAAAGTAAAATAAAATAAAATAAAATAAAATAAAGCAATTATAATAAAAAATAAGAAAAAAAATTATTAAGAGTAAATTTATTAAGAAAAAAAATTTTTTTAATTTTTAAAAATAGATTTATTAATTTTTTATACTAAAAATAAGAAAAAAATTATGTAGAAAAAATTTATTAAGAAAAAAATTTTTTTAATTTTTTAAAATAAAAAATATGAAAAAACTTATTAAAAATTTTTTTTAAAATAGAAAATAAGGAAAAAATTATTAAGAAAACATTTATTAGGGAAAAAAAATTTTTTTAAGCCAAAAAAAAAAACGGACGGACCTAACCCTAGGACTAACGGTGAGAGCAAAGCTATACAGACAAAATCTCACCCAGAAGCATACACATCTACACTCACAAAAAAAAGGAAAAGGGGAAAAGTTAATATATCCTGCTCCCAAAGTTCATCTCCTAAATTTGGGATGATTCGTTGTCTATTCAGGTATTCAACAGATGCAGGCACATCAAGTTGTTTGTGGAGCTTTAATCCGCTGCTTCTGAGGCTGCTGGGAGAGATTTCCCTTTCTCTTCTTTGTTCGTACAGCTCCCGGGGTTCAGCTTTGGATTTGGACCCGCCTCTGCATGTAGGTCCCCTGAGGGCGTCTGTTCCCCGCCCAGACAGAACGGGGTTAAAGGAGCAGCTGATTCGGGGGCTCTGGCTCAGTCAGGCCGGGGGGAGGGAGCGGTACGGAGGAGGCGGGGCGAGCCTGCGGCGGCAGAAGCCGGCGTGACGTTGCAGCAGCCTGAGGCGCGCCGTGCGCTCTCCCGGGGAAGTTGTCCCCGGATCACAGGAGCCTGGCCGTGGCGGGCTGCACAGGCTCCCGGGAGGGGCGGTGTGGAGAATGACCTGTGCTCGCCCACAGGCTGTTTGGTGGCGGCAGTAGCAGCCTTAGTGTCCCATGCCCGTCTCTGGGGTCCGCGCTGATAGCCGCGGCTCGCGCCCGTCTCTGGAGTTCGTTTAAGTGGCGCTCTGAATCCCCTCTCCTTGCACGCCGCGAAACAAAGAGGCAAGAAAAATTCTCTTGCCTCTTTGGCAGCTGCAGTCTTTTTCCCGGACTCCCTCCCGGCTAGCACCGAAGCCCGAGCCCCAGCTCCCAGGCCCCGCCCGCCCCGGCGGCTGAGCAGACAAGCCTCTCGGGCTGGTGAGTGCTGGTCGGCACCGCTCCTCTGTGCGGGAATCTCCGCTTTGCCCTCCGCACCAATGTGGGTGCGCTCTCCTCCGTGGCTCCGAAGCTTCCCCCCTCTGCTACCCGCAGTCTCTGCCCACGAAGGGGCTTCCTAGTGTGTGGAAACCTTTCCTCCTTCACAGCTCCCTCCCACTGGTGCAGGTCCCGTCCCTATTCTTTTGTCTCTGTTATTTCTTTTTTCTTTTGCCCTACCCAAGTACGTGGGGATTTTCTTGCCTTTTGGGAGGTCTGACGTCTTCTGCCAGCGTTCAGTGGGTGTTCTGTAGGAGCAGTTCCACGTGTAGATGTATTTCTCATGTATCTGTGGGGAGGAAGGTGATCTCCGCGTCTTACTCTTCCGCCATCTTGCCCCTCCCTCCCTATTCATGTGTTTTTAATTTTGATTTTATTATGTGACAATATAGTCGAGAGAAGCTCTGTGCAGGGTTTTAGGAGTCTGAGTTTCATGTTAGTACTCACGTGCTATGTGGCCTTAGAAGGGTAAATCTATGTCTGTAGATCTCAGTTTCTGCTCTAGATTGAATATTTGTATCCCCCCAGAATTCATATGTTGAAAACTAATCCCCAGTTGATGGTATTTGGATGGGGCCTTAGGAGGTGATTAGTATTGAGGCCCCGGAGAGCTCCCTTGTCCTACTACCATGTAAGGACAAATGTAGAAGATGGCTCTCTGAGGACCAGGAAGTGGGCCGTTACCAGACACTGAATCTGCCTGTGCCTTGATCTTGGACTTCCCAGCCTCCAGAACTGTGGGAAATAAATTTGTTTTATTTATTTATTTCTTTTATTTACCCACTTTATGGTATTTTCATTGTAGCAGCCTGAATGGAAATGTGAGAAATAAACTTCTGTTGTTTATAAGCCATTCAATCTATGATATTTTTATTATAACAGCCCAAATGTACTAAGACAGTTTCCTTATTAATAAAATGAAAACATTGAAGTAGATGCTCTCCATGGTTCTAAATCCCTGGTTATAAATCTATTAATTTCTGTATGACCTTGGGCAAATTATTTAATTTCTCTGTGCCCCAGTCTTCTCATCAGAAAAAAAAGGGGATATTAATATAATTATATGTTGTTCTGAGGATGAAATAATATTCTTGGAACATAAAAAAATGCCAAGATGTATTAAGCTATGTGTAATATGTTTGTGCCCATTTTAGTATGTTGGACCAAGAAGGCCTTAGTGGGAATGCTTTGGCTGTGGCCTTCGTGGAGAATCAGTGGTAGTAAGCTAGTAATTGGTGGAGGAAGGAGAATTTAGCTGCTAATAATAGGTACCACTTATTGAGTGTTTAACATTCTGAAGTATACTAAACACTATACATACATTAGCTCGCCTAATCCTGGGTCCTGTGGGTTCGGTGATTATGCCCATAAAAGAAAGTAAAGGAATTGCCCAAACCACCTAGCTAGTAAGTGGCTGCCTCAGAGTCACACCCTGGCTCTAAGACCATGATGTTTACCACTGCACCAGACTGCCTTTCAGGGAGAACAACTCTTTGAAACAGAACCCCATGGCAGAAAGGTCTTCAGTGGGGGAGGACTTTGCTTGGGAAGGATATCTAGTATTGCTAACAGTCCTTCTGAGGGATAACAGGTACTGGTTCACAGTTTTCCGTATGTCTTATATTACTTTGTTCCATGTGATTGTGATGTGACATTTTAGTTACTGAACAAGTTAAAGGATTTGCAGTATGTTCAGTATTGTTTTTGTAGTTTTACCTCAAAAATACATTATAATATACATGGCTTTTTTTTTTTTTAATTAATTTATTTATTTATGTCTGTGCTGGGTCTTCGTTTCCGTGCGAGGGCTTTCTCTAGTTGCGGCGAGCGGGGGCCACTCTTCATCGCGGTGTGCGGGCCTCTCACTATCGCGGCCTCTCTTGTTGCGGAGCACAGGCTCCAGACGCGCAGGCTCAGTAGTTGTGGCTCACGGACCCAGTTGCTCCGCGGCATGTGGGATCTTCCCAGACCAGGGCTCGAACCCGTGTCCCCTGCATTGGCAGGCAGATTCTCAACCACTGCGCCACCAGGGAAGCCCCCAATACATGGTTTTTTTAAATGGACTTAATCTGATGGAAGACAACTTTCACATGTTCCACTGGCTTCTTTCTGCTTGGGTAATGCCATAATAATTTCCATTTTTTTGAGCAGTTTTCTGTCTCTTTAGTTAGCTTGAATTTTTTAAACTTTCTTTTGTACTATATTTTTAACTTTTTTTCCAGTGTGGTGTTTGGTATATACCAAATATTTTCATTATATAAACAAAAAAACTTAATAGTACCAAAGTCTTAATTCATGTTTTATATATATATTATTTCATTTGAACAAAAGTACTCTTTTGTATATGTGTGGTATCCAACATATAAACAATTTGATACTAAAAATTAATTTGTATGCCAGTTATTTAGAATTAGGAACCTGATGATACATATGAACTTCTGTTCAAATCCATTAGACTATTATATGTCTGAATTAGATTTAGCCTGAGATTAGCTCAATGAAAGGCATGTATGTCTTTGCCAAGTGTAGAGGAGGAACATTTCTTTCTAGGATAAAGGTCAGTAGAGAACAGGTTTAGTGATGACCCAGAGAAATTGTGAGATAAAGAGGAAGGGAGGAGACACCTACAGCAGGTCAAGAGAGGCTGGGATCTAGAAATAAGACCATGAGTTTGTGAAGTTATCACGTGCTTCCCCTGATGATGGAGGAAGACCTGTACCCAGGCAGGTGAACTCAGTGGACACATCCATTGCCCTGGGGAAGGAAGCAGTCCAGGCTTCTTGGAGCTCAGTGCAATACTCAGATGCAGAAGTCGTGCAGGAAGAGAGCTCACCTCAGAGAGCTCTGACAGCAGGTGAAGAAGCTCTAGCTATAGGGTACTCTATAGCTGGGGATGCCAGAAATATCTTTACCTTACTGGAATTGCATCAGCCTGATTCACTTCTCTAAAGCAATGTTCCTTTTTCCTTTTGCTGCCCCAATTTTGGTGAAGGAGGATTTATCTATAAATTAACACAGACAAGAAAAGCCAAAGATTTGAAAAAGTCATGGAGTAAAGGACTTCTTGAAGCTGGACCTTCAAAAATGAAAGTTTGCTGCTGCTAAGGGTTTGGTAGACTAGCTAGAGAGGTGGGGAAATCCTTAAAGAACTGACTTCCCTTTGACTTTGTAGAAATTGGTGTCTGGCTCCTGTGGAGAGGAGGCAGGGCAGGGAGGGTGATGTAGGGGTAGTTGCTTATATTGTTTTTGAAAAGGATTTTTAAGTGGTAGGCTATCATTACCATAAGCTTTTGAATTTTTGACATTTAATTACAGTGTAGGACTTTTCATGTCCCATTGGACCTTTAATATAGAATTTTCTTGTCTTTCAAGGTAGATTATATTTTCATAGAAACCTCAGAACTTTCTCTTTCTGTTTCCTTCCTCCCTCCCTCACTGAATAAACTAGGTCCTGATCCATCTGTAAAATACTTGATATTTCAGCTTTCAATTTTATTTAGAAGAATTACTGTTTTGGATAGATCTGTATTTTGATGAAAGTTAATAATTATTTTATCATTTTCATTTAAAGTCTGTCCAAAAGGATTGTTTTTCTTTCATTTAGAACTGTCAATGTTATTGTAAAACCAGATTAGTAATCATACACTGGCACCTACAATAATAAAAAAATGACATATTTTCAACTGTTGATCTGCTTTACTGATATATTTTCCTAAAGTTGAGTAATGTTTATTTCTGCATAATTTTATATATGGATACATAGTGTGACGAGCCCAGTTAGGTAGTAGTGAGTACCGATGTGTGCTTGTTTGTTTTCCTCTAGGATTGCTCTTGCTCTGTCACAATAGTTGAAGGTATTTCTAATCTGAATTTAAGGACAGCTATAGTATTTCTTCTGAAAACGCAGGGCTGAGGAGCCTGCATTCTGATTTTGTTCATTGCCATTATGTGTCTACATGATGTAGACTCATTAGAGATGATTTAGTTAGCCTTAGGCTATCTTAATGGGTTTTCACTGGTTGTTAAAAATGCCTCTTCGAAGAATCTAACTAAATTTTCCAAATAAACTGGTTGATTTATACTCATTGAGAGAGGAGTTCCAGTGTACCCACTCATATCATCAATTACAGTCTCTTATGAAGTGTAATTTGCCCAGTCTTGATTAAAAGGCCTGCAATTCTCTTTTCCTGCTCCTTAAACACATCCTCTGCTGCCCTCTAACGGCTGCCCATCGGTAGCACCCATTGAGGTCCCCCTTACCATCACCATAGACCTGCCTTCCTCCGGCATCCAGTGATTTATGTAGCGGCTGGATCCGTGGGAGAGTGTCCCAGTAGAAGGAGCTGGGAGGAGCCGCTTTGAAGGAGAAGTATGCACGCGTGGTCTATGATCACACCACAGGGTGTTGACTGGCAGGTAGTTGTGATAATGTTACGTTTCCTAGGGTATGTGTTTCACTTTACTGTTGGTCTCATATGTTTGTTCATTTGTTCGTTCATTTATCCATTCATTAATCAGATATTTTTTGAATGCCAAATATATCCAGCGCCTCGCCTTGACTCGATCTAGTAGGTGCTTGTTGTAGATTTGTTAAATGAGTGAATGAATGAGTAAATAAATGTAAAGATAAATAGGACTTGGTCTCTAACTACTTAGTTGCCCCAGTTTTCCTCTTTTAACTCTTCAAGATCTTGAGAAAGATGTTCAAACTAGAAGATAGATACAAATATCCGTTGAAACCTAGTCTCCTTACATTTTTCAGAATTTCTCAGAATTCATCATCCCTAACGTAGGATTTTGTTTTTAGGTAGGGTTTATTTTGCACCTAGAAACGATGTTAATTTACTTTGCTGTTTCTTGCTTTTGGTTGAAAGCAACATGCAGTCATGGTTGCACATTTTCCTTTATATTCACCAGTTTCCAAGGCACCTCACCTGCTATAAACTCTAGCTTTTTGCCTCTTTTACGTATAATAAATCGTGACTTAAATTAGGTCGTCTTAAATAGCCATATATGAAATATGACATGTTTGTGTTAAGCATGTTGTGAATTGTTGAATTTTCTGCCATTTTTTGGCCTGCTTCATTTGGCAAATTTTTTAAAAAACGTGTTTTCCTTGTCACTTTCCATTGATTCATATCAGGTATATGTCTGCCACTGACTTTATTCCTTGTTTGAGAATATAATTCACTCAGATATATTTAGGTTGAGCAAGCTTCTTGTGAAAAATAATGATCTATATCTACCCACTGGAGAAGAGCATGAGCAGGTACCTCATGTCATTTAACATTTATTGTGGTGATGGTAGTGGATGGCTGTGTTGTATTTTGCAGGATTTTCTCTTTATTTTGTGTGTTTTGTACATTACTTTATTCTATGAACTATATAAGATAACTAGAAATAGGCAGATTTTTTTTCTTATGGCTGTGCTAATGACTTGAAAAATGGAAAACAAATGACTTTTGCAAAACCACATTTAATTGTAACTAGTAGTACAGTAATCATTACTTTTTATTACCCATCTCTTTTATGATAACAATGAAAGAGATTGATGTAAAGGGGACTGTAGAAGGGAGGAAGATGTGAAGAGTAAACATTACAGCTTTCATCTCTTGACTGCTTCACATTTTATTCATCAATTCATTTGATATTGGCCCACACAGCCAAAAATCTATATTTCTCATTACTTTAAATTACTTTTTTCATCACTTTCAAAATGTTCTTTAAAAAAAAAAAAGGCTGTTGGATTAAAAAAAATTAGTATTTTGCCGTGCTGAGGTGGTTTTGTGAAGTCATGGAAAGTTTGGAAAGAGCATCTGTGTCTCAGGAGACAGTGAAGAAATGTAAGATTGCTTCTGGATACTATAGTTTGCCAAGGTAAATCTAGACCAGAGATTGAAACCATCTCCCTTTTGCACTTTAAGTATGTGGAGAACACAGTGGTGAAAAATTTGGCACTTGCTGGCATAAAATTGATAACCTGACTTGCAAAGCTTGGATAACACAGATATTATTCAAAGGGTTACCTGCAGCTATCATTTCTTATGCCTTAGGAATTCCAGAGGTTCTTTTTTCTTGGGTACTGGTTAATTAGGTTTTATTGTGACAAGGCTTAACCCTCAGTGTACTGCTGGACATTTTCATTCAGAATAAATGGCAACAGATTGGGGGAAAAAAAAAAACCTACAAAGAAGAAGCAGCGGTGCTGAGTGATTGCAGATATGACCTACCAAACTCTGAATTACAGTTTTGCTTCCTGTACCAATTAAGTTTCTCCATTGACTAAAAGAGAAGGCTGCTCTAGCTAAAACCTAAACAGAAAGGGGTTCATTAGAAGGATGTTATATAACTCAGAATTTATGAGAAGGATGGAGAAATAGGCTCAGAAAATAGGAAGGACACAAAGGCAGTTGAGAAGTTGTCTGGAGCATCCCATTGACAGCCTAGATCAGCAGTTCTCTTGTTACTAGGTTTCGGGGGGTCCGTGAGTTCAAAACTATTTTAATAATAATTCTTATTAATGCCCCTTTCACTGTGTTGACATTTGCACCGATAATGCAAAAGCTAGAACTCCATCTTGTTCAATTGGCCAGATGTCACTGGATATTTTCAGGGCTGTTTTATTGGTAAGCTGATCATGTGATATGAGAACATCTTTACTGGAACCAGATTGCCTGGTTGTGAATCCTAACTTCCCCACTTACTAGCTTTGAGATGTTGGGCCACATTTAATCTCTCTCAGCCCCAGTTTACTTTTCTATAAAATGGGGTTAATAATAGTAGTAATCTCATAGAAATGTTGTAAGGAGTGATTAAATTAATACAAGTAAGTCATTTAGAACAATGTATGCCTTGTAGTAAACACTTGGTAAATGTTAACTTTCTTAATCATCATTATCAGACTTTTACATCTGGTCTTTGACAAGCTGGTCACCAGAGAAGGGAGCTTAGACGTGAGTCTGAACTGTCTGGTTCTTGTAGTGCTGGAGAAAAAACTCATCAGGTCAAGATACTGATCTGGAAACATGAAGTGCTACTATTTTAGGTTAAACATGTAAAACATGAGCTTTTCCCTCATTCTTCCTACTAATTGTATGTTAGCCTGGGCTGATGTAGAACAAAAATGAATGAACAAATTGCAAACAAATATTCAAGGATAAAACTTGAAGAGAATATATCATATTTACTTTGACAACATGTTTTCTTTTGTAGATATATACAAATAGTAGTGATTTTTTTTTTAGTTGTATATACAAAAGCTGTAAAATAATATACTTCTTTAAGTAGTCTTGCTTATGTAGTCATTATCTGACAAGTAATAAGACTACATCTTTTTTTTCCAAGTAATCTGGGATTTTTTTCAAAAGACTACATTTTCTTCAGGGCAAGGCTGTGACTTGAGTTTTTAGCTCCAGCTGAAAGCACAGTGCTTGAAATGGGATAGGTTCATAGCAAGTATTTGCTGAATAAGTAAGTCACATTTTCTGCTCTGCTGGAAAATTATTTTCAAGAGAGTATGCTTTCTGATTACTGTAGTTAATAACACTGTATTGCATATTTGAAAGACCTAAGAGAGTAGGTCTTAACAGTTCTCATCACAAGAAAAAAATTTTTGCAACTCTTTATAGTAGTGGATGTTAACTAGATTTATTGTGGTGATCATTTCACAATATATACAAGTATCAAATCATACTGTACACCTGAAACTAATATAATTTTCTATGTCAGTTATAGCTCAATAAAAAAACAGGGGGCTGTTTATAAAAGAATATACTTTCACTAAATGCAATGCAATTTTACAGTGTCCTCCAAGGAGCTGACACTATATAGTGATGGTGTGTGGGTATGAGGTGGGACAAGGGAAGGAGGGTTAAATGTGATGGAGAATACTCTCTCAGACATGAAACTAAGTTTAGGTGGCTAATATAATTGAACCTTTGATTTTCTTGTTCTGTTTTGTTTTGAAGGTCCTGCTTTTCTTAAAATCCTGCTTTGATGGTATATTGGGCTGGCCAAGCATACAGATGCCTGCCATGCCAAAGCTCCCATTTAAAGCAAACTGTCTTGCTCTTAGCCCTTGCTGTATGGATAGTCCCATTTTGTATTTTCCATAACCCCTGGGGGTACCTGAGTGGACACTAGAAAACTAAACCAAGATCAGTGAATTATGCCTTGGTACAAAAAGATCAACTAGGCTAATCAGATTTTTCCCTGGCAAATTTAAAATATAAAATGTGGAGAGATAGAGACAGTTAACAGTGAGGACAAAAATTGAAATAGTGTATTGGGAAGTAACTTGAGGTAAACATGAGGATAAGGTGAGTTATCATGTGTTATGGGGAAGCAAAAATATGAGAAGTGAGAGAAAGCCACTTAATAGTGGATCTGAAAGAATCAGATATTTGGAATTAAGCTGCGTAAATAATGAGAGTAATAGAATATTGCAAGTTTGATTAATTGATTCATTCCTTTTTTCAACAAATAATTTATTGAGTTACTGCTATGTACCATGCACTGTTCTAGCCCAAGAGCATTGCTCCGAAAAACAGTTAAGCCAGTGATTCTCAACTAGCTGTGATTTTGCCTGCCAGAGGATATTTGGCAGTGTCTAGAGACATTTGGTTGTCACAACTGGGAAGGGGGAATGGTATTAGTATTCTAGTGGGTAGAGGCCAGGGATGCTGCTAAATATTCTACAAGGCACAGGACAACTCCTTACAAAAAAGAATAAATAATCTGACTCAAAATGTCCGTAATTCTGAGATTGAGAAACCCTGCGTAAGCCGTAAGTATAGGCATACCTCAGAGATACTGCTGGTTCGGTTGCAGACGACCACAGTAAATACTGCAATAAAGCAAGTCACATGAATTTTTTGGTTTCCCAGTACAAATAAAAGTTATGTTTATGTAATACTGTAGTCTGTTAAGTGTGCAATAACATTATGTGTAAAAAAACAGTGTACATACCTTAATTAAAAGTATTTTATTGCTAAAAAATGCTAACCATCATCTGAGCCTTCAGTGGGTTGTAACCTTTTTGCAGTGGTAACATCAAGGATCACTGATCACAGACCACCATAACAAATATAATAATAGAAAGTTTGAAATATTGCAAGAATTACCAAAATGTGACGCAGAAACACGAAATGAGCAAATGCTGGTGGAAAAATGAGCAGTAGACTTGCTTAATGCAGGGTTGCCACAAGCCTTCAATTTGTAAACGACACAATATAGTGAAGTATAATAAAATGAGGTATGCCTGTATATATTTCATAGAGTAATTATTATCTTGTAGTTGACATTTAACTTTCTGTGTTTTCAGAAAGGAAAATTTACTGGAGGAAGTTTACTGGAGTAAAATGGAGGCCTCAGTAATATTACCCATTCTGAAGAAAAAACTAGCCTTCCTTTCAGGTATGTTTTCTTCTTAAAATTGGAAGTGTTTGATGTATAAATTTGTTTAATCTTTTTTTCTTTGATAAGTTTGGTAGAAAGGCATTTCATTTTTCTCTGAAGGTTTTGTTTTAAACGTATTTCTGAGATACCTTTTACTCAGAATGGATAGCAGTGCAAGCCAACTCTGTCACTGTTGGTGCTTGGCAGCCAATTTTTATTCTGTTCTGTAATTTGATTAAGTGACCTCTACAAGGTAGATGTCATGACATCTCACTTCTCATATAAAAATGAAATAATTAATACAGGCTGAGAATAATTGACTAACCAGCATCTAAAGTATTGTTTCTGAAATATAGAGTAATTCATTTTTGTGATATCCCATCCTAGCTTTTGTCTTCCATCTTCCTATGAGGGGGAGTTATGAAATATAAATTACATGGTTTTCACTTTTTACTGCTCGAATTTGGTTATAAGGCTTGAATTTACCTTCCATTATTAACCCAAAGTCTGCATTGACTAAGAAGAGTCAAAGAGAAGCTTCGAGATATGTTACTAGTGTGAAAGCAGTGGTGACGCTGGGTGTAGCAATCTTCTAGAATTTTGGACCATTGAGTACATTTTCACATGCTTTAGAATAGGTACTGTGACCCACCTATTGAAGATTATTTAAGTTATATTGTCTTGCTTTTTCTCTCTTATACTCTTTAGGTCCCATCAGAATTGTCTTGATATTTAGGCTACTAATGTCCTTTTCAATGTATATTGTATCTTTCTGTAAATTGGCATGTTTTTCTAGTGTACATTATACAGGAGAAAATAAGATATTGAATTCCACTAGTAATATTAGTTCTTTATTTAATATGTATTTTCTTTTTTAAAAAAACTTCTTCCCTTACCAGTTGACACTTACGTTTTCTCTCTATTTTTTTATGATGTGAATGATACTGTAGGAAATGTTCTTATTCACAGTTTGTGCATTTTGTACAAGTTCAGCAGTATAAATTCCTATAACTGGAAGTATTAAAGAGAATTTACATTTACATTTAAAGGTTTTGTCAGATTGCCCTATAAGAATATTGTGTCAATTGTTGTTTCTCCCACCAGTGTATGAAAATGCATGTTTGAAAACAGAAATAGACCCACAGACATAGAAAACAAACTTATGGTTACCCAAAGGGAAAGAGCGGAGGGGTAAATTTGGAATTTAGGATTAACAGATAAACACTACTAAATATGAAATATATAAACAACAAGGACCTACTGTATAGCACAGGGAACTATATTCAATATTTTGTAATAACCTATAATGGAAAAGAATCTGAAGGAGAATAGATATATATGTATGTGTATAACTGAATCACTTTGCTGTACATCTGAAACACTGTAAATCAACTATACTTCAATTAAAAAAAAAAAGCCAGTTTGCCCATACTGTTGCCAAGAGTGGATATTACTATTTAAAAAAAATCTTTATCAGTGACATTTTTGCATTCTTATTTTACTTGTCTCTGTGCAGCATTTGACCCTGGTGACCATACTATCTTGAAAGTCTTTTTCTTCTTGACATCTGCCTTCTTTTGCATCTACACTGGTGATTATTTTATTGTCCCTTAGTGAAAGCTGAGGGCATGAGGTTAAATGTAATCCTGTATGTTAGACCTGTGCTCTGCAGACAATTTCACAGTGGGTCAGAGTGCTGCAGTTCAGATATGAACCTTTTTGCAGTTTGGTTTAATGCAGGGCTTAGCGATTTTTGAGGAGAAAATGAGACTTCTCTGAACCCAATTCCTCTTGACTTGCTCTTGACCGTTAATTATTTCAACCAGTAATTTTCAAACTTTTTTAATAATAGAGAAAAACTTCTCAAACCAACAAAATCATTCAGGGGATACAGTTTGAAAACCATGGTTGCAGTCTATTAAAAAAAAGATAAAACCTGTATTCTAAACAAAACAACATTTGCAGTTGAAGTCACTATTGATTATCGATTAAGTTGAACCATTTGACATTGCCATTTATTGAGATTAAACAAAGTGGTTGAATAACAGTAATTTACATGGTTAATCTGATAAAAGATCATTTATGGTTGGTACCTTGTGAATTGCATCCATGTTATTCATAGGAATCATTTTTTTTCAATTCAGTCCTTTAAGTTTTTAGTGATAGAGATCATATAAAATTGTTTCCTTTAGTATTTGCTGGCTTTTAAGTTTCTAAAATTGCCATAAATGTCAGTTGGGTCAAAAGATGGACTTCAGTGTGAAAATCAATCATGTGGGGAGCTTTCAAAGAAGCTGTGTGTGTATAAAAGTACTAGTTATATTTTAATGCTTATGGAAAATCGAAGAGAACTTGAACATCCATGAAATGTAAGTGCATTCCACTTCCTGGCTTTCAGACTTCTATATCCAGGTCCCGTGCACTCTTCTCAGCTGGACAGGGCTTTCCCTTTATTGCCTCATGAACAAAGAATGCCTGTCTGACCTTTGTGAGTTAACTCAGATCATTCCTCATCACGGAATGCTCTTTTGACTTGGTTTATAAATTCTATTCATTTTTCTTAAGTTTTAACTTTTCTATGAAGTTTTTTACATTTATTATAGCTCTTATCATTTTCTCAATTTTCTAAATCCCTTTTTATAATATTTTATTTATTTTGCACAACACAGCCTAGCAAATAAACTGTCATATTTCATACTGTTATTTCTTATGATTTAAAGTTTTCCTTCCTAGGTTGATAAGAAATTTATGTTATTTTACTTGCAAATGCTTACTGTGCTAGGCACACAATAGGTGTTTGATGAATTGATTACAATCAGAAGCAGACTAAATGGAAGAAATTAAACAAAATGAGAATTGCTATGTTTAAGTTAAGATTTCATTGGTGAATTTTTTTCCTCTTATTTTTTCTAAATTTTGTATAATTTTGCTGTACTACTATAAACATTTATAGTATATAAAATAAACAGCCATTAGATTGTTCTTTACTGATGTCTTAAACTTGTAATTGTTTTAGTAACATTGGATGCAAATATATATAATTCATTTAGTGCTCTAATATCTCTTACATGTTAAATTTATATATATTTTTCTTTAATAGGAGGAAAGGACAGACGAAGTGGCCTCATTCTGACAATTCCATTATGCCTGGAACAGACAAATATGGATGAGCTGAGTGTCACCTTAGACTACCTACTCAGCATTCCAAGGTGACTCTAAAGGTGTCTTTTCTTAAATTTCAGTATGTTTTCATTTACTTACAAATGATTCCTGCTATTGTTAAAGTATACTTTGCTATCTTATCTGCTTTTATTAGCAGTGAAATTATAATTGAAAACACGAGAATCAATAATATATGATGCCACAGCAGATAAAATAAAGACATTTTATATTCTTGATGCACTAAATGATACCGATTTCTAAAATGTATATACTGTCAACTTTTAAGGAATGCAAAGATTGAGCATCTGTCTATATACCATGTAATTTGAGAAAACTTAGAAAAGTGAATTCAGTAGAAAGCTCTTGTATTTAGGTAGCTCTTTCACTATATAGATATAAATACATCTGTATGTTTTAATATATTGAATGAAAGGTATTTGGAGTTTAAAACATATTTTTATTTTTAAAAAATGCAAAAAATGTTTATATTTTAATCCAAAGATCATTGGATTTTTAATTTTTATATTTCTTTGGTAAAGACAAAACTTAAACCTTTGTATTTGCTTGAGCCTACCCATCATTTCAACAACAAGAACAGAAAAGCCCCCTCCCCAACTTCCTTTCCCACATGTGATATTTGGGGGCTGAAGTCTGACTGCACATTAGAATCATCTGGAGATTTTTTCCAAAATTTTAATGCTTGTGGGTCCACCTCCAGAGAGTCTGATCCAATTGTTTTTGGGAGGACTGCTCATCAGACTTTAAAAATAATTCTTTAAGCTTCCCAGATAATTCTAATATGCAGTCACATTTGCAAACCACTGCAGCAAAGTGCAGGAATGAGGGCAGATTTTTGTGTGTGTGTTTGTAAAATATAGAGGTGGTAAAAGGAACAAAACTATCTCTTACATAATGCTCTTAAGCTCGAAATAGTGAATTTTAAACATTTAAGTCAGAGCAAACAATTCTTTGTATCCTTTTCCTATATTTGCATTATTGACATAATAGATTATTTCATTTTAAACCACCTTGAAGAATACAGGGTTAAAATTATGTTTTAGAACAACTGACTTTAATCACATCTGCTTCCAATATTGGTGTATAATATAATGATTCTGTTGCTGAATGTTTTTTCAATATTGGGAAAATAGAGGTCTTAAAGTAAAAATTTTCAGTTTTTTTACTTTCTGGAAAGGAGAGTTATCAGACTTCACAGTGTATTAGTACTGAATAACCTTGCTAATTCTCTGAGCTGCTGATTGCCAATTTGTATTATTCATCATTAGATAATGAACTGCTTTTTAGGTAAATGACACTAGTTAAACATATAGCTAACAAATTATGAAAAAAATATTCATGGATTCACAGATGGTTAAAAGCGTTCAGGGAACTTAGAGACCATCTGAACCAACTGCCTTATTTTACAGTTGAGGGAATTGAGACTCAGAAGTTAAGTTACTTGCCCAGGATCACACAGCTAATTAGCAGTAGAGCTGGGGTTAGAATCTGCAGTTCCTGACACCAATCCAGAGCTCCTCATACTTCAAATGAATAGAGTACAGTGTAGTTGCATCTTATGTGGGGTGAGGTTCTGAAGTTAGAATGTAATGCAAAAATTACTGATAGTCAAAATTACCCTTGAAAAATGCCTAAGGGAAGAATTAGAGACTTACGAAGTATTTTTCTGTGAACATGCTAGATTTTCTTCCAGCATTGGAACATGTCAGTCACTGAGGCTGAGTTCCGGAAGACACAGTCGGCTTGTGGTTAGGTTTGTGATAAGAAAATGCACGCTTGTATATACTAGAATCGTGCTCAGCCTGCCAGGATGCTCACACTGTAAGAGGCACTGGGTAACTGAGGCAGGCTAAATGACCAGTTTCACTCGTGCAGCCTGTCTGCTCACTCTGGGTGTGCAAACAGGAAGTACAATGGAGGGCAAAATAGCCTACACTATTTAAACGTTCTCTCTCTCTCTTTCTTTCTTATATAGATATACATATAGTACTATTTCAATGTAAATTATGAATCAGTTTCTGCATAGCTACACATACCTACCTGCCAGCTAATAGAGAATATGTAAGTTGAAGCAAGATGAAAGAACTTAATTTAGCAAGACAAAATAGATACCTGGATACTTTATTTTTGATAATTGATCTGCTAAAGTTTGACCGTCTCAAATATTTGTGAATGCCCTGAATTTTTAGCCTTCTGCTTTCTTGGATCAACCTCCTATAACTTTGGCGTTTAAAAACGTAGTTGGCAGCTTTATATCAGTGCTTGCCATTTCATTAGAGAGCTAGAGGGTTTTTGAGCTCTTCATTGCAACTCTGGAGAGTAGTTTATTAGGTGCAACCTTAAAAACTGATTTTTCTCCTTCAGAATGCCTGCCATTCAAAACTGCTTTTAAATTGTATTATGAGAGATTTCAAATACACAAAAAAGTTGAAGGAATAGTGCAGTAAACACCGTTATGCCCATCACTTAGAAGCCTGCAACTAATGTTGTAATACTTTATCACATATCTATGTGTTTATCCACCCCTCTTTCCATCCCAGAAATGTTTTTAAGTTTACCCCGTCAGATCAGTCTCAGCTTGGGTCTAGAAGGTTTTTCCTTTTTTAGTATGTCTGCATTTTTTTTGGTGTGACTTGTTTCTCCCAGACCCTGCTGTTAAAGCTTAACTCCTCCCAACTGTGAATGTCTCCAGACAGCTCCAGCAGTGTAGCTAGCTAATGCGGCCTCTTCTTTATAGGAGATGTCCAAAAGTAGTCTTTCACTGCAGTGAAAATGTTAACATTCTGAATATAGTAACAGCTTTTTAAAAGTTATTTAAAAATGGAAAGAAACTATCCAGTTCTTACCCATATTTTATGCTTAGTTTCATGACCAGGAGCAAGGTGTGATACATACCTATTTTAAATGGGTAACCCAGTACAGTTGAAAATGGGGTCATTTCCTGATTCCTTTTCACACAGCTTGGTCCTAAGCTTGTTTTTGGTTTCTGACTCTTGAGCAGAGGGCTGAGAAGAAAGGAGAAGTTCAGGTTAATCGTAACCTGACCTGAATACTAAGTTTATGTTCAGGTAACTCCTCATGTCCAGGTCTGTGTGGAGTTCAAGACTAACCATTACTGCCCCATTTTCTATAAAGGGTTTTTAATAAAAAATAACATAGACTGACACAGCTGGGCCAACCTGAGTGTTAAATTTTAGGAGAGGTAAATGGAGTTTTTCTTTTGTTATACCAGCGATTGCTGTACATTTTAGACATAAACAACATGATTAGAAATTAAGAGTCCATGACGCAGAAAGCAGAATCAAATTCAAGATTACCTTATGGAGATAAAGAAAAGATATATAAATTAATCTGCAAATCTTTTCATTAAAAAAGTAAATATTGAGATTAGCACTAAACAAAACCTCACAAGTAGATCTTTATCTCATATCATTTCTTTATATATTTCAAAATTTTAAGTCAGAAGCATATTCACATTCAAAGTATAAAGTGAAATTTGTGTCAGTACTGTTACACAAAGTATGATTATAAGATATTGAGACTACCAGCTTTTTAAAAACATGTGGCAAAACATATGCATCAGTGTTTCTCAACCTTTTTTGTCATTGTTATCTTTGTAAGGAGCCCTTTTAGGCAGCTTTTCCTATTCACTCCTGCTTGATGTCATAGAGTTTACTGTTAAATCAGTCTCATATTAGAGTGCAGAGCCATGTTTCATTTATCTCCATATTCACAAGGCCAATAAAATGATTTGGAGACCTTAGGTGTTTGTTATATGGATATTGAAGGAACCAACCAGACTTAGCAATAAAGTCATAGATACGACTTAAAATATATTATGAAAGGAGATATAACAGCTGTGTATGGTGAAATATCATTTGAATCCCATACAAGTAGTTTTGTAACTGCCAGAATTCTATGGGGCATATATTCTGTACATTCAGAATTTAAAAAAATTTATCTGTGGACATTTTTATTCAAAGAAAATCTTACAGAGAAACTAAATTTATAAAAGAGCTAGAAGTGTAGGTCCACAGCCATTCCTGCTCATCCCCCCTTCTCAAATTCCACTTCCACTGCAGTGCCCCCTCACCCGCTTTTAAGGAGCCTCCTTGGAGCTTACAGGACTCTGCAGAGCACTTAGAAGATAATTTGAATATGAATATAACACTGATTGGTTCAGTATAGTCTGTGAGAGTGTGACTGGGATGGCTCTTCTTTTTTTTTTTAACTTATTTTTTATACAGCAGATTCTTGTTAGTTATCTACTTGATACACATTGGGATGGCTCTTCTTTATTTTTGTTTTTTTTATGGGACATGCTTCTAAGAAAGTTTAAGGCAGTGCCTTCCTTTTTCCTCCTTAGCAAATGCACTTCTGGCAAATGACGGTATAATTGTGTTGATCTTAGAGTTACTTCAAAGCACTGTAGTTAAATGCTCTGAACATGCTTTATGCTGTTGATGAGTGCTTTTTTAATATTTACTTCATTCGTTCAACAAATATGTATTGAAAACTTATAATGTCCCGTTTTAAAATGTGACAGCTAAGCTAGTATTTCCTTTCTTTACCACGTATTTTTAAATTTCCTGTCTCCTCTGTTCCCTTTTCATATGCTTAAGTTCACGTCGAGGGATGGCCGAGTTGTCAAGCTGGACTAGTACAGCAATAGCCAAGCTAATTTCTCTATCTCCAGTCTCTCCCCAATTTGTACACAAAGACAAGATAAATTTCACCAAAACAACAGTTCTATCATCCTTCTCAGTTTTCTAGGACCTCCTCTCCTTTCCACACAATGAATTTAATTCAATAGTCATGTATTTTGTTGCTACCAAGTGCAGACATTGTACACCGTGCATTGTGAAGCCAAGAAAGACTAGGTGTGCGCTCTCAAGGACAGTCTTTCAGCCTTCTTAACTGCTAAGGCAAGACCTTGTGTGATTTGACTTACGCTTTCATTTCATATTTCTTGAGCGCTTATCATGCAAGGCACTTAGTTTTATAGCACTTGTATTAACTCAGTCTTCAAAATAACAATATTATTATCCCTGTTACATAGATGAAAAAGTGAGGGCAGAGAAATTTAAGAAACTTACCCAAATTAATAAGTGGTACCTTCGCTTATATTCCTCTTGCTCTGTATCCTTTTATGTTAAGTTTCATTAGCTCCTTTATGTAGGTACTTCCCAGAATCTTCCAGCTTTCTCCAAACTTACAGCACTTGCTGTAAGCATTTAGGCATTTAATCATAATGTGTTTAATGATAATTCTTGAATTTTTACATTTATTATTTAAGTTTTACATTTAAAAAAATTTCAAAGATATATGTTTCCCTAGTAACATTAAAAAGGTGACGTCAGTGAGTGTAAAGTAGACACTAATTAAAATACTTTTATTTTACCTTTTCACCTTTCTAAATGATCTTAAGCTTCTTGAAGGGAGAAACTGTGTTGTATAATACATATTTTTTCATAATCCTGTGCAGTACCTCATATTGATACTTAGTAATCAATAGTCAGTGGATATGGGTTTCTGCTCTTTATCTTACTTAAGTTTCTTCATAGCTCTGTGTACTCAAATGCAGGCTGGCTGATCATTTTCAGAACATCTTACATTTGTTGGAAAATCAAACATGTAGAAGTTGCAGCTCAGTAGAAGCTATTTTGGTGGATAAGAAGTTTGTCTAGGCTGGTCTTACTTTCCTTTGAAGACATTAAATTTGAAATGGACCTGGGAATTTACTTATGGGTGATGATTGGGAGGCATATGTGAAAAAGAGTATCCTATACTTAAGGAAATAATAGATAACAGTAAGTCATTTAATTCTCATAACGGCCCTATGAGATGAGCACTATCATCCTTATCCCTTACATGTAAGGGAACCGAGGCATAGAAAGAGTGGGTAATTTAAGTATCTTGACCAAGAACATGTGGCAAACCAGGGTCGGAGGGGGATTTGGACCTGGTGGTCTGACTCCAAGCCTGTGTTTCTAGCCACTGTTGTATTCACCTCTGTTATAATCACAGTGCCATAGCTATTGATAACTTTTAATATTCATTTGCATTTAACCTGCATCTATCACAATTGAGAATTGACATATGAAAATAACTATGGTGAACATAGTTGAACATAATGGAAATCTTGGAAATCTTTTTTGTTTTAACATTTTCTTTCAACAGTATATTCAGCGTATATTTAAAATCATAGCATTTTTCTAGCTCAAAGGGAAATTGTTGATCATCCAGTTATAGAATCATGGAATGTCAGGATTAGAAAGTACCTTAACAATCATCTAGACCAAACATCTTCAATCATCTAGACTAACCACTTTACCCATACTTAAATCCTCTTTATAGAAATGCTGCCAAGTACTTGCCCAGATTAATCTAATTCTGTAGAGAGTCAACATCTATAGAAGTTACTTTTCTGTTTCTCTCAAGTATTGATTTTTTTCAAATTTGGATTTTAGGTCAGTTCTTCCTAATTGTAGAAAAACTCATTTATGTCACAGAAGAAACATCAGAACACAGAGGTTTAATGACTTGCCAAGAATCACACAGAGATTACTCATAAGTCTTCAGTCACTTAGTAAATATGTGAGATCCTACAATGAGTTCCTCATCATTCTAGGTGCTGAGGAAATGGGTGAACAAAGGCCCAGTCCCTGCCCTTATGGGCCTGATGCCCTAAAGATCAAATGAATATTATAAATAAGTACATAATATGTTGGAGGTTCATAAGTCTATAGAACAGATCATGAAAAGAATTAAGGGAGGGATGGAGTGCAAAGGAGTGTGTGGCAATATTTTATAAAATGAGAAGGTAACATTTTACCAGAGATGAGTAAAGTGAGGGCCAGGCCATACAGATAGCTGATGAAAGAGCATTTAAGAAAGAGTATCTTAGACAGAGGGAGCAGTAAGTGGAAAGGCCCTGAGTCAGGAGCAGGCTCAGTGTGTTGTGCGATCAGTAGGGAGGATAGTGTGGGTGGAGCAGTTTGAGAGAAGGAGGGTTCTGGGAGAGCCCTCAGAGGGGCTGCAGTCAGACCTTAGAGGACCTCGTAGGCCATGGTAAGGGCTTCAATTCTGAATGAGAAGGAAGGCCATTGTTACATTCCTACCGAGGAGTGATATGATCTGCGTCATCTAACATTTCTAGAGGCCCTCTGTATTTAAAGCTGGAAGCTGCCAAGATATCAGTAAGACAATAATATCCTTGCTTTCTGGAAGCATGTTATCTAATGAAGATGAATTATAAACAAGCAATTATAATAAAAGCATAAGTAAAATTAGTGCCATTAAGTAAGTATAAGCAGAGCTCTCTGAGTGGTAAAGAAGGAGCCCTTAGTCGTAATCAGAGAAATTAGTGAAGAGCTACAGAAAACCCATTGACAGTCTCTTTCTAGCCAAAGTGAGTGAGCTTGTTAAGGACCTGCTCCTCCTTTAATAGCTGTTTTAACTCAGCCACGTCACCCTTGAAAGGCTCTAATGGAGTAGGAACAAGGAAGTGGGGTCTTAATAGATTTTTTTTTTTTTTTTTGGTTAGTGGTCTTAAAATTATAAAATGTTAATAGTAGTATAGGAATTTACTAATATAGCACTGCAGCTACTCTAACACACCCTTTATAAGGGACATAATATGCTTCTAAATCTAAGTATGTTCTTGTTAAAAACAGTTTAAACCATCACTCCACTTGTAGGATTGCAATTTTTTAACAAAAGGGACTTCCCTGGTGGTCCAGTGGTTAAGAATCCACACTTTCAATGCAGGGGGCATGGGTTCGATCCCTGGTCGGGAAACTAAGATCCCACATGCCGCGTGGCGCAGCTAAAAAATTTAAATAAACAAACAAACAAACAGTTTCAGGTAGTTGAAAGATCACTTGGTTTTACAATTTTCAAATATGTAGTATCTTTGAATTGTGTGTACTTTCTTTATCTATCTTAGTAAAATGTGAGAAAATTATGATTAAGGGTGTTTTTAAGTACTCTAAAAGATAAATTTAGAGTATTTTATGCCCTTAAGATCACTGCAGATGGTATTTGCAAGCTTCATTACTTTCTTTGTCTTAATATACAGATTAATTTAGTGTGCTTTGAAATATAAATGTCTCGTTTGTGTAGAACTTACTTGTTTAACAAAATGGTTGTGTAACCTGTCCCTCATAGATGGAGGTGCCCAATTATGGGGATGACTCACTTCTCTTGGGCTCTAGTCCCAACCAGGGAAGGCCCTCCACTGGACAGCTCCATGTATCTTAGCTCCCCTTCCTGTAAATTTCCACACTGCACTGGTAGAGTCCCTGAGTTGCCACCACTTCTCTGAAGACCACTCACTGACAGTTACTCTACTAGGCTGGTCTTTCTTGGGCTTGTATCCTCCCTAAGTCAGAGTGGTCTTCTCCTTACCTGATCCCACAACTAGCAGTTAGATGTCAGATTTGCTTCCCCCAGCAAGTCTTTATGTGCTGTTGCTAATGCAGAAGAGATCACTGTATTGCCTTACTCCCACGAATGCTTAGTGGATCCTTTATTTTGTAATGCAAAATCCAAAAATAGAATACTTCAACATTTGTTTATTAAGATATAAGTCACATATCATAAACATCATTTTTTAAAGTGTACAATTCAGTGGTTTTCAGTATATTCACAAGGTTGTGCGACCATCACTCTCTAATTCCAGAACATTGCCATCAGCCCAAAAAAGAAACCTATACCCATTGGTAGTCCCTCCTCATCCCATTCTCCCCTCCTCCCAGCCCTTGTCAGCCACTGGTCTGCTTTCTGTCTCTATGGATTTACCCATTCTGGACATTTCATATAAATGGAATCATACGATATGGGCTTTTGAATCTGGCTTCTTTCACTTAGCATGTTTTCAAGGTTTATCCATGTTGTAGCATATATCAGTACTTCATTTCTTTTTATGATTGAATAATACTCTATTGAATGGATTACCACATTTTTTTTTCCATTCATCCATTGTTGGACATTTGAGTTGTTTTGGATTTTGGCTGTTATGAATTATGCTGCTATGAATATCTGTGTGCAGGTTTTTTGTATGGACATATGTTTCACTTTGCCTCACCTCTTGAACACTTCTCTGCTTTCTTTGGAAGCTCAACTTCTGTCCCTGCCTACAGAGGCATCTATTCTTCTTCCAAATCTTTAGCAATATCATCCTCATTCTTGTGACCTTACTGTTTGTCAATAGAATTGGATATCCTTCTCCAGTAATCCTCTTGAGGTTAATGTGAATGTTTGGAGAGAGTAAGGGAGGATTAGTAAAATTCCCTGGACTGTTGGATTTAAATCTCAGGAAAGGGCCTGCTATTAACCTTTCCTATAATGTAGGCAATTGGGAGAACTTTGTGTGGGGAGAATTTTCACTAACAAATCCTTGCTCTGCTAAGCAAAGCTGCAGTTTCTTCCACTATATTAGAGGGAGGGCAGTTGAGATCTTTGCATTAAGTTGATTTTATAAGTAAAACAAATAGTAATTAGTAATAATAAATAATAATAATATAGCTATGTAGTTTTGGTCATAAGATAGAGTTTTTCCATGTTGTTGTTGCATTTTACTAGGGCAGGCTTCTGAGAAGTGTTTAGTTGGTACTTGAATAATTGAATATAATATATAGCAATAACACATTTTCCAACACTCAAGGTAATATTGTGCTGATCAAGTGACTAAGAATGCAAAAGTGAAAGCAGAGCTGGGTCAGACATGGTGTATTCAAGCTTTGAATTCTTATATACACCAATGCTACTTCACCTCATTAAATTTCCCCAGAAGAACACCAAGAAGCTTATTTCCAATGGTTTAATAATAGCTTACTTTATTTTCTACCTGTTTTGAAATATCACTTCACAACCTTACACTTCTGGCAGGAAGGAGAGACAAGAAGTACGTCCACACTTGGCAGTCATTAGTTACCTACTTCACTGTGATCCCATTTTACAGATGAAGAGATTGAGAGGCTAATGAGACTATTTGAATGTTGCTTTGATTTCTTCTCTTTTTAAGACATTGAATTTACATGCTTTTAGAGTAATTTTCTTACCAAATTAGCTTATAAATTGTCAGTGTTTCCTGAAATGAGAAAAATAAATTGCTTGAGAAAACTGAAAGGACACTGAAGAATTTTATTTATTGACAGTGCAAACCAAGTCAATTGAGATTAATGCTGCTCCATATATGATTACACTGTAAACTTTATTTAGGATTGTGAAGAATAAAATAGGAAGCTTGTTTTAATACTCTGTAATTTTGTTTCATTTCAGTGAAAAGTGTAAGGCTAGAGGATTTACCGTGATTGTGGATGGCAGAAAATCCCAGTGGAATGTGGTGAAAACAGTAGTCTTAATGCTACAGGTAATTTTATTTTTGACTATTAGGAAGTGGTTTTATTGTACAGCAACAGATGAGGTGGTAGTGGCAAATGCATTTTGTTTATCGGACTGTGCCCAAGCTTCTCAGCAGTGACTGAGTTCTGAAATGCACAGGTCACTATTGGATTGTTTAGATTCAATTCTTACAGGTTTTACTTGAGTAGTAAAATAAATTTCAACCCTATTCTAAAGGTTTGTAAATGACCAAAAATAATATGTCATGTTTAAGTAATTTAAACAACTAGGCCAATGAGTCTCAAAGTGTGAGGGCAGAGGTTATCAGACTCATCAAGGAGCTTTTGCACACTGTAGTAGCTGCATCATCCCACCTCCACCCCCTCCTAATACTACAGGTAGGGAGTAGGACTGGGTAATTCTAATCTGAAAAAGCTTCTCAGGTGGTTCTGATAGGTTTCTCCCTTCTGTTACCCTTTTTCCTTCAAAAATCACCAGGATTCATAATAGTCTTATATCTATCTCTGATCTAGAAGAAATGTACTCGACAGGTGCGTCCTTGGGGGCTTTAGCAGCTCACAGATAAGCATTTCATAAACAGCTGTGATTATAGAATCCCTGATCTGGTCCTAGTCTTATGTTTATATTTCCTTGTGCT
Organism: Eubalaena glacialis; assembly: GCF_028564815.1. Lineage (NCBI taxonomy): Eukaryota > Metazoa > Chordata > Mammalia > Artiodactyla > Balaenidae > Eubalaena > Eubalaena glacialis. Next base: position 186,053,099 of record NC_083716.1, on the reverse strand, counting down.
CCTCACAGAATGTTTCTGTAATCCCTTGCACATAGTAGGTACCTAGTAAATATTTGTTGGTTTATTGTGAGAGTATTGAGGATACTGTGATCTGAAAGAGAAAAATACAGTATTTGAGTGATTGAAAGGGGACAGATTGCTCTCATGTACCTGGGTTTCCTTAGAAGGGCTTGTATAGAAAGTAAAAGTTAAGTGAGTTAAATAAGAGAGATTATCTAATTTAAATGAAAGAAGGTGAAAAGGGCATTCCTGGCAGGGACACTGATTTAGTGATAGCTCAAAAATTAAGTGAATACAATGAAAGGAGCTGATGGCAGGCCAGTTTGGGGGCAATATATTGGCTGTTACGTGGGATGTTGAACATTGAATTAGGTGAATATCAGTGATACTGAAAGAAAGATCAAGAATTTTAAATGAACTGGGAAGTAATTGGTAGCTGCTTTAGGGTTCTGATGAAAGGAATATAATTTAAAATTTTAAATTATAACTAGGGAGAATGATTCTTAATGGTTTATTTTTTATTTGTGATAATTAGGAAAAAGAAATTCAAGGGATGGGAACTGGTAATTTTAGTTTTTAGCTTTAGTGCTTAGTATGGTTCAGGTACTGTGCACTAAGCTTGCTATATAAAAGATCTCATTTAATTTCATCCTCACAAACTTGGGAGGCAGGTTCTACGATCCCCAAAGGTCTTCAAGGATTTTAAGTAATGTACCCAAGTTCTCGTGGTGAACATGGGAGAGAGTCACGATTGGAACCTGGCACAACCTAAGCCCCAGGTTTTTATCCTTTAAAAGTGTATATTTACCAGTGGGATGTATCTGAGGTGGTTCCCAAATTATCTACCCATTACCTTATTCTTAACTGGTTGGCCTAAACCTTCATCATTAGAATCACTCCTTTGGGTTGGAAAGGACATAGGTTCCAGTGGATCAGTTTTTAAGGGAACACAGATTGGTGTCCCATAATAACTTTTTCTGTCAAATATGTTCCCAGCACTTTTGCATTCCAAACCCTGAAGATTAACTCTTCTCTGTACAAGTTGTTAAAATAACTGTTAGATGAGAAATCCATTCATTATGACATTGTGTTCTTCCATTCAACTGTGTCACAGTTGAGCTGTTTGGGACTTGCTGTCTGAACTGGACTTTGATCAGTGGCACTTTTGAAGAGCAATCAATGGATGATTTAATCCCCTCTTGCAATTTCCTTTCTGATAGGTATTTTAACAACTTTTGGGCTTATTAATAGTTAAGATTTTCAGAAGTTGCAATGGCCTGTTGTTTGCTCCTAGTCAAACAGTTTCTACATACAAAGTTATTCATTGCTTTTATTTCAGAAGGAACTGGTACTGGCTGTTTGGGAGCCCAGAGCTTAGTGCTGGCTCTGCCTGTAACAAATATTCTCTAAAATGAGTGGCTTGGTTTCTCTTGTTACTCACAGCTTTAATACGCAATGATTTTGAAATAATATTCTTCCACAATCAACATATAAATAAACCTCATTCTACCGGAAATTTCCCAGCCCCTCTGATAAAAGTTTTGATAACACTGAGGGTTTTTTTTTTTTTTAACTTTATTCACAACCCAGTCATTGCAGGAGGTGCTAGATTTGTGATGTGCACAGTGACATGTTTAAATTGAAAGGTTTTCTATTTTCCCCTAATCAATACTTATGATTGTAATTATATAACATTATTATTATTCAGTAGTGCCATTTATGGTCTAGAATAGTGGTTGACCACTATTTTATAAATAGAGTTTATAAATAGAGTTTTATTGTTTACATATTGTTTATGGCAACTTTCATACTATGTGGACAGAATTGAAATGGTTGCAACAGAGACTGTATAGCCTGCAAAGCCTAAAATATTTATTATCTGGACCTTCAGAAAGAATTTACTGACTCTTGGTCTAGAACATTTGGAATGGTATGGTAGAACTTTAGAGTCAGACCGACCTGGTTTCTAATCCAGTGCCATCCCTCACAACTCTGTTCCCTTGGACAAGTTACTTTAGTTCTCTCAAGCTCAGTTTACTTTTCTGTAAAATTGGAAGGATGAGATCCACTTGTTAATGTGAATTCATTTATTCAACAAAGATTTATGGAGTATCTTCTATATGTCAGGCACTGTCATAGGCTCTGGAGATATAGGAGTGACATTATAGATAAGGTACCTGCGATTGGGAAGCCTGTATTCTGTTTGAGTCAGACAATAAGCAGTTAGGCAAATTACTAAGTAATGTAACATCATATAGGGATAAATGCTATGTAGAAAAATAAATTGGTGAAAAGAGACTGAGTCAGATCCTGCTACTTTAGATAGGGTGGTCAGAGAAGGTCTCTCTGAAGAGGGAATATTTGAGTAGACTCCTAAATAAACTGAGGAAGTACTCCTAGGTATAGGGCAAAGAACATTCCAGGCAGAGGAAACATCAAGGGCAAAGTCCTGAACTGGGAGCAGACTTGTCACATTCTAGGAGCAGCAAGAAGGTCAGTGTGGCTGTGTTAGAGGAGTGAGCTGAGAGGGGAGAGGTGTGAGATGAAGTCTGAGGTCATGGGACCCTGAGCTTGGAGGGCCTTCTTGGCCTTGGTAAGGGGTTTGAATTTTATTCTGAGCATGAGAAAACGTGAAGCAGGAAGGCCTGCTAAGAGGATATTTCAAAAGGCTGACTAGTCTGGGAATGTTAGCAATGTAGGTGGTAAAAATGGGTAGGTTTAATTAAGATATATTTTAAAGATAGACTTCATGGGACTTGCTGATAAAATATATGTGGAATATTTATTAACTCAGTAAATGTTAATTTCCATTCTTTAGATGATATGAATAACTGCATCTAGTAAATGTGAAATTGTATTTGTCGAGGTTTAGCTTTGTCCTCTTTTTCAAGTTAATAATCATGCAGAATCTTGGCTTTTTTGTATAGTGGCTGGTAAGAAACTTATTTTGTGAGAATATTGATTTACATTATTGGAGGAAATTCTCTAAGATGATTGTGTTATAAAAAATTTCTTTCATATCATAGAAAAACCAAATTTAATAATTTCTCAACTAAAAATTATCTTGCAGCTTAAATATATTCCTGTTAGAGAGATTCAGTAAAATACAAAAATAATTCACATGTACTGTCTGTATTACATTGTTTTTTGAAAACCTTCTCTGAATCAGCTTGTCTTTCAAGTATTTCTTTATTGCCATGTACGTTTTGAAGTTTGCAGTATTGCTTCTATTTTATTATTTTAATTATTTTCCAAAGGTCTAATTATTCAGCCTAATCATGAATATCTAATAATTTATAACTTTAATAAATTATTCATTTTACATGTATAATTTGTAATTTTTTTTGTATTTTATAGAATGTTGTTCCAGCTGAAGTGTCCCTTGTTTGTGTAGTGAAGCCAGATGAATTCTGGGATAAGAAAGTAACACATTTTTGTTTTTGGAAAGAAAAGGATAGACTGGGCTTTGAGGTAAATATACTCTATAAAAAAATAGAAGTGTGTTATATCTTTAAAAACAGCATTTTGCTGGTATTATTTTGTTTGTTCAGCATTGGATACTAAGCAGTGCTTATGCAATGCTCAATCAGTACCTAAGTAATGATTAATATTTAGTCAGCATTCACATACTTGTTGAATGAATTATGATTCTTTGTCAAGGCCACAAATGCTTTCTTGTTTTCATTTTCATCACTCTTTGTGAATCTTTGGAATAAGTAGAAGCTTTTTATTAAAAACATTTTTAGGGACTTCCCTAAAAATCCGACATGCTGCACAGCACGACCAAAAATAAATAAATAAATGAAAATAAAAACATTTTTTTTACATTACCAAGAAGACATTTAACTAATACTAGGAAATCCTAGACATTTAGAAATTGAAGTTAGAGCCTATTTTGTATGATGTCATAATTATTTCTTAGTATCTGGTTTGGTTTTGATACATGAACACAGTTATCCATCCTTTCCTATTGGCATTACTCTCTCCCTCTTACTTTTCTTGTGTGAAAGCTTGGTTGACCCTTGAACAACATGGGTTTGAACTGCACAGGTCCACTTACAAGTGGATTTTTACAGTCAGCCCTCCCTATTTCGGGTTTAACATCCACAGATACAGAGGACCAACTGTATTCATTGTACTTTGCCATTTTATGTAAGGGAATTGAGCACTTGTGGGTTTTGGTATCCATGGGGTTTCCTAGAACCAATCCCTTGTGGATACTGAGGGAGGGCTGTACATATTACTGTAGATCAGAAAGAAGTCCTAAGATGGAATACAAATTTAAAAAATTCAGTCATAATTTTCCTTCCACAGCCTATTAATCCCAGCTTCCTAGTAGGAGAGTTGATAGATACTAAACTTTACATTAGTTGAAGTGTGGAAGCACTGAAGGGTGCAAAACCTAACTCAACCCTGTAGAATCTAGCCTTGGAATGTTTACAGGAGTCAGACAATAAAGACTCATTGTGGACTTTGCCAGACTACAATAGTCATTTTTATTTTCAGTAAAGTCAATATATTTTGGTATGGAGGAAAAGTCTGCAAGGTGTCTTAGATAAAGATTTAAGAAAATCTAGTTAAAAGTTTTCAAATGAGGTAGCACAAAATGTCTTTAAAACGTGTGCACTTAAAAAAAAAAGTTAACTTAAAAAAAAGTTAACTGCACTTAAAAAAAAAGTTAAGTGCAGTAAAATTCATCCATTTTAGTGTACAGTTCTGAGAGTTCTGACAAACACAAACCGGTCTGTAACCATCACCATAATCAAGAAACTAAGGAATATTTCATTACTCCAGAAATCCTCTCATGTTCTTCTGTAGTCAACTCCTTCTTCTATCTTTAGTCCCTGACAACCACTGATCTGTTTTATGTCCCTGTGGTTTTTGACTTTTCCAGAATGCCATGTAACTGGAATGATAAAGTACGTAGCATTTTTAATCTGCTTCTTTCACATATGCATTTGCATTTGGGATTCATCCATGTTGTTGGATGTACTGGTAGTTCCTTTCTTATTGCTGAGTAGTAATCCACTGTGTAGATGTACCACAGTCTGTTTATCCATTCCCCAGTTGAGGGACATTTGGGGTTGTTTTCAGTTTTTGGTGATTATAGATAAAGTCACTGTAAACATCTGTGTATAGGCTTTTGTGTGAAGTTTTTATTTTAAGAGATAAAATACCTAGGAGTGGGATTCTTGGGTCATATGGTAAGTGTATGTTTAATTTTATAAGAAACTTCCAAATTGACAGTTTCAAGGTGGCTGTATCATTTTGCATTCCCACAGGCATAGTGTGAAAGTTCCAGCTGCATCTTTGTCAGCACTTAGTATTGTCAGGTTTTCTTTGTTTTTAAATTATAGTTACTCTAGTAGGTGTGTAGAGGTATCTCAGTGTGGTTTTAACTTGCATTTCTCTAATGATTAATGATGTGAGTATATTTTCAAGTGCTTGTTTGCCATCCATGTACCTTCCTTGGTGGTGTCTGTTCAATTCTACCCAATTTTTAAAAAAGAATTAAGGCTTTTTGTTTTCTTATTATTGAATTTTGAGTTATTTATATATTTTGGATAGAAATCCTTTATCAGATATGTCATTTGCAAAAATTGCATCTCCATCTGTTGTTCGCTTTTTCATTCTCTTAACAGCATTTTTAAAGAAGTTTTTAACTTTGATGAAGTCTGATTTTTAAATTTTTCTTTTATGAATCAGGCTTTTGGTATCATAGCTGAGAAATCTTTGCCTAATCCAAGGTCACAAAGATTTTCTCTCATGTTTTGTTTTAGATGTTGTATAATTTTAGGTTTTATATTTAGATCTATCCATTTTGAGTTAATATTTGTATAAATTATAGTCTGACAATATATATTTTATGACTTCGGTTATTTTAAGTTTGTAAAGGTTTGGTTTTTGACCCAGTATATGCTCTATCTTGGTGATTTCCTTATGCACGTGTTCTCCATGTACTGTGCATGTGTATTCTGCTGTTATGGGTGGAGTGATCCGTAACTGTCAAGATTGTTCATAGTATTGTTCAGGTCTTCTTTAGTCTTTGTAATATTCTGTCCACTTATTCTATCAATTACTGAAAGAGGAATATTGCATTCTTCAACTATAATTGTGGATTTATTTCTCATTTCTATCAGTTTTTTCTTCATGTATTTTTAAGTTCTTCTGTTGAGTTCATAGATTTAAAATGATTATGTCTTCTTACTGAGTTGACCAGTTTATCATTTCATTATTAAATGTCCCTTTTTTATCCATGATAATAATCAGGTTCTGAGGTGTACATTGTCTGATACTAATGTAGCTACTCCAGCTTCCTTTGACTAGTGTTTGCATATTGTATCTTTTTCCATATTACCTGTTTACATATCATCTATTTACCTATTTCTTTACATTTAAAGTGGATTTTTTATAAATATAGTATAGTTGGGTCTTGTTTTCATATCCAGTCTGACAATCTGTCTTTTCATTGGTTTATAATACCATTTATATTTAATGTAATTATTAATATGGTTGGATTAAAATTTTCCATCTTGCTAGATTTTATGTATTTTTTTCTTTTTCTGCCTTCTTTTGGATTGAGTATTTTTATGATTACATTTTATCTCCATTATTGACTGGTAATTTATATCTTTTAAGTTTTTTTTTCCAGTGGTTGCCCTAGGTTTACAATATACATCTTTAATTAATGGAGTGTTATCTTCAAATAATATACCACTTAACACTGGTAATTCCTTAATACAGTATATCTCTAATACTTTCCTTCCATTGTTTACATATTTTACTTTTACTATAGTGTAAGCACAAAATATATTGCTACTGTTTTTGCTATAGTCTCTTGTCTTTTGTAGCAATTAAAATAATAAAAAATGAATTTCGTATTTACCTTCATTTATGACATTTCCAGTGTTCTTCATTTTTTTTTTTAATAAAACATTTCTTTACTACAAACTTTTACTTTGCTAATATGTGTTGTGAATGATCATAAGATACATTTAACATATAGCGTTTCCCATTCTTAGTTTTCCCCAGGGCTCTTCCTTTGGGAAGCATCTCCTGGAAATATGGTTGCTCACAACACCCAGTGTTCTTCATTTCTTTTCAGCTTTTTGGTTGGTGTATTCCTTCTGCCTAAAGAACTTCCGTTAAAAATATCTTACATTGCAGGTCTGTTTGCATTGAGTTTTCTCAGATTTTGTTTGCCTGAAAAAAGTCTTTATTTCAGTTTTGAAAGTTATTTTCTGTCGGTATAGAATTTTCTTTCATTGTTTGTTTGATTTTTTTTCTTTTAGCACATTAACTATATCACACCATTGCCTTCTCATTTCCTTGGTTTCTGAGGAGAACTCTACTATTATTTGTATCTTTGGTCCCCTATATGTTATATATCTTTTATCTTCCTTGGCCACCTTCAAGAGTTTTGCTTTGTTTTTGGTTTTCAGCAAAAACTGAAATTTTTTTTCAAATCTAGACATTTTGTAATGTCTAGACATGTTTTATTTGGTGTTAATTCTATTTGTTGTTTGCTGCACTTCTTGGATCACTGGTTTGACTTCTGCTATCACTTTTGGAAAATTCTTAGACATTTTCATTTCAAATATTTCCTCTGCCCCATTTTGTTTTTCTACTCCTTCTAACCTCCAATTGCGTGTATGTTAGACCATTTGAAAATTTCTCACCATTCTAGGTTGGTGCTCTATTTTTTTTTTTTTTTTTCTTTTTGTGTTTCAGCTTGGGTATTTTCTCTTGATCCATTTTCAAGTTCACTGTTTGTTTCCTTGGCTGTGTTGAGTTTATTAATGAGCCAGTTGTAAATGGACTTTATCTCTTTTACCATGTTTTTGGTTTGTAGCATTTCTACTAGATTCTTTCTTATGGTTTCTGTCTCTTTGCTGTAATCCCCATCTGTTTTGCATGTTGTCTTGCAGTTCTTCCATGAGAACTGTTAGCATATATTATAGTTATCTTAAATTCCATACCTAATAGTTCCAATATCTGGGTCTGTCTTACTCTAGTTATGTTGTTTGGGTTTTTTTCCTGACAGTGTGTTGTTTTCTTTCTTGCTTTTTGTATGTTGGGTGTTGGCCATCTTGTTTAGGACAGTAAAGACTGAGATAAATCGTATTTTTGCCTGCACATGGACCCATCTTGGTTTGTGCTAGGCTTTTAGTGGGGCAGGGGAGGGGTTGATTTAGTCTAGCCAGGAGTTGAATTGGCTTTGGCTTTTGTTGTTGCTCTTCTTTTCCTCAGTGTATCACAGGCTTTAGATTCCTCTAGAGTTAGTGTTTGTCTCACCCTCAGCTGTAGGTCTTTCCTTTGCACCTGTGCCTCAGAAAAGGTCTCTCTTTGCACTGTTGACCCTCCTCAGGAATAGAGTGCTGTTACTTGTTACTCAGTGTTTGTTGGTAGGGCATTTTCTGTTGTTCTGATTCAGCCCCAGTCTTAGGCAGGCTCTGTGACGCAGGGTCTAGGGGATAGGGCCCTCTTCCCCAGCTTTAGGAGGCCTATGGTAGTCTGGGCTCATAATATATTCCTGCCTCCATTGGGATAGAGGGCCTGTCTTTCCCCTTCCTGTATCAGCAGTGGGGTTTTATTTGTGCTCTAAGGTCATCCAGGCTTGCTGCCTTCCCTCAGGACCTGAAGGTTTTTGTTCTCTAGGGGAGAAAGAGTTGAAGAATCTGGGCTGTGCTTCAGCTTCATGCCTTTACAGTGGTGGTTGCTGTTCCCTTCCCCCAGACCTGTTTTGAAGTTTCTTATCCTCCCTACCCCCATCTTTCTTATGAGTCCCTGGGAGGTCTGTGGAGAAGAGTCTACAAGTGAGTTTGAATTCTTCTTGTATCTTTGCTTCCCACAGGTTCTATGCTTTCATACTAAACCACATGTGGCCTTAAGCAATTCATTAAAAACTTTAGCTGAATTCTTACCTGGCTTGTATCATACCTGGTATTTTCCCCAGGTAAGCAAGTGCTCCAGCTCCATGTGTCCTTGGATTTCATCTTTCCTTAGATTTCAGGTTAATTGGTGTTCCTGTGGACTTACAACTCTCTGATGGGTTCAAGAAAAGTTGTCATTTTTCAGATTAATGTGCCTTATTTTGTTGTTGTTGTAAGGATTGGAATAATGCTCTTTCCATCTTTCTACATATCCTAAGCAGAAGACAGTTGTTTTGTTGTTCAGTTTTATCTTGCAAACTTTAGTCATTGGTTGACTTGACTGTGATGTAGACTTATTAGAAGCTGTGTGCCAGCAGTGTAAGGGAAGGCAGCCCTGGCTGCTGGATTATGTTAGGAAAGGTGTTACCCTGATTGCTGGGTAGGAAGCTGCATACCAAGGAGGAGAATCAAAAGTGTAGTGAGGGAAGAAAGTAAAAGCTGAATGTAGGAGGCCTGGATGTTGCCATGGTGAATGAGTATTTCATACAGGCAGGGAAGTCTACCTTTCATGCCAGGGGCATGCAGGAAATGTTGCTCTGAAAGAATGCAAAGTGGATGGAGGCCAGTGGTTCAGAAACTATGTGAACTCCAAGTAGAAGCAAAGATCCTTTTTGTGAGGAACCTGTCACATCCTGCTTAGGTGTGCACATCTGATCGGAAATACTATGTATGCCTAGTTGGGTCTCATGCTATATGAATTTGTAGTGGCTAAATACCCTTGCATCTTAGAGGAAAAAATGGAAGACAGAGAATTCCTGTCTGCCTTGAACTGATATCATAGATTGATGTTTTAAGACTCAGGTGTTAAAGCTTCTTCTGTCAATATATTTTCTTTTAGACACTAAAGAGATTCAGTTAGAATATTTTTCCCAAGTAAATAAGCACTAGACACTTATTTAAAAGCCTAATGTCCTAATGAGATGAGAGTAATTTCAAATGCTGGCTAATATACCGCCAAACATAATCAGCTTTAAGGGGCAATTCAACACCAGCCATTAAATGATACTTAGAGCTATATATAATTAAATTCAATATAGATGTTTGTTTGATTAATAATTATTTTCCGTGATGTTATTTTGGATCATTTGGGCTGTTGTAATTAAGCCTATGTTTTTGTATATATTCTAAATATTTTTAAAAGGATAACTTTGTTATGAGTACTGGTGTTCCTGTAAGCAAAAGTTTGTGTTTTACCTTATTGAATTATTCATAACAAAGACTTATTACTAGCTGTCCACAATATTCATCAAATAAAACATCCAGTTGTCATTTTAATGACAACCTGTTCCCATGATTTCACATTTTCTTGCCTATCATCCTCTCTAAATTCTTTCTTCTAGATGGGCTTCCTCTTGTTCACTTCCCTAATGTTTTTCATCAGCAACTGAATATTCCTTACTCATTGGTCACCTAAATGTTTCTTTATATATCCTTCTTGTCTCTGAAATTGATACCTACCTGTTAATTTTCCTTTTTAGCAACTTAGATATTCCAGTACTTTCTGACCTTCAGCAACATTATACCTGCTGGCTTTGATACCTTTTGCTGGTTAGATAATAGTATCTATAGTCTGTCTAATGACAAGGTAAAATTGAAGTAGTACTGGCGTTAATCTTGTCCTCAAATTGAGAAAGTAATAATCAAAATGATCTGACCTTCTCATTCTTTATTGTCATTCATGAGAGTCAAAGTGTTTTTTTTTACTGGTAATGATAACCAGCCACCATTCTAAGTTGTTTTCTTCTCTTACCTCGTCTTATTACTACATCTGATCCTGTTCTCTTTTTGAGGCCATACTAATGTTAGGATCTAGGACCAAAGACTTCCTTCATGTTTCTCTGTCAAGAATACCTCTGGCTCCATCTCTTCTGACTTCTTTGTAGTTTTTGCAGAAAGTTATTTCCTTTAGTGAGAAAAATATCCTTCCACAAACAGATATAAGCAGACATACACTTTGAAATAGTATGTGTATAACGCATACACACGAATCTGTACTAAGCACACAAAGATATATACGAAGACACATTTTCATTTTAGATCTTGCACACACATTGTTAGCATAAATAAAATTAAAAAATAAATAAAACATCTGAGTGCCTGCAGAGTGAAAGGTTCAGTGTTAGGTTCTTTGGGAATGTTTTATTAGGAGAGGGTAAGTGTTTTAGTTACAGATGGAAGAGTGGGAGTAAAGGAGAAATAAGTTTTAAGTCTTTTTGTAAATTGAATTCCAGAAAACCTTCATAGATGTTTTGATTAAAGACCATATGATAAATATCTTTCTCCTCAAACTTGCTGAAGAACGCTGTGTGCTAGTTAATAAAATACTGTGGCTTAGTTCAATTTGTCTTGTCTTAACCTCTCTAACATATATAAAATAAAGGAAAAAGTAATATTTATGTAGGACTTTACTATTTTAAAAATATTATGTTTTTTTATTTCCTTTGAAAGGACTTGGCAAAAACTCACGTAGGTAGTGATCTTTTTCCCTCCTTTTTGTAGTTCCTCCATTTTACTCTGGTTCCGTTTGTGCTTGTTACTAGGTTTCAGATTTCCCTGGAAATAGATCTGAAATTTAGATTTCTGTTTCTTAAAATGATAGCTGCTTTGAATATAACCAATAAACCTTTTCTTCAAGAATTTAATTGTATCCATACATATTAGGATATTCATGGAGGTGGATATTTGAAGATAATTAACAATTGCTTACTAGATAAAAATTAGAATATAATCCCCACCACATCCCTGAACAGATAAGATAAAGCATACGTTGAAGTGTGATTTTCATAAGGGTAAAATCATGACTCCCATGTAAATATAAAATAAGTGTAAATTAAACGTATTATGCAACTCATTAACTAATGAAGTTATCAGTAATTTGTGAGGTGTGGTTCAAAGAGCATTTGAAGAATTTAGGATTTTTATAGGCAGATAAGCTTGCCAAATTAGATACAAAACTAGTTTATGTCCTGCAGATCCATAAATTCGAAACTTCGAGGTTCTCTGTTACCCTACTGGACAGAAATTTATCTACTGCACAGATCATAAATTATTTGCATTTCTTCTGGACAAAATCTGAAAGTTAACCCCTGTCCCTACAGATGTTAGTACCTATTGATTAGTCTGTAGAAAGTCAGTCAAAGGCACGAGCTCAGCACTGCATGAACGAACACCCAGTAATATCTTTTGACCATTTCCTAAGATTTAGATAGTGTTTCGGATATGTGAATTATATTTTTTATAGGATTATATTTTGTAAAATTTGAATTTGGACATTAGTGACATACTGAACATTCATATCACTGCAGAATAATAGAAACTACTTTCTGAAGTTTGATATTATGATTTTCATATCAGTCTCTCTTTGAGCTTTGTATTCCTAGCCAGGACTAGTGTTTCTTTAGTGTTTTCCCATATTATGTTCCAAATTTTTAAATGCTTAAAGGAAGACTTCATTTTAAAAAATATTCCCCTTTTTAAAACTATAAGCAATTTTTTTCATTTAAAATACATTATTTTTTTTTCTTTATACCTTTTGACCCCCTTCACCCATTTCTTCCAACCCCCACCCCACCTCTGGCAACCACGAAGCTGTTCTCTGTATTTATGAGCTTGTTTTTGTTTTTGTTTGCTAATTTTTAAGATCCCACATATAAGAGACACTATTTTTCTTTCTCCTTCTGACTTATCCAGAAGGTACAGAGGTTTTGGAGGAACCTCCGTGCTGTTTTCCATAGTGGCTGCACGAGTTTACATTCCCACCAGCAATGCACAAGGGTTCTGTTTTCTCCACATTCTTGCCAACACGTGTTATTTCTTGTCTATTTGATAATAGCCATTCTAGCAAGTGTGAGATTATATCTCATTGTAGTTTTGATTTGCATTTCCCTGATGATTAATGATGTTGAACCTGTTGGCCATCTTTATGTCTTCTTTGGAAAATATCTGTTCAGATTTTCTACCCATTTTTTAATCGGATGTTTGTTTTTTTGCTATTAAGTTGTATGAGTTCTTTATACATTTTAGATATTAGTCCCTTATCAGATATATGATTTCTAAATACTGTCTCCCATTCAGTTGGTTGCCTTTTCATTTTGTTGATGGTTCCCTTTGCTGTGCAGAAGCTTTTTAGTATGATGTAGTCCCACTTACTTATTTTTGCTTTTGTTGCTTTTGCTTTCGGTGTCAGATTAAAAAAAAACCAGTGCCAAGACCTCTGTCAAGGAACTTACAGCATATGTTTGCTTCCAGGAGTTTTAAGGTTTCAGGTCTTAACGTTGAAATCTTTAAACCATTTTGAGTTAATTTAATTGAGTTTAAAATCTTTCTAATATTATCAGTTGACTAGTTAGTTGTAGATCTGTCAGTCATTCAAGATTTATCACTCAGCTAGAAATCGTAAATGATATGGTGGTTTTATTTTAAATGAAACACTCGTCAATAACAGAAACCATAAAATTCACTGATATTTGTTATATATAACAACTTAATAAGGAGCATAAGAATGGTAATCCTGAAAATTTGCCTCAAGACAATTATCCCCAGATGAATAAATTGTACTCATTTCATCAAAATTATTATTTCAATATCATAATGTCTTTAGTACTCTAAAAATTATGGTAAAAAAGATAGTATATAATGTGATTAAATTGAATTTGGATCTTCATTTATGGGGAATGAAAGACTTTCTACACAGTCAGTGAGTTGTCTACCAGGCCAGCCTTGCAAATGTTTTCTCATATATAGTTGCTTAAAAAGAAACGTAAAAATCATAAAAATAAACCAGCTGGATATTTTCTTAAGTGTAAAAGTTAAATTTCAAAGATCAGTTTATAAAAATAGTTTCCCCCTCTGTTTTTGATGGCATAATACCATTTTTCATCCTAATTTATATGTAGTCTTAAAATCCAACATGAAAGTAGTTTTAAAAATGATTTACAATTCATTCTGTATCTTACATAACTATTTTAAAATTAAAGATTATGACTTCCATTTGTAGCTGGGAAGAGCCAGAATTGGTCTTTCTTTTACTTTTGTATATGTTAAGACGGTATTACGAAGTTCACTTTAATTCAGTATTTTATAATATTAATAATTTAGTGAATTCTTTTTTTAAACTTAAAACAAGCTCATTGTATATTACTTCTACATTATGTTCTGGGAAAAAGTGATAAAATGCTGTAGAATGATATAAGATTTTCATACCTGTTTGGGAAGTACTGCTTTAGAGTGATGCAGTGGACTGTTTTCTAAAATGTACAGTACCTTTGGAAAATGTATTATTTTAAGTATTTTTTGAAAAAAATGAAATGTTGAGTTCGTGGTTCCATCTTCTCCACAAGCAAGGCATTGTTTGATTTTTAAGGAGATTTGCTTTTGAGCTAGAAAAATGGTCTTCCTATCAATTAACCACTTAGAGTAGATGACAATGTCAATAGATACTTGGAAGTTTTATAGTAGATAATAAAGAACTGACTATATTATGTTTAAGTGAATATTCTAATGCCTAGAGTCTTTTTGTACTTTTTAATATTTTTGCTCTAATTCATAGTGTTATTTCTTATTCGTTAAGTAGTCACTTAACTAATGATTATAGCTTTTTCTATAGCTTTGGAAAATATTTCTTTAGAATTTTCAGCAGTTATGTCATTATTTCTGTGTTTTCATATTTAGAATCATAGGTGAAAAGGGGTCAGACATAATACATGTGGCCTCAATATTATGTTTTGGACTCTTATTTTCTAGTTTTGTTTTAATTTTGGTGATCATTGCTTTGGGGGACTGGATTTTTTATTTATCATTTTCTTCCTCTTTGCCGGTAATAAAACATCTCCTATAAGATAAAGTGACTCCCTGATTTGCATTGCTTTATGTTTAAACTTTTGTACAGGTTTGCTGTACTAGTGGCTTCTTTAAGAATTGTAACAGAAGGGAATATAGGAAATTTTACTAGTATTTTGTAATTTAAGAAGCTGCAATGAATGATTTTAGAGAAGATAACCTAGTGTGGGATTCCAAATCTGTTTTGCCACATTGGCTCTGAAGTGTGTCAGTTTTCTCTTTTTTTTTCATGTAGATTATCTATTTTCTAATGTTTCTCTGCCTTTCTAACATCCAGAAATCTTTCTCTACACAAATTCTTTTTTTAGCATTTCTTTTTTAACATTTTACTTCAGGCCTGAAACTTCCACTCTCCCCCACCCCACCCCCGAAAAACGCAGTGTCTTATTTTTGCTTGTGCCTTTGAATTTATTCTTTTTGTGAAATCACATCCCTCTGTGACATTTGCTGTCACTTAGAATAGAGTTAAATTATCTGTCCAAACTTGATTTATCGTCTTGGAAGCAGTTGTCTGTAGTTTATACATTGCATTCTGGCAAGTGGTGTCATTTTCCAAAGGCCAGTGAACAGTTCTTTACCTTTGTAAACAGAGTGTACTTTTGCTGTGTGCTGGGAGTAGGGCTTCTCCTTCCTCTTTAGGATGCCACTCCTGACTCCCTTCAAAAAAGGTGATTCTTAGATATACAGCATTTTCATACAGTAAGATTCTTTCCTACTACTGCAAACTCTTCCTAAAATGTTGTTTCCCTCATTCTTTTTGAAACATGTATTATACAATAAAATAGAAGCAGTTATAGCTGTTTTGCCAGCCTCCTCTACACTTCCTCCTCTCAAGTAAAGATGAGATTACTGCTTTGGAAACTGAGACATTTCACCACGGTAGATAGTTCTCTAAATTGTTAATTTGAAGTGATGGTGGTTTTCAGTCAGCTGACTGTTTAAGCTATTGTGATTTTTTTTTCACATTATTTAGCTTTGAGATACCTTTGCTGTTGATATAATTCTGTATATCTACATGGCAGATCTGCTGTTTTCACTTTGAACAGCCACCAGTGAATTTTATAAGAATATGGATTCTATAAAATTTTTGTGATGATGGAGAAAATTTGTTCTATGCAGGTCTCTATAATTATGATGTTGCCTTGTTTACGTCTGTTTTGCATAAGTAAAAATATCATAATAGGAGTAATCTTAGCCAACTATTTAAAAAATTATATTTAGTAAGGGATAGTATACTCTCAAATATATTTTACATCATGAAAGAATCTGTACTATTTACATTTAAGTTGATTTTTTAGGAAAAAGCTTTCAAGAGGAATATTCAGATGTAAATAAACTTTTGCCATATATAACAATAACTGCGAATTTTCCCTTTGGCTTATTAAACTTGAAATCTGTTGCTAATGATTTTAATGTATTTAGGAACTACAACTGCAAAATGATTTTAATATATTTAGGTATAATAGTGAGATTAACCAGAGTGGGTAGAAAGTGACAAGTGCTCTTTTCATTGGGCAAGACAGGTCATATATTAGAGAAAATGGCCCAAATTAAATGTATAGGATGACAACTCATTAGAATTATGACCTCTTAGAGCTTAAAGAGACATCACAGATAATTTAATGCAGCTGCCTTCTTTGGCACATGGGGAGATAAGCCTGGAGTGAATTCCTTTAGGTTGACTTCTACAAGTCAGTGAGTTTGTGACAGAGCTAGGGCACAAACGTGGAATGATTGGCTCCTGGCTCAGTATCCTTCCAATTATCATATATTGGTGTTTAACCTAGGAAAGGGATTTGGAAATCATTTGGGGTATTCTAGTAAAGCCTTTGGCCCTCTGTGCTACTACGACCAAAGGGACAACATTTAGATTTAGTTAGAGTATTTTCAGTAAAGGCTTTAGAAGCAAACCAGAAAACTTTAATCTATTTCTTTTTTACAAAAGCGTGCACAACTCTCTCTGGAATATTGCAGAAATGAAACGCTCATTTACTTTGTAGAAGCATGACTTATTTATCCTTATATTCCCAGCACTAGAACACATAACTTCTAATAAATAATACTTCTAATAAATAAATTTAATGTCCAGTAAATAATGAATGTTGAACAAATGAATAACATATCATTAAAATGTCAAATTATAAGGGACATGATAGCAATTTCTCAAGAGATATGTTTTCACTGTTTAAATTGAATATTGTGCCAAATAAGGAGAGCAGAAATAGAAGAGCAGAAGAGCAAAAAGACCATTCATTATGTTATTTAAGTTTTCTATTCAGTCCTCTTTTCAGGAGAGAGTGCTCTGGAAATGTTATCTTTTCAGATGTGAATTGATGCTCAATTTAGCAAGTAGTTTATTTCCTCATGGAATAAATACGTATTTCTTTGTTTCATTATTAGTATATTTCTGTTTAATAGATTGACAATTTTGAAGAAAGGAAAAGCCCCTCCCTGGGATCTGATTGTGTTTAATTTTCTTAGTGTGGAAGTTTCTGTCTTGATCCCAAAAGGAGTTGGTGGCAGATTAAATGGTTTCCGTGGCCTAACTCCACTTATTATTTCATGTTTAACATCATACCTGTCTCTGAGAACTAGTCTAAAGAAGTTGCATTAGAACAAGAGGATGAAATAGAGGCCCTCTTTAACAAGTTTTTCACTAAGAGAAAACCATTTTCCGTGTTCTTTTTATTGTTTATCTTAAATTAGCTCCCATTAGTACCAAAACAGGAGAACAGTGAAATTGATATGCTAAACTCTTCATAGTAGAGATAACATTAAATTGCCTTTTAAAATAGATAGGCATAATATAGTTTGTTGTTATTAAACTAACCAAAAATGTAATTTGATGTTCAATATCTTTTTTATTTTTTTAATGGAAAAAAAGAGGCACATAAACTCCCTCTGCTTTCTGTCATCACCACCACAAGATTGTCCATTTTTTCTCTAACCTCCTTATTTGCTGCCTCAGAAGAGTTACCCTTTCTTCAGTCTGAGTTGAGATCTCTTGGTGCCCCTTCTGTCAGTGATTCCCTACTTCTGTTCATTCTTTCTGTTTTTAGTATTTTAATATAGTATTTAGTACATATTCTTAAAAAATATGTATAACATAAAGCTTAATAATAAAACACTTGGGTACCCACAACCCAACCTAAGAATCCAAATATCAACAGCTTGAAATAAATTTGAGTGCCCCTCCCTGGTCTCATTCACGTACCCCCCCATCCCTTAACACCTAACTTATTTGTGTCTACCCATCCTTTGTTCATGTTCTCGTGCGTGTGTGTGTGTGTGTGTGTTTATGTGTATTAAAAACATAAATGGGAAAGACAAAATCTTTAGAAGAAAATAGGGAGTGTTTATCTTTTATTATTCTTTTATATCTATTTCTATAGAGTTCCCATTTAAAGATACTGTTTATTCTTAAATAATATAGTTTCACCTATTTTTGAACTTTATAAATAATATCATGATTTTAGTCTTCAGTACCTTGCTTTTTCTCACTCATCATTATATGTTTAAGATTTATGCATATTCTTACAGTAGATGTAGTCAATTCATTTTCACTGCTGAATGTTATTCCATTTTGTGAATAAAAACAATTTACTTATTCTCCTATTGATGGACATTTGTGTTGTTTCCATTCTTTTGACATTATGAATGATGTTTATAAATATTCTTACATGTGTCTCCTGATAAATATGTGTAAGATTTTTCTGCTTGCAGAATATCCAGGCATAGGTTTTAGAAATGTTCAAATTTTCAAGATAATGCCAAATTGTTTTCCAAAGGTGTTTTAATTTATTTATCCACTTCTGCTGTGTAAGAATTCATGCTGCCCAACAGCTTTGCTGACACTTGATACCGGCTAAACCTGGATATTTGCCATTCATTATGGTTTTTTCTTTTCTCAAATTGTTGTTGGGTTTCAATGTTATTCTAGTCTCATAATATGAGTTGGAGTATTCGCTGCATTTCTATTCTTTGGAAGCATTTGTTTAAGATAGAAATGATCTGAGACTTCCCTGGTGGTCCAGTGGCTAAGAATCCGCCTTCCAATGCAGGGGACGTGGGTTCGATCCCTGGTCGGGGAACTAAGATCCCACATGCTGTAGGGCAACTAAGCCCATGCGCCACAACTAGAGAGCCTGTGTGCTGCAATGAAAGATCCTGCATGCCGCAGCTAAGACCTGATGCAGCCATAAATAAATAAATGAATAAATAAATACTTTAAAAAAATTTTTAAAAAAAGATTGAAATGATCTGTTCTTTGATATCAATTGGTTGAAGTATAGTTAATTTACACTATTACATTAGTTTTGGGTGTACAACATAATGATTTAGTATTTTTAGAGATTATACACCATTAAGTTATTACAAAACAATGGCTATAATTCCCTGGGCAGTATAATTTATTCCTGTTGCTTATCTATTTTATACATAGTAATTTGTATCTCTTAATTCCATACCCCCATCTTGCCCCTCCCCCCTCCCCTCTCCCCACTGGTAACCACTAGTTTGTTCTCTGTATCTATGAGTTTGTTTCTGTTTTGCTACATATAATCGTTCGTTTTATATTTTAACTTCCGCAAATAATTGATAACATATAGTATTTGTCTTTTTTTGTCTGACTTATTTCACTAAGCATAATAATCTCTAGGTCCATCCATGTTGCTGCAAATGGCTGAATTTGTTTTTTTTATGGCTGAGTAATATGCCATTTTATATATATGTGTGTGTGTGTGTGCGCCTGTGTGTATTTACACACGCACACACATATGTATATACACATATACCCACACACACACACACACACACACACACACACAGCACATCTTTATCCATTCATCTGTTAATGGACACTTGGGTTGCTTCTGTATCTTGGCTATTGTAAATAGTGCTACTATGAACATTGGGGTGCATGTATCTTTGAATTAGTGTTTTTGTTTTTTCTGGATATATACCCAGGAGTGGAATTTCTAGATCATATGGTAGTTCTATTTTTAGTTTTTTTGAGGAAACTCCATACTGTTTTCCACAGTGGCTGCACCAATTTACATTCTCACCAACAATATAGTGTGGTCCCTTTTCTCCACATTCTCGCCAACATTTGTTATTTGTGGTCTTTTTGGTGATAGCCATTCTGACAGATATGAGGTGATATCTCATTGTAGTTTTGATTTGCATTTCTCTGACGATTAGCAAGATTGAGCATCTTTTCATGGGCCTGTTGGCCGTCTGTATGACTTCTTTGGAAAAATGTCTGTTCAAGTCTTCTGCCCATTTCTTTATCAGGTTGTTTGGGTTTTTTGATATTGAGTTGTATCAGCTGTTTATTAACCCTTATTGGTCATATTATTTGGATATTAACTCCTTATTGGTCATATCATTTCCAAATACTTTCTACTATTCAGTAGGTTGTCTTTTTGTTTTGTTGATGGTTTCCTTTTCTGTGAAAAAGCTTTTAAGTTTGATTAGGTCCCATCTGTTTATTTTTGCTTTTATTTACTAATTCTTGTTTTTCCCTTAGGAGACAGATCCAAAAAAATATTGCTACAATCTGTGTCAAAGAATGTTCTATGTTCATCTCTAAGGATTTTATGGTTTCAGGTTTTACATTCAGGTCTTTAATCCATTTTGAGTTCATTTTTGTATATGGTGTGAGGAAATGATCTAATCTCATTCTTTTAGATGTAGCTGTTTAGTGTTCCCAGCACCACTTATTGCTAGGACTTCCAAAATTGTGTTGAATAAAAGTGGTGAGAGTGGGCATCCTTGTCTTGTTCCTGAATTTAGAGGAAAGGCTTTCAGCTTTTTACCATTGTGTATGATGTTAGCTGTGGGTTTGTCATAACTGACTTTTATTATGTTGAGATATGTTCCTTCTATACCCACTTTGATGAGAGTTTTAATCATGAATGCATGTTGAATTTTGTCAAATGCTTTTTCTGTGTCTATTGAGATGATCATGTGATTTTTATCCTTTTGCTAACGAGGTGTATGACATTGATTTCCGAATATTGAACCATTCCTGCATCCCTGGAATAAATCCCTCTTGATCATGGTATATGACCCTTTTTATATGTTTTTGGGTTCAGTTAGCTAATATTTTGTTGAGGATTTTTGCATCTATATTTATCAAAGATATTGGCCTGTAATTTTCTTTTTTTTTGTAGTGTCTTTGTCTGGTTTTGGTATCAGGGTAATGCTGGCCTTGTAGAATCCATTTAGGATTGTTCCTTCATCTTCAGTTTTCTGGAATAGTTTGTGAAGAATTGGTATTAGTTCTTCTTTATATGTTTTGTAGAATTTCCCTGTGAAGCCATCCAGTCAGTCTGGGGCTTTTGTTTGCTAGGAGTTTTTTAAATTACAAATTCTGTTTTGCTACTAGTGATCAGTCTGTTCAGATTGTCTGTTTCTTCTTGATTCAGTCTTGGCAGGTTGTACATATCTAGAAATGTGTCTGTTTCTTCTAGGTTGTCCGGTTGGTTGGCATATAACTATTGGTAGTATTCTCTTGCGATTTTTTTTTATATCTCTGGTATCAGTTGTTATTCCTCCTTTTTTTCTTTTTTCTTTTGTTTATTTGGTTTCTCTCTTTTCTTCTTGGTGAGCCTGTCTAAAGGTTGATCAGTTTTGTTTATTTTTTTAGAGAACCAGCTCTTGGTTTCATTGATCTCTTCTCTCTTTTGGTATCTATTTCATTTATTTCTTCTCTGATCTTTTTTTTTTTTTTTTTTTTTTAAACATCTTTATTGAAGTATAATTGCTTTACAATGGTGTGCTAGCTTCTGCTTTACAACAAAGTGAATCAGTTACACATATACATATGTTGCCATATCTCTTCCCTCTTGCATCTCCCTCCCTCCCACCCTCCCTATCCCACCCCTCTAGGTGGTCACAAAGCACCGAGCTGATCTCCCTGTGCTATGCGGCTGCTTCCCACTAGTTATCCATTTTACATTTGGTAGTGTATATATGTCCATGACACTCTCTCACCCTGTCACATCTCACCCCTCCCCCTCCCCATATCCTCAAGTCCATTCTCTAGTAGGTCTGTGTCTTTATTCCCATCTTGCCACTAGGTTCTTCATGACCTCTTTTTTTTTTTTTTTTTCCCTTAGATTCCATATATATGTGTTAGCATACTGTATTTGTTTTTCTCTTTCTGACTTACTTCACTCTGTATGACAGACTCTAACTCCATCCACCTCATTACAAACACCTCCATTTCATTTCTTTTTATGGCTGAGTAATATTCCATTGTATATATGTGCCACATCTTCTTTATCCATTCATCCGATGATGGACACCTAGGTTGCTTCCATGTCCTGGCTATTGTAAACAGAGCTGCAATGAATATTTTGGTACATGACTCTTTCTGAATTATGGTTTTCTCAGGGTATATGCCCAGTAGTGGGATTGCTGGGTCATATGGTAGTTCTATTTTTAGTTTTTTAAGGAACCTCCATACTGTTCTCCATAGTGGCTGTATCAATTTACATTCCCACCAACAGTGCAAGAGTGTTCCCTTTTCTCCACACCCTCTCCAGCATTTATTGTTTCTAGATTTTTTGATGATGGCCATTCTGACCGGTGTGAGATGATACCTCATTGTAGTTTTGATTTGCATTTCTCTAATGATTAATGATGTTGAGCATTCTTTCATGTGTCTGTTGGCAATCTGTATCTCTTCTTTGGAGAAATGTCTATTTAGGTCTTCTGCCCATTTTTGGATTGGGTTGTTTGTTTTTTTGTTATTGAGCTGCATGAGCTGCTTGTAAATCTTGGAGATTAATCCTTTGTCCGTTGCTTCATTTGCAAATATTTTCTCCCATTCTGAGGGTTGTCTTTTGGTCTTGTTTAGGTTTCCTTTGCTGTGCAAAAGCTTTTAAGTTTCATTAGGTCCCATTTGTTTATTTGTGTTTTTATTTCCATTTCTCTAGGACCTGGGTCAAAAAGGATCTTGCTGTGACTTATGTCATACAGTGTTCTGCCTATGTTTTCCTCTAAGAGTTTGATAGTGTCTGGCCTTACACTTAGGTCTTTAATCCATTTTGAGTTTATTTTTGTGTATGGTGTTAGGGAGTGTTCTAATTTCATACTTTTACATGTACCTGTCCAATTTTCCCAGCACCACTTATTGAAGAGGCTGTCTTTTCTCCACTGTATATGCTTGCCTCCTTTATCAAAGATAAGGTGACCATATGTGCGTGGGCTTATCTCTGGGCTTTCTATCCTGTTCCATTGATCTATATTTCTGTTTTTGTGCCAGTACCAAACTGTCTTGATTACTGTAGCTTTGTAATATAGTCTGAAGTCAGGGAGCCTGATTCCTCCAGCTCCATTTTTCGTTCTCAAGATTGCTTTGGCTATTCGGGGTCTTTTGTGTTTCCATACAAATTGTGAAATTTTTTGTTCTAGTTCTGTGAAAAATGCCAGTGGTAGTTTGATAGGGATTGCATTGAATCTGTAGATTGCTTTGGGTAGCAGAGTCATTTTCACAATGTTTATTCTTCCAATCCAAGAACATGGTATATCTCTCCATCTATTTGTATCATCTTTAATTTCTTTCATCAGTGTCCTATAATTTTCTGCATACAGGTCTTTTGTCTCCTTAGGTAGGTTTATTCCTAGGTATTTTATTCTTTTTGTTGCAATGGTAAACGGGAGTGTTTTCTTAATTTCACTTTCAGATTTTTCATCATTAGTATACAGGAATGCAAGAGATTTCTGTGCATTAATTTTGTATCCTGCTACTTTACCAAATTCATGGATTAGCTCTAGTAGTTTTCTGGTAGCATCTTTTGGATTCTCTATGTATAGTATCATGTCATCTGCAAACAGTGACAGCTTTACTTCTTCTTTTCCGATTTGGATTCCTTTTATTTCTTTTTCGTCTCTGATTGCTGTGGCTAACACTTCCAAAACTATGTTGAATAATAGTGGTGAGAGTGGGCAACCTTGTCTTGTTCCTGATCTTAGTGGAAATGGTTTCAGTTTTTCACCATTGAGGACAATGTTGGCTGTGGGTTTGTCATATACGGCCTTTATTATGTTGAGGAAAGTTCCCTCTATGCCTACTTTCTGCAGGACTTTTATCATAAATGGGTGTTGAATTTTGTCGAAAGCTTTCTCTGCATCTATTGAGATGATCATATGGTTTTTCTCCTTCAATTTGTTAATATGATGTATCACGTTGATTGATTTGCGTATATTGAAGAATCCTTGCATTCCTGGAATAAACCCCACTTGATCATGGTGTATGATCCTTTTAATGTGCTGTTGGATTCTGTTTGCTAGTATTTTGTTGAGGATTTTTGCATCTATGTTCATCAGTGATATTGGCCTGTAGTTTTCTTTCTTTGTGACATCTTTGCCTGGTTTTGGTATCAGGGTGATGGTGGCCTCGTAGAATGAGTTGGGGAGTGTTCCTCCCTCTGCAATATTTTGGAAGAGTTTGAGAAGGATAGGTGTTAGCTCTTCTCTAAATGTTTGATAGAATTCGCCTGTGAAGCCATCTGGTCCTGGGCTTTTGTGTGTTGGAAGATTTTTAATCACAGTTTCAATTTCAGTGCTTGTGATTAGTCTGTTCATATTTTCTATTTCTTCCTGGTTCAGTCTCGGCAGGTTGTGCATTTCTAAGAATCTGTCCATTTCTTCCAGGTTGTCCATTTTATTAGCATAGAGTTGCTTGTAGTAATCTCTTATGATCGTTTGTATTTCTGCAGTGTCAGTGGTTACTTCTCCTTTTTCATTTCTAATTCTATTAATTTGAGTCTTCTCCTTTTTTCTCTTGATGAGTCTGGCTAATGGTTTATCAATTTTGTTTATCTTCTCAAAGAACCAGCTTTTAGTTTCATTGATTTTTGCTATTGTTTCCTTCATTTCTTTTTCATTTATTTCTGATCTGATCTTTATGATTTCTTTCCTTCTGCTAGCTTTGGGGTTTTTTTGTTCTTCTTTCTCTAATTGCTTTAGGTGCAAGGTTAGGTTGTTTATTCGAGATGTTTCCTGTTTCTTGATGTAGGCTTGTATTGCTATAAACTTCCCTCTTAGAACTGCTTTTGCTGCATCCCATAGGTTTTGGATCGTCGTGTCTCCATTGTCATTTGTTTCTAGGTATTTTTTGATTTCCCCTTTGATTTCTTCAGTGATCACTTCGTTATTAAGTAGTGTATTGTGTAGCCTCCATGTGTTTGTATTTTTTACAGATCTTTTCCTGTAATTGATATCTAGTCTCATAGCGTTGTGGTCGGAAAAGATACTTGATACGATTTCAATTTTTTAAAATTTACCAAGGCTTGATTTGTGACCCAAGATATGATCTATCCTGGAGAATGTTCCATGAGCACTTGAGAAAAATGTGTATTCTGTTGTTTTTGGGTGGAATGTCCTATAAATATCAATTAAGTCCATCTTGTTTAATGTATCATTTAAAGCTTGTGTTTCCTTATTTATTTTCATTTTGGATGATCTGTCCATTGGTGAAAGTGGGGTGTTAAAGTCCCCTACTATGATTGTGTTACTGTCGATTTCCCCTTTTATGGCTGTTAGTATTTGCCTTATGTATTGAGGTGCTCCTATGTTGGGTGCATAAATATTTACAATTGTTATACCTTCCTCTTGGATCGATCCCTTGATCATTATATAGTGTCCGTCTTTGTCTCTTGTAATAGTCTTTATTTTAAAGTCTATTTTGTCTGATATGAGAATTGCTACTCCAGCTTTCTTTTGATTTCCATTTGCATGGAATATCTTTTTCCATCCCCTCACTTTCAGTCTGTATGTGTCTCTAGGTCTGAAGTGGGTCTCTTGTAGACAGCATATATATGGGTCTTGTTTTTGTATCCTTTCAGCCAGTCTGTGTCTTTTGGTGGGAGCATTTAATCCATTTACATTTAAGGTAATTATCGATATGTATGTTCCTATTCCCATTTTCTTAAATGTTTTGGGTTTGTTATTGTAGGTGTTTTCCTTCTCTTGTGTTTCTTGCCTAGAGAAGTTCCTTTAGCATTTGTTGTAAAGCTGGTTTGGTGGTGCTGAACTCTCTCAGCTTTTGCTTGTCTGTAAAGGTTTTAATTTCTCCATCAAATCTGAATGAGATCCTTGCTGGGTAGAGTAATCTTGGTTGTAGGTTTTTCTCCTTCATCACTTTAAGTATATCCTGCCACTCCCTTCTGGCTTGCAGCGTTTCTGCTGAAAGATCAGCTGTTAACCTTATGGGGATGGCCTTGTGTGTTATCTGTTGTTTTTCCCTTGCTGCTTTTAATATGTTTTCTTTATATTTAATTTTTGATAGTTTGATTAATATGTGTCTTGGTGTGTTTCTCCTTGGATTTATCCTGTATGGGACTCTCTGTGCTTCCAGGACTTGATTAACTATTTCCTTTCCCATATTAGGGAAGTTTTCAACTATAATCTCTTCAAATATTTTCTCAGTCCCTTTCTTTTACTCTTCTTCTTCTGGGACCCCTATAATTCGAATGTTGGTGCGTTTAATGTTGTCCCAGAGGTCTCTGAGACTGTCCTCAGTTCTTTTCATTCTTTTCTCTTTATTCTGGTCTGCAGTAGTTATTTCCACCATTTTATCTTCCAGGTCACTTATCCGTTCTTCTGCCTCAGCCATTCTGCTATTGATCCCATCTAGAGTATTTTTAATTTCATTTATTGTGCTTGTCATCGTTGCTTGGTTCCTCTTTAGTTCTTCTACGTCCTTGTTAAATGTTTCTTGCATTTTGTCTATTCTATTTCCAAGACTTTGGATCATCCTTACTATCATTATTCTGAATTCTTTTTCAGGTAGACTACCTATTTCCTCTTCATTTGTTAGGTCTGGTGTGTTTTGACCCTGCTCCTTCATCTGCTGTGTGTTTTTCTGTCTTCTCATTTTGCTTATCTTACTGTGTTTGGGGTCTCCTTTTCACAGGCTGCAGGTTCGTAGTTCCCGTTGTTTTTGGTATCTGTCCCCAGTGGCTAAGGTTGGTTCAGTGGGTTGTGTAGGTTTCCTGGTGGAGGGAACTAGTGCCTGTGTTCTTGTGGATGAGGCTGGATGTTGTCTTTCTGGTGGGTTCGTCCACGTCTGGTGGTGTGTTTTGGGGTGTCTGTGGCCTTATTATGATTTTAGGCAGCCTCTCTGTTAATGGATGGGGCTGTGTTCCTCTCTTGCTAGTTGTTTGGCATAGGGTGTCCAGCACTGTAGCTTGCTGGTCGTTGAGTGAAGCTGGGTCTTGATGTTGAGATGGAGATCTGTGAGAGATTTTCGCCGTTTGGTATTACGTGGAGCTGGGAGGTCTCTTGTGGACCAGTGTCCTGAAGTTGGCTCTCCCACCTCAGAGGCACAGCCCTGATGCCTGGCTGGAGCACCAAGAGCCTTTCATCCACACGGCTCAGAATAAAAGGGAGAAAAAATGGAAAGAAAGAAAAAAAGAGGATAAAATAAAATAAAATAAAGCAATTATAATAAAAAATAAGAAAAAAAATTATTAAGAGTAAATTTATTAAGAAAAAAAAATTTTTTTAATTTTTAAAAATAGATTTATTAATTTTTTATACTAAAAATAAGAAAAAAATTATTTAGAAAAAATTTATTAAGAAAAAAAAATTTTTTAATTTTTTAAAATAAAAAATATGAAAAAACTTATTAAAAATTTTTTTAAAAATAGAAAATAAGGAAAAAATTATTAAGAAAACATTTATTAGGGAAAAAAAAATTTTTAAGCCAAAAAAAAAAAAAAAAAAACGGACGGACCTAACCCTAGGACTAACGGTGAGAGCAAAGCTATACAGACAAAATCTCACCCAGAAGCATACACATCTACACTCACAAAAAAAAGGAAAAGGGGAAAAGTTAATATATCCTGCTCCCAAAGTCCATCTCCTAAATTTGGGATGATTCGTTGTCTATTCAGGTATTCAACAGATGCAGGCACATCAAGTTGTTTGTGGAGCTTTAATCCGCTGCTTCTGAGGCTGCTGGGAGAGATTTCCCTTTCTCTTGTTTGTTCGTACAGCTCCCGGGGTTCAGCTTTGGATTTGGACCCGCCTCTGCATGTAGGTCCCCTGAGGGCGTCTGTTCCCCGCCCAGACAGAACGGGGTTAAAGGAGCAGCTGATTCGGGGGCTCTGGCTCAGTCAGGCCGGGGGGAGGGAGCGGTACGGAGGAGGCGGGGCGAGCCTGCGGTGGCAGAAGCCGGCGTGACGTTGCAGCAGCCTGAGGCGCGCCGTGCGCTCTCCCGGGGAAGTTGTCCCCGGATTACGGGAGCCTGGCCGTGGCGGGCTGCACAGGCTCCCGGGAGGGGCGGTGTGGAGAATGACCTGTGCTCGCCCACAGGCTGTTTGGTGGCGGCAGCAGCAGCCTTAGCGTCTCATGCCCGTCTCTGGGGTCCGCGCTGATAGCCGCGGCTCGCGCCCGTCTCTGGAGTTCGTTTAAGTGGCGCTCTGAATCCCCTCTCCTTGCACGCCGCGAAACAAAGAGGCAAGAAAAAGTCTCCTGCCTCTTCGGCAGCTGCAGACTTTTTCTCGTGCACCCTCCCGGCTAGTTGTGGTGCGCTAGACCCTTCAGGCTGTGTTCACGCAGCCAACCCCAGTCCTCTCCCTGGGATCCGACCGAAGCCCGCGCCTCAGCTCCCAGCCCCCGCCCGCCCTGGCGGGTGAGCAGACAAGCCTCTCGGGCTGGTGAGTGCTGCTCGGCGCCGAGCCTCTGTGCGGGAATCTCTCCGTTTTTCCCTCTGCGTCCCTGTTGCTGTGGGATCCGCGCTGATAGCCGCGGCTCGCGCCCGTCTCTGGAGCTCGTTTAGGCGGCGCTCTGAATCCCCTCTCCTTGCGCGCCGCGAAACAAAGAGGCAAGAAAAATTCTCTTGCCTCTTTGGCAGCTGCAGTCTTTTTCCCGGACTCCCTCCCGGCTAGCACCGAAGCCCGAGCCCCAGCTCCCATGCCCCGCCCGCCCCGGCGGCTGAGCAGACAAGCCTCTCGGGCTGGTGAGTGCTGGTCGGCACCGCTCCTCTGTGCGGGAATCTCCGCTTTGCCCTCCGCACCAATGTGGGTGCGCTCTCCTCCGTGGCTCCGAAGCTTCCCCCCTCTGCTACCCGCAGTCTCTGCCCACGAAGGGGCTTCCTAGTGTGTGGAAACCTTTCCTCCTTCACAGCTCCCTCCCACTGGTGCAGGTCCCGTCCCTATTCTTTTGTCTCTGTTATTTCTTTTTTCTTTTGCCCTACCCAAGTACGTGGGGATTTTCTTGCCTTTTGGGAGGTCTGACGTCTTCTGCCAGCGTTCAGTGGGTGTTCTGTAGGAGCAGTTCCACGTGTAGATGTATTTCTCATGTATCTGTGGGGAGGAAGGTCTCTTCTCTGATCTTTATTATTTCCTTTCTTTTGCTGACTTCAGGCTTTGTTTGTATTTCTTTTTCTAATTCCTTCAGATGGTAGGTTAGGTTGTTTATTTGAAATTTTTCCTGTTTCTTGAGGAAGGCCTGTATCGCTGCAAACTTCCCACTTAGAACTGTTTTTGGTGCACCCCATAGATTTTGGAAAGTTGTATTTCCATTTTCATTTGTCTTCAGGTATTTTCTGATTTCCTCTCTGATTTCTTCATTGATCCATTGGTGTTTTTTGTAGCATGTTGTTTAGTCTCCACATATTTGTGGTTTTCCCATTTTTCTTTCTGTAATTGATGTCTAGTTTCATTCTGTTGTGGTTGGAAAAAATACTTGATATAATTTCTATTCTCTTAAATTTGTTGAGACTTGTTTTGTGGACTAGCTTGTGATCATTCCTGGAGAACATTCCATGTGCACTTGAAAAGAATGTGTATTCTGCTATTTTTGGATGAAATGTTTTGTAGACATCTGTTAAGTTCAGCTGGTATATTGTTTCATTTAAGACCACTGTTGCCTTACTGATTTTCTGTCTGGAAGGTGTCTATTGATGTAAGTGGGATGCTCAAGTCCCCTACTACCGTTTTATTGGGTTGGCCAAAAAGTTCATTTGGGTTTTTCCGTAACATCTTATGGAAAAACCAAGTGAACTTTTTGGCCAACCCAATATTATTGTCAGTTTCTCCCTTTATATCTGTACTATTTGCTTTATATATTTAAGTGCTCCTGTTTCGGGTTTATATATGTTAACCAGTGTAAAATCCTCTTCTTGTATTGATACCTTTATCATTATATAATGTCCTTCTTTGTCTTTTGTTGTAGCCTTTTTAAAAAAAAGTCTGTTTTGTCCCTGCTTTCTCATCATTTCCATTTGCATGAAATATCTTTTTCCATCTCTCACTTTCAGTCTGTGTATGCCTTTAGCACTAAAATGAGTCTCTTATGGGCAGAATGTAGATGACTCTTGTTTTTTATCCAGTCAGCCACAGTGTCTTTTGATTGGAGCATTTAGTCCATTGACATTTAAAGTAATTATTGATAGGTATGTACTTATCGCCATTTATTACTTGTTTTCTGGTTGTTTTTGTAGTTTCTTCTCTGTTGATTTCTTCTTTTTGTTTCTTCCCTTGTGGTTTGATGATTTTATTTAGTATTATGCTTGTGTTTCTTTCTTCTCAGTTTTTGTGTATTTATTGAAGGTTTTTGATTTGTGGTTACCATGGGCTTCATATATGTTGACTTATAACTATACCTACTTGTTTTAAACTGGGAGTCGTTTAAATTCAAACACATTCTAAAATATCTACATATTTTACTCCTTCCACTTTGTGTTTTTTTTTTTAAACAAATTTTTTTTTTTAATTTTTTTTAATTTATTTGTTTATTTATTTATGGCTTGTGTTGGGTCTTCGTTTCTGTGCGAGGGCTTTCTCTAGTTGCGGCAAGCGGGGGCCACTCTTCGTCGCGGTGTGCGGGCCTCTCACTATTGTGGCCTCTCTTGTTGTGGAGCACAGGCTCCAGACGCGCAGGCTCAGTAACTGTGGCTCACGGGCCTAGTTGCTCCGCGGCATGTGGGATCTTCCCAGACCAGAGCTCGAACCCGTGTCCCCTGCATTGGCAGGCAGATTCTCAACCACTGCACCACCAGGGAAGCCCCACTTTGTGTTTTTGATGTCACATTTTATATCTTCATTTTATGCCTTCACTGTTTATATAAAGTTATAGTTGCTTTTTTAATTTTTTGTGTTTTAATCTTTGTACTAGCTTGTTTAAGTGGTTGTTACTCAGCCCTTACTGTATTTGCTTGTCCTAGTGAGATTTTCCCTTTTCCATGGATTCTTAACTTCCTTTCCACTTGGAGAAGACCCTTTAACACTTCTTTTAGAGTTGATTTAGTACTGATGAATGCTTCCAGTTTTTGCTTGTCTGAGAAGTTTTTTTTTTTTTTTTATCTCTTCTTCGTTCCTAAATGATAATCTTGCTGGGTAGAGTATCCTAGGTTGCAGTTTTTTCCCTTTTAGCACTTTAGGTATATCATGCCACTGTCTTCTGACCTGCAAAGTTTCTGCAGAAAAATCAGCTGATAGCCTTATGGGGATTCCCTTGTATATGAATGTTTGTTTTTCTCTTGCTGCCTTTAGAATTCTCTCTTTAACTTTTGCCACTTTAATTATGGTATATTTTGGTATGGATCTGTTTGATTTCATCTTATTTGGGACCCTCTGTGCCTCTTGTACATAGGTATCTGCTTCTTTCTTCAGGATTGGGAAGCTTTCAGCCATAATCTCATCAAATACATTTTTGATCCTCTTCTTTCTCTTTTCTCCTTCTGGGACCCCTATAATGCGAAAGTTGATATGTTTAATGTTATCCCAGAGATCTCTTAAATTGCTCTCATTTTTAAAAATTTGTTTTTCTTTTTGCTGTTCTGACTGGATGATTGCCATTATTCTGTGCAGAAGACTGCACCACTTAGTCTGCTATTCATTCCTTCTAGTGTGTTTTTTATTTCAGTTATTGAATCCTTCATTTCTGATTGGGTTTTTCTTGCTTTTTTCTAGTTCCTTGTTAAAATTCTCACTGTGTTAATCTATTCTTTTCCCTAATTCAGTTAACATTCTTATTACTAATGCTTTGATTTCTTTTTCTGTAAATTGTTCATTTCTGTTTCATTTTTTTTTCCTGGTTATTCTCTTGCTATTTCATTTGAGACCAGTTCCTCTGCCTTTTCATTTTACTTTCTCTGTCTCTATGAATTTTGGTGAAATAGTTACCTATTGGGTCTTAAAGGGCTGTCCTTATGTGGGATCGTTCCTGTACAGACTGCATATGCCCAGTGCCCAGTGGTTGGAGAGCTGGATTTGACGTGGATGCCAGTCATGTCTTTCCTCAGGTTATGCTGGCCACTATCACTTTGGTAAGAGGTGGCACTGGAGATGGAGGGGCCAGAGCTGTAGCCGGGTATGAGACGAGGCTTCTCCTCTGCTCAGTGGCCATCACTGCCCTTTCAGGTGTGGGGTCTGATCCCAAGTTGGTGGAGCAGAAGCCCTGAAGGTCAGGCCTGCGCTGACTTTGTTCCCTTTGAGTGTGTGCTTTCCCCTTTCCTAGCACCATGACCCTTGACCCGGAGTGGGGAAGTGCTGAAGCAAGTGGGGCCTGTGTGCACTCTTGGCTTGTTTTGCCTGCAGACAGATTCTAAGTTGCACCACCTTGCAGGTGCCAGCAATTGTTTCTCCCCCTTCACTCAGACACAGCCTTGGGGTCCAAGTCCCCTTTGTCAGCCCAGCCAATCACACCCCCAGCCTCTGCCACCATTGCCCTGTCATGAAGCCACACCACAGGGCAGGTGGGGCCTTGTGGTCTCAGTGTGTATTGGCAGGTGAGCTGTAGTGGAGTGGCTGCTGTCAGAGTTCTGGGCTGCTTCTGATGCACTGCCTGAGTATGCGCCAACAGTGGCTGTCGCTGCTTTGCAACCGAGTCGTCTCTGAATCCACAGCTGAGCTTTCTCCTGGTCATGTGACCCCCTAGATCCAGTACCACTTGCAACATGGAGTAAGCAGGCCTGGAGCCTTTGCTTGGCTTCGGCTGGGATATGCACTGAGGCAGTCACAGGAAAGCCTGCAGCCACTGACGGTCATCACTCTGTTCTCTCCTCATTGCCTCATGGGCAAACCAGCATGCACGCTTCTCACAAATGGAGTCCAGGCTTCCCATACCCCTCCAGTTAGTCCCAGCAGTCCTCCAGCCAGCCACGGGCCTGTCTCCCCTGTGTTGGACCCCAAGAGTGAGATGCCCAGTCTGTGGCTTGAACTGCTCACTCCGCAGGGCGGGTCTCCACCCATGTAATCTCTCTTTTTCTCTGTGTCCCCTTTCAGGGGCACAGGTCCCAACCTTATCATGTCTTTTCCCTTCCTACCTGATTCCATGTGGATCTTATAGCCTTTCTTGTATAGGAGTCTTTCTGCCAGTTTCCAGTTCATCTTCAGTGAGAATTGTTCCACATGTAGATGTACTTTTGATGTGTTCATGAGGGGGAAGTGAGTTCCACATACTCCTACTTGGCCATCTTGATTGATCCTTTGTTCTTTAATTTTTAAAACTCACTTGTAAATTGGCTGGGCCTGGTATTTTCTTTCTGGGAAGATTTTTTTAAAAGAGAGATTTATGTGTGTTTTGGTTTTTTAGTATTTTTATTATAAGGAGTTATGAACACATCAAAAAGTAAACAGAATATTATAGTTAACTCCATGTATCCCTATACCCAGTTCCAACAACTGTCAACCCATGGTCCACCTGCCCCATCCTTACCCCTATCCACTTCACCCAAGGAAGGCTGGGGATGTTATAGTGAAGGAAATTTAAGACATTTGAATGTCTGCAGACTATTTTTTAAAAAATACAGCCCAAGACCATTATCATGCCTTAAAATAAACAGTTCCTTAATATCAAAGAGGCAGTTGGTTTCAAATTTGATGAATATTATAAAAGGATTTAGTAATATATAAAAATATTTTGTATAAATAATATATTTTAAAATTTATTCATAAATTTATACATAAATTGTGAATACACACAGATTGATTTATTTCTTTGAATTAGGATCCAGATACTGTCCAGATATTGTGATTGGTTTGAGATGCCTTTCCAAATGGATAGGTTTTAAAATCTTGTTAATAATTTCTGATTTGATTGGTTATTGATTTCTAACTTAATTTCATTGTGGTGATAGAACGTTATGAGTTATTTCCTTTGAAATGTACCAAGGTTTTCTTTATGACCTGATATACACTCAAGTTTTTAAATATTTCTTGTTTGCTTAAAAAGAATATGTAATTCTCTTATTATTGGTTGTGGAATTTTGTGTTAGTCCATTAAATTAAGCTTTTTAATCTTAATTTCTCTTTCTCTTTTCTTACACAATAGTTTTTTCTATCCTGGGAGACCAGGATATGTGTTTTACAGGATTTTTTGTTTCAGTGAGCATCCACGTGGTGTAGTTTAACATATTATTCTCCTCTTTTGCATCTCTGTATTTCCATGAATTCATAGTTGGATTCAAACAGTTGATTAGATTAAGACCTGAATTTCTTTTTCCAAGGCTGTTCATTGGTGATGATGTTTCCTTGATCATGAGGCTCGTAATAGTTGTCTTCTTTTTTTGTGATGTTAGCAGCCATTGATGTTCAATGCGTAGGTCCTTTAGTTTATTAAAGAATTTGAATTGATATGCAAATTGTTACTTATTTGGCCAGTGGAAGCCTTTTCCAGACCTTTTGGCACAACCCTAAAAGTTTTGGATGGCTTTCTTGATATTTGAAATGGAAGATGTTACGAGCTCACCATGTGTATTTCCAGCCCCAGACCTAGAATTGGCTATTTCTCCAAGGAACCTTGATTCCATTTAGGGGGAAACAGTATTTGAAGACAACAATCTGGGATGCTAGGAGTATGCATTTCTACAGAATGCCTTCGTCATTATTTCTAAACGTTTCAGTGGACAGAACTAGAAAATTTATGTTATGTGAGTGTGCATGTTTTTATTTAAAATGAAATACATCGTGAGTTTAATCTGATACTTCCAATTCAAATTGAAGACCATAAGGGTAACTTTTTCCCTTTCACATCTTCCTTCTCAAGAATTCTGTTTTCTCAAGGACATGAGGGATAGGAGGATAAGAATAACCCATATTAATCATTTGCTTTCTTTTTCATCAAGTGATCTCTGAATAGCAATGCTAAAACTACCACTAACAGTATGATCACTGAAAATGAAAAGAATATAGTGATTCACTTCACCTCATTGCTTATAGGTGTTCTGGGGTTTTTTTAATGTCAGTTTTGATAAATTACTTTTTTTATAGGAATTTTTCCATTTCTTCTAAATTTGCATAGTTATTGACAAAAGCATGTCCTGTGTCCATCTGTATCTTTTAAATCACTGCTGTCTATGTAGCCATGTTCTTTTTATTCTTAGTGTTATTTATGTGTACCTTCCTTTTCTTCTTGCTTTACCTTATCAGAACTTTGTTGATTTCATTTTAGTCTTTTCAAGGAACAACTTTTGGCTTTATTAATTTCTTAATTTCTCCCCTTCCTTCTCTTTTCTTTGGATGTATTCTGTTGTTCTCCTCCCACTCCCTGCCCCCCAACTTCTTAGGTAGGTCACTTAGCTCATTATTCATTAGCCTTTCTTTTCTAACATAAGCATCTAAGACATTTAATGTGTTGTTATCAATAGCAATTTGTTATAAACTGTAATTATGACAGGATTTATTTTTCTCTGATAGTTTTATGAACTTTAAAAATTTATTTTATTTTATTTTTTATTTTTATTAATTTATTTTTGGTCACGTTGGGTCTTTGTTGCTGCGTGTGGGCTTTCTCTAGTTGCATTGAGTGGGGGCTACTCTTCATTGCAGTGCGTGGGCTTCTCATTGTGGTGGCTTCTCTTGTTGCAGAGCACGGGCTCTAGGCACACTGGCTCAGTAGTTGTGGCACATGGGCTCTAGAGCACAGGCTCAGTAGTTGTGGTGCATGGGCTTAGTTACTCCACGGCATGTGGGATCTTCCCGGACCAGGGGTTGAACCCAAGTCCTCTGCGTTGGCAGTGGATTCTTAACCACTGTGCCACCAGGGAAGTCCACTTTTATGAACTTTAGATACCATGTTTTTGTTATCTTCCTAAGGTGACTCCCCTTCCCCCCTTTTAGCAAAGCATTTTGTAGTCTTGGTTATTTCCCCTTATTTACTGTTTACATTACAACTTCATATATAGTATGGATATACCTAGTTTTGCATATTGGGTATGTTTCTGAATTTTTCTTTTCCTTCTTTCTTTCCCTGGTAGTTCTTTCACAAGTCCTCCTTATGTTGTTGAGTTTATTCCCCCCCGTTTTTTTAAAGTTAAGTTTATCAAGGTATAATTTACATACAGTAAAATTCCTTTTTTAGCCTACAATTTTGAGATATGACAAACAGATATAGTCATAAATCCTTCATCACAGTTAAGATACAGAATAATTCCATCGTCCCCAAAGATTTGCTCCTCACATTTGATAGTCACCCCTTCTACCGCTCTCTCTATGGTGCCTGTCTTCTCTGCGTATTCAGACTAGTTGGTTTTTCTGTGACCTCAGCTCTCTGAGGAGTTTCAGAAAAGTTTCAATTTTGTAGATTATCTGGGCTTTGTTGTTGTTTAGGGTGGGGATGGACACGTTGGACACGTTATTTTTCTTATCAAGTCTTTTGCATTAACACTACCATTTGAATATCTTTCTCCCACATATGTATTTTTTTAATACTCATGTGTATCTTCATTGAAGTTTTATTTAGTGCTAAAATGGTATCTTTCTTCATTTTGTAATTTGTGTTTGAAATCTTTTAAAGTTTAAAGAGTATCATTTTAATGGGTAAGTTTCAAGTTTATGAATTCTCTGGACTTCTCCCTACTTTCTAGTTCTGTTTTTCAAATTAAATATTAGTATATGCTATCCTGAGTTTTACTCTACTATTAGAGGATATGTTTTGTTAATATATAATCAAAGGAATGATAGAGAAATTTCATGTTAGAAAAGTATATAAGTTTTTGATTTCCAGATTTATTATTCATTTGTACTTATTATTGTAGTGTACCTAGCTAATTTTAAGACCACGTGAAAATTCCTTGATGAATACATCCTTGTACTAAAGGAATTGATTTTTACTACCAAGAAATTATTCATATTGATAAGATCTTGAAAATATTTCATCTGAGCTACTGTCTCTTGTTTTTTAAAATGTGTTATTATAAATGGTTTATGATAGCTTATTTCTTAACAGATAGCCACAATTTATTGAATTGATTTTAAATGCTGTTGTATTATTTAAATAAATATCTATGTAATATTTCATCATGTTGGAAATAGTATTGCATATGCTAATCAATTTTACCTTCTCATCACTTTTCGTGGACATTAATAGTGGCTCACTAAGTTTTTTTTTTTTCTTTCTTTTTACCTTTCTAGGTTATTTTAGTGTCTGCCAATAAATTGACTCGTTATATAGAACCATGCCAGTTAACAGAAGATTTTGGTGGGAGTCTCACCTATGATCATATGGACTGGTTAAATAAGAGGCTGGTTGGTATATTACAATGAGATAACATGTTATTATATATAAATAAGACATTTTGATAGCTTTTTAATTTTAATCAACTGAAAAGTAGATTGTTTACTTTTTACAAAACTAAAGAAATATAATGCATACCACATGATAGCATAATGCTGGAAGGCATATACTCTGGAGTAGGACTCACAAATATTAGCTATTACTGTTGTCATTAGTAGCAGTATTATAGTCAAAGTTGTAAATGTTTTGAGTTGAATAACAGCAGCATAATTTCCTGAGAGGTAATCTAGTTGATACACCATTTTTTTATACAGCAGGTTCTTATTAGTTATCTATTTTATACATATCAGTGTATATATGTCAATCCCAATCTTCCAATTCATCCCACCACAACCCCCACCCACTGCTTTCCCCCCTTGGCATCCATACTTTTGTTCTCTACATCTGTGTCTCTATTTCTGCCTTGCAAACCAGTTCATCTGTACCATTTTTCTAGATTCCACATATATGCGTTAATATACAATATTTGTTTTTCTCTTTCTGACTTATTTCACTCTGTATGACAGTCTCCAGGTCCATCCACGTCTCTACAAATGACCCAGTTTCGTTCCTTTTCATGGCTGAGTAATACTCCATTGTATATATGTGCCACATCTTGTTTATCCATTCGTCTGTTAATGAGCATTTAGGTTGCTTCCATGTCCTGGCTATTGTAAATAGTGCTGCAGTGAACATTGTGGTACATGACTCTTTTTGAATTATGGTTTCCTCTGGGTATATGCCCAGTAGTGGGATTGCTGGATCATATGGTAATTCTGTTTTTAGTTTTTTAAGGAACCTCCATACTGTTCTCCATAGTGGCTGTATCAATTTACATTCCCACCAACAGTGCCAGAGGGTTCCCTTTTCTCCACACCCTCTCCAGCATTTGTTATTTGTAGATTTTCTGATGATGCCCATTCTAACCGGTGTGAGGTAACACCTCATTGTAGTTTTGATTTGCATTTCTCTGATAATTAATGATGCTGAGCAGCTTTTCATATGTCTCTTGGCCATCTGTATATCTTCTTTGGAGAAATGTCTATTTAGGTCTTCTGCCCATTTTTTGATTGGGTTGTTTTTTTTTTTACTATTGAGCTGTATGAGCTGTTTCTATATTCTGGAGATTAATCCTTTGTCCATTGATTTGTTTGTAAATATTTTCTTCCATTCTGATGGTTGTCTTTTCGTCTTGTTTATGGTTTCCTTTGCTCTGCAAAAGCTTTTAAGTTTCATTAAGTCCCATTTGTTTATTTTTGTTTTTATTTCCATTACTCTAGGAGGTGGGTCAAAAAAGGTTTTGCTGTGGTTTATGTCAAAGAGTGTTCTTCCTATGTTTTCCTCTCTAAGAGTTTTATAGTGGCCAGTCTTCCATTTAGGTCTTTGATCCATTTTGACTTTATTTTTGTGTATGGTGTTAGGGAGTGTTCTAATTTCATTCTTTGACATACAGCTGTCCAGTTTTCCCAGCACCACTTATTGAAGAGACTCTCTTTTCTCCATTGTATATCCTTGCCTCCTTTGTCATAGATTAGTTGACTATAGGTGCGTGGGTTTACCTCTGGGCTTTCTATCCTGTTCCATTGATCTATATTGCTGTTTTTGTGCCAGTACTATATTGTCTTGATTACTGTAGCTTTGTAGTATAGCCTGAAGTCAAGGAGTCTGATTCCTCCAGCTCTGTTTTTTTCCCTCAAGATTGCTTTGGCTATTCAGGGTCTTTTGTGTCTCCTTACCGATTTTAAGATTTTTTGTTCTAGTTCTGTAAAAAATGCCATTGGTAATTTGATAGGGAGTGCATTGAATCTGTAGATTGCTTTAGGTAGTATAGTCATTTTCACAGTATTCATTCTTCCAATCCAAGAACATGGTATATCTCGCCAACTATCTGTGTCATCTTTGATTTCTTTCATCAGTGTCTTATAGTTTTCTGAGTACAGGTCTTTTACCTCCTTGGTTTTTTCCTAGGCATCTTATTCTTTTTGTTGCAATGGTGAATGGGATTGTTTCCTTAATTTCTCTTTCTGATCTTTCATTGTTAGTGTATAGGAATGCAAGAAATTTCTGTGCATTAATTTTGTATCCTGCAACTTTACCAAATTCATTGATTAGCTCTAGAAGTTTTCTGGTGGCATCTTTAGGATTCTCTATGTATAGTATCATGTCATCTGCAAACAGTGACAGTTTTACTTCTTCTTTTCCAATTTGTATTCCCCTTTTATTTCTTTTTCTTCTCTGATTGCTGTGGCTAGGACTTCCAAAACTATGTTGAATAATAGTGGCGAGAGTGGACACCCTTGTCTTGCTCCTGATCTTAGAGGAAATGCTTTCAGTTTTTCACCATTGAGAATGCTGTTTGCTGTGGGTTTGTCGTATGTGGCCTTTATTATGTTGAGGTAGGTTCCTTCTCTGCCCACTTTCTGGAGAGTTTTTACCATAAATTGCTGTTGAATTTTGTCAGAAGCTTTTTCTGCATCTATTGAGATGATCATATGGTTTTTATTCTTCAGTTTGTTAATATGGTATATCACATTGATTGACTTGTGTATATTGAAGAATCCTTGCATCCCTGAGATAAATCCCACTTGATCGTGGTGTATGATCCTTTTAATGTGTTGTTGGATTCTGTTTGCTAGTATTTTGTTGAGGATTTTTGCATCTATATTCATCAGTGATATTGGTCTGTAATTTTCTTTTTTTGTAGTATCTTTGTCTGGTTTTGGTATCAGGGTGATGGTGGCCTCATAGAATGAGTTTGGGAGTGTTCCTTCCTCTGCAATGTTTTGGAAGAGTTTGAGAAGGATGGGTGTTAGGTCTTCTCTAAACGTTTGATAGAATTCACCTGTGAAGTCATCTGGTCCTGGACTTTTGTTTGTTGGAAGATTTTTCATCACAATTTCAATTTCATTGCTTGTGATTGGTCTGTTCATATTTTCTATTTCTTCCTGGTTCTGTCTTGGAAGGTTATACCTTTGTAAGAATTTGTCCATTTCTTCCAGGTTGTCCATTTTATTGGCATAGAGTTGCTTGTAGTAGTCCCTTATGATGCTTTGCATTTCTGAGGTGTCTGTAACTTCTCCTTTTACATTTTAATATTATTGGTTTGAGTCCTCTCCCTCTTTTTCTTGATGAGTCTGGCTAAAGGTTTATCAGTTTTGTTTATCTTCTCAAAGAACCAGCTTTTACTTTCATTGATCTTTGCTATTGTTTCCTTCATTTCTTTTTCATTTATTTCTGCTCTGATCTTTATGATTTCTTTCCTTCTACTAACTTTGGGTTTTGTTTCTTCTTCTTTCTCTAGTTCCTTTAGGTGTAAAGTTAGATTGTTTATTTGAGATTTTTCTTTTTTCTTGAGGTAGGATTGTATTGCTATGAACTTCTCTCTTAGAACTGCTTTTGCTGCATCCCATAGGTTTTGGATCATCGTGTTTTTGTTGTCATTTGTCTCTAGGTTTTTAAAATTTCTTCTTTGATTTCTTCAGTGATCTCTTGGTTATTTAATAAGGTATTGTTTGGCCTCCATGTGTTTGTGTTTTTTACTTTTTTTGCACTGTAATTTATTTCTAATCTCATAGCATTGTGGTTAGAAAAGATGCTTGGTATGATTTCAATTTTCTTAAATTTACCGAGGCCTGATTTGTGATCCAAGGTGTGATCTATCATTGAGAATGTTCCGTGTGCACTTGAGGAGAAAGTGTAATCTGCTGTTTTCAGATGGAATGTCCTATAAATATCAATTAAATCTATCTGGTCTATTGTGTTATTTAAAGCTTGTGTTTCCTTATTAATTTTCTGTCTGGATGATCTCTCCACTGGTGTAAGTGAGGTGTTAAAGTCCCCCACTATTACTGTGTACTGTCGATATCCTCTTTTATAGCTGTTAGCATTTGCCTTATGTATTGAGATGCTCCTGTGTTGGGTGCATATATATTTAGAATTGTTATAACTTCTTGGATTGATCCCTTGATCATTTTGTAGTGTCCTTCCTTGTCTCTTGTAACATTCTTCATTTTGAAGTCTATCTTATCTGATATGAGTATTGCTACTCCAGCTTTCTTTTGATTTCCATTTGCATGGAATATCTTTTTCCATCCCCTCACTTTCTGTCTGTATGCATCCCTAGATCTAAAGTGGGTCTCTTGTAGACAACGTATATACGGGTCTTATTTTTGTATCCATTCAGTGAGCCTGTGTCTTTTGGTTGGAGCTTTTAATCCATTCACATTTAAGGTAAGTATTGATATGTATGTTCCTATTACCATTTTCTTAATTGTTTTGGGTTTGTAGGTCCTTTTCTTCTCTTATGTTTCCCACTTAGAGAAGTTCCTTTAGCATTTGTTGTAGAGCTGGTTTGGTGGTGCTGAATTGTCTTAGTTTTTGCTTGTCTGTAAAGCTTTTGATTTCTCTGTCGAATCTGAATGAGATCCTTGTTGGGTAGAGTAGTCTTGGTTGTAGGTTCTTCCCTTTCATCAGTTTAAATATATCGTGCCACTCCCTTCTGGCTTGTAGAGTTTCTGCTGAGAAATCAGCTGTTAACCTTATGGGAGTTCCCCTGTATGTTATTTGTTGTTTTTCCCTTGTTGCTTTTAATAATTTTTCTTTGTCTTTAATTTTTGTGAATTTGATTATTATGTGTCTTGGCATGTTTCTCCTTGGATTTATCCTGCCTGGGACTCTCTGCACTTCCTGGACTTTGGTGGCTATTTCCTTTCCCATATTAGGGAAGTTTTTGACTGTAAGCTCTTTAAATATTTTCTTGGGTCCTTTCTCTCTCTTCTCCTTCTGGGACCCCTATAATGCATTTGAATGAATGTTGGTGCATTTAATGTTGTCCCGGAGGTCTCTTAGGCTGTCTTCATTTGTTTTAATTCTTTTTTCTTTATTCTGTTCTGTGGCAGTAAATTCCACTTTTCTGTCTTCCAGGTCGCTTATTCGTTCTTCTGCCTCACTTATTCTGCCATTGATTCCTTCTAGTGTATTTTTCATTTCAATTATTGTATTGTGCATCTCTGTTTGTTTGTTCTTTCATTCTTCTATGTCTTTGTTAAACATTTCTTGCATCTTCTCGATCTTTGCCTCTGTTCTTTTTCCGAGGTCCTAGATCATCTTCACTGCTGTTATTCTGAATTCTTTTTCTGGAAGGTTACCTATCTCCACTTCATTTAGTTGTTTTTCTGGGGTTTTATCTTGTTCCTTCATCTGGTACATAGTCCTCTGCATATTCATTTTGTCTGTCTTTCTGTGAATGTGGTTTTCGTTCCACAGGCTTCAGGCTTGTAGTTCTTCTTGTTTCTTCTGTCTGCCCTTGATACACCATTTTCAGAGAGGATATTTAGACATTAGTTTGAGTTGAAAAGCAGTTTGACAGGTTAAGGTTTTCATTTCTGAAAATATATCTTCTTTTTCAGGGCAGATTTTGGAAATTTGC
This sequence comes from Eubalaena glacialis, assembly GCF_028564815.1. Lineage (NCBI taxonomy): Eukaryota > Metazoa > Chordata > Mammalia > Artiodactyla > Balaenidae > Eubalaena > Eubalaena glacialis. The sequence goes on along the minus strand of NC_083716.1, from coordinate 186,010,385 downwards.
CACTCTGTATAATCGAAGTGCCTGGGACTAAAAGAAAAACCTTAAAATTTACTTACATTAGATTATATGCTAATTTTTTTGAAGAATAATGAACTTTTGGATATTTGAGAATGGATAACCAGTTCTGTTTTCACCATATTTGAACAATGATATCAAACAAATGAGTGTCTATTTTATTCTAAGCAGACTTGCCCAAATCCCTTTTTTGAAATATTTTAAGAAATCATGTTAAGATTATAACTAATTTATTTTTATGCTCGTGCTTATATATAAAACTTTTAAAGTATTAACATGCAACCAGAATGATTAATAGAATAACATAAAGAAAAGTTCTTTAACTGGAATTAGAGGGTTAGAACTGGTCTGAATAATGTTCATGTAGTTAAAACTGTTGTTGTACACATATTTCTCATGGGAACAGGAATAAATATAAACTTGTCTCAGGAATAAAAATAATTTCTTAATGTGTTTAAATTTAAAAAATTCTTTATCCATTAAAACTATTCATTGTTTTAGGAAGCAGTTTTGTCTTCATTGTTTTAATTGTTTTAATTTTGTCTGCATTGTCTGCATTGTCTATGCTGTGTGGTCTGGTGATTAAAGTGTACTAAGTGAGGTCCAGAGAGGGAACCAGAATCCTGCTTGACTAATTCTGTTGCTCTTAGTTGAAAATCCTTATGTACATATCAACTTTTAAGATCGTCCTTAACATGTTAATAAAATCTCATACTTTAGGTTTTTGAGAAGTTTACAAAGGAATCTACATCATTATTAGATGAACTTGCTTTGATTAACAATGGAAGTGATAAAGGAAATCAGCAAGAGAAAGAAAGGTAAGTGTCTAGTGTCCTACAATTACACCTTTGCAAAGCTATGATTAGTGTGTTAAAAGATGACCTCTGTTGTTAATGCAAGCCAAGAGAACTAAGGTAAGCAAGCCTGCATTCAATCAAACTTCGCCTATAAAAGTTGTGTTAAATTTATTTTTTAATACTTGAGAATTTGCTTTACATATAAAATTTATTGATTTGAATCCAGGTTTCTTTACAAAAGACTTTTAATTTTGTTGAATAATAATATATTTACCTTTTTCTGACACTGTGTAAAATAATTATTTTTCAAGAACATGTTTTCAGAATGAAACAATTTTCTGCCTTTTTAGAGTTTTACTTTGCTTGTAAAGAATATGGAAAAGGTTGCAGCTTGAAATAAAATCATTATAACCTTATTTAAATACCTTAGCACTTAAATGCCTATCTTGTAGAACTCCTACATCCTTGTAAAATATGTGATATTCATGAGTTTAACTTCGAGAATTTAGTATTTTATGACACTGGATCTAATTGTAACTACCTAGATTTATCATTTTACAGATTTCCATTGAACTTTTCAACCTCAGCAGTTTTCAGACCAATTTCCTTTCCCCAGGTAAAAAGTACTGTAGGAAGCAAATTAATCCTCAATAACAAAGTAGTCACTAGGCAGTAATTTTTCATTAGGAAATTTGAAAGGATCAGCACTCATCCTTGTCTATCTCTTTTGAATCTGACCTTGAAAATACAATGGAACCTTGATAGAATGCATCTTGTTATTCCATGAATCCAAATATAGTCACAGACCAGTTAACTGAGATAATAATATAGGAGGGATGTGAGAAGGTCATAGTTTAACACCAAATCTTGATTTAAAACAAAGTAAAAATATGAAAACAAATGGTTTGAATATAAATCTAAAGTTACAACAAACATTTAGGAACATTACTATCTTATAGACAGAGGCCATATAAAAATGTAAATAACAGTTTTACATATATGTAAATATGTGAGTGTGTGTATAGACATCACACACACACACACTTATATACTACGGAATTGAAAATATCACACAAGTTACTTGGCAAAAATTTGCCAAACCTCTTGCTTTCTGAGTAGTCCAGCAGGGTAAGTCTGGTGTTTCTCAAAGTCATGTTCTCCAGGAAAGACATCCTAAGAGGGTACTGGTAGAAAATGAATTCATGGTCATAGAGTTTAATGCTGTTTACTATGTTTCCTTCTCTGGGAATGACTGTAAACATTTACAGATTACATGTTCTGAGAAAGTGTTGCAGTAAAGAAACCTGTTTAATTGCTTTCTTAAAATTTCCCGTACTTACATGACAGTGGAACCCCATCTTCTCTACTCAGTAGTATCTCATTCAGTGTTTTGGGAAACACTGCGAAACAATGGTTTGTGTGACTACATGAAGTGTCAAGTGAAATCTTGTATTTGCCAATCCCTCCCTAAGGAACTCAAGTGTTATTACTTAGTCTCTTTTAAACCCCACACAATGAAGTCCCTCTTGCAAATTCTCATCACCTTCTTTTTTTTTTTTTAATAAATTTATTTATTTATTTATTTATTTTTGGCTGTGTTGGGTCTTCGTTTCTGTGCGAGGGCTTTCTCTAGTTGCGGCAAGCAGGGGCCACTCTTCATCGCAGTGCGTGGGCCTCACTGTCGTGGCCTCTCTTGTTGCGGAGCACAGGCTCCAGACGCGCAGGCTCAGTAGTTGTGGCTCATGGGCCTAGTTGCTCCGCGGCATGTGGGATCTTCCCAGACCAGGGCTCGAACCCGTGTCCCCTGCATTGGCAGGCGGACTCTCAACCACTGCACCACCAGGGAAGCCCATCATCACCTTCTTTATGTCAGTCCTCAGGAAGCATCTGGGCTATACAAGAGGTGAAGGCCTAGACCAGTTGACAAAAATGAAAGGTATAGAACAAGACCTGTCAGTTACAGTAGCAAGGCCCTAGGCTTTGATTTGCCATGTAGTCTATCTTTCCTTCATATTCTCCACTTTCCATATATGTTTAAGAAAATAAAGCCCATAGTCCAGCTGCAAATGAAACATAATTAGTACATGAAGAGTGTACATCTGCTAGGGTACACATACATACGAATATCAAGATTGCTATAGATAAGTAAACTTTGGATTGGAGGATGGCTGCAACAATTTTAATGTTAACGTTTCTGGGTTATTATATAGTGACAAATTTCAGTTTGAAGCAGATATCCAGTGGAAAAATAATAAAATGGATTCCTTTGATACACTTGAAATAATACTGTAGTTAATAATGATAAATTATATTTTTCCAAGTAGTATATTTTGTGATTTATCACATAGATACTTCTTTGGCTAATAGTGTTTAATTATCTCTAATGGGTTTCCTGATGCTTAAGAGAAATTAACCTGGTAGGACAGTATGCTTCAGATTTTCATATTTGTATGCCCCTGTTTTGGTAAGTATATGTAAAGGATTTTTTTAAGTTATATAAATAGAAATACATATAGTTTTTAAAAAATACTCTTTTGATGCTTGCCAGGTCTGTGGATTTAAACTTTCTTCCATCAGTTGATCCTGAAACTGTTCTTCAGACAGGTAAGATGAAAAAACATATTTATCAGTGATAATCATAATCCATTAAACCAACCATACATTAATTGGCTCATGAAATAAACATTGATTTGAGTATGGATTATGTTGTAGAAACTCAAGGAGAAGTGTTTCAAACTGCTCTTTGGTTTAACCTAAGAATGTGTTAATAGACTCTACAATATTAAAAATTATTAATAATGATCAATTATCTTGAAATATTTGAATTTGAATTTATTTCTTTATCTATGACATGAAGATAAAAATTTCTGTTTGATGGGTTTGCTATGAGGATTATTGAATATGCATGATGTTTCTAGCATTGTATTTTTATGTATTTTCATATTTCATTCTTCTAAGTACTTCTAAGTACTTATCCTTGAGATAATTAGTATTATTTTCTCTACTTGAGGAAGCCAAGGCTTAGAGATATTTAAAAACTTGTTCAAGATCAAATAACTATTAAGTTCTATCACCATAGCACTAAAAAAATGTCTAAATCCAAAGCCACTAGCTGTACTGTTTTACAATCATCTGTGTAAAAACACTTAGCACCTTGCAATGGCCTTGCACGTAGTGTGTGTTCAGTGCTGCATGGTTTGTATATTCCAGCCCAAATAGCTTTAGTAGTAGTTTCACAGATTCTAGAGAACACATTGGAATTCTTTTAAATGAAAATACCTTAATTTTATTTCTAATATATTTTTCTAATAGGGCATAATTCTAATCCTACTGCATAGCAGGTACTGTTCTAAGCACTTTATGTATGCTAACTCATTTATCCTTCACCACAACCCACTGAAGTAGGTACTGTTGTCATCCCAATGTTAAGACGGGGAAACTGAGGCATTAAAAAGTTTAGTAACTTAGGCAGATTACACAACTAGTAATGCTAGATTTGGGACTTTAACCAAGGCAGTTTGGTTTTGAAGTATGGTCTTTGAAATCATTATGTGGTGCTGCTTCTCTAATGTAAATGGTATCCACAAGGAAAACATTAAAGGTAACAGTCATCAAAGGAGAAAAATATATATATTCTGATCTTAATGACTTTTATGGAAATATATATATAAAGAATACGAATGTGTGTGTATATATATAGAAAGACTTTCCATAAGTCTTCAAAACAGGTGTTCTTCCAATTATAAAGTGTAATAAAGAGTAAAGAAATAAATTCTGAATATCTTCATCGTATCGATTCAGTTTTCCTGAGTTTTTTCAGTATGATTTAGGCCTTACTTCCTGAAAGAACAAAGAAATAATTGTAATCTGTGAATTACTACATGTTTAGAAGGTACAAGAGACTGTCAGTAAAAATATTGCTTTAGATTCAAAACTTAGTTCCATGTTTATATTTAACATTTTAAAAGCTGCTTAAGCCATTGAATTAAGGAACTTGTTACATTTGTATTTTAGAATTATCTTTATATGTCACTAAGTCCTTTTTAATATGCTGTTGACTCAAAGTAGGGATAGAAAGAGTATAAAATGGGGACGTTTAAAATAATCTTGGATATTCTTCAAAAATTGGAAATACCTCCAAATCATAATAAAAATTGTTTCTATTATTTAAAGCCATTTAAGTTTAGGACATTTTCTTGAATAGAGATGAAGAGAAGAGAATTTAAATATCTGCATATTTTGGGTTCCTTAATGATAATTGGAATAGTATTATCCTAGAAAAACAATTAGCAATTTATTCACTTCAAAAAAAATTTTTTTTTTTTGGTGGAAAGGATAGTTTTCTTTGTTTTGGATGCCGGCAACTGGGGGGTAGGGCAGACTCCTGTCCAGAGGCCAACAACTCCCTCCTCCCCCACTGACGATCAGTGGGCAGGAGCTATTACAGATGGAGGGAGAGAGCTACATGCAGAAACAGCATAGTCAGATCTGACAGTCATCTTGAAATTGGTCATCAGTGGTCTGACCAGCGTCATCTTATAAAATTGTTAATGTTATACTTATAGCTTTAGATGTTGCACATTCTATAATTTTAACTTCTTGTGCATGAGTGATTTTCTCCACGAGTTTGCTGTAATCAAATAACATTGAGTGCAGTTCTTACATTAGTGTGGCCCCTCATGATTCACAGTTAATATGTTGTAGAAATTTATATAAATAGAGATTATTTAAATGTTATTTTCTACCAGTAGTAAAGACTTTCTCCCTTTAATCATACATTTGTTACACACCAACATTTCTTTTAGGTGCTATGATTAAGGTTATGGATTAATAGTGAAATCCTACAACATAACACTTAGTATTGATTAGGACTATCAGACAAAACATACTAATTAGTACCATCAGACAGAAATCCCAGATTGTAATTGTACTCTACAGAGAAATGGTTGGCACAGTGTCCGGAGGAGTGAATCCACCAATAACAAGAATGTGATAGATAGAAAGATAGGTCTAGAAAATATATGTGCCATATGTACTATATACTTACTATATAGTATGGCATATATAGTATATATGACACAGATCTTCCTCAACTTACAATGTGATTACATCCTGATAAACCCATCATAAGTTGAAAATATCATGTTGAAATGCATTTAATACACCTAAAGTACCGAACATCATAGCCTAGCCTAGCCTACCTTAAACGTGCTCAGAACACTTACAGTAGACTACAGTTGGGCAAAATCATCTAAAACAAAGCTATTTTATAATACAGTGTTTAATATCTCGTGTAATTTATTGAATAATGTACTGAAAGTGAAAAACAGAACAGTTGTATGAGTACAGAATGGTTGTCAGTATATCATTTGTTACCCTCATGATCATGTGGCTGACTAGGAGTTGCAGTTCACTGCTGCTGCCCAACATCGCAAAAGAGTATCGTACTGCATATTGCTGGCCCAGAAAAAGAAAAAATTCAAAATCTGAAGTACGGGTTCAACTGAATGCACCATCATAAAGTCAAAAAATTGTAAATCAAACCATCGTTAAATCGGGGACTGTCTGTATATCATAGAGCTATGATATAGTATATATCCATATGTATATGTACGCATGCAGTTTTCCTATTTATATCTATATAAATTGAGAAATTGCATTTCAGTACTTAAGACCTGGTAGGTAAATATATAGGCAGATACGTTCTAAAAATAAGGGATTAGAATTGAGAAGATTGAGAAGTAAGATTTGTATTTCTTTATGGATACTAATTATAAGTATCTTTCCTTCTTAAAGGACATGAATTGTTATCCGAATTACAGCAGCGTCGATTTAATGGCTCAGATGGAGGGGTCTCGTGGTCTCCTATGGATGATGAACTGCTTGCACAGCCACAGGTTATGAAATTATTAGATTCACTGCGAGAGCAATATACCCGCTACCAGGAAGTTTGTAGGCAACGTAGTAAGCGTACACAGTTAGAAGAGATTCAACAGAAGGTGATGCAGGTAGGTGTCTGATTCCAACATATTAAACTCTTTTTAAAATCTAAATTTTTTTGTGTCTGTGTGTAACTTCTACTCTGTACCTGATTTTATACTAAGCCTTATTTACATTATATAGAGAACTTTAGAAATGTCAAACCAGACTCTCAAACTATTTTTTTTTTAAAGATACATTGTTGCATGATTTAGAATTTTTTCATCTCCACCACTCTGCTTTTTACTTTTTAAAAATTTTTATTTATTTATTTATTTATGGCTGTGTTGGGCCTTCGTTTCTGTGCGAGGGTTTTCTCTAGTTGCGGCAAGTGGGGGCCACTCTTCATCGCGGTGCGCGGGCCTCTCACTATCGCGGCCTCGCTTGTTGCGGAGCACAGGCTCCAGACGCGCAGGCTCAGTAATTGTGGCTCACGGGCCCAGCCGCTCCGCGGCATGTGGGATCTTCCCAGCCCAGCGCTCGAACCCGTGTCCCCTGCATTGGCAGGCGGACTCTCAACCACTGCGCCACCAGGGAAGCCCCAAAGATTTTTTTTTTATTTATTTTTTTAATTTTTTTAGCTGTGTTGGGTCTTCGTTTCTGTGCGAGGGCTTCCTCTAGCTGCGGCGAGCGGGGGCCACTGTTCATCGCGGTGCGCGGGCCTCTCGCTGTCGCGGCCTCTCTTGTTGCGGAGCACAGGCTCCAGACGCGCAGGCTCAGTAGTTGTGGCTCACGGGCCCAGTTGCTCCGTGGCATGTGGGATCTTCCCAGACCAGGGCTCGAACCCGTGTCCCCTGCATTGGCAGGCAGATTCTCAACCACTGCGCCACCAGGGAAGTCCTCAAACTATTTTTACAATTAGTATTTGCATTTAAATTATATTATTTCTACAGTGATGACATTGAGCATTCAGCTTACTCTATCAGAATTTCAAAAATAACTAGCTGTTGGAAACATCACTTGTGGTCTCTGTATTCTTGGAATAAATAACATTTTATTATTGACCTTAGATTTATTTTAAATTTCTAATAACTTAAGTTTTTTTTTGTTCTTAATTTGGGCATTATGAAGAGTTTTTCTATCCTAGCAAAATGTTAATGTGTAATATAAGTAATTATAATATTAAGTTTCCTTATTTTATGATACTGATAGAAAACTTTAAGTATATTTAATTCTTATGAATTTTTAGTTCCTTTTAAAATTGATTTTTATAAGTAGGTTAAAAATGCTAAAAATCGATACTAAGGAAGACATTTCTGTATTTAGACTACATTCTGGATTTTGATCTGTTGAATTATTAAGAAGTAAATCTTAAATATTTCACTTTAAAAATCCAGATTAGAAGTGTCCCAAAGTTTTTAATCTAGATTCATTCGTTAGATAAGTATTTGTTAAGTACTTATTATATAGAAGGCATTGTGCTTTTTCTACAGGATATAAAGGTAAACTTGGGTTTTGCTACATTAAACTTAAGAGGGGGGGAAAGTGTTAGGTGTCGCAAGGGAATGCCTGAAGTGCTGTGGGCATTCAATGGAGGGATTATTCCTCTGGTTGCAGGTGATCTCGGAAGACCTAGTGGAAAGAGGTAGTGCTTGAGCTTGTCCCCAAGAATGTGTAAGACTTCACCAGGCACCTCCTTTAGCTTTTAAAGGAGAATTGGCATTCTGTGGAGGAGAAAGAATAGCATGAATAAACAATAACATGAAATCCCAAGTTCTGTTGAAGAAAAAGGCAGCAGTAGGCACCAGGGAAAGTGTTTGGCCTTTGAGTCATGGAACATAGTCAGTGAGCATGCTCTGAATCCCAGTTCTTCCACTTATTTGCTGTGTGATCATGGTCACAATATTCACCTACCTGCGCCTCAGTTTGACTTCCTTCTTTCTTTTTTCCCTTCTTCTCTTTCTCTCTCTTCCTTCCTTCTTTCATTACATAAAACAGGGGTAACAGGACCTCTTTTGAAAGGTTTGTTGAAAGAACCCAGCACTCAGCTGATGCTAGCTATTATATTTGTTCCCATTGAACTAGATTGTAGCCTAGAATTCTAGTTCAGCTGTTGGAAAACTTGTTCTGTAAAGGGCCACATAGTAAATGTTTAGGCTTCTTGGACCATACAGTTTTTCTTGAACCCGTGGCTATTTAACTGCCATTGTAATGCATAGTCATTATGTAAACAAATGTATTTGGCTGTGTTTCAGTAAAACTTTATTTATAAAAACAAGTGGTAGGCTAGAATTGGCCTGCAAGCTGTAGTTTGCTGACCCCTGACTAGAGCATCAGAGTGTCATGGGGAAAAAGGCTTGAAAGGAGGGAAGGAGTTGGATCATGGAAGATCTTGAATTCCAGGCAACAGGATTTAGGCTTTATCTCATGATAACTACATAGAAACTGAAGATTTCTGAGCATATGTTAATTATATATAATTTTTTCTACATAATATATTCATAAGTTAAAGATAGCTTGCATTAAACTCAGGTAAACTTTAGTTAAATAGCTTGAGAGTATCTTTGAAAACCATAAAGATGGAATAGCATAGTGGTATACAAGTACCCCAGTAACCTGGGTCCACTCTCTTCTGCCACTTTCAAGTTTGTTCTTGGGAAGGAAGTGTACTCCTCAATGCCCTAGCTTCCTCCTCAGTAAAGTGAGGAAAACAATAACAATAATAATAATAATACCTACTTAATAGGGCTGTTACAAAGATTAAGAAGATAATTTTAATAAAATGTTTAGTTTGGCACATACGAGTTTTTATTAGTATTACCTATTATTTGCTCACTCGTTAAAGAAATGAGTATCTACAGTAGTGTGACATAGTGCTCGGTGGAATGTAATGATGAGTAACAACAGACAGGGTGTCCCGCCTTTTGGTGCATGGCTACATAACTACACAAATAGTTGTAAAATTGCAACCACTCAAGTCCCAAGGAGAGTGGAGGGAGGAAGGGTGAGAAAGAAGACAATATCAGAGATGAAGCATTTTTCTGGCTTGCAAGACTTAATGGATGTTGGTGTTGTCTAATTAGGGAAATTGGACAGGTTTGGGTTTACATGCAGATGGAAAAGGTGTGGAAAATCATGAATTTGGTTTTAGACATGGTGAATTTCAGGAGACTTTGAGACATCTAAGAGAAGATATATAAAGGTAGTCCCAAACAGGTCCAGAAATGAGAAGTCTGAGCTGGTGACATACTTGTTTGTCATCTGTGTATGAATGGTAATTAAAGCATTGATGTGGGTGAGAATTTCCCAAGGAAAGAGCTGAGAGTAGATGAGAAGAGGGCTTTGTAACTGAGCTTTGAGAAGCTCCAGCATTTAATGACAAGATAGAGTAGCATAATCCTGAAGAGAAGGCAGTGGAGGATTGGCCAGAGATGAAGAAGGAAAGTGTGAAGAGCTCTGTGTCCTGGAAGTCAAAAGAAGAAAGCATGTCAGGGAAGGAGTTGGGAACCCTGTCGAATGCTGCTGGAAGATTGAAAAAGAGGAAGACTTAACATGTTCACTAAGAATCCACAAGGTCAAGGTCGTTGGTGATCCCAGGGTATGGAGTGGCAGGGCCAGTAGCACATTGGAGTGAATTCAGGAATGAAAGTGAGGTGTGGTGAAGGAGATGTGGAGTGTAGGGAACTCGCTGAGAATTTTGTCTCTGAAGGAAAGATGAGAAACAGAGCAATGCCTAGAAGTGAGGGTGTATTAATTTGCTAGGTCTGCTGTAACAAAGTACTACAGACTAGGGGACTTAACAATAGAAATGTATTTCCTCATTTTTCTGGAGGCTAAAAGCCCAAGATCAAGGAGTTAGCAGGGTTGATTCCACCTGAGGGCAGTGAGGGAAGGATCTGTTCCAGGCCTCTCTCCTTGGCTTACTGATGCCTTCTCCCTATGTCTTCATATCATCTTCCCTCTATACCTGCCTGTGTCCAAATTTCCTCTCCTTTTAAGGATACCAGTCATATTAGATTAGGGCCCACTTTAATAACCTCATTTTAATTTAAGTGCCTCTTTAAAGACCCTGTCTTCAAATAAATATGGTTACATCCTGAAGCACTGGGAGTTAGGACTTGAGCATATGGGGAGTGTGGGGACACAGTTCAGCCCACAGCTGGGGTCAAGTGTAGTTTATTTTTGTTAGTTTGTGTTTGTAATATGGAAAACTAAGAGGCTTAAATTCTAGGGGGGAAGTATATGTTTGGAGGGAGGAGTTGAACATGGAAGAGAGAATAATTAATACTATCAAGTTCGTGACAAGGTGGAAATGAATGGACTCCAAAGCAGAGCTGAAGGGATTAGCTTTAGAATGGAGGAGGGAGAACTCTTCCTTTGTAACAGGAGGGAGATGGTAGGATGATCCAGAGTTGCCTCCATATATATAAGTCAGGCATCAAGAAGATGAAGTAGTTCTTGAGTGATATAGGTTTTTTTGTTGTTGTTTTTTGTTTGTTTTTAAGTAAGAGACAAAGGGAATCTCTTTGGTGGTGGAGGTTTGGAGGCAGGGCGGGGATGGGGAAGACAGTAGTTAAAGAGGGTTAGAGGTTTAAATGGTGTGGAAATGATTCAAAATTTTCATTTTGGGGATTGGAAGAGTGAAATTACCATGGAAGTATAGATGTATTTTTAGACAGTGCTGATCTTGAACTTACGGTGGAAACTTTCTGGCCTGTTAGGCGACCCTGTCAATTCATGGCTGGCTGTTGATGTGCAGGCACCAGAGGACGTGGGTGATGGGATTCCCCCAGCATTTGTGCTTTGCTATGTGACATCAGGGGCAAAGGAGTTAATGTATTGACATGCATTTTTGAAATGATGGACCAGCTCAACTGGATAAAGAATAAAGAAAGTAGAGAAAGGAGATGATGATGATACTTATAATGATGGTGGTGATGGTCATGAGATTATTGTTAAAAACAAATAAACCTCATTACAATTCAATTTTCTTTATAAGCGTTATATGTGAATTGGTTAGAGCATTAATATTCATCAGGTGATGGTTTCTACACTCTGTTTTTCACAGGTCACATTTTAGGGAAAGTTCTATTTCTCTTGCCAAAATGATTACTTAAGTTTAGCTATCTAGTAACATATATTGATCATGTCTGCACACACAGAATATAAACTACCATCTTCAGTCTTGCAAATTTGGGGAAAATGAAATTTTTTGATGTTTATGTAAAGATAATCATAAAGTTGACTACCTCTGCTTGTGTAAAATTAATGAAAGTTGAAATTTTCCACATCTCTTTTTTTACTGATTTATCACTGAAAACAGAACATAATGAAAAAGAAACCAATAGCTCTAATAGATAAACTATATGGTAATAACCATTGTAGTTGTCAGCCATTTATTCCCCACAGTTCAAATCGGTAGCATTAGACTTCATGTGGAATGCAGAAGTTCTCCATGTTGCTGCCGCTACATTTAAAAATCAGATTTCACGTACTTCTGGATAGGAGATGATGCCACTTCACTGAAATAAGCTATCGCTATTCTCATTATTTATTGTGGCAGTAATTTCTGCCAGCATTGCAAATGTTATTTCTAGAATCATCCATGTGATTTTCTTCCTTTGTAGAAAGGAACCATAGATGCAAAATAGGATAACTCTGAGTTGCTAAAGTATACAGCTGGAGGCTGTGATCCCAGTTCTCCATATTCTTTCTTCTGGTCAGATGCTTGACATCTGCTTGATATGCCCTTCTACCTGGTTTGACCTAACATGCTTCTAGATATTCTCTCATGCAGTCTTTAGAAATCAGCCTGGCCAGGAAAAAATGATGGATAGTCACATGCATTTTTGGTCTCTGCAAATATTTGTCATGGTGGATTCTAAGAGCACATCTCCAAGGTTATACTTTGCATATAAATGTAACCGTTTGAGAGATCACATTGATATTGATTGTGCATGAAACTGTTTTTGCAGTAAGTTAATATTCAGATTGACTGATGAGCAAGATGTCCTGATTGAAATTAAGTTTTATAACCCAGTTTGGCAAACCACCATCATTAATGCATTTAAATAGATTTATTTACTGGGGCATCAACCTCAATTTGCATCATTTTTATTAGAAATAGTCATACATTTATGGTGTTTACGTTACTGATGTTGCATTCTAAGGGAAATTACTTTCAGCATACGTTAAAACTATATGTACACTTGACTGTGTAACTGTTTTTGTGTGTGTGTGTGCCAAGGAGATGTCTTTGCTTTATTTAAAATTTATTTTTAAATTTATAACTCTTTGAAAGTTCCCTGCTAATGAATTGTTTTTCCCCAGTTATCATGATTTATATTAACCTGCCTCTTTTGTTTCTACCGTTTGAAAGTTTTCTAGAGTTTCAAAGTTTAAATAATGTTGCCTTACGTTTTTAAAAATAATATATAACACATTAATTAGTTAAAATTTCTGAGTTATTTTCATTCCACCCTTATTTTTAGAATTTAGACATTTTTAGTGAAATAATTTATTATATTAATTGTTTAAAATACTTAAATACCGTTGTATATCTGTTTCTATATTCATATTCGTAATACATAGTGATTAGTGAGAAGCAATTGAGTCCCCCAAAGGGAATGGAAACTTGTTTCAAAGTGTTTACATGAGCTTTCTTAAAACTTACTCTTTTTATTTCCATTTTTTAAAAGCATAGACTAAAAACACTTAGTTCGGGGATTAAAAAGCATATGGGTTTTACTGTAAAATGCAGATGTGAGACATAGTTTATAAAGAGTGAATAAATAGAAGGAGCTAGGCTTTTTTCTTCAGAAAAAGTGGGGAAAGCAAAGAGGCTAACAGCTATTGGTATCATCTACTGTGCTTAAGTGTCTTACGTATAATGACTGTATAATCCTGACAACAGCCCTGTACAGTAGGTAGCATTAACACCATTTCAAAGGTGATGGACCAAAGTCTTTCAACTCCTAGGAGCAGAGCCAGAATTTCAGAGTCATGCCTAGTGCTTCCTTAAGACCGAACTGCTCATCTGTCTCTTTTGTGAAAGAGTGATACTTTCCACAGGCTAGCAGAGACAAACAGGATCCTAGTACCCTGCCCCTCCAAATATAGCTCATACAAAAGAGTAAAGCAGAAAAAGTGGAGATGTTGAGGAACAAAGCATTGTATTCCAAAGAGTACCTGGCAGTAGAGGTTTGCAGATGAATTTAGGACTCTGAAAACAGAATTTAGCAAAGAAAATCATAGCAGTTAGGCTATTCCAGTGAGTCAAAAATAACACTTGGACTTTTTTGTTTTTGAGTTTTTGCTCTTTAGTATTAAAACCTTATAAAGAGAAGGTGGAAGCTAAGAATATATTAATATTTAAGATACTAGGACATAAATGGGCACACACATAAAGAGAGAAATCCCAAAAGATCATGTACTGTTAGTAAGCAAACATTCGCAATTTATTCATTCTCACTAATATTTAGAAATACACCTGAAGAGATTTCTGTTTTAAACTTGGTGGAAGTATTTTAAAAGTAATAGTCAGCCATGTAGGGGGCAAAACTAAAAGCAGAAAGCCTGGTTGGGAGGCTACCACAAGGATCTAGGTAAGGCCTGAAGTAGGCTTAGAACAGGTTTATTTTGAAAGTCAAAACAACAGGATTCCAGGGGTATCAGATATGCAGGGTGTAAAAGGAAAAAAAAGAAGAGTCAAGAATGACTCTAAGGGTTTTTGGTTTGAGAATATTGCTCTAAATTATAACTCTAAAACGCATAATTTATAATAATGCTCTTTAAAGTATTCTCATTATGTAGGCAGTTTCAAAATTAAAAAGAAATAATGAGAATAATCACAAGAATGTCATCTTTATTTGAATTTGTTTGACAACTAGAAATCAATAGTGTAAGTTCAAACAGATCAAAAGCATCCAACCCCTTGGAAATGAAAAAATAACTCATTTTAAAAAATGGATCAAAAGAAAAATAAACAGTTCAGTAGAAAACTTAAAACCAAAATCATCAAAATCTATAGCGTGAGATGAGTCTTGAAAGATGAAAAAGAGGTCACGAAGAGAAGGGGCTCAAAAGATTTCAGGCAGGAGGACAACCCATGTCGAAGCAAGACTAGTGAGAGAACATGGTGCCCTTGGGGAGCACTAAAAGTTCAACGTGGGCTTGGTTAAAGAAGGAAGTGGTGAAGGATAGGCAGGGCCCCATCATCCATGGCATTGTATGGCCATGCCAGATAGCCACATTTCATCACGAATATAATGCAGAACCAGTATAGGATTTCACACTGGGAGAAATATTTAAACAAAGATGAGTATTGGGTCCTCATGAAAAGATTTTTATTTAGTATGTAGTTCTGTTTTTCCCCTCTGGTTATTAAGAAAACAAAAAGTCTTGCTGTTTTTTACCAATCTATGTAAGAAGATATAAAATTCAAAAGTAGATCACGTCTACGTTGTTTTCCAGGAAACTTTCCCCTAATTTTACTCAAAGTTAGTATCATTCACGTAGGAAGTATCATTCACGTAGGAACTTACCAACATTCTTATGATCTAACCAACTTTTTTCTTAGTTACTGTTTCTAACCCACTTTTGTAATAAATATAAATGCTTTCAAATTAAATGTAATCATTGCTGCATTATTTTGGTTGACTACCCATCTCATCTCTTACATTAAGCTTGAAGTAGACTGAGGACAAGAACCCCATTTCCAGAGTTTTTTTTGAAACGACAAAATATATTTGTTGTCAGAAAGAGATACTGTTTCTCCCAGAGCCCCCACGTGGGTGTTTCTCAATAAATTGCACTGAGAATCTCAGAAAATAAAAAAATAAATAAAGTAAAAGCAGTAGTCAGTTTATATACCTTGCAAAGGTTATTCTCAGTTAAAACTTTCATGACTTGGATGTTTCAAATAGAAACAAGTGTTTTACAGAGTAATTTTATAATGTATACTATTAGCGATTAACATTGCATCATCATTGGACCCAAGATCTCTATTGAAAATGTTTTCTAGGAGAGCAATAGAGATTTAGAAAAAAATTCTGTTGCATAACTGCTATATATATGTTCATCTTAAAATTACTTAGATGCTCAACAATAGAGAATTGGAGTTGTGAAAGTAGGTATAATAGTTACTTGAGATAGGACGTTGCTTACTTAGGTCTTAGTGGGGTGAGTTGGTTGGTTGTTTGTACAGATGGGAGGGAGCGAAGGAGGGAGGCAGGCAAGGAGGCTGGCCTTCTTAAAAAAGGGGTTTTGAGCCATTAAAATGATAATAACTGTAGCCACAAGGAAGTGAAAAACACAGGATAGAAATGACTTGTACTCTGACAATCGGCTGCAGCACTTAAATCTGGAGTAACATACGAAAATGCAATGCATGTGAAAAATTAATGGAAGGAAACACACATGATTTTTCCCTATGATGTGGTACTTTTATACGATTATTAAAATTACATAAACTCTTAGATTTTAAATATATTTTAACCTAGTAATAACTATGGAATGCACTGTGGGTCTGTGATAAGGTTAGCCTGTCTGTCCACTGAGTCTCTAATATCATGCTGCACAGACATCCTCATTCACTTCTTGGGACCTATCCTAAGTTTAGATTCAGGGCATATCCTAAGTTTAGCTGTTGTTGACTTCCTGATTGTAATTTAGCTTGATAAATAATAATTCAGCTTGGTAAAGCTGGGCAATATTTTTTTCTGTTAGAATTACTTCACTGTGTCTGTGTAATTTTAGAGTATATATGTTTGTGGGTAGAGAAAACAAAACCCTTTCTTGTGCATGAGAATTTGATCTTTGCTTAAGTATCTAGGTCTGTTCCCTTGAAAACCTGATAAAAATGCCAACTGTGTTACCAGGCGACATTGCTTGTAGTAAAAATTATTCTGGCTCTGGACTGGGAGAACTGTTAATACTTGATGGAAGGCATAACTTCGGGCATCTTGGAGCTCAGTGACTTTTATAATGGGCATGATGCCTGTGTGGTGTGAGGTTTTGATGCCAGAGTGTCTCCCTTATCTGTCCCATATGGATCTCATCTCCTGAACTGTTGGACTCCTTCAGGGACCCGGCAGAAGAGAAACACCCAGTGCTGCTACCCTGGCAGACTGTAGTCCCTTCCCTTCATCCTTCTGAGTAGACTTGGTGCCAAGGGGACTTCAGATGGTCTTGTGGGTCTGAATGTTTGGCTGATCCTAAGAAGAACCCCTAGAGGGTACGGCAGTAGTATAATTCTACAGTTTTTAATTTTCTTTTCAAAGTGAGAAAAATAGTATTTTAACTTTATATCAGTTAATTGATTCTGTTTTATGAGTGCTTTGGAAGGAACTTTAGAGTATGAGTCAGGACACCTGGCTTTTAGTCCTAGTTTTTTAATAATGAATTATGTTACCTTGAACAAGTCACTTAATCTCTCTGAAACTCAGTTTTCTTAAGTATTAGATAAGAAATTTGACCAATGTCATTTCTGGTGTCCCTTCCAATTCTAAATCCTATAGTTCTCTAATTTTCTTATCATCATAAGTTAATTTTTAAGCCTCTTTTATGGGAGCATGTCATATTTCTTTTCGCCTGGCAGGTGATCAGATAGCTGAAAGCCTCCGGTGCTGTAGTGTACATTTTATCAAATTTAGGTTTTGGAAAAGTTGTCACATTATAGCTGTATAGTAGAAGAAACGTTTACTGCCTATACAATAGAATTTAAAGAATTTAAATTAAAAATACTTGAGGAACTTTGGGAAGGGAAAACCAATTAGAATGAAAGTTTGAAAAGTTTTTGATTATTTTAAAATTTCATCTCAACTTCCGTTCATAGGTTGTGAACTGGCTTGAAGGGCCTGGATCAGAACAGCTGAGAGCCCAGTGGGGGATTGGAGACTCCATTCGGGCTTCCCAAGCCCTACAGCAGAAGCACGAAGAGATCGAGAGCCAGCACAGTGTGAGAGGCTCTTTCCTCTGCAAGTTACAGAGCTATTATTAATGTGCATAATTAATAGCATGTGTGGTACTAAGTGATAAGTTGCTGTACACCTTGGTTTAGGGGCATAAAGTACGGTATGTTTAATGGCTATCAAGTACGTTTTGACCACTTAGTACATACTCATTAGAAGTTTGGTTTTGGTTTTGTCTCCAGTATAGCTTAATTATATATTTTTATAGAAACACAATTCATGTGAAATTTTAAAAACTAATGTAACAGAAGAAAGAGTGATAGTACAAAAATACAACCTTTATCTAGTCCTGAATTTAAAAAGTATAACCTCAGGAACAGGAGTTGTAAGTTAAATACAAAGTATTCAGGTTTTTTTTCAGCATAAAAGGAAAAACCATTATGTTGGAACCTGTGAAATGCATAAAATATATAGATTTTTCAATTATGGAATTTCATATTTAAGTCTCTTACAAGTACTAACTAGGAAAATTGCAAAGATAATATATATACAGTTGGCCCCTCCGTATCCACAGGTTCCATGCACATCCAAGGATTCAACCAACCAGAGATTGAAAATATTCAGAAAAATAATTCCATGAAGTTCTAAAAGGCAAAACTTGAATTGCGCTGTTTTAACCAATAGGTGGCACTGCATTGTCACCTTGAGAATAGGTTGTTTGCTGCAGGTCGCGTATATCAGCTTATTTTTAAGATGTTCTAATATTTTATTTAAAGTTTTCTTTTCTCTTTGTAAATAAAAGTCAACACTTTAAAGCCTATTTTGGAATTGTTCAGGTCTTATGAAACTATAATGACAAATTCCTAGTGTATTGATTGCTTAATATGGGCAGAATTTGGAGAAACTTTTAATATACCATTTTGTGTTAAAGCACTCTGTCAAGTATTAAATTTTAGATTCTTTATAAAACTATAATTCAGAAATAAAGCTAAAAATAAACCCAAATTGATTAGGATATTCAATGCTAATATATAGAAAATGAAAATGCTACTAATACATAGTTCTTTGTCAAGGAGTGGCAATGAGAAGTTTACTTGGTTTTTGAATAGTAGGTAAGCACAACAGAAAAAATATTAAGGTGTATGAAAATGATTATAATAAATTAAAATAATTTTTAAAGTATTTTCGTCCAGTAATCTTACTTTAGCTTTTAGGTGGAGGTAGGTGAGTGGTAGGAAAAGCACATAATAGGAAGGTGCAGAAGCATAAATCTCTGACGTTGCTTTAGGATTCTGTCAGTGTCTCCCCATCCCACAGTACTGACTTCTGGTCTCCGAAGAGAATACTGGTGTGTTGTGCCTTATAGTAAGCAGCAAAACAGGTCTGCGTAAAGAATCAAGACCCCATTTCTTCCTAAGGTATTAGCCTAAGTGAGTTGGCAGTGTTTCTTTCCTCCTAGATTGAGATTCCTATATCATAGTATAAAGTATAAATACCCATCATTTCACCAACTGTGCATCACCACCAATTCACATACATTTCCAGTGTCAGTCCTGATGACTGCTCTTTGCTAGTATGTGAACATCCAGGTTCATTTCTTATCTACCGTCTTAATCCAAATCCCATATCTTGGTGGTGGATTGTTTTTTTAAGTTTGTTTTTGTTTCTGTGTGTGTGGTTTTTTTTTTCTGGGGTAGGGGGCTAGAAACAATCATTTTCTATACAATTAAATGTTTATGAGAGGTAAACCAGAGAATGACCATAAATGAACTGAATGCAGCCTGTTCATCTGAGGTTCTATAAATTTTATGTTCCCCAATTTCCTAGGAAGGAACATTTTGATTAAAATATGTGTGTGTGTGTGTGTGTATATATATATATATATATAAAATATATATATTTATATTTATATATATAAGATTTTTTTCCCCACATCCCAGAGAGACTGATTATTTCTCTATGACAACCTCAGTTCTAATTTCAGGTGTTAATTTCGTGAGACATACGAGTTCTTAAATTGTTTGCATCTCTGGTCTGGTTATTAGGGCCTATAGTTTGCAAGTTTAAACCAGGAAAAAAAAAAATCAGCTTGAGAATGGTAGTTCTTAACCCTTAATGGTCATGAGAGTCACCTGATGTGTTTGTTAAAAGGCCTGTGGCAGAGCCCCACCCCCACAGACTCTGATTTGGTAGGTGGGGAGGCCCTTAGGTATTTTTAATAAGCACCCCAGGTGATCTGATATAGAGAGTTCTCACTGCAAGAAATAATATCTCAGGTCTTTTATCCTTTAGTTTACTATTTTTCTCTGAATCACTGTTATTACTTCTTCAAAGAATTAGACCAACTTATTTAGAGCATTACCTAAATTTGTAAGTACTATAGAAAGACTGAAATCCCTTTCTATTTAGAACACAACAGTGATCATTTTCTCAGGCAATATTTTCTGCTTTAAATCAGTCAGTCTCCATTAACCTTAATAATCCCTGTGTGGTTAGAAAGTATTTTACATAAATTGGGACTTGAGCATGGCTGGAATTTGGAATCCCCGGCACCAATCCCCCAAGGACACCAAGGGACAGCTGTAGAGAACAGGTTTTCTCAACCTTGGCATTACTGATTTATTTATTGATAAATCTTTGTTGTAAGGACTGTCCTGTGATTGTAGGTATTTAGCAGTATCATTGGCCTCTACCCACTAGATGCAGTAGCATCCCTCCCTCCCAGTTGTGACAGCCAAAAATGTCTCTAAATATTGCAAAATGTTCCCTGGGGAGCAAAATCGCCACCTGTTGAACATACTGCTGTAAAGAAAGGAAAAGATTCTGAGAGATTAAGTGACTTGATGAAGATCACACCCTTAGTAAGGAAAAAGACAGACCTTGAGTCTGTCTTTCAAGTCTAGTGTTCTTTGCATTACGTATGACTACGTCATCTCTGTAATCATACTCAAAAATTCCATAGTAGTTCAGGCAATAAGACAATATGACAAATTAGAGAAACCCAAGTTTTAGGTACAGGGCATAAGAGAGACCGCATTTGGAACAGTACCTGTTACCTAACTAATTTAATGTCAACAAATCTATAATACCTAATATAAAAAGTGTTTTATATGTTCACTCAGTACATGCTAGTAGGGCACATACTAAATGTCACTTGTTGTTCTGGGCTCTTGAGAATATAGCACTGTCTTATCATACGGAACTTACATTCAAGTTGAGGAAAGAAGGAGTGGAGAGCAGTATAGGTAAGGCTTTCCAGAAGGGCCTCTCTGAGGAGATGACATTTAATCAGAGACCTTGAAATGATATGAAGGAGTAATCCAAGCAAAGGGCAATTCAGATCGAGGACACAGCAGTAGAAACACTCTGTGGCAGGAGCTTACTTGCCATGATAGAGGAACAGCAGTTATGTTGGCAGTGTTGGAGTGCAGTGAGCAAGATAGGGAGTCAGGGGCCAAAACATGTCATGTGATTTTAGCCCAGAAAAAGGAACTTGAAGTTTGTTTTAAATATTATGTGAAATCATTGGAGAAATATTTGAGCAGATAATTGATTTATGTTTTTAAAAGATCACCAGCTATTTTATAGGGGATAGGGAGTAGGGACAAACAGTGAACTAGGAAGACAGGAAGCTAACAGAATGGAGGCAGCAGAAGTGGTGAGAAGTTGTCAGGCTTATGAGGTTGAGCCGGCAGGACTGGCTCTTGGAGGAGTCATGTGTTCAGCCTTAATGACTATTCAGGTGGGGAAAACTGAGAGAAGTAGGTTTGGGAGGCTGGAGAATCAGTATCTGTGGGGGCAGGTTAGTCATCGAAATGAAGATAGCTGTTAGACAGTTGGGTATCAGTATCTGGGGAAGAGGTCAGTGTTGAAGATATTATTAGTCTATAGATGTTACTTAAAGGCGTGGGACAAGATGAAATCATCCAAACCCAATGAGTATTGGTTTAGAAGAAAAGAGCCTTTGGAAAGCTGAACCCTGGGTCACTCCTAAATTTAGAGGGCAAGGAGAGGAAGGAGAGCCAGCAGAAGAGGCAGAAAAGGATCTGTGTGGCTCAGGAAAGAAGTGAAAAAGGAGGGAGAGGTGGTCACCTTTGTTAAAATCAACTGAGAGGTCCAATAAGATAAAGACTGAGATTTTTTGATAAGAGTGGGAAGGACAAAATCCTGATCAGAGTGAATTAAAAAAAGAATAGGAAATAAGATAGAGTGAGTATAACGATCTCCTTTAAGGGAAGGTTTTTTATCTTTACATATATTAAAATGCACATATCTTAAGTATATATTTTGTTTTTTAGTAGAAGATGCAGTTTATTTGTACGCTGATGGGAATAATCCAGTTGAAAAGAGAAGATAATTGCAAGAGCAAAACCTTGCATAGGCAGCAGAGGTTAGTCTATAGATTGCAGTGGAGCAGTTGGCCTTAGAATCAGGCGGAGTTCCTTCATTATTTTAGCAGGGAGGGCAGAGCCTAGGGCTACAGAAGCGGGGAAAGTCATAGATTTGTCTGTGAGAGGATGAAAGAGTTCTCTTCTGATGGCGTCGTAGTGAATTATGAAGTTGGATTTTTGGCTAGAGTGAAGAGGTGAAAGGGAGTTGGAGATTTAAGAAGTGAAAAAAACATATCATAAGAATAGGGAGGTGAAATAACTAGAGAAATACAATAGGGTTTCTGAAGACCCTTTTGAGGTTATTTGGTCACAACTTTAAAAAGACACTATCCACATAGTTGATTTGATCCAGCCACCTTCAGCTGCTGGAGGCACACAGCAGGCAGAGAAACCAGGTCTGAGGTTTTGTTTGTTCAAATAGAAGTACAGTTAATACACAATATTATATAAGTCTCAGGTGTACAATATAGTGATTCACAGTTTTTAAAGGTTATACTCCATTTATAGCTATTATAAAATATTGGCTATATTCCCCATGTTGTACAGTATATCCTTGTGGCTTATTTTATACCTAATAGTTTGTACCTCTTAATCCCCACCCCCTATCTTGCCCTCCCCCCACTTCCTCTCCCCACTGGTAAACACTAGTTTGTTCTCTATATCTGTGAGTTTGCATCTTTTTTATTATATTTTCCAGTTTGTTGTGTTTTTTTAGATTCCACATTTATATGGATTATCATACAGTATCATATAGATTTATCTTTTTCTGACTTATTTCACTTAGCATAATGCCCTCTAAGTCCATTCATGTTGCTAAAAATGTCAACATTTGGTTCTTTTTTATGGCTGAGTAGTAGTCCGTTGTGTGTGTGTGTGTGTGTGTGTGTGTGTGTGTGTATCCCACATCTTCTTTATCCATTCATTTGTAGATGGACACTTAGATTGCTTTTATATTTTAGCTATTGTAAGTAGTGCTGCTATGAACATTGGGGTACATGTATCTTTTTGAATTAGCGTTTTTGGGTTTTTTTTGGATATAAATCCAGGAGTAGAATTGCTGGGTCATATGTTAGTTCTATTTTTAGTTTTTCGAGAAACCTTCATACTCTTTTCCACAGTGGCTGCACCAATTTACATTCCCACCAATAGTGTACAAGGGTTCCCTTTTCTCCACATCCTTGCCAACATTTGTTGTTTGTGTTCCTTTTGATGATAGCCATTCTGACAGATGTGAGGTGACAGGTGTGAGGTGGTATCACATTGTGGTTTTGATTTGCATTTCCCTGGCGATTAGTGATGTTGAGAATCTTTTCATGTGCCTGTTGGCCATCTGTATGTCTTCTTTGGAAAAATGTCTATTCAGGTCTTCTGCCCATTTTTTAATCAGGCTGTTTATTTTTTGATGTTGAGTTATATTGGCTGTTTATGTAGTTTGGATATTAACCCCTTATTTGTCATATCATTTCCAAATACTTTCTCCCATTCAGTAGGTTGTAATTTTTGTTGGTTTCCTTTTTTGTGAAAAAGCTTTTATGTTTCATTAGGTCCCATTTGTTTATTTTTGCTTTTATTTCCTTTGCTTTAGGAAACAGATCCAAAAAAATATTGCTGCGATTCATGTCAAAGAGTGTTCTGCCTATGTTTTCCTCTAGGAGTTTTATAGTATCTGGTCTTACATTTAAGTCATTAATCCATTTTGAGTTTATTTTTGTATATGGTGTTAGAGAATGTTCTAATTTTATTCTTTTACAGGTAACTGTCTAGTTCTCCCAGCACCACTTATTGAAGAGACCATCTTTTCTCCATCATGTATTCTTGTCTCCTTTGTCATAGATTGACCACAAGTGCATGAGTTTATTTCTGGGCTCTCTATTCTGTTCCATTGATCATGGGTCTTTTTTTGTGCCAGTACCATACTGTTTTAATTACTGTAGCTTTGCATTCTGAAGTCAGGGAGGCTGATTTCTCCAGCTCTGTTTTTCTTTCCCAAGATTGTTTTGGCTGTTGGATTCTTCTGTGTTTCCATACAAATTTTAAAATTATTTGTTCTAGTTCTTTGAAAGATCCCATTGGCACTTTGATAGGGATTGCATTGAATCTGTAGGTTGCCTTGGGTAGTATGGTCATTTAAACAATATTGATTCTTCCAATCCAAGAATATGGTACATCTTTCCATCTGTGTCGTCTTCAACTTCTTTCATCAGTGTCTTATAGTTTTCCGAGTACAGGTCTGTTACCTCCTTGGGTAGGTTTATTCATAGGTATTTTATTCTTTTTGATACAATGGTAAATGGGATTGTTTCCTTAATTTCTCTTTCTGATAGTTTGTTTTCAGTGTATAGAAGTGCAACAGATTTCTGTAATCAATTTCATATCTTGCAACTTTACTGAATTCATTGATGAGCTCTAGTAGTTTTCTGGTGGTGTTCTTAGGATAGTCTATGTATAGTATCATGTCATCTGCAAACAGTGACAGTTTTACTTCTTCTTTTCCAATTTGGATTCCTTTTATTTCTTTTTCTTCTCTGATTGCTGTGGCCTGGACTTCCAAAACTGCCTTGAATAAAAGTGGTGAGAATGAGCATCCTTGTCTTGTTCTTGATCTCAGAGGAAATGCTTTCAGCTTTTCACCATTGAGTATGATGTTAGCTGTGAGTTTTTCATATATGGCCTTTATTATGTTGAGGTTTGTCTCCTCTATGCCCACTTTCTGGAGAGTTTTTCTCATAAATGGATGCTTTTTCTGCATCTGTTCTTCATTTTGACACGTGAATCTGATGGAAGGAAAGAGAGCAGGGCATGAGCATGGGTTGTGCCCTGGGAGGTGGTTATAGCCTCTGACAAAGGGTAGAAGTGAGGACATGAGGCTCCTGAGTGCTGGACAGTAGAACATGCTGAGATCAATGGATTGGTGGACCTCATGGGGCTGTAGGAGCAGACATAAAGGATGTGAATTGTAGAGTCAGCAACTGGGGATCAGAGAATGGGATTCTTGAAATTAAGATTTGGGGGCTGTATAGTAGTATATGATAATGACAAAATTTTGTGTCTGTTGGAGTAGGTAGCTGAGATGGGGTGAGGACAGGATAGTTGGAAGTGAGGGAGGGAGTCAAGGAACTAAGAGTTCAGTGTTGATTGGATGTCTACACAGTGGAAGTCAGGAAGAAGGCTGGCACTGAGAGGAAGTTCAGGGATGAGGGCATGCAACAGAAAAGGTTGGCAGGATGTAATCCGACTACATGCATTTCACAGGAGATGTGGTTTTTGAGAGAAGGAGCAGAAGAAATGGTTTGGAAATAGTAATGAGGAGTGAGGCAGCCATCTCCCCCACCTCCAGGCTTGTGGTAGGTTGGCTGTATAAACAAAAACAGCCATCAGAAGGGCTGCAGAGCTAACTGCTTCCTCTGAGGGTGACAGGTTTCACATACAACAGGAAAGAGAAGGGGACATTTAGAGGCCAGGATGAGCAAATAGATCTTGCTATTGGCAGGAGTGAATTCCAGGGATCGCAGTGGAAGGATTTGGATGCTAGGGACTTTTCGTCCTCAATTTAAATAATTTTGCTTTAGAAAACTCTCATATATGTTACTTAGTATATCTGGAGATATTGTAAAATGTAATGTATTCTTCAGGAACTGATTTGATCCTTAATTTACTTTACAACGTCTGTATTACAGGAATGGTTTGCAGTTTATGTGGAACTTAATCAGCAAATTGCAGCACTCTTAAATGCTGGGGATGAGGAAGATCTTGTGGAACTGAAGTCGCTGCAGCAACAACTTAGTGATGTTTGTTATCGACAGGCCAGTCAGCTGGAATTTAGGCAGAATCTCTTACAAGCAGCTCTTGAATTTCATGGTGTTGCCCAAGATGTAAGTGTCTACTCTGATTGCTTTTCTTTTCTTCAAATTATCTGAATACTTATCTGCACATCATTTTTGCAGGTTTGCATGTCTCCTAATTATTTTTCTGGAACAATAAAATTTACTGGTGGGGGAAATAAGATAAACTTCTTTGATTTTTTAAAAAATTTTAAGTCATTCTGCATGCAACTAAACTTTTTTTTTTTTTGTCTAAATAGAGTGTCCCAACCTCTTAGATATATTTCATTTGGATAGTTTTTCAATCTTCATGCTTTATAACATAGATTGAAATGGAAGTTTCAATACTTTTTAACATTCTGCTGACCTGGACATACTTTGTCTTCCTGGTGCATGCATCTGTGTGTTCTGTCATTCAGATAACATGTATTCTAATTATTTGTCCTTGTCTTTTAACAGCAGAGTCTTTTTCAAGTATAATTGTGATAACCTCATTAGATATAAACCTCATTAATCATTAAACACTTTAGATGCTGATTACATCAGGGTTATCTCTTTGGTGTCCCTCTGCTTTAGTTGTCTCAGCAGTTGGATGGCTTATTAGGGATGTTGTGCGTAGATGTAGCACCAGCTGATGGAGCATCGATTCAGCAAACTTTAAAACTGCTTGAAGAGAAGCTGAAAAGTGTTGGTAAGCAGATTTTAAAAATGCTGAAACATAAGGGTTCTTTTTTTTTTAAAATATCACTACCATGGTTAGACAAGTCAACTTACACTGATCTAATTATAATTATTTACAGGGAACATAGGAAAAATTGGTATAAAAAAGGCTTTATCCCCTTAAAGGGTGTAATTTATGCTACAGTTTTTATTTTTCATTGTTGGTCAGTCACCCTTCCTTCACAGGGCCTTTAGCCTTTCTTGTTTACCCAGCCGAATCTACAGGTGCTATGGCTTGCATATTCTATGAGCAGTTATTTGTAGTGCATGCATAAACTGTAATTAGCTGTGAAGTGTTCTGTGGTAAACCCTGTATGCCCCAAACTGTGTTTTATGCAATGATTTTTGTTGTTGCTATATCCTAACCTTGTGAAAAAATAGTTGGTTTGGTTCTGTGCATTTGTTTCTCCAAACTGGGAATACTGCTGAGGTTACATACTCTCCAAGGAGAGGATGGTCCAGTTTCATTAAGCTAGTACCCTTACTTGACACCAAGGCTTTTTACATTTTACTACAGTAGGAAATACAGTGAATTTCCCTAGGACGTGACTGGGAGAGGTGGATAGTGGATGTGAAAGTGGGAGGGGGGTTGTATTGAGTGGGACAGGAGGGCAAAGGAGAATGGAGGAGAGGAAAGCGGTAACTTAAGGCAGAGATTTAGTGGAAAATGGTGACATGTGATTGAACCAATTTAATTAATTTTTAAAAGGACTTGAGGGAATGGGTTTGAAAAATCACGTTTGTATTGGCATTTTACTTGCTTACAGTCTTCGTTATTTTTAACAGATGATATGAGTAATACATGTTTAGTATTTAATATGCCAAATGAAATTTATTTCAAAATGTCAAGTTTTCTTAAACCATATTTTTCTTTTAAAAATGCTAAAAGAATTCTGGTATATGTACCTAATTTAGAGTCTTGTAAACATATCCTAAGTGTTACTTCTTGTTGGGTGTAAGCTGGACAGCACCTATACTCAAAATGTTCAGTGTCCTTTTACAGTGAGAATACATTGCTTGAATGTTTTAATGTCTTGTAACTCATATGTTTTTTGAACAAAATATTTGCCTTATTCTCCTAAAAATTGGACTACATAAAAACAGAAAGGAAAAAATTGAAAATCTTATCAAAATAGAAATTCTCACACTTCCTATTTGCAGTTTTGAAAAGTGATTGTTATCTATGGAAATTCACCTTTTGGAAATTCTCTTTAGGGAGAATTTGAATGAGAGGGAGCTCCAGTTTGAGCCACATTTAAAGGGGCTTTATTGATCGAAATATTCAGAGGGCTCCATCCCAAAGTAGTTTAATGTACCAAGTTGTTATACTTGGAATCCAAGTACGGTATCTGCTGAGAGGATTTACTTAAGGGAGGGAAAGCTTCTCTGGTTTAAGAGATTAAATATAGTAACTTTTGTTTTAGATGTAGGATTGCAAGGTTTGCGTGAAAAAGGTCAAGGTCTTCTGGATCAGATCTCCAATCAGGCATCCTGGGCCTAT
The DNA here is from genome assembly GCF_028564815.1 of Eubalaena glacialis. NCBI lineage: Eukaryota > Metazoa > Chordata > Mammalia > Artiodactyla > Balaenidae > Eubalaena > Eubalaena glacialis. Next base: position 185,982,311 of record NC_083716.1, on the reverse strand, counting down.
GGAAAAGATGTAACCATTGAAAATAAAGAAAATGTGGACCACATACAAGGAGTGATGGAAGATATGCAGCTTAGGAAACAAAGGCAAGTTTGACTATTCATGTTAATTTTTGCTAAGACAACCTAATATTAATTAAAATGAAGAGTGATGTAATTATATTTTCCATACAAAGTAAAAATTCTTACCTGTTATATAGTAGGCATGTAGTAGGTTTTTGGTGAATGTAATGATTATTGTATATAATTGTACTAACAAATAATGGCAGTTTGTTCAATTAATGGGTACATTTTCCCTTTTTACTCAGTGGTAAAAATTTCAGTTCCACTCAAGTACATCACATTCCGTATCCCCAGTGTAGCCTATGACTCTTCTATCTTTTAAGAAAACTCTTTTTGGAGAATTTTGTTTTTCCATTTTCATTTAGTTTAGAGTTGCTATTAAATCTGTCATTTACATTGATGTGTTTCTTCATCTAAACGTCTCAGAAATTTTCATGCATCCATTGTTCTCATATTTGCTGTAGAAGGATTAGACAATAAACTCTGGGTAAGATGATGTTTAGTTTCCTTTGATGTAGAACTAGGAATTTAAAGGGTTCTTTGAAAACTCAGTTTGCAATAGCAATTGCAGAGTATTGCAAAGTAAAGGATTAAATTAACATATGCTAGTATATATAGGCTAGCATGGTTGTGTGAAATCTTTGTACACTTAGAAATTCTAAGGTCATCAACAAAAACCTCACAGAAACTCTTCCCCTACATCATAGAGAAAATAGTCATTAGACAGAAATTCCTTCTATCCTCATATCTGCAAACGTATCCACTTCATTATTTATTCTCATCACAAAGATGATATATGTCTGCTCTTATCAAAGCCGTGTGTCCCCATCATCTTCTCACTCCGTCAATTCCCATTCTCTACTCTGATCCCTGCCTTTCATTTAAATGCTTAAATCTCTCCTATTAAAAAAAAATTTGACAATTACACACATGCATATACCTTCAACCCTTTGTCTTCTAGCCCTAGAATTCTCCTTCCTGACAGCTGTCATTGATGGTCTAATCTGCACTCATACTTCCTCACTGCCTCTAGGTACTTTTCATCCCTTCTCAGTCTCCCCTCTCCCCTCACCATTTCACTGAACATACTCTTACTGATGTCACAAGTGACTTTGTAATTGCCATGTGTAATAAATGCTTGATCTTGCTCAAAATCCAGGGAATACTTTTGGTCCTGACATTGCTTGACCACTCTGAATAGAATTAGGCACAAATGACTTTTTCTTTCTTCTTGAAACTTCCTGACAACCTTGTCTTCTTTGAAAACACCCTTATGAGTCTCCTCCTGGCACTCTGTTTCTTCTTGGTTTTCTTCACTGATTTCTTGTCCTCTAACTAATTTCACTGCTTTCAGGGTTTGTTCTGAGGCCAAAATCTCTTCTCACTCTTTGTCTTCTCCCTACTTTAATGACTTTCTTTAGTATGACCGTGATTGAGTAGTTATGACTCTGACCCAAACCCCTCTCCTGTATGTTAGACCCATAGTTCCTCTTACTTACTGAATGTCTCCACCTGGATGCCCTATACACTACTCAAAAAAACTAATATGGACAGATGAGACTCATTCTCCTCCAAAACTTGCTCTTCTCCTTTAGTTTCCTATCCAGGTTAAAAATACCATCAGCTACCAAACTTGGAATTTATCCCAAGGATTTATTAAAATCCTTACTCTTCCTCATCCCTTACAGCCTAATCAAATGCCCAAGTTCTGCTGTCTCTGAATCATGAACACTTCTTTCTTCCCGATCTTAGCTGCCTCTGGCATTGCTCGTCTACAGTCTGTTGTGCAAGAGCACAGTCTTTTGTAAAGCGCACATCTAATCCCCAACTTCCTTGTATAAACCCCTCTCAGTGACTTCCTATTTTCTCAGATGAAGTTCAGTCTCCTTGGAATAGTGTAGGAGATCCTTCGTAATCCAGTCCTGCATAATCTTACCTTCTTTAATTTTTCTACAAAACCACACACTTGTTTTCACTTTCCTGAACGCATCATGCTACTTCATGCATCCGTGACTTAGAGTACGTCTTTTCCTTGTTTTCTGCCAAGTGGATTCCTACTTATTCTTTAAGACTCAGGGGTACTTATCCTTGGAAGCCTTTTTAGATTTCTAAGGCAAGTTTGTTACTTGTTCCTCCCTGTTCTCATATAGCTCCGCAGTAGTGTTTATCACATTGTTTATTTAAAAGTCCATCTCCCCAAATGAGACCATCTTAATAGTAGAGACCATGTCTTATCCTTTTCAAGCACATTATTCATACCTGACAATATGTGTTGAATATGTGTATGATATCATCTTCATCACTGAAGTGTCTTACATTGTCTTTTAGCTTCAGATTGTAAAAATACTTATCATGATTACTTCCCTTCAGTCCCTTGTAGAATTATTTAACCAAGTTGCATTTTAACAATATGTTATGGGCTTTTGTTGAGGGCATCCTTATAAAAAATAGCCTTGTGACAATGACTTACCTATTGTTATCAAGTTTCCTTGAGAATATCAACTATAGTGGAGTCCAGTGCCTCATGGGTAGCTTGTTATTGGTATTTGGTACTGCAGTGAGTTTCTCCCTTCCCATCTAAAGTTCATGGAATTGCATGGGAATGAAGGGAATCAGAATGAAGGGATCAGAGCTGAGCTAGATCAAGTCAGCTTAAAATTGTAATCTGTATATTATCCAGGCAGACCACAGTAAAATTTAAGAATACTGTGAATTGTGTTTCTCTCCACCCAGAGATCAACAGAATTTTTTTTCTTTCTTAAGAACATAGATGGAGGTTTTTTAAATTCAAAATTAGATATTACTCTGGGTAATGTATAATGTAATGAAAAGCTTTATTTTTTTTTTATTCCCTTGGAGCATCATTCTCTAAATTAGTATTTTAGAAACTTTACATTTTTATCTTTGAAGGTTGTTTAATGCTAATTGGCAGTTGATATTGCTTTGGGTTTTAGTGTACTGCTGTGTTTGTGCTTTGCTTCAGTATTTTGCAGAATCCATACTATACTCAGAAGGGTTTGTGATTTAGTACCATTCAGGTATTTTAAGGTTTTGATGTAACACAGATACAGATATCCTTAAAATTCTTACAAATCAATACAAAATAGTTACAGTCTCCATAGTGTAGGACTGAGTATTTTAGTATACTGTAAAACACGTGTGCCACATGGTGGTGTTATACTAGTTATCAACAAAACTGAAATGTCCTAAATTTATGTTTGGATTTATTAGATGTGAAGACATGGTAGATGTGCGAAGATTAAAGATGCTTCAGATGGTACAGTTGTTTAAATGTGAAGAAGATGCTGCCCAGGTAAAGATCAATCAGGCACATTATGCACTTGTCTTTTCTTAGAAGATTGATTTCACCTAACTGTAAACAAAAGTGTACTTTTCATGGTCCTAAGCAAGTAAATTCATTAAGTCAGATTCTAGTTTATCCTGTCAAAATAATAAAGTTTTGTATTCCCACTTATCTTACTGGTCTCATTTTTTAAAAATTTATTTTAATTTATTTATTTTTGGCTGCGTTGGGTCTTCGTTGCTGCACGTGGGCTTTCTCTAGTTGCGGCGAGTGGGGGCTACTCTTCGTTGCTGTGCGAGGGTTTCTCACTGGGTGGCTTCTCTTGTTGTGGAGCACGGGCTCTAGGTGCGTGGGCTTCAGTAGTTATGGCTCGCGGGCTCTAGAGCGCAGGCTCAGTAGCTGTGGTGCACGGGCTTAGTTGCTCCGTGGCTTGGGGGATCTTCCCGGACCAGGACTCGAATCCATGTCTCCTGCATTGGCAGGCAGATTCTTAACCACTGCACTGCCAGGGAAGCCCTTACTGGTCTCATTTGACTTATCTTCTCAATGAAATGCTCTATTGAGCTAGAAATTGGGATTATTTATTATTTATTACTGTTGATTTGGTTGTCAGTTACACATCCCAGGATGAAGGCTGGTGTAGCTTATTGCTTTTTAACCCACAAGGTTTTTCAGCTAGATAAACAATTTGCTATCTTTGTGTAGTTAGCATCAAAGAACATGATTCCAGCTTGACATAGAAGAAACTTACGATTTTAAGTAGTAACATCTATAATGAGATTCCAATAAGATTATATTATATAAACACATGATGTTCTATTAATATAAATCATGTGACGTTAATTTCAAATGAGTGCTTTTCTTTAATAGGTCTTGTCTTTAGATTTTTAAAAATTTTGAGTGGGAGGAGAGGTCATTAATTCATGCAGCTTGGCATTGAATGAAATAAGCTATTAAGGTTATAACTAATGGATTAATCACATGATAGTAATCTTTCTTTATATAAATATGATGTTTTGATATAAGAGTTTATAAAGAGTTATGAATCCAGCTTCACTGTTATTTATTTTCATTTAGGCAGTAGAATGGCTAAGTGAACTTCTGGATGCTCTTCTTAAGACCCACATCAGATTGGGTGATGATGCTCAGGAAACGAAAGTTCTACTGGAGAAGCATAGAAAATTTGTTGATGTTGCACAGGTGCAGAACTGGTTATCTTCCTTTTCTACAAGCTCTGTGTTTGCATAGCTTTCTGCATGATTGTAATGTAACTTAACCTTCCAAGTCCAAGAAGATTGGTTACGTTAATCCAGAAATATTACAGAACTAAGAAAATGTTAGCTGGTGAATCAAAACTAGCCTGCATAAACTTGAGAGGGTTTATGTTTTCCTGAATACAGGTTCTGTATGCTTCCTCTGATATATGGTATGTATTATGACATTTTTAGGCAGTAACTGTTCATTCACGAAAGTAAATCAGTAAATGACAAACCCTAGTTTCTGCATCTCACTAGTGTTAGCATAACAACACAGATTTTTTTTTTTTTTGGCATGTGAAAAGTATGTTAATTTATTTTCCCTAACTATTGAGTTCACATTGTAACAGTGTGGTTTCCTGTATGGAATATAAAGTGCCCACTTGCCACCCATTCGTTTTGATCAATGAGTGAGCAAACTTTTTTTTTTTTTGTGGGGTGGGGGGTCATGGTTGAGCAGACCGAGGTGGGGAAAACGGAGTAAGAGAGGGAAGCCAGACAAGAAATAAACTTAATAAAAATTAACTGAAAGTATTGCTTCCCCTTTATTATTTATGCATGCAGACAATTTGTAGCAGTAAGTGCCAGTGGACTTATTCATTATTGATTTCTAGTAGTGTTGCTTAATTGTAACCACAGTCCTCCTGCACACTTTCCCATCCCTCTTTTCAGAATTCTTTTATTATAATTTCATGTTGACTTCTTCTTTTTTAGAGCACTTATGACTATGGAAGACAGTTGCTACAGGCCACAGTTGTGCTGTGCCAGTCTTTGCGCTGCACCTCTCGATCATCTGGGGATACACTTCCTCGACTGAACAGAGTATGGAAACAATTTACAATAGCATCTGAAGAGAGGGTACATAGGCTGGAAATGGCTATTGCATTTCACTCAAATGCTGAAAAGGTTCGATTTTTTAAAAATGTAGTTTCAGTAGTGTTTGTACGTTTAAAATGTGTTAACCTTGTAATTTTGTTATTAGTCTGTTTTTTAAAAATTTATATTAATTCCATTGTTTAAAGTTTGTTTAGATATAATATATTGTCTTAGAAAGTTCAAATCAGATTCTTAGTAAGCCATACCAGTGCTAGAGTACTATGGTTAGAGGAGTTGAAACTATCCAGTAGTCCTCTCTCAGCAGCACGTCTCTCCTCACCAGACCTGATGCCCAGAATGTACTGTTTGTTCTTTCAGGTGTCATGACTCCCATCTGTTTCATTATGCCAGGAAAGGAAACTTTGCTTTGGCAACTACTACTGATTGTCATAAATGTTTTAAAAGGTCATTTGTGATTTTTATAATGTTTAGAGACTGTCCAGCTAAAATTATGAGAGTAAGGATAAAAATAAAACCTTTTTTTTCATGTGTTATCTTTAAAGATTCATTCTAGAATTTATTATTTAATGAATTCATTAGTCCCAGAAACCAAAAATGAAATATGCAGGCAAAATTTCAATAGAACCTTTTTCTCAACTGCACAGTGAAAATTTATAGCACCCAAGCCTTATATTTCCATTCCAAAGAGGAGTCTTACTAAGTAGTTAACTTTGTTTTGATCTCTTAACAATCACAGTTTATATGTAGGGAATGTTCAATACAATTTAAGATATGAGAAACCTAAGATGTAAATGTGATAGCCTTAGTCTGTAGAACAGAAGAGAAATTGCCAGGGACCTCAGGAATTAAGCAGTTTCTGTCTGTGTTATGCAGTACATCTGTTAGGAAATGCCCACAGTTAACTCTTTCTGAGCTGGTCACTGAACTCCACAGGTCAGTGTTTTAGTGTAAAATGGGCCTAGTGATGATGAATGAAAGTACACAAAATGGCTTGACTTGTTTATCTACTGATTGTTTTAATGAAAACTTTTTATTGAAGTATAGTATTAACATAGAAAAGTGTACAGCTCATATGTTCTGCTCACTGAATTTTCATAGAGTGAGCATGCCTGTGTATAATCAGTGCACTGTTCAAACAGAACGTTACCAGCACCCCAGAGGCTCTCCACCCTCTTTTTTTTTTTTTTTTTTTTAAATTTATTTATTTATGGCTGTGTTGGGTCTTCGTTGCTGTGCGAGGGCTTTCTCTAGTTGCGGCAAGTGGGGGCCACTCTTCATCACGGTGCGCGGGCCTCTCACTATCGCGGCCTCTCTTATTGCGGAGCACAGGCTCCAGACGCGCAGGCTCAGCAATTGTGGCTCACAGGCCCAGTTGCTCTGCGGCATGTGGGATCCTCCCAGACCAGGGCTCGAACCCGTGTCCCCTGCATTGGCAGGCAGACTCTCAACCACTGCGCCACCAGGGAAGCCCTCTCCACCCTCTTTTAATCACACTGCTTCTGCTGCCCATCCTGGGGTGGCCACTGGCCTGATTTCTAACACCACTGGTAACTTTTTAGGATCGTGCTTTAAAAATGTATCTGCAAGGACGTTTTAAAACCTAGATCTTTTTAAGAAGTTATGTAAGAATGAATATGGTTGAGACTTTTTTTCATAGAAAATTAATGTTCTTATTTTTTCTGGTACATGGCCTTTATCATGCTTATAATAAACTTTATGTAAGGTTATTTTATTGTGCCAACCTATGTAAAGCCTAAGCCTTTTGTTATCAGATGTTATTTTTCTTTTGAGTGTGTTGTATTTTATACCAGTAAGCATAAATATAACCACAACTATAAGCAAATTGTATAGCAAATGATAGTGACTGGGAAAATATTTAAATTGAATCTAGAATTTTACAATATGAAAATGTCCTTTATGAGTAATGCTGAAGTAAACATAATTGGATTAAGTAAAGTATAATGCAAAAAAAGTTGTAAAAATAAATACTTTCTTCTGCCCCAAATTTTGCAGGTTTTTTTCTTGTAGGTAATTTTTAAAAATTAGCATTATTATTTTAAATCTGGAGTGTATCTTAGACTCATAGCACATCTCAATTTGGGACTAGCCATACTTCAAAAGCTCACTAGCCACATGTACCTAGTGGCTACTATGTGTGGGTCTGTACTTGTAGAATTAACTGTTACAAATCACAGCATTTTTTTTCTTTCTTTCCTTATTTTCTTTTGTACCATTTAAATTTAAATGGTAATAGTTAAGGAAAAAATAATATCAAGGACTGCAGAACTTCCTGTGTTTGAATTAAAACCTTATCAATTTACATCTTTTTTTTGTTGTTATTTTTATTTCATTTGTTTGCTTACATCATTTAACTCAGGTCAGCGGATCACTTTTTAAAATAACTGTAAAGTTTCTAGCTAGGTAATCACATCAGTTATGTGTTTGTACTCTGAGTATATATGGTTACGTATTTATATTTTCTTTCATTTTTGAAGTCTGTAAGCTCTTTGAGGTCAAAATCTGTATCTCATTCATATACCAAGCTGCTACAGAAACATAAAGTAAGTATTCAATAAATAGTTACTTAATGAATGAAAGAATACTACTTTTTAAGCACAGTTTGAGCTTAGATTCCAAATAGTAGTCTAGTATTATTTTTTTCTTGGAAATCACTATAAACCTCTTCATACTCCAGTTATATTATTAGTAGGGATTGTGTATTTCATTTTGTTTGAATTTCTTGGGCCAGCTTTGATGAATCTTCTATAATGGCATACATGAAGATGCTAAGAACAGAACAAAAACACCTTCAATCTACTAAATTTGCATGAACTTGATTCCTTTTCTGTGTCTCTTGATTGATGTTGCACTTTTATTTGTTGCAGATTTTGCAAGACTGTCCAGAAGAGCCTGAAGCTATTAATGATGAGGAGCAATTTGATGAAATTGAAGCAGTTGGGAAATCCCTTTTAGATAGACTAACTGTTCCTGTGGTTTATCCTGATGGGTATGGTGCACGTTCTTATAATTTGTGTTTTTATCAGTAAGGTCTTAAAGGGATATCAAGAGAAGAAAGTCTGTTTCTTAACAGTCCTAGTAAATTAGCTTTGGTTCACATTTTCAATTTCTACAAAAAATTAGTTTAAAATGAAAAGAAATCCATACTGGGCTCTTAACAATAGTAGCAATTGGTACTTGCTGCTGTCAAATGTATTGCTCTTGATAGCCTGTTGTAGAATAAAGATCATTGACTAGGTTGACATCTTGGGTTCTCTCCTTGACTATGATGGTAAGGAGTTGGGTGACTTTGGGCTTCATTCATGGAAGGGATGGGGAGGGAACTAATGTTTAGTAACTTAAAATATATACCAAGCCCCAAGTTAAACACTTCACCTTAATTACTTTTGACCAGGGCTAGAGCAGTATGATTATTTTGATTTACAAATGAAGAAACTAAAGCTCAGAAAGATTAAGTAAGGTCCTCAGGATTTCACAGCTTCTAAGTGGAATTAGAATATAGTTTCAGGTCTGTCTGGCACCAGATCTGTTCTCTTTTCACTGTGCTGTATGGAGTCCTAATTTCTTCATTTGTAAAATGATGGGGTCGTGATTCTCACATTCCTTTCCATTTCAAAAGTTAATGATAAAAATAAGAAATAGCCTCTTGAAAATAAACAGATCAGTAAATGAATCAGAAGGAGCTTTATCTACAAGGAGCTAGACCTTCTCAGTAAAAATAATTTAGAGGTAATCCAGAGGATGTTTAATTAAAACACTAGAGAAACCAAACCATTGAATACAGGTATCCTTACATTGTAACATAGTTTAATGGGTACGATTGTGGACTCTGGAACCAGATTTGTTGGGTTTAAACCTCAGCTCCGCCACTTATGAGCTATGACATCTTGGGCAAGCCACTTAACCTTTCCGTGCCTCAATTCCCTCATCTAAAAATAGGGATATATTTTCCATACCTCCTCAGGTTACAAGAGCGAGGGAATTAAATGAGCTAAATGTATATGAACTACTTAAAACAATTGTGACACATGGTAAGTGCCACTACTACTGTGTCATGAACTTCAAATGATTATTTGGAATTGATATTGAGAAGATATAACTTTATGCCCATGAACAAATACTATTCATAGTCTGTACTTAGATAATCTCTAGTCATACCTAAACTTGAACAATCAGAAGTAGCTTAAAGTCATGTATATCTCCAATGTATAAAAGAGAATAAAATCTAAAAGTTTATAAATTCAGCTGGTAACAGTATTAGTAGGGTGCTTCTGGTTGTTCCATTCCAGGACATCGCCCCCCACCCCGCCAAAATCTCATTTCTGTGTTTCATAACCAGTTGTCATAAAGTCGGTCTCATTCTACTTAAGTCATCCTAGGAGCATCTACCCCTGGTATTTTTGCTTGGGCTTCTCCTCCTGTGTTCTACAAATAGTTCATGTGTCATTTTCATTTTTAAGATAAAAGAGTAAGTTAGGGCTGTATATTCAAATTTCACAACTTTAATATTTGCAATTATTATTTCATTCCCTCTTATATGATAATTTGTTTATGCTGTGTAAAGTTTGACAGTAAGCTTAGTCAGATTTATCTTTTGTAACATTCTCCTAGAACAATAAAAGAAATTAGGTGGTCTCTCTGGATTCACTGCTTGAAGACCCAGGTTCAAATTCTGTTTTTTCCACTGTGTGATCTTAGTCATTTAATTTTCTAGGTCTTAGTTTTCTGATCTAAAAAATGAAGAGCTTAACCAGATTATTTCCAAGAACTCTTAGAGCTCTAAAAGGTTCTGTGACTCTGAATACTGTGTCTTTGCCGATAGGATAAAATTAAATAATTTTACCTATTAACATCCCAAATGATGGCTTAACATTAAACAGATATTTTACTTGTTAGCTATATTTGACAACTGGTGTCCGTAGCCCTTAGCTCTGAAGTACACATACAGATTTTATATTTGTGTATGCTTACGGGCCCCAAGCTAAAAGTATAACATTTATACTGTTGCATTGTTTTGTTTATTTGTTGAATTGTTTGGCTTATTGAGATTATCATAAGTGTACATGATAGGACATTTATACTTCTAATAAATTTTTCTCAACATGTCTTAATATATATTATGCCATTTTAAAAAATGTTTCTCCTACCAAATTGCTACTCAAAGGTAAACAGTATGGTCTGCAAAAGAACTAACACCATACCACGTAGGTAATTTTTATGGTAATTTTTGCTTCCTTTTGCATTCACTACAGTCAATGGATTTGTATTAATCTGACTAGGCTTTTTCTGTTTTGATTTTTAGAACTGAACAATATTTTGGGAGTCCAAGTGACATGGCTTCTACTGCAGAACACATCAGAGACAGGATGAAACTAGTTAGTCTCAAAAGGCAGCAGCTGAGACATCCCGAAATGATGACTACAGAGAGCTAATAGCTGCCTTCTTCCCGCAGATCTGCAGTTCATAATCCCGCATGTCGTTAGCATACTGCAGCATTAGCTACAATATGTTAAGATGCATTTCACAGCCAGGATAAGCCTCATTTCTTTCCATTACACACTTCTCTTCACATGTTAACATCTTGTAACTACCAAGCAGAATTATTTAACATGCTTTGAGACCATAGACTCCAAGTATCTTAAAAGAAGGAACTGTAAACATTGCACTGAAAACTTGCTTTAAAGCTTTACCTGACCTGTCAGTTTGTAGATGAATAACTGATAATAAGCTTTGAATGGTGCTAATAAGAGTTTAGAACTTCTCTCTATAAAAAATGGTTGCCCTTCCTCCCCAAGTGATGTAGTAAATTTAGACTATAGTTAAACTGTTATTAGTAGACAGTGGTGTCCTCAAAATTTTACTTTGTAATTCTCCTTCAAAATTGAGTATTTTTATTGTGTCAGTATGAAGAAAACCTTCAGATTTTTGATATATCATATTCATTAAAAAACATTTTCCTATTTGTATTGATAATGTATAAAAGTTGTTTGTGCTTAATAAAAGGCTTCTTTTAAACATCTTATTTAATTTGGTGGTTATATCTATTTCCAAACATGAGTGCCTTATTTAAAAGGGCATTCTTAGCATTGTGAGGATGGTTTAGTATTTGTTTTTTCATGTTGGTTGCATGTATTTTAGCCAGGAAATTTATATGTAAGCATGTGTATATAATAAATAAGCATGTTTTATCATGAAAAATTATTGTGAAGAACAATTTAGATCTTTAAGAACTTATGAATAATGGAATACTATTTCTCATTTTTCTCTTCCTCAGCTTGAAAAATGTTATCCAAATTATTAACTACCCTGAAGATATTTTGTTTCTGGGGGAGGAGGGCTGGGGAAGAAGGCATACATAGTTACTTAAGTGTAATCCTTTATATCAGAGTAATCTTTCAGGAACTAAAATAGCAATTGTTAATAAAATTTAATTTCTCAAGATAGACGAGAAGCAAGATTCTGAAGTAGTATAATAACAAAAATTGTACAACTCTTTTAGAAATAAAATTTATAAAATGTTAGTGCTTTTAAGTTTATATTAAGTTTAAATGGTAAAAACATATAATTTTTTGTTAATTTTTATTTCAGAAAATGTTTTTGAGAAAGATGAAAAACAATTTGTAGTCTGTGATCAATACAAAATTATGCAAAGAATTGTATGCTGGTTCCTTTCATTGTCTACAGAAATGCTCGTGTATCTTCTAATGCAAAAAGCTCCCTCTGAGCCTGCTGGTTTCTCCAGCCTTCTTCACTGCCAGACTTCTTGGAGAAATCCATATCCATTGACCCTGCACCCTCATCACTCACTGCTCAGCACCTTGCAGTCTGGTTTTACACAGCCCTGCAATGCAGTGGTTCTCAATGGGCTCCCAGTTACCAAATTGAATGACTTTTTTTTTCTCAGTCTGCATCCCTTATCCTTCTTTGCCTCTGCAGCATTTATACCATTGAGCAACCTTTCCTAGACAGTGTCTCCTCCCTTGAAGATGTTATCCTCTGCTGTAACTGAGTCCAGTCACATAACTCTTACTTAAAATGCATCTACTAAAATGTGCTCTCTCTGATTCTGTCTTCAGAATGCTTCTGGAAGTATCTCATCCTTAGGGCTTCTATTTTATCCTAGTGTCCTGGGTTACGTATCTGGTCCAAAATTCTAAGCCTGTACTTTCAGCTACCTACTTGACGTTCCAACCTAGGTGAAGTTATTTATCATATTTTCCACCTTTCTCCTCTTGGAGTAATTTTGGTAAAAAATGCAGCCTTTTTTTAATAGTCAGACATGCCAGAAAATCTGGGAGCCACGTTCAGCTGTTCCCTCTCATGCTGCCACTGCTCTGAGAACATCCAGGAAGGTTTTTCTATATTCGATAATCCTCAGTCTTTTAGGGCTTAACTTTTGTGAGTGTGAACGTTTGTGATTCTTCATTTCAGTCTTCATGATGGTGCTAACCATGCACTACAGTTGTTTATGTCTGTACCTGCTACATTATAAGCTCTTTTGAGGGAAGGAATCTTTTGGGCCTGACTTCTCCTGTTCCCAGCCTTTTGCTCACGCATAATAGTTTCTCAGTTCCCCTGTATGTGAATGGTCCGTTGTAGGCATTAGTAATAATCCCTCTTGTATTGTAGTCTGAAGTATGTTTTAAACAGATTTCCTAAAGTTAGGACTGACTTATGAGTGAATCTATTCATCAGGAAGTCATTTGGTATTTTAAATACTGGCTAATTTAGATATTTAGTTGTACTCAATATCTCTTTCTCCTACTGAATTTCACAGAATTCGAATGTTTTTATTAAGACTTTGCCAGAAAGGAACTTGACTGTAAGTAAAGAGACTCTTTAGTTCTACCATCAACTCGCCTACTCACTGTCAAATGAGTTAATTTTATATGCCTTAAGCTATCCTGGCTACAGCAAGTGTGAAATAAGGCACATCTGGAAATATTTGTAATTTGAGTAGTTCAAATGAAGATGAATATGTTTTTATCACATAATAAATATTGTTGCTTTTCATTTGTAACTTTGCTGCTACTTTCTATTTGTGTATCCATATACACATAGACAGTTATGAATGAAAACCCAGCAGTGCCCTAATGTGATTTTTTTCATAGGGTCATAGTTCACTTGGAATACCTGTGAAGGAAGTGACTGCAGTCTGTTTGAAATGACAAGTTCTTTGTACATCATAAGTTAACATTAGCCCCACAGATATAACGGAGAAAGAACCATCATTTCTAACTGGTATATGCTACAACTTTCCACATTACTTTAGCTCATCTCAGGGAATTATTGAAAGGTTAATTGGGCCAGCTTCATTTTGTTTTGTTTTTTTCCGTTTGTCTTCATGTCATGTATGTGTTCCCGTGTAAGCTCCATATCTAAGGACAGTTTTGGCCTCTGTTCTTCACACATGTCTAACCCGGCAGAGTTTTGATGTGCGAAGATGATAACTTCATTTCAGATGAAATTGACTTTATTCCCAGTCCTCATTGTTGGTGACCTTGTTCTACTATGGTAACTCATTGGTGATGTTGATGAAACTGCTCAGCCTGCCAGCTAGGATATCAATGGCAGTTCTAGGCTTTCTTGCTGTGTAGAATGTTGGATATTTCTTTCACTTCACAGGCCTTTAAATTGGTCAGTGCTCCAAAGCGTTACCTAGTATTAACGCGTTTGTTGTTTGTTTCATTACCCTGTCAGTTCATGTGTGGGGTGTGCTATTTAGTGTATTATTATTATGGTTAGTGCATTCTCCTTAATGTGAACGTGACAGTTACTTTTCTGATGGTGCTGAGTAAATCATACATAAACCCACTGTAACAAATGTCATGATTGATTGTGAACCTGTGTCACTGTACCATCTGCATTTGGAGAAAGAATTCAGAATTCTCCACTACACTGTAAGTTCTCTGCCAGAGAGATTGGAAATTACTGTGTACTTTTCCTGTCCTCACAGGACCATAATAAATACTGTGGTTACTAAAAACCAAGCATACTATAATTGCTAAAGTCCTCCCCATGTTGAGCCTATTGAAAATGGTAGAGGAAATTAACATCAGTAAATATCATCAATGACAAGAGTTCTATGATTGGGGTGTCTTTGCTTAAACCTTGAAAGGAAAAAATTCTCTAGGATTAAGAAGATGGGCTGGAACATAGCTGACCAGTTAACCTAATTAGCAAACTTAACCAGTGTTAACTTTCAGTTCTAAAAATAAAAAGCTCCAGATGGGAGTGGAAAATACGCTCTTGGTGTGTAGGGCAATGAATACCTTGATGAGGCAAAATGAAGTACAGATATAACACCTGACATTATTTGACTTTAGTGTGTGCTACAGAAAATCTAGTTTTAGCTAAGATACATGAATAATGGCAAGAATAGTAGAGGAAAGATCATAAAGGCTAAAATAACAACTGTAGTGAATATAACGCAAAGAGTTTGGAGTTTAAATACCTGACTTCAAAGTCTGGCTTTGCCATTTACTGACCTTGGTAAAAAAATCACTAAATTTCTCTGGATCTGTAAAACAGGGAAATCATATCAGATAATTTTAAGAATGAAGTACAATCATGTTAAAAAATGTATTGAAAGCCAAAATGTCATTCAGAATGGAAGGTATTATCTTTTCAAAATAGAAAATGGAGCATTCTTTAATCTTGCTCTTGTCACAGATGGCAAGCATGGGGTCTTGGGGGAAAGGGAACCTTGTCTGCTCACCTCCCAACGCTCCGTTTCCCTCCATTGTATACACTGAAAATGCCAAGGGTGGGGTCAATGAGCCTGGCAGTAAATAGCAAGCCGTTTAAATCTGACAAATTAACTCTTTTATGACAGGATGATAGGCCAGCCAGATGGAGGACAAATGAGTATCATCTACTTTGAGGTTGACAGGACACGACACAGTTCCATTAATAAGCAAGAAAGTAAGTAAAAGTCATACTCAGGATCTTAGTGAGTCAGCACCAACCTACAGAAACAAGAGCATGAATCTGACCACCATTAGTGCTGTTATGGTTAGAGAAGAGCAATCCTGGTAAACTTGGGCAGTGATAATAACAGAAAAAGACTGGTCCTGTAATAGAGGCTGATAGAACTAAGGGTGCTCCATGAAATAGCATAAATACGGGGGAATGTTTAAGACTGAAAAGCCTCCTAGATATGATGCTGAATAACATGACCGTAATATTTTAAAGCAGACGTGAAAGCATGTCAAAACTAGCCCGTGTGCTTCAAGAAAAAGCAGAGCCTGTACTAGAACATGAAGAACTTAAGAGATCACAGGAAAGCCACAACCATGACTACGTAGTGTGAAAGCAGTAAGTAAAATTTTAAAAGAATCAAAATTATTTTTGTTAGAAAACTCTTAGGAGGCAATACACATAATACCCACGTATCATGATACAGGAATTCTTAGCAAATAACTAAAAATAGTTACCAGCTTTAGGTATTATGAGCAGTGTTGTTGTGGATCCATGGCATGTAGAAAACTATTTCTGTCAAAAGGCTAAATTCTGAAGCCATTCTTGGTGAATCTCAAGGTGCCACTTTAGAAGTATTTACAAGTCAAATGCCATCTCTTTAGGGTGTCCCCAAATGTGTTGCTCCCTGGAGAGACAGGAGGATGGTTCAGATGTCCTTCCGTTCAGAAAAAGGGACCTGTTCACTATGATCAAGCCTCACATCACGTTTTGGTTCTACACATCTTTTCTATTATTGTTACCCTGGTTGTTTTAGTTTCAGAAGTCAGTAAAAATGTCTATGCTTGGTTTTTCCCTTAATGTTTTTTCATCTTAACTCTTACGTTAGTCTACACAGCCAACAAACTTGCTCAGAATATACTATCAATGTATGTATTATTTTTATTAAAGTACGAGGAGATTGAAATATCCCTTTGACAATTTTCAGTCAGCATAGATTTGAAAACTGATTGCTCACCTCACACTCAGGAATATCCTTTCACAAACTCTTAAGTTTCTAAGTTGACACTGTTTGGATGAATTTGATGGTTATGTTGCTATGAGATCAGTGATGAAATTCTCAGTGACATTATTTGGCAAGCATTGCACCCTGGATTTTTTCCCCCAACATTTTATTATAAAATTTTTCAAACATAAAAAAGTTAAAATTTTACAGTGTACTCACCACCCAGATGCTAGTTAGCATTATGCTTTATCACCTATCTATCCATCCATCAATTCATCAATCCAGATTATTTTTGATGCATTTTAAATTGCAGAAATCTGCACACTTCCTACTAAATACTTTAGCATACATATCATTAACTAGAATTCAACGTTTGCTTACATTTTTACTTTTATGTAAAATTAACATACAGTGAAATGCATAAATCTTAAGTGTGTATCTGCTGGGTTTTGGCAAATACATACACTGCTATCAAAATATAAAATGTTATCAGAAAATTCCCATATGGCCATTCCAGTCAGTCCTTTTCCCCCCGCCCCCAGCCCCCCACAAGCAACCTCTCTTCTTTATTCTACCATAAATCAGATTTGTGCTTTCTAGGTCTTTGTATAAATAGAGTCACACAGCATGTACTCTTTCTAGAAGGCTTCTTCATTTACTGTGTTTTGGAGATTTATCCATGTGGCTGGGTGTTTCAATAGTTCGTTCCTTTTTTATTGCTGAGAAGTATTCCATTCTATGACTATATTACAGTTTATTTATTCACTTTCCTATTTATAAATACCTCGGCAGTTTCCAGTATTGGCAATTATAAATGAAGCTGCTATGGTTATTCTTAACGTAAGTCTTACGTGAACATAATCTTTCATTTCTCTTGAGTGAATACCTAGGATTAGAATTTCTGTGTCACAGGGTAGTTTTAAAAGAAACTGCCATACATTTTTTCATTGTGGTTGTGCTGTGTCCTGGATTTTCACCATATTTTGAATGTGTAGAAAGGTGTAAACTATTTTTATGACCCATATTTGAAGTATGAGAAGTGGGTTTGGGATAGAAATGGCATTCTTCACGGTTGGCAGTTGGTGTTGAGGGAAGCAAATGCCTGTCTGCCCGGAACAGCTCCCCAGATTGTTCCCATCCCTGAAATTTTAGAACTAGTTTAACTCCTTGAAAGATTAAAGTACTTACCCAAGCATGGTGATATATTAACTAGAAGAAACAGCATTAGTTTATGTTACTAACTTTTGCCACCCGTTTTCAGTAGGTAAAATAAGACTGATAACTGAACAGAAAAGATTCTGTTCAATGGCGGTAGTAAAGAACATGTACTACTAGTCATTCCCAGGTCCAGCAGTGTGAGAGAGAACCATCTGGACAGGAAAATCCCCCAAATGGTGGTCAAGAAACCAGAAAACGGGATGGGGAGAATTCTACCTCACAGTTGTGCGTAGGGGATAGCTATGTTTCTGCAGGACATTTTAGCCTTTACAAATCATATTTTCAATATTGTCTTTTTATTCTGTACCACCCAGCTATAGTTATTTCACACCCCAGTGACTTTTATCCCCTTTGTCTTACCCTTCCTGCCTGTTCTATTACATATAGTGGTTACCTGTATAAGGCTATAAAATTATAATCATATGTATGTTTCCAATGCTTGTGTTCAAAGATATTTATGTATGATTCATCCAATCTTTCCTATTTGATTTTTAAGGGCTGGGATATTTGGCTTCTACTGTAAATCCTTATAATGTTCCACACACACTGTAAATGTAATAAAAATGTTAAAAACTATAATTCATGGCAACAGATTTTGATATGTATTTCTTTGTATGTTATCACTTTGGACAATAAATTTGGTTTCTGTTAATAAAGATTGTTCATCCCGTCTAGGGAGAATTAAGTCATACTGGTCTGTATAACATAATCTGATGAATTGTGCGTTTCTGAATCTATTCAAATTAGTTTTTTTTAACTTTAAATTTTTTCTAGCAATATTCTCTAAAATCTTTGATTAAAACAAAAATGTAACTCCTTTATTCTGAAATAATCTGGAGTCTTAGAAGACAGAGGCTAAGCACACTTTCCCTTGTGCTTCTCCTTCCCTTGTCAATAGCCCCCATCCTACCTTCCCACAGACTTGGCACAGAAACTCAGGGCTCTCTCTAAGTCCTATTTTGTCAGAAATTGTTAGGTTCTCATCACAGTAGGTAGTAGTTAAATTTCTTTTGTTCCTACCAAGAAGTCCTTTTTTTTTTTTAATTTTTATCTTTGGCTATGTTGGGTCTTAGTTGCGGCACACGGGCTCTTCACCGCAGCGCACCGGCTTCTCTCTAGTTGTGGCGTCTTGGTTTTCTCTTCTCTAGTTGTGGTGCGCAGGCTTCAGGGAACGTGGGCTCTGTAGTTTGCAGCAAGCAGGCTCTCTAGTTGAGGTGTGCGAGCTCAGTAGTTGTGCCGTGCGGGCTTAGTTACCCTGGGGCATGTGGGATCTTAGTTCCCTGACCAGGGATCGAACCCACGTCCCCTGCATTGGAAGGCGGATTCTTTGCCACTGGACCACCAGGGAAGCCCCTCAAGAAGTCCATTTTTAAGACTGAAAAGGTGAATGTGTATTTGGGGCTGGGGAATGCATAATAGAACAAAGTTAGCTGTATTTAAAATAACACAATTAATCATATTATGCTATACATAGTAGCAGCTCCAGAATGGCTACCAGGAATTTAGAGTTGCCAGAATTTGGAAGTTGGCATGCCTTATACCTTGTCCAATGAAGTTAAGTACATTTGAGTGACAGTTCAACATACAAGCAAAATATGTGTGTGAAAAAGAATGTATCTTTATTATTAATATTTTCATTTTACTAGCTACAGTGTCCACCCTCATCTCTAGATTTCCCATTAGACACATGTATCCACAAAGTTGTTCCACCTTCTGCATAAAATCTACCCAAAAGTATTCTCATAAGCATAAACTCTTATGTGAAAGTTAAAATAAGCACAAGAAATACCCAGTTTTTGCCAGGACTAAGAGGAAGAGAATTACAGTGATATGAAGAAGTCAAAAAAGTATCTTAAAAACAATAGGTGGAAAAACTGGAAAAGAAGTGAACAATAAGCATAAAAGCTAGTTTGTAACCATGATTAAATAAAATGTAATGGTTAGTAAATCATACTCCCTTATTAAATAGCCTTGCACTGCACCAAACTGTAACTTAGCTACCTTTGGAATTTTAAATTCCACTTCAAGAGTCTATTCTTGAAAAGATTTAATTATAAATATGTTTATAAGAATAAAAAATTGCAAACAATCCAAAGGTTTGAATAAGTTTATTCTGTAAAGTTAGAGTATTATGTTGTTGTTATAGAAGTATGTTTTTTGAAATTGGTAAAAGTCTATTTATTGAAAAGAAAGATAGTTATGATATATTGGTGAAAACATGCAGGTTCCAAAACTATAGAAATATTATTCCATTTTAAAAATAAAAATAACTTTTTAGAACTTGAATAAGTTATCTTTGAGGTGTGGAATTAATAAGTCATCATAATTTTCTTATGTTTGTTACTTTTATTTTCTGATTTTTTTTTTTTGTTGTTAAAATGGGTATTTTTAAAGAGCTTCTAAATATTCAATTCCTAGCAAGTATTAGTAAGTATATTCTGAAATATCTGTTGCAACAAAGGTGAAGTAGGAAAGAAAAAATATGAAAATCTGGGGGGATAGAATTTTAAAACTCAATATACCATTTTTATTTTCAAAATGCTACAAAAAGTAAATCTCATTGAAGTCTTAATATGTTAGATATGTAGAAGATAACATCATGGGATTAAATACCTTGAGAAAACAATGTGCATTGAAATCTGCTTACATCCCTCTCTTCAGGTCTATTTCAAACAAATTATTTTGTATAGGACAAAGATCCATTTTAAGAATGGGTAAGCAAAGAAAATACTCTGAAGATTTCAATGGTAACTCTGTTGCTGCAGGTTGATGCTAATGAAGCCATGCCTGTATTGGAAGGGTCAAGTACCTCAATCCCAGGATGATGCGTTCCTCCAAATCCCTGAAGATAAGTAATATTGCCGGTGTCTATCCTTAGTCAAAATAAAGTCTGGGAGGGAACATGAAAGAGTCAGCAGCAATCTTTGACTTTCCTGTCTTTCTAATCTGTTTTATTCTTGTATCTAGAGCACTCTCAGAATAGGACTATTTGCTCTACCCACTTGTCTACACAGTTGAATCTTCAGGGAAGTCCTGTAGTGATGACAAGACCAGGCTTTCCTAGAGTATTCTTTTAGAACTGGGGACATATTTTCCCACCAAAATGATTAAAATGCAATTGGTCTTCTTCAGCTACATTGTGGATTAAGCAAGTTACTCTGTTGGATGACCTAGAAACTTAGTATTAATATTATTGTATGTTGCAATTTCTGAACAACTGACCTACCAATAGATTTTTAGAACATATCTCATTCATTAGTTGGAAACTGAGTGATGATTGTGGTCCACTGTCCCTTTTTGCTTTATTCTTTAAAATTCTGTTTAAATATAAGAATAAAGTATAGTTATTGTTTTTAAAAAGTACCCTAGGAAATAGAGAAAAATATTAAAAATTAAAAACTGCCCATAATTTGGCAATGCAGAAAATATACAGTTTATATTTGATGCACTCCCATTGTATTTTACCTAACAATATTATACAATTATTCAACTTTATTTTCTGCTTTTTACAGTCATTGTAACATAAAAATTTCCCTTTATTAATTTTTTCCCAGTGCAAGTCAATAGCTGTGTAATATTCAATGATAAGTAGATTCCATAATTTAACTATTATTACTATTAGGCAAAACATTTTACTTCATTCCTTCTTTTTCTTCCTTCCTTCCTTCCTTCCTTCCTTCCTTCCTTCCTTCCTTCCTCCCTCCCTCCCTCCCTCCCTCCCTCCCTCCCTTCCTTCCTTTCTTTCTTTCTTTCTTTCTTTCTTACGCTTTGATAAGTAATGCTGCAGTCAACATTCTTGTATTTAACTGTGATTGCGTCTATCCTTGAGATTGATTCCTTAAAGTGGAAGTATTGGATTGGAATGTATCCATATTTTAGGACTTTTGATAGCTATGATTAAATTGCTTTCCAGAAGCAAATTTATGCTTCCCATCAAAAGCTAGAGTGCCCATTTCACGGCACTCCTTCCAGCACGAAGTGTTATTTATTAAAAGTCTTTGCAAATGTTTCAAAAAAGCATTTTATTTTACATTTCTTTAACTGCCAGTGAGGCTGAAAATAATTTAATAATTTGGTATTATTTATTGTGTTTCCTCTTGATGATTTGCCTGTTATTATTTTTGTGTACTTTTCCTCTGGAGTCTTAGCCTTTTTTCTTATTTGTTTGTAGAAGTTTTTTAATAATCCTTTATCATACTTGGAGCAGTATTGTTCCTAGTTTGTCATTTTTTAAAATCTTTATGAATTTTGGTGACGTTAGTATGTTTATTTTTATGGTGAAATCTATTAACCAATCTTCTTTTTGATTTCTTACATTGCCTTAAAGCTTAAAAAAATCCTGCTCCTTCAGCTTAAATTTTGTTCCTCTTGTACAGTTTTAATTTTTCACTTTTAAATCCAAAAGAATTGGCACATTATATGAGATAATGATCTAATATGATAGATTTTTCCAAACATCAAATGTTGTCAACATTACTTATTGGCTAATCTATCTCTCCCATTGATTTCTCATACTCCCTTGAAAATAAGTTCTTAAGTTTCCTGGGCCTGCTTCTGGGCTTGTTGTTCTGTCTGCTGATTGGTGTATCTGTTCTTTTGCCAGTACCACACTGCGTTTAGGACTGCTTTCAAAACAAAACAAAAATCAAAAGTTCTTTTTAGTAGCATCACATAGAAGCAGCTCTTTTGTACTGAAAGAATTTTTGTCGTGGCATAAGTAAATGAAGAAAAAAATCCCTGGATGAGTATAGGTGTCAGCAGATTTAAAGGAATGAAGAGAAAAGGTTATATGCTTAAAGATGATTAAGACAAAAGAAGAAGGGAAGTGAAGAAGCAGTAGCTGTAGATTGTATTACTTGAATGGGCACAGTATACAGCATGGAGAGAGAGAACAAGATGGTATGCAGAATGCAGAGAAGAAAAAGTATAAGAGAGAAGTACAAAACAGCCAGAAAATAGTGAAAATGGAAGGGTAGGAGAAAATGGAGAAACAACATGAAGTTTTGCAAGAAGAAGAGAATAATTATTGTGGTATTACAGTATAAATATACAAAGTATATTTATAGTAGAATATTTCCATATAAAGTGTAAAGCACACACATAACAAGGCCCAACCCATGGGGTAAATAAAGATGTACAAGAACAACATGTTGTATCAACATTAATGACAGATGAAATAGACTGAAACAAGAACCCAGGTCCCCAGACTAGCAAACCACAACCAATTCTTTCTTGTGGTCAGATTGATGGTAAAAAGAATTTGCAAGTGTAGAGCTTACCCGGAAATTATTAATATACAGTTGACCCTTGAGCAACATGCATGTTAGGGGCACCAACACTCTGCTGCAGTTGAAAATCCGCATATAATTTTACAGTCAGCCCTCCATATGTACAGTTCCACATCTGTGGATTCAACCAAGTGCTGACTTTGTAATACTGTAGTACATATTTATTGAAAAAAATCCACATGTAAGTGGACTCATGTAGTTCAAACCCATGTTGTTTATGGGTTAACTGTATAATTTTTCAATTTGTAAGTTTGCTTTGGAGTTATACAAGCTTTGGCTCTACAGTCCAGAGCCAGTGGTTAACAGTCTTGTTTTTGGTGTTGGGTTGACATGAGTTAAGCCATATTAACCTCATAATTTTGGATAAGTTATTTAATGTATCTAGGTCAATTTTCCTAGGAAAATGAGATTAATAATAGGAAATACCTGAAAGTGTTTCTCTGGTAATTATATGAAATCATAAACTCTTTAATAAGAGGTTAGCTGGCACATGAGCAGTGCCCTATGTTGAAATTTTTTTCTGTGAGCTTCCTAGACTGCAAATTCCTTGAGGGCAAAGATCCCATGAGTCTCCTTCCCATTGTTTTGCTGGTGCCTAAATCAATGCCTGAAACATCAGAAGTGTTTTGTTGAAAAAATAAATGAATATTTGCATGGAATCTAATATGCCATCAAATTTTTGTTGTGTTTTGTTTTTAACCCATTTGACCATTTTACAGGGCTTTTCTATAAGGGATACAAGTGTGATGATAGGGGAGAGAGAGAGGACAAGACCACAGGTTTGCTTTCTGAGGGTCTACTCTCTGAATGTAAAAATGCCATCTTTTCTTGTCAAGAGACTCCTCTCAATGCAGCTTCATCTAAAAGGAGCCATAGTTTAAGTCAGCATCAACTAACACATTAGATTAAGAACCCCCTGATGGGAAATGGTTAATAACGAGGTAAGGGCAGGAGTGGATGGCACTGAGGCAAGGGGCCCATGGCAGGTGGTGTGCAGAGGAGACCAGGAAGGAGCAGAGACTGTGAGGGTACAAAAACCTCTACCTTGCAATTCCCCATGAGCTGGTCTGCCTGTTTTATTCTGCAAAATTTTCAAATCCAAATATACTTAGGAGATGGAATTCTGTGGAGGGATTCTAAATAAAATACACCCTATTCATGATTATTCTGGAGCATACATTCTGAACCAAAAAGCTTCCTTCCAATTCCTTAATCTCAAAGTTCTGTTTTTAAAGAAATGAGTTTGAATTCATACTTCAGTTTGATTAAAATGTGCCTTTGCTTCAGCCATGTTACTTATCCAGGCCTCCTGACAGCCATGAAGGAGAAAATTAAGGAAACTGTCCAAATACATAACTCATATGTCCTCAAACCTAACCAGTCTGTGGATGCTAATGGTGAGAGGGGATATCACATTGCAGTAATAACTCAAATTTCCTGAGTTGAGTAATAACTCAAGTTAACCATATTATTTGTTCTACCACCTGTTTGACCTGGACTGTTTGGCCCATTCAGTCAAATCTACCTGTGACCTATGGGTGGCTGATGATACAGCCAAATCACCGTCCTGTCTTGTCCAGGTATCTACAAACCAAAGTAGACAAAAGTGATTTTAAAAGTAGGAAGAAGAATCTCCTGAACAACCAATGTCAAAGAAGAAATCAAGAGGGAAATTTTTAAATGCCCTAAAAAAAAAAAGTGGAAACACAACATACCAAAATCTATAGGATACTGCAAAAATCACTTTAAGAAAACTATAGCGCAATATCCCTGATGAATATAAATGCAAGAGGAGAGGGTTCAAGATGGCAGCATAGGAAGATCCTGAACTCACCTCCTCCCAATGGACACAACAAATCTACAACTACATATGGAATAATTCCCTCAGAAAGTTACCTGAAAACTGAATGGACAGAGCCTCCACAACACAGGATAAAAGGACAGCATTGAGACAGGTAGGAGGACTGAGATAAGGTCTCACCAAGGGGAAAAAACCACACCTCAGCCACAGCAATCCACAATCAGGAGGGATCACAACATTATGGATCTTTTCCATTAGGAGTGAGGGATTCGAGTTCCACACCAGGCATCTCAACCCTTAAATCCTGCACCGGAGAAATGAGCCCCCAAAACATGTTTGGCTTTGAAAACCAACAGGGAATATGTCCAAGAAAACTATAGACTGCAGAGAATGGAAAACTCACTCTTAAGGGGCCTACCTGCAGACTCACTCAACTTGAAAACCACTACCACCAAAAAAAAAAAAAAAAACCCACCAGATTGAAAAGTGCACAGATCATAGGTGAAGGGGACCCACTTACTAATCTTGAAGCATCTGCCAGAGAGGCAGGAACCAGTTGGAATTCTCCCTGCAGACATTTTTGCAACCTCAGGTTACCTTGCTAATGCAGCACTGGCAGGCAACATTTTGAAATTCTCCCTCTAACCTGTTAGTGCCAGTAGGCATACCCCACTGAGAGCATCACCCACCTCTGCACCTCAGCTAGTCCTCTCAGCCAGCCAACCAGTAGCCCCACCTACCATCAAGTGCAGCAGCCATGGCTGGGCCCTGCAGCTTGTCTGGGAGCCAGCACCACTCACCAGTGCATCACAGCAGCAGCTGTGGCTCCACCACAACAAGAAGGCACACAGAGCCCTCAGAGGGGACACCCCTTGAGCACCAGGCTCTGGTGTACAGGCAGGATTGCACCTCTGAGCCCCACAAGACATCTCCTAAATAAAGCCACTCCTTCAAGACTGGAAGAGATTGCTGATTTACTTAATACACAGAAACAAACACAGAGAATTACACAAAATGAGAAGACAGAGGAATATGTTACAATAGAAAGAATAAGACAAAACCTCAGAAAAAAAGACCTAAGCAAAATGAAGATAAGCAATTTACCTGATAAAGGGTTCAAAGTAATGGTCATAAAGATACTCACTAGACTCAGGGGAAAAGTGGATTAGCACAGTGAGAACTACAACAAAGATATAGAAAATATAAGAAAATACCAAACGGAAGTTATAACTGAACTGAATTAACAGACTGGTTCAACAGCAGACTGGATGAGGTAGAAGAACAAATCAGCAAGCTGGGAGACAAAGCAATGGAACTCAACCAGATAGAGCAGCAAAATGAAAAAAGAATTTTAAAAAGTGAAGATAACTTAAGGCACCTTTGGAACAACATCAAGAGGAATAACATTCACATTATAGGGGTTCTAGAAGAAGAGAGAAATGATCAGAAGACTCAGTTGAGGAATTAGTGGCCAAAAACTTTCATAATCCGGGAAAGGAAACAGACATTCAGGTCCAGGAATCCAAGAAAGTTCCAAATTAGATGAACCCAAAGAGAAACACACCAAGACACATTATAATTAAAATGGTAAAAGTTAAGGATAAAGGGAGAATCCTAAAAGCAGCAAGAGAAAAACAACTTATATACAAGGGAAATCTCATAAGGCTATCAGCAGATTTTTCATTAGAAACTTTACAGGCCACAAGGGAGTGACATGACATATTCAAGGTGCTGAAAGAAAAAACAGTCCAACCAAGAATTCTCTACCCAGCAAGACTATCATTCAGAATTGAAGGAGAGATAGTTTACCAGATAAGCAAAAGCTAAAGAAGTTCATTACCACTAAACGGGCCTTATAAGAAATGTTGAAGGAACTTCTTTAAGCTAAAAAATAAATGGCACTAATTAATAATTAGAAAACATACAAAAGTAAAAATCTCACTGGAAAAGATAAATATATAATAAAGATAATGGATCAATCACTCTTAAGGCAAGCATGAGGCTTAAAAGACAAAATAGTAAAATTAACCAGAATTATAATAATTAGTTAAGGAATGCATGAAATAAAAATGTAAAATGTGTCATCAAAAGTATAAAATGTGTGTGGGGGGGTAGTAAAAAGGTAACGCTTTGGGAAATGTTCAAATTTAAGTTGCTACCAACTTAAAACAGGCTACAATTTACATAGGGTGTTGTATATAAACTTCATAGTAACCACAGGGGAAAAAACCTATAGTAAATACACAACAGAAAATGAGAAAGAAATCTAAACATAACACTGAAGAAAACCACCAAAACACAAGGGAAGAGATAAAGAGAAGAGAGAAACAGAAAGGAACCATGAGAATAGTGAGAAAATAATTAACAAAATGGCAATAAGTACATACCTGTCAATAATTAAGTGTAAATGGACTAAATTCACCAATCAAAAGATAGAGCATGGTTGAATAGATTAAAAAAACAAGATCTATCTATATGCTGCCTACCAGAGATTCACTTCAGAAGAAAGGACACACACACTGAAAGTGAAGGAATAGAAAAGAGATTCCATGCAAATGGAAATAAGAAGAAAGCTTGAGTTACCCATACTCAGACAAAATAGACTTCAAAACAAAGATTGTAATAAAAGACAAAGAAGGGCATTACATAATGATAAAGGGGTCAATGTAGCAGAAGATATAACATTTATAAATGTATATGCACTCAACAGGGGAACACCAAGATATATAAAGCAAATATTAATGGACTTAAAGGGAGAAATTGAAAGCAATACAATAATGGTAGGGAGCTTTAACACCTCACTTACATCAATAGATAGATCCTTCAGACAGAAAATCAATAAGAAAACATTGGACTTAAATTACACATTAGACCAGATAGACTTAGTAAATATATACAGGTCATTCCATCCAAAGACAGAATACATATTCTTCTCAAGTGTACGTAGAATGTTCTATAGGATAGATCATGTATTAGGTCACAAAATAAGTCTCAATAAATTCAAAAAGATTGAAATCATATCAAGCATATTCTGCAACCACAATGATATAAAACTAGAAATCAATCATGAGAAAAAAAAAACCAGGAAAAAACACAAAACAGGAGGTTAATCAACACGCTACTGAACAACCAATGGGTCATTAAAGAAATTAAAGGAGAAATAAAAAAATACCTAGAGACAAATGAAAACAAATTCAGTATACCAAAATCTATGGGATGCAGTGAAAGTGTATCTAAGAGGGAAGTTCAAAACAATACAGGTTGACCTCAAGAAACAAGAAAAATCCCAAATAAACAATTTAACTTTACACCTAAAAGAACTAGAAGAAGAACAAACAAAGCCCAAAATTATTGGAAGAAAGGGATAATAAAGATCAGAGCAGAAATAGAGAGTGAAAAAAATTAGAAAAGATCAATGAAACTGAGAGCTGCTTTCTTTGAAAAGATAAACAGAATTGACAAACCTCTTGTGAGCCAAACCAAGAAAAAAAAAGAGAGGACCCAAATAAATAAAATCAGAAATGAAAGAGGAGAAGTTACAATTGATACCACAGCAATACAAAGAATCACAAGAGACTACTATGAAAAATTATATGCCAACAAATTGGGCAATCTAAAATAAATGGATAAATTCCTAGAAATATACATTTTTCCAAAACTGAATCATAAGCAAATAGAAAATCTGAGCAGGCCAATTACTAATGTTGAAATTGAATCAGTAATCAAAAATGTCCCAACAAGCAGAATTCCAGGACCAGACAGCTTCACAGGAGAATTCTACCAAAGATGTAAAGAAGAGTTAATACCTCTCCTTCTCAAACTATACCAGAAAATTGAAAAGGAGGGAAAGCTTCCAAACACATTTTACAAAGGCAGCATTACCCAGATATCAAGACAAGGACACCACAAAGAAAATTACAGACCAGTATCCTTGATGAACTTAAATGCATAAATCCTCAACAAAACATTAGCAAACCAAAGCCAACAATACATTAAAAGGATTATACACCACCCTCTAGTGGAATTTAAATTCCAAGGAGGCAAGGATGTTTCAAGATCTGCAACTCAATCAATGTGATACATAACATTAACAAAATGAAGGATAAAATTTATATGATCATCTCAATAGATGCATAAAATTCAATATCCATTTATGATAAAAACTCTCAACAAGGTGGTTATAGAGGGACCATACCTCAATATAATAAAAGCCATATATGACAAACTCAGAGATAACAGCATACTCAACAGTGAAAAGCTCAAAGTGAAAGGAAGAAGTAAAACTGTTACTATTTGCAGATATTTGCAGATTAAAAAATGGGTAGAAAAATAAAATAAAGTAAAATAAAAAATGGGTAGAGCATATGAATAGACATTTTTTCAAAGAAGACATACAGATGACCAACATCACTAATTATTAGGGAAATGTAAATCAAAACCACAGTGAGATACCACCTCACACCTGTTAAAATAGCTATTATCAAAAAGACAAGAAATAACAGATGTTGGAGAGGATGTGAGGAAAAGGGAACCCTCATACACTGTTTTCTACTATGGAGGATGGTATGGAGAGCCCTCAAAAATTAAGAATAGAACTACCGTATAGTCCAACTATTCCACTGCTGGATATTTATCTGAGGAACACGAAAACACTAATTTGAAAAGATATATGCACCCCTATGTTCATTGCAGCATTGTTTATAATAGCCAAGATATAGAAACAACCTAAGTGTTCATCAGTGGTTGAATGAATAAAGAAGATGTGTGTATATATACATACACACACACAATGGAATACTATTTAGCCATAAAAAATAATGAAATCCTGCCATTTGTGACAACATTTGAAGGTATTATGCTATGTGAAATAAGTCAGATGGAGAAACACAAATACCGTATCATTTCACTAATATGTGGGATCTAAAAAAAACAAAACAAATGAACAAACAAAATAAAACAAAAACAAACTCACAGGTACAGAGATCAGATTCGTACTTATCAGAGGGGAAGGGTGTTGGGGAGTGGGCAAAGTAGGTGAAGGGGGTCACACTTGTATGGTGAAGGATGGTAACTACACTTGTGGTCGTGATCACTTTGCAGTGTATACAGATGCTGGATTATAATGCTGTACACCTGAAATTTATATAATAATAAAAATATGCATATAAATGCAAAAATTCTAAATAAAATATTAGCAAACTGAATTCAAGAGCACATTAAAAGGATCATACATAATGATCAAGCAGGATTTATCTCTGGAATGCAAGAAATTTCAACCTATACAAATCAATAAATGTGATACACCACATTAATAGAATGAAAGATAAAAATCAAGTGATTATCTCAGATGCAGAAAAAGCATTTGACAAAATACAACATCCTTTCATGATAAAAACTGTCAACAAATTGAATATAGAAGGACTATACCTCAACATAAAGGCCATATATGACAGGCCCACATAACATAACATAATAGTGGTGAAATGTTGAAAGCTTTTCCTTTAAGTTCAGGAACAAGGCAAGGGTGCCCACTCTCACCAGTTTTATTCAACATAGTACTGGAAGTCTAACCAGAGCAATCAGGCAAGAAAATGAAAGAAAAAATATTTAAATTGGGAAGGAAGAAGTAAAATTGTCTTTGTTGCAGATGATATTATCTTATATACAGAAAGCCCTAATGACTCCACCAGAAAAACTATGAGAACTAATCAACAAATTTAGTAAATTTGCATGATATTAAATCAACATACAGAAATCAGTTGCATTTCTATACATGAACAACAACTTTGTTGTTCTGAAAAAGAAAATTCCATTTACAATAGCATCAAAAATAATAAAACACTTAGGAGTAAACTTAACCAAGGAGGTGAAATATTTGTACACTGAAAACTACAAGATTTGATGAAAGAAATTGAAGGAGACACAAGAAAATGGAAAGATATGTGTTCATGGATCGGAAGAATTAATATTGTTAAAATGTCCGCACTGCCCAAAGCCATCTGTAGATTCAATGCAATCCCTATCAAAATTTTAATGGCATATTTCACAGAACTAGAATAAACAACCCTAAAATTTGTATAACTCCAAAAGTCCCTTAATAACTAAAGCAATCCTGAGAAAGAAGAACAAATCCAGAGGCATCACATTTCCTGATTTCAAACTATACTACAAAGCTATAGTAATCAAAACAATAGACCAATGGAACAGAATTGACAGCCCAGAAATAAACTGCCCCATATTTGACAAGAAAGCCAAGGAAGCTAAGAAGATTCAATGGGAAAAGGATAGTCTCTTTAATAGTTGATGTTGGGATAACTACATGCATAAAAATGAAATTGTACTCCTATCTTACACCCTTCACAAAAAATGACTCATAATGGACTAAAGACTTAAACATAAGATCTGAAACCATAAAAATCCCAAGAAAACATAGGGGAAAAGCTCCTTGACATTGGTATTGGCAACAAATTTTAGATATGGCACCAAAAAGCAATAATTTATAAGTGGGGTGACATCAAACTGAAAAGCTTCTGCACAGTGAAAGAAACAATAAACAAAATGAAAAGGCAACCTATGGAATGGGAGAAGTTATTTGCAAAGCATATGTCTGATAAGTGGTTAATATACAAAGTATATAAAGAACTTATACAACTCAATAGCAAAAAAAAAAAAAAAAACCAAAAAAAACTGATCCCATTAAAAAATAGAGGAACTGAATAGACATTTTTCCAAAGATGACATACAGATGGCCAACAGATACATGAAAGGATGTTCAGCATCACTAATCATTAGAGAAATGCAAATCAAAACTACAATGAGATATCACCTCACACCTGTTAGAATGGCTATCATCAAAAAGCCGAGATGACAAATGTTGGCATGGATCTGGAGAAGAGGGAACCCTTGCGCACTGTTGGTAGAAATGGAAGTAATGCAGCCAATGGAAAACAGTATGGAGGGTCCTCAAAAAATTAAAAATAGAACTACCATATGATTCAGCAATCCCACTTCTGGGTGTATATATAAAGGAAACGAAACCAAGATCTCAAAGATATCTTCACTCACATGTTTACTAAAGTATTATGCACAATAGCCAATATCAGGAAGAACCTAAGTGTCTGTCAATGGATGAATGGATAAAGGAGATGTGATATATATATGGAATATTATTCTGCCATGAGAAAGAAGGAAATCCTGTCATTTGCAACAACCTGGTCGGACCTCAAGGATGTTACGTTAAGTGAAATAAGTGAGACAGAGTAAGACAAATACTGTATGATATCACTTATATGTGGAATCTAAAAAAAAAGCCAAACTCATAGAAACAGAGAATAGAATGGTAGTTACCAGGGGCTGAGAGATTGGGACAATGGATAGATGTTGGTTAAATTGTACAAACTTCCAGTTAGAAGATGAATTCTGGGTGTCTAATAATATATATATGTATATATATTAAATCAACACATTGTATACCTTAAACTTACACAAGGGTATATGTCAAGTATATCTCAGTAAGCCTGGAAAAAATAAATAGTTGGAATACTAATGTTTCTAAGCCTAAAATTTGTGATACCTCAAAGTATCTTTAAACATCTCCACAGGAATATAAATATTTTCCCAAAACATCTTTTAAAACGTAATTAATATTACAACACAATTTTCTCCATGATATGCCATTGGCAAGAAGAAGGAAGTGATGTGTTAGTAATTTCACAGATTAGACCAGAGTGTGGTAGTTTAAAAGTTGGAAATCATTACATCAAAATATGTTCTGAAAAACTAGTGGAGAGGCCAAAGTTAGCGGATTCAGATATTCAGGGAGTCAGCCCGTGTTTAAACATGGTCATATATGCCTCTACTTTTTATCTGTATTAAATTTATCTATCTATCTAACATAATCCAATGAAATGGCAAGTAAAGATAGATTGAATATTCAACATACTGGTAAATTTCAAAATGAATGCTCAAAACAGCTATTTCCCCTCCCCATGAATTTTTTTTCTTAAATATCAATGAGGTACATGGAAAGAAGAAAATCCAAGGAAACCACATCTTATTTTAATTATTTATATTTACACATAGCTGTTTAAAGTATGGAGAAATTAATAAAATAGAATTAGGAACCTGAGAAGTTGGAAGTACATAAGATAGATTTTAAACAGACATTTGAAAAGCAGATACTTTCATGTTTTAAGTCCAGGAAAGATGAATATCAATGCATAATTCATATAAATGGCTATACAAATCACTAAACAATCCTACAGTGTATGTTAGTAAAGAATTGATTTCCATTCGTCTATATCATAAATCCTTAATGTGATTTCATTTTAACAACAGCAGAAAAAGAACTATGACACAATCCCAAATCAGGTTTATTATAATGTTAATTTACATCCATGCATAAAGCTGTTCTGTCTAATGATTGCTCACGTTGATTTGGAAAATTCTTTAAAAGGGTTCTTGTCGTTTACAGGACATTTTAGTTTTGTATATTTCCTATGTTATAAAGCTTTTCTGGCCAAATTGCTTCATGTGTGTATTTTATCTTTAGTTTTCTAATAGGGAAAGCTGAGAATAGATATGTGGCTTTGTACTTCTGTTGTTGCCTTTTAAGGGTGGTTGGTGTAGGGTTCTGACTCAGAGGGCTCTTGTCAGAAAATGCTCAACTTTTGTGGAGTAGCTGGTTTGTATGGACATCTGTATAACTTTTCATCCAACATTAGGATAGAACTTACTCCCTGTGGCACTGGAGCAAGAGAGTAAGAGGGAAGTGGCTGGGTTCTAGACTCACTCACTTCATGAACTTGAATAAGCCATTTTAACTTCTCTAGCCTCAATTCTCCAACTCATATGGCAGAATTAACAGTCCTGCCCTGACTATAGTACAGTCATCCTTCGATATCCACAGGGGATTGCTTCCAGGACCTTCTGTGGGTACCAAAATCCACGGATGCTTAAGTCCCTTATATAAAAATCTTCAGATACGGAGGGCCAACTGTACAAGGTTGTTGAGAGGTCCAGCCAGATTAATTGGTTATAAATTTTACAAACCTAAAGGGATTTAATGAGGATGGGGCTGATAAAGGGAATCAGGGCCTGTGTACAGCAGGTGCTCAAGAGACATTAGTGGTGAGGCCTTCAACTCACCCTGATAGCAGGAGCTAAAGGCAGGGACATGCCAGAGCAGAATCTAAACTCTGCATAAAGTAAATTGACTTTGCTTTTGAAGTCCTTCCTTTGTGAGAGTGGAATTTGTGATAGGAAACCGGTTTGCTCAGAGTGGTGTGAGTTGTATGGGGTGGGGCACAAACGACCTGCTACTTTTGTTTCCATTTTTGATTTCCAGATTTCTCTGAGTTTCTCTCATCTTGTTTCCTGTTTTTCCTAAAAGCCTGAGTATATGAATATCCTTTTTCCTGCAGGTGTTAGTAACTTCTTTATCCTTCCGGACATTCTCAACAATCATTGCCTTTCAGGTGGGTTCCACAACTGGGGTGAGTGATGTATTGACAAAAATGAAGGTAACGATAGCAAGGGACTTCTGTATGAATGCTGGTGTGAGGCATTCTTACTTGGACTGAGGATGCAGATCTCAAAAACCATACAGTAAATTTATAGAAACTCAGTTAAGTAAGTTTTTAAAAACATAATCTACAGGGGAATTCTATTAAAAATGGCTTTGTCATTAAACTGTTGCCAATAAACTGTCAGTAAATGATGAAACATCACCTCATACAACTGAGAAAGCCCATTATAACACTATAAAAAGAGTCTTATTACATATAATCATCTGCACACATATGTATATTTTATACAAGATATATGCTCATATACATTAAGTTCTTTAGGTCTTAGTATTTCTTAATAAAATGTCATTTAAAAAAAAAAAACTTTCTTTTTTTAATTCTTTGCATACTTCCTGCTTAGAATCCATGGATAACACCATCTTGTTGAGGTAATGTGATCTTTATGTTCTTGAGTTTTATATTATTTTTCCTTCCTTGGCAAAAATTATAGCTGCATGGAGAAGTGGCAGCTCACCCTTAGTGTCACTGCTGGGTTCCCAAGCAGCTGGAAGGACTGCTGCTTTTTAGGACTCCCTGGGGATTACTCTGGGATGGAAATTCTCAGCCTCAACTGGAGTTTAGCAACAGTAAGGAAAAACAAAAGAAGTGTAATTTTCCAAAATCAA
The DNA here is from genome assembly GCF_028564815.1 of Eubalaena glacialis. Taxonomy (NCBI): domain Eukaryota; kingdom Metazoa; phylum Chordata; class Mammalia; order Artiodactyla; family Balaenidae; genus Eubalaena; species Eubalaena glacialis. The sequence goes on along the minus strand of NC_083716.1, from coordinate 185,947,414 downwards.
GTTGACTAAGACTCTTGTCTTCTCATTTACTCACCCTCCCTTCTAAAGGGTAACTCTCAGGACACTTCATTATGTTAACTGGAATTATATCAGAGAAAGAACCCTGCTACACTGAAGCCTGGATGCACAGCCCAATGCAGGTAGAAAGCCTTGTGAGTTTAAATTTTAAAAATAAACTTTCTACATGAAAGCTTTTCAGTGATTTTTTTTTAAAAATCTTTTCTGGCTTGAAGTATCATATACATCTCTCCCATTCAGAAAAGAAAGTTTTGCCAAATCAATCATAGCCACATTTGCTGATTATTTTAACTAAACTCTACACAAGTATTTGACAGTTTTCCAGATCATACATTGGTCTAAATAGAGAATTTTAGGAAAATATGTACATGATAGTTGAACAGATATTGCTATCATTTCACACATCATTTTGGTAAACTATGGCTTAAAATTATAGTAAATACAGCCATCTTTGATCTTTGACCACGCTAGGTATTCTTTGAACTTTCCCAAGTTTTGTTTTGCTTTGTTTTCCTTACTACTTATAGAAGGGAAATTTGCTGGATATTGAAGTTGCTTATTTATAATTATTCTCCCAGGTCTTATGGAGAAGCTAAGGATTTATGTCATTACATACATTTAATTGTAAGGAATTCTATGGCAGTCAATGTACACAGAATGTAAAACTGTTCAAAAAGAGTCATGATATTTCTTAAGTAAAACTTAAGTGTCTGTAAAGAAACATCCCGAAGGAGAATTGTACTGGCATTTGTGTTTTGGGTGCTATGGAATTCATCCTACCTCTGCTTTCACTCTTGACTCCTACAGTCTCTTCTCCATGAAGAGCTTCTTTAACAATGTTAAGTCAAATGATGTCATTCCTTGGATGAAAACCTCACAATAATGTCCCATCTCTCTCAGAATGAAATCCAAAGTCCTTACCTTGGCATAATAGCAGGGTTACCACATAATTTATCATCCAAACAGAACTCTTTAAAGAGTGGAAGGGGCCTTCAGAGTAATTGTGCCAGGGAAACAGGTGTAAACCATGATTGTCCAAGCAAACCAGGCCCCTACCTGGTAGATATCATGTTCTATCCGTGTCCTCTTCTTTCAATCCTCACTTAGCTCCAGCCACATTGACCTACTGGATGTTTTTCAGATATAGCAAGTGTGCCCAGCTACCTGGAATGTTCTTCCCTAAGATATCTGCATATCTTGCTCTTTTCAACTTAATCCTGGTCTCTACTCAAATCTCATCTCTTCAGGAAAACTTTCCTGACTCCTTCCTACAGTAGTATCCCTCTTCCCCTGTTCACTCTCACTTCTTATTCTGCCTTATTTTTCTTCATAACACTTATTACATCTTTACATAATTATATATGTATTCTTGTTTGTTTGTTTTCTAGTTGGTTGTGCCTCCCCCACCAGAAGGCAAGCTCCATCAGTGGATGAACTTTGTGTTGCTTATTGCTGTGTGCCTGGCATCTAGAACAGTGCCTCACACCTACTAGATATTTAATCTTACTCAGTGAATGAACAAATGAATACCTACATAGAAGAATAATAAGTTGATGGCCAGAATGGAGGCTGTTTTAAGAGGAAAGAGCAGCTTCACTTTACTTATGGATGTTAAGTGACAGTGCTTGTAAACTAAGTAATAAATGAGAGGTGCCAGGAAGAGTATTACATAATACAAAGAATGAGTTAGGGAAAATTTTGTCTAAAGTGAATGGTTAAATACAGTATTCTAGAGAAATGCTGACTCATTGAGATTTTTTACCATTTGATTATACTGAAATATTTCCTCCCTGGTAATGCATATTTTATGTCTTTCTAATATATTTCATCCATTTGGGTTGCCCACCAAGTGTTGTAATTCAACTTAATTTTAAAAAGTTATTTCAAATTTTGTGACAGTTACTAGATTTAGGAAATCCCTTAACAGATGTTGTCTTAGAAATGATCATGTATAACTATCCGAACACCACCTATGTGCCAGGCATTAAAGTGTTTTACAAATGTTATTTTATTTAATCCTCCCAACAAACCTATATGACATAGGTATTCCCATTATCTCCAATTTGCATTGAGGAAACTGAGGCACAAAGAGGTAAAGGCGGTCTGACTTCAGAGCCCCTAACCCATTGCCTTTGCCATTTTGTATGGTTTACTTTTTCTTGTTGTTGTTTTGGAATCACTATCAGTTTATTATTCCTGTTAATCTCTGTATTCCAATAGAAATACCCTGAAAGTATCCCCTGATTTCTCTGTCAAATTCTAAATGAAACCTTTTGTGATTCAGTCTACTTAACCACTACCAGTTGTTTTCCCTTAGCTTTTATCACTGTGGATTTCTATCTTGGTTATGTTTTTCATTGTTTATGGTCTTTTTTCACTGGAATGTCACCCTTTCGAGAGTAGAGACCTGTTTCGCTTACTGCTATATTCCTAATGTGTAAGTGCCTGGTATGTAGCAATGCTCATAACTATTGGTGGCATGAGTAAATACTGAATGAGTGAATTGTATCAAAACTTTTTCTATATGACTAATGTGATTCAATCAGTCAGCCAGTATTTATAAGCACTAATTCTGTGCCTAGTACTGTGCTCCATATATATACTAATACACACACACACACCTATTTATATATGTGTGTGTGTGTGTGTGTGTGTGTGTGTGTATAGTATTTGCTAAATGTCATGTCCTCTTCTAAGTGCTTTACGTAAAGCAACTCTTTTACTCTCTACGATAACCCCTTGAGGTGGTCTGCAAAGATTTAAAAAAAAAAAAAGACATTAAGACATAACTCGTTTATGTAAGGAGCCTTAAATCTAATTAAGAAATAATACCAATAGAAGTGAAATAAATAGAAAACAATACAAGTTTATAATTCAAGCAATTATTAAATTGTGAATTACAATTAAATTTTGAGGAAAGGGGAATATAAGTAGGTATTTCAACTTTTAAAAGGAGTTGATACTTTATCTTGGTCTTAAGCAAGGGGAGGAATCGGATAGATGAAGGGAAGAAGACAATGATATTTCTGGATAGAACAACTGAATTAAGGTAGAGAACAAAGATGATCTTTGGGGCCTAGGAATAATGGTATACGTTATTAGGCAGGTAGAAGAGACCAGACCATAGACAGCTTTGAAACCCAGGCAGAAAAGGTTAGACCCGAGGTGGCAGGAATCAGTGAACCACTATATGTGAATGCGTGCGTGCGTGTGTGTGTGTGTGTGTGTGATTTATAAAGTCAGAAAAATAAGTCTTTGCAGCCATTACGTCATGTGGGTTAATGCAATAAAGAGTATAAAGTACTAATCCTGGTTCCTGGTAAACAATTAGCTGTTAACTAAATGGTAGCTATTATTTTTACTGATAATAATAGCAGAGAAAATTTTGCCTTAAGTTTTTAATCTGGATAAATAAACTTATTTTGGGTTATTTATATTAGGTCTATCTAATTTGTCTTTATAAAGTTAAATACAGTTTAATCAATAATAGTATTGATTAAGACAAACACTCAGGATGAGCAGACCCCACGTATACTCCAGCAAAGAAAATGTGTTGTTTTAATGGCATCCTCACAGATAGAGCTAAAAAATAATCATATGGTAAAGTTTTCATACTATCAGTTACCTGTATTTCATTAAAATGTGCTATTTGCCATTGTGGAAAACAATGTGTTATTTCCTCAAAAAATTGAAAATAGAATTACCATGTGATCCAGCAATTCTACTTCTGGGTATATACCCAAAATAATTGAAAGCAGGGTCTCAAAGTGATAATTTGTACACCCATGTTCATAGTAGCATTATTCACAATAGCTAACACATGGAAGCCACTCAAGTGTCCATCAGTGGCTGAAAGTATGAGCAAAATGTGGAATATATACACAAGGGAATATTATTCAGCCCTAAAAAGAAAGGAAATTCTGACATACGCTACCACATGGATGAACCTTGAGGGCATTATGCTAAGTAACATTAGTCAGTCACAAAAGGGCAAATACTATATGATTCCACTTATATGAGATACTTAGAGTAGTCAAAATCATAGAGACAAAAGTAGAATGGTGGTTGCCAGAGGTTTGGGGGAGTAGGGAATGGAATTATTGTCTAGTGCGTGTAGAGTTTCAGTTTTTATAAGATTAAAAGAGTTCTGGAGATGGTTGCACAACATTATGAATATATTTAATATCACTGAAACTGTACACTTAAAAATAGTGAAGATGGTACATTTTGTTATGTGTATTTTACCACAATAAGAAAGAAAAATTGGGGGAAAGAAGTGCTATTTGCAATTCTACAGAATTCAGTTATAGCTTTTTGATTCCCCACGGAGGATTTTTCACTAAAATTCAGCTGGTATAAAAACACATTTCCCAGAGGGATAAACAGAGAAGACATAATAACCTCTGCAAGATCTTCTGTAAACTTCAAAGAATATGAGAATGCCTGTAAGGGTTTTTGTTTTGTTTTGTTTTGTCTTTTTTTTTTTTTTTTTTGGTGATGATAGGGGAGGTGGAGTATAAACAAACTGAAGCTCAAGAAGCTTTAAAAAGTCTAATTATAGTGTAGCAATTTCTTTAGTACAATATATTTTATATTTGCTATTCTCCAAACTATTTCCCAGAGTTAATAATGCAACTTATAATTAAATGTTATGCTAGATAAAGGGACATAGACCAAGGTTCTAAATGAGCTAGATGTGGATGGAGAGGTCTGAAAAACAGAGCTTCTGAAGGGAGAAGGACTAAAGAGTTGAAGAGGAAAGAAATAGAAAGCAAGGGAAGGGGAGAGAAAAGTGATTCAAGTCTTTGCAAGATTTTAAAGCCAAGAATTTGACTTAGAAGAAAATTAGTTAGAAACCACTTAAATTCGTATATGCAGTTTACATTATTGCTCATGTCCACCAATGCAGAAAACATTTTCTGTGCAACAAACACTCTGGGACTGCTTGGAAAGAAAGGTCATCTATACACAGAAACATACGACTTTTGCTGCTGCACTGTTGGATTAATCTTTAACAAAGTCTTAAATATTTCTAATTCCTTTTGCCCTTAAGCCTTGGAATTTATCAGACTTTCAGCGGTGTTCTCTCTCCTCCCCCACCTCTCTCCTTCCTTTCCCTTCCTATGGGCCGGTGACTCCACACAGCCCACACTGCCCTCCACACCCTTTACATAATCATCCACCTGAAGTGGGGCTCTGTGGACATAACCACTCATTTCTAGCCGTGGTCTGTGCAGCCTGCTGCCAAAAGTTCCCTTTGCCTCCTGAGGGCCTTTAGGCAACTTTTGACACACACTGAGTTTCTAACAGTAGGATTAACTTTGGGCGAAAGTGCACTGTGTATTTTGGGTGCGGGTCACTGTTTGCTCTTCTGGTTTGCCTTGTACACAAAGGCTTAAGCAAGGCTCCTTTGGGCATTTTAGTTTAGGGTGTGGAGATTATGTGACACAGTTGTCAACTCTTGGTTTTCCTTCAGGGCAATTAGCTGAAAACTGGTTTCACTCGATTTGTTTTGGTTTGTTTGGACCAACTATTTGCTAAAGCAGAAGGAGCCCACCTTCAACACGGAGGCAGCCCCTACAGAGAGGTTGGGTTGGTTCTCTGCAAGCTCTCCATCCCCGCCAGAAAATGAAACCATTTACAATATTTCCTACATCACGGTGTCTCTTGTCATCTGCTCTCCCGAGCTTGTTCCAAATGCTCCCTTTCTGGCCTCAGGTAAAGTTCCCAGAGCCCAGGAACTGGGATCCAGGGTGGTTTCCTTTCCCTGGAACAGCAGGCAACTAGGTCATGGCTGCATAACTGCAGAGCAGCCAGGGCATGCTCTGGGAAAAAAAATAGTTGCTGAAACCAAAGTATATGTAAAAGCACTATTTCCCCTTTGATTCAAGAATATTATCATGAACCTTAGCAGAACAAAACAGTGGTGCTGACTCAGGCTTCTGAATATTGCCCCTGAACCTGACCGTGCTTTTAAATTGAGCTAAGGGTTTAAACAACGAGTGGACTCATTTAACTCTGTTTATTGCTAGATCCTCTGTTCTGGCTTTGTTCCAGAGATTTCCGATGGCTCCAGCAGCTCTGGAGTCAGTATCTCTGATGTGTTTGCATCTGACCTCTGACCTAAGCTTCAGGGTTATTTTCAGCTGTTCCTTGACAGGGAATCCAACAGCTGCTGTTTAATACCACCGACAACTTGTAACACACACTGAGTTTCTAGCAATAGGATTAATCTGCCGATCCTGGGCTCTGATTTAAGCTGTCTATAATTTTCCTGCACAAGGCATGGGGGAAAAGTAAAACCCGAATCTGAAGTACAATGTTATCCTTTTTTTAAAAAGTGTAGCAAAATATACATAGTGTTAACCTTTAATCCAAAAAACCCAAGACATTTTCCTGCTGCAATTAAAAGCAACAGCAAAGTATATTACTTCCTAGTAGTTGTGGCAACTGAACTTGAAAATACTGTTCAGTGGAATAGATGGTCTTAAAGAAATCCTGACTTGGTAGATATCTATTGATAACTGCTCATTGAAATATTTTTTAAATGTCCCTAAGAAATCTGAGACTCTGAGAAAAATGTGACCATTTCATATAAACTTCATTTGACAAAAGGCAGTAAGTTTTAGGAAAACAGATTAATCCAAAAAGATATTACAAACAATTTTGTGGCTTAATCCCAAAACAAATGCCAGAACTTATTTTTAAAGTACATTTTTGGGAGTTTTCTTTGCATGGAGGAGACTTCAAAAATTTTGAAAAGATTGATACCCAGGTTAATGACTGGCTGGTTTCAAAGCCCACCAAAACTGTATAGATTCAGTGGCTAAAGTAATTTGGGTTGTGAGGATGTAATTCTTTTTCCATTTGCTATCAAACATCAGCTGATAGTCAGAGAGCTAGAAGCTGCCCTCTGCATTTAAGATAATGGCCAAAATAACAGGCGTTCAGTGTTACCATACTAGGGGTGTGGCGATTCTCTCCAGTTCTTTCCTCTCTCTCTCATGATAAACTCAATGGGGTTGTCTATTTTTAACCTCCTGTTCTTTCCTTTTGGCAGAGTAATCAGTGCGAGGGGAGCTCTTGCCCTGAATGAATCCAAGTAACCCCGGTGGTTGCCTTCTGAAATGACCAGCAGACACACATCTGTACGGAGGCTGCCCAAAGCATAAATTCTGGTTCTAATGTACCATGTCCAGCCAAGGAAGTCCTGGTGAGGAGTTTTCTACGACAACAGTCAGTTCAGTAGCTGTGCAGGCTGGGGACTCCAAAATCGTTATAGCCATCATAAAGGTAAGCTGACAACTTCCTTTTTTCTGTGTAGCTGTGGGCTTCTTGCTGTGTGCTGTTAATCCTAAAGAACATTCCACACAATCGGCAGTACACAGCATATAGAAAATAACCCAGCACGTACATCTTATTGCTTTCTTAAATTGCAACTAAGAGAAAAATCTCTAAGTTTCAGCCAGTTGCTAGAGTTTCTCTTTCAGTTAGCCAGAAAACATCTATAAGCAGCTTGATTTTTCTAAAAAGCAACAACAAACTCTACCATATACTTTCAGTTTGGTTTTTAAAGACAAAGCATTTGTGATTAAAAGTTCGTTATTGCCAGGCTGGAGTTCAGTGGACCTGGGAAATGTCTGTGATTTTTGAGAGTGGATGTGATGAAGGAGGGAAGAGGAGGGTCCCAGCAGATAAGGGGTGGCATGTTTTGGCATGATGAGCGCAGGGAACACCTAATAAGAGACTGTGACACGTGCCCTCTGCAGCTTTGGTTCTGACATGGTAAAAACACTAGTAAATCCTTGTCACATGGTTGGGGGGAATAAAGACCCTACCAGGGAAAGTGCTGAGGGCATGTGTCAAATTTGCCCCTAACAGCAGGAAGTTGAAGCCACTTGGGGCTTAAAGGTTTTTGCATGTTTTATGTCAAACAGTTTGCTCATTTGCAAAGGTGACCACACATCTTTAGGTTGAAGAAGGCATCCATGATTTTATTTCCTATGAATATGTCCTGTAAAAATCCCTGAAACCTTATGCTGGGATTTAGGCAACTCACCACCTCAGGAATTCAGTGTTTAATGAAGGGAATTCAGCACACAAGCTGGTGCTCACCGCAGCCTGTTACTTTCAGGGCCCCACCAAGCTTAATTGAATGACATTTCTGGCCTTTTGTAAGAAGCATAGAGGACAGGCCTCTTTACTTTCACTTAATTGCTGCAAACTTTATGTTAATGTGAAAATTCGTAACAGGAAAGCAGCACTTGACATTGAGCAAAATGATTCACTCTAGAAGCACTGAATGCAAAGTGTGCCTACCCAGGCCGATTCCCCAGGGCTCTTAAGACGTGGTCTACATAAACAGAACCTCTGCTGTGTCCCTTGACCTCTATTCTCTTCAAAGGCAATGAGTGGACATGGAAAGAACCCTGAAGCAAAAGTAGCAAAATTGATAATTTGTGTTTGATTTTATGATGCTTTGAGTAACTGCAAATTTCAGCAGAGAGGGAAAAGAGGAAAAATTACTGTTTTTTAAAAAAGTTGTTAAATTTTCTTTCCCTTAAATATGAAACATTTCTTAGAGTAGGATGAGGAAGAATGCATACAGAGTAAATGATAAAAGAATCAGAGGTAAATTGACAGTAAGAAAATAAAACCTCTAAAATTGTACTGGAAACTCTTATTTTAACTGAACTGTGTTTCTAAGAATGTTCCCTCCGTCCTCCCTCCCCAGCTCCCTTAGTTCACTGCCATCCCATATGGAATAAACCCAAGCTATTCAAAGTGGGAGGTCCATCTGAAGGGAGTAGAAGTGCCTGTGTCTGCTCTGTATGGACTTCTCATTTCTAAACAGTCTCAGGGCACTGATGATCTAGAATAGACATGTGGTTTCTCATTTCTCTTCAGCAATTCACTTAGCCACGTGCACATGCCTGATAGCGGTTCCTCTTGCTTCATCGGTTGTTTCTTCTTAGAAAAGCAATTCCTTAGGAAATGCAATGATGAATTATATCTTGGAGCAATGAAAGGGTCCTAAGTGTGGAAAACAAGCTGGCTGCATTCAAGTAGCAGTTGTCACACATCTAATTTCACTGACATTTTTATACATACTTTATTGAATATTCAACAACAAAATTTGGAAAATATTGTTTTAACTTTGGAATAAGTGAAAAATCAGTTGCTTCATCTGCTGTTTATTCTTTCTGGTTGAATCAGCAAGGCCAGTGTAAAGACACTAATCAGCCTAAATTACATTTATGAAACCTTTTCCCTTTGGTGAAGTTTGCACTCTACTTGCTCAAATCACTATTTTTATAGAGTTCAGTTTTGTGAGTGAGAGAATGTAAAAGTGTGTGAATTATTCTATAATTTGGTACTCTTCAATAATACATAATCTATTGTGTATATTCCTCATTTGGGAATTTTTAATTTAAATCCAGTATGCTAAGAGAAAGGAATTTATCCCTAAGCATAAAAAAAAGAAGGAAAGTCAGGGCATGGATTTATGTTAGACCTGTTCTATTTCAATTTACGTAAGGCCTGTCTATCTCTGTGGAAAGAATAAAGTGTTCACAGTGTAACTGGAAGCTTAAAAAAAGAAAAGAAAAAAAAAAGGAGAAGGGTGAAAGGGAAGGAACAAGAGGAACTAAAAGTGCATTTTATTTCATTTTTATTTTTAGTGTGGCAAGTGGGTACAATTTCAATTGGCTGAATCACAGCCCAATCTTCTGGAAATTGGAAGCAATCAAGATGAAACCAGAAAACTTCTTCATGATCATGAACTTCTTTTGGCCAAGCTCAAGGTAAGGTATTAAGATATGAAGCAAATACAAAATTAAAAAGAGATAAAAAGCTGTTTCTTACACTTCCTCTTGATTCCCCTGGTGCCACTGGCCTATGGCCATGTTAACATAGTGCCAGATAGGTAATGGAAAAACACTATAGTTATTTATGGGCAAACACCAACATTGGAGAGAAGTAACAAGATTTTTTTCAACTTTCCCTAATGTGATAGAAAATATGGAGTGATAATATTTTCACTGTGGAGAAATAAGTACCTTTTTTTTCCTGGCTGCCTCAGTGGAAAAAAAAAAAAATTCCATCATTTTTCCATTTCATGCAACATACTGTCAAGCCACAACAACAGATCCAAACTTCCTATTGTTAATGAGACCTGCTGGCAAAAATAATATAGAGGCTTTTTCCCTCTTGAACTGTTGAAAATATCTGATTTTATATTTAATATTAAGAGTTCTTGAAACCAAAGAATGGTTTTAATAAATAGAGTTATTATTACCTATATGTTGTGGTTATGTAGTTAAGAATCTAAAAACAGTATTGGTTTGAGATTGCCAGGTAAGGTATCTAATCAGAGACAAGAATGTAGTTTGTGGGGCCCTGTGCAAAGTGAAAATGTGGGACTCCCTGTTCAAAAAGCAGGAAAAAGCTTTTTCTTGGCCTGTCATGGTGTTTTTTAAATCTGCTATTTAATGTCTGTCTCCTTCAGCCATGGGGATATATGTGGGGTGAGTGCAGCCCCTCACAGGCACTGGGCCTCAGTCCTGGCTCGGTGCAGAGGGTGTGGGCCTAACTCCACCCCTTCCCGAGCTGTGCCCTGACCCCTGCCAGGGCAGATGACAGAGGTCACTGAGCAGGGGCGGGGGAGCAGACAGGATAGCAAAGAGATTCTCTCCCCGAAGGGCAGGACCACACACGAGATGAAGCTCCCATCCCCCAGCACTTCCTCTGTTGTCCCATTGGGCTTCACTTATAAAGCACACAGTCAAAGATAAAATTGTTAAGAATTTCAAGACAGTGACAGGTAAGACGTTAAACTCCAAGTGGTTTCTCCGTCTGAGAATGGAGCCCTGTGCAGCAGCCAACTCTGTGAGTAATAACCCTCTTAGGCAAATGAATGTCATCACTAAGATCAAAGAGGTTTGATTCAGAAGGCTGCAATGACTAGATGTTCTGTGTCTTTAGTACTTTAATATTACTGGCTTCTTTGAACATCTAGCCTGGAATTTCCACTTGCTTCCTAGATTTAGAGGCAGATCTGTTCTGCTTCTGACATATACCAACAGCAGTAGTAAAAGTAAAAGGGAAAATCAGACGGAGAAGTTGAAGAAAGAATTAGTACTGAAGCAGGGGGCTATTAGAATCCAGAATTTATTCTCCTGTGTAGACAGCTCCTTGCTCTGGGCTCTGGGCTGTCTTTCAAGGTAGAAATCCCTGGTGACCAGGAAGTCCTTTGTATATCTTAAAAAACACATGATGATGTGAACAGTCATTGAACCAGGAATCAAAAGACCTATGTTTTAGCACTAATTGTGCTGCTAACTAGTGTCGTTTGGCCTACAATTCAAGGCTACACAAAAAGCTCAATATTATGAATTGTGGAAACCCAACACTTCCTTGCAATTCTTGCCCATCCACAGAGTTTTACTTTCTCAAGGTCTCCTGTGTCCGCAGCCCCTTCATATGTACGTGCCGACTGTTTCTAAAGTTAACCTGGATTTGAAGCTACATCCCTTCCCCAGGTCCCGCTAGCACTTCATGCCCAGCCAGCACTTTCGGGTACACTGATGAACTGTGAGTGGTGGGGAAGCTCACAGCAGTCTGGGTCTCTCAGGCTACCTCTTTCCCCCCCAACCCTATTCCTGTCCAGGCCCACAACTCCAGGGAGAATTCTTTCTCGTAAGCAGAGCAGTTCATCTCTACTTAACAACTATGCTCAAATTTGCATACCTACATCCATTCAGGAGCTCAGCTGGAAAAGTGTTTTCCATTAACAGGATCCATCTTTAGAAGGTGCTTGTGATTCTCAATTTTAAAGTCTTGTCCTTTAATGCCAGTCTTCTGGCCATGGACTAGCCTTCTGGACTTCACGCTTTTATCTGTAAAAATGATTGGGAGAGGATGAATCAAAGGTTCATATCTATTGTGGATCTTACCATAACAAGCAATGGAATAGTGGGACCATTCTGCCTCTCTGCACGTGGATCTAAGAACATGAGGTCTCAAGTAAAAAGGCCTTTTGGCTTCACGCAGGCCTCTAACCATGACCTCTTAATGTCTATCTCCCATACCCTCTCCCGCCCCACCTTACCCAACAAACCAGCCACTTACCCCCAAGAAATTTTAAGTAGTAACATCGTTTTGGTTAAAAAAAATCAAGGAGTCTGAAGTCTGTTTCAGATCTGCTGACAAAATACTTTTTTAAATAAGAAAAATGTGAATTCCATATTGCAAATGCATAGAGCACTATTTTAATCAATGTACTAGTTATTATGCTGTTAGGGTAGGTACAGTCTTAACCTGTAGCAGAAAATTGTTGTACCAAGTCATTTTTAATATGAGCTTTTTGAATGATAGGAACATTAGTAGTTCAATAAGCCAATAATATTTCATATTTAATGTTCATTCCAGTCCTTTTCCTATGCACAGGGCCCTGGGATTTGTTCTAATTATAAAGAAGAATGTACTCTTAGGAGTGTCGGGAGGGTGTAGGAGTTCTGTGCTGAGTCCACTCTGCTTTGGGCAAAGCAGATAGACTCTCTTGTCTCAGGTTCTTTATTTGAAAAATTATGATAATAACAGATACCCTTAAACACCTAAAAAGGAAATCTGGGGGAGACGTGCAAAGATTTATAGAAGTGCTTGCTGTTGATAATTAATATATCAGAGAAATTTGGATGTTTAATTTGATAGAAAAGCTATTTTCTGCCTTCCATTGAAAAATATCTCAGACCATAATAATTTAGACTAAAGGGAAAAATTCTGGAAACACAGAATTTTTATGAGTGTTTCTAATGTTGGTAATGTCTTATACCCCAGAGATCTTATTTTCCTTTCAGCAGGGTACTTAACCATTCCTGTAGAGTGTCCAGAGAAAAAATACTTCCCTATTTTCGGTGGGGAAAACATAGTCATGTGGAAAAAGCATTCATTCCCTAAAGGCATCTAGAGTCCCAAACCAGACTCGATTATTTTTAATGAGAAAGAAGAAGTTCAGGAGAGGGGAGAGGGAGATGTAAGCAGGTAACAAAGATCTGTCTGTGGCCACTGTCAACACTGTATCCTCAGGTGGTCAAGGAGGAAAAGAGGGGTTGGAAATGCCTTACGAATGTTGCTGAGAACTTTCTATCCCTTAGTATCCATCTTGCAAGTAACTACATTGCTATTGTGCAAAGGAATTACAACTGTAAGAACCAAGAAAACCTCTGGACCCTAGCTCCTGTATTTGTATTTAATACATGATATTAGCATTCAGTGAAGAATGACCTTTTAAAGTATAAAAAACTGAAAAATTTCACCTCTGACTTGACTCATAAATCTATCGACTCCCTGATTCTGACTAAATCTCTGACCCAGTGAATGTTTATTTTTGTCCTGTTTCTCTTTACTTAGTTAAAAATGAATAGTCAAAATATATTAGTAGTAAAGTTTAAAGTCTTAACTAAAACTTATTCCTTAAATAAGGAATAGTGTGATTTTCTGCTGTAAACTGGAATATTTAGTGTGAATACATTATTTTAAAAAATTATTATTGTGGTAAAATATATATAATATAAATTTGCAATTTCAACCATTTTTAAGTGTACAATTCAGGGGCATTAATTATATTCAGCATGTTGTGAAACCATCACAGCTATCAATTTCCCAAACTTTTTCATCACCCCAAACAGAAACTCTGTACCTATTAAGCAAAGACTCCTACTCCTCCCTTCCCTGGTTACCTCTAATCTACTTTCTGCCCTTATGAATTTGTCTGTTTTAGGTATTTCATGTAAATAAAATCATGTAATATTTATCCTTTTGTGTCTGGCTTATTTCACTTAGCATATAATGTTTTTAAGAGTCATCCATATTGTAGCAGGTATCAGAACTTCATTCCTTTTTATGAATGAATAATTTTCAAATATATGGATATACCACATTTTATTTATTCACTCATCTGTCCATGGACACTTGGGTTATTTCCACTTTTTCAGCTATTGTAAATAATGCTACAGTGAATGTTGGTGTACAGGTATCTGTTTGAGTACCTGCTTTCAATTCTTTTGGAGTGGAATTGCCTAGTCATAGCATTTCTGTGCTATCTCTTTGAGGAAACACCAAAATGTTTTTCACAGCAGCTGTGCCATATTACATTCCCATCAGCAATGTACAGGTGTTCCAATTTCTTCACATCCTGGCTAAACTTGTTATTTTCTCTGTGTGTGTATGTGTGTGTGTTTAATTATAGCCATCCTATTAGATGTGAAGTGGTATCTTGTGGTGGTTTTGATTTGTATTTCTTTAATGACTAACGACATTAAACATCTTTTCATGTGCTTACTGGACAATTGTATATCTTCTTTGGACAAATGTCTATTCAGGTCTTTTACCCATTTTTTAATTGGGTTGTTTGTTTTTTGTTACTGAGTTGTAGGAGTTCTTTGCATATTCTGGATATTAATTCCTTGTCAGATATAGGATTTGCAAATATTTTCTCCCATTCTGTAGATTATCTTTTCACTTTCTTGATGATGGTCTTAATAATGTATTTTAATAAAGTAAGTCTGTGTGACTTGAATTATATATACTTACATATTAGAGAAAATTTTATAGCATGTGTGTTGTGAATGTGATGGAACCCTTTAGGACAGTATTGGAAGAGGACTAACCTATTTTACATTATCTATGTCATAGCAGTGTTTTACCCTAAATGTTTACTTCATATAGGAGATTCGTTTTCTCTCCTTCGTGTTTTCCTATAGACCCACAAGTTAGGGAATTCTACTCTCTCAGAAATGTTGCGGACGATGCTTTCACCCATGTCTTCTCTTCCCTTCTCTTCCTTTAGGAGTGAGGGGGGTGTGTTACCCAGTTGGTGAGACTAGGGGAAGAAGTGGCCATCATGGGGAAGCCAGCCTCAAAGGCTCTCTCTGCAGACTCTGACTACCCATGGGCTGCAGGTTCTCTATTCTCTCTGCTTCTGCATGATTTGGCCAGATGTCCCTATGTGGAAGAGGAAGGCCACAATCCAACCTACACAGAGCAGCCAAATATGTGTCTATACCTCAGACCCAGTTGTCTCCATAGGCAGGTCACAAGAACTAGATTTTTAAAGAGAAAAAGAAAGTCAAATCAAACCCACCCTCCAGTCCAGCTTTACCAGTAATAAGAGCAGATATTTTGATCCATATCTGACCTTGATATCTATTTCTCAGTTGATTTGGAATCTTGAGGAGAGAGAGGTGAAATTAATTGGCACCTTCCAAATTCCAACACTTAATTGATCTTTGGTTCAAAGGGATCTGTGTCTTAGTGTTCTATACATGTAAAGTACCTGGCATATTTTCACTGATCATTTTGACAAAGGTCACTGAAACAATGTAGGAACAATGCAGGGTTCCTGGGGGAGTGGGAACTAGTGGACGGTATAATTTCTCTTTTAGACTTTTGAGAATAGAGAACTTTTCTATTTAAAAAACAAAAATAGTATTCTCACAACTATGAAACAGCAAAGCTTCTCAGTGATTTTCCCTGGCTGACTTAACACTTTCCTAGTGTACAGGGTATTTCTTTTCCCAGATGTTCAGTTCCAGTGAATAGTGTGGAGCTGTGGAGTGAAATAAAATTCGAATAGCATTCTCTGTATTTGGAAAGTGCCATGGGCAATCTTATAAAATATTGTTTTTATAAGATAGGTTGGTTTAAGAGGCTAGAGAGTCCGTGAGATAGGCTTCTCAGACATGGAGTTAAGGCACATTAAGATTGCAGATATCACAAATAATTTGTTACTAGTTTGGGCTAAGCCGCAGTTCAGAGGATGTCCATACTTAATGAAGTGTTGATGCGAGTTGATTTACTAGAGGGGAAGGAGTTCTATAAGGAGAAAATTTTGTTGGCACAGAGCCTGAAGAGTACAAAATTTGGAAAGGACGCTCTCTATCTTATCCCTGTCTTGGTTTAGCAGTCAAGGTTGGGCTCCTTGGCTGAAGTTGAAGGGCCTGTGGGAAACATGAAGCACTCATCGTATTGCTTTGTGGCTGGGACACCAAGTGACACAGAGTCCACAAGAAGAGAAGCATCTTCCACACTTCTTCAAGGAACAGAGCAGGGCTTGGTTATAGCAGATACTGGCAACTTTTTTGACAACTCTAGAAGGACGCAATATACAAGAAGATTACGGTAGATTAAAGATGGCCGTAAAGTCTTTGGCACTCTTCCCAATGAGAAGTGGGGTCTATGTTCATTCCCTTAAAACTGGTCAGACTCTGGGACTGCTTTGAGCAAAAGAATACAGCATAGATGATGTGGTGCCAGTTTCCAGTCCAGTCTCAAGAGACTGGCCGCCTTCTCTTCCTGTAATTTCAAATAGTTGCTCCTGGAACCTAACCAACTGAGTGCGTCAAGGAGCACTATGGAGAGGCCCATGTGGAGAAGAACTGAGGGTCCCAGCAACAGCTCTGGCTGAGATCCTGGCCAACAGCCAACCAACTTGCCAGCCCTGTGAGTGAGCCATTTGAGCCATCTTGAAAGTTGATTCTCCAGACCTGGTTGGGCTTCCAACCTGACCTATGCGGAACAGAGACAAGTCTTACCCACTGAGCCCTGCCTGAGAATCATGAGCACAATAAATAATTGTTATTTTAGGTCTTTAGAATGTACCGTGGCTTGTCACACAGCAGTAGATAACTGGAACAGAGGGCAAGAGCAATGGTGGCATCCTCTAGGGATTTTGAAGGCAACACTCATGAATGAAAAGAGACAGGCAGAAGAAAACAAGAGTTTTCATGGAGAGACAGTTGAGAAGCAGAACTAAGATTCTTTAAAATGAAAGATGGTATGATAAGTAAATAAATAAATAAAAAGAAAATTTTGAAGTTTGTGAGTGATCTACTTTTGGAAAAATGATTCTGAAAAGCAGATGCAAAGATATCTATTATAATGTTAGTCTCTTTGACTTGAATTTTGATATACTTTCTTGATCAGGAGGAAAAAGTTTGTAGTTATAATTCAGCACACAAGGGTGTGCACAGAATATTATGGGTATATTGTGGAAGGAATGACTAATTCTGCCAGGAAAACTAGGGGAAGCTTGACAGAGAAAGTGATTTATGAGCTGTCCTGGAGGTGAATATGAGTTTTCCAGACACCACTGACCAATTTAAAGGACAAACGATGAACTGGAAGGAAAATATTTGCAATTTATATGACAGTCAAAGGGTTATACTCCTTCATGTTGATAAGAAAGACAAATAAACCAAAGATAAATAAATAAAAAATAGACTGTTCACAGAAGAGAGGCAGATGGCCAATAAACATGTAAAAAGAAGCTCAAGGTCAATAATGACCTGAGAAATGAAACTAAATAATGATCAAAAGATAAATTTTTAATTGCCTATACACCATTAAAGTTTAAAATATTGATAACATTCATATATGGTGAGAATGTCAGGAAAAGGGCATTCTACTATACTGTTGGTGAGAATTTGGATGAACACAATCATTTGGGTAACTAGCAAGCATTAAAATGTAAAATGCTCACATCCTGAGACTCAGCAACCTCACCTCTGGGAATTCATCCTTGGAAATGAAAGCACTAATAAGGATATAGATATGAAGATGCTTTGCTATGATATTAAGCATCTTTTCACATGTTTTTGGTAGAATAACCTAACTGGAAACAAAACAATATCCAACAATAGGGGAATAAATTTATAAGCTGATTATTTATGCTACTTTTATACTGTGGAAGAGTATGCTGAGCCCTAGGACTATTGCTGTGACATAGATGAACTTGTGAGTGTTTAAACCAGTGTTGGTTGGGCTTTATGTTATTTGTCACCAACATATTCCTATTTGAAAACTTGGTCAAAAGTCAGGATCACAACTAACATTTTTGAGATCATAGGCCTGTAGTTTCCAAGCTGTTAATTATTTTAAAAGTATTCCTTTAAAATATAAATCTACAAGCAAAATTTTTAATGGAAAGTAGAACCCATAGTCCTTATTAGTTATGAAAAGAGGGTCTTGGTCCAAGATTTGGACTGACAAGGCAGAACTCTGACAGTTCAAGAAATATAAGTGAGGGGTAGCAGAGGTAAGATGGTAGCAGGTACCATAGGACCCACTCACCCCCACTCCCAATCTTCAATATACTGAGTTAGATTAAATGTCAGGGTAAAAATATACCTTTTTCATTCTATCCAGAAGGCAACAGATACTTCTGCTCCAGAAGAGCCATAAGTAAGTATTGTACTTAACCAAGAACGAGGGGATTTTGTTTTGTTTATTTGTTTTAAGTCTAGTACGACTCCTACCTGATTAGCCTTAGCCAGAATGCATCTTTTCTAAACTCTAGACTTATCTTAGATATACTATAAGTATAAATGTGTAAAACTCAAGATGTTTTCAAATAACATGGCTATATCATTCTCATGACAAGTTCATCTAGCTATTAGTCCTCAGGAGAATACAGCAAACTTCTGATTCTGTGGTTAGCTCTGATCTTCAAATTACCTGTATCCTCCATCTCCCACCTAACACATATTTGAAGTTCAGGGACTTGAGTGAGATTAGAATTTTTGTCTTTTTTTTTTAAATGTCTTAAAATTGGATACTGGTTCCAGTTCCAGGAAAGATGGAATAAATACCCTCCACCCTGTCTCCATTAAATGCAACTATAAACCTTGGCAGTATGTATGTGTGCTGAGGATGCTGAAAATGAGGGACTAGCACATAGATTAGGGAAAGAGACCAGAATTCCAAAGACCACCAAGCCAGCAGTATTGTTTTTTCTCTCTTCAGTATTACCCAGCTTGGATTCAAAAGCAAGTTGACACTCTGAAGTATGCATCAGATATGGACAGAAAAAGTTCCAGAAAAGTCTTCTCTTTCAGATCTGAGCACTAGAAAGAGGACTTCTGTGAGTCAGACAGAAAGGGAGGAAATACTGTGCTTTTGCTTTTGCTTTTGCTTTGTGCTTTTCTATTCTCTCTGCCCCAGCCCAGGCTATCCCCCAGTGATGGTGAAGATGGAGGCAACAGGCAGGTGCCTGAATCTCTGAGAGAGGGAGTCCTCTCTGATCAGAGGACCTGTGGTCCCTGAGCTTGTTGTAAATTCACATGGTGTTTTCCTCCCTCTGTTCTCCCCACTGCTTGGTCCGGCAGACACAGTGGTGGGAAGGAAACCAAAGCCCCAGGTTTCAGGCCAGAAGACCAGTAAGGGGGCTTCTGTGGTACAAATTTCAGGCACTGGGTCAAGCCAGTGAAATGAGAAGACAGAGAAGGTGAGAGAGCAGTCTCACCGTTCAGCCCAGTAACTCACATTATACAGATGGCTGATTTTCTTAAAGAAATCCTAATTACTCTGTCAGTAGAGAGGGAACTCTAAAGAACCATGAGCTGTTAGATTCAGTTTTGTAGGACATGTTTTTTGTGACTTTAAGTTCAGCTCAAAACATATCCGAAGTATTTACATAATCGGAACTAGAGAAACCCAAACCACTGAAGGCTGTTGCAACTGCTTTCTGAAAGCCTGAGATTTTTGCTTCAGTGTTCCCATAGGCTATTAAACTTTTATTAATGTGTTGGACAGAAAATACTTTGCTAGTGTGTTATACTTCTTAGAGCAGCAATAAATAGAAACATATAACGTGAACCACAAATGCAATCTCATATTTACTTTATTTATTTTTCCAGTTTTATTGAGATAATTGGCATACATCACTGTATAAATTTAAGGCATACAGCATGATGGTTTGATTTACATATATTGTGAAATGATCACCACATTAGGTTCAGCTAAGATCCATCTTCTCATACAGGTACAATAAAAAAAAGAAAGAAGAAAAGGATAAAAGGAAAAAAAATTCTCCTTGTGATAAGAACTCCCTTACTCTCTTAACAACTTTCCCCCGTATCATGCAGCAGTGTTAGCTCTAGACATTGTGTTGTATGTTACATCTTATAACTGGAAGTTTGTGCTTTTGACCACCTCTCTCCAATTCCCCTTCTCCACACCTTCTGCCTCTGGTAACCACCAATCTGTTCTCTGTATCCATGAGTTCAGTTTTGTTGTTTGTTTTGTTTTTAGATTCCACATGTAAGTGAGATCATACAGCTATTTGTCTTTCTCTGACTTATTTCACTTAGCACAATGCCTTCAAGGTTCATTCATGTTGTTGCAAATAGTAGGATTTCGTTGTTTTTTTTATGACTGAATGATATTCCATTGTATGTATATACCACATCTTCTTTATCCACTCATCCATCAGCGGACACTTAGGTTGCTTCTGTGTCTTGGCTATTGTAAATAATGCTGTTATGAACATGGGCGTGCAGATAACTTTTGAGTTACTGTTTTCACTTCCTTTGGATATGTTCCCAGAAATGTATCATTTGGTAGTTCTATTTTCAACATTTTGAGGATCCTCCATACTGTTTGCCATAGTGGCTGTACCAATTTACAATCCTACCGACAGTGCACAAGGGTTCCCTTATCTCCACATCCATGCCAGCATTATTATCTCTTGACTTTTTGATGATGGTCATTCTATCAGGTGTACGGTGATATCTCATTGTGTTTTTTTCTTTTTTAAAAAAAATTAATTAATTAATTAATTTTTATTTTTGGCTGCGTTGGGTCTTTGTTGCTGCGCGTGGGCTTTCTCTAGCTGTGGCGAGCAGGGGCTACTCTTCGTTGCGGTGCACAGGCTTCTCATTGCGGTGGCTTCTCTTGTTGCAGAGCACGGGCTCTAGGCACGCGGGCTTCAGTAGTTGTGGCACACGGGCTCTGTAGTTGCGGCGCACGGGCTCTAGAGCGCAGGCTCAGTAGTTGTGGCGCACGGGCTTAGTTGCTCAGCAGCATGTGGGATCTTCCCAGACCAGGGCTTGAACCCTTGTCCCCTGCACTGGCAGGCGGATTCTTAACCACTGCGCCACCAGGGAAGTCCCCTCTCATTGTGGTTTTTTTTTTTTTTTTTTTGAATATTTGGATTTTCTTTTTTTTTTTTTAATTTACTTATTTTTATTATTTATTTATTTATTTTTGGCTGTGTTGGGTCTTTGTTTCTGTGTGAGGGCTTTCCCTAGTTGTGGCAAGCGGGGGCCACTCTTCATTGCGGTGCGCGGGCCTCACTATCGCGGCCTCTCCTGTTGCAGAGCACAGGCTCCAGATGCGCAGGCTCAGTAGTAGTGGCCCACGGGCCTAGTTGCTCCGTGGCATGTGGGATCCTCCCAGACCAGGGCTCGAACCCGTGTCCCCTGCATTAGCAGGCAGACTCTCAACCACTGCGCCACCAGGGAAGCCCCTCATTGTGGTTTTAATTCACATTTGCCTAATGGCTAACGATGTTGAGCATCTTTTCATGTACCTGTTGGCCTTTCATATATTTTCTTTGTAGAAATGTCTATTCAGATCCTTTGCCCATTTTTTAATTGGGCTATTTGGGTTTTTTTGCTATTGAATTGTAGGAGTTTTTATATATTTTGGATATTAACCCCTTTTCAGATATATGATTTGAAAATATTATTTTCCTATTCCCTAGGTTGTCTTTTCACTTTGTTGATGGTTTCTTTTGCTGTGCAACAGCTTTTTAGTTTGATGTAGTCCCACTTGTTTATTTTTAATTTTGTTGCTTGTGCTTTAGATGTCATATCCAAAAAAATTATTACCAAGACACATGTCAAGGAGCTTTGTTCCTATGTTTTCTAGGAGTTTCATGGTCTTTAATCCTTTTGAGTTAACTTTTGTAAGTGGTGTAAGATACAGATTCAGTTTCATTCTTTTACATGTGAATATCCAATTATCCCAGCACCATTTATTGAACATATATGTAATTTTAAATTTTCTAATAGCCTAATGTAGATTTTAGAGCATTAAACACTTACATTAGAAAAGGATAAATGTCTCAAATCAACAATCTATGTTTTTGCCTTAAGAAACTAGAAAAATAAGAGCAAATTAAAACTGAGGCAAGCAGAATGAAGCAAAAAATAGATAAGAGCAGAAATTAATGAAACAGATAACAGAAAAATAACAGAGAAATACATGGTTCTTTGAAAAAGTCGGTAAAATTGATAAGCCTCTAGCCAGACTGAGAAAGGTAAAAAGAGAGAAGGCAAAAATTACGAGTATTAGGTATGAAAGATGGGGCATCACTATAAACCCCACAGACATTAAAAGTATAATGTAGTAATACTATGAACAACTCTGTGCACATAAATTCAACAATTTAAATGAAATGAACCAATTCTTTGAAAGCCACAAATTACCAAAACTCACCCAATAATAAAAGTAAAAAAAAGTGAAATTAATTTAGTAATATGTTTAATTTATTCTAATACATCTAAATTATCATTCAATATGTAATCATTATAAAAACTATTAATGAGATATTTTAATTTTTTGTATTAAATCTTCAAAATCCTGTGTGTACATTATACTTATAGCACATCACAATTTGAACTAGCCACATTTCAAATGGCTAGTGGCTACCGTATTAGACTGAATATTTAGAGACTAAAGGAGGTTAAATCTTCTGGGAATGAAAATAGTTTATTTTTTAGCTCAGGAGAAGTCTGCTTATAATGAAGCCAATGTATGGAGAATCTGAAAAGGATAATTATGAGATGAGATTTCTTTCAGGGACAAGAAATGAAAGAAAAGTAGGCCAAAATATTTCTAATGGCAATTTTTTGAAGGTGATTAATAAAGCAGTGTTATTAGATACTTTCACAGGAGTAGATATATTTTTCCCAGTGTAACATTTTTTAAAATGTAGGAGTGTAATTGCATTTGCACATGTGTTTTAGCTACTACAACTGATTTTACTTGAAAGAGTAATTTCTTTAAAACAAATTACATAAGCATTTTGAAAGAATGAAAAGAAAGCTTTGTATCAATATTAATCTAGTTTGAAAGGCTGACAGTAGAAGGCAGTAATTAAATGGTGAATTGTCTGGTTGTGAGTTCTGAAAGCATTATTTCACATTTCGTTAATGATTTTATATGCATTAGTTTGTTGTTCATTGTTCATCCATTGCTCAGATATTGCTCAGTGGACTTCTTATGGTTTTGTTGCTTAGTAGTGCTAATAACATGAGAGGCCAAATGCAATTCAGATTCTAAAAACAGCTGAAAGAATTCTGTTAATATGCCTTGGTTAATTTTCCTTAATGTTGGTTAACAGGTCATTAAAGATTATATATTTTGTTACTTGAGTGATGAATATAGAGCAAGGATATACTTTTCGTTAGCATATTTATAAAACTTGGACTAACAAAGAATTTTTCTTTGTGTTGCTTAATTCATTTATAAGTATTTCACATATGACTAGTTTTCCTTTATGGTTGTAGGTGATGTCCTAAATTCTGAATAATAAACAAAAGAGAGGATGCAAATGTTACTGAAAAAATACAATCTCTAGTAACTTGAGTGGTCCACCAGTTTTTATTGTCATTTAGTGTTTTGTACTTGGAGAAGGGCATACACGGTCTGTAAATGGTTACTTATATAAATGAGGTAAAGATTTAAATCTCTGGTAAGTCCTGCTTTTCAGAACTAAGCCACCCCCCTGGAAAAAGTGTTGGATAATTCATCAAGATGAGGAAGACAAATAATTATAAATTCTGGATTTTCTTTCTCTTTCAAGAATAATAAGGTTTTCCATATTATCTGAGACTTACAACTGGCCTGCAAAAAAGTTTAAGTAAACACAGGAATACCAAACAACATTTTCAATCCTGAAATTCCCATTTTGGCTAATTCATTAGTCATTGTGAGAGATTACTTTTAATAACTCAGGTTTATATTTCTACAAGACAACTAGCTAAACTTACACATAGAATTTCACCATACTTATCAGAATTTTCATCATTGACTTAGGGACCCAATAAATAGCTATAGGTCATCCTCTGTGTACACAGGTCAGAATTGGGTGCCCAAAGGGCTATGGCCATGAAACATTACAAAATGAGGACAAGTTCCTACCCCTTGAAAGGCTTGCAGAAGCAATAATGTTTACTACCTATTGGCCATCTATTATGTGCCAGTCATCATACTAGCATTAGGTATTGAATCCTTACATCAAGGATAATTCACATTTACCAGATGATTAAACAAGTTCAGTAGTGGCTTTTGCCCAAGTTCCACAATAGCTTATGTCACTATGTATCACTGCCACTCTAATTTATTTAAAGAGGTAGGATTAATATTCAAAATATATCCATTGCCAGATAATATCAATATATGAAAAACTATATACAAGGTGCTGACAGATGGGTCATGCAAGAGTTACCAGCCCAAGAGATGAGAATATTATTTGGATCTCAAAGCAAGTGACAGGTAAGGATTGGGAGTCAAAATGACATTCCAGATCAGAGAATGGATTAGCAAAGCTGTTGAGACAAGTGTAAGCAAGATACACATAGGCACATGAAGAACACTGCCAGGAAATATTGAGATGAGGCAAAACTTGTATGGAGGATAAGGGCTTGTGCTGAAAGGCAGGACATGTTGGGCTATGCCGTTAGATTTGATTGTGGCCAAGAGTGGGTTCTTAAAGTAGGGGAAAGTTTGCTAAAAATGGAGTTTGAGAAAGGTTATCTTTAAAACAATATACAGGGTGAACTTGAATGGAAAAACCACTGGAGTTAAGAGATGTCTATGGAGACATTGGAACTTGGATTAGAGTTCTGAGTGTGAGAGTAAAGAGACTGAAATTTTAAAGTCCTTGTTTCTCAAATAAACAATCTAACCTTACACCTAAAGCAATTAGAGAAAGAAGAACAAAAAACCCTCAAAGTTAGCAGAAGGAAAGAAATCATAAAGATCAGATCAGAAATAAATGAAAAAGAAATGAAGGAAACAATAGCAAAGATCAATAAAACTAAAAGCTGGTTCTTTGAGAAGATAAACAAAATTGATAAACCATTAGCCAGCCTCATCAAGAAAAAAGGGGAGAAGACTCAAATCAACAGAATTGGAAATGAAAAAGGAGAAGTAACAAATGACACTGCAGAAATACAAAGGATCATGAGAGATTACTACAAGCAACTATATGCCAATAAAATGGACAATCTGGAAGATATGGACAAATTCTTAGAAAAGCACAACCTTCTGAGACTGAACCAGGAAGAAATAGAAAATATAAACAGACCAGTCACAAGCACTGAAATTGAGACTATGATTAAAAATCTTCCAACAAACAAAAGCCCAGGACCAGAAGGCTTCACAGGCGAATTCTATCAAACATTTAGAGAAGAGCTAACACCTATCTTTCTCAAACTCTTCCAAAATATAGCAGAGGGAGGAACACTCCCAAACTCATTCTACAAGGCCACCATCACCCTGATACCAAAACCAGCCAAAGATGTCACAAAGAAAGAAAACTACAGGCCAATATCACTGATGAATATAGATGCAAAAATCCTCAACAAAATACTAGCAAACAGAATCCAACAGCACATTAAAAGGATCATACACCATGACCAAGTGGGGTTTATCCCAGGAATGCAAGGATTCTTCAATAAACGCAAATCAATCAATGTGATACACCATATTAACAAATTGAAGGATAAAAATCATGTGATATCTCAATAGACACAGAAAAAGCTTTTGAAAAACTTCAACACCCATTTATGATAAAAATCCTCCAGAAAGTAGGCATAGAGGGAACTTACCTCAACATAATAAAGGCCATATATGACAAACCCACAGCCAACATTGTTCTCAATAGTGAAAAACTGAAACCATTTCCTCTAAGACCAGGAACAAGACAAGGTTGTCCACTCTCACCACTATTATTCAACATAGTTTTGGAAGTTTTAGCCACAGCAATCAGAGAAGAAAAAGAAATGAAAGGAATCCAAATCAGAAAGGAAGAAGTAAAGCTGTCACTGTTTGCAGATGACATGATACTACACTTACAGAATCCTAAAGATGCTACCAGAAAACTACTAGAGCTAATCAATGAATTTGATAAAGTAACAGGATACAAAATTAATGCACAGAAATCTCTTATATTCCTATACACTAATGATGAAAAATCTGAAAGAGAAATTAAGGAAACACTCCCATTTACCACTGCAACAAAAAGAATAAAATACCTAGGAATAAACCTACCTAAGGAGACAAAAGACCTGTATACAGAAAACTATAAGACACTGATGGAATAAATTAAAGATGATACAAACAGATGGAGAGATATACCATGTTCTTGGATTGGAAGAATCAACACTGTAAAAATGACTCTACTACCCAAAGCAATCTACAGATTCAGTGCAATCCCTATCAAACTACCAATGGCATTTTTCACAGAACTAGAACAAAAAAATTTCACAATTTGTATGGAAACACTAAAGACCCCAAATAGCCAAAGCAATCTTGAGAAAGAAAAATGGAGCTGGAGGAATCAGGCTCCCTGACTTCAGACTATACTACAAAGCTACAATAATCAAGACAGTATGGTACTGGCACAAAAACAGAAATATAGATCAATGGAACAGGATAGAAAGCCCAGAGATAAACCCACGCACATATGGTCACCTTATCTTTGATAAAGGAGGCAAGACTATACAATGGAGAAAAGACAGCCTCTTCAATAAGTGGTGCTGGGAAAACTGGACAGCTACATGTAAAAGAATGAAATTAGAACTCTTCCTAACACCATATACAAAAATAAACTCAAAATGGATTAAAGCCCTAAATGTAAGGCCAGACACTATAAAACTCTTCAAGGAAAACATAGGCAGAACACTCTATGACATAAATCACAGCAAGATCCTTTTTGACCCACCTCCTAGAGTAATAGAAATAAAAACAAAAATAAACAAATGGGACCTAATGAAACTTAAAATCTTTTGCACAGCAAAGGAAACCATAAACAAGATGAAAAGACAACTCTCAGAATGGGAGAAAATATTTGCAATTGAAACAACTGACAAAGGATTGATCTCCAAAATTACAAGCAGCTCATGTAGCTCAATATCAAAAAAACAAACAACCCAATTTAGGCAGAAGACCTAAATAGACGTTTCTCCAAAGAAGATACACAGATTGCCAACAAACACATGAAAGGATGCTCAACATCACTAATCATTAGAGAAATGCAAATCAAAACTGCAATGAGGTATCACCTCACACTGGTCAGAATGGCCATCATGAAAAAGTCTAGAAACAATCAATGCTGGAGAGGGTGTGGAGAAAAGGGAACCCTCTTGCACTGTTGGTGGGAATGTAAATTGATACAGCCACTATGGAGAACAGTATGGAGGTTCCTTAAAAAACTAAAAATAGAACTACCATGTGACCCAGCAATCCCACTACTGGGCATATACCCTGAGAAAACCGTAATTCAAAAAGAGTCATGTACCACAATGTTCATTGCAGCACTATTTACAATAGCCAGGACATGGAAGCAACCTAAGTGCCCATCGACAGATGAATGCATGAAGAAGATGTGGCACATATATTCAATGGAATATTACTCAGCCGTAAAAAGAAACGAAGTTGAGTTATTTCTAGTGAGGTGGATGGACCTAGAGTCTGTCATACAGAGTGAAGTAAGTCAGAAAGAGAAAAACAAATACTGTATGCTAACACATATATATGGAATCTAAAAAAAAAAAAAAGGTTCTGACGAACCTAGGGGCAGGACAGGAATAAAGATGCAGATGTAGAGAATGGACTTGAGGACACGGGGTGGGGGAAGGGTAAGCTGGGATGAAGTGAGAGAGTGGCATGGACATATATACCCTACCAAATGTAAAATAGATAGCTAGTGGGAAGCAGCCGCATAGCACAGGGAGATCAGCTCCGTGCTTTGTGACCACCTAGAGGGGTGGGTTAGGGAGGGTGGGAGGGAGACGCAAGAGGGCGGAGATATGGGGATACATGTATATGTATAGCTGATTCCCTTTGTTATAAAACAGAAACTAACACACCATTGTAAAGCAATTACACTCCAATAAAGATGTTAAAATACATAAATAAATAAATAAATAAATAAAAGTCCTTGTTTTGGCAGGTAGCACAGTATGTTATGTATAATAGAAATATATTTTTGATGAATTAAACTAATAAGTTGTAAAGGAGATATTATAGAATCAGATCATTTATTTTATGTAGAGAGTGAGGGAAAAGTCCATGATAATCCCAAACCTTAAAGCCTGTCAGATAGGAAAAGTAGATGTCCTCCTGATGTTATTACGTAATTGCCAAAGGAGTGCCATTTTAATTGGAATTTTCTTGCTATTTGACAGGTTGGAGGTTACTGGTATCACTTACTAGAGTAGTTTCAGGGGAGCAATGATGCTGGACACCAAGTTGTGGTTGTTTAATGAATGAACAAATGTAAAGAGGAGAATCAGAGATAGCAAGAATAGGCCATTCTCCAACAAATTTGACTGAAGTAAGAAGGTGATGCTGATTGAGAGAGGTGATTTCGTTACAGTGGGAGAGACCAGTGTTAGGGGAGATGAGCAACCTTCACTTAAGTAGTGGAGTGTGAGAATTAGTGAAGAGTTTGTCTGCTATGAATCTGAATTTCCATGAGATACAGTGGTGAAGTTTGGAAGGAAAGGAATCAGGGAGAGGGTTATAAAGAGGATAGATGATCAGAGAGTCTTTCACAAGTGACCAAGGGCAAGAGGAGTGGGAGGCAGTTCTCAGATTACACATGGTCTCAGTAGAAGTAGTCTTAGAAATGGTATCCTGGGTGGAGAAGTCTGGGACGGTGACTTCATGCTCCACGGTTCTCAGTCTGAGGACTGTTTCCAGGCCCAGAACTGAGACAGTTCAGGAAGCCGGTGAGAGGGAATGACGTGAAAATGAATAGTCTCCACATGGGACAGTTAGAGGTAGGCAGGCCTACGTAGGTGGTTCTCATCCTGACTGGCATAAGAATCTTTAAAAAAAAAAAAAAAAAGCACATGGCTCATATATCCAGGCCCCAAAACCCAAGTCAAGGGAATGCTGGGACACCTGTACATTTTAAAAAGATTTTGCAATAATTCTCATGCACAGTAAAGAATAAGAAACTCTGGCCCAAACCAGAAGAAACAACTACCATCAAACAACCACATTAAAAGGTTTGAACAGAGGTGCCATCAATGGAATTGGAAAAAGGCCATGGAAGGTTAGAGGCAAAAATAATCAGAGTCTCATCTCAAAATTTGGGCAAAAGGAAATTTCAAGACAGTTTTGGAGAGTGTTGGAACCAGCAGCGTGTTTGAGGAATGTGCCGTGAGATTTGACAGTGAGGAAGTTATTATTGCTCTCTGAAACCTGTCTGGAATCCTCCCCGTTTATGCTATTGACAACATTCTCCTCTGAGGCCCCTCTGCAACTTGTAGCCTACCTACCTCTCCTGTATTATCTGTTTCATGGAAAACCGTCTATGTTTCATTTTTGTCTTCTTCATTAGACTGTTGAACGTGTTTCCCCTTAGGACCTATAGCACTGTGTGTAGATTAGATATTCAACAAATTGTGTTTTTAGAATGAGTGAATAAATGAATGAGTGAATGAATGAATACATGTATCCATTACATAATTTCAGGAACCATTCATCTCTGTGTCGTAAAAAAAGAAACGTGTAAAAAAGGACTGTGGTAAAGAAAATAGTGATGATTTAATGGTATTCACATACCGTGCTCTTCTTCCTCACAACAGCTCTGAGGGTTTTAAGAAGACTCAGTTATTAATGTACAGAACATTTGGGCTCCTAAGAGAACAGGGTGGAACTGATAAATTATTCATACTTTTAGTTTTTCTGATTTGTGTCATTATTCTTCTTTTAACTGAGCTGGGGGATGAGTTTCCGAGTGAATTATTGATGTCCTTGCTTTAGAATGCTAAGTCCCCCTCCTCTGGGAAGCATTCCCTGGGCTCCAGCCCCACCTCGGGCCCATCTCTCTCCACTTGTTTCCACTGGGCTTCTCAATCAGCACCTCTTTATATAAGTATAGTCTCACACTCTATTATGGTACCTGTTCAAGTGTGGCCTATATAAATGTGTTGAAAGTGTGGTTTATGAGTATTTACACCAGAATCATCTTCGGTACCTGCTAAAAGGAGCTACCTAGAGCCCTACGTGATAAGACGCTGGATAGGGCAAGGGCAAGCCACAATTGCCACCTGCAGGTCTAATGGGCTCTTCCTCATCAGTTAGTGTCACTTTTTTTTTTTTTTTTTTTAATTTATCTATTTATTTATTTATGGCTGTGTTGGGTCTTTGTTTCTGTGCGAGGGCTTTCTCCAGTTGCAGCGAGCGGGGGCCACTCTTCATCGCGGTGCGCGGGCCTCTCACTGTCGCGGCCTCTCTTGTTGCGGAGCACAGGCTCCAGACGCGCAGGCTCAGTAGTTGTGGCTCACGGGCCCAGTCGCTCCGCGGCATGTGGGATCTTCCCAGACCAGGGCCCGAACCCGCGTCCCCTGCATTGGCAGGCAGACTCTCAACCACTGCGCCACCAGGGAAGCCCAGTTAGTGTCACTTTTAACATCGGTTTGCTTAGTTTTTCTACATGCATATATATTTCTCCTAAGAGTGTAAGCTTCCTTCTGGGCAGAGATTGTGTCAGCATATATTAAGTTATTATCTAGATCATTTTTGTGTAAATTAGTTGTAGAGTTTTGAAGCCTAAATTATGACATACATATAAACATGATACCGTGGACTTTTATTGAGCACTTACTATGTGTCAACCACTTTAAAATATTTAATATCTAACATCAAGTATTAATAAATATTTTAAAACTATTAATTTGTTTAATCCTTAAAATAATCATGAGGGGTAAATTTTATGAGAGGCAATATACCTTGCAGGTGAGCATGTAAGCTCTGCCTGCCTAGATGTGAATCCCAGGGTTGCTGCGTAGATGTGTAACTCTGGGAAAGTTTCTTGCCCTCTCTCTGTCTGTTTCTTCACCTGTAAAATGGGATAATAATAGTGCCTACCTAATAAGGTGTGTGTGAGGATTCAATGAGTTAAAACATTTAAAGACTTTAGAACAGTGCTTCACAACATAGTAAGTGTTGAATGATTATCAGCTACTATTATTTTTAATCCCCATTTTACAAATGAGGAAACTAATGAACACACAAGCCATTTGCCATACAGCTGGGAAGCAGTGGAGCTGGGACTCCAACTGCCGTGGTGTGCCTCTGTGCCGTGTCTGTACTCAGCATGCTGCATGCCTCGGCCATTAGCTGGAGTATCAAATCCCACTCATTCGAGAGTTGGAAGGATGTGACTTCTCAATTGACTGAAAAGGACCACTCTGTAATTTCTTATCAATGTTACAGCCGTGGATCTTAGAGGATTTGCAGGAGTCTAGTTGTGTAGCACCATGATGGCTCTGCTCTGCTGGACTGGCCTCCCTGTCTGCTGTGTTCCTGGCTCTGTACTTGGCATTGCAGGGTGGGGAGGCACAAAAGAAACGGAAGAGACATCTTTGGCCTCTAGAAATTTATAATATGTAATAACATGGGGAAATGACCCTAGGAGAACCATGCAGCAGTGAAATCACAACATCAAGGCACTGGATGATTAATTAGGTCCCCAGATGAAAACTGATGATAGTGAAAGTAAAATAGGCAAGTTCAGGTGAAAAGAGAAATTGATTTAGCTGGAGTAGTTTCATGGAGAAGGTAGAATTTAAGGTCAAACTTGAAATATGGGGCTGTGGGAGTATTGGGTGTGAGAAGTTTTGTTTCTGGGGCAGGGAAGAGAGCTAACTCTTTAAGACAGAAGTAGCTGTCTCTTTCCTCTACTTTGGCTTCATCCTGTGAACAAATGTTAGTTTAGTACTTGTATTTATTTATCCTTCTGTTTGGTACAAAAACTTCCCAATGTCCTAGCTTTCATCAAGTCTTAGGGAATGTGTCATTCTCTTTGTTGTTATTTCGGTTTTTTATCCAAGCATGGTAGAGTTCAAGTTCTCCAGTAAAACACACAATGACATTCTTGATAAGCCTCCAGGACTCTTGTTTTTTCAGCTACATAAAAAGCTACAGATCTGAGGGAAAGGTAGTAAAATCTAAACAAATCCAAGGGTACAGACACATCCCTCAAACAACAGAAACCACTGTTAATAATCTAATCCATGCACCTGTAGATTATTTCTAATTATATTATTTATGTCATTTCACAGAGCAGACATGGAAGAGTCATTTATATGCAAATACCCAAGAAGGAAAAGTTAAGAAAATTCATTTACGAAAAATAATGTTGTAGAGCTCTTTGGGTACATTTTGTTTTTTTTTTACTTGACTTTTCTGTTCTTTGCTACATTTATTTGTTGAGACAAACGTCTGTTCTTAGCCTTTTTTTAATGGCTCTGTTAAATGTAACGGACACGGTACACTGCACATACTTAAAGAACACAATTTAAGTTCTGAAATATGCATATACCCATGGACCTGCCAACAAAATCAAGAAAAGGAACATATCCATCACTTGCAAGTGTTTTTATGCCTCATTCATAAAGCCTCTTTGGGTACATTTTAAATCCGTTTTAAAATACCATATTTTATTGGGTCTGTACAAAAGAAATCTTTGTACAAAAATTTTTTCGCAGTAAACTGAGGAAAAGAAAATATCTGATTCTGTTTACATTTAATTATAAAGGGAATAAGTTGTAACTTTGAAAGGGAAAGGTGGTTCTGGCATTTCCTTTTTGAGCAGATTTTCTGCTAAAATGGATGTTTTATGGGCGTTTAGTAAAATGGCTCTGGTTTGAAAAGTGACCAAAAAAAAAAAAAGACCTGCTTATTTTGTTTTTTTGAATCCACATTGACTGATTCAATACAATGTCAGAATTTTCCAAGTTAGTTTTCTTAATTTTGTCTATTTCTGTCATGGCTTATGTTACTGACATTTCCTAGCAACAACAGAACCATCTGATATTTTACTAATTTGGTTTTAGCACAGGAACCACTGAAAGGTAAAGAGTTGCCCCAAGAATTCTTAACTGAATGAGGGCCATGGCAAGCTTTCAGTTAGAGGCTATTTCCACCCTGGACAGCTGTGGCCCTCAGGGTTTTCAGCAGCCCATTAGCTGCAGCTTCTGTTTCAAACTGGAAGCCAACCAGACATCGAGTTCCGTTATGTGTGCGCCAGTCTGGATTAAGGGCAGCCCTTACAAACAGGGCAGGGTGATAACACCATCCAACAGGCATGTGCAGTCAGGTTTTCACAGCTGGAATTAGGTATGGCATGTTCCTTTCTCTTGCATCAGAAAATATTTTAAGCCAGAAAGCCATTTTGTTTCCATACTGTATGTATAAACTAAAACTTAAATTCAATAAGTATGATTTACAGAGGAGGGTATATAACCTATGTTGATAGTGAAATAAAGGCGTAAACTGCCTGTAAAAGGAAGTACGTGGTTTCCAAAACATTTATGACCTTACCATTATCTTACATTTTGGCAACTGTCAGTAATGATGCTGCTGCTAACAGTTACTAACCTTATAGAAGACTGCAGTGGCCAGGCACTGGGCTAAACACTTGCCGTGCATCATCTCATTTTGTCATTATGACAGTATTATGAGGAAAGCACATTGCCTCTGGCAGCCACCAGTCTGTTCTCAGAGAGGTTTGATGACTTGCTCAGGGCGGGTAACTGGCTGAGCTGGGACTCCCACTCTGATTAAAATCCAGTTTGTCATGGTGTTTCCACTATGCCCTATCCTGAGGTCTCCTGGCACAAGCTGAGCACTCAGGCCTCATCCTATCTAGAAGTGTACACTTGATTTCACAAAAAGTGCTTTACATCACAGCCAACAATGAAGATGCCTTGGTCCCCAATGGGGAAAAGTGACCTAAGTCTTGTCCTGTGCCAGCATGGAAGATTCTGGTGTGCAGATCCTTAGGGCCCCTGGCGGAGGCAGCGTGGATTGGCCAGAGGAACACCTGGTGGGGGACGTCACATAATTCACATACAGGCTAAGGACAAAATTAGGTAAAATTAAACTTTTATATTTTAGTTCTAAAGATCCTTATATGGTTAGAGTAGCAGGACAAGATACAGCCTTGTATTGAGACACGCAAATGCTTTCTATGGAATTCTTTGGATTCTAAGTGATCATAATAATAATAAAGTATTATTATTATTATATTGTTATAATTATAATAAAGTTATTTATTATTAATGATAAAATAGCACAAAATTATTTTCTCATGTCTTATGTATTTAAATAATCTTCCCATCACTATGAGACTAAGAGCTATACTGATATATTGAACTATATTGTTACAACATTTTAAAGTCAATGTTAATTATTATTATTTTTAATTAATTAATTTATTTATTTTTGGCTGTGTTGGGTCTTCGTTGCTGTGCATGGGCTTTCTCTAGTTGTGAGCGGGGGCTTCTCTTGTTGTGGAGCACGGGCTTTAGGCGTGCGGTCTTCAGTAGTTGTGGCACGTGGGCTCAGTAGTTGTGGCTCACGGGCTCTAGAGTGCAGGCTCAGTACTTGTGGTACACAGGCTTAGTTGCTCTGCGGCATGTGGGATCTTCCCGGACCAGGGCTTGAACCCGTGTCCCCTGCATTAGCAGGCGGATTCTTAACCACTGTGCCACCAGGGAAGTCCTAACTATTATTATTATTTTTAAATATAATAGAACTTCATATTTTTAAAATTACTTTTGTGCTTTACAATGTCAAGTTATATACTTCAAGGCTAACAAGGCATTTTTTGTTTACTGAGAACTTACATAAGCAACAGAGTAACTGTGTGTCTGCACTTACTTGAGTAAATGAAAGAGAAGATCAAATGGAAAGTTAAGGAGATAAAAAGATGTTTTGGTATGATTATTACAATTCTCATGATCAGGATCTGAGACTGTGAGTATCTTTTCATCTATTACCGTAAGTTATTGCATATACATGCTAAAGCAATAGATCTACTGTCTCACTTGTCTCATTCAACAGATTTTGACTGAATACATTATGTATGCAAACACTGATCTAAGCTCTTGGGATTCATCAGTGGACAAAACAGATGAAAATCACTGCCCTCCTGAAACTTACAATCTAGAGGAAGACTGATAACATACAAGTAACATTAAAAAATAAATATGGAGCAACAATATAGACCCAGATGCCCAGAAGAGTCCTAGTATATGCTTACTGTCATTGAATTCCATCCAGTTTTACATATTTACAAGATTTTATTTTCTTTATTTTATTTTTATGTATTTTTAATTTTAACCATTTTTAGAAATAATTTTAGACTCACAGGAAGTTGCAAAGTTAGTTCAGAAAGGACCTGGGTATCCTTCACCCAGTTCCCTCCAGTGGTTATAACATACTCAATTATAGTATAGTACAAAACCAGGAACTTGATTTTTTTTTTTTTTTTTTTTTTTTAAACATCTTTATTGAAGTATAATTGCTTTACAATGGTGTGCTAGCTTCTGCTTTACAACAAAGTGAATCAGTTACACATATACATGTGTTGCCATATCTCTTCCCTCTTGCATCTCCCTCCCTCCCACCCTCCCTATCCCACCCCTCTAGGTGGTCACAAAGCACCGAGCTGATCTCCCTGTGCTATGCGGCTGCTTCCCACTAGTTATCTATTTTACATTTGGTAGTGTATATATGTCCATGACACTCTCTCACCCTGTCACATCTCACCCCTCCCCCTCCCCATATCCTCAAGTCCATTCTCTAGTAGGTCTGTGTCTTTATTCCCATCTTGCCACTAGGTTCTTCATGACCTCTTTTTTTTTTTTTTTTTCCCCTTAGATTCCATATATATGTGTTAGCATACTGTATTTGTTTTTCTCTTTCTGACTTACTTCACTCTGTATGACAGACTCTAACTCCATCCACCTCATTACAAACACCTCCATTTCATTTCTTTTTATGGCTGAGTAATATTCCATTGTATATATGTGCCACATCTTCTTTATCCATTCATCCGATGATGGACACCTAGGTTGCTTCCATGTCCTGGCTATTGTAAACAGAGCTGCAATGAATATTTTGGTACATGACTCTTTCTGAATTATGGTTTCCTCAGGGTATATGCCCAGTAGTGGGATTGCTGGGTCATATGGTAGTTCTATTTTTAGTTTTTTAAGGAACCTCCATACTGTTCTCCATAGTGGCTGTATCAATTTACATTCCCACCAACAGTGCAAGAGTGTTCCCTTTTCTCCACACCCTCTCCAGCATTTATTGTTTCTAGATTTTTTGATGATGGCCATTCTGACCGGTGTGAGATGATACCTCATTGTAGTTTTGATTTGCATTTCTCTAATGATTAATGATGTTGAGCATTCTTTCATGTGTCTGTTGGCAATCTGTATCTCTTCTTTGGAGAAATGTCTATTTAGGTCTTCTGCCCATTTTTGGATTGGGTTGTTTGTTTTTTTGTTATTGAGCTGCATGAGCTGCTTGTAAATCTTGGAGATTAATCCTTTGTCCGTTGCTTCATTTGCAAATATTTTCTCCCATTCTGAGGGTTGTCTTTTGGTCTTGTTTATGGTTTCCTTTGCTGTGCAAAAGCTTTTAAGTTTCATTAGGTCCCATTTGTTTATTTGTGTTTTTATTTCCATTTCTCTAGGACCTGGGTCAAAAAGGATCTTGCTGTGACTTATGTCATACAGTGTTCTGCCTATGTTTTCCTCTAAGAGTTTGATAGTGTCTGGCCTTACACTTAGGTCTTTAATCCATTTTGAGTTTATTTTTGTGTATGGTGTTAGGGAGTGTTCTAATTTCATACTTTTACATGTACCTGTCCAATTTTCCCAGCACCACTTATTGAAGAGGCTGTCTTTTCTCCACTGAATATGCTTGCCTCCTTTATCAAAGATAAGGTGACCATATGTGCGTGGGCTTATCTCTGGGCTTTCTATCCTGTTCCATTGATCTATATTTCTGTTTTTGTGCCAGTACCAAACTGTCTTGATTACTGTAGCTTTGTAATATAGTCTGAAGTCAGGGAGCCTGATTCCTCCAGCTCCATTTTTCGTTCTCAAGATTGCTTTGGCTATTCGGGGTCTATTGTGTTTCCATACAAATTGTGAAATTTTTTGTTCTAGTTCTGTGAAAAATGCCAGTGGTAGTTTGATAGGGATTGCATTGAATCTGTAGATTGCTTTGGGTAGCAGAGTCATTTTCACAATGTTGATTCTTCCAATCCAAGAACATGGTATATCTCTCCATCTATTTGTATCATCTTTAATTTCTTTCATCAGTGTCCTATAATTTTCTGCATACAGGTCTTTTGTCTCCTTAGGTAGGTTTATTCCTAGGTATTTTATTCTTTTTGTTGCAATGGTAAACGGGAGTGTTTTCTTAATTTCACTTTCAGATTTTTCATCATTAGTATACAGGAATGCAAGAGATTTCTGTGCATTAATTTTGTATCCTGCTACTTTACCAAATTCATTGATTAGCTCTAGTAGTTTTCTGGTAGCATCTTTTGGATTCTCTATGTATAGTATCATGTCATCTGCAAACAGTGACAGCTTTACTTCTTCTTTTCCGATTTGGATTCCTTTTATTTCTTTTTCGTCTCTGATTGCTGTGGCTAACACTTCCAAAACTATGTTGAATAATAGTGGTGAGAGTGGGCAACCTTGTCTTGTTCCTGATCTTAGTGGAAATGGTTTCAGTGTTTCACCATTGAGGACAATGTTGGCTGTGGGTTTGTCATATACGGCCTTTATTATGTTGAGGAAAGTTCCCTCTATGCCTACTTTCTGCAGGACTTTTATCATAAATGGGTGTTGAATTTTGTCGAAAGCTTTCTCTGCATCTATTGAGATGATCATATGGTTTTTCTCCTTCAATTTGTTAATATGATGTATCACGTTGATTGATTTGCGTATATTGAAGAATCCTTGCATTCCTGGAATAAACCCCACTTGATCATGGTGTATGATCCTTTTAATGTGCTGTTGGATTCTGTTTGCTAGTATTTTGTGGAGGATTTTTGCATCTATGTTCATCAGTGATATTGGCCTGTAGTTTTCTTTCTTTGTGACATCTTTGCCTGGTTTTGGTATCAGGGTGATGGTGGCCTCGTAGAATGAGTTGGGGAGTGTTCCTCCCTCTGCAATATTTTGGAAGAGTTTGAGAAGGATAGGTGTTATCTCTTCTCTAAATGTTTGATAGAATTCGCCTGTGAAGCCATCTGGTCCTGGGCTTTTGTGTGTTGGAAGATTTTTAATCACAGTTTCAATTTCAGTGCTTGTGATTGGTCTGTTCATATTTTCTATTTCTTCCTGGTTCAGTCTCGGCAGGTTGTGCATTTCTAAGAATCTGTCCATTTCTTCCAGGTTGTCCATTTTATTAGCATAGAGTTGCTTGTAGTAATCTCTTATGATCGTTTGTATTTCTGCAGTGTCAGTGGTTACTTCTCCTTTTTCATTTCTAATTCTATTAATTTGAGTCTTCTCCTTTTTTCTCTTGATGAGTCTGGCTAATGGTTTATCAATTTTGTTTATCTTCTCAAAGAACCAGCTTTTAGTTTCATTGATTTTTGCTATTGTTTCCTTCATTTCTTTTTCATTTATTTCTGATCTGATCTTTATGATTTCTTTCCTTCTGCTAGCTTTGGGGTTTTTTTGTTCTTCTTTCTCTAATTGCTTTAGGTGCAAGGTTAGGTTGTTTATTCGAGATGTTTCCTGTTTCTTGATGTAGGCTTGTATTGCTATAAACTTCCCTCTTAGAACTGCTTTTGCTGCATCCCATAGGTTTTGGATCGTCGTGTCTCCATTGTCATTTGTTTCTAGGTATTTTTTGATTTCCCCTTTGATTTCTTCAGTGATCACTTCGTTATTAAGTAGTGTATTGTGTAGCCTCCATGTGTTTGTATTTTTTACAGATCTTTTCCTGTAATTGATATCTAGTCTCATAGCGTTGTGGTCAGAAAAGATACTTGATACGATTTCAATTTTTTTAAATTTACCAAGGCTTGATTTGTGACCCAAGATATGATCTATCCTGGAGAATGTTCCATGAGCACTTGAGAAAAATGTGTATTCTGTTGTTTTTGGGTGGAATGTCCTATAAATATCAATTAAGTCCATCTTGTTTAATGTATCATTTAAAGCTTGTGTTTCCTTATTTATTTTCATTTTGGATGATCTGTCCATTGGTGAAAGTGGGGTGTTAAAGTCCCCTACTATGATTGTGTTACTGTCGATTTCCCCTTTTATGGCTGTTAGTATTTGCCTTATGTATTGAGGTGCTCCTATGTTGGGTGCATAAATATTTACAATTGTTATACCTTCCTCTTGGATCGATCCCTTGATCATTATATAGTGTCCATCTTTGTCTCTTGTAATTGTCTTTATTTTAAAGTCTATTTTGTCTGATATGAGAATTGCTACTCCAGCTTTCTTTTGATTTCCATTTGCATGGAATATCTTTTTCCATCCCCTCACTTTCAGTCTGTATGTGTCTCTAGGTCTGAAGTGGGTCTCTTGTAGACAGCATATATATGGGTCTTGTTTTTGTATCCATTCAGCCAGTCTGTGTCTTTTGGTGGGAGCATTTAATCCATTTACATTTAAGGTAATTATCGATATGTATGTTCCTATTCCCATTTTCTTAAATGTTTTGGGTTTGTTATTGTAGGTGTTTTCCTTCTCTTGTGTTTCTTGCCTAGAGAAGTTCCTTTAGCATTTGTTGTAAAGCTGGTTTGGTGGTGCTGAACTCTCTCAGCTTTTGCTTGTCTGTAAAGGTTTTAATTTCTCCATCAAATCTGAATGAGATCCTTGCTGGGTAGAGTAATCTTGGTTGTAGGTTTTTCTCCTTCATCACTTTAAGTATATCCTGCCACTCCCTTCTGGCTTGCAGCGTTTCTGCTGAAAGATCAGCTGTTAACCTTATGGGGATGCCCTTGTGTGTTATCTGTTGTTTTTCCCTTGCTGCTTTTAATATGTTTTCTTTATATTTAATTTTTGATAGTTTGATTAATATGTGTCTTGGTGTGTTTCTCCTTGGATTTATCCTGTATGGGACTCTCTGTGCTTCCAGGACTTGATTAACTATTTCCTTTCCCATATTAGGGAAGTTTTCAACTATAATCTCTTCAAATATTTTCTCAGTCCCTTTCTTTTTCTCTTCTTCTTCTGGGACCCCTATAATTCGAATGTTGGTGCGTTTAATGTTGTCCCAGAGGTCTCTGAGACTGTCCTCAGTTCTTTTCATTCTTTTTTCTTTATTCTGGTCTGCAGTAGTTATTTCCACCATTTTATCTTCCAGGTCACTTATCCGTTCTTCTGCCTCAGTTATTCTGCTATTGATCCCATCTAGAGTATTTTTAATTTCATTTATTGTGCTTGTCATCGTTTCTTGGTTCCTCTTTAGTTCTTCTACGTCCTTGTTAAATGTTTCTTGCATTTTGTCTATTCTATTTCCAAGACTTTGGATCATCCTTACTATCATTATTCTGAATTCTTTTTCAGGTAGACTACCTATTTCCTCTTCATTTGTTAGGTCTGGTGTGTTTTGACCCTGCTCCTTCATCTGCTGTGTGTTTTTCTGTCTTCTCATTTTGCTTATCTTACTGTGTTTGGGGTCTCCTTTTCACAGGCTGCAGGTTCGTAGTTCCCGTTGTTTTTGGTATCTGTCCCCAGTGGCTAAGGTTGGTTCAGTGGGTTGTGTAGGTTTCCTGGTGGAGGGAACTAGTGCCTATGTTCTGGTGGATGAGGCTGGATTTTGTCTTTCTGGTGGGTTCGTCCACGTCTGGTGGTGTGTTTTGGGGTGTCTGTGGCCTTATTATGATTTTAGGCAGCCTCTCTGTTAATGGATGGGGCTGTGTTCCTCTCTTGCTAGTTGTTTGGCATAGGGTGTCCAGCACTGTAGCTTGCTGGTCGTTGAGTGAAGCTGGGTCTTGATGTTGAGATGGAGATCTGTGAGAGATTTTCGCCGTTTGGTATTACGTGGAGCTGGGAGGTCTCTTGTGGACCAGTGTCCTGAAGTTGGCTCTCCCACCTCAGAGGCACAGCCCTGATGCCTGGCTGGAGCACCAAGAGCCTTTCATCCACACGGCTCAGAATAAAAGGGAGAAAAAATGGAAAGAAAGAAAAAAAGAGGATAAAATAAAATAAAATAAAGCAATTATAATAAAAAATAAGAAAAAAATTATTAAGAGTAAATTTATTAAGAAAAAAAATTTTTTTTTAATTTTTAAAAATAGATTTATTAATTTTTTATACTAAAAATAAGAAAAAATTATTTAGAAAAAATTTATTAAGAAAAAAAATTTTTTAATTTTTTAAAATAAAAAATATGAAAAAACTTATTAAAAATTTTTTTTAAAAATAGAAAATAAGGAAAAAATTATTAAGAAAACATTTATTAGGGAAAAAAAATTTTTTAAGCCAAAAAAAAAAAAAAAAAAAACAACAACAAAAAAAAAACGGACGGACCTAACCCTAGGACTAACGGTGAGAGCAAAGCTATACAGACAAAATCTCACCCAGAAGCATACACATCTACACTCACAAAAAAAAGGAAAAGGGGAAAAGTTAATATATCCTGCTCCCAAAGTCCATCTCCTAAATTTGGGATGATTCGTTGTCTATTCAGGTATTCAACAGATGCAGGCACATCAAGTTGTTTGTGGAGCTTTAATCCGCTGCTTCTGAGGCTGCTGGGAGAGATTTCCCTTTCTCTTCTTTGTTCGTACAGCTCCCGGGCTTCAGCTTTGGATTTGGACCCGCCTCTGCATGTAGGTCCCCTGAGGGCGTCTGTTCCCCGCCCAGACAGAACGGGGTTAAAGGAGCAGCTGATTCGGGGGCTCTGGCTCAGTCAGGCCGGGGGGAGGGAGCGGTACGGAGGAGGCGGGGCGAGCCTGCGGCGGCAGAAGCCGGCGTGACGTTGCAGCAGCCTGAGGCGCGCCGTGCGCTCTCCCGGGGAAGTTGTCCCCGGATTACGGGAGCCTGGCCGTGGCGGGCTGCACAGGCTCCCGGGAGGGGCGGTGTGGAGAATGACCTGCGCTCGCCCACAGGCTGTTTGGTGGCGGCAGCAGCAGCCTTAGCGTCTCATGCCCGTCTCTGGGGTCCGCGCTGATAGCCGCGGCTCGCGCCCGTCTCTGGAGTTCGTTTAAGTGGCGCTCTGAATCCCCTCTCCTTGCACGCCGCGAAACAAAGAGGCAAGAAAAAGTCTCCTGCCTCTTCGGCAGCTGCAGACTTTTTCTCGTGCACCCTCCCGGCTAGTTGTGGTGCGCTAGACCCTTCAGGCTGTGTTCACGCAGCCAACCCCAGTCCTCTCCCTGGGATCCGACCGAAGCCCGCGCCTCAGCTCCCAGCCCCCGCCCGCCCCGGCGGGTGAGCAGACAAGCCTCTCGGGCTGGTGAGTGCTGCTCGGCGCCGAGCCTCTGTGCGGGAATCTCTCCGTTTTTCCCTCTGCGTCCCTGTTGCTGTGGGATCCGCGCTGATAGCCGCGGCTCGCGCCCGTCTCTGGAGCTCGTTTAGGCGGCGCTCTGAATCCCCTCTCCTTGCGCGCCGCGAAACAAAGAGGCAAGAAAAATTCTCTTGCCTCTTTGGCAGCCGCAGTCTTTTTCCCGGACTCCCTCCCGGCTAGCACCGAAGCCCGAGCCCCAGCTCCCAGGCCCCGCCCGCCCCGGCGGCTGAGCAGACAAGCCTCTCGGGCTGGTGAGTGCTGGTCGGCACCGCTCCTCTGTGCGGGAATCTCCGCTTTGCCCTCCGCACCACTGTGGCTGCGCTCTCCTCCGTGGCTCCGAAGCTTCCCCCCTCTGCTACCCGCAGTCTCTGCCCACGAAGGGGCTTCCTAGTGTGTGGAAACCTTTCCTCCTTCACAGCTCCCTCCCACTGGTGCAGGTCCCGTCCCTATTCTTTTGTCTCTGTTATTTCTTTTTTCTTTTGCCCTACCCAAGTACGTGGGGATTTTCTTGCCTTTTGGGAGGTCTGACGTCTTCTGCCAGCGTTCAGTGGGTGTTCTGTAGGAGCAGTTCCACGTGTAGATGTATTTCTCATGTATCTGTGGGGAGGAAGGTGATCTCCGCGTCTTACTCTTCCGCCATCTTGCCCCTCCCTCTTGGAACTTGATATTGATACAATGTATTTGCATAGTACTCTATCATTTTATCACATGTGTAGATTTAGTGTAACCACTTCTGCAATCAAAGAATTCCTTTATCACAAAGCTCTCCCTCTGCTACCTCTTTATACTCATTTGCATCTCTTCCCAGGCACAACCCCTAAACCCTGGCAACCACAAATCTGTCTTCCATCACTATAATTTCATTATTCAAGAATGTTATTTATATAAATGGAAGCATACAGTTTTGACTTTTTGCACTTGGTCTTTTTCACACATCATAAAGCCCTTGAGATTCATCCAAGTTGTATGTAACATAGCTCATCCTTTCTTTTGCTAGGTAGCATTCGATGGTATGAATGTACCAGTTTGTTTAATCATTCACCCATTCAGGCACATATTAGCTGTGTCCAGGTTTGGGGTATTACAAATAAAGCTTCTATGAACATTCATGTACAGTCTTTTCTGTGGACAGAAGTTTTCAATTCTCTGGGATAAATACTGAGTCTTATGGTAATTTTATGTTTATTTTTATATAAAAGTACCAGACTGTTTTGCAGAGTGGCTGTACCATTTTATATTCTTACCAGCAATGTTGAGGGATTCAGTTTTTCTGCATCCTCACCAGCATTTAGTATTGCATTACTTTTTTATTTTAGTTCTTCTGTTGAGTGTGTTGCAGTTATTAAAGTGTAGTCTCCTACTGTAGAATAATCATTTTACTTTTGATATAAAGCAAGGTGTGAATAAAGAAAATAGAGAAAGAAAATATGTAATAGTTTTGAGTAGCTTTGCCTACCTGAACACTGCTAAAAGCATTACGTAGTTAAATTAGAATTACTGACACAAGACAAAGTGTGGTATTGAGTAATCGAAGTATACAGTAGTGAGGTCTTAGTGTTGATAGGTCTTTGTAATGAATGCATCTCTCTCACCATTAATATTC
This sequence comes from Eubalaena glacialis, assembly GCF_028564815.1. Lineage (NCBI taxonomy): Eukaryota > Metazoa > Chordata > Mammalia > Artiodactyla > Balaenidae > Eubalaena > Eubalaena glacialis. The sequence continues at coordinate 185,903,421 of NC_083716.1, read as the reverse complement.
TGCATATATGAAAATAAGGCTGTAAGAGTCATTTATTTTTCTAAATAGGAAGGTACCTCATTCATCAGTGGTGTAGATCATGAATATATTTTATCAGTTCCTGAAGTCTCTAGGAAGACACACACCAAGATGATAGAAATATTTGGGATATGTATTACATTTTTGGATTTGTATTACGTACTGGGATCCAAGGAGACTTTAATCTTAAAATGTCAAGTACATAGAGCCATGTAAACTGTGTAGTGTTGGCTCGGTAGACACAGTAGTATTTTTGAATCACCAAATAATAGTTAACACTGACAAACCACAAGGTTCTGAACTTGGAGCTGTGGGAGGCTAAAGAAAGTGGGGCATGGTCTGGCTTTTGGGACTTATAATCTAATGGAAACTGCATTTTTTTTTAAATTGGCTTTTAAGGAATTATTATCTGAAAGAAAATTTTAATGACCTTTCTTCTCAGGATATTAATTTTATTTTATTATTTATTTATTTATTTTTACTTTACGGAATCACTGGAAGTTTACTTTGTAGTTATACGTTCTTGAAAAAAATTTTTCTCTCAGTAACCATCGTACCTCAGCATGCAATAGTGGTTGACCATCACCAGCTTTCATCTGATCACGTAATAAAGAAAATAATATCAAATGTCATGCATTAACCTTTATAAATCTACGATCTTCATTATGTCACTAAGCACACTGTTTACTGCAGTTGTAGTTTCTTTTCCACAGTAAGACTTTCTTGATGAAGGAAGCGTGATGTTGATTTTCATTCCAGCAAAGCTCCTTAGTATGAGTCCAGGATATTTTCTTGTCATTTCAGTTGTGCCATCAGAACATAGACCCCCCACAAAACTTAAATTTCAAAATATATTTGTTGACGATGCAATCCAATTTAATTTTCTACATTTCAGAGCTAGTTGTGTTTATCAACAATAAAGCAGAAAAAAGGAATTCTTCCTTCATATCACCATATTTACATTGCATGTATAGTAAAAAAAATTTATCATGTTAGCAATATCTGTGCAATAATCAAGTTTCAATAAGCCTATTTTCTAGCTTTATTTGTTCTCTGAATTGGCTTTCTGTATCATTAGCCAGTACCTGACTATGTCGAGCGGTGGTGTCATTGGAAAGTACCTGACCTACCTTCTTTACTGCAGATTCATCAGCATTTGTAAGCAAACATCCTTCATTAACGTCTCAATGACTGTTTTAGTATCTTACTCTTCTAAACACAAAGGGCTACTTTATAAGAAGCCCATGAATCACTAAAATGGCACATGGAACATCTAATTCTGTTGGCTTTTTAATTCAAAACTTTTTCAGAATATGAATTTTGAGGCACTGATTTTACTATTTTTTTGCTGTTTACCTTTTGCGGTAGCTTCAACTTGAACAAATTGAAAAAAAGAAATATTGTACTGTCCTATAGAAAGTCCGTGCTCTCATCTGGTTTATAATCGACAGAATTTACAACTTGCTCTTTCACAACTGTACTATAGAGTGAAATGTAACATGCAAATTAGAAAGGTGAAAATAAAGTGACAAAGGAATCCAGGCGAAGGAGGAATTGCTTTTGGCTGGGGTGAATAGAAAGGTTTCACGGAAGAGGCAGCATTGGAATTGGGATGTGAAGGCTAAGAGGTTGTGGGTAGATAGAAATGACAAGTGTAAAGTATTCTAAAAAGAACAAGAACAAAGTAAGCTAAAAAGAACAGCAAAAGCCAGAACAAATCTGTGATGTTATGTGCAGGAGACTGACAAAAGTAATGAACTTAACAATCTACTATTCTCAAAAGTTTCCAAAAATTTCACTCTTTGCTTTTAAGTATCCTAAATTAATTGCTTTCACTTTAGTGGTAAAACTGAGGTTTTTTTTTTTTTTTCTATGAACCAGAAACTGTTACCTGTATCGTGCAGTGTGTGTTACAGATAGACTGCAGTGTCAGGAAAACATATGCAGGATACGCCACCTATATTTGCTCTTTTAGAAAATTGCTATTCTGGGGACTATTTAATGCTCCACTGAAGAGAAAATCCATAATCCTTTTTGTGTGCTGCATGGCAGTTGAGGTGGTATAATGTCCATAAAATATGCTATAGTTAAAACCAGCGATTTCAAAGCTACACTTAAAAAGAGTGCATTTTTCAGGTATCTCAGAATAGCCTTGGTTTCCTATTCTTTTGGAACCCAAAGGGAAAGTAGTGCCTTTTAGCATCTCTTTAAATAACCAGCTTTATGATGTTGGCCAGAGTGTCTTTTTCTCAGATCCAATTCCAAAATACTTTCCTGAGTTTTAATGACTAAACAAGTGGGAGAGGAAAACTTAAATTAAGCTGGCCTTGACTGAGTCCTGAGGCAAGCTATTTTTCATGGATTGATCATCTTAGAAGCTCCATATCTCATTGTCAATACAAAGCCTGCTTACACTGTCAACTGGGCATTCCATTTTGTTCTGTTTAACAACTAGCTTTAAAAAAAAAAAAAAAAAACCTAAGCAAAACCAAAACATGTTATTACTGCTACTGTCAGTTAATCTAAGTGTTGTATTTGGTTACTGCCCTGAGGCTTCTTTAACCTGAGAATGGATTTTTTATATCTGAGAATATGGTTTTTTTTTTCAAAGTAAGGACAAGAAATGGATTTTTTTTCTTTATAGTTTGAAAAATTGAAGTGGTTTTTTTTTTTTTTTTTGCACTTCAGATAGTGTCTAACAAATTTTTCTCTGTGATATTTTGTGTAACCCACCTGCCACTTTCTTCCAATTTAAGGAAGGCACCAAGGTGAAGGGAGGGCTTTATTATACTCTAAAGCAAGTAACAGGGAATGAGGGTGTAAAGAAGGGCTCAGAGAAGACTCATGAGGTGAGGGCCCAGGTGTTTTTTACTCCCCAGGAACACCCTGATAGGGCAACTTTCTCCCAAATTAAGACGTAAGTAGAAACTGGAAGCTCATTTGTAGGATGGGTCCTCCAGTTTACAAGGGAATAATGTGTCTCCTTAGCACAGCTAACACTGTAAAAAGATAGAACTACAGTCATTATTATTATTATTTTTTTTTTTTGGAAAGGTCAACTATTATTTCTATACAAATCAAGAAAGTAATATGTGGGGAAAGTTGGGCTAATAGGTCACTGGTAGGCACTTATTTTTGTTGTAAGTAATAATTAAGAAGTTCAAAATGTCTGATAAAATTAAAAGTTTGATAATTGTAACTTAGAAGTATTTCTGCTGTGTGAAAATTGAAATTCCAAATGAATAGACAGCTACATTTTTATGCGTGTGGAAAATCTTCCTCAGCCCCCACTAAAAAAAAAAAAAGAATTCTCAAAGCACGAGGCCCGACATAGGGAATACGTTTTGTCCTCAAGTTTTGCCTGGGGGACAGTTCATCCCAACTTCACCATTTCTTGCACCTTCTACCCTGTAGAAACAGTCTCAGCAGCTTAGAAATTCCAGCCTCCTCTGCTCCTGACCCTCCACCACAATCCCAACCACTCCCCCCCACCACCTCCAACCTCAGCTGGAATTCAAACTATTCTCCACAAGGTAAAATTTAACTCATGCATCAAAAGAGATCAAGATATTAATGTGCTATTCCTTTCACTCACTGATTCATTCAGTAGATAATGAAGGCAGGTATGAGATGTGGGCAATAAAAGATGACTATGATGCTTCCCATACTCCAGAAACTTACACAAAGGTAGGCCATTTGGGGTAGTTAACTTTTCCTTTCGAAAAATTTTAATCCTACAGAGATCCTTCACCTAGATTTACTAATTGTTAACATTCTTCCATTAACATTGCAGTTCTCACTCACTCTCTCTCTCTCTCTCTCTCTCTCTCTCTATCTCTCTCTCTCTCTCTCTCGCTCTCACCTTTTCTTTTTTTGGGAGAGGGAGGGGACTATTTAAAGTTAAGTTTCAGACATCAAAAGATGGGCATTTAAACAAGTTAAGTCCAGTAAGTTTAGAGAGGCTTCAGCAGAAACCTGTATAAAATATAGTTACAGGGAAAAAGGAGAGTATAGGAAGGAATCAGGGCATTCTTCATAAGATTATTTTCTAGGTATAAAAGGTGTGGGCAGACAGCTGAGCAATAGGAAGAGCACATACCAAGGCCCCAGAGCTGAGCCGGTGTGGAGCCTTAGGAGAGCAGTGAGCAATTTTGCATCACTGGGCTACAGGCAGGGGAGAAGGGAATTGAGAAAAAGATCCTGAGACAAATAGGGATGGACAGGCAGGCAGTGGCCAGATCATGGAGGCCATGTATGCCACAGAGAGGAGGTTTCTCTTTATCTTATGGCTGATGAATAATCACTGCTATATTTTAGGTAGAGAATGACCTTTGCCTAAAGTTAAAAGAACTACTATCAAGGAGAAATTATCAGGCGCCCTGATGAGTCCAGTGACAGAAGTATTTTGGGAACTGGTGGGTTTTTAAAAGCCCTAATACTGAAACTGAGTCATTTGTTGAGATGTGGATGGATCTAGAGACTGTCATACAGAGTGAAGTAAGTCAGAAAGAGAAAAACAAATATCGTATATTAACGCATGTATGTGGAACCTAGAAAAATGGTACAGATGAGCCGGTTTGCAGGGCAGAAGTTGAGACACAGATGTAGAGAACAGACATATGGACACCAAGGGGGGAAAACTGCGGTGGGGTGGGGATGGTGGTGTGCTGAATTGGGCGATTGGGATTGACATGTATACACTGATGTGTATAAAATTGATGACTAATAAGAACCTGCAGTATAAACAAACAAACAAAACAACTAATACTAAACTTTCATTGGGTTATTTGTATGGAAATATGTTAATATAAATGTTTCAGACATAAAAAAAAAATAAAATAAAAAATAAATAAATAAATAAAAGCCCTAATACTGACCCATGAATAGCTGTCCTATTTTCCATCCTCAGAAGAATGGATATGTGGAAAAGTGCTTCCAAAACATGGTTGTACATCATACTCAAGGGGGAGTTTTTTTTAAGAAACATAGTTCCCCATTTTTTCACTCCAAATCTATGGAGTCAGATTCCTCTGAAGCAGGGCCTGGGAACCTGCATTTTCCCAAATCTCCCCCAGGTGGCGCTTGTGCAGCCAGTTCACTGCCTGAGGTTTGGGAGCATTGAGCAGTAGAGGGAGGATAGGGAGGATTCAGCTGCAGGGGTGGTTGCAAAGGGCTTAGAACTGGTTCACGCCCAGGACAACCCTACCAAATGCTATGGGAATATATACATCACACCAGCCTGCATTGTTAGGACACCATGTCATGTGTCTCTCTGTGACCTTGGCAAATGTCTCAAAGTCAGGCCCATGGTAGGGGCTCCACAAATATCTGATGAATGAGCATTGCTCAACCCTAATGTTAGCAAAGGAGATGGCTAGCAGTATGTTATGTAACTTTGGCCAAAACACTAAAAATACCAACTTATTAAAATCAATGACATAGATAACCTAAAGCCCAGATGTTTACTCAGACTTTTCAGCAACTGTTAATTTTTTTTAAATCAAGACTCAGCCATTTTGATAAAATACCTGCTCTGAAGAAGATAACAGAATACAGAAGATGACATCAGTCACTTTGTGCATACTGCCACACTGAGATGTTATGGGCTAAGCTAAGAAAATGTATTCCCTGGGACTCCTTCTGAATCAGTTATCATTACTGTGTGATTGTGACAGATAAGCTAAGTGATGACAGGTGAAGGTAATAAATGATAGTCAATCCAGACATATTTTAAGTAGTGGAGACAGGAGAAATCATTCAACACTGAACTTGACAGTGATCCCATGATGTTTATTTCAAAAGTGTTTTGAAATAAGTGTTATGAAATATTTTATCATTTTACTTGCTAAAAGGAGGGATAGTATTACTGCACAGTTATTAGTTAACGTTTCATTATAGATGTCAAAACCAAGATTCTTGTTAGACCTTAAAAATTTAAGTCTTTTATTTCTGATCCTCAACTATTTAAAGTAAAACAGTTTTATTTAGACATTGTGGATGTGGTGAGGGGCTGAATGGGCAGTCAGAAAGGGGGTGCTGGGGAAAATAACTGATCTTCAGGGACTGACACTTCACTCTGTTCAAAAACCATATTCCAGAGTAACATGTTTTTTAAAGTGGTTAAATAATGATGTTTATCATATACAGTTCTTTTGCTAACCCTCAGTTCAAAGACAGAGGTGATTTTAGTTTGTTTCATGTATTCATTAAGTAGGTTCAGTTTGGAGAAGCCGTGAGAAATGTGAACTAAATCTCTGAATGTGTTTATTTGTGTAGGTAGGAGGATCGGGCACGGCTGCATCAGGAACACAGTAATGTTCAAGGCTTTGTCTCTCCATCTCTTGGACGAGCTTTCACACATGGCTGGTAGGATGGCCAATCAGCTACTTCAGGCTCACATTCTACCAACTTAGTAACTCTGGTGAAAGGTCTTTTTAGATAGCTCCCACAGAAAGGACTCTGGAGGAATAGGCCTTTCCAGGCTTGGAACATCTTCCATCCATGAATCAATCACATTTTCGTCCTTGCATCTATCGACCAATTCATAACTGGGGTGGGTAACTCCTGTGAGCTAGCCCTATGTCGTTGCCTTCCCTTGTCAATGGGTGAGGAAGCAGGGTTGGCCCTTCCTAAAGTCACATATCACGGGTTTCTCACATGAAAGAAGGGTACTATTGACAGAGAAGAAAAGGGCTATTCTATTGGCAAAAAGAAAAAAAAACCAACAAGCCTGCCATAGCAACTTAATTTTCTCATTAGTGTTTGTGTGTCTAAGAAAGGAAGAAAAAGTCAAGTCTTCAATAGCAAAAACAAATTATGTCCTATCAAGAGAGAAAAAATACATTTCTTCAATAGTACGAACAATGGTTTTATTTTTGTATTTCAATAAGAACTTGGATATCATAAGCCTCTTACCAACACCAACTTTAATATTAACCCCTTTGTATGGAATGTGGTAGAAAACAAAGTTGAACATTTTGCATACAGAGTTTCTAGATTTCAGCTGCTCCTTGTACCTTGCAAGTGGTAGGTACTCAATAAAGTTGAGTGAATTAATGGATTATTGTATCACAAAACCATGGAATTCGATGGGACCTTAAAAGTCATCTAGTTAATCTCTTAGATGGTTGTGGAGATCCCTTACAATATCCTGGAGAGTGGACATTGAATACTATTTGAACAATTTCATATGAAAATCCCCACTGTTTTCCTCTCAGGGTGGTTTTTTGCTGTATATTAACATCTTATAAAGTATTTAGAAGCTGATAACATTGAACAAAGGTGTATTCACATTGTTTAATTTCTTTTCTTTTTCTCTCTCCACCCATGCCCCATGCATGTAAAACACAAATAACAAGTTACAATTAAGTTACAAGTTATAATTAAGTGATATCTCAAGTAATATTACCTGCCATGAAACTCAAATGAACAAGCTGGACATTGTTGGAAATTTGGGGAGGATGCTGGCCAAGGAATTGATTGAAGAGAGATAGAGAAGGAGGCCACAGGGCATTATTTCAGGAACAGACCCCTCAAGGGCAGCCTTGGAACTGTCGGAGAGGAAGGCTGCAGTAATGGTAATACTGCGTAGTTGACATCTGGGCCAGTAGCTGGGGGGCTTCCTTGTGGCTGGTGGAAGTGTATTTTCACTGGGGTTACAGAGAAGAGGGAAATGAGGTGTTGCTCATCTGGAAGATAGGAAAGTACAAAGTATTCCAGAGAAGTATCTTATATTAAGAAACACACACTGTATTGAAGCAGGGGTAGGGATGGGAAGCAAACATCCCATTCCTCTTGTATTATTTGTTACCTCTTGTAATGAAAGTTCTTTAGAATGCTGTGTGCTGTGCTTGTTCATTGCAGTATTACTTTTTTCTTGTTATTATTTTTTCCATAGATAAATCCAACATGTAGGCAATCTCTAAATACATCCCAGTTTTGGGTTAACTTGTTTTGTTCTGTTCTTGACTTAAATAGAATACCCTAAAATATTCTCTGAATTTTTGTATGTTTGGTAATTTCAAAACTCTAAAGAAGCCAAAAGAAATTCTCTAGCTTTTAAAACTAGATTTTATGCTCTTCTTTACTTAGGATGTATTTTAAATTACCTGACAGAGAGGGCAAGGTGTGGTTTCAAGGAAACTTCAGAAAATCAATATTCAGATCTCATCTGTAGGAAAGAAATTTCAGATGGTATCTTCATCCTGACTCTGAAATGTAATCTGATAACCAAAATGCTTGGCAGTAGAATTAGAATCAGATTGACAGTAAACTGTAATATTTATTAATTCAAAGACTGTTATATTTATAGATAAACACAACTCACCCATCAGCAAATGGCAATTATTCTTAAAAAACTGGACATTAGTATGGATTGTATGATGAGTTTTTTGGTTTTTTTTAATTTTTTTAAAAAATTTATTTATTATTTATTTATTATTTATTTTTGGCTGTGTTGGGTCTTCATTTCTGTGCGAGGGCTTTCTCTAGTTGCGGCAAGCAGGGGCCACTCTTCATCGCGATGCGCGGGCCTCTCACTATCGCGGCCTCTCTTGTTGCGGAGCACAGGCTCCAGACGCGCAGGCTCAGTAGTTGTGGCCCACGGGCCTAGTTGCTTCGTGGCATGTGGGATCTTCCCAGACCAGGGCTCGAACCCGTGTCCCCTGCATTGGCAGGCAGATTCTCAACCACTCCGCCACCAGGGAAACCCGTATGATGAGTTTTGAAACAAATTTGTCAGGACAGTTATTAGCATTAGAAGAAACAGCAGGAGATCACTATAAACTTTGATTTAGAATACATTTTATATCAGCATTGGCAATGTGGTTGTGATAATGACAGAACATGTTTGCTTTCACATGTGTACTTTGTTTTAGTGAGGCATGCCCCACAGATGCATAAAAAGGAATATGTTGATATCTTCCTAGTCATTCATACAGTCCTCAGCCCATGGGAACTACAAATCCCAGAATGCATTCTTACTTAAACATGGGTATCAGAAACTAATGGACTCAATTTAATGAGACAATTGGTTTTACCATGAAGTCCAAAATGCTGACTTGAACTTTACAAAACATAGACCTTTGTCACGTCTGCTACATTTCTACATTCAATTTTAACTAGCAAATGTTTGTACTGTCCATCTCATCTGTATGTGTCATACAATTGTTTTCATACATTAAAAAAAATAATCATTGCCCCATAGGGAACTAGTGTAAAATTTACGGACAAAATGAACAATTGAGAATTTTTCTGAAAGAACAATTCTTTCTAAAATGTATTCTAACATACTTGTTCCTTGGAGGTAGATCACTGTTATTTGGATTAATATTTAAATATCTTATGTTTTGAAATTCTCACTGGCATGTCATGTAGCCACTTCAATCAGAAATAGCTTTTCGTTTTCTATTAGGGGTTTGAGGTCATTTTGTTCATTCCTGCAATGACCTCAATATGTTCTCTATCCAGTGTTTTTCTTTTCTTTTTCTTTTTTATTTAATTTTTGAATTTAATTTATTTTTTTATACAGCAGGTTCTTATTAGTCATCAGTTTTATACACATCAGTGTATACATGTCAATCCCAACGCCCAATTCATCACACCACTACCCCCACCCCCCCGCCACTTTCCCACCTTGGTGTCCATACGATTGTTCTCTACATCTGTGTCTCAATTTCTGCCCTGCAAACTGGTTCATCTGTACCATTTTTCTAGGTTCCACATATATGCGTTAATATACGATATTTGTTTTTCTCTTTCTGACTTACTTCACTCTGTTTGACAGTCTCTAGATCCGTCCACATCTCTGCAAAAGACCCAATTTCGTTCCTTTTTATGGCTGAGTAATATTCCATTGTATATATATACCACAACTTCTTTATCCATTCATCTGTAGATGGGCATTTAGGTTGCTTCCATGACCTGGCTATCGTAAATAGTGCTGCAATGAACATTGGGGTGCATGTGTCTTTTTGAATTATGGTTTTCTCTGAGTATATGCCCAGTAGTGGGATTGCTGGATCATATGGTAACTCTATTTTTAGTTTTTTAAGGAACCTCCATATTGTTCTCCATAGTGGCTGTATCAATTTACATTCCCACTAACAGTGCAAGGAGTTCCCTTTTCTCCACACCCTCTCCAGCATTTGTTGTTTGTAGATTTTCTGATGATGCCCATTCTAACTGGTGTGAGGTGATACCTCACTGTAGTTTTGATTTGCATTTCTCTAATGATTAGTGATGTTGAGCATCTTTTCATGTGCTTCGTGGCCATCTGTATGTCTTCTTTGGAGAAATGTCTATTTAGGTCTTCTGCCCATTTTCTGATTGGGTTGTTTGTTTTCTTAATATTGAGCTGCATGAGCTGTTTATATATTTTGGAGATTAATCCTTTGTCCGTTGATTTATTTGCAAATATTTTCTCCCATTCTAAGGGTTGTCTTTTCATCTTGTTTATGGTTTCCTTGCTGTACAAAAACTTTGAAGTTTCATTAGGTCCCATTTGTTTATTTTTGTTTTTATTTCCATTACTCTAGGAGGTGGATCAAAAAAGATCTTGCTGTGATTTATGTCGAAGAGTGTTCCTCCTGTGTTTTCCTCTAAGAGTTTTATAGTGTCCGGTCTTACATTTAGGTCTCTAATCCATTTTGAGTTTATTTTTGTGTATGGTGTTAGGGAGTGTTCTAATTTCATTCTTTCACATGTAGCTGTCCAGTTTTCCCAGCCCCACTTATTGAGGAGACTGTCTTTTCTCCACTGTATATCCTTGCCTCCTTTGACATAGATTAGTTGACCATAGGTGCGTGGGTGTATCTCTGGGCTTTCTATCTTGTTCCACTGATCTATGTTTCTGTTTTTGTGCCAGTACCATACTGTCTCCATTACTGCAGCTTTGTAGTATAGTCTGAAGTCAGGGAGTCTGATTCCCCCAGCTCCGTTTCTTCCCTAAAGACTGCTTTGGATATTTGGGGTCTTTTGTGTCTCCATACAAATTTTAAGATTTTTTGTTCTAGTTCTGTAAAAAGTGCCACTGGTAATTCGATAGGGATTTCATTGAATCTGTAGATTGCTTTGGGTTGTATAGGCATTTTCACAATATTGATTCTTCCAATCCAAGAACATGGTATATCTCTCCATCTGTTGGTATCATCTTTAATTTCTTTCATCAGTGTCTTATAGTTTTCTGCATACAGGTCTTTTGTCTCCCTAGGTAGGTTTATTCCTAGGTATTTTATTCTTTTTGTTGCAATGGTAAATGGGAGTGTTTCCATAATTTCGCTTTCAGATTTTTCATCATTAGTGTATAGGAATGCAAGAGATTTCTGTGCATTAATTTTGTATCCTGCAACTTTACCAAATTCATTGGTTAGCTCTAGTAGTTTTCTGGTAGCATCTTTAGGATTCTCTATGTATAGTATCATGTCATCTGCAAACACTGACAGTTTTACTTCTTCTTTTCTAATTTGTATTCCTTTTATTTCTTTTACTTCTCTGATTGCCGTGGCTAAGACTTCCAAAACCGTGTGGAATAATAGTGGTGAGAGTGGACATCCTTGCCTTGTTACTGATCTTAGAGGAAATGCTTTCAGTTTTTCACCATTGAGAATGATGTTTGCTGTGGGTTTGTCATATATGGACTTTATTATGTTGAGGTAGGTTCCCTCTATGCCCACATTCTGGAGAGTTTTTATCATAAATCGGTGTTGAATTTTGTCAAAAGCTTTTTCTGCATCTATTGAGATGATCAGATGGTTTTTCTTCTTCAATTTGTTAATATGGTGCATCACATTGATTGATTTGCGTATATTGAAGAATCCTTGCATAACTGGGATAAATCCCACTTGAACATGGTGTATGATCCTTTTAATGTGTTGTTGGATTCTGTTTGCTAGTATTTTGTTGAACATTTTTGCATCTATTTTCATCAGTGATATTGGTCTGTAATTTTCTTTTTTTGTAGTATCTTTGTCTGGTTTTGGTATCAGGGTGATGGTGGCCTCATAGAATGAGTTTGGGAGTGTTCTTTCTTCTGTGATTTTTTGGAAGAGTTTGAGAAGGATGGGTGTTAGGTCTTCTCTAAATGTTTGATAGAATTCACCTGTGAAGCCATCTGGTCCTGGACTTTTGTTTGTTGGAAGATTTTTCATCACAGTTTCAATTTCATTACTTGTGATTGGTCTGTTCATATTTTCTGCTTCTTCCTGGTTCAGTCTTGGAAGGTTATACCTTTCTAAGAATTTGTCCATTTCTTCCAGGTTGTCCATTTTATTGGCATAGAGTTGCTTGTAGTAGTCTCTTAGGATGCTTCGTATTTCTGCGGTGTCTGTTGTAACTTCTCCTTTTTCATTTCTAATTTTATTGATTTGAGTTCTCTCCCTCTTTTTCTTGATGAGTCTGGCTAATGGTTTATCAATTTTGTTTATCTTCTCAAAGAACCAACTTTTAGTTTTATTGATCTTTGCTATTGTTTTCTTTGTTTCTGCTCTGATCTTTATGATTTCTTTCCTTCTGCTAACTTTGGGTTTTGTTTGTTCTTCTTTCTCTAGTTCCTTTAGGTGTAAGATTAGATTGTTTATTTGAGATTTTTCTTGTTTCTTGAGGTAGGCTTGTATAGGTATAAACTTCCCTCTTAGAACTGCTTTTGCTGCATCCCATAGGTTTTGGATCGTCGTGTTTTCATTGTCATTTGTCTCTAGGTATTTTTTGATTTCCTCTTTGATTTCTTCAGTGATCTCTTGGTTATTTAGTAATGTATTGTTTAGCCTCCATGTGTTTGTGTATTTTACGTTTTTTTCCCTATAATTCATTTCTAATCTCATAGCGTTGTGGTCAGAAAAGATGCTTGATATGATATCAATTTTCTTAAATTTACTGAGGCTTGATTTGTGACCCAAGATGTGATCTATCCTGGAGAATGTTCCATGCGCACTTGAGAAGAAAGTGTAATCTGCTGTTTTTGGATGGAATGTCCTATAAATATCAGTTAAATCTATCTGGTCTATTGTGTCATTTAAAGCTTCTGTTTCCTTATTTATTTTCATTTTGGATGATCTGTCCATTGGTGTAAGTGAGGTGTTAAAGTCCCCCACTATTATTGTGTTACTGTCGATTTCCTCTTTTATAACTGTTAGCAGTTGCCTTATGTATTGAGGTGCTCCTATGTTGGGTGCATAAATATTTAAAATTGTTATATCTTCTTCTTGGATTGATCCCTTGATCATTATGTAGTGTCCTTCCTTGTCTCTTGTAACATTCTTTATTTTAAAGTCTATTTTATCTGATATGAGTATAGCTACTCCAGCTTTCTTTTGATTTCCATTTGCATGGAATATCTTCTTTCATCCCCTCGCTTTCAGTCTCTTTGTGCCCCTAGGTCTGAAGTGCGTCTCCTGTAGACAGCATATATATGGGTCTTGTTTTTGTATCCATTCAGCAAGCCTGTGTCTTTTGGTTGGAGCATTTAATCCATTCACGTTTAAGGTAATTATCGATATGTATGTTGCTGTGACCATTTTCTTAACTGTTTTGGGTTTGTTTTTGTAGGTCCTTTTCCTCTCTTGTGTTTCCCACTTAGAGAAGTTCCTTTAGCATTTGTTGTAGAGCTGGTTTGGTGGTGCTGAATTCTCTTAGCTTTTGCTTGTCTGTAAAGCTTTTGATTTCTCCATCGAATCTGAATGAGATCCTTGCCGGGTAGAGTAATCTTGGTTGTAGGTTCTTCCCTTTCATCACTTTAAGTATATCATGCCACTCCCTTCTGGCTTGTAGAGTTTCTGCTGAGAAATCAGCTGTTAACCTTATGGGAGTTCCCTTGTATGTTATTTGTCATTTTTCCCTTGCTGCTTTCAATAATTTTTCTTTGTCTTTAATTTTTGCCAATTTGATTATTATGTGTCTCGGCGTGTTTCTCCTTGGGTTTACCCTGTATGGGACTCTCTGAGCTTCCTGGATTTGGGTGGCTATTTCCTTTCCCATGTTAGGGAAGTTTTTGACTATAATCTCTTCAAATATTTTCTCTGATCCTTTCTCTCTCTCTTCTCCTTCTGGGACCCCTATAATGCGAACGTTGTTGCGTTTAATGTTGTCCCAGAGGTCTCTTAGGCTGTCTTCATTTCTTTTCATTCTTTTTTCTTTAGTCTGTTCCGCAGCAGTGAATTCCACCATTCTGTCTTCCAGGTCACTTATCTGTTCTTCTGCCTCAGTTATTCTGCTATTGATTCCTTCTAGTGTAGTTTTCATTTCAGTTATTGTATTGTTCATCTCTGTTTGTTTGTTCTTTAATTCTTCTAGGTCTTTTTTAAACCTTTCTTGCGTCTTCTCGATATTTGCCTCCATTCTTTTTCCAAAGTCCTGGATCATCTTTGCTATCATTATTTTGAATTCTTTTTCTGGAAGGTTGCCTATCTCCACTTCGTTTAGTTGTTTTTCTGAGGTTTTATCTTGTTCCTTCATCTGGTACATAGCCCTCTGCCTTTTCATCTTGTCTATCTTTCTGTGAATGTGGTTTTTGTTCCACAGGCTGCAGGATTGTAGTTCTTCTTGCTTCTGCTGTCTGCCCTCTGCTGGATGAGGCTATCTAAGAGGCTTGTGCAAGTTTCCTGATGGGAGGGACTGGTGGTGGGTAGAGCTGACTGTTGCTCTGGTGGGCAGAGCTCAGTAAAACTTTAATCCACTTGACTGCTGATGGTTGGGGCTGGGTTCCCTCCCTGTTGGTTGTTTGGCCTGAGGCAACCCAACACTGGAGCCTACCTGGGCTCTTTGCTGGGGCTAATGGCAGACTCTGGGAGGGCTCATGCCAAGGAGTACTTCCCAGAACTTCTGCTGCCAGTGTCCTTGTCCCCACGGTGAGCCACAGCCACCCCCCACCTCTGCAGGAGACCCTCCAACACTAGCAGGTAGGTCTGGTTCAGTCTCCCCTGGCGTCACTGCTCCTTCCCCTGGGTCCCGATGCACATACAACTTTGTGCCCTCCAAGAGTGGAGTCTCTGTTTCCCCCAGTCCTGTCAAAGTCCTGCATTCAAATCTTGCTAGCCTTCAAAGTCTGATTCTCTAGGAATTCCTCCTCCTGTTGCTGGACCCCCAGGTTGGGAAGCCTAATGTGGGGCTCAGAACCTTCGCTCCAGTGGGTGGACTTCTGTGGTATAAGTGTTCTCCAGTCTGTGAGTCACCCACCCAGCAGTTATGAGATTTGATTTTACTGTGATTGCACCCCTCCTGCTGTCTCATTGTGGCTTCTCCTTTGTCTTTGGATGTGGGGTATCTTTTTTGGTGAGTTCCAGTGTCTTCCTGTTGATGATTGTCCAGCAGCTCGTTGTGATTCTGGTGTTCTCACAAGAGGGAGTGAGAGCACGTCCTTCTACTCCGCAATCTTGGTTCAGGCTCCCATTTTTTATTTTTCAATCAAAATAATTATTTAAATCCAGAAATAAAATAATTGCTGAAATAGAACTGGTCATAGAACATAGAATATCATCATTAACCAACATCCTGATTTTACTAATGAAGAAGCTAATTCCCTTGAAAATGCAGCAACTTGCCTAAGCTAGTTTGTGGCCAATCCCTAAGTAAAATATGTTCTGAAACATTGCTTTTTTTCATCATTAGCAATTTAGATTCCCTCATTTTTTGGAGTAACTTTTTATTCATTCAACAAATAACTTTTGAATGTCTTCAATAAAATTACTACTGTAGGCACTAGGGATTCAGCCAAGGTTGAAATGTAGTGGTGCCGGGAATACAAAATCAAAAGTCACAGTCTGACAAGGAGATAGGCTTGTAGACTGATAACTTAAATGTAACGTGATGAGCAGAATCTAAACAAATGGAACCATAAGAAGTGTGCTCCAAAGTCTGCCTGAGGGACTCCGGGGGGAGCTTTTCAAAAAAGGTGGCCTCCTTGAAGGAGGAGCAGTTTACAAGGAATGAAATGAGGAAGAGCATAAGAGGCAGACAGAATATCACACAAATGGGATAGGAGACTTGAGAAGCTACATAGAGTTGGCCCCACCTTTTTTTTTTTTTTAACATCTTTATTGGAGTATGATTGCTTTACAATGTTAGTTTCTGCTGTATAACAAAGTAAATCAGCTGTACGTATATATATATCCCGATATCTCCTCCCTGTTGCGTCTCCCTCCCACCCTCCCTATTCCACCCCTCCAGGTGGTCACCAAGCACCCAGCTGATCTCCCTGTGCTATGCAGCTGCTTCCCACTAGCTATTTTACATTTGGTAGGGAATATATGTCAATACTACTCTCTCACTTCATCCCAGCTTAGCCTTCCCCCTCCCCAGATCCTCAAGTCCATTCTCTATGTCTACATCTTTATTCCTTTCCTGCCCCTAGGTTCGTCAGAACCTTTTTTGTTTTTTTTTAGATTCCATATATATGTGTTAGCATACAGTATTTGTTTTTCTCCTTCTGACTTACTTCACTCTGTCTGACAGACTCTAGGTCCATCCACCTCACTACAAATAACTCAATTTCGTTTCTATTTATGGCAGAGTAATATTCCATTGTATATATGTGCCACATCTTCTTTATCCATTCATCTGTCGATAGACACTTAGGTTGCTTCCATGTCCTGGCTATTGTAAATAGTGCTGCAATGAACATTGTGGTACATGACTCTTTTTGAATTATGGTTTTCTCAGGGTATGTGCCCATTACAATGCTGTTTTGATTACTATAGCTTTGCAGTATAGTTTGAAATCAGGGAATGTGATACCTTCAGCTTTGTTCTTCTTTCACAAGATTGCTTCTTCTGGGACTTCCCTGGTGGTGTAGTGGTTAACAATCTGCCTGCCAATGCAGGGGACACGAGTTCGAGCCCTGGTCTGGGAAGATCCCACATGCCGCGGAGCAACTAAACCCGTGTGTCATAACTACTGAGCCTGTGCTTTAGAGCCTGTGAACCACAACTACTGAGCCCACATGCCACAACTACTGAAACCCATGCACCTAGAGCCCATGCTCCGCAACAGAGAGAAGCCACTGTAATAAGAAGCCCATGCACCACAATGAAGAGTAGCTGCTGATCATTGCAACTAGAGAAGACCTGTGCGCAGCAACGAAGACCCCGTGCAGCCAAAAATAAATAAATAAATTTATTTTTTAAAAAAGATTGCTTTTTCCATTCAGGGTCTTTTGTGATTCCATACAGATTTTAGGATTATTTCTTTTAGTTCTGTGAAAAATGCCATGGGTATTTTGATAAGGATTGCATTGAATCTGTAGATTGTTTTGGGTATTATGGACATTTTAACAATATTCTTCCAATTTATGAGCATGGTTATGTCTTTCCATTTATTTATGTCATCTTCAAGTTCTTTCATCAGTGTCTTACAATTTTCAGAGTATAGGTTTTTCACTTTTTTGGTTAAATTTATTCCTAGTTTATTTTATTCTTTTTGATGCAACTATAAATAGAATTGTTTTCTTAATTTCACTTTCTGATAGTTCATTATTAGTGTATAGAAATGCAACAGATTTCTACATATTAATGTTGTATCCTGCACCTTTACTAAATTCATTTATTAGTTCTAATAGCTTTTTTGGTGGAGTCTTTAGCATTTTCTCTATATATTGTATCATGTCATCTGCAAATAGTGAGAATTTTACTACTTTTCTTCAAATTTGGATACATTTTACTTCTTTTTCTCGTCTGATTGCTATGGCTAGGACTTCCAATATTATATTGAATAAAAGTGATGAGGATGGGCATCATTGTTTTGTTCCTGATCTTGGAGGAAAGCTCTGTTTCCTTACCTAGTTTGGGGAAAGTTTTCAGCTATTATTTCTTCAAATAAGTTTTCTGCCCCTCTCTCTTTTCTCCTGGGAGCCCTATAATGCGAATGTTATTACTCTTTTTTAAATATAAATTTATTTATTTTATTTATTTACTTTTGGCTGCATTGGGTCTTCATTGCTGCGTGCAGGCTTTCTCTAGTTGTGGTGAGTGGGGGCTACTCTTCCTTGTGGTGCACGTGCTTCTCATTGCAGTGGCTTCTCTTGTTGTGGAGCACAGGCTCTAGGTGCGTGGGCTTCAGTAGTTGTGGCACAAAGGCTCAGTAGTTGTGGCTTGCAGGCTCTAGAGTGCAGGCTCAGTAGTTGTGGCGCATGGGCTTAGTTGCTCCGCGGCATGTGGGATCTTCCCAGACCAGGGATCGAACTCATGTCCCCTGCATTGGCAGGTAGATTCTTAACCACTGTGCCACCAGGGAAGTCTGAATGTTAATACTCTTGATGTTGTCCCAGAGGTTTCTTAAACTATTCTAATTTTTTAAAATTCTTTTTTCTTTTTGTTGTTCTGATTGGGTGATTTCCACTATTTTGTCTTCCAGGCTGTGTGTATGTTCTGTATCATCTAATTTGTGGTTTATCCCCTCTAGTGTATTATTTCAGTTATTGTATTCTTCAGCTCTGATAGGTTCTTTTCTGTATTTCCTAACTCTGTTGAAGTTCTTACTGTGTTCCTGCATTCTCCTCCTGAGTTTGTTGTGCGACTTTATGGCTGTTGCTTTGACTCTTTATCAGGTAAATTACTTATCTCCATTTTATTAGGGTTTTTTTCCCTGAGGTTTTATCTTGTTCTTTTGTTTGGAATAAATTCCTCTGTCTCCTCATTTTGTTTGGTTTTCTGTGTTTTTTTCTATGGATTAGACAAAATAGTTACTTCTCCCAGTCTTGAAGGTGTGCTCTTGAGTAGGAGCATCTTCTATGTAGACTGCATGTGCCGGGCAGCTTTGGCAGGCCAGCTGGAGCTGGAGCAGGCATGGGCCAGGGGCATGCTGGGGCAACCTTGGCAGGCTGGCTAGAGCAACAGGCACTTTTCAAACTGCTGCCTCTGCACTGGGACTCAGAATGAGTGAGTCTGTGCGCAAGCCCTCTAAGACTCTGTTTCTTACAGCCCTCTAGCTCTACATAAGCCCTGCTGGTTTTCAAAGCTAGTTAAGGGGCCTTGTCCTCCCAGTGCTGGTACCAAAGCCTCAGGTGCCCAGTGTGGGCCTCGAACCCCTCACTCCTTAGAGAGGACCTTCAAGTTTGTGATACCCCTTCCCACTTGTGGGTCACTGCACCAGGGTGAGTGTGGTGTCCTGACTACATCACATCTCTGCCCCTCCTACCCATCTTGATGTGGTTTTTAACAATTGTCCTTAATTTTGGAAGAGCTGTTCTTCAGGTCTTTCTCAGAAAGAGTTGTTCTATATCTAGTTGTAGTTTTGGTTTGTCTGTGGGAGGACATGAGCTCAGGATCTTCCTACTCTGCCATCTTGATCCCACCTGCCAGATGTTTTTATATTTCATTTGGCTTTTCAATGAATCAACATTTTTAAAAAATCCTTATATTTTTCTCTAATTTGTTAATTTCTGATTTTGTATTTAATCAATTAATCCCCTTTAATTTTTGTTTTATTTTAGGAATCTTTTTCTATAATTTAGACTTGAATGTTTAATTAATATATTTTTTCTTTCTTTATAAACAAAGTTGTCTAATGCTATGAATTTCATCTAAGCATAAAGTTATCTGTATATCTTAGGTTTTAAACATAGTAGCCTCATTGTTACTTTTTTCTAAATAGTCTGTAATTGTAGTTTTTTCCCTTCATTTGATCTAGGAATTATTCTTTAAATAGTTTTCTTAAAATTTCTAAGAGATTTGTTTTATCATCTGGCCTTTTGTTGTTTATTTCTACTTTTATTGCGTTTTGATCTGACTGGGTATACCTACTTTAAATATTTAAATGTCATAAATGTAAACATCATAAGTACCTTATTTTCCCTGCAGACTGTGTAATTTATCAATATAGAGTACCATTTTTTCTTTTCTTTTTTTTTTTTTTAATCAGTCATCAATTTTATACACATCAGTGTATACATGTCAATCCCAATCGCCCAATTCAGCACACCACCATCCCCACCCCACTGCGGTTTTCCCCCCTTGGTGTCCATACGTTTGTTCTCTACATCTGTGTCTCAACTTCTGCCCTGCAAACCGGTTCATCTGTACCATTTTTCTAGGTTCCACATACATGCGTTAATATACGATATTTGTTTTTCTCTTTCTGACTTACTTCACTCTGTATGACAGTCTCTAGATCCATCCACGTCTCAACAAATGACTCAATTTCGTTCCTTTTTATGGCTGAGTAATATTCCATTGTATATATGTACCACACTTCTTTATCCATTCGTCTGTCGATGGGCATTTAGGTTGCTTCCATGACCTGGCTATTGTAAATAGTGCTGCAATGAACATTGGGGTGCATGTGTCTTTTTTTTTTTTTTTTTTTTTTAATTAATTAATTTATTTATTTATTTTTGGCTGTGTTGGGTCTTCGTTTCTGTGCGAGGGCTTTCTCCAGTTGCGGCAAGCGGGGGCCACTCTTCATCGCGGTGCGCGGGCCTCTCACCGTCGCGGCCTCTCCCATTGCAGAGCACAGGCTCCAGACGCGCAGGCTCAGCAATTGTGGCTCACGGGCCTAGTTGCTCCGTGGCATGTGGGATCCTCCCGCACCGGGGCACGAACCCGTGTCCCCTGCATTGGCAGGCGGATTCTCAACCACTGCGCCACCAGGGAAGCCCGCATGTGTCTTTTTGAATTATGGTTTTCTCTGGGTATATGCCCAGTAGTGGGATTGCTGGATCATATGGTAATTCTATTTTTAGTTTTTTAAGGAACCTCCATATTGTTCTCCATAGTGGCTGTATCAATTTACATTCCCACCAACAGTGCAAGAGGGCTCCCTTTTCTCCACACCCTCTCCAGCATTTGTTGTTTGTAGATTTTCTGATGATGCCCATTCTAACTGGTGTGAGGTGATACCTCATTGTAGTTTTGATTTGCATTTCTCTAATAATTAGTGATGTTGAGCATCTTTTCACGTGCTTCTTGGCCATCTGTATGTCTTTGCAAAAATGTCTATTTAGGTCTTCTGCCCATTTTTGGATTGGGTTGTTTGTTTCTTTAATATTGAGCTGAATGAGCTGTTTATATATTTTGGAGATTAATCCTTTGTCCGTTGATTCGTTTGCAAATATTTTCTCCCATTCTGACGGTTGTCTTTTCATCTTGTTTATGGTTTCCTTTGCTGTGCAAAAGCTTTAAAGTTTCATTAGGTCCCACTTGTTTATTTTTGTTTTTATTTCCATTACTCTAGGAGGTGGATCAAAAAAGATCTTGCTGTGATTTATGTCAAAGAGTGTTCTTCCTATGTTTTCCTCTAAGAGTTTTATAGTGTCCAGTCTTACATTTAGGTCTCTAATCCATTTTGAGTTTATTTTTGTGTATGGTGTTAGGGAGTGTTCTAATTTCATTCTTTCACATGTGGCTGTCCAGTTTTCCCAGCACCACTTGTTGAAGAGACTGTCTTTTCTCCATTGTATATCTTTGCCTCCTTTGTCATAGATTAGTTGACCATAGGTACGTGGGTGTATCTCTGGGCTTTCTATCTTGTTCCATTGATCTATGTTGCTGTTTTTGTGCCAGTACCATATTGTCTTGATTACTGTAGCTTTGTAGTGTAGTCTGAAGTCAGGGAGTCTGATTCCTCCAGCTCCATTTTTTTCCCTCAAGACTACTTTGGCTATTCGGGGTCTTTTGTGTCTCCATACAAATTTTAAGATGATTTGTTTTCTAATTCCGTAAAAAATGCCATTGGTAATTTGATAGGGATTGCATTGAATCTGTAGATTGCTTTGGGTAGTATAGTCATTTTCACAATATTGATTCTTCCAATCCAAGAACGTGGTATATCTCTCCATCTGTTGGTATCATCTTTAATTTCTTTCATCAGTGTCTTATAGTTTTCTGCATACAGGTCTTTTGTCTCCCTAGGTAGGTTTATTCCTAGGTATTTTATTCTTTTTGTTGCAATGGTAAATGGGAGTGTTTCCATAATTTCTCTTTCAGATTTTTCATCATTAGTGTATAGGAATGCAAGAGATTTCTGTGCATTAATTTTGTGTCCTGCAACTTTACCAAATTCATTGATTAGCTCTAGTAGTTTTCTGGTGGTATGTTTAGGATTCTCTATGTATAGTATCATGTCATCTGCAAACAGTGACAGTTTTACTTCTTCTTTTCCAATTTGTATTCATTTTATTTCTTTTTCTTCTCTGATTGCCGTGGCTAGAACTTCCAAAACTGTGTTGAATAATAGTGGTGAGAGTGGACATGCTTGCCTTGTTACTGATCTTAGAGGAAATGTTTTCAGTTTTTCACCATTGAGAATGATGTTTGCTGTAGGTTTGTCGTATATGGACTTTATTATGTTGAGGTAGGTTCCCTCTATGCCCACTTTCTGGAGAGTTTTTATCATAAATCGGTGTTGAATTTTGTCAAAAGCTTTTTCTGCATCTATTGAGATGATCAGATGGTTTTTCTTCTTCAATTTGTTAATATGGTGTATCACGTTGATTGATTTGCGTATATTGAAGAATCCTTGCATCCCTGGGATAAATCCCACTTGATCGTGGTGTATGATCCTTTTAATGTGTTGTTGGATTCTGTTTGCTTGTATTTTGTTGAGGATTTTTGCGTCTATATTCATCAGTGATATTGGTCTGTGATTTTCTTTTTTTGTAGTATCTTTGTCTGGTTTTGGTATCAGGATGATGGTAGCCTCATAGAATGAGTTTGGGAGTGTTCCTTCCTCTGCAATGTTTTGGAAGAGTTTGAGAAGGATGGGTGTTAGGTCTTCTCTAAATGTTTGATAGAATTCACCTGTGAAGCCATCTGGTCCTGGACTTTTGTTTGTTGGAAGATTTTTCATCACAGTTTCAATTTCATTACTTGTGATTGGTCTGTTCATATTTTCTGCTTCTTCCTGGTTCAGTCTTGGAAGGTTATACCTTTCTAAGAATTTGTCCATTTCTTCCAGGTTGTCCATTTTATTGGCATAGAGTTGCTTGTAGTAGTCTCTTAGGATGCTTCGTATTTCTGCGGTGTCTGTTGTAACTTCTCCTTTTTCATTTCTAATTTTATTGATTTGAGTCCTCTCTGTCTTTTTCTTCATGAGTCTGGCTAATGGCTTATCAATTTTATTTATCTTCTCAAAGAACCAGCTTTTAGTTTTAATGATCTTTGCTATTGTTTTCTTTGTTTCTATTTCATTTATTTCCACTCTGATCTTTATGATTTCTTTCCTTCTGCTAACTTTGGGTTTTGTTTGTTCTTCTTTCTCTAATTCCTTTAGGTGTAAGGTTAGATTGTTTATTTGAGATTTTTCTTGTTTCTTGAGGTAGGCTTGTATAGGTATAAACTTCCCTCTTAGAACTGCTTTTGCTGCATCCCATAGGTTTTGGATCGTCGTGTTTTCATTGTCATTTGTCTCTAGGTATTTTTTGATTTCCTCTTTGATTTCTTCAGTGATCTCTTGGTTATTTAGTAATGTATTGTTTAGCCTCCATGTGTTTGTGTATTTTACGTTTTTTTCCCTATAATTCATTTCTAATCTCATAGCGTTGTGGTCAGAAAAGATGCTTGATATGATATCAATTTTCTTAAATTTACTGAGGCTTGATTTGTGACCCAAGATGTGATCTATCCTGGAGAATGTTCCATGCGCACTTGAGAAGAAAGTGTAATCTGCTGTTTTTGGATGGAATGTCCTATAAATATCAGTTAAATCTATCTGGTCTATTGTGTCATTTAAAGCTTCTGTTTCCTTATTTATTTTCATTTTGGATGATCTGTCCATTGGTGTAAGTGAGGTGTTAAAGTCCCCCACTATTATTGTGTTACTGTCGATTTCCTCTTTTATAACTGTTAGCAGTTGCCTTATGTATTGAGGTGCTCCTATGTTGGGTGCATAAATATTTAAAATTGTTATATCTTCTTCTTGGATTGATCCCTTGATCATTATGTAGTGTCCTTCCTTGTCTCTTGTAACATTCTTTATTTTAAAGTCTATTTTATCTGATATGAGTATAGCTACTCCAGCTTTCTTTTGATTTCCATTTGCATGGAATATCTTTTTCCCTCCCCTCACTTTCAGTCTGTATGTGTCCCTAGGTCTGAAGTGGGTCTCTTGTAGACAGCATATATATGGGTCTTGTTTTTGTATCCATTCAGCAAGCCTGTGTCTTTTGGTTGGAGCATTTAATCCATTCGCGTTTAAGGTAATTATCAATATGTATGTTCCTATGACCATTTTCTTCGTTGTTTTGGGTTTGTTTTTGTAGGTCCTTTTCCTCTCTTGTGTTTCCCACTTAGAGAAGTTCCTTTAGCATTTGTTGTAGAGCTGGTTTGGTGGTGCTGAATTCTCTTAGCTTTTGCTTGTCTGTAAAGCTTTTGATTTCTCCATCGAATCTGAATGAGATCCTTGCCGGGTAGAGTAATCTTGGTTGTAGGTTCTTCCCTTTCATCACTTTAAGTATATCATGCCACTCCCTTCTGGCTTGTAGAGTTTCTGCTGAGAAATCAGCTGTTAACCTTATGGGAGTTCCCTTGTATGTTATTTGTCGTTTTTCCCTTGCTGCTTTCAATAATTTTTCTTTGTCTTTAATTTTTGCCAATTTGATTACTGTATGTCTCAGTGTGTTTCTCCTTGGGTTTATCCTGTATGGGACTCTCTGCGCTTCCTGGACTTGGGTGGCTATTTCCTTTCCCATGTTAGGGAAGTTTTCAACTATAATCTCTTCAAATATTTTCTCTGGTCCTTTCTCTCTCTCTTCTCCTTCTGGGACCCCTATAATGCGAACGTTGTTGCGTTTAATGTTGTCCCAGAGGTCTCTTAGGCTGTCTTCATTTCTTTTCATTCTTTTTTCTTTAGTCTGTTCTGCAGCAGTGAATTCCACCATTTTGTCTTCCAGGTCACTTATCCGTCTTTCTGCCTCAGTTATTCTGCTATTGATTCCTTCTAGTGTAGTTTTCATTTCAGTTATTGTATTGTTCATCTCTGTTTGTTTGTTCTTTATTCTTCTAGGTCTTTGTTAAACATTTCTTGCATCTTCTCGATCTTTGCCTCCATTCTTATTCCGAGGTCCTGGGTCATCTTCACTATCATTATTTTGAATTCTTTTTCTGGAAGGTTGCCTATCTCCACTTCATTTAGTTGTTTTTCTGGGGTTTTATCTTGTTCCTTCATCTGGTATATAGCCCTCTGCCTTTTCATCTTGTCTACCTTTCTGTGAATGTGGTTTTTGTTCCACAGGCTGCAGGATTGTAGTTTTTCTTGCTTCTGCTCTCTGCCCTCTGGTGGTTGAGGCTATCTAAGTGGCTTGATCGGAGGCTCTGATGGTGGGTAGAGCTCTAGAGTTCCATTTTTTAATCACAGTGATTTTTGTTTTGATTTCTAATTTGTCTGAGATTAACATTGCTAATTCTCCTTTACTTTTTTGTCTTTGCCTGATATATTTCATCTCCTTATTTTCAAATGTTATGACTTTTCAGTTTATTTTCAAATGTTATGACTTTTCAGTTTATTTTCAAATGTTATGTCTTTTCAGTTATGTCTTTTCAAATGTTATGTCTTTTCAGTTTATTTCAAATGTTATGTCTTTTCAGTTTAGTTTTATGGCTTCAGCAAACATAAATTGGTTGAATTTTTTCCCCCTCAATCTGTTAATGTTCGTCTTTTAATTGAAAAGTTAACATCCATTTTTTGGGTGTTAACTGATATTTAATCATATTCCTATCATTATGTTTTGGTTTTTTGTGTGCCCAAATAAATGTGTTCTTATTTCTTTTGTTTTCTTTGTTGTATTTTGCATTATCACATGTTTATTTTCCTTTTCTGTTGACATTTTAGAATTTATTCATGTTATTGTTAGTCTATTATATTTTAAAATTGTGCCTTGATTTTGGTGCCAATATCAAGAACAAAACAGGATCTGTGGGATCCTTCTCCTATCCGCACATGAGACAATTATGGAAGCACATGTTGCCCTTCATCTTCCATACTTTGTTGAAACAATTTGTAGTGTTGGTTACAGATATTCTAATTTTTACATTATGACTATTCACTTTCAAGAACTTACCCATAAATTTACACTAAGCTTCACAAATATATTAACAATAACAACTATTTAGAATAAATAATAAATTTTACTGGGTTCATTTCTCACAATAGTTTTTTCATGATTACTCCTTTCTAGATGTATTCCAGTTAGTTCTCTTTTTTTGAAATGTGAGGTCAACACAGTATTCTGTACCCCTGGGTATGTAGTTGTATTTTTTGTGGGGGGGGCTGTGCCGTGGCATGTGGGATCTTAGTTCCCCAACCAGGGATTGAACCCATGCCCCCTGCAGTGGTAGCGTGGAGTCTTAACCACTGGACCA
Organism: Eubalaena glacialis; assembly: GCF_028564815.1. NCBI lineage: Eukaryota > Metazoa > Chordata > Mammalia > Artiodactyla > Balaenidae > Eubalaena > Eubalaena glacialis. The sequence continues at coordinate 185,877,124 of NC_083716.1, read as the reverse complement.
CCAGGGAAGTCCCTGTAGTTGTATATTTTTGATAAATCTCTACAGTGTTTGAACAATGTTTAAATGTGGATGTCTTTAGCCTGGCCATGCTCCACAGTTCACCACAATCTCCGTTGCTCCCTCCTACCTGCTTGATCTACCTGACTGCACAGCAATTTGTGTTTATAAATTCTCTTCTAGACCTTACTAGAGTGCATATAATTTCAAAAATCCAAATGTTTAAAATATGATCCCAAGTTCTTACATTGAGTGACACTCTGCCTTTTCTTGCCTGGACTTAGGCTTTGGAAGACCGAGTATGGGAACTCCTGCAGGAAGCAGACAAGACGGCTCAAGAGAACAAGGATCAGAGTCAGGTCTATGATGCCATGGCCAAAACTCTGGGTGAAGCATGGGCAGCCCTGGTCGCCATGCTTGAGAGAAGGAGGGAGCTTCTCAGGTTGACCTCTGAATTTTTTGAAAATGCCTTGGAGGTTTGTGTTTAAAAAAACTTTTCCCTTCTCCACATCAGAGCACTCCTGAAAATGTTTTCTTTCTGCAAATAGATATTGTAGTCAGTTCAAAAAATGGTAGAATAACCAAGATATATACATTTAATTTTTAATTTTCAAAAAATAAAATTGTTAATATTTTAAATGTAGGCCTTCAAACAAAAACTAAGTACAGTTAATTAAAATTCATAAATATTAAGTAAAAATGGGATCTTTTACCCATAAGTCATTTTGATATATTTCCCTCTTTAGATAATAGTAATACAATTACTAAATCAAATAATTACCCCGATGATAGGATTACTAGGAAATGCTGGTCTAGCGTGTTCTTGTTAACTGAAAGTTGGAGGATACAATTTCTTCTACTGCTTATGAAAAGGAAATTGCAGAATATTTCATAGAATGTTTGACTTGTAAGCATAGTATATGATAGAGTACTTTCCTAAGGCATATAGTTGAGTTTCTATAGTTCGAGCTCCTTAAAATATAAGGGAAGGAAAAAGTCCTGGGCCTAAGTTTTTTTGAGGAACCCAATTTCAAAATGTGAGACTCAAAGAACATTATCAAAAGAGGTGTTATATTTAGTGTAAGATACTTATTGGAAATTTCACTTTTAACTTCTCTGTCAAGTGACAGTACATTCATTTTGATGTGAAAGCACTGCTTCATTATGATAAAGCACTAGCTTTGAAAAATATGACATTTCCAAACTGAAAATTCAGGACTTAAGTCCAAAATAATGAAGGAAAGATTAGTAATAGAACATTAAAATTGAGGTAGACAATTTCATGCATCATGAACTCATTTAAAAGTTAAAAGGAGGAGCAAAAATCTTATTGTAACTTTCAAGGTTTCTTTTTCACAATTTGAACACTGAAGTCCAACTCACAGATCATCTTAGGGAAAAGTTCCACACACAGTTTTCTTTCCTGAAAAGAAATAAACCAAGCGAAATACACCTGCAAGGGTCAAATTATAGATACATCTGATTCATTTCGTCTTAGTAGGTGGGGTGTAAGTATTAGTGCCCTTGAAATTCAGGTCATTTGAGCATAGGAAGTTATCTTTTTTTAAACATTAAGTCCAATATTTGTTTCTCACTGGGTAGGAGCATTAATACTAGCTGATTTTCTATATGATGAGAAATGACTTCCAGATATTACATGAAATAAAAGGAAGTATAAGTCAACCCGTAATTCAACCCAGCACTCTGATTCCTCATGAAAAGATGAAGTTTCATATATTATCCTCCTTCCAATTTTGTGGACTACTTCATACTTAGCTGATGGAACACTCCTACGTGATTTTCCCTGCCCCTTGTGTATGCCAAAGCAATTTTCATTAGTGATTCAAAAAAAAAGAATGAGGGTGAAATTAAGAATAGTGTCTTTGAAAAGTGTCCCCTTGTTGCTACTTCTATCCTGTACTAACTGCAGAAAGAAGAAAAGTAGGGAAAAGAAAATATCCCCGAGATAAAAGTTAATAGAACTTGAAGGAAGCTTTTTCTGAGTAAAGCATTGTTTATTTATTGGTTTGTTTTTTAAAAAGTGTCAAATCAGTTGAAATATAGGTATAAGTTACACAGTGACTCCAAAACTTCTTGTAGTGATCTACAGGGAAAACCAAACTGCCCACCAGGGTTTTGTTTTATTCTTTTTTCTTTGAAGTTCTCTTCAAAGAATGTCTTTAAAATCAACTATTAGAAATAGAATGAATTAGAGATGTAAACGATATGTAGATAGGATCCACTTACTGAACTGTGTGCATGCAGGAGTTCTTTAGAAATACAAAATGACTTCTTATTGTGTGGTTGATAGTACAAGATGGCTTCAGGCTCACAGACTTCTCAAACACTGTGCTTCAATTTAGAAACAGTATCCCCAAGTGACAGTGGCTGGTGTCCATCTGCTGGTTCTAACAGGATGGTAGAAGCCTTCTCTGCATTTCAAAAGGGGATGTGCTCATCAGTTGCTCTCTTATCTTTTCAGGACATTTATAACTGGATTTTATATGGCTATTGTAATAATCAAAATATAGTAAATCTTGTTAATCAAATAGTCACATAAAAATATTAAATATCACTAAATCCAAAGATGAGAGTTTGGATAAAACTTGAAAAAAGGTGACAAGCACTGTGATAGGCTTCTGTGTCTTTCTCACTGGTACTTCACCTTTATGAGTTTATTCTACACCTGATCCAAAGGTGAATGTGTTGATTTAAATGCTCTTATAAATGATAATAATTTCCTTTGAACGATAGTGCTAAAACAAACCAGTTATTTGTCTACTACTATGGATATACTATACTAGCATAACCAAGTCTATTTTGCCCTTTTCTAAAATTTGTATCTAAGGTTATTCCCCTGAGAATTTTGACATCACTTCAAGCATCTCCCTTTCATACTTCCTCTATGGAGAAACACAAAAAGAGAGACTGGTCATGTTCCTTACCACTTAGGGTGTCAAATTGCTCTTCCTTTTTTTCTTGAAACAGAGGAGAAATTTTCCATTTTTCATTCTTGCTACATCTAATTTCATTTTTATTTCTATAAAAGTACATAAATCATTGATAAAAATGCAAACAAAATTATAAGTTATAGATTTAAAAGCTAAAAGTTTACCACCCCTCACCTATCCCTAATCCTATTCATTCTCGTAAAGGTAACCCTTTGCTATGTATCTTTTTGCACCACTCTCTGTACAAATATATGTATTTTTGCTTTGTATAAGAAATAGGATTACACATTACTTCTCGGCACTTGGGCTAAAATCAAGTGTAGAGATGGGATTAGACTATGTATTATTTTGAAACTTACATTTTTTAGTTCTAGGTCTAATTATAGAGAAAAAAATGAACTATATTTCAACCTCAAGTGGATTCTTAAGTTAAATTTACTAATAATTATGTAGGTTACTGGTTAACCAAACTTTTGTTGGTTTCTTTTAACAAACTTTCTGGTTGTTCTTTGAGAAAATGCTTTAGGATGTTGACAGTGGCTGTATTTGTATTATGGGACACAATAATTTTAGTTTAAAATTTCAATACACATTAGAATAGTAAACAAATTGGTTTATTTCAGCATAGATAACATATTTCCAGGTATGAAAAGAATGCAAAGGAAAGAGAAGAAAGTTCTTATCCCAGTACTTTGTAAACTGACTACATGCAAACACAAAACCTCATACAAACACGTGAGCCAGCACATGCTCACACAAACACAGAGCTTATCACACAAACACATACACAATCAGCTAGGCCATTAATTCATGAAAAATGTTTACAAATAACTAAAAGTGGCACAGTGTTTTTTAGTTTTTCATATGTCTTTCCCCTACATTTCTGTTGTAGTTTGCCATTAAAATAGACCAAACGGAAGATTTCCTCCAGAACACTCAGGAGTTTGAGAGTGCCGAGTCCTTGAAATCACTCCTTCAGCTTCATGAACATCATACCAAAGGCAAGAACTATCTCTTCCTCACATAAGCTTTTAAAGGTTTTAAAGCTGTTAATATGGGAATGCTCATGCATGACAGTATATTTTTAATTTATCTGATTATGTATACCTCAACTTGTTCCAAGTAAGGTTAAATAAAGCTTTATTTCTGGTCATGTTCTGCAAGAAAGAACTGGTTGTAAATGATTCTAAGGGGCGGTAGAGGAAGAGCCTCTGGGAGGTTCAGTTATGCAGTCTGCTAGATCTTAGTTCCTGAGGAGGAACCATTTCCACCTCGCTCATCCTTACATATCCTCAGCATCTAGCGAGGTCTTGGCACTTGGTGTATCCTCATGAAATATTCTTTTTTTTATAAAGTTTTAATTAATTAATTTTATTTGTTTATTTTTTTGGCTGTGTTGGGTCTTCATTGCTGCACGCGGGCTTTCTCTAGTTGTGGCGAGCAGGGGCTACTCTTCGTTGCGGTGCGTGGGCTTCTCATTGTGGTGGCTTCTCTTGTTGCAGAGCACGGGCTCTAGGCACGTGGGCTTCAGTAGTTGTGGCACGTGGGCTCAGTAATTGTGGCTCGTGGGCTCTAGAGCGCAGGCTCAGTAGTTGTGGTGCACGGGCTTAGTTGCTCCACAGCATGTGGGATCTTCCCAGACCAGGGTTCAAACCCGTGTCCCCTGCATTGGCAGGTGGATTCTTAACCACTATGCCACCAGGGAAGCCCCTCATGAAATATTTCTTGATTGAATAAATGGTTGAATTCAGTGACTGTTCCTTCTAAGGGTCAGGAAATGAAGGTCACCCTTCCAATAACAGCTCTGAATAAGGAAATTTTCTTTCACTATTGGAGTTTTTTTAAAAAAAAGGATTAGTGAACTTTTTCCAGATAAAAATCTAATAAAACACTATATAGAATTATTTTCAACTCCCCCCGAAACAACTGTAAAGATAGTCTAGTTGTTAACCAACAATTTGTATGCTAGGACTTTTCCACCAGAATTTGGGCTGGACCAGGGCTGCAGTAGGAAAGGCATTTGTGGAAGAACAGCTGTTTACTGTAATCTTTTTCCGTGAAAGCAGATTAGATAAATAGATAGGAACAATCACTTCTTTTCTTCCTAATGGGTTCTTCCAATTATTACTGCCAAATAGAGCTGAGTACAAGTGATGGCTTCCTGAATTCATTTGTCTTAGTTCTAACTCACCTTCTAGCTTCACAAACCTGATCATGCTAGACAGGGACAAAAGGTGTTTTTAAAGCCACAGATAGATTGTGTTTATATCACCCTCCAAAGGACCCTAGATAGTAGATCATTATTTTTCTAAAACTCAAAGATTAAAGGACTCAATCTTTCCTGTGTAAATTTTTTGAGATCTGACTACCTATATACCTATAATTTTAACAGATTACTGTTCTGTAGGACCTATCACTAACAGGGGTTATAAACAGCATCAAAAGTTATCAGCATTAGAGCAGCGGCCTGCCCATTTTTATACAGCGGCAGCAATCTAGCTGGGCCCAAAGTGGGTAAACAGAAGCACATGAAATTCCTCTTAGGAGACTGGAAAGTGACTTGAGTCCAGGCCACTGAGATGGGTTCTGTGGCCTCAATTCAATCTTCATCCCACCAACAAGATCATCACAAAGCAATTTCACCTCCAGAAACCTGACAGTGACTGATGCTTTTGGTGAAGAGGTTCAGTACTGAAGCAGTCAAATGAAAGCATTTTCCAGAGGGACTGGAGGGGGAGGTTGTGGAAGTAGGGACTTTTCCATAAATATTTGGGGATGCAGCTGAAGCGGGGAATGCTTAAATGCTGTTGTTAATGTTGGCTCCTTCAATTACTAGGAGCTGTGACTCAGTGAGGCAGTTTTCATGGGGCACATGCTGCTTTGTTTGGAGGGCTTAGGCTACAGGGCCCTGGCATCCAGCTGATGGTGGGACCAATGCCCTCCCTTTCAGGGGAGTCCACGGGGCCTCCTCTTAATCTAGAAAGATGGATAACAGTGCTAGCCAAAGACAGGAAACATAGTTTGTTTTTGTGATGACAAAATATTCTTCCATCCTGGTGGCATGTTTATCATGACATTTTTGTGTCCCTCTATGTGATACGTGAAGCACAGGGATTGCAGGAGACTCTAGTCAGGATATTTGCCTCCCAATTCATATGCCCAAGGGTAGCTTCAAGGGCTTTGTTTTCATAATATGGGAGTCGGTGAAATTTATTAATCAACTAATTCAGTGGAATATGATTAAGATTACCTGATTTGAAATACATATTCAAGAACAAAACTCTGATTTTCAGTTAAGGATGTCATTTCTGTCTCAGTTCATTTAGGATGCTCTAACAAAATACCACAGATTAGGTGGCTTATCAACAACAGAATTTTATTCCTCCCCGTTCTGGAGGCTGGATGTCTGAGATCGGGGTGCAATATGGTCCGGTGAGGGCCCTCTTCTGGGTTGCAGGCTTCTCATTGTGTCCTCACATGGCAGAAGGGGTTAGGGAGCTCTGTGAAGTCTCTTTTATAAGAACACTAATCCCATTCATGAGGACTTCATCCTCATGACCTAGTCACCTCCCAAAGGCCCCACCTCCTAATGTCATCACATTGAGCATTAGGAGTTCAACATATGAATTTTAGGGGGACACACATTCAGATCACAGCAATATCTATTATCTTTAAATTTAAGGAAATAAATTATAGCTCTAACTACAGCTAGCAATTATCATAAGTGTCTGAGATGTTGATCAGTGAGTAGCACAAAATGTGAATGTTAGGATAATGAAGGTTAATAATATGACTGGAAAAACTATAATCAAACTTATCCCTAATATTCACGGTATTTCAATTTATGTCAAAATCTATACTTTTTTCTTCTTCAGCAATGCTAAGGCTATGTTGCATGTCAGAGGCTTATTCTGTAGCACTTCAGAGTTCAGAACCAGGATGAATGGGTTGAAGGTTTTACCCTCTGGAAAGTTACAGAATACGTTCATTCCCTCCACTATGCGACAATCCTTGTAATAGTTGAAGACTATCGTGTCCTCTCTAGTCTTCTCTCCTTTGGGTGCAACATGCCTAGTTAATTAAAGTCTTTTCCAGCAAACATAGTTTCCAGACTACTTATCAGACTGGTTGCTTTCAATTCAACAACACATAATTAAACAATATTTTCTGAACCCGTGCCAGGTAAGAAAACCAGAGTCATGTGTGTTGAAAGAGTACATGGCCCTTGTCCTCAGGAAGCCTACAATTTGATGGGGCATGTATACATTTATTGGTGAATTCTCTCTGTTCTTTCTGTGGGTCCCTCTGTTACACCACCCGGCACACTGTGTAGTAATAATTTATTTCCCTGCTCTTCATCACCAGATTATGAGACTCTGGAGGACTGGGATTATTACATCTCTGAATCTCCAAGGTTTAGAATAACATCCAACTCAAAGTATGTTTATTGAGTGTTATTTGTATATAATCCCAATTTAAGACTCAGTAGCAGATGCAAAATAAACAAGGTACTACAGGGACATTAAGGAGGAGAAAATTGGTTCTAAGCCCTGAAGAATCACAATTGCACCTTCCAGTTTTCCAATGGCCTTCTTAAAATGAACATAGCGCCTAAGAAGCTTCCTCACAGGAATAATCATATTATTACTTCCTTTTTCTTAGATGTTCTATGTATATTTTAAATGCAGCTGAGATATAGGTACTTTGGGGTCTGTTATACTATTTTCTCTATGTTTGTGTATATTTTAAAATACCCATTAATGAGTTTAAGAAATACCATCTCACTGAGTAATATTTGGAATATTTAAAAATGTATTTGGAAGAAATATCACCCATGTTCCCAGTGTCAAAATGTGACCTTGATGCTTTTTAGAAAATACTCATTTGGAAAGGTTATTTAGCAAGCTATAAATTCACTTTGACTTGTGTACATCCCTCATTTATCCATCTTAAGTTTGTTATTTATACTTAATATTGATGACAAACTGTAAAGTTATTAATATAAAGTATACTTTAATATTATTTTTTAGATATAATTACAATTAAAACAGTTAAACAAAAATTTATTGACTATCTACTAGCCTTACATCACAAGATATTATGTCATAAGTAGGGTTTGTATATGGAGAAAAATACAATCATTAAAATAAATGCACTGTAGAGATTTTGTATTTCTTGAAGTTCATGATATATCTAGATAGTTTACCCTTGAGGAAAAATACATCACTTTGTACGATCAACTGACGGAATAAATAGCTAGGAAAGCATAAACAGTAAAAAAAAAAAAAAAAAAAGTAACATATAAGAAGCTGACAGAGGAAACTTAGAGAACAATTGATCCACTTTAAGCACCACTGTAGTAGCAGATAATAGGCTGACCATTGGCTGGGTGCATTTTTACACGTTAACTTGGGCTCAGGAGGCTGCATGCCTGGTGGTACCATGGTGGTGGTTATACCATTTTGACAAAAGTTGAAGCAGAAAACCAGAAAAAGATTGCAAATGGAAATTTTGGCTAATTATATGTATTTTGTGGGGACTAGAACAGGTTGGCCTGACCCATTGTCAGTCTGCAATACCCTGAGCATGGAAAGCTGTGCTTCCCTCTTTCATTTGAAAAGTCTACTGTGAAAGAGGTAGTTAATGAAAGGAAGAAAAGAAGTACTACGTGGAAACCCTGCCACCTGACCATACTTCCCGTGTGTGTGTGTGTGTGTGCGCGCACGTGTGTGTGTGTGTGTGTGTGTGTGTGTATGTATGTATGTAACTGTTCACAATATCATAACACATTCTTGAATGTAAAGGAAATATGTATACCTACATATGGAGAATCAGTTATACTGATGATTACATTAAGACTCTACAAATCAAAACTCTTCAGTTTGATAGCCAAGGACTTCTATAACTTGTTTTCACCTCATTTTCAAGTTATTTCTTTCCCTTCCACATAAGAATTTTTTCTAGACAGATAGGTTTTTTCTGCCTCTGTCCCTCTCATCTTGTTCGTGTTTGTTTCCACTTCTCCTTTTAAGAGATTCACTTTAATTTGAATGCTCTCCCTGACTTTTCTTCTTCTGCTTGACTTATCCCATTCCCTGTGCTGCTTCCAAGAATATGGTTGTTTTTGTTGTTTGTTTTTTTGTATTATCAATCCTCAATCAAATTGCCCAGTGCACCTAATCACACCTTTCTTACTCTGAGCAGGTAGCACCATCTAATACTTTATTGGACAGATCTAGGTCATATGGCATAAACTGTTTGAAATTCTTTCCTTTTTATTTCAAAATATCTCTTTACAGCATCTTCCCTTTTCTCAGTCTCTCTTCATCTCTCAAAAAAAGGTGTCAGTTTAAAGAGACAATGGACCCAAATACCACAGTCATTGCTGTGTTGTTTAACTGTCAGATGCTAGAATGCTAAAGAGAGTGCCACAGCGCAGTGGGAAGAACACTGAGCTACTAACCAGAATGCATGGCTTTTAGCACTGATAAGTCCATTTCTAATAGTGTGACATACTTATTTTCTGGGTGTTCTTCATAGTTCTCCCATCTAAAAACAAAAAGCAGTGTATTCAACCCTGCTGATAGTCTATCCTTTTTTTTTCTTCTAACAACAAATGTCTCAAAGATTGTCCTTTCCTGTTGATTTCACTTCATCACTGCCTTCCCACTTCTCAACCTGGTAACTTGGCTTCTGTTTCTATCACTTACCCGTCACAAAACCCCAAGTCTTCCCAACATCTCTTTTTTTACATCTCTGGCAGACTGCTGATCTCTAGCACCTATAGCTCTGATTCTTCCCCCTCTTTTAATACATTTGATTTCATTCTAGCATATACAAAATTATCGACTATCTCCCCTGTGCCAGTCTCTGTGCTAGCGCTGAGGATACTGTCACCGTCCCTGTCCTCATATTTGCATTGGAGCCTAGTGGCAAAGACAGATTTTAGTCAGCTAACCCAATGCATAAATGTAGAACTATAGCTGTAATAACAGCTGTGAATGAGAGGAACATCGTGCTATGAGAACACTTAATAGGAGGATTTGGTCCAGTCTGCTTTGTCCTTTGAGGAATTGGCAATTGACTAAGACCTGAAGTATGAGTAGAATAAAGGTGGAGAAGGAATGTGTTGAGGAGAATGGTATCCCTGGCAGAGAACGTAGTAAAAAGTTCTGGGGCAACAAGGAGTATACCATGTGTGAGGTATTTAAAGAAGATATGGATGGAGGTAAAGAGATTGAGACAATCTGAAAGGGAAAATAGGGACCAGACCATGCCAGAACTGAAATCATGTTAAGGTGTCTGTCCTTAATTCTAAGACACTGGGAAGCCATTGGGGTGTGTGTGTGTGAGAGAGAGAGTGTTTAGAAATGATCTTTCTCATACATGGAGAATGGATGAAATGGATTGGAGAGGAGATGCAATTAAGAGGTGACTGCACAAATCCAGGAAACAGATGACGTTTTCTGGCTTGTGGGGAATGGATAGTTTCCCAAGGGCTCTTCCAATGGATCCCCAAGTGAAGTTGGGGATCCTCAAAGTGCTACTCTCAACTCCCCCGTCTATACTCTCTCCCTTGGTAGTCCTTCAGTTTTCAGGCTTAAGCTCCCATTTCTAACAGATGTTGCCCACACCAATAATGCTGTCTACTCCAGAGAGCGCAAACAGGTGGCCCATTTGCCAGAGAGCCATGTTCTGTTGATCCTTCAGTATTTTTTAATTTAAAAAATACCAATTACAAAACATTTAAAAATCAGAAGCTTTCACATAAAAATCCGTGTTCATAATTCTTTAAAAATTGGAAGCCCCATCAACACTGACCCTGTATTCCCTCATGTCCACAGTTGGTCAGCACTGGGTGACAGCAGATCCTGTGAGACTGGGCATGTATTTTCCACTTTGCCATAGTCCCTGACGTCTGGGTACCTGGCCCGCATATTCACTGAGCTTTTGTTTGGTTACTGCAGGCATTAACCTTTAAACCTCAGATTTAGTCCAGTCACCTCAGGATGTAGAGCGCTACAAGGAGAGTAGGCACCTTAACCAGCATATCACCACTAAAAACCAACTGAACCAGTGCCCAAATCTCACAGTCTTTCCACTCCCCTGTACTGACTTATGCCATCACTGAACTTCAGCATCCTACCATTTGGCAGTTAGCGCCGTAGCAGTTGTTAGGCCAAGGTATTTGACCAGTTGTATTGGAGGCTTTTTATGTTTACACATTTGAATTCCTTATTTTTAATAGAAGGTTACATATATTTTAAATTATATGATGAGTCCAAATATTACTATATGAAAACTTGCTCATATCAGTATTCTTTTTTCTAATTTTCTTCTAGAACTCTTAGAACGATCTCTAGCCCTTTTAAACAAAAGTCAACAACTCACTGACTTCATAGAAAAAATCAAGTGTGATGGACTTAATGTGAATCCCGAGATGATTCAGGGAGCTCAAAACAGCTGCCTGAAGATTGACAGTCTTCTTGAACTTCTCCAAGACAGGAGACGGCAATTAGACAAGTACCTGAAGCAACAGCAGCAGGAATTGAGTCAGGTTCTGCAGATATGTCAGTGGGACCAACAAGAAAGTCAGGTAACCCAAAGGGGCACTGATGGTGTCCTGACCTTGTCTAATGAAGTTTGCTTGTTATGTGGATGAGCCATTTCCTGGGGCAGCTTTTCAGTCATCATGGTCAAATCTTTTGGTCTTTGATTCAGACTACCAAGTTGTTTTCCCAAGCAAGTTATATAAAAACAAAGATTTTATTTCTTCTCATTATAATACTGATTTTTTAAATGGGAGAATACCCGCTAGCAGTTTTGAAAATGACTAGGTTCTATTGTTGGATTCTCTTTCGTGCTTCCGTCCAGGTCACTACCTTTAGTTACATTTCTTTGAAATTCTGAAAAGTTCATTGCAATTTTCTTGAATGTTGGGGAGGCATGATGCTGCTAATGCCAGTGAAAAGTCTGTCAGCCCGAAATAGAGATAATGTTCTTAGAAGAGTAGCCTGGCACCAATGAAGAAATATGACCTTGGCCTATGTCTGGATGCTCAGAGGTTAGAGGGCTTTGGGGTGGGAGGTTGATGAGTTTGCAGGCTTGTTAGAGCTCATTACTCAGACTGCAGGCCCAGCTCTGGTCAGTTGTCAATGTGCTTGCTATGCGTTCCTTGTGTCCCAATCACTTGAGAGTAAGAGTGGATAGAACTCTCTTTGCAAACCCCCAACTCAAATAGGTAGGATATTTATGGCTATATTTATAACTGCCCCAAGCCCATGCTTTAATCTGTACAGATTAACTGGAGGGAATTTTCAGAGAGAAATGATGTGGAAGGACATCTCCTGGTCTGGATGCATAGGAAAGGGGTCTCTTCATATATTTTATATTATTGCCCTGATCCGAACTGGAGAGCTAGACATACAGCTGGTAGCAAATATGAGTCCAGGAGAAACTGGTTCTTTCAAGCTGGAAAAATGAGGATTTAAATGATTAACCTTTCAACTTATACTTATTGAGTACCTACTATGTACCCAGATCCTATTATAAGTACTAGGGATACATAACACACAAGATAAAGTCCTTTTCCTCCAGGAATTTTCCTTCTAGTGCCTTTTCTCATCCTCAGCTCCATTGATAGCCAGTGCTAGGTAATTCCTTTGGGGAGGCTGTCCTGGGCACTCTAGGGTGTTGAGCAACATCCAGGGCCTCTACCCACCAGATGCCAGTAGAATATACTCTAGTTGTGACAACCAAAAAAGGTCTCCAGACATTGCTGACTGTCCCCTGGGGGCCAAAATTACCCCCAGATGTGAACCACTGTTCTAGTGTGATGAGAAAGGCCTATGATAAACAAATGAACAATGACAAGTGCCTAAAGAAGATCAACTAGGGCAGTAATTTTGACTTGTGTTGGTCTACTTTTAATCAGAGAAGGAATCACAGAAGGCCTCTCTGAGGAGGTGACATAGAGCAGACACCCAAATGCAGACACCTCCAGACATACAGTCAGCTTGCATTTTGTCATCTCCTCCTTTAAGTCACTATATACTTTCCAACCCACCTCCACCTTCAACCCTTTTGTCTTGACTACTACCATTCACTGTCCTGCTTCTTCTGTGCTTTGCCTGCCAAGCCATAGCGCCTCCCCAATTTAGTTCTCCCCCCCCCCACCTTCATATGCTCATTACCCAGAATGCTATTTATCCAATGCAATAGTCTTTAACTGATGATTCTGGCATAACAAAGGAGAACTAATGCTCAGGACAAGAATAAACTTAAAGTTGTTTATCAGACAACTATTTCCAAAGTGCCTTGTCCTCTGTATCATATGGCACTCTCTCCCTCTCTTTCTTTCTCTCTCTTCGTCCTTTTCTCTCTCCCCTAATCCTGACCTGACACCATGTTCCCAGAGCTGCTGTCCCCTTAAAAAGAACCTTCCTCTTATTTCTTTCTATTGAATTCATAACCCCCAACCCCTGCCTCTAGTGCTTCCAAGAATACACTAAAAACTCCTCTTACTTCATCATACAGAGTAGTTTATCCCTTTTAAACCACGACCTCTCTTATCCAGAGACATTCTATCTGCAAAGAGGCTTCCCAAACACAGGACAATTTCCCAAGATTGAAAAAGCAGCTACAGTAAGTTTTATTTATTTAGTTTTAAGGTAGTAATTTTGCCATTCTGCTTCAAGACTGTGGCAATACTCATCCACTTATCCTCTGCAGTAAAAAAAAAAAAATCACATGAAGATTCAAAATGAACTATCTAATCCAGTCATATGCTTGAGGGAGATCTAGATACCTTGCCAACCCTAGAATCAGAAAGATGATTTGATAATAACTAAAGTAAGGTATTACAGAAGGTTTTCGACTTGGTGAGTTTTCTAACTTACGGGGTCTCATGTTTTGGTGGAAGTGTGTGCTCTTTTTTTGAGGGAGTGCTTTTTTAAATAGAATTTATTTTTTAGAGCAGATTTAGATTCACAGAGAAAGTGAGTGGAAAGTACATGGTACCCTCTGTTCCCACACGTGCACAGCCTCCCCCATTATCAGCATCCCCCATCAGAGTGGGACACTTGTTACAATTGATGAACCTGCATTGACACATCATTATCACCCCCAATCCATAGTTTACACTAGGGTTCACTCTTGGTGCAGTACATTCTATAGGTTTGAAAAAATGTGTAATGACATGTATCCACCATTGCAGTATACAGAATAATTCTACTACCCTACGTATCCTCTGTTCTCCTCCCTCCCTGCCTAATTCTTGGCAACAACTGATCTTTTTACTGTTTCCATAGTTTTGCCTTTTCCAGAATGTCATATAACTGAAATTGTACAGTATGTAACCTTTTCAGATTGTCTTCTTTTGCTAATTAATATGCATTTAAGATTCCTCCATGTTTTTTCATGGCTTGATAGCCATTTCTTTTTAGTGCTGAATAATATTCCATTGTCTGGATGGACCACAGTTTATTTATCCAGTCACCTACTGAAGGACGTCTTGGTTGCTTCCAAGTTTTGGCAATTATGAATAAAGCTGTTATAAGCATCCATGTGCAAGTTTTTGTGTGGACATAAATTTTTAATTCATTTGGGTAAATACCAAGGAACACAATTGCTGGATGATATATGCTAAGAGTATATTTATAAGAAACAGCCAAACGGCCTTCCAAAGTGGCTGTACCACTTTTGAAAGACAGTTTCTGTTGCTCCACATCCTTGTCAGCACTTGGTGTTATCAGTGTCTTGGACTTTGGCCACTCTGATAGGTGCATAGTGGTACCTCATTGTTATTTTAATAAGTCTCATCTTTAAATTGGAAATAATAACACTTAATTCGCAGAGTTGTTCTAAGGATTAAATGGAATAACATGTGTAAAACATGTAGTACAATGCCTACCATTTTAAAAGATGCTTAATAAATATTAGTTTCCTTGTCCTCCCTCTGCTTGGTTAAACCTTACAACTTACGAATTCTTTCTCATTCGGTTCCTATTCTTTCTCCTGGGTTTAGCATTACTGTTGTTGTACATGTCTAAGTTTCTTAATACAGTTTAGTTTTTGGAGGCTGCCATAGGTATAGCAAGGCTTTAAGATGCACAGTTGTGGTTAAAAGAACCAGGCTTTCACTTAGACTCTACTCCTAATAGTCTAGAACCAAAATCAATTTAGTAATAATCTTAAGGATAAATATTATTTTAAATAAAATTGGTCAATTTCAGAAATATACAAACAGCTCATACTGCTCGATATCAAAAAAACAAACAACTCCATCAAAAAATGGGCAGAAGATCTAAATAGACATTTCTCCAAAGAAGACATACAGATGGCCAACAGGCACATGAAAAGATGCTCAGCATCATTAATTATTAGAGAAATGCAAATCAAGACTACAAATGAGGTATCACCTCATACCAGTCAGAATGGCCATCATCAAAAAGTCTATAAATAATAAATACTGGAGAGGGTGTGGAGAAAAGGAACCCTCCTACACTGTTGCTAAGAATGTAAATTGGTGCAGCCACTATGGAGAACAGTATAGAGGTTCCTTAAAAAACTAAAAACAGAGATACCATATGATCCAGCAATCCCATTCTTGGGCCTGTATCAGGAGAAAACTATGATTCAGAAAGATACATGCACCCTAGTGTTCATTGCAGCACTATTTACAGTAGCCAAGACATGGAAGCAATCTAAATGTCCATCGACAGATGAATGGATAAAGAAGATGTGGTACATATACATAATGGAATATTACTCAGCCTTAAAAAGAATGAAATAATGCCATTTGCAGCAACGTGGATGGACCTAGAGATTATCATGCTAAGTGAAGTAAGTCAGACAGAGAAAGACACATATCATATGGTATCACTTATATGTGGAATCTAAAAAAATGATATGAATGAACTTATTTACAAAACAGAAATAGACTCACAGACAGAAAACAAACTTACGGTTACCAAAAGGGAAAAGTGGGGGAGGAGGGATAAATTAGGAGTTTGGTATTAAAATATACACACTACTAATAAAATAGATAAACAAGGACCTACTGTATAGAACAGGGAACTATACTCAATATCTTATAATAACCTGTAATGGAAAAGAATCTAAAAAAGAATATATATATATAACTGAATCACTTTGCTATACATCTGAAACTAACACAACATTATAAATCAAATATATTTCAATAAAAATTTTAAAAAGATCATGAGACCAAATAAATAAATAAATGTTAAAAATTGGTCAATAAATAAGTCATTTCCTTAAATATAAAATTTAAGGCTCTTAATTTTAAAACACCCCATGTTACACTTTCTTTTGCTAATACCAGTGACAGCAGCTCAAGTAAATAATCACTATCACTGTTGTTTCTGTGTGCTTGTAAGAGCACATATCCGGGGGCCAGATTGTTTGCTGGATTCAAATCCTGACTGCACCATTTGCCAGCTGAGTAACTGAGCAATTATTTAACCTCCCTGAGGTTGTTTTCTGTAAAATGCGATGTAATAGTACCTACACCATAGTGTTATTAGAATCATCAAATGAGTTATTATATGTCAAGTGCTTAGAACTGTACCTGGCACATGGAAACTGCTATATTAGTATTAACATTTTTTATCATTATGTCTGAAAAGAACAGTGAAGGCCCAACCCATTACATACTCCCCCAGTCCTACCCTTCTTTGCTCACATAAAGACTTACATTAAAGGCTAATTTCATTATTTATTTTGCATTCACAAGGTGTGATCAAATAAAAGTCACTTTTATAATCTTAGCCATGCTGTTCAATGGGCACTCAATTAATGATTTAAGACAAGAATATAGTTGTATTATTTTCTGCTTGTGACTTAATAATGTTCACTTATTAATGAGTTGAAACTGTAGATGAGATTACTATCCATACAGATAATTGCGATTAGCCTTTGACATGCTGCCACCTTTTAGACCTTTATCCAAGCATGAGTATAGTCACGGGCACACACACATTTATTAAAGAAAAAACAAAACAAGCAAACAAAAACTAATGGAATTAACCTACGCATACTATCTTATTACCTAATATCAAATTGAACACGTCATAGACATAGTCTTATGTCAAAAGTACCATAGATAATTTTCATGTAGTATGTCACTATTTGAATATAGCACAATTTAAATAATATCTTACTGATGAAGTTTCTCAATATTAGAAACAATAATTAATGTTTACTGTGTTGGTAATTATGTGAGCAAGGAAATATTTTTAAATCCAGATAGGTACGAGCATAATTAACTTACCTAAGTTTTCAAGTGTTTCCTGAATGTTCTATTTTAAAGTTTTGTTGATGATACAATGGGGAAGAATAGCAGCAGGGACACCAAATTGAGTGTAACTCTGTTAGTAATTTGAGTTCTATGATTATCATTTTCCCGGAAGATCTACCTGATAAGCCTAGAACATTGTGGAACCACAGAGGCACATGCTTCATTGGAGGGTAAAGATATTTTTGTCAGTTCTGTACTGTTTTTTAAGGGAACATAGAAGCTGTCAAACCTTCCATTAATAAAATATCGGCTTTTTCAATCATTTTAACCATGTAAAAAGAAGGAAAATTAAACGGAGAATTAGAGCAAAGATTACTAATGAATAATAATGTGGATGTCTGAATATCTAATGCATCTTCTCTCATAAGAGCCATTTAAAAGATGCATTTAGTGCTTCTCTGTTTCTAAATGCTTATAGCCTAATGCTTTTGAACTATAATAGTTTAGCTAATTCTCCTTTGGAAAAGAAATTAGGTGACCAGAATGATGGCGACTTAAGATTTACATCAACTGCAGAAAAAAAAGCAAATGAAGACCACATACTCTTCTATCTTAATTGGGATGTGATAGCCTGAAAAACATAATCATAGCATGTCCTCTCTTTATCATTGTTTTCAGATGTAAAAAAGTGCACTTGTTTTACATTTAAAGATGAGCAGCTGACCTTGTTTCCCAACTCCAGCCTCGTCTTATTTTGCAGATAATCTGCTTCATTAATGAAAATCAGAAGCAGCTTGGAGTATTTCGTTCATAATTAATTATCTTGGCAAGAAGATTTATGAATGTAATTTTTCTCAATTGCTCCAGTCAGGAATAAGTGAGACAAACAAATAAATTAAAACTAGGTTATTCATGGTCTCTTTGTACAAGACAGTATCAAGGACACCTAGGAGAATTAAATAAGACATAAGGGCAGATAATATTTTTACTACCCAAATCGCATATGCTTACAAGATACCCATCTTTGTGGGAGGAAAAATGAGTAATAGAATTCACATTTGGAAGTTTTTATAATTTGAGTACCATGTATATCATAATCATGTAACCATATGTTATCATATTCTTTGTTAATAGGCAATTTAAATGATATCAGTGATGACACATATAAGCACAGCCTCAGGGCACCAGTCTTGTACCTGCTGGGCAACTGTAAAACTCTGTGTGTCTGTGTGTGTGTGTGCTCACAGCTGTGTGCACATGCATGTATATTCTCCTTTGTATGATGCTACCTTCTAACTAGGATTTAGAGCTTGAATGGTTGACCAGCTTAAATTAATATGAGGTAACAAAAGTGCCTAGCTTAGTGGCTACAACATAGCAAGGTTTTTTTTTATCTTTCTTTGAATTTAGCTTTAATTTTTTAATTGAAGTATAGTTAATTTACAATGTTCTGTTCGTTTCAAGTGTACAGCAAAGGTATTCACTTATATATATGTGTGTATATCTTTATATATATGTGTGTATATCTATCTCTCTCTCTCTCTCTCTCTCTATATATATATATATTCTTTTTCAGCTTCTTTTCCATTATAGGTTATTACAAGATATTGAGTATAGTTCCCTGTGCTATACAGTAGGTCCTTGTTTACCTGTTTTATATATAGTATTGTGTATATGTTAATCCCAAACCCCTAATTTATCTTCCCCCCCTTCCCGTGAATATAGCTTTTTAACATTGGGTGGCATAAGACTTAAATAAGGGTTGAATTATCTTATTATTGTATACTGGCATCTGATAGTTCAATCCAGTAACAGATATACATGACTTTCCAACCACTCATAGATTAAAATTTATCACAGAATTTCATTTTAGCACATAGGCTGTCCCTAGAATTCACTCTAAGTTATGCCAGGGTAAATACAATGTATCTTAAAGTGTTTGTAGAAGAAACATGTGATTTTGAAAGCAATAGAACCCCCTCCTAATTAGAATGCATGCTACTACCATTACTTTCAATGACACTGCATGTCAAAGGAAGTAACAGAGGACTCTGGTACAGATGGTGTGGATATCAATCCCAACTTTTATATTTACTTGCTTTATGACTTCGGGCAAGTTACTCAGCCCCTGTGCCTCAGTTTCCTTTTCTGTAAAATGGGAATAATAATAGTATCTATTTATAAATTTGTTATAAAAATAAACAAGATTATATATGTAAATATTCTTAGAGCATGGCTTGGCATATGGTAAGTGCTCAATAAATGTTCACCATATCACTACATCTTTCGATGGTTAGTTTCTGAGCTTTACTGGATAATCACCAGCACATTAAAATCCTACATATTAGCCAGATCCCATACCAATTCTCTAAATCACTAGATAATCTTAGCTTTCTAAAATTATGTGGAGGGGGAATAAATGCCATTTCATGGCTTGGTATCCAGCCTACTTTATTCAAAAGGTCAACTTTATTTGTAAGATTAAGTTAAAAATCAATTTTCCTCTCCCTTTCTCCACCCTTTAGCTATTTCTTTAGCTCATTTATACCTATTGTAATTGATTACATTTTCATTAAGCTTAGTTTTTCACTTCAGTGTACCATTCAATTGGACTGATGGCTTCACAACATTTTAATTGGGCACAGTTACTTAAGTTGGTAAGAGGGTTGGGGGACACACACTGTGACTAAATTACCTTCTCAGCAGTGATAAGACTGATGACAAAGCTGTTTGATGTGTGTGCTGCCTGGAAAAGGCTCTTCACTGCTCCCATTGTATGCACCTTCCATTGTGTGACAAAGTTAACAGCTGCTACTTGAGCTGTCTGCTAAGCCCCAGGGCTGCCTGTGTATCTTTCCACCATCCTGAGCTCTTTTTCTTCCCTGCCTCTGGTGCTGGAGGTTGTTGGCTTTCCTTTTCTCAACACCACTGCCACCCCATACTGGGCAGGGAGTGGGACTCATTCTCTCCTCTACCCTCATTTTCATGGTTCCCAAAGACAAGCAAAGAGGCCCAATTCATTTTAATGCTTTTTATAGGGCAACTCATAAGCAAACAAACTAAATGGCACACTTTAAAAGGATTAAAACATCCTTTAAAATGTAACAGTTATTTATCCTGTCAATATGATAGTTTCTGGCTCTTATTTTTTCTGACAACTAGGTGTTTAGGCCAAAGCTTCAGTATGAACTCCCTTAGGCTGCATGACCTAGGATCTGGGATGATAATATGAAAATGTCAGACTTTGGTCTCACTCCCAAGTAGCCCTGTATGTTCCTCTCTCTCCCTCTCTCTTTCTCTCTATCACACATGCACACACACACACACACACACACACACACACACACACAGAGTGAATGGCTCCAGATCATTTAGGGTGGAACCCTAAGTTATACTGGGAAAACCATGCCTTAGATATCTTAGGCAGAGATGCACATCACCAGGACACTCGGCTAGGTCTCGGTTTCCTTTCTTGAAAAAAAGACTTCCTTCCACTGCTAGTAGGATTCTTACCAATGACTCAGAGTTAATGCTAGAAATAGAATTTAGGTCCGGAGACTACTACTGTATTGATTTTATTCATTGGACTAAATAGTTTCGACTGTTTAAGTAGTTGGAGGTTAAGAAACTGCCTAAACACAAACAAAAGTTGAGGGCAATCTTGGGAAGGGAAGAAGTCCTTAGTGCCATTTTTCTTGAAATATAGATGTGAGAGGAGAAATGATATGTTAAGACAAGTCAAAATAATCAGAAGACAAATATGTTAGCACAAGTAGAATAATTAAATACATAAAATTATGGTTCCAGACACGGAGATAGATTATCTGTGAAGCTGTTAAAGTAACAAAAATTTTGCCTCAAGACAAACAACATATTTTAGCTTTCCTACTGCTCATCAATAGAGAATACTGGGATCTGATCATTTGTTGAGGAGATACTAATACCCTCCAGTTGACTTCAGTAAGTCATGGAGGGCTTTCAAGTTCCACAAAAGAAGATTGTGAGCTTTGCCCTCCTAGAGTCTCTGAGATGAAGTCCAAATAATAACAAGCCAATAATTAGATCAGTCCCAGAATACATCCCAAGCCATGCTTTTGGCAGGAATTCTTTTTCTTTCTCTGCTCCCAAGCCCTTAAGTACAATCATCAGAGACACGTTTCCATGCCTCTTCTCCTAATATGCGTTATCACCTAATGGAGCTAATGGATATTTGAAGTCTGGTTATTGCCTAGTTAAATACAGAGCACATTTGACCAGATTTCCTAATACAAAATAATGACAACTGGTTTCCCTACTGTAAAAAAGAAAAAGAACAAAACCTTACGGGAGCTAAAATGGTTGTTATAATACTAACATGCCTTCAAAATCAAAGTAGACATTAGAACTGTCACCTGAGGCCATCAACTATAATCGAAAAGACCTTTGTATATGTGTGCATCTTTGATAATTGGAAGAGAGACTATCAAAACATCTTGAGTTAAAGAAGATACATAACTGATGTCTTTTTCCTCCTTTATCAGTTTTTTGTCTCTAATAGTAACTGTTTATTCGTCAAAAACTGTTCTGCACATGGAAAAGAAAATGAAAGTGATTTGGAGAGATTTTCATCTTCCCTTAAGCATTTCTGTTAAGGTGTTTGAATTACTTATTGCTAGTTCACCTCCCCCAGCATAGTTTTAAACAAAGATCAAAAAATAAGATCTGATCTTGGATTGTAGAACAAATTGCAGAAAAAGAGACCGTGATGGTTTATGGCAGTGTGATGCCTAGCTTTGGGCTGCAGCAAAAGTTCAACTTCTTGCCACCTGAGTTGTTTATCCTTGATTGTCAGAAAGCATTTTTCTGTTGCTCGTGTTCGCCGTGTTTTAGTCCTGTCTTTGGCACGTGCTGTTTGGGAACTGGAATTCTCAGTTTGTCCTTGCTGTCTCCTCTGCCCGCAGCCGGCCTCTTCCTCTAAGGCACTCCTTCTGGCAGACCTGGCCCACACGTCCGTTCTCCTCTCTAACGCAGTATGTCCACTGAACCCCCGCGATTATTCACAGGGCTTACTTCCATGTTAGAATTAGATTCTGTAACTATAGCGTTGCATTTTAGTTTTATCTTAAGAACATTCGTGAACATAGCCTAATAAGAAACATTCCTCTTCCCTGGAATCCTTTGGTTCTACAGATGGATATGATGAGAAGAAAAAACACTAGACAGGGAAGCATGAAATCTGACTATGGCGTTTCTGCCTCAACCTGTAGGACTTTCCTCTTGTTGGTTGTGTGACCTTAGATGAATTGCTTACCCTGACTGGGGCTCAGTTTCCTTATCTGTTGAAAAAGCAACTGCCTCCATCATAGGAGGTATAAGGATTGGGTGAGGTAACCTGAGACCTGCCTATAGTACCTGACACCGCTCTGGGAAGGTCCTATTCACTTCTCTTACTTTCCTCATTCTTATCTCCCAGCAGGGGTCAAGGTGAGACTGGATCATTCAACAAGCAAAAACTAGCCTTTTCTTGCCCAAAGCTGATAAGATCAGTAGTGCTCTCTTCCAACCTTCCCACTCTTTCTGGTATCAATACATTCCTGCCTCAACTTTCCTTAATGCATCTTCAGTACCCCGCACCTACAAAAAATGCTTACGTCGCATCTAATCAAATGAAAAAGTTGGAAAGAACCCCTCTGTTACCTCTGCTTTCCTCGAAGCTGTCAACCGATCCCCCCTTTCCTTATCCAATAAACTTCCTTGAAAGAGTCATTAGTTCTACTTCCTCACCACCACTCAGTGGTCTATTCATGTTTACCAACCATAATCTCATCCCACCGTTCTCTTGACTCTGCTATTTTAAATTACCCTTAATTAATACTCAGTCCTTAGATCTACATTTAACAAATAAGGATATTCTGAATATCCTTGAATTACAGAACCATCCAATAAAATATATAATACAAGCCATAAATGTGATTTTAAATTTCTAATAGCCACATTAAAAAAGTGAAAAAAATTTAAAGAGAAAAAAGTCACATAAAAAAAAAAGAAAAGCAATAATATATTTTGTTTAATCCAACATATCTAAAACAGTATTTCAACATTTAATCAATATTAACAATCAACAAGATATTTTCATTATTTTTTATACTAAGTCTATGAAATCAGCTATTTTATACTTAGAACACATCTCAATTTGGATTTGTCACATTCCAAGTACTCAGTAGCCATATGTGGTTAGTAGCTACAGTATAGGACAAAGCAGATCTACACCATTTGACTGAGTCTTCCTGGCATCTCTCTTTAACTTCCAAGGCAGCTCTTGGTTTTCAATGAACATCCCTGATTGCTCCTTCTTTGTGTCCTTGTTGATTTCCCTTCCCTTTCTCTCTGGCTCCCTTCAACCTCTAGTAAGTGTTTCCCCTCCAATCCCCACCTCCCCTCTGCAAAAAAAGATCTACCCCACTCCTTCTCTACCTTAGTTCTACCTCCTCTGAGTACTGAGTACTTAGAATGTCATGTCAGACAGGTGGGATGGCCACAAACATATCACTTAGATCAATCTTAAAGGTAGGAACTGGAAAGAGAAAGTAAAAATATTCTCATTTTCCCTTTTAATCCATCATTGCCCAGAACTAATTTCCAGTGCATACTCTGAGTGCTTTTTGTTCTTCCTTTCTTTCCACATGCCCCCAACCCTTGGCTCATGTTTTTATCCTTTTGCAGGGACCATGTTCTATAGAATAGAATGTCCTGATGCATCATTTACTGTACTTATCACTGAGGCTTTTGAACAGCAGCTGATATAATTTAAACGCTTATAAAAAGTACTCTTGGAATATCTGTGCAGCTGTCTGCAATAGCTACTCACGGGATGCAATGACTGATTTACATTATGGTTGACATGCTGTCGGTTATTTAGGGTGTCTTGCTTTTACATCAGATGGACTCTGAGAGTCTATTCTGCGTGCATCTCCCAGCACACAAAGTAAATCTGATCTAAGAGGCTGCTCGTGTATGTGACTGCCTCATGATGAGATGTAACACCCCAACGATGAACCATTTTCTTCTGAGTGTTATGCCAACCTGTTTTTATGTTTCTTCCCAGGGTGCATTTGGTAGTAAAAATGTGTAGATCTAGAGAGTCAGTATGCTTTATCAGGCAGGTATGTGATCAGGATATATGGAATACCACCATAGATCTTACATTCTCTTATAGGTAATATTTAGTATTGCCATGCCCAAAGGAATAGTATCCTTTTGGGGGGAGCTGAAATAGTATTTGCCAAATCTAGGGGATGAGGTCAGTAAATACCTTTAAAAAATCAAAACATCTTGCTCCTTCCCAGCTTTCATCACTGCTGGCATATGTTAGATGACAAGTCTTTGACTCACAGAATTTAATAAGATTATCTGAGGGTTCAGACTTCTCACCTGTTTTTAGAGATTAGTGAACACCTGTTTGTATCCATGTTTTCTTCACTCAGATTCTGTATTAACTTTCCCTATTAAAGCATTCTTGAGATTTTTGAGTTCCTACCACTTTAGCTAAAAATAAATAAAGCTCACTCCCAGTACTTAATAAAATAAAGGATCTCTGAAAGTTAGTTATATTCAGGATCCATTTTTCTTTGATGAAACCCTTAAATCATTCCTGTAGTTGTGTTTTTATATGGGCCTACTGCATCTTTTGTGAGAAATTTTAATAAAAATTTAATAATGTACAAATTTTATAGCTCTTGATAAAATACTCTCTGGGGGTTCTGATATGCACATAATACATATCATTTAGTTCTAATTGGGATACCAGAAAGACAAACCAGCCTCAAATAATTGTAAACACATAAACACCGTACTTGAGATATGGGGACCGGCTAATATGTGTATTGTGCACAGATCACCAAATGTTCTGAAGAGAATGAGGCGTACTTCACATGAAAACTGCTACAGGGTCACCGTTATTCTTTTCTTTGCACTGACAGTAGCCTAAAATGCTGGTCAACAAAGATTTCCAATTAGCAGAAAGCTGGAGAAACCCTGTTGCTGCCTATTTTACTGCCTATTCCATGCTGGAAAATGCTAAGTGTTGGTATAGACATTTGATCTCATAATCAGCTTTGTGATATGAGCCCTGTAATGGTAAAGGAGTGCATTCTTCTCCGTAACCCCTAACTTGACTTCTGTGTAGTGTGTGTAGTGTGTGTGTGTGTGTGTGTGTGTGTGTGTTTGTGGTGTATGTTTATTTATTTTTTTAACATTTATCCATTAAGTTTGCCGTCTCTTTAAAAATAAATTTATTTATCTTATTTTATTTATTTTTGGCTGCGTTGGGTCTTAGTTGCTGCGCGCGGGCTTCCTCTAGTTGTGGCAAGCGGGGGCTACTCTTCTTTGTGGTGCGCGGGCTTCTCATCGCGGTGGCTTCTCTTGTTGCAGAGCACAGGCTCTAGTCGCGCAGACTTCAGTAGTTGCAGCACGTGGGCTCAGTAGTTGTGGCTTGCGGGCTCTAGAGCGCAGGCTCAGTAGTTGTGCACAGGCTTAGTCGCTCCACGGCATGTGGGATATTCCCAGACTAGGGCTCGAACCCGTGTCCCCTGCATTGGCAAGCGGGTTCTTAACCACTGCACCTCCAGGGAAACCCTGTGATGTATGTTTGCTGTGTGGAGCTTCAGGACTAACATAGCTTTCTCTTTGGCCACCTGCTTCACATGTCTCTCCACGTTATAAGAGTTCAGAGAAATCCTGAGGCTGTGGCAGACAAGACAAGCTAGGCTGGAGAAAGACCTAGTGTGTATCCTGGGCAGTGCCACCACTTTGAGTGGGCTGCCGGGATTCATTTTTCAGATGTGAAGTAATTTCCCCTGATGACCAAAGACTTTAAGTTGCCCAGGGATGGTAGCAGGGCACAGTGGAAACAGCATGGACTTTGGAGTAATGTAGGTGTGGGGGAAGATCCCGGCTCTGCCACTTACTGTATGGCCCTGGATAAGCTGCTTAACCTCTCCTCATCTCTGCAGTGTCGATATCATACTTGTTATAGAGTTGTTGAGAGAAAAAGAGATGATGCCCGAAAACCAACTAGCAAACTGTTTAGCATGTAGTGGGGTTCTTACGAATCGGTAGCTATGATGTGATCATGAGAATAATGCTGTATAAGATTTGAGAGTAAAAATCCAGCTCTCTTTCCTTTAATTGGGATAAGGAATCTGCATCCAGGGGCCACATGTTATCAGTCTCACATCAACTTACATCATCATTTTTAAAAGCACAGCTTCTTTCAAGTCTTTTGTTATTTGTTGTTTTAACACTGTGTAAGGCACGTATTGTAAATCAAGTCTAAATGAATGTGAGTTATGCCCTTAGACATTTATAATGTCAATGGAATTTTAATAACTTCTCCATTTCATTTTCTGAATATGGATTTTCAGCCATTGCTACAAAATAAGTATTTTTGCATTGTCTTTTAATAGTAGAAACATAATTCTACATATGCTATTTAATATCTTCATGTGAGTCTATGTAACTACACTCAGATTCATAATCTTATATTCTAAAAGAATGCATGGTTTATAGACTGTGTGGGAATCTATTTTGGTTCTTCTTTGCTAGGAGATTTTGAATTGTTTTCTTCATGCTATGTAATCCAATGAAATGATATATTGTTCTCATGATTTTGGGGTATTATTTTGTTTTCTCTCTTAAGCATGTAGAGATTGAAATGAAGAAAAACAACCTGATTATATTAACTTAACACATGAGTTTATATAAAAAGAAATTGAAGTAGCTTAAGTTTTGAAAGCTTAGGGAAGGATTTCTGGATTTTTACTCATTTATTCTAATCATTTGAAGTTTGACCTCTTTGTTGCTTCTTACCTAGGTTACTTGTTGGTTTCAGAAAACCATAAGAGATTTACAGGAACAAAGTCTAGGTTCATCACTTTCAGACAATGAGGAGCTAATTCGTAAGCACGAGGAACTGATAATAAAAGCAAAGGTAAGAGACACATTAAGAAAATAATTGAAAACTGCATGGACTTCTCTTGAATACACTTCTGTAGGTAATTTAGTGGAGTACTAAAAAACTCTCTTTGTATAGTTTGCTTGCTTTTCCCATTTATATTTCCCTAGTTCCTTAACTTGCTTCACATTCCTTAATTTTGCAAAAAATAATAACTACCAGCCAGGCAACAACTTGTAGGTGTGTGGATGTGCACAATGGAACCGTAAAGTGCTGAGAGCAGGAGAGGCAGAACAGCCACATAGCAGTGCTCCTCTCGCCGTTGTGTCTTGTTATTTGGAAATTGACTCATTTGTACATGTGGGGTCTATAAATATTTTCCAAAGTTCTTTACAGGTGCTCCATTTTTATCTGCAGAAAAATGAAAGTCCAGTTGTAGTAGATTGAGTGGGAACAGTGAATACTTTAATCAGTTTCAAGATTTAGAGAACTTTCTGTTGTTAATATCTTGGGTGGTTGATAGTTGTATGTACAGCTAGGTCATGAAGCTCGGGAAAACAGTGGGCCAACACTAATAGACAACGGTTGAACGTAAGGAATACAAAGCAAATAAATATTTACATGTTTGGGAGGATGGGATTTGGAGGGGTGGGGGAAGGGGAGGCAGCAGGTTGCGTTTATCTAGACCAAAATCTCCTCATAGGGATCATGATGTTTTCATTTGCTGGTTTTTGCTTCTCTTTGAACACTACAGGATACATAGGTACTCAAAGTGTATGGTTTGAATATTTGCCTGACTGATAAAGATTCGGTTACAAAAGACTGTTATGGCTGATGATTTTTTAAATTCTTTAAAATTTTTCAGCATTTGGTTTATCTGTTTGAGAAATTAGTTTTTTTTCATTGAAGTCATATAGCATTTTATTCTGTGCGTGTGATACTCAAGTTTTATCAATGCAAAGTCTATAAAAATTCCTAAATGCTAAGCACAAGAGATGACCTGAATTGCATAGGATGGTTGCTTCCTTAAAACATATAAATAAAAATGGTATATTCACATAACTTGGACATACTTTGGGGTTATATTTACTGTAACTGTGGATTTATTATGGTTTCTCACAGCCCTGAGGACAGTTTGGAGTAGAATATTTGTTAATGTATAACCTCAGTTTAGCTTATATCATAGTTCACAGTTTACCTTTGTAGCTCTGATGATGTGTATAAATAGAAAAACATAGATATTCTTTCCATCATTATCCCTATGTTGTTGTACGCGTAAGTGGTTGAAGAAATAAATTTTTAATAATACATATTTTATTATATAAAGTACATCATAGAAAATTTCATAACTATAAGAAAAATAAAAGGAAAATAAAAGTGAATTCTTCAACCCAAAGATAATCATTATTAAGATAACCGTTATTAGTATTTTTGTGCACTCCCTTTTAGTCTTTCCATACACAGCCCTAGAAACATAGCATTAGAGTCATGCTTTTTTTCATTTACAACTTTATCATAAATATTTTCCTATGTAAACTAATATCCTTTAACTGCAGCATATTTCATTATATGGATAAATTTATATGGCAGTTACACATTTTGGTTATATGTATAAGCTAAGCCATATGAATACCCAAGCAAATATTGTTTGAAAAGGGTATGAATTCCTGATAAACACCATTATATTTCAGACAAGATGACTACTTCCTTTCAGGGTCCTGAGCCACTCAGGAACCAGTTACAGATCTCATACAGAAGCTGAGTATTGCCCCATGTACTCAGTAAGTAGTTTTGGGGCCGAATTGGTTTTGGAAACTGAGGCAGAGAAACCTATTTTTCCATAGCATCCTTGCAAATAAATTTATTTTCTAAAAAAAACAAAATTGTATGTTTGCTTTGCTGGGAGATCATGTTTTATTACTTCCCACGAAGCATTCTGTATGATATAAGATTTTCCTTCAACTATGGGCTGGCCTTTGGAACCCCTAATCTCAATAGCATCTGTAGAGATTATCAAATATTGAATATCTATTTAGAGATGAAAGCTCAAACATAACTTATTGATAAAAAGGTTTTTTAAGACAATTGTCATCAATTTGGGACACTAGATAGTCCAATGTCAAGATAGCTGGTTATTCAAGGCAGCAGGGGTCCCTGAATCACATGGGTTGAAAGAGACCCCATCAGTGTAAATGCAGAAGAGGGAGTGACACTCTGTTCTGGGGTGATCCAGGTTGGCTTTCCAGAAGGGTGGGGTTTGAGCAGGCGGATGGAGGATGAGTGGTTGGTTAGGCAAGGGTGATCATTCCTAAATAAGGTAGAATAAGGGAAAACAATGATCAGACCAATTTGTCTGTGATGAGAGTTAAAGGTCCTAGCAACGTTCAACCCAGAGACGAGAGACCAACGGGAGTTGTCTCAGAGGTCATACTTAACCGCAGCCATTCCCTAGAGAAGAAATGCTAATAGTGCATGGTCATTACAGGGAAGTAAACTTTGCAGGTTGGAAAATAGAAGAGAATTCTGAGGCCACAGAAGGTGGGCCTAAGTGACCTTAAAACTTCCTTTAAGTTTCAGTCTCATAAAAGAGACAGGATTTAGATTATAATAACTGTTATGCTTGTTAAATTTAAAGCAATGTGAGTGTGAAAAACACCTTTTCAGAGATGGCTGAAATGATAGGACTAGATTGGGAAAATAGCAACATTTCTTTTTTTTTTTTTTTTAGACACCAATTGTACTTGAACATTTGTTATTTTATTTATTTATTTATTTTTAACTTATTTATTTATTTTTGGCTGTGTTGGGTCTTTGTTTCTGTGCGCAGGCTTTCTCTAGTTGTGGCAAGCGGGGGCCACTCTTCATCGCGGTGCGCGGGCCTCTCACTATCACGGCCTCTCTTGTTGTGGAGCACAGGCTCCAGACGCGCAGGCTCAGTAGTTGTGGCTCACGGGCCTAGTTGCTCCGTGGCATGTGGGATCTTCCCAGACCAGGGCTCGAACCCGTGTCCCCTGCATTAGCAGGCAGATTCTCAACCACTGTGCCACCAGGGAAGCCCATAGCAACATTTCTTAAACGTGGAAATAGTATCTTACTCATCTTGGTATTCCCAGCACCTAGGACAGTGCCTGGTATTAAAAAAAGGATGTTTGATTCATGTCTGTTTTTTAAATCCTCTTTCCAGAAGAAAGAAACATTCTTTTAGTGTCTTTCTGTGATTCTCTACTGACTTTAGATAGTGACTTTTAGCCTCCTTTTGCCTACCTAGCCATCCATTATCTTTATTTATTTATTTTTAAATGTTTGGTCCTCAGTGTAGAGTTACACAAACTCTTTAATTCATCCTAGATCTCTGGGTCGGCTACTCTCTTGGCTTATTTTATTATTTCCCCCTTCATTCTCTATCTTCCTCACATCCCCATTCTCACAGGCACCTACTCTAATGGGTTCAATATGTGTCTTTAGACATATTCCCATTCTTAAAATATATACAGAATTACATGTTTTCAATTTGCATAGATGGTATGAAGGCATAGATTTCATTGGGTTTCTTCCCACAGCACTGGTTGCATCTAGTAGCTGTTTGTGATCTTAAGTAGCTGTTTGTGATCTTCACTATGGTAATTCCTAGATGCAGCATAGCTTTGGAAAGTCCTATTACGTAGATATTGATGTCCTACTTCTATCCTTCATAATGTTAATGGCCTCCCATTTCTTTATCCCTTATAATACCTGGGCTTCTAGTCCGCTGACTCTTCTATTTAGCCCTTCTGCTGAGTTCCTCACTTCAGCTCTTACGTTTTTCATACCCCATTCCTCACACTGATTCTTCCTCATAACTTTTTTCCTGCTGCATCTGTCTAACGTCCTTCTTTATACCCTAAGGTGTGCTTTGTTCATCTATTAAATTGTTGGTCTGTCTGGTGCATTAATTCTGTGTCCTCTGATTTAGGTATTTCGGTGTGTTGCTTGTGCTCATCAGATGTTATTTTTCCCTGTGAGTTAATATTCCCTTGGATACCAGCAACTTTACTTGGTAAGGCATGGGAGGTGTGAAAGCCAGTTCTCTAACTTGTCCTTTTCTCGGTGAATTGGGGTCAAGGTGCAGGGAGATGCCCCTGAGTGCTTCTGCTGTTAGAATTAGGGCTCCACCATTTCTGGTTTGCCCCTCTACCCCAGATACACACAAAGGAGGGGGACCCCTTGGAGAACCTCCCACTGATTGGACTCTGGACCCTGCTTTGTTCCAAGACCCATTTCCCATACTCTTCCCAGCTCACTTGATGGAGAGTTGAAGAGGGCGCACTGAGAAACAGGTCAGGTTGCTTCCCTCTCATGTATTAGCTGTCCGCCTGGTCAGATTCCAGTGCTACCCTGATGTTGTTTCTCTCCTCTGGCTGGTATGGGCTGGGGCTCCTATTTTCTTTCCTGAAAAGATACATTGACAAACAATGACCAGGCAGATGGGGAAAGAAAGCAACACACCCGGAAAGTTATCCCCTAGTATATCTCCTGTCTAAGGCATCGACCTTATTCTACTCCACAAAGTCATGTGGGCCTGACACTGAGAGCCAACCACCTGTTGTCTCCTCAAGGAAGGTTCTCTTATCTATAAACTTTACCGTCACTTTGTTGGCCCTTGCAGGAAGGACAAGCTACATAATTTGTGAGACCCAGTTTAAAATGGAAATATGGAGGCCTTTCTTAAAAATGTATTGAGATTTCAATACAGCAACAGCAGAACCTTAAACCAAGCATGGGGACTTCTAAACAAATGTTGCTGTGATGATACAGATCACTTGCCCATGATGCTGGTCCTATTTACAATGTTAGGATTTTTGAAAGGACCTAGAAACCTTGCTGCAAACATTTTCCTTCACCATCTTTACTAACCTCTTCCTACCTGGATTAGCAAGTTTTCTAAAAATAAAGATTACAATAGTATATCAGGTTATATCTACATAAGAAAAAACAAGTTTGAATTCCTGCTGTCACTCACTTTGCAGTCTTGGGTACACTTGACCTCTCTCAGCCTCACCTTCCTGACCTGTAAAGAGGAGTCATGAATAATTCAATTAGAAAATATTTGTGAAGGCGCCCACATTTTAGTAGTGCCTCCAAAAATGTTTCCTTTCCCATCCATGGTGTAAACATTCAAATAGTTTTCATCTGTGGTTTTTCAACAATATCATTCCTTGTTCCTGGAGGAGGAATCCAATTTTAGATCTCCTTAAACAGGAAGCAGCATATTACACTTTTTTTTTTTTTTTTTTTGAGTGTGGGTATGAGGAGAAGGGGGATTGTTTCTTTCAAAGAAGTTTTAAAGTAGAAATAAGGCCTCAAGCTGGGGATTCATTAGTGAGACACATATAAATAATCTGGTAACAAAGAGAAGGTAAGCTAAGTCAAATGGTAGCAAGCTGTTCTGTATTGTTTGTTAGTCTACTCAGTAAATTCCTTCTAAATAATCTTTGAAAATTCCTCTCTCATTTCTCACTGGAATGCATTCAAATAAGAAATATGGCAACTTTTATATCTCTTAATAATTGTGATACCTTATTCAGAGTGTGTTGAAAGAACTGAACTAAAAGATTTTTTAATACAGCCTTTAAGTATGAGTAATTTTGTATTAAATTATACTTTCTTTACTGAATATGAAAAAATATTTTCCTCTTACATATGTAACAGTTAAAGAAACAACAGACATGGATGATTATAAGCGACCCTTCGGTTAAGAACCTTAAATACTCTTAGATTTTATCCTGTATCAATTTGATGCTCCAAGCGTTGAATGCAAAGTCTGGAGTTCAGAGTTGGTTGTAGGTTGTATTAAAATATGTTAACAAATGCTTCCTTATTATCTCCTTTGAGGAGACATAATCATTCCTTCTTCTGCACATCAGAAATAATGTCTATCCAAGAACTGCCTTCAGGAGCCAACCTTTACTTCTGTTGGGAGGAAAACTTTTCCTCTTCCAATTTGGTTCCAGTGATTGGGGCCCTGCAAATTAACTGACAATAGACAGGTTAACAGGAGTAAAGACAAGGTTTATTTTCACACAGTATACGTGGGCGGTCCCAGTAATGGAAGACTCATGGAATAGCCCAAAGTAAAGTTTTACAAAGATCAGTTTAACAAAAGAAAAGTTTTTAGGGCTTCAGTGGGAGAGTATGGAAGGTTTTACTGGGCTTCTTGATGATAAAGGAATGAGCAGTCTGTCTTCTTCCTGGCTGGAGGTTTCCCAGTGGGAAGGTGTATGGCAGTGGAATTTATACTTCCTGATGCAAAGTATCAGTCTTCTTTAAGTCAGGAAACTCCCTGGGAAGAGATCAATGGCAACTGTATTTTCAGGAGGCTCCACTTAAGTTTAGGTAGTATTTCTTTCTGTGGCTGCTAATTGTTTAGCTGTTTTCAGTTTAAAGTAATTTTCATACCACCATGGTGGACTATAAATCCCCACACTTCTTTTTTTTTTTTTTTTTAATGTCTGAAACATTTATATTAACATATTTCAATACAAATAATACAATGAAAGTTTAGTATTAGTTGTTTTGTTTGTTTTTTTTATACTGCAGGTTCTTATTAGTCATCAATTTTATACACATCAGTGTATACATGTCAATCCCAATCCCAATCGCCCAATTCAGCACACCACCATCCCCACCCCACCGCAGTTTTCCCCCCTTGGTGTCCATATGTCTGTTCTCTACATCTGTGTCTCAACTTCTGGACATCTGGATCTCATGCCCAGAGATTTTATGTAGTTTGTTTGGGGAATCGGGATTAAAAAGATTCACTGCCAATCTTAAGATATTGACATTTTCATCAAAATGAAATCCAGATTTCCTGTTCCTTCTAAAAAATTGAAGACCTGGCATTGTCAGGCTCATCTTTCCTTATAGACATAGCAGCTCTTGGCTGGAGCCCAGCAATAGCTATTTCCTTGAGAAAAGGCATGTGTACTTCGGTTTGCCACAGTCCCCACCATTCCTCATTACCTCCTCTTCCACCTTTGCTTCACTCATTTACATTACGTGCCTGTCCCCTGTAAGCATTTGGGTTTGAGACCTGATGAGCAGTGAGGTGCAATTTAAGTGGAGTAGTAGCTTAAACCGATTTGCATTTTAGAAGTTTACCTTGGAAAAAATGTGAATGATAAGAATGGGAAGAAGTGATATTGAAGACAGAATAGTCTCTTAGAAAACTGCTGAAGTTTGAATGAGAGTAACTTTAGATGGCATGATATCTTTTGAGATGGAGGTTATTAATGCCCATTTAAAAGGCTTAAAGGCGACATAAAGACTTATTCAAGTTGTGGCTCCCAGACAGCAGCATCTGGAAGTCATTAGAAGTGCAGAATCTCAGACTCCACCCACCAAACCTATTGGGTCAGAATCTGCATTTTAACAAATTTCTCTCAGAAGATTTGTATGGACACAAAAGTTTAAGAGACACTGATTTAGAGGATTTTCCCATATATTTCATGTATGTCCATATTCTCCTTAATTTTCATAGATAGCTATATATTTTTTGTAAAGTCCTTGATTAACAAATAATCTTTGAAGTTCTGCCAGAGAAACAAACTGAAAATAGTGTAAAGAAACATCATCTTCAATGTTTTACTATAGTAGAATTCACATTCCTCAGCTTCAAGATTAAAATAATCTTCCATGATTCATCATCTAATCCGATTTTCCAAGTCATTGAAAATATTTTCCAGTTGTTGCTGAGTGATTTCATAAATTGGATTTGTGACCTTAGCCTCAAGTTCCTTTAAATAATATTATTTGGAGATCTTACAAAAATACCAATGCTTAGGTCCCAAGCAAACTTTATTCAGAGGAAAAAGTCAAGCTTAAAGTTACAAAATATTTATAACTATGAGATAAGGAAGTAGAAGAGTCTCTTGCAAGCTTATTTGAATAATTTAAATGCATAATTATCATCAACAGAACCACTACAGGAATGTGGCTCTTTAAAAATGTGTTTATTGTTTTATTTTTCTGATTACATAATACATTCTCATTTTGGAAAAATTAGAAAATACATAAAACTAAAGAAAATTAAAATCACCCATAGTGCATGGGTGTATATGAAAATGAGAAGGAAATATAAAACATACAAAAATTGAGTATTCCAAACCTGTGTGTGTATGTGTGTATGTATACACTGTAGGTGTGTGTTCATGTACAAAGTTGTGTATGTGTTGTTTTGCAGTGTAATTTTTCCAGTTAGCATTATGTCATAAGCATTTCTCCATTCAAATGCATATTTTAAATATGGATTTTTAATGATTACATGTTATTAAACTGTGTAGATATATCATACATTATTTCAGGCAGCAATACATAGTATCTCAGAATATGGCAGTGGAATGAATGGTACACTCCCAGGGCCTAGAGTTAAATCCTAGCATCTCTGCTTACTTCTGATGTACGCTTGGGCAAATTTCTTGTATATCTGAGCCTAGGTTCCCCCTTTTGTGAAAGAGGGTAATAATTGTACCTAATTCATGCAGTCGTTGTGAGGATTAGTTGTATTCTCATGCAGTACACAATTAGCACAATGCCTCATACAAGCACAACATAATAGAGGCTTTTTTTTAAATGATGGTAAAATAAACATAAAATCTAACTTCAGTGACATTTAGTAAATTCACAATGTTGTAGTTCCAGAACATTTCCATGACCCTAAAAAGGGACACCATACCCATTAAACAGTCAATTTATTCCTCTCTCTCTCTGCTTCTGCCTCTGACAATCATTAATCAACTTTCCATGTATTTACTTATTCTGGATATGTCATAAATGGAATCATACGAGTGGCCTTTTGTGTGTGATTTCTTTCAGTTAGCATGTTTTCAGGGTTCATCCATGTTGTAGCCTGTATTGGTACATTATTGCTTTTTACTGCTGCATAATATTCCACTGTATAAATATACTACATTTTGTTTATCCACCCATCAGTTGATGGACGTTTGGGTTGCTTCCACCTTTTGACCATTGTGAATAACGCTGCTATGAACATTCACATAGAAGTTTTTGTTTGAATACCTGCATTAAATTCTTTTGAGTATATCCCTAGGAGTGAAATTGCTGGGTCGTATGATATTTCTACATCTAGTTTAATGAGGAGTCACTATACTGTTTTTCACAGTAGCTGCACCATTTCGTGCTCCCACCAGCAATGTACAATGCTTTCAATTTCTCCACATCCTCGCCAAAACTTACTTTTTGTTTTTGTTCTTATATTAAAAAAAATTTTTTTTCTAGCCATCCTAGTGTGTGTGTAAAGTACTATCAGTGGTAGTATTTTATTTGCATTTCCCTAATAGCTAATAACTTATGATGTTGAAGATCTTTTCATGGTCATATGAATATATTTTTTGAAGAAATGTCTGTTCAGCCCTTTTTCCTGTAGTGTCCTTTGATGAACAGAAGTTTTTAATTTTGATGAAGTCCAATTTATCTATTTTAAATTTTCTTGCTTTTGCTTTTGATGTCAAAGCTATGAAACCATTGCTAAATCCAAGGTCATGAAGATTTATTCCTGTGGTTCTTCTCAGAATTTTGTGGCTTTAGCTCTTACATTTAGGTTTGGCTCCATTTTTTTTTAAATAATCAATTTTATTTATTTATTTATTTATTTATTTATTTATTTTTGGCTGCGTTGGGTCTTCGTTGCTGTGCGCGGGCTTTCTCTAGTTGCGGTGAGCGGGGGCCACTCTTCATTGTGGTGTGTGGGCTTCTCACGGTGGCTTCTCTTGTTGTGGAGCATGGGCTGTAGGCGCACGGACTTCAGTAGTTGCGGCACGTGGGCTCAGCAGTTGTGGCTCATGGTTCTAGAGCGCAGGCTCAGTAGTTGTGGTGCATGGGCTTAGTTGCTCCACGGCATGTGGGATCTTCCTGGACCAGGGCTTGAACCCGTGTCCCCTGCATTGGCAGGCGGATTCTTAACCACTGCGCCACCAGGGAAGCCCTGCTCCATTTTGAGTTAATTTTTGTGTATGGTATTAAGTAAGGGTCATTCTTCACATATGGGTATCTGGTTATCCTAGAACAATTTGTTGAAGAGACTATTCTCTTCATTGAATGGTCTTGGCACCTTTATTGAGAGTAATTGATCACAGATGTATAGGTTTATTTCTGAACTCTCACTTCTATTCCATTGATCTATATGTCTGTCCTTATGCCAGTACCACACTGTTTTGATTACTGTAGTTTTGTAGTAAGTTTTAAAATCAGAAACTGTGAGCTCTCTAACTTTGTTCTTTTCCAAGATTGTTTTGGCTATTCAGGATTCCCTTGCAGTTCTACACGTTAGGATCAGCTTTGCCATTTCTTTTTTAAAAGGCCATTGAGTTCTGATAGGAATTGCATTGTATTTGTAGATGACTTTGGGAGTATTGCCTTCTTAACAATATTAGGTTTCCTGATCCATGATCACAGGATGTCTTTCCAGTTATTTAGGTCTTCTTTATTTTTTTCAACAATGTTTTATAATTTTCAGTGTATGGGTCTTGAACCCCCTTGGTTAAATTTATTTTTAAGTATTTTAATCTTTTTGGTGCTATTGTAAATGAAATTGTTTTTTCTTAATTTCCTTTTCAGATTATTCATTTCTAGTCTATAGAGGCACAACTGATTTTTGTGCATTGATCTTGTATCCTGAAACTCTGCTGAATTAATTTATTAGCTCTAATAGTTTTTTAAGGATTCCATATGTATAAGATCATACCATCTGCAAATTTCCCCTTCCATAATCATTTTTCTCTCATTCATCTATCTGATTATAAAAAGCCATTCTTTCAGTGTATTGTAGACCAGATCTTCCCAAACTATAGTGTACTCATGAATTACCCAGGGACCTTAAAATGCAGATTCTGATTCACCAGGTCTGGGGTGGGGCTTGAGTATCTGCATTTCTAACAAACTCCAATGTAACATTGATGCTGTTGGTCTCTGGACCACCCTTTGGGTAACAAAGGTTATGGAGGAGAGAACTGGAGAAGAATGAAAGAGAGTTTAAGTGATGGAGTTGAAATATTGGGTCATTGTAAGAACTTGGAAGGTTTAAGTCTAAATAAATCTTTGAGTCTCTTAAGGTGTGGACATGATTGTCTGAGCTTAGAACTTGATTTATTTTTGTTGCTTGTATTTATTACTCAGGTAATTGAAGATCAAAAGACAAGTGTTTAAATTGTTCAAATGTTCCTTTTTTTGAAGTAGAAATATTTCCACAGGAATAGCACTTACATGAACTATTTAGTACAAAAGGAGCTACTTGTAGGTCTCTTGGGTGGTTCAGGAAGTGTGTAGCAATATCTAGAGTTTGTATAATTATAGTTCCCAGGTTGTCCAAATATTTTCAAAGTATTTCACAATCATTGTTGAGTGATTTTCTTTTCATTTCAGTATGTATTAACCTGTATAAAGAAGCTGACTATTCTGATATTTGAACTTCCATTACATCCCCAAATTCCTTCACTGAAGGTATGCGAAAAAATGGCAAAACCACTTTAAAACATATTGCTTCAGTAAATCAGCTCACAGCATCTCTGATGATTATAAGGAAAATCTACAAAATGAAGCAGAGTTTGTTACTTTTATAATGTTTCATCCAATTTAAAAAATAAAATGGGGTCTGAATCTGAAATGTCTCAAGGCAGAAATTAACTGAGTCTCTGAACAGTAGAGACATCTGCATTAGTGCATTTCAATTCCTCTGTCTTCCTTTTAACAAATAATTTGTTTTACTTGTCTGATTCTTTAATGAACTTCCCAATTAAAAGCAGATGTCGTTTTTCACAGAACATAAATTATAAACAATTTTATTACTAGCAGGCAAAATATGTATAAATAGTATTGAATTTGCCTGCAAGCATTGGGAAAAATCTATAAAATGATGGGATTTCTCACTTGGTAACCCTACTTCAGCCTTAACTTATGGGTTAATTTAAAGCTTAGTGAACCATATGCTTTCATTTCCAAGGGAAATTTAACTGAGAGAGTCTCTCAGAATGTTTATGCCCATCTAAGAAGGGGATGAGTTCAGAAAACAAATAGAGAATATTGTACTCTGTGATCACTAAGTTTAAATCTACCCGCTGTCACCTGCTTATGAAACCTTCACCAGCTCGTTAAGTTTAAATGCTTAGAAAAATTTTTTCTTTTTTTTTTTAGTTATGACTTTTATAAAAATTCTTCATATATATTCTTTCCTTTTCTTTTTCTTGCCCTTCTTCTTCCTCCTCCTCCTCTTCCTTTTCCTGCTTCTCCTCCTTCTTGTCATTTGTCAGCCCTTAAATAAAAATTCCCACAAAACATGGCTTCTTATAGTTGCTATCACAACTCAAGGTAATATTACAATGATAATAATAATAGTGAAGTTGAGTCTTTGAGGTGGACACCTAAAAAGGCATTTTCTTATGTCTTAATACAGTCACAACTTAAATCCCTACAACCTTCCTGTGCTACTCTTTAGCATGCATTTGGTGGCATTCAGTGCAGTGGCCTTAGATTTCTGTGACATTCATTACTCCAAAGGCCTTTACTTCAGTTTTCCACTCCTGTGGCCACACATGTTTCCATGGTATCACCCAAAAGTGCTCTCATCCCACCCCCCTTTCCTTTCACCTTTTCCTGGTTTCCCTCCTTGTACGATTCAGCATGGACCAAGGCTATTTGTGAGTAAACTCAATCACCCATTTTCTCTGTTTCTTCCTACTTCTCAAAGAAGATGAAACAATTAGCACACTTTTTCTGATTAGATCTATTTAAAAAGCAAATGATCTATTATCAGTTAGCCTTACAAATTC
Organism: Eubalaena glacialis; assembly: GCF_028564815.1. Taxonomy (NCBI): domain Eukaryota; kingdom Metazoa; phylum Chordata; class Mammalia; order Artiodactyla; family Balaenidae; genus Eubalaena; species Eubalaena glacialis. The sequence goes on along the minus strand of NC_083716.1, from coordinate 185,837,167 downwards.
TTTTCTTTATCAGCCATTAATTCCCTATTTTGTCCCCATAACAACCAGTACAAAACTTTCAGGCTCTTTTAAAATTCTCAACCAGGCTTGAACCTAACTTCACAGTCACTTAGTCATTCAAAGCGAAATAACTTGACTCTTTTCTTCTCTGTCCTTTTTTGGCTCTTTTTCACTTTTCTTCTCCCAGTGTGTTTCCCATTCCCCTCTTTTCCAAATTTAAGCCTTCATCCATTCTTCTAAGTCCTACCTTTTCCATCTCTTCATTTTGTATCTCTCTTCATTCTTTTTTTTAATAAATTTATTTATTTATTTAGTTAGTTATGTATTTATTTATTTTTGGCTGCATTGGGTCTTCGTTGCTGCTCGCGGGCTTTCTCTAGTTGTGGTGAGCGGGGGCTACTTTTCGTTGTGGTGCGCGGGCTTCTCATTGCGGTGGCTTCTCTTGTGGAGCATGGGCTCTAGGTGCGTGGGCTTCAGTAGTTGTGGCACGTGGGCTCAGTAGTTGTGGCTCGTGGGCTCTAGAGCACAGGCTCAGTAGTTGTAGCGCACGGACTTAGCTGCTCTGCAGCATGTGGGATATTCCCGGACCAGGGATCAAACCCGTGTCCCCTGCATTGGCAGGCGATTCTTAACCACTGCACCACCAGGGAAGCCCCTCTCTCTTCATTCTTAATACCTCATTTAGTCTCTCATAAAATAGAAAACATAAACACTGCTTCTCAACCCTTAAGACACTATTCTACCTTTTTCATGACTAATAGGTTGAATTGTGTCTACCAACATTTATATGTTAAAGTCCTAACCCCCAGTGTCTCAGAATGTGATCTTATTTGGAAATAGTGTTGTTGCAGATGTAATTAGTTAAGATGGGGTCATCAGAGTGTACCCTAATTCAGTATGACTTATAAAAAGGGGAAATTTGAACACAGAGGCAGACACCCATAGGGGAAGATGATGTGAAGAGACAAAGGGAGAAGACAGCCATCTACAAGGCCAAGAGAGGTGCTTGGAACAGGTTATATCCTCACAGCCCCAAGAAGGAAACAACACTGTTGATACCTTGATTTTAGACTTCTAAAATCTAAATCAGAGGACTGTGAGAGGATAAATTTCTGTTGTTCAGGCCACTGACTTTTGTACAGATGTCCCTCAGTATTCTTGGGGCATTGGTTCTTCCAAGACCCCCCACAGATACCAAAATCTGTGGATGCTCAAATCTCATAGTCAGCCTTCCATATCCATGGTTTCCCCATCCACAGAGTCAACCAACCACAAATCATAAACATAGTAGTATATGTATTAAAAAAAACCTGTGTATAAGTGGACCCTTGCAGTTCAAACCCATGTTGTTCAAGGGTCAACTTTACTTTGTTACAAGAACCCTAGGAAATGAATACAACTACTTCATTTTCTGCCTCCCTGGCCTCCCCACCCACTAATCCTTTACCTGCATTAGGAGAAGCTGCTCTTTCTCAAGTAACAGATGACTTGAAGCTCTCTGTGCACTTGGCCTCTGAGACACCACCTTCTCTGGTTCTCCCATCTGTCTGATGGTTCCTGGCTCCTTCTAAATCTCTTTCAATGCCATCTCTTCCTCCAGTCTCCCTTTACATGAAATGCTTAACTTTTGGCTCTTTTCTCTTCTCATTTCATACTTTGCTCATGTGGAGTTATCCAGTCCCACAGTGATAATATAGGTTTTATCTTAATGATTTCTAGACTTAAAGATCTCCAACTCTTACATCTTTTCTCAACTCCAGTCTTCTTTTTAGAAGTTCCTGTGGAAGATTGACTTATAGATTTCTTAGCAGCACTTTAACTCAACTAAAATTATTATTTTCTCCTCCAAGCCTTCCCCCATTTTTCTTTCTTAGCTAAAGAAATTGCAGCCCTTCAGTCACCCAGATTAGAGACCTCAAAGTCACATTACTCTTCCTCTCCCCTCACTTCAGATCATCTCTCAAATTTAGTCAGTTGTTACCTCTATCTCCTTCTTGCCTTCTCCTCCCAGGCCCTACTTTAGTTTCTCAGAATCTTTCACTAGGTCTACTACAATTACATTGTGTAGTACTATGAATCTGAGCCTACAAACTATAATATTTGTATGAAATATTGCTGGCTTGTTTAAAAAACGGTTTTTTAGTCAACATAAGCCTGATTCTGAGCTCCCATCGTATGACTGGCAACACATTCAATCTGTCATTGTTGGAGCCCCTTTCCAGCGTTCTGTAAATGTTCCTGGGTCCACACAGCACCACAGCACTGGGGAAGCCACTGTGGTCATCAGTTCACTCGGCTTCCCTCTGAGGCAATCATTGTCTCAGCCTGTATGGAGGCCGCAGTTTCAGTGGCTCTGCTGCTTCTGTGCCTGTTTGAGGTGCCAGGCTGGTCTGACTTCCAGTCTCCCTGGAGGGAATACACAGCCGTCCCCAGGGAAGCCGTGCATGTCTTCATGGCACTGCCCTGAGAGGACCCTGCATCTCCTCCACACGCCTCACCTCACATCCAGCCTTCTCTCCGGCGCCAGCCAGATCTCCCTGTCTTCGTATGGCCCTCACCTTTATCTCCTTGTCCTTTACCACATCTCTCATAATGTCTTTATTTGACTTAGTCTTTTTGCAAAAGGCAGGAGGGAAAATGACTTGCAGATAAGTTCTGCTTTTGGTCTTAATATAAACTTCACTAAGGCAAGAGGGGCATAGAAAATAATTGACTTTCTTCTTGAAACAGGGCAGATAGGACAATATAGGAAGAACACAATAAATTATCCTGCCACATGCCTAACTGGCATCTGGGCCTCCAGTCTTTCTGTTTTGCAGTTAATCATTTATGACATCATCAAAGTTACTTTTGGACAAGCTGAGACTAGGCCAGTTTTTTCTCAAGCATCTCCTAAAATGCCCTTTGGATACAAAATAAAATACAGACTCTTGTGACTTTTATTAAAACCCCCCATGACCTGCCCTTTGCCTGCCCCCCAGCCTGTACGTCTCCATGAATCTAAGCTTTCTTGGTCTGCTTATCACTCCCATGCGTACCACAGACTTTCTCACCTCTGAGACTTGGGTTAGTTGGACCCCTCACAGAGAATCTCTTTTCCCCTATTTTCTTCCTCTTCTTTTTCAAAGTTAGTTGCTAATTATAATCTTAGAGTTGACATGGGAAGAATAAAGCCAAAAATCAGGCAAGCCTGAGGTCACAATTTGGTTACCAAAGAGGAGGAGGAGTAGAAGTCAGGGCAAAGTGTTAGCAATTGAGGCAGAAAATCTAAGCAGAAACAGAAGCCGTGGACAGAATTTGGTATATAGTTCAAGATTGGACCCGACAGAAACTGGCTAAGAAGCAAGACAAAGCACCCACATTCAGGATGTCTGGATAATATTTTGAGGTCAGTACATTGGGCAGAGAGGGTCTGTCTAAAGCTCTATGTATCCACTTCAGCCTAGGAAGTGATTTTAGTTGATGACCTATAGGCTCAACGTTGGTCCAGATTCCTTCTCTGAAATGGTTGTTGATCTCTCCAGTACTTGTCTTTCCCTTCTTAGAGTGTTGCTTATTGCTCAATTAAAGCAATTAATGCCTTCCTGGCATTTCAGTCGTTCACATGTCTGATTTCCCCACAGCTGTGAGATTCTCAAAAACAAGGGCCATGATGTATTCATTTCTGGATTCCCTGTAACACCCAGTAGATGGGTCTGGGACATGAGTTAAACGCAGCTAGTGTTAGTTGGGTCAGTGGATGACTCCATTGGACAGGAACCTGGCAGCAAAATATTACCCTGAGTCAGCCCTGGCTGGACTTCTAAATTGCTGTTCATAAGTGACATTCAGTTTGGCTAGGAAGTCATGAGTCTCTCTATCTACTGCATGATCATCATCGAGACTACAAACTAAACACAGTTCTATGGGAACTCTCCCGATTCTGAGGCAACAGAGAAATAATGGGCAAAACTTCATGATGGTGGACGCAATGCTGCAGTTCTCAAGTGTTAAGAGGAAAGCAATCTATTCACACTAATGTGTGAATGTCTGCCAACTTCTTAACCATCCTTAACTTTTGTTTTTCTTTTCTCTTTTCTTTTCCACCACCCCACCGCCGATTTTTGGAAGTGAACGTTTTATTAACCCAAACACAAGAATGCAATTTCAGGTAATGTTGAAAAGTAAAGTGATCTGCAGAGTGGCCAAAGCCAACACTGCCTCTGAGTTGCACCTACTGTTAAGGACAAAGCACCACGGTACTTTCTCTTCTGAAGCTGCACACTTGCACACTCGCATGATGGTAACAGGGTGTTGATGGGGAGTACAGGCACAGAAAGGGTGATGCAGGTTGTTTGGATTCTTTGTAAACCTGGTAGTTGTATACAGGGATTCCCTGCATCATGAATCCAGAGATTTAAACTTTTTCTTTTTTCAGTTTTATTGAGGTATAATTGACACAAAATTGTAAGCTATTTGGAGTGTTTATCGTAATGATCTCATATACGTATATGTTGTGAAAGGATTCCCCTCCATCTAGTTAATTAACACATCTATCACCTCACATATTTATCTTTGTGGATATGTAAATTTCAGTTATATAGTACAGTGTATTCCCTTAGAAATTTCAATTATATAGCACAGCGTTAACTCTAATCACCACATTTTACATTAGATCCTCAGAACTTATTCATCTTATAGATGAAAGTTTGTACTCTCCTACCAATGTCTCCTTATTTCCTCCACCCCCCAGCCCCTGGCAATCACTTTTCTACTCTGTTTCTATGAGTTTGACATTTTTACTCCACATCTAAGTGATAAAGAGACAAAGTTTTTTCTTCACATATTCAGTAAGCCCCTGAGAACCCAGACTGAGAAAGACATAAAGGAACTGCTCACAAGGGGGCTTTTAGGGAGTAATCAGAAAGGGTTAGACACCTCTCACTTTGTATGAATTATCACAAGAAACAGTAAAGGGAAATTGTTTGATGTCACCAGTATGTTTTACCCGAACCCTCACATTTTGAAAAGTACTGTCACTTCTTACCTATCACTATGCAGTACTTTTGAAAACTGAGTGTGTTGAATATGTTACTGGCTTCACACCATTTCTTTGAGACATTCCTACTACCTGGGATTGAGGTGCAGCATCACCTCATGGTAGCTGGCTTTTGTAGTCATTTTGCTTCTGCATTCCAGAAACAAGAAGAACCACTGGCTGTGTATGTTACACGCATGTCTGTGCATTTAAAAATGTATTTGAAACTGCTGGGTATTTAGTTTCTTCTTGCTACTTTAGGTTTGGGATCTTATTTTCCTTATAGGCAACTTGAAGCCTTTATTCTTCATAGTCCTTTAAATAGACTGTTCTAGTCTAAAAGACTTAGGGCATATTTGGGAGGAATCTGTGAGGGTATTTGCTAATGGAATGTGAGTTTGTGAGAGTGTGTGTGTGTGTGTGTGTGTGTGTGTGTGTAGAAGTGGGTCGTGGGTACTGACTTCAGGAGCTTAAGCACAGCCTTTCCAGAGAGACAGGCTCAAGAGGATGTCAGAAACTGAATTCTTCTTCTTCCCACTCAAAATCTCTTCTGCCTAGTTCTTCATATCTCAGTTAAGGGCAACTCAATCCATCCAGTTACTCAGGTCAAAAGAGTCTTGATTCTTCTTCCTCTTACTCATAGGAAATCACCTGGGCTGTGTCATCTAAGTAGATCCAGAATATCCTATCATTTCTCATGATCTCCACTGCTGTCCTGGGGAATGACCTACCTCCATCTTTCCTGGCTAATTGCAGTAGCTTCCTCAGGAATCACTGTGCATGCATCCCTGCACCCCTCCACCAGCAAAGTATTCTCAAACAACAGCCCTGTGCTTTTATTTTTGTTTTTTTTAAAGTTATGTCAGACCCTATGCGCCAGACCTTCCAACAGCTTCACACTTCTCTCAGAATAAAAGACTTCAGTGTTTACAAGGCCCTGCCTCTGGATCCTCCCACTCTGGCCCCACCGTGCCCCTCTTACTGCTTCTCCTCCTGCTTCCTCCGTGGGACACTCAGCTCTACCGCGCTGTGTCCTTGCTGTTCCTCCACCCCAGCAGGAAAACTCCCACCTGGGAGCCTTTACTCTAGCTGTGCCCTCAACCTGGAAAATTCTTTCTCCAGAGATCCTCTTGGCTCATCCCCTCACTTCCTGCCCATCTTTGCTCAAATCTCACTACTCAAAAAGCCCACCCTGACCACCATATTTAATACTGCACACAATTCCTGCCCTGCGTGGCACCTGAGAGTCCCCTAACCTGCTCTACTTGTCTCTGTTCTACAGTGTGGTCGTCTTCAAACTAACCAGACAATGTACTGACTTACCATGTTTATTGGTTATAAACAAAATAAAATACGTGGTGGACCACCACCATCACTAACACTGGAGCTAAATTCACTGGCGTAGATGGCGTATTTAGAAGAATGCTTGGCATAGACTAGACCTGCCAAATACATAGTTGAACAAATGACTGCCTCATAATGTTTATTGCTCTTATAAATGGGATCTTTATTAGAAAAGATAATTGGCTATTGTTGCTATCTAGGAATGTTATTGGTTTTCTTACATTGATCTTGTACATAACAACTAAAAGTCATTGTTCTTATCTATTTTTTTTTCATTTGAATAATACATTTTATTTAAGCCAGTATATCTAAAATATTATCATATCAACATGTCATCAATATGAAAATAAAATACTTTACATTCTTTTTTTTATACTGACTTTCTGAAATCCAATGTGTATTTCACACATATAGCTCATCTCAATGAGAACTAGTCACATTTCTCTTGTATCCTAGCCTTCTTATTGCTTCCTATTCATCCATAAAATAATCCTCCCTTAACTTGAACCAGCTTGAGTTGGGCTCTGCTTCTTCAAACAAAGCCAAATACAACAGCCAGCAGAGTGTTTGGTCACAGTGTTTGTTTGCTTATTTCGTGTCTTAAGGAATTATTTGGTATGGCACCAGACTATTTTTCTTCAGTCATGTGCCGTTGGAGATGTTTGGGATTATTTGTGCTTTATGGGATGATAGGATTTACCTTTATCTTCCTATCATGTACCCTTTTTTTTTTTTTTTCCACACACACTGTATTTTATTTTTACAAGAGATAAATAGACTGACACCAAGCATTGTACATGGATGACTACAACAAAAGCAACAATGATTGCAATTACCAAACATGAAACACACTCATACTATGTCATAATATTGACATTCAGTCCAGTAATCCTCCACTGTAACAGCTCCTTTACTTTGCAGTGAAAATTGATTTGTATATTCTTTGCCTCTGAGTCCTTGTGGGATTTTTTCTTTTTTTAAATTCAAACAGAAAGTCACAAAAATTATACTCATCCTCATCAGTTCACTCAGTCCCATGTAATTATTTTTTTTTTTCCATCTTGATCTTTTGTTAGCACTTTTATGAGCTAATCAGTTTTTCATTAGAGTTCTGAAAATGCTTATTCATTCAGTTCAGCAGTACAGTCAGGTACCAGAAACCTGTACTTGTCAGAGTCTTTTCCATGAATTTCCTGAAGATGAAACCCTTTTATAGGAACATATTTACAAAAGCATCAGAGTACACCCAGAACTGTCTGTAAATGACAAAAGACTTAAAAATAACCACGGTTAAAGATTTGATGAAAGTTCATAATAATGCAGTTGACAAGAAAATTAGTTATTTCTGAGATATACATTTTAAAATAATAACTAGGATTATGACTTATAACATTATACCAGAACATATAAGATTTTTAGAAATTTCATGTAATGTCTGAAACATTTATATTAACATATTTCCATACAAATAACCCAATGAAAGTTTAGTATTAGTTGTTTTGTTTGTTTGTTTATACTGCAGGTTCTTATTAGTCATCAGTTTTATACACATCAGTGTATACATGTCAATCCCAATCGCCCAATTCAGCACACCACCATCCCCACCCCACCGCGGTTTTCCCCCCTTGGTGTCCATATGTCTGTTCTCTACATCTGTGTCTCAACTTCTGCCCTGCAAACCGGTTCATCTGTACCATTTTTCTAGGTTCCACATACATGCGTTAATATACGATATTTGTTTTTCTCTTTCTGACTTACTTCACTCTGTATGACAGTCTCTAGATCCATCCACGTCTCAACAAATGACTCAATTTCGTTCCTTTTTATGGCTGAGTAATATTCCATTGTATATATGTACCACAACTTCTTTATCCATTCGTCTGTTGATGGGCATTTAGGTTGCTTCCATGACCTGGCTATTGTAAATAGTGCTGCAATGAACATTCGGGTGCATGTGTCTTTTTGAATTACGGTTTTCTCTGGGTATATGCCCAGTAGTGGGACTGCTGGGTCATAGGGTAATTCTATTTTTAGTTTTTTAAGGAACCTCCATATTGTTCTCCATAGTGGCTGTATCAATTTACATTCCCACCAACAGTGCAAGAGGGTTCCCTTTTCTCCACACCCTCTCCAGCATTTGTTGTTTGTAGATTTTCTGATGATGCCCATTCTAAGTGGTGTGAGGTGATACCTCATTGTAGTTTTGATTTGCATTTCTCTAATAATTAGTGATGTTGAGCATCTTTTCATGTGCTTCGTGGCCGTCTGTATGTCTTCTTTGGAGAAATGTCTATTTAGGTCTTCTGCCCATTTTTGGATTGGGGTGTTTGTTTCTTTAATATTGAGCTGCATGAGCTGTTTATATATTTTGGAGATTAATCCTTTGTCCGTTGATTCGTTTGCGAATATTTTCTCCCATTCTGAGGGTTGTCTTTTCGTCTTGTTTATGGTTTCCTTTGCTGTGCAAAAGCTTTGAAGTTTCATTAGGTCCCATTTGTTTATTTTTGTTTTTATTCCCATTACTCTAGGAGGTGGATCAAAAAAGATCTTGCTGTGATTTATGTCAAAGAGTGTTCTTCCTATGTTTTCCTCTAAGAGTTTTATAGTGTCCAGTCTTACATTTAGGTCTCTAATCCATTTTGAGTTTATTTTTGTGTATGGTGTTAGGGAGTATTCTAATTTCATTCTTTTACATGTAGCTGTCCAGTTTTCCCAGCACCACTTATTGAAGAGACTGTCTTTTCTCCATTGTATATCTTTGCCTCCTTTGTCATAGATTAGTTGACCATAGGTGCGTGGGTTTATCTCTGGGCTTTCTATCTTGTTCCATTGATCTATGTTTCTGTTTTTGTGCCAGTACCATATTGTCTTGATTACTGTAGCTTTGTAGTATAGTCTGAAGTCAGGGAGTCTGATTCCTCCAGCTCCGTTTTTTTCCCTCAAGACTGCTTTGGCTATTCGGGGTCTTTTGTGTCTCCATACAAATTTTAAGATGATTTGTTCTAGCTCCATAAAAAATGCCATTGGTAATTTGATAGGGATTGCATTGAATCTGTAGATTGCTTTGGGTAGTATAGTCATTTTCACAATGTTGATTCTTCCAATCCAAGAACATGGTATATCTCTCCATCTGTTGGTATCATCTTTAATTTCTTTCATCAGTGTCTTATAGTTTTCTGCATACAGGTCTTTTGTCTCCCTAGGTAGGTTTATTCCTAGGTATTTTATTCTTTTTGTTGCAATGGTAAATGGGAGTGTTTCCATAATTTCGCTTTCAGATTTTTCATCATTAGTGTATAGGAATGCAAGAGATTTCTGTGCATTAATTTTGTATCCTGCAACTTTACCATATTCATTAATTAGCTCTAGTAGTTTTCTGGTGGCAGTTTTAGGATTCTCTATGTATAGTATCATGTCATCTGCAAACAGTGACAGTTTTACTGCTTCTTTTCCAATTTGTATTCCTTTTATTTCTTTTTCTTCTCTGATTGCCCTGGTTAGGACTTCCAGAACTATGTTGAATAATAGTGGTGAGAGTGGACATCCTTGTCTCGTTCCTGATCTTAGAGGAAATGCTTTCAGTTTTTCACCATTGAGAATGATGTTTGCTGTGGGTTTGTCATATATGGCCTTTATTATGTTGAGGTAGGTTCCCTCTATGCCCACTTTCTGGAGAGTTTTTATCATAAATGGGTGTTGAATTTTGTCAAAAGCTTTTTCTGCATCTATTGAGATGATCATATGGTTTTTATTCTTCAATTTGTGGTTGTATCACACTGATTGATTTGCGTATATTGAAGAATCCTTGCATCCCTGGGATAAATCCCACTTGATCATGGTGTATGATCCTTTTAATGTGTTGTTGGATTCTGTTTGCTAGTATTTTGTTGAGGATTTTTGCATCTATATTCATCAGTGATATTGGTCTGTAATTTTCTTTTTTTTTGTACTGTCTTTGTCTGGTTTTGGTATCAGGGTGATGGTGGCCTCATAGAATGAGTTTGGGAGTGTTCCTTCCTCTGCAATGTTTTGGAAGAGTTTGAGAAGGATAGGTGTTAGCTCTTCTCTAAATGTTTGATAGAATTCACCTGTGAAGTCATCTGGTCCTGGACTTTTGTTTGTTGGAAGATTTTTCATCACAGTTTCAATTTCATTACTTGTGATTGGTCTGTTCATATTTTCTGCTTCTTCCTGGTTCAGTCTTGGAAGGTTATACCTTTCTAAGAATTTGTCCATTTCTTCCAGGTTGTCTATTTTATTGGCATAAAGTTGCTTGTAGTAGTCTCTTAGGATGCTTTGTATTTCTGCGGTGTCTGTTGTAACTTCTCCTTTTTCATTTCTGATTTTATTGATTTGAGTCCTCTCCCTCTTTTTCTTGATGAGTCTGGCTAATGGTTTATCAATTTTGTTTATCTTCTCAAAGAACCAGCTTTTAGTTTTATTGATCTTTGCTATTGTTTTCTTTGTTTCTATTTCATTTATTTCTGCTCTGATATTTATGATTTCTTTCCTTCTGCTAACTTTGGGTTTTGTTTGTTCTTCTTTCTCTAGTTTCTTTAGGTGTAAGGTTAGATTGTTTACTTGAGATTTTTCTTGTTTCTTGAGGTAGGCTTGTATAGGTATAAACTTCCCTCTTAGAACTGCTTTTGCTGCATCCCATAGGTTTTGGATCGTCGTGTTTTCATTGTCATTTGTCTCTAGGTATTTTTTGATTTCCTCTTTGATTTCTTCAGTGATCTCTTGGTTATTTAGTAACGTATTGTTTAGCCTCCATGTGTTTGTGTTTTTTACGTTTTTTCCCCTGTAATTCATTTCTAATCTCATAGCGTTGTGGTCAGAAAAGATGCTTGATATGATTTCAATTTTCTTAAATTTACTGAGGCTTGATTTGTGACCCAAGATGTGATCTATCCTGGAGAATGTTCCGTGCGCACTTGAGAAGAACGTGTAATCTGCTGTTTTTGGATGGAATGTCCTATAAATATCAATTAAATCTATCTGGTCTATTGTGTCATTTAAAGGTTCTGTTTCCTTATTTATTTTCATTTTGGATGATCTGTCCATTGGTGTAAGTGAGGTGTTAAAGTCCCCCACTATTATTGTGTTACTGTCAATTTCCTCTTTTATAGCTGTTAGCAGTTGCCTTATGTAATGAGGTGCTCCTATGTTGGGTGCATATATATTTATAATTGTTATATCTTCTTCTTGGATTGATCCCTTGATCATTATGTAGTGTCCTTCCTTGTCTCTTGTAACATTCTTTATTTTAAAGTCTATTTTATCTGATATGAGTATAGCTACTCCAGCTTTCTTTTGATTTCCATTTGCATGGAATATCTTTTTCCATCCCCTCACTTTCAGTCTGTATGTGTCCCTAGGTCTAAAGTGGGTCTCTTGTAGACAGCATATATATGGGTCTTGTTTTTGTATCCATTCAGCAAGCCTGTGTCTTTTGGCTGGAGCATTTAATCCATTCACGTTTAAGGTAATTATCGATATGTATGTTCCTATGACCATTTTCTTAATTGTTTTGGATTTGTTTTTGTAGGTCCTTTTCTTCTCTTGTGTTTCCCACTTAGAGAAGTTCCTTTAACATTTGTTGTAGAGCTGGTTTGGTGGTGCTGAATTCTCTTAGCTTTTGCTTGTCTGTAAAGCTTTTGATTTCTCCATCAAATCTAAATGAGATCCTTGCCGGGTAGAGTAATCTTGGTTGTAGGTTCCTCCCCTTCATCACCTTAAGTATATCATGCCCCTCCCTTCTGGCTTGTAGAGTTTCTGCTGAGAAATCAGCTGTTAACCTTATGGGAGTTCCCTTGTATGTTATTTGTCATTTTTCCCTTGCTGCTTTCAATAATTTTTCTTTGTCTTTAATTTTTGCCAATTTGATTACTCTGTGTCTCGGCGTGCTTCTCCTTGGGTTTATCCTGTATGGGACTCTCTGCGCTTCCTGGACTTGGGTGGCTATTTCCTTTCCCATGTTAGGGAAGTTTTCGACTATAATCTCTTCAAATATTTTCTCTGGTCCTTTCTCTCTCTCTTCTCCTTCTGGGACCCCTATAATGTGAATGTTGTTGCGTTTAATGTTGTCCCAGAGGTCTCTTAGGCTGTCTTCATTTCTTTTCATTCTTTTTTCTTTAGTCTGTTCTGCAGCAGTGAATTCCACCATTCTGTCTTCCAGGTCACTTATCTGTTCTTCTGCCTCAGTTATTCTGCTATTGATTCCTTCTAGTGTAGTTTTCATTTCAGTTATTGTATTGTTCATCTCTGTTTGTTTGTTCTTTAATTCTTCTAGGTCTTTGTTAATCATTTCTTGCATCTTCTCAATCTTTGCCTCCATTCTTATTCCAAGGTCCTGGATCATCTTCACTATCATTATTCTGAATTCTTTTTCTGGAAGGTTGCCTATCTCCACTTCATTTAGTTGTTTTTCTGGGGTTTTTTCTTGTTCCTTCATCTAGTATATAGCCCTCTGCCTTTTCATCTTGTCTATCTTTCTGTAAATGTGGTTTCTGTTCCACAGGCTGCAGGACTGTAGTTTTTCTTGCTTCTGCTGTCTGCCCTCTGGTGGTTGAGGCTATCTAAGAGGCTTGATGGGAGGCTCTGGAGGTGGGTAGAGCTGACTGTTGCTGTGGCTGTCAGAGCTCTGTAAAACTTTAATCCACTTGACTGTTGATGGGTGGGGCTGGGTTCCCTCCCTGTTGGTTGTTTTGCCTGAGGCAACCCAACACTGGAGCCTACCCAGGCTCTTTGGTGGGGCTAATGGCAGACTCTGGGAGGGCTCACGCCAAGGAGTACTTCCCAGAACCTCCGCTGCCAGTGTCCTTGTCCCCACGGTGAAACAGAGCCAGCCCCCGCCTCTGCAGGAGACCCCCCAACATCAGCAGTTATGTCTGGTTCAGTCTCCCCCAGGGTCACTGCTCCTTCCCCTGGTTCCCGATGCACACACTATTTTGTGTGCACCCTCCAAGAGTGGGGTCTCGGTTTCCCCCAGTCCTGTCGAAGTCCTGCAATCAATTCCCACTAGGCTTCAAAGTCTGATTCTCTATGAATTCCTCCTCCCGTTGCCGGACCCCCAGGTTGGGAAGCCTGACGTGGGGCTCAGAACGTTCACTTCAGTGGGTGGACTTCTGTGGTATAAGTGCTCGCCAGTCTGTGAGTCACCCACCCAGCAGTTATAGGATTTGATTTTACTCTGATTGCGCCCCTCCTACCGTCTCACTGTGGCTTCTCCTCTGTCCTTGGACATGGGGTATCCTCCTTGTTGAAGTCCAGTGTCTTCCTGTCGATGATTGTCCAGCAGCCAGTTGTGATTCTGGTGCTCTCGCAAGAGGGAGTGAGAGCACGTCCTTCTACTCCTCCATCTTGGTTAATCCTCTCCCATTGTTCTTATCTATATCTGATGTTCCCTGTGGGTAAAATATATGGATACCCGCTTCCCAACTTAATCTGCTTGATTTAGGGAAATCTTCATAAGAAGTGATCATCAAAACCTAGTAATTCTCCCCATGGTTGAATTACATGTTGAGATCCTGAAGATATCTCCAACAGATTCGCTAGAAAATTAACAAGTAAGTCTTTTGAAGACATTAATATAAACTGCAATCACCTAGTCGGCCAGTGGCACACTCTGATTGTAGGAAAATTGTGTTAGATGAAAATAATTTGGCCAGCTAGACTTTATTACTTTTGATTTAAAAATTGGAAACATCAATAGCCCCCAATCTGGCTCTACTCCTTACTTAATCAACTTGAAGAAAATGTGATTAAGAGGAACAAAAATCTAAGAAAAATAAGGACAAGACACTAAAGAAAAAATAATGATTCTCAGAAAACACAAATCTTGGGACAATTTCTTCCCGACTTCCTGTGTAATTAAATTTTTATCTAAAAACTGTGTTGAACCAAGGAAGAAGAAATAAATGTATTTCTGCTCCAAACGTTATTTTGAAGACTTGCTTATGAGTGTAATTTGTTATGATTTTATTTGATTTAAAAAGTTTATTCTGCCACACATCCTTTTGCTTCAGTATTAGCAACAAGCACCCTGCTCTGTGTGGCTGACCCACAGGCTGCACTTGGTGGCCAAGCACTGAACAGAATAAAGGAAACAAGAAGCTTCCAAGCCCTGTTTTTTCCTGCATCTTTTGGAATATTTGCATGGACTGAGAAAAAAGAAAGCAGCAACTATTATTCAAAGATTGCTTTGGTGACATCTGTCATTTCTGCTGTAAACTGTCAGTCCCAAATCCAGTAGGGTAATTATGGAAAATATAACTAAAAACCCAAATTTTAGTAGGGCCTTAAATCCAGGAATTTGAAGCACAGCCAATTCACCGTTGAATTTACATCTGATTCACTAGAGAAGCTGAAGCATATGTGAAATGGTGGTGGCTCTTTCTGCACTGCAGAGAAGTAAGGCTCAGGAAAGCAAAATGCCCTGCCGGAGGCCACTTACTAAGTTTGGAGTAAAAAGTGTATTTCCATTTCTCTGCTCTTGCCCACAGGCTCTCCTTGATTCAGTAGCTATGATTTCTGCCTTATGGCCGGGAGGCGAAACACCACAATTCTTTCATCTCTAGGTGATACACAAAATCACAGTTCTTCCCTGTTTGCAGTCTGTCTGTGTCTCTGCTGAAATACACCACAGTGAGGGCAGAGTTCAGATGGCCTGTGGACACTGAACTCAGTACTCATCCAAGAGTGAGATGACCCTTGCTTTTGTGTATGTCGGCGAGAAATGCCTGGGAAAGGAGCATGAGAAGTAACTGTGGCCCAGCTGGCCATCCAGCTCGGCATGATCAGAGACTTTCACTTTTCAAGGGCTCACTGCCACTCTCCAAAAGCGTAAACATTTCTTCTCAAAAAATTTCTGCTCAAAGCAGACTTTCAGATATTCTCTGATTAAAATCACCAGGTTTATTTTGTTTGTCCCATCTGTTAATGCAGTCACGTAAAATTCTATGATTTGTTGTCAGTGAGTTAATTCTCCTCGGTGCTGAACCAAATGGGACTGTAGACTTAAAAGACTGAACGAGAAATGAGCTGTATCTAATGAGATGTCCTCCGAAGCGGCCATGGCACGGGGCCTACACATGCGCCGGACACATGCTTCTGCCACATGTGATTTGGGCCAGTCATCTCCACACCTGATAGTTTCTTAGCAGTTTATAAATATGTTCCCTATTGTTTCTTGTCCATCTTCTCCCACTTAAAAATTATATTCTGAAGTCAAATTTATAAGGAAAATAATTTACCACGTGGTACTGGGTCATTTAAACCCACCCCATCCTCTTCATCAGGGAAGTTTGCAAGTGAATAAAAGCTTACTAAACAAATTGGGAGTATTTTGTTTCTTTTCCATTGGAGTAGCTAATATTTTTTTACTTTTTAAATTGAATGGCTGGATAATTTTTATACCAATCCATAATTTTATTTGAAAAGCTAACCTGGGACTGTTAAAAAAAAAACGGGTGGGGGGAGAAGAAACCATTTTCGCCTTCTTGTCTATCAGTGCTAATCCTCTTAAAAGTACCCTTACAATCAAGGGATGCAAGAGAAGCTCCATTTCCTCAGCAAATGGAATACTGTAAGGCACAGTTTAAAAGGGTTACTACTGTGAGTGAAGAAGGAAAGTAATGGAGTGACCTGTGGACACACCCTAAGCCCAGGAACACACAGTGCCCCACATCTTTATTGGCTCAGAGATACACAGGTCCATCTGTCAAACTGAAAAGCCAAGGAAGTGGCAGACTTTGGCTTTCTGCTGGTGGGGACAAGTACTGGAAATATTTTATTGCAAAGTGACTGAAACCCAGTCAGAGGTTTAATACTTAGCAGGCAGGCAGCAATGGCTTAGAGAAAAAGGACCAAGATTTTCTCTGTTGGGCTCCTCCAGCCTGGACAACAGGGACAACTAAGTTTTTAAAATAGCATGCTGGAGTCAGATGACTCTGGAAAGTTTTGTCTCAAAAATAAAATAGGCGAAGCATCCCCTAAGAAAAATGGCTGGGGAAATAACATCATCAGAACAGTATGGAAGCGCATCAGAAACTGCCTATAGATCGCCCAAAGAAAACAGAACCAATTTTCTGAGAAGATTGCATAGAAGTATTGAGTGGACCCAGCTTCATTTACTGCCCACAGAGTTCTTGTGAAAATGTAATTAAAAAGACTGGGGATGGAGAATAAGAAAAGATAGGAGGCACAAAATGGTCCTTTACAGTTTCCTTGGAAGGTCACAGCCCACTTTATATAACACATTATGAAGCACAAGGTTACAGTGGGTTTTCAAAGACTTGGCTCTACTCCAGAAGTCTCTCTTTAATGTTGTTTGCAAAATTTATACTAAAGGCAGATTTATGAACTCTGTTAGAGAACAAGTATTTCTCTTCTTATTCATAGAGAAGAACTTTATTATTTTGGTCCAGTTGCTAAGCAAAATATAGCTTGAGTTTGGCTGTAAATTCTCAGTTATATATGTAAGGCATTGTGTTTATTTAGAAATAATAAGGCTTCTAATTTCAAATCAGAAAATCCCAGGGTCATATAAGGACTTTTATCAGTTTCAGGTCTTATCCAGAACTTATGGAAGTTTCACCTCTGTAATTCTAAGTTAATGTGTTTAATCTTTCCGTGGTGTAAAAAGCACTGTTTATCACCTCTCTGCAGAGCTGAGGCCAGGATACTGGTTGAGAAAGCAGGTTCTAGATTCAAACTACCTGAATTTGAGTTCTGGCTCTTTCACCTACTAGTGTTGAGACCTTGGGAAAGTTCTTAACCCTTCTGAGCCTCAGTTACCCCATCTGTAAAATGAGGATAATAATAGTTCCTACCTTGTAGGGGTGTGGTGAAGATTAAGTGAGATACTATATGTAAAGCATTTAGCACAGTGCTAGCATACAGGAAGAAGAATCAACCCGTACGTTCTTGCAGACAGTTAAGATACCAACACCGTAGAGTTTAGTTTTGTCCAGACTGAGCACGTAATGGCTGTAACCTATCTCTCCATATCCTAACCTCCTCTCCACTTTCCTTCCCCCAGCTCTCTGGGCCTCCCCTAGCTTCTCCATATTTGTTAAGTGTTCTTCCTCTAACGAGCACAGAAGATTCTGGTCAATGCCAATTTTTTGAAAGAATTACCTGCTTTACTCTATGTCTTCACATATTGAGCATTTCTTTTTTTTTTTTTTTTTTTTGATGTTTAACAAAATCTTTTTTGTAACAGCAAAATACTAGCTGAAAACGAATTAAATAGCAAGGGACTGGATAAAGAAGTCACGGTACATTCATATTATGGAGTAAAGCAGTTAAATTGAACTAAAAAAAAAAGGAATGATCTAATGCTCTAGCACAAGGAATATAAAAGTGATTTCACCGATTTATATTCTCTCTTGTCCTGTGTTTGTTTGTTATTCATTTTTTATTGAGCATTTCTTACTTGAGTTCATTGAGGATTAATGCCCCACAGATCTTAACAGACAGAAATTGAGAGAATGGATCCAAAAGACAGGAAATGGACTAACTGGGTAGCTGGAGGGATTGGGACAAAACAAAAAAAAGAAACAAAGACTTGTGAAAGCAAATGAACCCGTAGCTGGTTCAGGTCCTTTTAGCCACAGCTGTAGTGTTTCTCAGCATTGTTCCAACCGGAGCATTGGTCCCCTGAGATGATTAGCAAACAAATGGTTTCTTGGTCAAAGGAGTTTGTCCAAAACGTTTCACACCACGTTTTCCTCTAGGAGTCTCAGCGCATGTTAACACAGTAAAAGTTCTAAGAAGTACTACAGTAAAGAAACCTGCTTTATTTTGCTTATCTCATATTATTGATCAGTACATAACACTGACCAGTACATTTGGAGAAGGCTTCCACTGTTGTTATTTTAGAACTGGGAAACAGGAATTCCCATAAATAATGAACAAATTTAGGGGCACTAATGAACCATGATAAAACTGACGGGAAGAAAAGTGGGACTAATATTTAGTGAGTGCCTGTTATGTATGCCAGAAATTATGCTAACTGCTTTAGAAATATTTGCTTTTTCCCGATAAGGTTAAAGTAGTGGTTTTTAAGTGGGAGGGATATTTACAGTGCTTTATGAAATAATGTCATGGCACATATTAGCAGTCCTTAAATGGGGGCAAATAGCTGTTTAAGAAATGAAGGATCTTGAGAACTCACGTAGCCCATCTTCATGCCTAAGAGTATTGCTTTTGCACTCACTGAGAAATTTGGAGATTCTGGAGTCTCTGTACCCTCAGTTCCCTGGAATGTAGCATTGTATACAAACCTGTGAATAGTCCTAGTTCTGCCACTTACTGGATATGTAACCTTGAATAACATACCTCTCTGAGCCTGTGTAAATACTAGGAAAACAATAACATCTAACCTAAGTTTGTGAGGGTTATACTTACAAAACATAAGCTCATAACTGGTGCTCAAAAAAATGCCAATGCCTTAATCTACCATACTTATTCTTGCATCCATTGATCAAAATATTTTTCTCTTACACAATTACTAGAACAAGTTCTATGATGTCCATAAAATAATATGTACAATTTCTATTTTCAGCATATACCAACTGTGATTTGAAATGCTACCATTTTGTATGTACGTGTATTTGTGTGTTTGTAGAAACAGCATGTATTTAATACACTTCATAATGCAGTATATATAAAATCACATAAAATAACAGTTTATGTATTGTTAAAGGAAAGAACTATATTTTATTCTTTCTTTATATTCCCCAAGACATCTATCCTAGCATGGTCCCAGGTACACAGTATTTAGTTGTCTTGGGAAATAAATGAATGGAAATGATAGCGGTAAATTGCACTCAAATTGTATTATTTTGTACAATATAATGTAACAAATGTAACTTAATAATAGGACATTTTGCACTGGGGAGCAAGCCAGGATGGAGTCAGACTGTGATATTTTAAATTTGGTGATAAATTTCTGATGCTTTAACAAGCAGCATATGCTCACTGCTCAGTCTCAGCTGAGATGGGTACCAGAAAATTTGCTAACAAGACTCCTATGTGAGAGATAAGCATTATTTTATGAAACTAGATCTGTCTTCAGTTCTTTTGCAAGAAATTTGAATTTCCCTTCAAATAAATGGAATGTTAATATGTTTGATTTACTTCAACTCTTATTATTTTCTTTCTTCTCTATTTACTGTTTTTCACCCTCATGCAATAGAAAGTAAAAAACTACCTCTTTTCCTTTGTTGAAATGTTTATAAATCATTAATAGTGAAACATTGAGAGGTGAAACTGGGGTCAGGAAGGAGAGAATACTGCACAATAACAGCTATTAACTTTGTGCAGAGTAACAGGTCTTAATTTCAGTTCTAAGTGTAGGCAGATGCACAAACAACCATAGACTATGAGATTTCCCTTCCTTTCTTGTGCATATTTGCCCACATTGCCAGTGAGACTAAATTGTAGGAGAGAAATGTTTTTATACTTAAAAGAATAAAAATAGGTTAAAATGAGTTAGAGATTGAAAAACACTGATGACCATATTTTGGGTATATTTTCAGGTATTGTTAAGGGAAATGGCAAGTGACCTGAATTCAGGGCAACCAGACCCTGCATCAGTCACACATCCCAATTGACCTGCCCCTTTCTACTATCATCCCCTCTCCCTTTTTAGCCTCTTTTCTGTCTTTTTTTTTTTTTAATTAATTAATTAATTAATTAATTTTTTATTTTTGGCTGTGTTGGGTCTTAGTTTCTGTGCGAGGGCTTTCTCTAGTTGCGGCAAGCGGGGGCCACTCTTCATCGCGGTGCGCGGGCCTCTCACTATCGCGGCCTCTCTTGTTGCGGAGCACAGGCCCCAGACGCGCAGGCTCAGTAGTTGTGGCGCACGGGCCCAGTTGCTCCGCGGCATGTGGGATCTTCCCAGACCAGGGCTCGAACCCGTGTCCCCTGCATTGGCAGGCGGATTCTCAACCACTGCGCCACCAGGGAAACCCGTCTCTTTCTTTTTTTACCTACGTCTTGATACTCAAACCTGGAATGTAGCATTGACTCCTTTATGATTTGAAAATAATGACAGGTTGCTGATACATTCAACACATGTAAATGTCCTCTGAGTCTTACCAGAGATTCCAAAGGGGAGGATGTGTAAAATAAACTGAAGCGTGATCTCTTGCAG
Organism: Eubalaena glacialis; assembly: GCF_028564815.1. Classification (NCBI taxonomy): domain Eukaryota; kingdom Metazoa; phylum Chordata; class Mammalia; order Artiodactyla; family Balaenidae; genus Eubalaena; species Eubalaena glacialis. Next base: position 185,816,645 of record NC_083716.1, on the reverse strand, counting down.
GAATGGAATTCTGCAGTGGAGAAGCTGAAGAGAGAGGCACTGGGGATTCTGCTCTCCAAGGAGGATGTGGAGAAAGAACACCTACAGCTCTCTAACCAGAAACTGACTTGGCTTCAAGAGGAATTTGGTCGGCTCATGGTGGAAAGGAAAACCTGGTTAAAAAAGGCAAATGGCTTTTTTAACAGCGCAAACAAGGTCAGTGTGAGGTGAAGCTGGTAATTTTAGGTCATCAGGGCAAACCAGTAAGAGACCCATGACTTCAACAGGCTGGAACACGTCACAGAAATCTCGACTCCACTTAGAGTTTCAAAATTGATAGCAGCAAAAAGGAGCTTTTAAAATATATTCCTACTCTGGCCATTATTTTGTACTCAAAACTAAGAGATTCTGTGCTTTGACGTGTAAAAGGTCACTGAAAAAAAAACCAAAAAACAGGAGAATTTTATCTTAGAGCTCTCATTGTTCTGTTTGAGGTGGACATTTGTGCCAACATGGTAGTGTTTCTCCTGGAGGAATGGAATTATCATAAAATATATCAAGGTTATATTGATATAACCTTGATATATTTGACAAATAATTTGAAAAAAAACCCTTGAAAAAACCAAAAAAACCCTTGAAACTTTTACCAAAAAAACTTTCTCTTTTTAAAAATCCTCTTTCATTTATTAGGTAAAGATACATAAATATTGCAGGCTTTTGGCATGCAAACCATAAGGCTCTGGTTGACTGCCCTGCCTTGGTTTGCCTTTTATTTTTTAATTGGAGTATAGTTGATTTACAATGTTGTGTTAGTTTCAGGTGTACAGCAGAGTGATTCAGTTATACATACATATATATCTTTTTTTTCAGATTATTTTCCCTTATAGGTTATTAAAAAATATTGAGTATAATTACCTGTGCTATACAGTAGGTCCTTGTTGGTTATCTGTTTTATATATAGTAGTGGGTATATGTTACTCCCAAACTCCTAATTTATCTCTCTGCACACACTTTGTAAATCAGCCAAAGGGAGATCTTGCTTTGGACTGTTTCCAGGCCATCGTGAGTGGGAGAAGTGCTCTATTTTCATTTAAGATTGATTGTAGCAGGTGGCTCTTACTGCATGGTAATGTTCATGTGTTCACATCACTTGAGTATCTGAGGATGGCGATAATGTTTGAAAAAATTTCTGCCTTTCCCAATCGAACATACACCTTCAAACTGCCTTATTGGAATTCATACCTTAAATTTCACTGACGTAAAACTGGGCACTGTGACAGAAAATTAATGGGGAACCCACGGAGGGTAGGTATATTGTGATTTAAAGTCATAACATCAGCAATCTGAATACAGTGTCCTGGTAGGTATCAAAATTGTTACTTAATTTTGAATTTTTTACTAATAGGAAACTTGGAAAGCATGAATAGTAAAGTTCCAAAAGAGAGGTGCTAGAATTATGGTAGAAAAAAAAAACATGTCAAAGAAATATTTGTCAAATTATTGTTGTTTGGGATTTCTTTGTTTTAAGAGAAGAAACACATAATTTCTGGAGCTGTTGAGCTAAGTAAATGGTAAGTGCTGGTTAAATTTCTCTTCAATAGTCCTGTTTTTGAATAAGAGATTTTTAAACTTACATTACACTCTCATTCTACAAAATGAGTGGGTCACCTTCCAGTTAGTTAATGCTGTTTCTAAGGAAAACAGTTATAGAACATGTTGCTATGGTAAAATGCTTCTAGCATAAGCCCTATACTTTATAGTCCTGCAAAATGGAGAATTTTTCTCTCTCTCTCTCATTCTCACTCCCTCACTCTTGCTTTCTCTGCTGTCATTTTCTGGTAGCTTGCCAGGGAAATTTTTCTTCTTACATTATTCTTGGGCCTTGAGGGAGGAAGAATGATATCTCTTGCAATAGTAATTTTTAAAAAATTGAAGAACGGAGTGGTTACTTTTTCAAGCTTATACAGTAATTAAGGTCAAATCCTAACAAATCCTGTTTCTTAACCCTAAAGACTTGACTTCTAGATCCCATTTCATCATTTGAATGCCCATGGCATTCAAATTATAATTAGTTCAGTTGGGACTTATCCATACTATAAAATTCTTTATAACCAAGTAGTACTTAGAAAGGTTTAGAATTTATTTTCCCTTTTCAAAGCATCAGGGAAATAATTTCCAACTCCAAATCTAAGAATTCAGTTTGAAAGATGATGGCTACTTTTACCTCAGCAAAAATGGAAGCTGGAGTTTGGAAAGCAGATGTTTAAATCATGACTCTTGAAATGAGTTATTTACCATATTATTAAGAAGCAATAAATGATGAAATAATATAGTAAATAAATCCGTTTAAATTAAAGAAGGAAATTCTTCTCAAGGCTTGTAAATGGCATTTTTCTTTTTGATTTATATTGTAGAATCTCCAAATTTTATAAAATTACCATTTTACCCCATTCTGGGCATAACACTCATAAATAACCCTAGTTAAAATAAAGCACTGGAGGGCCTTCCCTGGTGGTGCGGTGGTTAAGAATCCGCCTGCCAATGCAGGGGACACGGGTTCGAGCCCTGGTCTGGGAAGATCCCACATGCCACGGAGCAACTAAGCCCGTGCGCCAAAGCTACAGAGCCTGCGCTCTAGAGCCCATGAGCCACAACTACTGAGCCCCACGAGCCTCAACTACTGAAGCCCACGCGCCTAGAGCCCGTGCTCCGCAACAAGAGAAGCCACCGCAATGAGAAGCCCGCACACTGCAACGAAGAGTAGCCCCCGCTCGCCGCAACTAGAGAAAGCCCGCACGCAGCAACAAAGACCCAACACAGCCAAAAATAAAAATAAATAAATCAATAAATTAAAAAAAAAATAAAGCACTGGATTTAAGGTATTAATATAAATTCAAAATCCCTTAAAATATTTTTTTCTAGTCTGAAAGTTTTGTTTTCACTAGTGAAGGAGTATTTTTAGTTTACATCTTCAATTTATCTCCGAAGCACTGAACTTTCCTTTTGAGAATTCACTTTATTGTGCCTTGAGGGCGCTGGGTTTTTCTGATTGTGATAGTCTACATCCTTGATGAAGCCATGCTGCCAACAGCTGTGAGGGGTCTGAGACTTTTCACCCAACCTTCCAGCTGACATATTAACTTGCTACCGTTCATGGATGCTCACAGAAGACATGTGACTTCTGACTCAGTTTTGAAAGACTTTATTACTCAAAGCAAAAGAGGTAACCAGAGTGTCACATGTCACATCAGTTCCCCAAGTCCCAGTTCCCCAGGGGGCGATGCAGATGGACCCCAATGGATGAGGGCACCGCTGCAGGGAAAGAATCCTAAACTTGGGCAATTGGCTGTTTTATAGCAAACAGTAAGCAAGCCTGCTCTTTGTCTCAGAGGAAGATGTTCCTTCAACCCTCAAGGTTGCAAATCCAACACTGAGAATGGCCCAGATAAAGAGGGGTCAGAGTCAGGCATTCTTGACACACCAGTAAGATGGGTAGGAGCAGTGGAGACTCACCCCACACATGCAAATAGGGATGTTAGCACTGTGAAAAAAAAAGAGAGCATCAGGGCTTTAAAAAAAGAAACGTACCTCGAAAACCAATTTCACTCTTGATAAATGGAATCATTTTTTAGCAAACAACGTCTTGTTCCAAATTTGTTAAAGCTAGGTCAATATCCTTCAATTTCTGTGTCAAATACCAGTGTGAAAAAATGTTAGTGCCATGGGTAATATATGAATTAGTGAATGTAACAGCTTGAGTGTTTTTGCTCAGTAAAATGTAAAACATATGATTTTTAAGATAACCTTTAACTTTTTAAAATTTTGTTAAAATAAAAAGAAATGAATGTCATAATCTCATCTGCAGAATGGACTACTGTTAGTAAGCCTTCCATATCATATTTATTTCTTTTTCATCCAGATTTTTATCATATGTTTCTGGTATTTTCTGTTGCAATCATCTGGAAACCCTCCTCTTTTCCCCTTCTTTCCTTTTATTGTCACCTGTCCCTCTCTCTCTACCAATTCTATCAATATCTAGGGACATTGTTATTTACTAGAAAAAAGTCACAATAATTTTTTAAATTGAAGTTGCTAAATAAGTAGTGTGGCAAATTTATGAGAATAATTACCCTTTTTCTTTACAGATTCATTTATTTAATAAATATTTATTGAGCAACTACTATGTGTCAGGCACTGTTCTAAATGCTGGGGATATAGCAGAGAACAAAACATACAAAAAAAATCGATAAGCCAATGTAATTCCAATATGTGAAATTCAATAAAATATAATTATCACCTAATTGTCCACATTGGCAAGAGTGCCCACTGCCTTTACTCTGTAGTTTCAGGAGTGAAATTGATTACCTTTTAATCCTGCTAGGGGTTAATGATTACCCAAGGCTCAAGAGTCTGTTTCTTACCTAGAGAATGTCTAGTCTTTGGCTTGAGGTGTGACGGTTTGTACCTGGAATGAGCAATAGGTGGCGATGTTAGCACACAGGACCTCAGGAGTAGTGTTGCTACTGATGCTTTTCTTTTTCTTTTTTTTAAATTGAAGTATAGTTGATTTACAACATTATATTATTTTCAGGTGTACAACATAGTGATTCAACGTTTTTGTAGATTATACTACATTTAAAGTTATTACAAAACAATGGCTATATTTCCCTGTGCTGTACAATATATCCTTATTGCTTATCTGTTTTATACGTAGTAGTTTGTATCTCTTAATTTCATATTCCTATCTTGCCAGTCCCCCTCCATCTCCCCACTGGTAACCATTGGTTTTTTTCTCTGTATCTGTGAGTCTGCTTCTGTTTTGTTATATACATTCCTTTGCTTTATATTTTAGATTCCACATATAAGTGATAACATAGAGTATTTGTCCTTCTCTCTCTGACTTATTTCACTAAGTATAGTACTCTCTACGTCCATCTACATTGATGTAAATGGCAGACTTTCATTCTTTTTATGGCTGAGTAGTATTCCATTGTATATACATACCATATCTTCTTGATCCATTCATCTGTTGATGGACACTTAAGTTGCTTCCATATCTTGGATATTGTAAATAATGCTGCTATGAACATTAGGGTGCATGAATTTTTTCAAAACAGTGTTTTATTTTCTTTGGATATATACCCAGGAGTGGGACTGCTGGATCATGTGGTAGTTCTATTTTTAGTTTTTTGAGGAACCTCCATACTGTTTTCCATAGTGGCTGTATCAATTTACATTCCCACCAACAGTGTAGGAGGGTTCCCTTTTCTCCACATCCTCACCAACTTTTGTTATTTGTGGCCTTTTTGATGATGGCCATTTGAACAGGTGTGAGGTGATATCTCATTGTAGTTTTGATTTGCATTTCTCTGATGATTAGTGATGTTGAGCATCTTTTCATGTGCCTGTTGGCCATCTGTATGTCTTCTTTGGAAAAATGTATATTCAGGTCTTCTGCCCATTTATTATCAGATTATTTTGATGTTGAATTATATCAGCTGTTTATATACTTTGGATATTAACCTCGTATCGATCATATCATTTCCAAATATTTTCTCTCATTCAGTAAGTTGTCTTTTTCTATTGTCAATGGTTTCCTTTTCTGTGTAAAAGTTTTTAAGTTTAATTAGGTCCCAATTTGTTTATTTTTGCTTTTGTTTCCTTTGCCTTTGGAGACAGATCCAAAAAAATATTGCTATGATTTATGTCAAAGAGTGTTCTACCTATGTTCTCTTCCAGGAGTTTTATGGTTTCAGGTCATACATTTAGGTCTTTAATCCATTTTGATTTTATTTTTGTATATGGTGTGAGGAAATGTTCTAATCTCATTCTTTTGCGTGTAGCTGTTTAGTTTTCCCAGCACCACTTATTAAAGAGACTGTCTTTTATCCACTGTATATTCTTGCCTCCATTGTTGTAGATTAATTGACCATCAGTGTGTGGGTTTATTTCTGGGCTCTCTATTCTGTTCCATTGATCTATGTATCTGTTTTTGTGCTAGTATCATGCTGTTTTGATTACGCAGCTTTGTAACATGTAGTCCGAAGTCAGGGAGCATGATATTTCCAGCTTTGTTCTTTTTTCTCAAGATTGCTTTGGCAATTCAGGGTCTTTTGTGGTTTCATATAAATTTTAGGATTATTTGTTCTAGTTCTGTGAAAAATGTCGTGAGTATTGATTGCATTAAATCTGTAGATTGCTTTGGGTAGTATAGACATTTTAATAATATTAATTCTTCCAATCCAAGAAAATGGAATGTCTTTCCATTTCTTTGTAACATCTTAATTTTCCTTTATCAATGTTTCGTAGTTTTCAGAGTATAGGTCTTTCACCTCCTTGGTTAAGTTTATTCCTAGGTATTTTATTCTTTTTGATGTGATTTTAAATGAGATTGTTTTCTTGCTTTCTCTTTCTGATAGTTCATTATTAGTGTATAGAAAAGCAACAGATTTATCTGTGTTAATTTTGTATCCTGGAACTTTACTGAATGCTGCTGATGCTTTTCATAAACCAGATTCAAGTGGAGATTGAGCCATGTAACTCAAAGAACCCGAGATACTCCCTTTTCATTTTAGAGTTATATGCTGCGTTCGGTGAACCTATTTGCTAAATTACTTAGCCACAAATACAAGTATGGGTTGATTGTCAACACTGGATGATAGCTGATTGGAGAAGAGTTTCTCTGGTTACCAGATGTTGCTAAGAGTTATGAGGACATGCATGAAATGCGAACATAGCACCTGTTATCATAACTCATCTTGATCCCCTCAAATTTTCATCTTTCATGATTATAGATGATCTCATTTATTATATTTCTAGCACATTCACAAAAAAGAAGCTCTGGTTAATATGTATTGATAACCCAAAATCTATTTATCATTGTTTAGGGAATGTGGTTTGAATCAGAGATAAATATATATAATATATTTCAAGAGCAGAACAGTATGAGCCTGTATTTATATGACAACGATGATTGAACCTAAAGCTGTAAAACATGACTGATGGGTCACGAAGTTTCATTCCCATGCTTTCCATTCCCAGCCATATGATTTCATTGGGGAAAGCAAGCAGGGGAGACCGAGGTCAAAACTACATGGTCTGGTTCTTGGGTGATCGGCCTGAAAGCACAGGTGAAGCAAAAGTTGGGGCAGCCAGAGGAACATAACGGAAGCACTTTGAAATATAATAATTTTTATGGCTTCTACTGCTTCTGCCATCACTGCTGAAAAGTTGATGTCTTTTAAAAAGATGATGTTGCTTTTTCAAGATATTTACAGTGATACAAAACAGTAATGCCTACAGCAACATTATTGTTTCAGACAAAAACAAAATAATTAAGCTCTGAGTTTGGTACATTTTTAAAAATTTATATACACACTATTCTACCTTTTTCAAAATAGATACATTTTAGCCAAGATGTGAGAAACAATTAACTAAAATGGTCCAGTTGTACTACAGATTGAAAGAAGAAACCTGTCCAAGTAGAAGATCCAAAAAATATTATCCAGAAGGAATTTGTTGAAGTGACAGAAATGAATTCAAGAAATTAAGCTAATTGTCACTAGACATCAAGGAAAGTATAATTACTTTCAGTTTCATAATTCTTAAGCAGCCTGTCTCCGATTTCTCACTTCCAGAACAACTTCCGTTTCTCTTAGAAAAGCAACTTGCTTTTATTCCCTCCCTTCTTCCACATTTGCCTTCAGCTAGTATGTTGTCATGCGTCATACGGGTACTTGAGCTAAAGCAGTGAAAGATACAATCCTTGCCTTTAAGACCCCATCAGCCTTGTTTAGAGGAGAGACAAGGAAACAGAAGTGTTGTGTGCTGTGGGAAAAGCCATGATGGAGTAAGCCTAGAGCATTAGGGAACAACAGAAGAGACCCTTAACCAGACCCAGGGAAAGTGTCAAGCAAGGCTTCTCTTAGAGGAGGGACCAGTGAGCTAAATTTGGAAGGCTGGGCAAGAAGGGATTAGGGGAAGGCTACATGGTACAATGTTGTTTGGGGAACCTCAGGTAATTTATTTTGCCAGGAGCGTAGGGTATAAGCTGGGAGTGGTGAGAGGCAAAAAGTGGTAGAAGAGGCAAGGGGTCAGGAACGGTCTTGAATAGCATGCTAGGAAGTTTCTATCTTATGCTAAACCTGTCCTTAAATATGCAGAGATATTAAGGTCTTGCAAAAATCATCATGAGGCAAACCTCCTCCTGTAGACGCAGATGATATCTTAATTTAATCTGCTCCTGTGCTCCCTCTGAGGATGGTTTTAAAACTCGTGGTTTTCGAGCTCAGGGACAGGCTATTTATTTATTTATTTATTTAATGTCTTTATTGGAGTATAATTGCTTTACAATGTTGTGTTAGTTTCTGCTGTATAACAAAGTGAATCAGCTATATGTGTACATATACCCCCATATCTCCTCCCTCTTGCGTCTCCCTCCCACCCTCCCTATCCTGCCCCTCTAGGTGGTCACAAAGCACCAAGCTGATCTCCCTGTGCTGTGCAGCTGCTTCCCACTAGCTATCTGTTTTACATTTGGTAATGTATATATGTCAATGCCACGCTCTCACTTCGAGGGACAGGCTATTTAAACCACAGTAAACATTTGATAAAGATGGCTAAACTATTAACATACGATTATTAAATATCTATCTAAAATAGAAAAAAATATCAAAATCAAGGAATATCTGTAACATCTTACATTTCTCATGAAAGCCCACAACTCAGTCTACATTTAATAGTCTTATCATCAAGACACTCAGTTTTGTTGTCACTCACTCATGAATATCTTTCACAATAAAGCTATCAACTGAATTCTAAGGTATGAATGTATTAATTGGTTTCCCTTCTGTGCATAATTTCAGACTGTTGCTCCCCTCCATTGGCAGTAAATATATTCTTCCTTATATTACAGATATTTCTGGGTAGATTTACTTCCCTTTGCTAAATTAAAATTCCTTCAGGGTAAGTAACATGTGAATTTTACTTTGTGTTCACCAGAACACCTAGAACAGTGTCTTCCAGGTAGTAGATGCTCAATAATTATTTGAACGAGTTAAAGCAGTGGAGTATTAGAAACTGTGGAGTTTCAAGGCCAACTAACTACATTATATTGTTCATAAGAGATTATATTGATCCAAGGTAGTTGGGATTAGATCATTTTGAAAGAGAAGAGCTTAATTACTTTAATAAACAGGAACACAAATTTCAAGTTCAATCTCTGTGTCATATCTGAGAAGGAGGGTAGTGATGTAGAAAGAGACTTGTCATCACCCGTATCACCTCCTCTGAGAGGTCTTCACGCAGCATTAATTGCTTATTTCTTATTATTCCCATAGTATTTCTCTGTGCTCCTTAGAGAGAGATTGTCTTAATCATCTTTGTATGACACCTAGTGTTCAAAACATTTTGTTGAATGAATGAATAAATGATTGGCTATGTGACGAATCAATTTACATTTTGAGCTTGAGTTTACTCTTTTCTAAAATGGTCTAACACCTTGACGGGGTGACCTTGAGAGACCTGTGCTCAGAGCGGCAGATGACACGGATGAGGACCAGGGCTCAAGGTCCTCGCCAGCTCTGATGTGCTGTCATTCTTTGATTTTACTATATACACAGACTTTTTTTTTTTTTTTTAAAGGACAGTTTTTGGCAAGAGTCGTATTCTTATTTATTTATTTGTATATTTATTTTTGGCTGTGTTGGGTCTTCGTTTCTGTGCGAGGGCTTCCTCTAGTTGCGGCAAGCGGGGGCCACTCTTCATCGCGGTGCGCGGGCCTCTTCACTATGGCGGCCTCTCTTGTTGCGGAGCACAGGCTCCAGACGCGCAGGCTCAGTAGCTGTGGCTCACGGGCCTAGTTGCTCCGCGGCACGTGGGATCTTCCCAGACCAGGGCTCGAACCCGTGTGCCCTGCATTAGCAGGCAGATTCTCAACCACTGCGCCACCAGGGAAACCCCACATACGTATTTTTTTCTGTTTGTTGCTTTAAGAACTAACCCTACTCGAGAGTATTTTCTTTAGCTAGTCTAAAAAGAAAAAAAAAGTTTAATAAACAAGTATGTGGCCAAATGCAGTGCTGAAGAGACAATCATCATATAGCTTTATAATTTTTTGTCCTGCTCTGAGTGTCATCTGACAATGCCGATAGCCTTATTCTGTTGGGTTTCTGCTTTTGGGTATGGTTTGATTGCCTTGGTTTGTCATGGGGAAGAGATATTCTTAGGCAGCTACCTCCATGTAAGTGAACTCCTGGAGAAAGCGAGTTTGCCTTTCAATCAACTGTATCACCCAACAGGAAAAAAAATAAAAATAAAAATAAATAAAATGGTCTAACAATTCTACTTCGGGGAACATTCAGTAATGAAAGTGATGAAAGTTCTTAAAATCAGTGATAAATGTACAGAATCTTTGCAGGGGAGAATTGGAGTGTAAATAAATAAATGGAATTGTGGAGTATTAAGTGAATATATAGAAACATTTGCTAGGGTGACACTTTTGTAACATAATATAATGGATTTTGGAGCCAGGCTGCCTAGGTATAAATCTGGTCTCAGATATTTATTAGTTCTGTGACCTTGGGCAGTTACTTAACTTTCCTGTGCATCTGGCTTTCTAATCTGTAAAATAGAAATAACAATTATATGTGCCTCACAGAGTCCTTGCTTTATCTAAATGAGTTAATACATGACTAGTGCATGGAATGGCCAAGCACTCCTATGTGCTAGCCATTATTTGTCATTATATATGCATTTAATACTGCAGTCGCCACTCTAACATGACCTCAATGCTTTTGTTCATTTTCACACCTGCTCCACAGATTTCAATAAACATTTGTTGAATAAATGAAAAAAAAGTGCTTTGCACATTGCAAATGGACGTATTCCATGTTAATATTCCCAAGATCATCCTAAAACCATTTAGGTCAATTTAGATAAAAGAAAACCAGAAATTATAAAGTGACTAGCTGACTAAAGTTCTACTTATGGGTCTAGTTTATATATCTCTAAGATGGACTCATCTAAGAAAAAGTAAGAAATGGTCAATATATAAAGTTCCTCCAATTCCTTGTTAATCAAAGGCTTCAGATACACTCCACTTTCAATCCCAAATGCCTTCTGGTCCAGTGTTTTTTTTTAGCTTTTCAAATTGTGAGGTAAAACCCTGCTTTAGATACTTGTGATTTTAAACACCTCTCAGTAACATCACTGATCAACCTTGTAACACTTGTAACACGGAGGGAGTTCTGGGGCCCAGATGCAACAACTTTAAAGAGGCAAGGAATAAGCCAGACCAGTAGTAGGAGGCAGCAAGTTATCAGGAGATGAAAATTACATCACCCTGTTGCCCCCGTCTTCATGGCATTTGAAAGCTTGGACAGGACCTGAATTAGGAATCAGCTTGCCAAACTGGGAGCCACCAGAAGTTATCTCAGGTAATATTTAGGAAAAGACACTGAAGCTTTTGGTCTTTTAAAAAACTAAACCCAGAGGAAAATTGAATCTCTGCAGATAGTGGAGTTCAGTGCTCTATTTAGAAGCTGAGTTAAGTTTTGCATCCTTGCTAATTATAAAGGTTCTGACCAAACTCATTCTCCAGCCTTGGGATTCATGAAAGGAAATGTTCAGGGTTCTACAGTGGTTTTTGTTTTCTTTCTTTTAATGTTGTTTCTCTTCAAATTAGTCAAGAAGTAAACAATATTACTTATTAAACATCTTTGTGAAACAGCACGATATAAGAATTATGCTGCATGATTCATGGTTCCTGCTAAACGTATTAATCTCATAGATATTTTTAAAGGAATCAAATGTGCCAAGTCTTGATATCATCTCTGTTTGATTTGGTACAGCCTGCTTGGGATCCTGTGCTTAACAAGGGAAAAAGGAAAGATATTTATTAGCATCTTAGAACACAAAACCTAAGCAACTCCTTACTCTTTCCCAAACCAGCGCCAAAAGAGCTGATTCGTCTCCTCCTTGTCTGCTTGAGAACTGAGTGGTGCCATATAAAATAGTCAAGAAGAGCTAGAACCCAGAGGGAAAAATTATTATCCTTGTGCCTATATGCTTGTTTATTCCAGTCCACTCATAAAACCTCTATTTGACCTTCACGCAAGGTTTGAAGAAAGAGGGGATGTGAAGGAAAAAAACCTAAATGTAAAATATTAATTCCAAAGGCGTTTATGTGGAGGTCACAGTGTTCTTGCTGGAAATAACCTGTTCTGTACCATGTGTGCAACAAAGAGATTCTTTCCAGACTGGATCCAGTATATCAGGTTCCTTACGGATCTGGTAAATACACAAGCACTCAGTTCTATTCTGGGGGTAGATTAAGTGAGAACAATGATACTTAGATCATTTTCTATGTGGGAATAAGAGAAACGAGCTTTGCATATGATTCAGACAATCGCAGACAGTATAATCTTGAAAGAGGTCTCCTCTTAAAATTAAGAAATTAAACTGTATCTGTGTCTGTAGATTATTCCCATTAGGGTTAATTTAGGATTAAGGGTAAGGAATAAGCTCTCTTACAGCATCCAGCCCATCTTACCTATAGTAGATCTTTGTAAATATATTCGTTGAGCTAATGAAGGAAAGAAATCACTCACCTCCTTTCTACTGCTATAGTTCTATTAAGTGTGATACATAGAGCAATTCATAAATTCTTTCCTGACACTTTGATCTTTCTGAGAAAAAACTCTGGAAGAAAATCTGGCTATTTTAATTCTAAGTTATGGGCTATACTGGTCCTTGATCTACCACCTCCTCCTTCTAGTGAATGTTTAGCTCTTCAATTTATTCCCGTGCCATTAGGAAATGATACTTTTATGATAACCTTCAGGAATAGGGTGGAGTCACATCACACATGCGTTTAATGTACAAGTGGCTTTAGAATCTAACTCCTATGAAGATGAGACCAGTGGCCAAGGATCTGAGGGTAACAGCTGTTCAGTGGGGACACAAGGAGAAAAAGCCACATAGGATGAGTGACAGGCAGCAGGTGGCCGTGTCTTCTCAGTGATTTTTCAAAGATGTGTCTGATCAATCAAGATTTAGAGTAAGAACCAGCAAATATTTTCTGAGTACTTACTACATTTCCACCATCGTGCCCTTGTTACTTTCATGTTTTCCTTCTTTAATTCTCAACAATAAACATGATACTTATTAAGGTTATAATGGCTTAATATTAAGATAGAATGGACTTAAACTTACAGGCAAGAAAAAGCACTTTTGAAGTCTATATCCCTTCCCCATTCACAGTAAGAACTTGAGAATTATCTTAAAGAAAGAATGAAGTGAATGTCCTGACATCTAAGTGTAGATTTATCCTTATTTCTTCCTTTATCCTAGCTCGGTGGCTCTCAGTCCTAAGTGTGAGTATGTATTACTATAAGCATATATTAAACTTTAAGCATGATTTAAGGGAGTTCATGATTATTTTGACTACACCAGATTTTTGCTTTAGGCACTGACTTTAAAACTAACCCTTGATTAACAAGGGACTCCAATTTATTCAAAATAAGCAATAAAATTAAAAATATAAAACAAAATTCCAGAAACAGTGGTTATTGCCTAGTGGTGTTTCAGTGTGTTATGGAAAGATCCAGGAAGCAATTCAAATCATCTTTAGTGGTGTTTCAGTGTGTTATGGAAAGATCCAGGAAGCAATTCAAATCATCTTTTCTAACATCAGCATCTTGAGACATTTGGCTCTGTTGCCAACTGCAGGAAAGAAAAAGGATCAGATAAGGAAGAGTTCTTCAGGTTCAAAGTTTCTTTAATAAAGCTATCTTTCTTTTACAGTCCTATAAACATAAGAGAAATAGCTCAATCTTTCTCTGTATCCTTTCTCACCTGTAAGAAGGAAAAGTAGACACTATTTACAAAAAGTAAGTTTTTAAATCCTACCTTTTCCACCTAAGATTAATGGTCTTCTTGGAAATGCCCCTCTCTCATAAGCCTGCCATAGAAATCCTTTGCTACGTGGCACCAGAGCCCAGGATTTAAGAGCAGAGCCCTCGGGGCCAGACAGATTGAATACAAATACCAAATCTGTCCCTCAGCACAAGTGTGACTTGGTGAAATTTATTTAACTTCTCTGAGACACAGTTTCCTCAGTCATATAAAGGGGATAATTTCTTGCTCCCTCCCATGGCTCTTAAGAACAATATGCCTGGAACTCAGCAGTCGATCAGAAATATTTATTGACGAAATGAAAAGTAATTGTGAAACACGAAGTAGAGAAGAAGCACATAGTTCTCATTAAACTGTAGTGATTATTTGTATTGCTTCCTATCATCTACTAAATAAATGGGAATGAATTTGCTTTATACACTCTCAGTAAATGCAGATTCAGAAGACATGAGGACATTGGTGGGAAAACAGAATATCAACATATAAGTCATATGACAGTATCTGAAAGATTTCATTTTGTAAATTCAAATTTTGTCCAGTTCCAATTCTGCCATTAAAACTCACTCCCTTTGGTGTGGAGAAAAGGGAACCCTCCTAATGTTGGTGGGAATGTAAATTGGTACAGCCACTATGGACAACAGTATGGAGGTTCCTTACAAAACTAAAAATAGAGTTGCCATATGATGCAGCAATCTCACTCCTGGGCATATATCCAGACAAAACTATAATTTGAAAAGATACTTGCACCCCAATGTTCATAGCAGCACTATTTACAATAGCCAGGTCATGGAAACAACCTAAATATCCATCGACAGATGAATTCATAAAGAAGATGTGGCACATATATACAATGGAATATTACTCAGCCATAAAAAAGAATGAAATAATGCCATTTACAACAATGTAGATAGACCTAGAGATTATCATACTAAGTGAAGTAAGTAAGAAAGAGAAAGACAAATATCATATGATATCACTTATATGTGGAATCTAAAATACGACACAAATGAACTTATCTATGAGACAGAAACAGACTCAAAGACATAGAGAATAGACTTGTGGTTACCAAGGGGCAAGGGGGGTGGAAGAGGGAAGGATTGGCAGTTTGGGATTAGCAGATGCAAACTTGTGTATAGTACGGATAAACAAGTTCTTACTATATACACAGGGAACTATATTCAATATCCTGTGATAAACCATATATATATATATATAAAACTGAATCACTTTGCTGAACAGCAGAAATTGACACAACATTGTAAATCAACTATACTTCAATAAATTAAAAAAAAAAAAAACAACTCACTCCCTTCAAAGTGGCCAGGTGCAGAGGTATGGGTGCTGTTACACAGGTCCACGGCTGTAATCTCTACATTTGGCTTAAACTGTGTTCCCTCAGCATCAACCCAGCCTTGCTCCCCTCTCTGGTCTCTCTCAGTTTTCAGTGGTAGTGGACTCACGAGACCGTTGCTCTCACTGTGGGGTCTTCCTAGTTCACCTGGTGGCCCCCTGCTGAGCTCACTGGCTTCCACTGTAACAACCCAGGAAGGCTAGGCTTCAGGCCCCTGCTGACTGTGGCCCAGTCAAGCTTCCTGGGATAGGACTGTTCTTCAGAGTGGTGTGGAACACCCTGTAAGGTGGCTTCTTCCAGTACAGCCAGAGGGCAATGTGGCAAGAGCTCCCTTGCTGTTCACCTTCTCTTCAACTTACCTAACTCATCTCCTGCTCTCCAGGCGCAAGTTCACAGATGGGCTATCAGGAGACCTATGAAGACCATGGCACTCTGATCTCTTTTTTCCTCATATTGCCACAGTCCTCTTTTACTGCTTTTATATCATATATTCCCCCTTCTTAATGCCAACTAGGCCTTAATGGCCAAAAGGATAGCTCCTCTCTACTCTATGTTAATTCTATAAGCTTAATCCCCCATACCTCTGCTAATAAAGGAAGAAAATAAAGAATTTCAAAAATCTTCTCTCAAGACAGTATCTTGGTTTGCAAGGTGATGTTTTTTCCTGCATAATCCTGTTTTACATGTCAGAAGCTAAATATTACCTTGGTCTTAGTCTTTGCACTGTTTCAGAACCAAATTCCAATCTTCTCTATAGACAGACGGATGCCTTGGATGGAGCAAGCAGATCTTTTACCCAGAAAGGCAAAGGACAAAAGCCCCACAATTTTTTGAATACTTCCCCATGGTGTTTCAGATTCAAAGTGCAATTTATTGGGAATTTTTTAAAAGAATATTACAGAGATATTCAGGTTATGAAAGTCTGCATAATATTTTTAAAACATCTCATCCGTTAGTTGTATCCAGTACAGAATGTGCAAAAAATAAACCTGGCTCTCCAAATTTTATATAGTTATAACTGTGTTGTATAGGTACATTCTCAGTGTAAACCATTTTGGTAATTTTATGGGGTTGACATTTATCTGTGCTGAACTAAACTACGATCAGTTTCCCTAAATGGAGCCTTAAAGCTCTACAGCTGTTTTCTAAGACTCAGATTGTTGTTTTTGGTTATGATCAAACCAATAAATTGAACAGGCTGGTTTAATCTCTAGTATTGTGTGTGCACATTGATGTAGACTTTAAACTAGATGAGCAGAAAATGAAAGTATGTTTTCTTTGGCAGGCATTTGATGTACTTGGAAGAGTTGAAGCTTACCTTAAGCTCCTTAAATCAGAGGGTTTAAGTCTTCCTGTCTTGGCAGCGAGGCATGAGGAATTACACAGAGAAATTAAAGACTGCACAGCTGATGCTTTGCAAGAGGGACAAGCCTTAATCAACGAACTAGGCTCCTGCAGGTAAGTGAAGTCTATTTCTTCCTCAGTGTGACAAGCTTTTTCACAGTTTCCACAGTCTGTGAAAAAATAAGTTGCATGATTTTTTCCCCTACTTCTGATGTTTCACTGCATTATGACATGGCTTAAAAGGTTCTATTGAAATTTGGTCAACAGTAATTCTGAACACAGCATTGCTCATCCAGAAGTGAGGCTATATTCTGACCTGAGGACATGAAGATGCTAAAGCTTTCTTTCTATGAGTTTCTGAGGAGGGAGGAGGGAAAGAACAAAAGAAGAGACAGAACTTTCCTTCTGTATACTTTTTATATCCTAGCATCTCCGTGGGATTTCTTCCTCCCTTTTAATTCGTAAGCCTTGAGTCTACTCTGTACCTTTTTTCCTTTCTGGAAAAAATAATGTTCTAGAATTCCCTTTCATTTATGAGCTTGATGGCTCACCAAGCAAAAACCTAAGTAAAAGATGACATTATTATTAATTAATAATAATTACATTTTAAAAAATTGAGAGCCCACCACATGCCTGGCACTGTCTCAACAGCTTTAGAAGCATTATCCCATTAATCCTCACAGCAACTCTACAAGTCATAGAATATACTATTAACGTTCTCTTTTTACAAGCAACTGAGACACAGAGAGGTTAAGTAACTTGCAAAAGGTCATGCCGCTGGTTAGTTAGTGGCAGAGCCAGAATTTGAATTCAAGTGCATGGATCCAGATTAATGGTCGAGTGCACCCTAGACCACCTGCTCTTAACCAGTGTGCTAGGGTGGGTTGTTTTTATGAGCACATTCAGTGAGTATATCAGTGTGATATACTGTGATATATCTTAGAGATGGGTGGGAATGAGGAGAGAGAAGGACCTTGAGAAGCAGAAAGAGAATGCAGTGAGAACGTATGATCAAGCATAGGGATTGGAAGACAAAATGGAGACGACAGAAAGAGCAGATGATGGAACAGATACTGACTAGGCAGAAATGATGGCAGGGCTTATGTTTTGACAGAGAGAGACAAAAAAAATTCTGCAAATGGGGTAAGCCCTGTTTTTATCTTCCATATCCACAATCCCCTTGAAACTCGAAGACATTCAATTTGAGGAACAATGAAGTAGGTCAAATGTGGTAAAAATTATTTTATTTCTGTTTAAACCCTCATTCTGCTCTATTTTAGACATGTTTACAAGTGTTGATTTGGTAAGTTTGGGTTTAGGGAATTTTCTTTTCAGAAGATAATCTGAGTCCAGACAGATACATTGAACCAGGGCTTGTGATGGTTGCTATGGGACCATGCAAAGTCACGATCAGAAATAATCCAAGATATTCCAGCAGGAGCTAAAAAGCTGAGGCTATGAAAAGGGCAAATAATTCTCACCTTTGGAAAACTAACAATAGCTGTAGTTACTAAGTTTCCTTACTTTGGCTCCACATCATGCATCGGGTAATGGTGTGTCCACTCGGCTCTAGGAGAACCAGTGTGCTCATGTCTGGACCCTATGGGTATGAGAACTCCTTCCTCCCCTCCCCTGCTACAGGTCCAGTCTTCTAGAATGTATAAGAGTCTTGGATCAGGCAGAAGATATCCTGTGGGGTGCCTGGACTTGTGGTGCCTGGACTCAGTGTACCTGTTTGACATTGATCTGAGTCATGTGATGATGGATTAAGTGGTGAGGTCTCCAGTTGTCATTGGGGAATGGTCTCATGTCAGTTTAGTAAGTAGGTCTCAAAGCACAGATACATACTATTTCTCTGTTCAGGCCACTCTTTACTTGTGGTGCTTTCCCTGACCTTAGACAGTTTCCTTTCATGCGTGAGTGTATCAGAAAGCAGCCAAAGACCTCTCCCCAGATCTGAAGACCTGCCACCAATACGCTGCCCCAGGAATTCTAGGTGCCTTGGCCTGCCCTAAGTCTGATCTCTGTATCTTCAAAACAGTACATCCTTTGGACTCTGTTTTGTTCCACTTCCCTGAGCTTTGGTCTGGAAATTACCTCCCAGGCAGCAGGCTGATGCTGTCGTAAGGCTCACCTCATTCATTTCTCTTCTCTCAGGGATCACTGTCCTGTGCTACGTGTCCTTCAATGTCTGAGTTGTTTAAGGCATGAGGATAAATCCAGTCCCTGCTTCTTGACCAGAAACTGAAGTTCCGTATTCAGTTTTCATGCTTAAGTCTTAAGAGTAGGAAAGCTGGTCACAAGTTATTACTGCTAAACTCTATCCTGTTTGTTCTAATCAATAATGCTTTATTTTCAATACTTAAATATAAGAGAAGTGCTTTTATTTTACCTTACAGTCTATTTTCAGGATTCTAGTGATTCTTTTTGGCCATCCATTTTGTAATGGTCGACATGTTTATTTACTTAGCTAGTCTCATTCTTTTTGCCTTCTTTGCTCTTTCTAGTCTTAAATTTTACATATATATTGTTTTTCAAAGGGACATCTATAGTTCTGTTCTTCAGGTTGCAGACTGAGTCTTAATAGAAGAAGTAATAGTTAGGGACCATTTCAAGAAACTTGAATTAATGGTAGGTAACTGGATTAAAAAAAAAAATTAGCAGTGTGGTTTCTGTCAACATCCTAGATATATGAGCGTTCATAGTAGTTCCAAGGTGTTTGGTTGCCCTGAGATTTCACAGTATTTTACAAATCAATACTATTTCCATTTTGCAGGAGGAACTGAAGGTAAAGTGCAATTGTTACTGGGCAAAGGACATTTTTGATTTAGAGGGTAGATGTAGAATAGAAATCCATTAGAAGCTGAATTGAAACGCATTAGAATCTCAGTCGCAAACCAGAGCCACACATAGTTACTGACCTCAATCCCATGCATTCCATTTGGGACTTGCTTCCCTTCCTCATCTAATGATTTATCTGTTCAACGACCTGGGTCACCACCATGGGAGAGAAGCAGAAGGAGATTTCAAGTTGCAGCCACAGCTGGAGTGAAGGTGGAGTTTAGAATAATGGCAATGGAAATAAACATAAATTCCACAGAGAAAAGTATGTGTTACTGAACATCACAATGGCTTCCTAGACTTCTGAATGCCAGCCACACTACTAGGACACAAAATACTAAAATTCCTACTATCAGACATTTGAAAACTGGTGTGGATAAGAAGCTTAGGACTTAGTATCAAAGGAGTTTTTTTTTTTTTTTAATTAATTTATTTGTTTATTTATTTATTTTTGGCTGTGTTGGAGAAAGCGAGGGCTTTCTCCAATTGCGGCAAGCGGGGGCCACTCCTCATCGCGGTGCGTGGGCCTCTCACTATCGCGGCCTCCCTTGCCGCGGAGCACAGGCTCCAGACGCGCAGGCTCAGCAATTGTGGCCCACGGGCCCAGCTGCTCCGCGGCACGCGGGATCCTCCCAGACCAGGGCTCGAACCCGTGTCCCCCGCATCGGCAGGCAGACCCTCAACCACTGTGCCACCAGGGAAGCCCCTCAAAGGAGTTTTATTTCATGCATTCTGAGAGCCAAAATAATGCCATGACTTTTAACTTCTCTGAACCTCAGTTTCCTCATCGGTAAAATGGAAGTATGCATTTTATAGAGGATGTTTTAATCAAATGCGATAACACCACTCTGGCATATAGAGAGCGCCCGATAAATAATTGGTTCACTTATTTATTTACCTTCTATACAAAGAATTTTAAAAGCAAAATACTAAGAGTTACATGGTTGTTTCAAATGACTACGGCAGAGTCAGCTGTACCAAATCATATTCATTTTCACTAACTGGGGAAGGTTATATTAGAAATAGAGCAGATAAACATTTATCTTGAGGTAATAAAGGCAAAATTTAGTACTGGGGCAGATAGGAATTTCAGAGACCCTTAGATCTAATTTTTTTCCCGTTAGTTAATAAAATAGGACTTCAGAAGTTCACATTTATCTAAGATGAAGCTTCCCAGTAAATCTGAGAGCTTTGTCATTATTTTAGGAACAGATCCACACTGTTTTTCTATCCTGGAATCAAATACCTTTGAAATTGGAGCAGCCTCACAAAATAAATGATGGTTATTTACATGTTTCCTTGCCCTTCTATTTCCTCCCTAATGCTCAGGTGATAATTCTGAGTCATTGTTAAATTGTTTATTATCTTTTCAGAGTGTGATATCTGTGACATAACCTAAGTACACTTTAACATCAAAGGCATTTTAGCGCATTCGTTTGCATTTAGTTATGATGCAAGTTACCTATCATGGGATCTGATAATGGTCAAACCAGGCTTACAGTGAGGTTGAAAGCTCTGGATTCTGGCCCCCTCACCTCCTCTTAGGCCTTGCTTGGCATCATCTCTGAGCACCGAGTGTAAAGGTAGCCCAAAGGTACCCTGCTGCCAAGCAGAATACTGCATTTATTAAACCACAGGAAGCTGTGGTGATTGGAAGTGCTGGGCTGGAGACCTTGTGTGAGGGTTAAGTTTTCCATAATTGGACAAAAACTAGGAACCTCCTTTTTTGTGTTTCTCAGTGAGCTACCAATTCAGAACTCAAAAACAAGGAAACCATAAACAAAAGACAACCTATGAACTGGGAAAAAATGTTTGCAAATAATGAGACCAACAAGGGCTTAATTTCCAAAATATACAAACAGCTCATACAACTCAATAACAAAAAAAACAAACAACCCAATCAAAAAATGGGCAGAAGACCTAGATAGACATTTTTCCAAAGAAGACATACAGATGGCCAACAGGCACATGAAAAGATGTTCAACATCGCTAATTATTAGAGAAATACAAATCAAAACTCCAATTAGGTACCACCTCACACCATTCAGAAAGCCATCATTTTAAAAGTCTACAAATAACAAATGCTGGAGAGGATGTGGAGAAAAGGGAACCCTCCTACACTGTTGGTGGGAATGTAAATTGATGCAGCCACTATGGAGAACAGTATGGAGGTTCCTTAAAAAACTAAAACAAAAGCTACCATATGATCCAGCAATCTCACTCCTGGGCATATATCCAGACAAAACTATAATTCAAAAAGATGCAAAACTCAAAAACATAGAAACACTCACTAAGACCAGGCTACCTTATAAAGTATTCATTTGGCTTTTCCTGTCGCTAAAATTAATTTAAGATTTACAGGTAAACTTGCTTCAGCATTGACTCAATTTCTGTTCCTGCATAAAAGACTGTTCCAGTTTTCATTCTACCTTGTTGTGGTGAACTTAAGCTTATAAACCTCATCCTGACTGAATACTTTGCTTTCATATAACCTTAAGTATTGCCCTTTTGCTCTAACATTTATTGTTATTTACTTAATGTTGATTCTTCATATTTTCATATTTTACAGAGAAATAGAAACAGGGGTAAGTTGGGATTTTGCATTCTCTTTTCACGATTTTCATTTATGTTGACTACCACTACTTACCCTGGTTAATATTGTGAATGATAATGAACTTTAGACAGAGCATGGTTCATTCAGTCATTCATTTGCTCATTCCCAAAATATTAGTGAGTGTCTTTGTAGAT
Source organism: Eubalaena glacialis (assembly GCF_028564815.1). Classification (NCBI taxonomy): domain Eukaryota; kingdom Metazoa; phylum Chordata; class Mammalia; order Artiodactyla; family Balaenidae; genus Eubalaena; species Eubalaena glacialis. The sequence continues at coordinate 185,794,468 of NC_083716.1, read as the reverse complement.
CAGGTGCTCCCAAGCATCTAATGTGATAGGTGAAGTGCCTGCCCTCATGCTGTTTATATTCTGGTGGGAAGAAACAGTCAACCAACAAATAAATCAACAGATGAGATGCTCTTACACAGCAATGAGAACTATGAAAAAAAAAATGAAATGGGATAGAGAGTGACTTAATGTGATAGGTGAAGTGCCTGCCCTCATGCTGTTTATATTCTGGTGGGAAGAAACAGTCAACCAACAAATAAATCAACAGATGAGATGCTCTTACACAGCAATGAGAACTATGAAAAAAATAAAAAGTGAAATGGGATAGAGAGTGACTGTGGGGAGGGGACCATTTTAGACACTGTAGTCAGGGAAAGATTAAGGAGAAGGACCTACCATGCAAATGGCTGGGAGATGAGTGGACCTGGCAGAACAACAGCAAAGGTGTAGCAGAAAGAAGTACAGTGTGGGTGGAGGAGAGGGTGACAAGGGGAAAAGGCATAAGACAAGATAAAATAGTTAGGTGGAAGTTAGACTATGTCCAAATGCTCGTTGGCAATAAAGGCAACGCTTGTGTGCTTTATCTACATTAACAAATTTTATCCTCAAGCCACCCTGTTATACAGATACTTCTATTACCATTGTCCCTGTTTTGCAGGTGTGGAAGCTGGGGCTCAGAGAGGCTCAAATAACTTACCTACTACCTGCCCCACAGTGGTAAGGGGTAGAGTGAGTGCAGGTCTGAACTGCTATGTTAGGTTGCTAGCTCTGTCTCCTTTCTTTCAACTTCAGTCATTAGGAAGGAGCCTGACCACTTAGTGAATGTGGATTTTTTTTTTATTCTAACACACTTAAAATGTGCTCCATCTATCCTCTAATTTCAACTCAGGTCTCACCTTCCCTGCAAAGTTTTTCTTTCTTTCTGTTTATTTAAAACATTATTGAGCATCCATATGACATACCAGCACTGGGCTTCAAGGATAGTCAAAGATACATAAACCTGGCCCTGAGTCTTCAGAACCTTATTAACGGCCAGTAAGGGAATGACATGTCAAAGGAGTGTGATCTAGGTCTGAGGAAGCCCTGGGACAGTGGGTGTTAGGGCCACCTCTTCAGAGAAGAGAGACACAATCCCAAGCTCCTGTGACCAGGATGGGTCAAGTGAAGGAGTGAGACTTGAGAAGACCATTGTTGAATTTGATAATCTAAGATGGGTGAAGGGTCTACATCTTCCAGCCAGGATGAACCTAATCAATACCTACCACACAATAGTTTTTTAATTCCTTTGTGTTTGTCAGCTCTATCTCACTTTTTACTCTGTGGTGTTCTGACTCATTTCTTAGTTGTTTGACTTGTGACAGCATCATCTCCCCATCCAGACCATGACTTCAGCTTGAGGTCAGCCCTCAAGGTCAACCATGTAGGAAACCTCTTTTATGCTCCTTATCTCAGTATTTACATACTAGGTGACTTGATTTGAAATGTTAAGGGGCTGGTGTGGCATAAAGGAAAGTTTATGTCATAGCAAAAATACTTTAAAAGATCTTACGTGGAAAACAAACAAGAATAATCCCCACCCTCCAACAACATAAAACAAAACAAAGAAGCAAAATCAGAAATCCCTTTGTATCAGAGTCATCTACTGTCACATTTTCTAGGAATTCTACCAAGCATTTAAGAACTTAAAATAACTTTCTTTTAAAGAGTTTGATGATATATTTAGATGGTAAATATCAGATACTGAAATTTAGAAAATTGCGAAGTTGAGTTATGACAGTGTTAACTCAGCCACTTTCCAAATATTTTCATGTCTGTATTAAGTTGTTCTCTTTAGGGAGTGAGTAAACGTCATAATTGCAATCTGGATCTGTTACCATTGTTAAGGCTTGTATAATTCTGAAACTCTTAGTATAGAATGCACCCAAAGTTTACCCTTTCTATTAAATGTAGGACTAATTAGATTAGGTTCTTGTAAAATATCTAGGAGTCACTCATTGCAATATGAATTTATTCATTTATGATACTGATGATGTGATGTGAAATAGCAAGGATCCCAGAGTAAGAAGGTCTGAAACTGCAGGGTCTACAGAGGAAGCCTGACTAAAGGGGCAGAAATCTGTGCCTTGGACAGCTGAGGGGGAGTACTCTCCAATGAGAGGGCTTAGAGAGGAAAGAACACCAGAAGGAAGAGAGGAAGAGATGTGAGTGGACAAATATATGAATAAACTGCTCATTACAGTGTTGTTTATAATAGTGCAAACCTGAAAAACACCTAAATATTTTCAGAAAATAGGAAACTGTTTCAATAGTTTAAGGGCAAGCACAGTATGGAATAATCTAAGCCAATAGCAGAAGAGTGTCTTTGAGGAATATCTGAAGACAGAGAGTATCCTCACAATAAAATGTTAAGAGGATAAAGTAGGATCCAAATCACGTATATGGCATCTTACTAACTTTGGAGGGGAAGGGGTGGAAAGGACTGCCAAGAGAAAAACTTTTTGGAAGGAAATACATTAAAATGTATTTTTATATCCTCTAAATTACCTCAAATGAGAATATTTGTCTGGTTAGCTCTTACTGTGCCCCTTTTATCTGAGGATTTATGTCATCAATCAGGGAAAATGTTCAGCAATTTAAATATTGATTTTCTTTTTCTCTCTTTTCTCTCCTCCTGTAACTCCCAGTAGAAGAATGTTGGAGGCGCCCAGTCTTTCTTAGATGTCTGAACTGTCTTTCATATTTTTCATTCCTTTATCTCTTTGCATTGCATTCCCAATGAATACCTCATATTGATTTTTCTCTTTTGTTAATTTTCCCTTTGTTTTCAGCCATTGAATTCTTTTGTTTGTTTTCATTTCTAGGATTCCTAACTCATTCTTTTTTCTATCCAATTTTGTTTCATTTCTGACTGCTTTTGCTTCAGAGTTTCTTGTTTCTTTATTATGGGTATTCATTTTTCCTTTATCTTTCTGTTGATGTGAGACATATTTATAAAGTCACTTTCAGATTGCTCTACTTATTTTCATTTCCGGTAGAGTACATTTAGCTCTTGGTTGTTGAGTGTCTTTTCTTAGGATTCATTTTCCTCATGTGTTTTGAAATTTTAGATTGTCCTTCTGGATGGGAAGTGCTTGTTCTTCAGCTTTATTGTCCTTGCTTTGTTCTGTCCTCTTTCTTCTTTCCTCCTTAGCAGCTTTGCAATGACTTCCACCTGAACTCACAGGGTCTCCTGTCCAGAATCAGTCTTCTGCTATTTGATCAGGGTCACCCGAGCTCCCATGGAGCTACTGGGGCTCTCAGAGGTGCAGCCAGAAATCCAGGTTGGGGAGCAGTGTGGGTTCCTGACTGCTCTGCTATGTCTGATTCCTTGGCTTCAGCAGCAGTGGGCTATAGCGTTTTTCAAACTCCTTTTACAAGAGGGAGAATCCCATCCCTGTTACTGATTTCAGGGAGAATCCCAGCTATGGGACCCTTCATGTAGGATATGTTTTGGTCTCTCTGGCCTCATAGGAATGGAACATGTGGGCATCTCTGCATGGATCTGGACCAGAACCCAGGAACCCTGTAGTTTCAGCCCCACTTACTACTTGCTGTTTCTTTATTGTCATGTGTATACAAGAGATACATGTGGGTGTGATATGTTTGGTGGGCAGTGATTCTCAATGTGTACAACTTAAGTCAGAAAAAAATTATTGTAAAAACATACATATCACTTCCACAGTTCGAATGGCATTTCTTCAAAGTAGGGATGAAAACTAGATAGTGGCGATTGTTTCCTCCAAAATAGAGATGATAAACATGAAGCGTTCCTGTCAAGAGATAAGGAAGATGTTTTTTCCCATTTTCAAAGTATAATTTGTCCATAGACAGAAAGAAAAATATGATCAACTGATTCCTGATGAGATAGAGTGAGCTGGCGTGTGCTTAGCATCTGGTTCAGCTCCTAATCCAGATGGGCCGCCAATAGTAATTTATGAAAGGTTTGAAAGCAACTTGCTGCTCTCAGGAAAAAATCATTAGAACACATTAACATTGGGATTTACTCTCTTCCCCCAGCCCTAGTTTGTAACAGATGCAAAGACAGGGCAACCGCTTCCATACAGCAAATGTAACAGTCTATTTTTGAGCCAGAAGTCAATATGTCTCTGCTCTCTGGGAGGGAAAAAAAAATCAATCATTTTTCTTTCCCCCTTCCCTCCCCTCTCCTGGCTCAATGAATAGGGGAGAAAATACTCCCATGATGGAGTTTCTAACAAATGTCTAAAGAAACCTTCACAGTCTGTCACTCCAGAGTATCTGTGATGCTTGAAGAAGTCAAAGTCAATGTCAGGAATAATCTGATGTACCCCATGCTCATACTACAGGCAGGAACCATCTAATCCATTCATAGACAGACAGCCCAAAGATCAAGCAGTGTTTCCAATGCAAGTTACAGAGCCACAGATTGTTAGGCCTAGAAAGCTGGTCCACTGGCAGCTCCTCTCCCACCCCATCAGGCAGCACATGAGCAATGTGGCTTCAGAGTCAGAACAAAATGCCCGGGCACTCCCGTCAACCAAGTTTCTGTTATCCGCCCCCAGTTCTTGTCCCATCATTTATTTAATATTACTGTGAAGTAATAGGACTCATTTCTGGGTGGCTGATGGAATTCTATTAATTTATTTTCAGTTCATGTAAGAATTGCTGGCAGAGTGTGAGGTCATATTTTTCCTTTGATCAAACCATCTGCATTTCAGGCTCTGAGGAAATTGGCAATATGCATGCTATACATGTTTTAAAATGTTTTGGAACGTTCAGAAGAAATGTCTGGAATCAGTGTTTCAAGTTTCCAACTGAAAATGATAGAATAGTGCTGGTTGTAACCTGCAGACTAGGTTTTCACCAAGGAGGAATGGAGAGGGAGCGGCCCTGGGGTTAGGAGTGTGACAGATATACTCCAACTGGTAATCAGGTAGAAGGAAGGGATTAATACCTGATCAGACAGAGATGATCTAGCTGAGGACAGAGGAAAATAGGAGCTGGCTAGGGTAAGCAAGATAATTGAGAACTTCTTGTACTAAGGAAGGGGTCTAAGCCGCAAATAAGAAGGGAATGCACATGGGACAGGCAATTCAGTCTGTCCCTATAAGGCTTGAAACACCGGAGGGAAGTATCAGTCAACCTAACTATGAATCCTAAACCATCAAAGAAGAAATTGGGCAGTCTTTGGATAGCCTAAAACTCCTATAACTGGGCAAAGGGCAAAGTCATCTTTGTTTAAAAACAATTAGAAACTGTTACTAGTGACATTTTTAATACAGTAACTATCTGTGCATATGTTCTTGTTCCTTAAATCTGTGTCTTGTCTTCCCTTAAATATTGATCAAAGTGTACTTTATTTAATTTGAAAATATGCATTGATCTACTTCTTACAAGGCTATGTGCTCAGGGCTACAGAGGATAAATGAATGAAAAGAATGTTGTATTTTCCCTTAATTTATAATGCAATAGATATACAGGATAAGGCATAAATCACCACAAAATAAGACTGATCTCCTAGGTCATTGGAAAATTAAAAATGAATGATCCATCCAAAGACAGCGAGAGATCCTATTTGGCTCGTTGTGATTCATCTAAATTAAAATTGTGAGTTGCTAGAGAGCAATATTTTTACGGAAGGAATGCTTGATTTGTTTTTGTCTCCCCGTTTCCATTTTCTGTGCTGGAGGGGCCTTCAAGATGTGAATTTGAACAAGATATCGTGCCCCTCAAGTGGTCACTTTGCAAACTACAGACAGACATTTCATTACCTAGAGAAGCCAACCAATTTCAAAAGAGCATGCCAGCCGGGCTAATCCTGTTTCCATCAACACTGAGTTCAAAGGAAAGTGAAATTTTAGAATACTTCCCCCCCACCCCCCTTCATGTGTCATGGACCCAGAAAAAGTACTATGAGGTGGTAAAGAGTATGGACTCTGGGATCAGATGAATAGGTTCAAATCCCAACCCTGCCATTTAATAAATGTGACCTGGGAAAGTTACTGAGCATTTCTGTACTCACTTTGCTCATCTGCAAAACAGAGATAACAGTTACAGCCAGACCATCGGGTAGTTATGAGAATTAGAAGAGATTACTTAAAACATTAAAAATGTGGCTTCCCTGGTGGCGCAGTGGTTGAGAATCTGCCTGCTAATGCAGGGGACACGGGTTCGAGCCCTGGTCTGGGAAGATCCCACATGCCGCGGAGCAACTGGGCCCGTGCGCCACAACTACTGAGCCTGCGCGTCTGGAGCCTGTGCTCCGCAACAAGAGAGGCCGCGATAGTGAGAAGGCCCGCGCAACGCGATGAAGAGTGGCCCCCGCTTGCCACAACTAGAGAAAGCCCTCGCACAGAAATGAAGACCCAACACAGCCAAAAATAAATAAATAAAAAACAAAACAAAACAAAAAACATTAAAAATGGTTCCTTGTCACAGTAAGTGGATTATTTTTAGAAAATGTTTACCCATTTATTTTGACAAGCTTTATTCTCTGTACCTATTTTCCACAGTGCTTATTCACCTTTTCTTTTTTATTTATCTTTCTCATTCCAAATTTGCATGTTCTATGGAAAAACCATAATATATAGGACAACTGGGCTTTTAAGTGCCTTTTTAGCATGCAAAGTCTAAAATGTAGTTAAAATATGATTACTGTTACCAATATAATATTTTTACAGAATTTGTGGATATAAGTACAAGGATTATTTGCTAAACTCTCCTGATTTCTTGATTATACTCTTCACGGTCTCTGAGTTATTAAAATGTGAAACAAGTTGTTTCAAGTGTAACGTCTGTGGGACCTTAGGCGTCAGGAATAAGATTTCCCCTCCAGTTAAACTTCTCTGGGACTCCGGTGGTCCCACAGGGCACACTTGAATCCTATGTGCATTCAACAAGATTCCCAAGCTGCCTGATGACCTCTAAACTCTTTGGCAGCCTCATTGTCATTCCTGTGAAGTCACGTTCCCTCTCAGGCAGTTGGGATCCTGCCCTCATTTCGTTACTAATTCAATTCATTTTTACAGAGTCATAAATTAATTTTTTGAGGTAAAACTACTGAAATCTGTATCTTGTTCCAAGATCTTTTAAAGCTCTGGGTAATTAAATGTAAGAGTTATCAGCTCATCTTTATGAGTATTGGAAGGAAATGACTGATAGGAAATTAAAGACTTCAACTTCTTATATGCTGGGAGAGGCTCTATCTCAGGGATAGGTTGAAAAATTTTAAAGTGCTCACTGCATCAGCAATGTCCTTTCATTGTCTTGCATTGCTAGTAAGCCTATGTTGGAAATGGTTAGGAGACTTGCTAATGTGTCTTTAGACCACAGCAAATGGGGTCCAACTCAAAGTTCATTTGTTGTTTTAAAGACATTTTCATTTTATGAGCTGTCATGTCACTTTTCTTTTTCTCATGAGGCCAGCACAGGTACAAAATGACAATGTGAGGCTTGGTTTCTTTTTATGAACAAGTACCTCAGATTCCTCATTGTTGGTGATACCTTGGTTTTCACCTAATGATTACAGCCTTGAGCATTCATAAGTATCCAGAACAAGGACCTTAGTGTTACATAAATACTTTACCCTATTGGATCATTCAGTGTTTTGTTAATTGGCTGATCTACATTTCTATTCAAAGAGCATCTTTAGATAAATGAAGCTTTTAAATAACACCCCCAGGAAAACTCTTGGCAAACATACTGTGTTTTTTGCCATAAGCTTCTCAGAATGTCTTAAAGAAATAATAAAAAGTGAACCTTTAGAAGAGTAGACCAGACCTGGTTACAAAAACCCATAACTCATCTTTTCCCTCGGGACTGACTGACTTAAACAAAACAACATAATTTGGTTTTGCTCTCTGCTGTACCAGGACTACAGCTTCTTAACTTCTATTATCCTAAAGCCTGAAGCTTAATAACTTTTATCAAGTCATACTTATCATGAAAGGTTCATTTTCAAATGTTCCCTGTTCCTGGGGCCTCTCTATGAGGGTGGAATGAACTAACAGCTGGCTTGTTCCATTCAGCTCTCGGGTGACCGGTGTCCATGAGATGATGGGATGCATCAAGAGGCGAGTTGATCATCTGACTGAACAGTGTTCAGCGCACAGGGAATTTGCTCTTAATAGACAGCAATTAACAGCCTCAGTGGAGGGCTATTTAAGAAAGGTAATTTCATAAAATGTGTCCTCCTTAAGCTACTATTTATTTCTTGGTTTGCATAAGTTTTTTTATTTTTATTTTTTCATTGACGTACAGTTGACTTATGATATGTAAATTTCAGGTGTATGGCACAGCGATTCAGTTTTATATATATGTATATATACTCTTTTTCAGATTCTTTTCCATTAAAGGTTTTTACATAATGTGGAGTGTATAGAGAGCCTAAATGTCTTCCCTGTGCTATACAGTAGATCCTTGTTGGTTATCTAATGCATAAGCTACTATTTAGATGCATCTCCTTACCTGGTGATAATAGATGATGGTATGGGAACTGCAGCATGTGGGCACAGTGGGAGGATAGGGGTGTGTCTCCTTAGGATTCTCTTCATCCCACATTAGGCTTTATATTCAAACAGGATGAAGTTGTAATTCACTACTGCTCATCAACCATCCCTGCCCCAGGTTGCCAAAACTAGAAGTGTCATCCTCCGTGCCTCCCAGCCCAGAACATGTTTACACAAAGGCAGTTCTCACTTTGCACAGAACTGTGTTAATTGAACCATGTGTATATTGCGATTGTGTCCTCCTTGATTTACATGGTTCTGTGCATGGTTCCAATATGCACATTTTGGTTAACATGGCACCACACAACACAAGAACAGCAGATAGATACCAAAAATGTTGAGTTTTAGGGGTTCCAGGAATAAATTGCCATTATCATAATTTATTGAACCAAGACAGTGCAAAGGACATGGCTACTCTGAATAAAACCATATGTGTGAAAATCCTTTCTACAATATAGTGGAATATTGTAGTGAATATAGTGGTTTGAAGAATTTTATTTCCCATTTTCAAAGAGGGATAAAGCCAGGCAGCTACTATTTGACTAAATAAAAAGTTACTTGTCTGGGGGCTTCCCTGGTGGCTCAGTGGTTAAGAATCCGCCTGCCAACGTAGGGGACACGGGTTCAAGCCCTCGTCTGGGAAGATCCCACATGCCTCGGAGCAACTAAGCCCGTGAGCCACAACTACTGAGCCCTCGTGCCACAACTACTGAAGCCCGAGAGCCTAGAGCCCGTGCTCCACAACAAGAGAAGCCACGACAATGAGAAGCCCGTGCACCGCAATGAAGAGAAGCCCCTGCTCGCCACAACTAGAGAAAGCCCGCGTGCAGCAATGAAGACCCCAGGCAGCCAAAAAAAAATAATAAATAAAATAAATTAATTAAAAAAAATTACTTGTCTGTAGATGGGGTTATAGCAAAAACTAGTAATATCTCAACTACATTAATGCTAATGAACCATGTTGTAAAGGCTGGGTCTCAAATTTTCAATGATGTTTTTTCATTTGCTACAATGGACTTATATACCTGACTTACACAAGTAGAATTAATAGACTTCACAGGAGAGGTCATTAAATAACCAAGTCTCCATCTAAATTGCCTCCTCGCCTGTTATTGATCCAGAGATGGGAATTTGAACCTTGTTCTGATGCTTGGGTCCAGGGAGATTACAAACATGGCGGCAGCTGTAGTGCTGCATTCCCTGGAGCTTGAGATTCAAGCGAATTTGTTGGTGGTGGAAAACACAGTAGAAACTCAAACAGCTGTTGTTGCTTGTGTGGCTACTGCTAAGTCAGAGCCAATTTGACTTTGGGAAGTATGAACTCTAGTCAGAGCAAGGCAGTAACTTGAATTGAATAGAACCCTTTAAAGCTCACTATATTCACTAATTCATGGGTATTGAAGATCAAATCATAGACCCCACGTTCATCAATTAAATGCCTAAGCGTGTTTCTGTGTTTTGTTATCACATGTACAGCATGTGGTGCTGCCCCGGGGCCCCTCAGCCCTAAATATAGTAATCCATAAAGTGATCTAATACCTATGCTGGATCTCTGCTTCAAAATATACCTGTAAATTGGGCCCCTTTCAGTGTACAGTGTATGATCATGACTTAATACACCAGAAAAATTCATCTCTATTGATGTGTTGACAAGTGAATTATCCTTTCTAGGTAATATAGATAATAAATTCTTAGAGAATGTGGATTATTGCCTACATCTCATCGCTGTTAATAAAAGAAATATCTGTAAACATATATCCTCTATTGGTGAGTCAGTAGTATTACCTCATATGAAGAGCAGCATTATGAATTTAAGTATGAAATTCTGAAATATTAAGCTATTTTTAGATTAAAATTGATATACATTTAAAGTATAATGGGAATATAGAGAGTAATATTTATCTCCTCTACACATTTGCATACATATATGCCAATATATATTACTAAGGGTGCAATATATTCTTTATTCCTAAAGGTGGAAATGTCCATTCAGAAAATCAGCCCAGTAATTTCTAATGCAATGGATGTCGGTTCCAGCCTTTCGGAATCAGAGAAGATTTTGAGTACATATCTGGAACTAGATAAACAAGCTAAGGTAAATAAAATGAGAGTTATTATTATGGTTATGGTTTTGTAAATATGATTTTTCTTTATTTTCAGTAGCTATAAAACTTAATCCTAGGTCCCTTGAGGGCTGCAATTCTAAATTAGTCTTCTGGCAGATAATGACTTAAAAACGCCTACCATTTTGTGTATCTAAATTATTTATATTTACAGGTGCATTTATTAGGGCGTTTGAGCTCAGGGAAGCTCAGCATTACAGCCTGGTGCTAAACACTCATTTGGCCCTCTTTCCTAGCCTAGGAGATGTTAGCAGCTCCTTGAGGCAGGGAGAGCGCCTCTCCAAGGCTATTTGTGATTTTCTGCTAGAGTTAAGTTGCAAGAGAAAATTACCAAGAGCAACATGCAACAGTGCTAGATTCCAGGAGGCAAAACAATCACAATCTTGTTTGCACACCCAATGTTTAGAGACAGAAACTGCCCCCTCCTCTGCCTGGCACCTTCTCTAGCACCCTCTCACCGCTTTCACATGGGACTTAGGTTCAGATATTCCTGCTAGCAGCTCCAAACCTGCACGAAGTCCCTGCCTGCCCCAGCAGGTGGTTAGGAAGGCGAGGCAAGTGCCCAGGCCTCTAGGAAACGGCCTCGCTACTCCATCATTTCTTTTTTTTTAATTTAATTTTTATTTTATATTGGGCTACAGTTGATTTACAGTGTTGTGTTAGTTTCAGGTGTACAGCAAAGTGATTCAGTTATACATATACATATATCCATTCTTTCTCAGATTCTTCTTCCATATAGGTACTACAGAATATTGAGTAGAATTCCCTGTGCTATACAGTAGGTCCTTGTTGATTATCTATTTTATATATAGTAGTGCGTATATGTTAATCCAAAACTCCTAATTTATCCAAGAGTCTCCTTCACAGACAGCACTGCCACCTGAAACTCACAGATGAACCAATTATTAATGGGCTGTTTTTAATTCATTTTTTAAAATGTCTAAAATGAAATGCATGCCTGAACTCAATTTCATTTTTTTTTAAAAAGAAAGCCTCATATATTTTATTTAGAGAAGTACTTTTTTCTTTTTTTATAAATTTATTTATTTATTATTTTTGGCTGCATTGGGTCTTCGTTGTGGTGCACGGGCTTTCTCTAGTTGCGGCGAGCGGAGGCTACTCTTCGTTGCAGTGCGCGGGCCTCTCGTTACAGTGGCTTCTCTTGTTGCAGAGCACGGGCTCTAGGAGCAAGGGCTTCAGTAGTTGTGGCACGCGGGCTCAGTAGTTGTGGCTTGCGGGCTCTAGAGCACAGGCTCAGTAGTTGTGGCACATGGGCTTAGTTGCTCCGCAGCATGTGGGATCTTCCCAGACCAGGGATCAAACCCGTGTCCCCTGCATTGGCAGGCAGATTCTTCACCACTGTGCCACCAGGGAAGTCCCTTCATTTTTTTATTTAAAAAATTTTAGAGGGAAGGAGGAAATTTCAAGGGGAGAAACTCCTCCATTTCCTCCTTCCCAGAGTGCTCTCTGGGAGCAGCGCCTGTAAATTAAAATTACCTTCATTCACTGGAGTACCTGGGAAGCATGTTAAATACAAGTAGGACAGCAATCCCTCCTTGCTCTAAATGAGAGTGGATCTTCTGTCTTTCACGTTTGCTTGAATCTTAGCTTGGTCTCACGTGCAATTTTACACAGCTCTGTGGCAGTTGTGTAAATAGTGCCTACAATACCTACTCATCCATTGAATCAGTGGTTAGATTTCACGTGCCAAAAATTGCACTCAAAAGAAAACGTAGGAGAGCAACCCTAGCAAGTCAAATTCGCTGACTCTTTAGGTTATTCACACCTCATCTGTACCATTTTCCCTACACTTATTTAAAAACTGCTGTAGATGGAGACTTTAAGAAGACTGTATACTTGATATGGCATTTTTTTGTAAATTAAAAAATGAGTAAACAATTTCTATAAACTTGTCATCTCTTATATAACAAAATTAGTTTAAGGATTTTCTAGAGCTACTGGTAAATTTCATAAAGCAATCATCATGTATAATTATTTTATTCAAATTATTTTAAACATTTCTGCCAATGTGTTTTACAACCTTTCTTACTAAACAAACTTTCTTCTATTTGTGACACAGAAAATAGAATGTTCTAAATAAGACATGTAGCTGATAGACTGAAAGAATAATTTGAGGTGGTTTTCATTTTACGGTGCCTTTTTTTTCCGAATTTTAAAATACGTGCCTTTTTCGTTGAGGAGAGTTTTGGTACAAGTTCAATTAATAATCGTAATAGATGGCTGTACAGAAGGTATTGGAATGTGAGTGTTCATGATTCCCCTGTCAGCTTCTGACCTCCTATGCCTTGTTTTCATAGGAGACATCACATGAATCAGAAGCAGCTGCAAAACTCTTGACAGAGAAAAATGATTTTGAACCTGATGAAGTGGCATCGCTTTCTTCTAAAGCTAAGTGGCTAGAGGAAGAATTAAACATACTTGGCCAAAGCATCAGCTCCAGGTCACAAGTTCTGCAAACTTATGTGGCATTTCTAAAGTCATCAGAGGAGGTACGGTACCTATGGGCTGACCTCTTTGGCAGCATGGCCTCTGCCCATCTTCCTGCTTTCTAAGGGGATAGAACCGTCGTGGGTAGTTCCAGATCCTCCACCCCAGTGCATGTACTCACTTATAGCTCCTTTATTCTCCAAGGCACCATACACAGGCTCAAAGAGTAAGTTATTTTACTAAAAACATAATACAAGTGTGTATGTGTAGATACAGACAAATAAGCAAAGTGTCTGTGTTGAAACCCTTTTTACTATGGCCTACAAATATTTACAATATCCTAAACATAAAACAAAATTATTTAAAAATAAGTCATGAATCTCTTTGAATACCTAAGCAATTTGTGTGATTTATTTAAAATCCACACAATTGGAAATTATAGGCTGTTGGGTCCAGTCTCAGATCTGTCTTGTTTGATGCTTTTTAGTAATTTTCCTCTGAGAGCTTTTTCTGAGGCATTGCTTTGACTGATTTGTACTAAATAATCTATAAAATTCCCTCTGGTAGACTAGAATTCCATCTCTCAAAGGTCCCAGGTTCTTGAAGGTGACATCAGTCATAGCAAAGCGCTGGAGTCCCACCTCATTTAACTCTGGTCCCAATGCACCCAGGCGCGCATGGTTCACTCTCCTTTCAGGGAGGGGCTGCTGGTTGAGTGGGAGGTAGAGCCATCAAGGCTCACTCAGGGGTAAAGCCAACCCAAGTTAGGTAGCATTCTCCCACCATCCTCCCAACACTCTCACCCTTACCTCGCACGACCACATCCTGCCTGCCCACATTCCTCTGCCAGCTCTGGTTCTCTAAGAGTCTGAGTTCTCACCACTCTGGAGGAAGGCCACGCCCAGGCCCTGGAAATCTCAGGGAACCACTGCCTCCTTTTCCACATCTTTCTTTATTCTGGATTTTTTTTTTTTAATTTTTTCTTATCCTGGAACTCTCAGGGTTAGGCAGAGGTATTACAGCTGACAGGTTGTTCTGTCAATGAACATTTTTTTAAAAAAAGAAAGAATCTTTTTTTAAAAATTTAGTTGATTTATTTGTGGCTGTGTTGGGTCTTCGTTGCTGCCCGCAGGCTTCTCATTGTGGTGGCTTCTCTTGTTGCGGAGCACGGGCTCTAGGCATGCGGGCTTCAGTAGTTGTGGCACGTGGGCTCAGTAGTTGTGGCTCGTGGGCTCTAGAGTGCAGGCTCAGTAGTTGTGGCGCACGGGCTTAGCTGCTCCGCAGCATGTGGGATCTTCCTGGACCAGGGCTCGAACCCGTGTTCCCTGCCTTGGCAGGCGGATGCTTAACCACTGCGCCACCAGGGAAGTCCCTCGATGAACATTTTTATCTCAACTTGAAATGGTGGAGAAGGTACAAAGTAGTGCTTGGTTTTCTGCATCTTCATTGCCAAAAATGTACCTTCTTAGCTTCTAGCTCAGCGCCTACTTCCATGGCCCCCTCTGGCCTCTGGGACTAGGAGTTTTGGGACTAGGGCTGGAACCTTAGCTTTGCAAACAGAACCTTCCCAGAAGGACCTCATGTCCTTTCATCTTCCCAGCTTTCACTTAATCTATTTTCTTACCTGGCAGAGCCTCGTGTCCTCACCTTGGCAGTGCTCTCAGTCTGTCAATCTCCTACCCCTTCAGGCTTTCTCTCTTTTCTCACCAGCTTGTGCTTATTCAATTCCATTCCATTCCCCATGCCCTCAACTCCCTGCCTTCTACCCTGACTTGCCAACTCCCAATACTAGATCACTCCAACACTCTGTTTACTCAGCTTCTCTTTCCAAGCTTCCAGACACTCCTGTGGAAAATCATACAATTGTGCTGATTGGTGCTCTTACAAATTTATGGGTCTTTGGCTCAGCTGAGACCCCCATATGCTCTCTAGTTGGTGCCCATTCAGTAGTGAGTCGCAAACTTCTTACTGCAGTTTCCATGCCTAAATGTCAGCTTACGCCCTTACCTTCTATGTGACTGAAAAAAATGAGTCCATTGAGCTTAACTGCCTTGACTTCCTTCAGCTTCCAAACCCACTGACATATTCACCCTTCCTCCACTGTCACCAATGAAGTGGAGTTTCTGCATGTGTGCTGTACTAATCAGCCATCAGTCCCTCCCTGTCTGCTCCTACATCCTTCAGAATCTAGCTTCAGCATCCATCCTCTAATTTTATAACTTTGCTTTTTCCGTTGCTTCCTTCTCTTTGGTCTACAGTTCTGCCCAAATAGTCTTGCCCTCACTAAGGCTACCACTCTGTAATTTTCCTTCCATTCACAACTGCACTCTTGGGATGGGAAGATGACATTTCTTTCCTCTTCTTGCTGATCCTCCCTAATCCTCACCCACAGCCATTTGGTTTATCCCCTTTTCAATCCTGCCGTTTGCACCTCTTCACTCCATTCTTATGAGCTTATACTTACTACTTACCAGTTGACAGGTGAAACGGTCAGTCTTTATCCCACTTAATCCCTCTGCCATATTTATTTAACCCAGTTGCTCACATTCACCTCCTTTGACTTTAAAGAAAAACAGATTTATTGAGGTATAATTTACATAGCATAAAATCCGCCTATTTTAGGATGTAATGATTTTTGGTATATTTATAGAGTTGTGTAACCATCACTGCACTCCAGTTTTGGTATATTTCCATCACCCCAAAAAGAGGCCTGGGGAATGCTCTTCGTCAATCCTGGTTTCCACTTCCCTCCCCCCTGCCCCCAGCCTCAGGCAAGCACTAATCTGCTTTCTGTCCCTATAGATTTGCTTTATTTGGATATTTCACATAAGTGAAATTATCCTGTCTACTTCTTTATCTGTTCTTTTTCCTGATTCAGTTCTCTGTTCCTGAAGTGTGGTGGGTTACAGAGTTCTTGCCTGTGCTCCCTCTTTTGTACATTCTATACACGTTCCCTACAAAAATCACCCGCCCTCCCACAAACACACCTATAGTTTCAATTCACCAGTAACTCAAAACTGGTTCCTCAACCCCAGCTCTTCTGAGCTCCAGGCCAATGCTTTCAACTTCCAATCATACTAATTACCTATGTATTCTGTAGCTTCCTGAAGCTCAACAAAACACAACTGGTTATCTTTTCCTCAAACGTGTTTCCTTCTGTATTTTGGCATTGGATTAATGACCCCACTGTCTTTCAGAAGTCCTATGTAGAAGCTCAAAGTCTGTTCCGATCCCTTTCTTAATGAGCACTTATTTTTGTACTAGGCCCTGAACTTTTCATTCCTGATCTCATTTCATCCTTATAATATCCCTATGTTTATTTACTATTATCCCTACTTTGCAAATGAGGGAAACTGAGGCTCTGAGAAGTTAAGTATGTAAGACCAAACAGGTAGTAAACATCAGAGCTGAAGTTTAATTCCCAATCTCCTCCCTTTTGTTTTTTCAAACATCAAAGGCCATGCTATCCCATGTCTGTCTTTAGAGACAACCTAAGAGATTTCTGAATTCCCCTTCTTCATTTGTACCATCACCTTCTCAGTTCAGGTCCTCATCATCCCTTGCCCAGCTTAAAGAAATTGTATCTGCCTGTTCTCTCTGTCTCCTATAATTCTCCCCTTTATGCCTTTCAGAAAATGGTCATTCTAAAGCAAATCTGATCATGTCACTTCCTGAAATTCAGGTTATATGACAAATGTAATTTATGAAGCAAGTTATAACTTTTACCCCAAAATGGGTAATGTATTAAAGTTGATCATTAATTCACTTAAAAAAGAAACTAGTCCAGATTCAAGGGAATTCCTATAATGACATCATGCTCACTTACATTCAAGGAGGCTTTTTTGAGCAGTTGGAAAAGGAGGATGAATTAAAGTTTATGTTTTAAGAATTTCACATAACCGACAGCCCATGATATTGACACCCCCGCCTGTAGCATACTATCCCATTGAAGTACTGATGGCTGTCATGCTGATTCCGAGTCATTGTGATAGCTGTCAGTTGTTTCAAACTAGCAAGAGTGTGTCACATTGTGTTGAGTATAGTAGCAAACAAGTTGAAACCTACTGACGGCTTTATGCCAACACTATGATCACTCTCACTTCTTTCTTACCACTCAGCTTGTGCTATCTGGATGTCACCCACACCAAGATCATTTATCGTGCTCTGAACCAGTCAGTGTTTCACACTTGTGCCTTCACACTCGTTATTACTTCCATCTGGGGCCCCCTTCTCCTGTTCCCTGTCACCCTGGACAATTCTGAAAGACACAGATCAAATGTCGCTTCCTTTGGGAAATTCTTGCCTGTTTACTTTATGTAGAGCTGGTGGTCCCTCCTCAGTGTGCCCAGAACACTGTGGGCGTACTTGCCTTTGTGTTGTAATAATCTGTTTATGGTTCTCTTTCTCCCAGAATTATCTTTGGGAACCCAAGGAAATAGCTGCTTAATTCTTACTACGGAATCTTAGGAGACTCCATGGAGGAGGTAGTATTTTAACTGTCTCATGAAGGATTAAGTAGGAGCAGAAAACTGAGGAAAGATCATCCTGGGCTGAGGAAACAAGCATCAGGAAAACAGAGTCATGAATAAATGGAATATGGAAAAAGAGGAGACAACTTCTGTTTCTAAGTGCCCTTTGCAGCGCTCATTAAATTAAGAATGATATTGAAATCTTGAAAATATAGTGACTAACCATTGCCTGAAATTTCTATGCCGTTTATATTGCTTTCAGTAGTTATGAGCTCTTTGAGTCTTATCCTATTGGCCATTAAGTATTATTCAAAATGCATAAAAACTTGTGTCAAAAACTTTCTACCATTTCTACAATACCCAGTTGAATGATCTAGTTCTGCAGGCACATTTGATTTTATATAAGCTCTGTCCAAAGAGAGTGATTTAAAATAATCTAGTATTGCTTACCTTGGTTAGCAAATGAGAAAATATAATTCTAGGGAGGTGAAGTAATGAACCTCAGTTAGATTTGCTCATGGAGGCAGTTTAATATTAATACATGTACAGAAAATTCATAATTATTTGTACTCTTTTGTTCTGGTTTATCACTGATGAGAAGCAAATTGTGATTTACTAATTATGAATAACTTTTTACTGACTTACATTTCTTTCTGATTTGTATTCCTTGATTGTATATGTTTATCTTTCTCCTGAATTATAAAACTCAGCTTTAAATGGAACCACATTGGTCTTTGACATAAGCTGTCTCCAATTGCAAAACATACACATATATAATACATAAATATGATTTTGGCTACAGTAAACAGGGCTTCTGGATAATAAACTTGTCAGGTCAAGTTACTACCCAGTGGCAGTCAGTCTGATCTGTCAACAACCTGAATAGATTTTCATGTCTTTTCAGTAAGTTGACAATATTTAATAATTATTTAAAGAATTCTGAAATGTAGGTTCCAATTAAGTTTTGTATAGGCTTTTATTGGAATCTAGTATTTTTCTCTTTAAAAATGTTTTTAAGTGTTCTTAACTTTCATTTATATTCTTTTTTTTTTTTTTTTAAGGTAGAGGAGCAATGTCGGGGCCTAAAGGAGTTTTACCAAACTGATATCCTGCGAAAGGAAGAGGGTGATGCTGAAGTTGAGCGTCTCTCTGACTCAGTGGAGAAGCAGTGGCAGCTGTTTTTAAAGAGGAGCTTTTTAGCTCAAGACCTCGGGCTCAAGTTCCTTAATTTAATAAATATGGTGAGAATAACATTAAATGAGTCACACCTTCTTCAAGGATCACTTTTCAAAGTCAGAATCATAAATTTAAAAGTTCAGTTGTCTGTTATTCAGCCGTGCTAGTTTAGGAAGTTCTTTTTAGCTCCATTCAACCTAGAATAGTGCTGAAGCCCAGCATTTATGTGCTTCTTTGCTCCTAGACCTCTTGTGAGTTTATCACATGAAGGCTGTTTTATCTATTAACAAGAAAGAGTGACTATAATCCAAATGTAACATTATTATTATTACATAGAGTCCTCAGAAGATCACCCAGAAGTTCTGAGTTAGGTTGAAAGCATGCAACAAGATCCTTACAAGATTTCCAGAGGCAAAAGAAAACATCTAGGATGAATCTTCATTTCGAAGAATTTCTTACAATACCAGATCTTTTCATAGCAAAGCTCCATTATATTTAGAAATGTACCCTAAACTTTAGTTGTTAAGTTATATCTGTAAAGTATCCTAGAATCGTTATATCAACCTCAGGCCCATATAAAGTTCTCCACAGAATTCTTGAAAGATGGTTAATCCACCTCTCCTTCAATATCTCAAGTATCTTCCTTACGAAACTGTTAGAAAATGCCAGCTGCTAGGAAGGTTTTTTTTTTTAATGTTAAGTCGAATCTGTCTTCATATCTGATTCTAACCCTCTGTAGCTCCACAGGGGAAAAAAATGTATGCATATTTCATTTCTCTTACACACGAAAGTTTTTCAAACCTTGAAAACAGTTGCAAAATCTAATTTGAGTCTTTTCTGCAGTGAACTAGATATAAATCCTTTCTATCATTTAGGAGGTAGCTTTCTCTCTTTCTTCATCCTAATCCTCCCTCCCAGAATTTTCCATGATTTGTCAATATCATTCATAACATGTAAACAAGAAGTAAAGTACAACTTCAACACAGAGTACAAAGTGTACATCATTCTTTACTAATGAGACCTAAGATTGTACTAGCACTTTTAGCAATAATTTCACTTTGTTGGTTCATATTAAGCCTGTGATGGGAAAACTGCAATTGCATTACATTTTTATTGCAGTTCCTGCCAAGCTAGGTCTCTCGCATTTTATATCCATGTCGCTATTTATCTTTTACATACAAATGTGAACCTTTATATTTATTCCTATTTTATATCACTTTGTTAGTTTTGACTCATGAGTCCATCTTGTTAAACTAATTTTGAGCCTGCTATCTATTGCATTAGCCATCTCTCCTGGGTTTAATTCTGTATATTAATAAGTAAGCCTCTTGTGGCTGCAATTAGATCTTTAATAAAAGTGTCTGAGGGGCAGATTGCTACCCCAGTCCATTAAGCAGTCAATTGATTAACCAGTCTTTTAAACAGTCATGGACATTCCCAATAGTACTTTATTTTAACCACTTTTTCTTAAGTCTATAATGGAAGACACTGCTCAAAGGAGGGTCTATCTACCTAGTATCCTATCAATTGTATAATATAATTTGGCAAAAATTAGTTTGACTCCTAGTGATCATAGGGTTCTTTCCAAAGTGCTCCCAATCTGCTTGATCAATGATGACTTTATTGCCCTGGTTTTCAATGTAAAGCTTACTGACAGGTAAATCACATAGGCCATCTTTTCCCCCATTTGAAAATCAGGGCATTTTCCTTTCTCTAATTTTCTGGCCCTTCTCCTATTTTCTGGAGATTTGCAAAGATGACTGACATCTGCAATTTTCTCAGTACTCTGACATGTGATGAATCTCAGTCTGGAGCCTGAATTCATTTGGAAGAGTTGGGCTCTAACTACCCTCATCTACTTTGAGCTACAATTTCCTCTTTATCTTCATTGTTTCAAACTTTGTTGTTTAAAGACCAGTCTTCTTAAATCTATATGGAAACAAAATATGCATTAAATAATTCTAATGTATCTAATACTATCCATATGCATCAGAGGAAACTTGCTGAGTATTTTGCCTATGTTCTTATGTTATATTGGTGCTTTACTGTAAAAAAAAATTGTTATTTTTTACTTGGAACATTTAGAACATATCTATCTATCTTTAAGATTTTTATTCTTTTTCAGTATATCTTTATACCCAACTCTTCATTGTGTACTTCTCCAATTTGCACTCATAAGGGAGTTTACATATTTGCAAACTGCACTTTTTTTGGTCTATCCTTTTTCTTACTAACTTCCTTTTGAGAAATTATATTTTTCAGTTTTGGAATTTCCAGTTGGTTCTTTTTTATTAGATTTATATTGCCAGTGAAATTCTCTTTTTTATCCTCTCTTTCTCCATCTTTCCTATACTTTCGTGACCATATTAATCATGGGTATTTTAAAGTGTTTGTCAGCTAAGTCCAACATCTGGATCTGGAATTGTTTCTATTGTCTACTTTTTCTCTCGGTTTCCAGCTGTGTCGTCCTATCTTGGGATGATGAGCGAATATCTATCAAATGCCAAGCATTATGTATAAAAAAATTGTAGGATTTCCAGATGGTGTTATCTTCTTTCCTTAGGTGGGTGTTGGTTGAAGATCACTTAAGCCAATCAGGAGCTGGTGGAGTTGAGTCCGGAGTACAGTCCTGTCAATGCTCCATCTATTCTGTTGACCTTGGGCTCTCAGCATTTTCAAGTTAGAGCTTGGTGCATCCTCTGAGGTCTCTCCCCCTGGCAGGTCTCCAATTTGGGGAGTCTTGGGAGATAGCTGAAAAACTTCCACTCTGCTTTTCAGAGGCTTTTGCTTGGGTTTTTTAATCCACTGCCCTGTTCAGCCCCAGTATTTTGTGAATGTTCTGAGATGAAGATGAGCTGTGTGCTTGAACCCCCATCCCCACTACAGTCTGTCCAAAGTTCTATTGTTTTCTCTGTTCCCCAGTAAAGCCTCACGATCAGCCTCCTGTCGGCATACAGAATTGGGAAATGCCCCTGACTGGGGTAGGAGAGGTGACAGGTGAGCTCACCACTCTCAGGTTCGTCCTTCTCTGGAGGCTTGGCCTCTTTAGTTCTTTTTGCCTTCAAATAGATGCTTTCTGCATTTATTCCAGCTTTTCTAGTTGTTCTAGGCAGAAGCACTGCTCTGCCACTAGCTACTCCATCCTACCCAGAAACAGAAGTCCTTTATTACTTATTTAGAATGTTTAAGATTGTACAGTCAGATTTTCATCTAAGATCTGTAGCAGGAATCCATTCAAAATTATCTTTTGTATCTTTGTCTAAATAAACTTAGGTTTCATGATATTCAAACGTCCATTTAGAGTTTTCAGCAACAGTGTGTATTTTACTACATACCTTGGTGGTCTTGTATCTTGACATTATAAACATGGCTACTTTACCCCAAGGTCCTTACCACTGTCATATGATAAATAAATTCCTCCTTATTGATAAGAATTAAGGTCCACATAATGCTTAACTTTATTGGTTCAGTGACATTCTGAGATATGAATGGTAAAGCCATTTGGTAAAGCCAGTATAACACAATTTTTATTCTCTTCATACCTTTCGGACCATTAGGCTTTTAAACAAACATTATTGCTGAAATGTGGTAACCAGTTTGGTTATTAAGAAGGAAGAAGTCCAGCTGGCATTTTCCACTGAGTGTTCTGCTCTTGATTGGGTTGCCGAGGCTCAGATTTTCAAACTTGAAATTGAAAATTTTTTCAGTTCATCTAAAAATCATCACAATCAGAAAAACTGATTTAGGGCAGAAATCTGGCAGACATCTTGATGAAAGTGCCAATTTACTAATTTATAGTGGCAAATACCAAGAATGCTACATGGAATACTGCCTTCCAGTTATCAAGATATCTGAAAAGCAAGATGTCAGAAGACCACTCATTGTGCGTGAATTTACATGGAAAATGGATAATTTAGTGCCCTGTTTAGACTAGATTATGGCAAATTTTCCAATGACCTTATACAGAAGTAGAATGAGTAGTGTGTTTACTAACTAGACCTCAGGCAAATTATTTAATCTTTCTGAGTGGCCAAAATATTTGTTTGCCAAATGCATAATCAGTCTTCCTGAATTCTGCTAGCTAGGCATCAACAAATCCTACCATAGCTCTCTTTTCTAGGCTTCATTCAGAGCATATACTCTTCCTATTGTAGTTGTCATTGACATGCTGCAAATTCCAAGTTTACATTAAATTGTGTATTATATAACATTTTGATTAATATTTTCTTAATAATATGTGAAAGATACCCTATCTTTATTTATAGCATAGATAAAAATATGATTTGCTTTAGCGCCTGCTGTGGCTGTCTAATACCTTTCATAATATGTGTGTCTTGTTCATCATAATTATAGAATACATCATTTTACTACTAGATCCCCAAATTCATAGGAGAAGTCACATTTAGCACCTGCAGGTATTTTTTCAATTAAACAACACTTTATAATGTCTACATTAATATAAAAATATAAATGTGCAATATTAATGTCATTGAAAATAATTTTAAAATAAGATGGCCTGTGATTTAAAATATCCTGTTACTATTCATGGCACTATCTTCTGACTATAATCTAAAAGGTCCCTTGACTTTTAGATACCCAGCTGTCATTGCCATTGTAGAAATTCATGTGCAATTGCTCCTTAGAAATTCAAGGATTTACTGAGAAAAGCTGGCCATCAAAGTAAAAATTACTGTTTTGCAAAACAAATATTCTTCTGCATTTTTTTATGTTTGACATAAAAAAGGCCCATTGTCTTACTCTTTACCTCGCTTATCCTTCTGCCTCTGATTGAATTTCCAGTAGTTTAAAATCATTGTTTAAAGGATTTCAAATCAGATATCTAGAACATACGAAAGTTGGGAAGAGAAGTCTTGGAATTTAGATATTGTTCTTCTGGTGCACAATAGAGATACAAATATAGAGATACAGTTGGCCCTCCATATCCACAGCTTCCAAATCCCTGGATTCAACCAACCTCAGAGCTAAACATAGTACACCATCCACAGTTGGTTGAAACCTGCGGATATGGAGGGCCAACCATGGGACTTGAGCATCCACTGGTTTTGGTATCCGCAGTGAGTCCTGGAACTAGTCCCCCCCTCCCACCCTGCTGCTGTGAATACCGAGGGACAACTGTATATAGAGGTACATTTCAGTTCTCACAAAACGGAGTAACTTGAGGAACTGCTCACAAGGAAAATTTTAAATAATTGTAGTATTGAGTTGGCCAAAAGGTTTGTTCGGTTTTTTCTGTAAGACGGCTATAGAAGCACTTAGTTGTCTTTAACTTCATTTGAAACAATTTTGTTAGATTGTATATGACAGCTGTCATATCAGCGTCATTTAAAAAAAGACATCAAAATTGGTGAATTTTTGTGTAGCCATTTTAATACTGAAGATGGAAGAAAAAAAGCAACATTTTCGGCATATTATGCTTTATTATTTCAAGAAAGGTAAAAACGCAACTGAAACGCAAAAAAAGATTTGTGCAGTGTATGGAGAAGGTGCTGTGACCGATGGAACGTGTCAAAAGTGTTCTGCGAAGTTTCATGCTGGAGATTTCTCGCTGGACGCTGCACCATGTTTGGGTAGACCAGTTGAAGTTGATAGCGATCAAATCTAGACATTAGTTGAGAACAATCAAGGTTATACCACATGGGAGATAGCCGACATACTCAAAATATCCAAATCAAGGGTTGAAAATCATTTGCACCAACTTGGTTATGTTAATCGCTTTGATGTTTGGGTTCCACATAAGTTAAGTGAAAAAAACCTTCTTGACTGTATTTCCTCATGCGGTTCTCTACTTAAACATAACAAAAACGTTCCATTTTTAAAACAAATTTTTACGGGTGATGAAAAGTGGATACTGTACAATAATGTGCAACAGAAGAGATCATGGGGCAAGCGAGATGAACCATACCAAAGGCTGGTCTTCATCCAAAAAAGGTGATGTTGTGTCTATGGTGGGATTGGAAGGGAGTCCTCCATTATGAGCTCCTTCTGGAAAACCAAACAATTAATTCCAACAAGTACTGCTCCCAATTAGACCAACTGAAAGCGGCACTTGACGAAAAGCATCCAGAATTAGTCAACAGAAAATGCATAATCTTCCATCAGGATAACACAAGACCACATGTTTCTTTGATGACCAGGCAAAAACTGTTACAGTTTGGCTGGGAAGTTCTGATTCGTCCGCCATATTCACCAGGCATTGCACCTTCGGATTTCCATTTATTTTGGTGTTTACAAAATTCTCTTAATGGAAAAAATTTCAATTCCCTCAAAGACTGTAAAAGGCACCTGGAACAGTTCTTTGCTCAAAAAGATAAAAAGTTTTGGGAAGATGGAATTATGAAGCTCCCTGAAAGATGGCAGAAGGTAGTGGACCAAAAGGGTGATTACGTTGTTCAATAACGTTCTTGGTGAAAATGAAAAATGTGTCTTTTATTTTTACTTAAAAACCAAAGGGACTTTTTGGCCCACCCAATATATACAATGGGATAGCTTAGAAAGAAACACAGACCCAGAACGATCTGCCCCCTCATGGTCCCTGATACTCAGATATTGACATATTCTAATGTGTGTTAAAATAAAAGGTGGAATCCACTTCAAAACTTATGCATTAAAATAATCTCAACTTCAAAATTTCTGGACCCCTGTGCTCATTCAGTCACCCTTTAAGCCCCAGGAAATGAACAGATCCTAAAGGAGAGGACTCAAACACCAGTGGGGTCATGAAGAACTCGGGAGCTGACATCCAAGCATAGATTATGGGTTCTGAGAGCCCAGCTGTGCCTGTGCACAGACTTTTCAGACTTGTCTTGATATCAGAACTGTGTTCTGCTTTGGCTATGATGAAGCGTTTGCCTCCTCAAATAGTTGTATGCAAAATGTTGTATTTCTTGGGAAAGAAAAGCCATTATACAATTATTAATTTCACAGGCAAAAGCAAATGAAATATTAAATGTGAAAAATGAAGTACACATTATGGAGAACACTATGGAAAGCCAGAAGGCAGAAAGGGAAGAACTCAGCCGCCTTCGGATAGCCTGGCAACTTAAAGCCACTGCAAGCAAGCCCACGAAACAGCAGTGGGGAGCGTTCAAAGAGCAACTTAGAAAGGTGAGGGAACAGGCAAATGGGTAGTATTCAGACTTAAAAGGGAAGGAAATTCTGACACATGCTGCAACATGGAGGGACCTTGGAAACATAAGTGAAATCAGACGAACACAAAAGGATAAATATTGTGATTCCACTTATGTGAGGAACCTCGAGTAGTCAAATTCATAGAGACAGAAAGCAGAATAGAGGATACCAGGGGCTGAGGGGAGGGTGAAATGGGAGTTAGAGTTTAACCAATACGGAGTTTCTGTTTGGGAAGATGAGAAAGTTCTGGTGATGGTTGGTGGTAATGGTGGCACACCAGTATGAATGTACTAATGCCACTAAGTTGCACACTTAAAAATGGTTCAAATGGTAGATTTTGTTAATATTTTACCACAATATAAAGAGGGCCTGTGCTTTTGCTCATTGGTGGTTTAGAACCACAAGCTCACTCTAGGTAGTGAGTGCTTTCATGGTCATTGAAAAGTTTGATGACACACCATGTCATCACTGGAATGATTATGACGTATTTGCTGGTGGTACGTATGCATAACTATCTAATGTCTATTTCAGACTACTCACAACTTAAAACTTCTTCAGGAAGCACTTATGCCTGTGTCTGCACTTGACCTTGGAGGGAGTCTCCAGACCATTTTAGGTCTACAAAAAAAATGGAACGAAATGAAACCTCAGTTCCAGGTGAAGAAACAAATTGATGGCCTTGGGTGAATGAAAAAGTATTAAAAACTGTTCAGTCGATGCTCACCTAATTAATTTTTACAGTCTGATGAATTACAATTTTTAAAAAACAAAAGCATTGCTTGTCTAAAAATCCACTTTAAAAACACATTTTTCTTCCTGTTTAAGTGCAATGTGCTATATTTGATGATACACAAACATTCGGGCTACCAAAGGTCCTTAATATATTCTTATCTTAGATTATTTTAATTTAAATTAGTTCCTTATTAATGTATTTATCATATATATGTACTCTAACTCTTTTCCTAAGGGGTATAGACATGTTTTCGATTCAGACATCTCAAAACAAGGATGGGCAATCTCTGACACAGAGGTTCTGCTGTCCTCTGTCCCTGAAATTATCACTGTGATGTCATTGTGCCCACCCACTGGCACCCCAGGCTCCTACCACCATTCCAAGAATTTTGCTGTGCTCTCCCTTTCTCCCTCTCAGAGAGCCCTCAGGATGTGAGAGAAAAAACCATGGGTCATGTTCCCAGGCCCTGATTGCTAGTGCATTCCATACCCCCCCACCTCTTGCCATTCCTGAGCTTGACACAGCTGCCGAAAAAGTTTGCCAATCACGTTATCCTCCTGCCTGGATTCTTGTTCTTTGCTGCAAAGTTAAGATACCTGTGTTTCTGTTTGTCACTACTTTGCAAGTATTGGCTTTAAAGAAACCCCGAAACAGAAGTTTGAAGATTCCTTTAGGGAATATCTAACTTATGTTCCTTTAAGACAAAACTAATGCAATATATAACGACCCCGCACTCACAAAAAGCACACACACCATTGTGGCCCACAGTGAACTCTTTCCTCCAAACTCTTAGAAAATTTTTCTAGCCTATCTGTTGGTTTCTTTGTTATACTCTGTATCATATGTATCTGCATTTCGTGTGTGCACATGCCCCTGCACATGAGTAAGTGTATGTGTGTAAATTCCTCTAAATCAGGAACTGTTGTCAAGCTTCTTTAGCTCTGTCCCTGTGATGTGCGTATATTTGATGCCCACGTACTTGATTTCAACATGAAGACCCTTACTAGGTCACTCTTCTGCAAGTTATCTCCTTAGCCTAAATCATTTCCATTACTGTTATCCTTGACATAAAATCCAGCCCTGAAATTATAGCAGCTTCCTCTTTAAGCTGTGCACCAGGATCTAGATTCCTATAAGGGCTATCTGAGCAGTTCTGGGTAAAAAGAAGGTGGCTTATCCCTCCCTACAAGTGGTGGCTATTTGTGGATTCTGGGATGACTGCTTTTAAAGCAGCATAGCTACCGTGCTGCTCAGCTGGTGGTTCATTCTGATCATTCCTTTATCACAGAGGACAAATAATTCCCCCAATATATTTTTATGCTTGTCTTCTTTTGGTGTTCTTATCATACCACCTGATTCTGGTTGTATTAAATATCACAGATGGTCACAGCCTCATAGAGTATCTAGAATATATTTACTTAACAGATGACCAGAATATTTGATATGTCATAGAAGTATATGACTTTCCATTTCGCCACCTAACTTTGAAACACTTCTTTGTGTTTTTTAAATTTTTTAATTTAATTAATTTAAATTAATTTTTTAAAAAAATTCTGAGAAGGTGAGGATGGAATAATAGATCCCTAGCATCATGCACAATGCCTGGATTTGCAGGGATGGGGGTGAGGCTCACAATAAGTATTTGTTAACAAATAAGAGAGTGATTTGTTATTGAGATCTTCATATAGTCAGTTGTAAAGTAAAAAGCTCTCTAAAAGCTGTATTTCTTTTATTGCTTACAACTTTTTAGCAACTGAATGATGAGGTTCAATACATTATAAAAGAGTCAGAAGAGTTAAGTGGCAAAGGAGCCCCTGTGAAGGAGAAGTCTCAACAGCTGAAGGACCTAATTCACCTCCATCAAAACCAGGAAGAGAGAATCCAAGATTACGAGGAGATCCTGTCTAAGATTGTCCAGTTCCACCAAGTAAGAGAAGAGGTAAGACTTATCATGGATGTTTGGAAGACTCTCAGTTTTAAAGTATGAAATTAAAAATAAATGATAGTGTAATAAATAAAGGCCAGATTGCTTATTCTGATATTAGAAGCTTTCCTCAGTCTGGCCCCTGACTTTCCTCTCACTGGGCCCCATCCTGCCCGATGTTCCAGCCAAACTGAGCTCTCCTTGGTCCCTCAAAATGGCGTCCACATCCCTAATTCCAAGCCTTGACTCTTGGGCTGCCATTATCTGACAGGTCCTTCTGTCTCCTCTCTACCGTCTAGGCCCTGTCCCTCCATCCAACAATCCACCTCCCTTGGAGTGATTTTTCTCTCTTCAAAATTCCTCGAACTCTTATTGTTTATTCCACACATCTGTCATTTTTAACACCTTGATTCTTAATTACTTTTGTTCCCCTAACTCAAGTGTAAGCTCTTTGAGGGAAGAAAACAATGTTTTTTATATCTCAAGTATCAGTAGAGTGCTCAGTAAAACTTCATAGTCCTTAGCCTCTATTAACAGAAAATGGAGACTTATTGAAATCCCTTGAAAATAGCCTCTGAGTTTACTCAGATCGCAGGCCTCATCTTGCTAAAGTTTTAGGCTGTGAGCAAACAGTGTTTTCTTCTTTAATAGAACTGACAGTGTTAGTCCCTCAATTTTACCCTATTGAATTGCAGCATTGTAACACTTATTTGTCTATAATACTAATAATTTTAGATGGGCTTGTCAGTGTTGACCTGCTAGTTAAATATGTTATAGGAAATAAGTTTTTTTTAAAAAAAAGCTATCTTTGAGAAAGACAAATACTGTATGATATCACTTACATGTGGAATCTGAAAAATACAACGTAGTGACTACAACAAAAAAGAAGCAGACTCACAGATATAGAGAACTAGTGGTGACCAGTGGGGAGAGGGAAGGGGGGAGGGGCAGTACAGAGGTAGCAGATTAAGAGGTACAAACTATTAGGTGTACAATAAGCTACAAGGTTATATTGTACAATTTAGGGAATATAGCCAATATTTTATAATAACTATAAATGGAGTATAACCTTTAAAAATTGTGAATCACTATATTGTACACCTGTCAGTTATATAATATTGTACATCAACTATACCTCACTTTTAAAAATCTGTCTTCGTAAAAATATGAAGGTTAATTGTTAATGGCCTAAATTTCAGCTGGGACGACTCTTCAGATCAAGAGAACTGGAGTTTCTACAACAGCCAAAGGAAATGGATGACGCTCACGAAGTCCAGGTTCTCCTCAGTCGCTCTCGGGAAAAGCAGGCACACATAGACCATCTGTATAAACTGGCTCTTTCCTTGGGGGTGGACGTCATCTCGTCAGTTCAGCGGCCTGTAAGCAACTTAGAACACCATCATTTATACCTAATATAGCTCTCAGTTGGCCTGTAGTATGAAAGAAACCAGGCAGATTGCCTGGTATATGTTAAATTAAAAAATATATTAAACCATTGGGCTGCTTATTTGTGGTAAGTTTCTACCACGTCCAGAGAAAAAAATTTTCAGGAGAAAAATCTGATTTTAAAAGCCTTGTTTGATACATCTATTCTCATGCTAATTTAAAAAAATCATAGAGGTGTACTATCTATAATGGCAGTTAGTTTTTCACATTTGAAATATGCCTAATGCAATTAAGGGACTAAACTTTTAATTTTATTTAACTTTAATTAATTTAAATTTAAAACTGATACCCCAAATTGTAAAACTTTTAAGTATATTGGGAACAATTTGGGTATGTGAGTCTACTAAACTCTATGAGATTTAAGTACAGATCAAGTATTTCTGACAGAAATTTAGCAACAATTGAGATATGCTCTAAGTGTGAGATACACACTTGATTTCAAAGACTTAATATGAAAAAAACCTTATTAATGTTTTTTTATATTTGGTTACATGTTTGGGTATGTGTTCGGTTAAACAAACTATATTATGAAAATTAATTTCCACTGTTTCTTTTTTTCTTTTTAATATGACTACTAAGAAATTTAAAATTATTTATGTGGCTCACATTGTATTTCTGTTGGATAATGCTGCTTTAGCACATCAGATCCAAAACGTAGCTGAGAGATCGTCAGGCCCAGGACCCTCATTTTATAGGTGAAGAGCCTTATCCCAGAGAAGCCGCTTTATCCATAAAACCCCAGGGTAGAAAAGCCCAAGAACCCTGGCTCCACCCAGGGATCTGGGCACTCATCACTGGATCTGCTTTATTCCACTGGACTGACCTTACCAAAGGACCCTAAAAGAGATGGAAATAATTCCAGATTAAATTTCCCTAAATAACACATTGGGCTCTGATTTTAAAAAAACTCCTTCTCCAAATTCTTAATTTGAGGGAAGAAAAGATTATGTTAATTCTATCCAGTATATATAACATTAATAAAAATCATAATGGCCAATTTTATTTCAAAGTTCATTGAAGATATCCACTAAACTATATGGAATTCAATGGATCTAATGTATTTTCTTAACTGAAAGACATAGAAATACAAGATATCTGTTGCTGTTAACAGAATGTTTTTCCCAAGAAAGACCTTTCTTTTTAAAGAGTTTTGTTTTATTAGTAAATTTATTTTAAAAGAAAAAAAACAAGTAAGACGTCTCACTTTGCACAAATAACGTAAGTTGTTCTCCAGTCCGCATTTGGCCTTGGCCTCGGCAGCCCTCTGCGCTGAGTGAAGGTTGGAGCACTTGCATAATAAACCTGAGGTTACGCTCAAGTTGACAGGAAAATTATAGTGCAGAAGCCAAATGTTTCTAATGCATATTTTATGCCTTTTGAAGTAAAAATTATACCTTATAATGAATATTGTCTCTGAGGCGTTGGGTGTGATGAGCAAATCTTCAAAACTGAAGTTTCAAGACTGGAAATGTAAGGGTTTGTCTTTCCCAACATTGGGTGTTGGGTGTCTGGCTTCTTTCTGAAATCATTATATTCAAAGAAGCTTAAGGTAAAACAAATCAGGAGCCTATTTTTTTATGTCATTTATGAGTTTCACAAGGCAGGTAAATAGCATGTTGTTCTCATTGCTGTTTTGCCAATTCCCTTCATCACTTCCACTTCTCTTTCATTTTTAGAACTGCTCTAACGTCTCTGCAAAGAACCTGCAGCAGCAGCTGGACATCCTTGAGGGGGACAGTCTGAACTGGCGTGCCCAGGCTGAGGACCACGAGCGGGCCCTGACCCACAGCCTGGAGTTCTGTACCGCAAGGGGTGAGATGAGCGAGGTGAGAACACACACGCACACACGCACACACAGACACACACGCACGCACACACACACGCACGTGTGCGCACACACGCACGCACACGTGCGCGTGCACACACACGTGCACATACACACACGCACACATACACACACGCACGTGCACACACACGCACACACGCACACGCGCGCACACGCCGACATACACACACACGCACACACGAACACGCACACATATACACACACATGCATACATACACACACACGCACACATACTCACACACACACACACACAGTGAATCAGGAGACTTTCTTTTTACCCTTGACCTTTAATCCACCAAGCAATGGCCTCAGGGTTCAGAAAGATTTAGTAAACTTTAAGCTCCCAAACTTTTTGAGGTCAGTATGTTGTCAACGCATGGAAGAACCTAGAATGTAGTATTAGGGTTTTTTGTTTGCTCCTCCCCACCCACCCCAAACCCTCACAGCAGTTGTTTTGCTTGAGTGGATACACATCGTCAGTGCAGAGTGATAGCACCCCGGTTCAGCCAGCTCCCGCCTGCTGAGATGCTATTTAAGTACCACTGACTCATGATGAAGGGGGTGCTAAGGGGAGCAGGCTTGTTGCCTCAGAGGCTACAAAGTATTATCACCAAAGTCAAGTGGCTGGTTTCATATTTACTCAAACTGAGTGGCTTCTCTGGCAAAACAACGCCTAGAGAAAAAGAAATAACAGGTGATAGGTATCCTCCTAGTCCATGCCCCTCCTCCGTACACAGTTAATTCCACCTCCTCTTCCTCAATTCTACCCAACCCCCAACCCCCAGACACATACTGAACTAGAGCCACACCCTCCCATAGTTAAACTTTCCATCTAAAGGTTTACTTGTTCTAGGAGAAAAATATAGGTTAGTGAGGGTCCTGGTTCCTTACTGGAACTGACAGCAGAACAAAAGGCACCACAATTCCAGATTTATCTCTGTTTAGAGCAAGACGTTTCTAAGTTCATTAATCACAAACCCATTAGGAAGGTGAGCGGAGGGAAAAAGACGTGGTGAACCTTCTTGATTTTTCTGTTTATGCCCTCTTTACACAATTTAGGACCAGTGAGTATCAAATATTATCAAACAACATTAGAGCATGGACTTAAGATTGAGTAACTAAACTTAGAAAGTGGTCTAGCCCTTTCATAGCCCACAGAGAAGTGCAGGAAAGGAGCGTGGCTGGAAGGAAAGCAAGAGGGCGAGAGCAGGAGAGGCTGCTTGGATCCCATTCAGCGGGAGGGAAACAGGAAGCAGCATCATGGAGGGTTTTCAGTTGAGTGTGCCACAGGACTGTAGAGTTTCTGCTCTGAGTCTGTGTTTCAGGAGTCACTGTGGGCGAGAGACTCATTAATTCGCTCAGTGTTAAACCCCTAGTGTAGCCTGCCCTCTGTGTAGTAGAACGGCCTCTTCCGGTTCCTGTACTGCAGTTAGCAACACTTCAGCCAGATCACTTTAAGGAAAACAATCTTAATTCTCCTCAGGCTATAAAATTTAGATTCACGGCCATGGAAATAATTTTGTTTACTATCTTTCCCCAAAGTTGTTTTCTTTCTTCTTTTTCTTCCGCTTCTTCCTTTTTTTTTTTCTTTGTAAACTTTTCTTGCTGAAGATCTCTCTCTCTCTGCTGTGACGTTCAACCATATTTTATTGAAAGCACAAGAGAGCAGGCTAAGGGCTATTCCCAGCTGCCTATGTCTCAGTTTCCCTCTTCCTGAAGCATGGTGGCCTTTATGGAGCTGGGTCTCCCTGTTCAGGCCCTTTCCACAGTGGTTCTGTTTACAGGGCTGCCTCGTGATGAGCCTTTGCTGGGAGCCAGCAGGCTGGGAAGACAGATGGCCCTTCCAGTCATAGTAGGGACACGCCAGGATTGTCTTTACTGTAACAGGAACCAGAAACCAGATACGTGCAGGTTTCACTTAGGAATCAAATATCACTTTAAAATGATCTTAAGTATTAAGAGAGTGATTCTTCCCATTTGCTTCTACTTCAAATCCAACTAATGTTTGATATAAGTCACAGTTTCATATTCAAAGGATCTTTGACAAATTTTGGCCCTTTTCCCTTTTCCTTCCTCGTAGAGATATACAAGGCATGTCACAGTATATCATGCACAGCCTGGATTTTCCAACTACAAGCTTAATGGGAAAATAATCCAAAGAAATATTTTCAGTGCCCGTTAATAAAATAAAGAGATGTGTGGTCTAGTTTGTATTGTGAATGTCAGAGCCAGATTCTAAGTTGTAATAATATTTGATATTTTAATTATTATTATCATTATTAGTATTTGGTATAAGTGCTTAAAAATTATGTAAAATTAAAAGCTTATGTTACACTAATTTTTTTTGTATAAAAAAATAAAGTCAGATAGCCCACCAGGGAACTAGACCAAGCATAGCATTTGATTTTTTCAGTTGATTTTGAAATGCATTATTTTGCATCCAGTGCATTTAAAGTGCTTCTTGGAAGTTCACTGATCTGAGCTGAAATTGGTTTTGGAGGACTTCCATTTTCCAGATGAGGAAACTGAGGAGTATACAGTTTTCACTTGAGCAGTGTGCTGCAGGACTGTGGGGTTTCAGGGAGTCAGCTTTGGACCAGAGGCTCATTTATTGGGGACCAACTTTTACTGGGCACCAGCTTGTCACCTGCTAAACTCAGACTTCACCATTCAGTTAATGTTTGAACCCATTCAACCACTGCATGGTCTGATGTTAATGTATCCTTTCACTATGCTTTCTTCTTCTATCTTTGTTTTCTAACATACTCGTTACAAGCTCTTTGTATGATCTGATATAATAGCACAGTTCATTTGGTTATTTCAACTAAAATTACTTTATTGCATGGTTTTAATTGCACTAAAGGCCCTTAGAAAAGGACTCAGGAGTTCCCTGGTGGTCCAGTGGTTAGGACTCAGGGCTTTCACTGCTGTTGCCTGGGTTTAATCCCTGGCTGGGGAACTAAGATCCCGCAAGCCGCGCAGCAAAAAATAACAGAAAAAAAAAGAAAAGGACTCAGTATCTCAAGGTAAAATAAAGGGAGGTATTCTAAATGTGATTTTTTTTTTTAATGTGATGTGATATTCCTTAACGACAAAGAACCGTGGTTTTGTGCCTTGATTCTTTTTGGGTAAAATATTATTATTTTCTAATTTTATATACTATATAAGACATAGTTAGTTAATTGTAAAACCTCATTTTCTCCATGTGTACTAGGAAACACAGCCTTCAGACTGTCAGATTTTGTGGAGTTTTTTCCCATTCATTTCACACAAAGATATATTTGTATGCATGAATGTTGAATCTCACTGTACATTTTCTTGCCTGGCAATATAAATAAGCTTTTAATACACAAAGCATTATAGATATTCTCTGCTATATTGCATGACAGAGCATCACCAGTTCCTTATTCTTTAGAAATGTAATAAGTTAATATCGAGCATGTTTTCTTCTTGCAACCTGACCAAAAAAATTACCTTTACATTTACATGATGTTAATGGAAATTTGTCACTGGAGTCTCATTATGGGTCACGAACAATTACTTTGATGAAAAGAATAGTAATGACAGAATTGGGTTGCTATTCATTTTCCCAAAATAAATTTTGTAAATGGAGCTTTCATATAATTATATTACTTCAGCCTGAAATTTCTACACTGTAGCAACATCTTACCCATCAGGAAGGAAACAGAAATATGTATGTGTGTATATATACATATATATATATATTCCATATGTTAGAGTCTCTTGTTCTAGTCACACAGATTCTTTTGTTCTTTCGTCAATTTGGATAAAACGGTCATCTAAGTTCCAGGGAGATAAGGCAGATTAGCAGCAATAAATTATTGTAGAATAGGGGAATGCTGCTGCCTTAGACAAATACACAACCAATAACATTAAACCTCCTGATATTGTATAGTGCTTTGCTATTGACAAAATAACTGTGGACAACCACCATCTAGTAAGAAAGGAAGCAGAAAAAGAGGGTATAGATGAGGCAGCACTATGGTATAGTACAGATAATTACTGTTTTCCAGATTGATGACCTTAATTCATCATTTTAAGAAAAAAACTAAATTATCATCATTCAACAAATATGACTACTGTGTGCCAGGCCATAAGAACAGGAAAGTCCTCAGGAAACTAAGAGTCTAGGCAACTTAAAGCCCAGGGGACTTCACAGTCACAACTGCTCATTACCAGGCCCCACTGTGAGTCTGTTTCATTGGTATATGTAAGAGGATAGGAAAGATTATAATTTGTTCTGAAAATGTCCATCCCATAGGGTTAGAATCTGTTAGAAGTTTTGTGTGTAACATCTGCAAAATGACTCTTCTTACTGAAGAAGATAGAAAGCTAAAGTTTAAAATCATGGTTATCGTGTCCAGAAAATGAAACGTAAATATATTATGAACAAACAAAACTTGCGGAGTGGATAAAATAGCTATTACTGAGATATGCTGCCACCTGCAATTTAAAATGGAGCAATTGTCTTCTCCTTCCAAGCAGCCCCATTTCCTGCTTCTACAAGACTGATGGTAAGCACGGGAAGACAGCCATGTGGTTGCTGAACAGATGGAGGCCAAGAAAGTCTTGTCCCAAAATCTCTCCAGCACTAAGCCTAAATATTCTACCGTTAATAATTGTAGCAAATCATTCAGGTTAAGTTATGAGTATTTGGGTCCCTTCATTTCAAATACAGGCATCCCTGGGAAGTGATAGCATTGCAGCCTTCTTTCTGTTACTGAAAATGAGAATCAGAAAGCTTTTTTTTCTGGAGTAGGCAAAATGGTGGGCAAGAAATTAAACTCGTGAAAGGGACATTAAGAGAAATGGACTATTTGTTTTGTACTTTTGCTTCTGGACAATTGTGTGCCATAGTTCTAATGAAAAGCTCTTGTTTTAAATACATTTTCTTAGTTTTGAAATGTCTCATGTCCCTCACTTAAATTGGCCTTGCCAGCAACAGACTCACAGATAATACATTCTTGTGCCGAAGTTGCCTCAACCGGCTTCCTCGAGACTAAAAATAGCAAGCCAGCCCCCTTGTTGTCTGTCTTGTTCCCTCTGCTTCTTCTCTAAGAAGTTTCTGTTTATGCCTAACCCTGAGAGAGGCTTACTGCTTCCTGGGAAATTTGGTGAAGATGCTCATTATGCTAGTTTCAGAAGAACTGCAGTTTTAAAGTCTTAATGATTTTTTTTTTTCTAATTATAGCTGTATTAAATTAGTCCGCTTCTTCCACAGCAAATATGTAGGAGCTGAACATATGGAAAGATAGGAAAATTGCCCTGTTCATTTGAAAAAATATCTTTCTCTTGATTATCTTAAGACTTTCAGAAATTTTATCAGTATGAATTATAACAACATTTAAAGATTTCGAATAGGGTAAACTTTTTCTTGCCCCAAGCTTTGGGTGTTTTTTCCTGCTTCTGTGCTCCAGTTGAGCAGTTGTCTTGGCCATCTACACCATTCCCCATTGTTGACAAGCTAACTAAAGTTAGAGACAGCTGCGTGAACAATGATACCACAGCCGAGCAACCATGGCACTCAGTTCCTTTAAAAATATGATCACAAGTTATGCGGAGATTAGATGGGAAGTTAAGTTTTCGTATTGGAATGTGCAGGTAAGAAAATTAGGCATGGCTGGATTTTTTCTGAAAATCTGATTGCTGAAGGTAGTTCATGCTTGCTGCCTTCCACTTGTGTCTGCATAGTCCTGAATTTGAGCTGGGAAAGGTACAGGATTTAAAATGGATTTCCAGTGGGACCAAAAGAGAAAAGTGCCAGCAACTTGTCAAAGGAGCTCATGTGTCAGAAAGAAACTGATCCCATTTCACATACCCATATCGCCATGAACATCTTTGGCTTTATAAATCATCGTCAGTGGAAGTGCCTACATTCTGAGGCAAACAGAAATAAGTTTGCACTCATCATTTATCAGTCTTAAATTTCTTAATCCAAAGTAGACTTTAAATGTCACGGCTTAGAATTAAAGTGTTAAGGCTCAGCCTTTCTTCATTTATCATATAGTTTTCAAATAGATGTTGATTTTTTCCCATTTAAACAAGCGGGTGTAACCCAGTGGTTATCTGGTTGATGACAGAGCCCCTCTTCCTTTCTTTAGACTGAAGTTTATAATATATGTCATGTTACAGTAAGGGGGAAAAAAGAATATAAAATTTTATTTTCCAGTGGATACATGTTAGTGACTGGATGTATTTTTTCCTTTCATTTTATTTTACCTTATTTTTATTAAAAATAAAAATTGTATTTTTAGCTGTAGTAAAAGACACATACCATAAAATTTACCATCTTAACCATTTTAAGAGTACAGTTAAGTGATATTACGTACGTTCACATTGTTGCACTACCATCACCACTATTCATTTCCAGAACTTTTTCACCATCCCAAACAGAAACTCTGTATTCATTAAACAATAACTCCCTATTGAGGACATGTTTTTTAATACAAAAATCTCTGGTTTCCTCAGATGTGGTAGTTATTGCACCTATTGTTGCAGATTATGACTTCAAGGGAAAAAAGTTCCTGCCAAAGTTTTATGTGATTAACTAAGGATGAAGTCCGTATCTTAATCCCATCAAATCAACTTCATTTGTCCTTTCCCACTAATAACAAATACATGCATATTAAAACATCAAATGTCAAAAAATTTAAATATTAATTGTTTATTTCATAAATATACCAACTGAATATTATCTTTTAAATATTTTTCTGAGTTCTAATAGAGAAATCATTTTCAAATTTTGAAGTTACAGTTCTTTCCACTCCTTTATAATATTACTGATTTATCAATTTAAATATTTTACATGGTCTCTGTGCTTATAATTTAAAGCTAATGCTCAACAATTTCATTTATCATATAAAATAAACAACACTGATGAAGTATAGTTGTGGCAAATGCAAAAATTGCATCAGTATAATAATTTCCATGTATGCAAATAGGCTAGGGCTTTATAGATTGTTGTCTTCAGAAAGTGTTAAAGATAAGGTCAAGGTTCTGTTTTTACAATATGCAGAATTTGAAATAAGCATTTTGAGAAAGCAAGCATTTTCTAGGGCAGATATGTTTTTCTGCATTATAAGTTTAAAATCCAGCATGTGCCCAGCCTTTATTCCCTCCCAAATAATTTACTTGCTGTCACTGAAAAGAATTTTAATGTCTTCCTGACTTTTCTTGTCATAGCTCAAATTTATCAACCATGACATTGTTTATTCTTGGCTGTTAAATGCTTCCGTATAATGTGAGACGGTTTATATTTTCTCTGTACTTCTCTTTGCTGATAATACAGAGTAAGTTGCCTGTCAATATGTTTATCCTTCTTGAATCTGTAGAAGGGCACAGAAAGCGTTGTTGTTAATGGAACTAGACTGCTTAGAATTTTGGCTCACTGGTAAAGTTGGACTGTTTGTTCTTAAGAAAGTCATCATCTATGCCCCGTTTTCAGTGTATAGCCATACACTCTGTTTATATACAAGTTAGCATTGCCACCACAGGCAACAACTGTCACCTTACATTCCATTTTTTAAGGACCTCTGAAGTTAATGGCTTATATCTAAGAAGTAAATCTCTTCTGGAAACTGCCCATGAAAAATAATTTTTAATTGGATTTGGACAAATACAGTCCTTTTCCTACTGACTGTCATACTGGGTCTCCTCTTCCACCCCACTAATGTCCTCGTTGGTCTAAATGTCAACACTCCATTGACCTCTGCAACATGGACAGCTCCTTGGAGGCTTAATAAATTTATTCATGATGGCTATAAGAGCATTGGAATATGGAACAAATATTAGCACACAGAGAACAGAATGAGTTGTAAAATGATGTCAAATAAATAAATACAAATAAGAAAATTAGAGTTGTTTAAAATCTATCATATGTTAAAAACTTTCTTTTTTGAAGGCCAAAGGATATTCTATAACTGTAATCCTAATTATAAATTACAAATCAAAAAATACTAAGAACAATTTATAATTACCTATATTTGGGGGATATGTTTAAATTCACATTATATATTCACTTAGCAGACCTGTCTTCTACTGAAAATCACTCTGGATACATTTCGAAGGTTATGAATATTTTGAAGTGTAGATATCTTGATTTATTTCAAGTGAATATTAGTGTTCTCATTTTAAGGAAATCACCTGTTTCTTTTTATTGAACTGCAGCTCAAAGACTCATTCAAAGACATCAAAAAGAAATTCAACAATTTGAAGTTTAATTACACTAAGAAAAATGAAAAAGCTCGAAATCTAAAAGCTCTCAAATATCAAATTCAACAAGTAGATATGTATGCTGAAAAACTACAGGTAATGAGAAAGTACGTGTGTGTGTGTGTGCTACTACAATTATTACAAAATTATTTTGCATTTCAATTCTAGATGCCTAACCCTTGGGCTTTTTTATAGCATTAGGACTGAAAAGATCATCTTTAATTTTTATAACAATTGGTTACTTCATGTAAAATACATAATTAATTGATATATCTCTTGAAGCAGCTCCAAAATGATTTCTGCCAAATCTACCCAGCCTCTCCCCTTCCACTCTCTCTCTCTCTCACACACACACACACACACACACACATATACACACACACACACATCCCCCTCTTGTATATCCCTCTTTCTTTCTTTGTACCCACCTATGTCAGGAGCTTCCTCCCCTGTTCCTGCATCCCCTTATCACTTATACTGGCTAGATTATTTGAGTGCCTTTCTCAGGAGACAGTGAGCTAACTGAGGACAATAAAATATTTGATTTTATGATCACTGTCTTTTTTAAAATCATTAGTAGCATTCTCAAACTATGGAATAGATCCTGATATGCAGTAAATTTTCTCTATGTTTGCTGCTGAATCAATAAACTATCTGA
Organism: Eubalaena glacialis; assembly: GCF_028564815.1. Lineage (NCBI taxonomy): Eukaryota > Metazoa > Chordata > Mammalia > Artiodactyla > Balaenidae > Eubalaena > Eubalaena glacialis. The sequence continues at coordinate 185,753,760 of NC_083716.1, read as the reverse complement.
AAGAAAACCTATTCTTTCCAAAATGCATTTTAATAATTATGATTTTAACATATTAAATGGAGGAAGCTACAAAAGTTTTTCCAAGTTTTTCCCTCAATATTTAATCACTAACTAGCCTCATAAATAAAAATTGAATGTCATTAAATATTTTTTTTTTGCACAGGCTTTGAAAAGGAAAATGGGAAAAGTTGAGAATAAAACTTTTTTCTTAAATTATCCAAATAATAAAGTGAATGTCCTTTTGGAAGCCATGAGGGATTTGCAGAAAAATGTGGATGAGTTTGACAAAGTTGTGACAGATTACAGGAAGAATTTGGACCTGACTGAGCATCTCCAGGAGTTGATAGAAGAGGTATCCTCTTATTGTTGTAATGTTATCTGTGTTGTAATGTTGTTTTTAAAAATTACTCAGCTGCTTTAAAACAATGCTGCATTGGCTATTATTGTCATTAAATTCATGCATCATGCCTCTTTTCATGATTATATCCTTAGGATAATTTCCTAAAGCAGAATTGCTGGACAAAAGGGGATGCATGTTACAAGGTTTTGATTGTATTGTCCAATTGCTCTTTGGAAAGATTTTACTAATTTACTCTTTTTACCAGCAACATATGAGAGGTTCTCATTTCTCCATAAACTCATCAACTCAAGATATGTTTAACCATTATGGAATTATGTTCACTGCTGGCTATCTGCTAAAACACTCAAAAATGACATTTTTTTCACAGAATTTGAAAATGTTTAGAGAGAAAGGTGATACTTGGATTTTTCAGGTACAAAAATTGTTATTGATATTTCATTTTTGTCAAGAGGATAAATGGCAAAGTAGGCACAAATTACATGAAATGTAGCAAGTTAGTTATTATTGGCATACTTCATAGTGAAGAAGCTCTACACTTGAAGTTCTTGAGCGTTCTTTGTAGTCCATTCTTCTGAGATACAAAATGTCTCTCCCACTAATGCAATAGAGCTTTTAGATTTAATACCACATTAAGGAGGATTGAAATGATCATTCTTCTATATCTGATGTATAGGTTCGCTGTACTTCTGTGGCACTTATTTAAAGCCAGCTCCTAACAGAGTCATGTGTTTCTATTTCTCACTCAGCATAAGTGTTTCTAGCCTTGGTCAGACACTTCTTCCATCACAGTTATTTATTTTCAGTGAGAAACTCTCAATTCTCCACTGTGCTTTGAAAATATGACTGTCTTCTATCAAGAAAAGGTCAAATGCTCTTCTTCAAATGATATTTCCTCAATCTATAGACTAAATCTTATTAAAAGAGAAGTTATTTATTAGTGTTATTTGGGCAATACTTTATCCATGTATTGTAAATGATTTCAATTACTTAGGCTGGATTTTGTGTGTTTGAGCTTTTTTCTTTCCTTTAGCTGATATTTGGATTCTTTTTAGTGCCATATGCTTTTTATTTTTATTTTATTTATTTATTTTTAACATCTTTATTGGAGTATAATTGCTTTACAATGGTGTGTTAGTTTCTGCTTTATAACAAAGTGAATCAGTTATACATATACATATATCCCCATATCTCTTCCCTCTTGCGTCTCCCTCCCTCCCACCCTCCCTATCTCACCCCTCTAGGTGGTCACAAAACACGGAGCTGATCTCGCCGTGCCACATGGCTGCTTCCCACTAGCTATCTATTTTACATTTGGTAGTGTATATATGTCCATGCCACTCTCTCACTTTGTCCCAGCTTACCCTTCCCCCTCCCCATATCCTCAAGTCCATTCTCTAGTAGGTCTGCGTCTTTATTCCCATCTTGCCACTAGGTTCTTCATGACCAGTTTTTAATTTTTTTCTTAGATTCCATATATATGTGTTAGCATATGGTATTTGTTTTTCTCTTTCTGACTTACTTCACTCTGTATGACAGACTCTAACTCCATCCACCTCACTACAAATACCTCCATTTCGTTTCTTTTTATGGCTGAGTAATATTCCATTGTATATATGTGCCACATCTTCTTTGTCCATTCATCTGTTGATGGACACTTAGATTGCTTCCATATCCTGGCTATTGTAAATAGAGATGCAATGAACATTGTGGTACATGACTCTTTTTGAATTATGGTTTTCTCAGGGTATATGCCCAGTAGTGGGATTGCTGGGTCATATGGTAGTTCTATTTTTAGTTTTTTAAGGACCCTCCATACTGTTCTCCATAGTGGCTATATCAATTTACATTCCCACCAACAGTGCAAGAGGGTTCCCTTTCTCCACACCCTCTCCAGCATTTATTGTTTGTAGATTTTTTGATGATGGCCATTCTGACCGGTATGAAATGATATCTCATTATAGTTTTGATTTGCATTTCTCTAACGATTAATGATGTTGAGCATTCTTTCATGTGTTTGTTGGCAATCTGTATATCTTCTTTGGAGAAATGTCTATTTAGGTCTTCTGCCCATTTTTGGATTGGGTTGTTTGTTTTTTTGATATTGAGCTACATGAGCTGCTTGTAAATTTTGGAGATTAATCCTTTGTCAGTTGCTTCATTTGCAAATATTTTCTCCCATTCTGAGGGTTGTCTTTTTGTCTTATTTATGATTTCCTTTGCTGTGCAAAAGCTTTTAAGTTTCATTAGGTCCCATTTGTTTATTTTTGTTTTTATTTCCATTTCTCTAGGAGGTGGGTCAAAAAGGATCTTGCTGTGATTTATGTCATAGACTGTTCTGCCTATGTTTTCCTCTAAGAGTTTGATAGTGTCTGGCCTTACATTTAGGTCTTTAATCCATTTGAGTTTATTTTTGTGTATGGTGTTAGGGAGTGTTCTAATTTCATTCTTTTACATGTAGCTGTCCAGTTTTCCCAACACCACTTACTGAAGAGGCTGTCTTTTCTCCACAGTATATGCTTGCCTCCTTTATCAAAGATAAGGTGACCATATGTGTGTGGATTTATCTCTGGGCTTTCTATCCTGTTCCATTGATCTATGTTTCTGTTTCTGTGCCGGTACCATACTGTCTTGATTACTGTAGCTTTGTAGTATAGTCTGAAATCAGGGAGCCTGATTCCTCCAGCTCCATTTTTCTTTCTCAAGATTGCTTTGACTATTGTGTTTCCATACAAATTGTGAAATTTTTTGTTCTAGTTCTGTGAAAAATGCCAGTGGTAGTTTGATAGGTATTGCATTGAATCTGTAGATTGCTTTGGGTAGTAGAGTCATTTTCACAATGTTGATTTTTCCAATCCAAGAACATGGTATATCTCTCCATCTATCTGTATCATCTTTAATTTCTTTCATCAGTGTCTTATAATTTTCTGCATACAGGTCTTTTGTCCCCTTAGGTAGGTTTATTCCTAGATATTTTATTCTTTTTGTTGCAGTGGTAAATGGAGTGTTTTCTTAATTTCTCTTTCAGATTTTTCTTCATTAGTGTATAGGAATATAAGAGATTTCTGTGCATTAATTTTGTATACTGTTACTTTACTAAATTCATTGATTAGCTCTAGTAGTTTTCTGGTAGCATCCTTAGGATTCTCTATGTATAGTATCATGTCATCTGCAAACAGTGACAGCTTTACTTCCTCTTTTCCAATTTGGATTCCTTTTATTTCTTTTTCTTCTCTGATTGCTGTGGCTAAAACTTCCAAAACTATGTTGAATAATAGTGGTGAGAGTGGGCAACCTTGCCTTGTTCCTTGCCTTGTTCCTGATCTGTTGTTTTTGGATGGAATGTCCTATAAATATCAATTAAGTCTATCTTGTTTAATGTATCATTTAAAGCTTGTGTTTCCTTATTTATTTTCATTTTGGATGATTGTCCGTTGGTGAAAGTGGGGTGTTAAAGTCCCCTACTGTGATTGTGTTACTGTTGATTTCCCCTTTTATGGCTGTTAGTATTTGCCTTATGTGTTGAGGGGCTCCTATGTTGGGTGCATAAATATTTACAATTGTTATACCTTCTTCTTGGATCGATCCCTTGATCATTATGTAGTGTCCTTGTCTCTTGTAATAGTCTTTATTTTAAAGTTTATTTTGTCTGTTATGATACTTGCTACTCCAGCTTTCTTTTGATTTCCATATGCATGGAATATCTTTTTCCATCCCCTCACTTTCAGTCTGTATGTGTCTCTAGGTCTGAAGTGGGTCTCTTGTAGACAGCATATATATGGGTCTTGTTTTTGTATCCATTCAGCCAGTCTATGTCTTTTGGTTGGAGCATTTAATCCATTTACATTTAAGGTAATTATAGATATGTGTGTTCCTATTACCATTTTCTTAATTGTTTTGGGTTTGTTATTGTAGGTCTTTTCCTTCTCTTGTGTTTCCTGCCTAGAGAATTTCCTTTAGCATTTGTTGTAAAGCTGGTTTGGTGGTGCTGAATTCTCTTGGCTTTTGCTTGGCTGTAAAGGTTTTAATTTCTCTGTCAAATCTGAATGAGATCCTTGCTGGGTAGAGTAATCTTGGTTGTAGGTTTTTCCCCTTCATCACTTTAAATATGTCCTGCCACTCCCTTCTGGCTTGCAGAGTTTCTGCTGAAAGATCAGCTGTTAACCTTATAGGGATTCCCTTGTATGTTATTTGTTGTTTTTCCCTTGCTGCTTTTAATATGTTTTCTTTGTATTTAATTTTTGATAGGTTGATTAATATGTGTCTTGGCATTTTTCTCCTTGGATTTATCCTGTATGGGACTCTCTGTGGTTCCTGGACTTGATTAACTATTTCCTTTCCCATATTAGGGAAGTTTTCAACTATAATCTCTTCAAATATTTTCTCAGTCCCTTTCTTTTTCTTTTCTTCTTCTGGGACCCCTATAATTCGAATGTTGGTGTGTTTAATGTTGTCCCAGAGGTCTCTGAGACTGTCCTCAATTCTTTTCATTCTCTTTTCTTTATTCTGCTCTGTGGTAGTTATTTCCACTATTTTATCTTCCAGGTCACTTATCCGTTCTTCTGCCTCAGTTATTCTGCTATTGATCCCTTCTAGAGAATTTTTAATTTCATTTATTGTGTTGTTCATCACTGTTTGTTTGCTCTTTAGTTCTTCTAGGTCCTTGTTAAACGTTTCTTGTATTTTCTCCATTCTATTTCCAAGATTTTGGATCATCTTTACTATCATTATTCTGAATTCTTTTTCAGGTAGACTGCCTATTTCCTCTTCATTTGTTAGGTCTGGTGGGTTTTTGCCTTGCTCCTTCATCTGCTGTGTGTTTCTCTGTCTTCTCATTTTGCTTAACTTACTGTGTTTGGGGTCTCCTTCTCGCAGGCTGCAAGTTCGTAGTTCCCATTGTTTTTGGTGTCTGCCCCCAGTGGCTAAGGTTGGTTCAGTGGGTTGTGTAGGCTTCCTGGTGGAGGGGACTAGTGCCTGTGTTCTGGTGGATGAGGCTGGATCTTGTCTTTCTGGTGGGCAGGTCCATGTCCGGTGGTGTGTTTTGGGGTGTCTGTGGCCTTATTATGATTTTAGGCAGCCTCTCTGCTAATGGGTGTGGTTGTGTTCCTGTCTTGCTAGTTGTTTGGCATAGGGTGTCCTGTTCTGGAGCTTGCTGGTCGTTGCGTGGAGCTGGGTCTTGGCGTTGAGATGAAGATCTCTGGGAGATTTTCGCCGTTTGATATTACGTGGAGCTGGGAGGTCTCTTGTGGACCAGTGTTCTGAAGTTGGCTCTCCCACCTCAGAGGCACAGCCCTGATGCCTGGCTGGAGCACCAAGAGCCTTTCATCCACACGGCTCAGAATAAAAGGGAGAAAAAAAAGAACAAAAGATAAAATAAAATTAAAAAGTTATTAAAATAAAAAATAATTATTAAAGAAAATAAATTTTAAGTAATAAAAAAAAAAGAAAGAAAGAAGAGAGCAACCAAACCAAGAAACAAATCCACCAATGATAACAAGTGCTAAAAACTATACTAAAAAAACAAACAAACAAAAAACGGACAGACAGAACCCTAGGACAAATGGTAAAAGCAAAGCTATACAGACAAAATCACACACAGAAGCATACACATACACACTCACAAAAGGAGAAAAAGGGGGAAAAAAATATATATCCTTGCTCCCAAAGTCCACCTCCTCAATTTGAGATGATTCGTTGTCTATTCAGGTATTCCACAGATGCAGCGTACATCAAGTTGACTGTGGAGATTTAATCCTCTGCTCCTGAGGCTGCTGGGAGAAATTTCTCTTTCTCTTCTTTGTTCGCACAGTTCCTGGGGTTCAGCTTTGGATTTGGCCCCACCTCTGCGTGTAGGTCGCCTGAGGGCGTCTGTTCTTCGCTCACGCTCAGACAGGACGGGGTTAAAGGAGCAGCTGATTCGGGGGCTCTGGGTCACTCAGGCTGGGGGGAGGGAGGTGTACGGATGTGGGGCGAGCCTGCAGCGGCAGAAGCCGGCGTGACGTTGCAGCAGCCTGAGGCGCGCCGTGTGTTCTCCAGGGGAAGTTGTCCCTGGATCACGGGACCCTGGCAGTGGCGGGCTGCACAGGCTCCCGGGAGGGGAGGTGTGGAGAGTGACCTGTGCTTGCACACAGGCTTCTTGGTGGCGGCAGCAGCAGCCTTAGCGTCCCATGCCCGTCTCTGGGGTCCGCGCTGCCGCGGCTCACGCCCGTCTCTGGAGCTCCTTAAAGCGACGCTCTGAATCCCCTCTCCTCGCGCACCAGGAAACAAAGAGGCAAGAAGAAGTCTCTTGCCTGTTCGGCAGCTCCAGACCTTTTCCCGGACTCCCTCCCGGCTAGCTGTGGCGCACCAGCCCCTTCAGGCTGTGTTCACGCCGCCAACCCCAGTCCTCTCCCTGCGCTCCGACCGAAGCCCGAGCCTCAGCTCCCAGCCCCCGCCCGCCCCGGCGGGTGAGCAGACAAGCCTCTCGGGCTGGTGAGTGCTGGTCGGCACCGAGCCTCTGTGCGGGAATCTCTCCGCTTTGCCTTCCGCACCCCTGTGGCTGCGCTCGCCTCCGTGGCTCCGAAGCTTCCCCCCTCTGCCACCCGCAGTCTCCACGCGCGAAGGGGCTTCGTAGTGTGTGGAAACCTTTCCTCCTTCACAGCTCCCTCCCACTGGTGCAGGTCCCGTCCCTATTCTTTTGTCTCTGTTTTTTCTTTTTTCTTTTTCCCACCCAGGTACGTGGGGAGTTTCTTTCCTTTTGGGAGGTCTGAGGTCTTCTGCCAGCATTCAGTAGGTGTTCTGTAGGAGTTGTTCCACATGTACATGTATTTCTGATGTATTTGTGGGGAGGAAGGTGATCTCCGAGTCTTACTCTTCCGCCGTCTTGAAGCTCCTCCCATATGCTTTTTTAGACTGTCTATTCTTCTAAGTCTGCAGCATTCCTCTTAGGAAGTATGCTTCAGGCAAATCTAAGAAGGCAGGAAAATTAGAGTGATTTCCATACTTCTGCTTTCTTACCTGACTCAAATTTCCAAGTGCAAAATTATATGATCACCTTCTGATGTTTTCTTTCTTAGGACTTAAAGAGTTCACACTAATGTGAATATAAAGTTTGAGGAAATTGAAATTTGATATTTCAGTGGTCAAAATGAAGAACTTTGGAAGGATGGTGTCTCTTTAATCTATGCTTTGTCCCATTTTAATTTAGTGTCACTTTTGGTATGAAGATGCAAGTGCCACAGTTGTAAGAGTTGGAAAATATTCCACAGAGTGCAAGACCAAGGAAGCTGTGGAGATTCTCCTTCAGCAGTTCAAAAAGTTTATCACACCTTCAGTGCCTCAACAAGAAGAAAGGATTCAGGAAATCAGTGACCTGGCTCAGCATTTATATGGTGAGGTCTCTTTTAAGATACCCACTGATTCACTATTGAACACATCTCTAGTGAACCTAATCCAGCAGAAAGCAGAGCATGGCAAGCCCTCAGGGTCCTTACTACGCCAACCTATTCAAGGGAAAGTTTAAAGATAAGAGCAAAAGTGAACAGTAGTGAATAGAGGAAGGAACTCCTGGCTGTAGAAGATGAAGCCTGTGGATTTTTTTTTTTTTTTTTTTTTTTTTTTAATGGCTGTGTTGGGTCTTCATTTCTGTGCGAGGGCTTTCTCTAGTTGTGGCAAGCGGGGGCCACTCTTCATCACGGTGCGCAGGCCTCTCACTGTCGCAGCCTCTCCTGTGGCGGAGCACAGGCTCCAGACGCACAGGCTCAGTAGTTGTGGCTCACGGGCCTAGTTGCTCCGCGGCATGTGGGATCTTCCCAAACCAGGGCTCGAACCCGTGTCCCCTGCATTGGCAGGCGGATTCTCAACCACTGTGCCACCAGGGAAGCCCAAGCCTGTGGATTTTTAATGACCATTTGTAAACCCTCCTTCTAAATTCTGCCTTCTCCCCCATTCCTGTTGTTCATCTTCAGGGTAATAAAACCAGAACAATACTCAGCTTATGTAGAGAAAAAAATCTAATTTCCACTAGGGTGAGTCCTCAAAAAACATACAAAACTCCCATAATATTATACTTAAAGTAGGTAGAAAGCTAAGACTGAGGTCTATAGCCCTCTCTTTTCTATGAGGGTTATGGTTTGTGGATATAAGAAAGAGCTGGAAGATTTTCCTTTGTCTTCCTCTCACTTGTGGAATAAATGGGAGAACTCAAACGACCATCTCACTGGTTGTGCTTTCCTCTTATCCATGACTTTGTCAGTCTGAGAAGTCTTTCTATCTGAGGGAGGCCCCCATTTAAAAGGCCCCTGGGGGTTGACAGTCCTTGAGGGTGCAAAGGAATAAGTTTCATGAATTCCCTGACATTGTTAACTACAAGGCCAAGAGTAATTCCTAGTGACAGGGCAAATCTAGCCCCAAAGGAAGGTAGCAACAGGTGCTTCATTTGGCTGTCCACAGCTGCTGTCAGATGGATATTTTCTCTTATTACATGAAGCACTATCCATGGATAGACATAAAAATTTTGTGGAACAATATATACTGCACTCCCTAACATTACATTACTGAGAATGAATTATTAATGATTTTCCAGAGAAAAGGGTAGAAACATAAAAACAATAAAATATAGATTGAAAAATTAAAGAAAAGTAATGTGATGTTTCATTCCTACTATAGTTACCGTATAAGTGTACTAAAAAATTCTGGAGGCACTCTGCTCCTATAAGATGGTTTATGTTTCCCTCTGTTATTGTATTTTTCACACTGTAGCATAATTACCTTTTCATTTGTCTGTCTTCTCAACTGACCATAAGCTCCTTGAGGGTAAGGGAAGTATATTTAATCACTATGTTTCAGTGCCACTCAACTTCAGCACACGGGAAGTACTCACATGACACCATAAAAGTTACATTACCCTCCCATCATGCAAGATCCCACATCCTGCTTTGTTTGTATTCCAGGCCCTGATCACCAACTGACATATTGTATGGTTATTTGTCTGTTGTCTGGCTCTCCTTACTAGAGTGTAAGCTCCTTGAGAAAAGGGAGTTCACTGCATTATGGCATATACTAAGTGCTTAACAAATATTTGCTGAATAAATGAATCACTGAATAAATAAATGAATGGCATGAGTCTTCATCTGTTCAGTATGGAAGTTATGCATTTTTTAGAATTTGCATCAGGTAAGATAATTTATAAATAGTATATCAATTCTTGTAGCATTATTGAACCCAGAATTTTAATGCAAATAAATTTATCTCAAAAAAAATTTGAGTACCTATTATGTACTCGGAGCTGTGATTGATATAAAGACATATAAGACCTAGTTCCATCATTCAAGAATCCACAGTCTATACCTAGAAATCACAATATGGTAAATGCAGTGAGAAAGGTATAAAATGTGTGTATTAGTTTTCTAGAGCTGCCATAACAAAATACCACAGACTGGGTGGCTTAAACAACAAAAAGTTATTTCCTCACAGTTCTGGAGGCTAGAGGTCCAAGATTAAGGTGCTCACAGAGTTGGTTTCTACTGAGGCTTCTCTTCTCTTGCTGCCTCTTCATATGGACATGCCTCTGTGCACAAGCACCCCTCGTTTGCTGGTGTCTCTCCTTCTTATAAGGACACCAGTCATATTGGATTGGGACCCCACCCTAATAATGGCCTCTTTTTAACTTTATCACTCTTTAAAGACCTCATCTCCAAGTATGGTTATATTCTGAGATACTGGGGGTTGAGTCTTCAACATATTAATTTTGAGAGGGACACAATTCAGCCCATAACAATGTATAATACTAGTTTAGTCTGAACTGTGGAGTCCAGTAGTCCAAGTTTAAATCCCTCCTCCTCCAATTACTGTCTGGGTCACCTGAAAAGGCTCTGTTGAGCCTTGCATTCCTCATTTGGAAAATGCAGTAGAACCTACCAGAGAAGGATTATGTGAGCTAATGCATATAAAGTGCCTAGCCACAGGCAAATAATAAGCACTCACTACGTGATAGATATTTGTATCATTATCCCAATAGGAAGAGGTAAAATCCAGTTGGGAAAGATTAAGAACATTTTTACAAAGACGTTGGCATTTCAGGTAGACCTTGGAGAGTGGGTAGGATTTGTCAAGCAGAGATGGGGTTATGGGGTGGGCATTCCCAGTACAGAAAAGAATACTCAGTGGCTATGGGGGTTTTGAGAGAAAAGTTGCTGGTTCAGTTTGGCCAGAGATTAAATATGTGAGAGAATTAGGGTGACATACCTTTGAGAGAGGCAGGTTAAAACCATATTATGGAGGGCCTTGAATGTATACTTTTCTAGGTAGTGAAGAACCACTGAATGTTCTGAAAAGGAGAAAACTGGTTAGAATGGAGCTTTAAGAATAGTAATGTAGCAACATTATTTAGGTTACATAAGAGGGACATGGCACAGCAAATGTAACCATTTTTCTAGAATACTTGGTTTTTCCAATAATGCCTTTATTTATTTATCTGTTCAGCAAGTATTTAGTAAGCACTTACTATTTACCAGCCCTTGTGCTGGACACAAGGGAGATCAATTAATGCCTGGGATTTTTTTTTCTGCTAAGGATTGACCTTTAAAAATAGATTTAACCCTTCTCCTCCCCAGGTTTTGAAGAAGGGCAGAAATATGCTGAGAAAATAGTGGCCAAACACAAAGAGGTTCTTGAATCTGTTACTGAATTATGTAGCTCTCTCACAGAGCTTAAAGAAAAAAAGGTAATTTCTTCTTACCAGAATATGTATTTTTAAGTGATATAAATAAAAATGTGTTTATCAAGTGTCTTCTGGTACAAAGATGTTCTAATGGAAATTCTCAAGGGACATAATGTGCACATTTGTTTCAAAGCTTTCTAACATAATTATATGGTTGTTTCTGATAATTAATTCTGTTTCTTTTCTATCACTGCAGAGAAAAATATTGCTGAGAATAAGGACTAAACAATTAAGGTGTCTTGTTTATATTTTCATGGATCATATCCTAAAGGATAAATGTGTGCCATTAAAATCAAAGTCTATATTAAGTAGTTTTACGTTTTCGCTGATAAATAATGAACATAAGTTATTTTTTCTCCTCCAAATTGTGGCCCTGGAGAAAATAAAACTAATCTTCAGGTATTATAGTCATTGAACATTTAGCTTCATGGAAATATTAAACTAATCACTGGCATCTTTCATGGAATAAATAAATTGATGGTAAAAAAAATAGAGAGGAAATATGTTTATGACTATGTCTAGGTAAAATCCGGTTAAAAGAGAGAAATGTATGTATATATATATATGTGTGTGCGTGTGTATATATATACATATATATGTATGTATATATTGTTTTTGTCTATGTTGTGTCAAAACTGGTTTCATTAGTGCTGTTTTCACAACTGGCTGAAAGAACCGGTTGTTTAGGATGGAGAGAATGGCAAGGTAATCAAGAGCACAGGCTCTAGAATAAAACACAGCCCCCTAGGAATACCAGCTCTCCAAATTATTGGATTTGTGAATGAATTGGGGTAAATTCCTTAATGGCCCTGAGTCTCAGTTTCCTGATCCATAAGATGGAGGAAATAGAGGAAGCTAATCACAGGATAGCCCTGAGGATTGAATGTGAAGACACCTATGATTATTGTTGTGATTGCTGTTGGTATTGAGACATAATGGTGCTCTTGCAGCTTGGAGCAGAATTATATTTATTTTCAGCAACTATTTTTTCTGTATGAATTTCCATGTCATAAATTTGAGTGACATTCCATTCAAAATGGTTTGCTAAGCTTATTTATTTATTTATTTATTTATTTATAGCTGTGTTGCGTCTTCGTTGCTGCGTGCTGGCTTTCTCTAGTTGCGGTGAGCAGGGGCTACTCTCCGTTTTGGTGCACGGTCTTCTCATTGCAGTGGCTTCTCTTGCTGTGGAGCATGGGCTCCAGGTGCATGGGCTCAGTAGTTGTGGCTCGTGGGCTCTAGAGTGCAGGCTCAGTAGTTGTGGCACATGGGCCCAGTTGCTCCGCAGCACGTGGGATCCTCCCGGACCAGGGCTCGAACCTGTGTCCCCTGCATTGGCAGGCAGACTCCCAACCACTGCACCATGAGGGAAGTCCCTAAATGGTTTGCTAAGCTTTTAATTCAGTGGGCACCCAATCAAATTATCTTTTCCTTTGGTTGAGAATCTAGATTTTTCAAATTTTTTACCATTTTCAATAACACTGTAGTGAACATCTTTGTACATGAAGCTTTTTTCTTTCTTTTGTATTATTACCTACGCAAAAATTATTTGCTTTTCATAGATGTTTTACAATTATAATGCCACCAGTAATGTATGAATGCACCATATATTTTATATTATCTTTTTCAGCATTAATCGTTTCCTCCCCACCTTCACCCCACCCCCTGAGGATGTGTTTCTTCTCCTGACTTCTGATACGCAGCCTGAAAATGACTGCTTCCTCTGACTCTTTGCTGTCATCTACAGCATCCCTCCCATTTATGCTGTACATCTCCAAGTGAGCTCCACTTAACAAAATCGACTCTCTTAAAGTGATAGCCCTTTCCAGTTTTTCACCTTCATGGCTATTCTTAATGAAAGCTGTTTCTACTCCCTCTGCCCCCTTCCACTTTCCCCCTTCCTTCTACACCCCTGAGGTCAGGATTGCACCCTCTCTTTCTCATTCCCAACCTATCACTTGGATTCTCTTCTTTGCTAGTCAGGAGCCTCCTAATTATTCACTCGTGCTAGATGACCCTGCTAGTGTCATTTTTACATTCAAAACACTTCACTACAAACTCTTCCTTGTTTACCAGAAAAAGTTCGGACTCAAGGCCTTCCAATGTTCTGGGGCGGATAGTCTTTCCAAACCACTGTGCTTCTACATTCATTGTAGGTTCCTATCTCACTGGTCTCCTACCCCACATTCCCAGGTCTCCTGCTTCTAAACTTTTACAGTCGTTCCCGCTTATCTACAGTTTTGCTTTCCTCAGTTTCAATTACCTGAAGACAACCTCAGTCTGAAAATATTAGATGAAAAATTCCAAAAATAAACAATTCATAAGTTTTAAATTGTGAGAGACCATATTCATGTAACTTTTATTACAGTATATTGCTATACTTATCCTATTTTATTATTAGTTATTTTAATTAATCTCTTACTCAACCTAATTTATAGATTAAACTTTATCGTAAGTATGTATGTATAGGAAAAAAACATAGTACATATATATAATGTTTGGTACTATCTATGGTTTCGGGCATCCACTGGGGGTCTTGGAACATATTCTCTATGGGTAAGGGCGGGCCACTGTACTTCATGTGCATGGCCTTCTATCTCTCTGACCTAAATTGTTCATCTCTCAAAGCCAGACCCAAATACTGCCTCCTCCACAATTCCTTCCTTAGCTGTGTCACTTCCTCTCTGATCTGCTATAGCAGGGGAACCGGGCCGCACAGCAGGAGTGAGTGCAGGCGAGCAAGCGAAGCTTCATCTGTAGTTACAGCCACTTCCCTTCCCGTCGCTCGCATTACCACCTGAGCTCCGCCTCCTGTCAGATCAGCGGCACGAGATTCTCATAGGAGCGCAAATCCTACTGTGAACTGTGCATGCGAGGGATCTAGGTTGTGCGCTTCTTATGAGAATCTAATGCCTGATGATCTGAGGTGGAGCTGAGGCGGTGATGCTAGCGCTGGGGAGCGGCTGCAAATACAGATTATCATTAGCAGAGAGGTTTGACTGCACAGAGACCATAATAAATCAATTGTTTGCAGACTCATATCAAAACCCTATCAGTGAGTGGCCAGTGACAACAAGCTCAGGCCTCCCACTGATTCTGCATTATGGTGAGTCGCATAATTATTTCATTAAGTATTACAATGTAATAATAAATAGAAATAAAGTGCACAATAAATGTAATGCGCTTGAATCATCCCAAAACTATCCCCCACCCCCCAGTCCGTGGAAAAATTGTCTTCCACGAAACCGGTCCCTGGTACCAAAAAGCTTGGGGATCGCTGTGCTATAGCCCCTGTGTTCCTTCCTGCCATAATCATCACATATAACTACCATGATCATCCCAGCCTCTCTCCTTGATTATACCTGAGGAAACCCCATTCAGTTTAGCATCCCACACAACATTTAACACTATGCTTTGCCTAAAACAGGTTCTCCAGAAAGGGTTTTGGCATTTGTATTAAATGCTCAAAGGATTGGCACAGAAAAAAAAAATCATTCAATAGCTCAAAAAAGTTTGGCTTGGGTGGACATAAAAATGAGGAATGGCCTCTTTGGCAAGAGAAGTGGGCATCAGAGATATGGGGATATATGTATATGTATAGCTGATTCACTTTGTTATAAAGCAGAAACTAACACACCATTGTAAAGCAATTATACTCCAATAAAGATGTTTAAAAAAAATTTTTTAAATTAAAAAACAAAACAAAACAAAAAAATACATTGCCCTTACAAGTTACAGCCTAAACAAAAGCCTGTCAGGTGATGCTTGCTAACACTTTACAAGTGTTTCTATGAGAGCATAAATGTCTGGTTTTTATGTTTTTAAGGTTGATTCTGTGGCTCTCTTTTGCAAGGGGTTATTAAAAAGCAGACCCAGAAACCTGTCAAGGCTGAGACAGTGATAATAATCCTTTCTATTTGTATAGCATTTTGAGATTTACAAAGGATTTTCATAAATATTACCTCAGTGATTTCCAAACAACCTTTTGATGGTAATAAGGTAGATGTTGTTTTCTTTGTTTTAGAGTGAAGTTCAGAGAGGGTAAAAGTGCTTTGCCTGGGGACCCACAATCAGTAGTGGTGGGTCTGCAATATGAACTTAGTTATAATTCAAAATCTAGTACCCCTTCCACAACTGCCAATTTGGTTTATTTTATTTTATTTTTATTTTTTTTATTGAAGTTCAGTTGATTTACAATATCATGTTAGTTTCAGGTGTACAACACAGTGATTCAGTTATATATATATAACTGAATGTGTGTGTGTGTGTGTATTCCTTTTCAGATTCTTTTCCCTTATATGTTGTTACAAAATATTGAGTATAGTTCCCTGTGCTA
Organism: Eubalaena glacialis; assembly: GCF_028564815.1. NCBI lineage: Eukaryota > Metazoa > Chordata > Mammalia > Artiodactyla > Balaenidae > Eubalaena > Eubalaena glacialis. The sequence continues at coordinate 185,738,367 of NC_083716.1, read as the reverse complement.
TACAGCAGGTCCTTGTTGGTTATCTATTTTATATATAGTAGTGTGTATATGTTAATCCCAACTTCCGAATTTATCCCTCTCCCCACCCCCCTTTCCCCTTTGGTAACCATAAGTTTGTTTTCCATGCTTGTGAGCCTCTTTCTATTTTATAAATAAGTTCATTTTAAGATTCCACATATAAGTAATATCATATGATATTTGTCTTTCTCTGTCTGGCTTACTTCTCTTAGTGTTGCAAATGGCGTTATTTCATTCTTTTTTGTGGCTGAGTAATATTCCATTGTATATATGTACCACATCTTCTTTATCCATTCATTCATCGGTAGACATTTAGGTTGCTTCCATGTCTTGGCTATTGTAAATAGTGCTGCAATGAACATTTGGGGTGCATGTATCTTTTTGAATTATAGTTTTCTCTGGATATATGCCCAGGAGTGGGATTGCTAGATCATATGGTAGCTCTAATTTTAGTTTTTTAAGGAACCTCTATACTGTTCTCCATAGTGGTTGTACCAATTTACGTTCCACTTTGGAATTAGGTATCAAGTGTGTACTAAAGCAGAGTAATTTATCCAGTAATACAAACCAGTTTAAGTTTTAGAGTTGGGAGTAAAAGCTGAATCTCCCCAGTAAATGTTTCCCCAAATCTTCCAAGTTGGTGTAACATGTACACTTTGAGAAGCCTGCCTGTTTCTTTAAGGCCCATCTAATGCCTATATTCCAGGTGGTATAGAGTATCTTCTGTTGCCCTATAACCTCATCCTAAACTGGTGTCCTGTCACTTGGTGTACCTGTGGCTCCTTTCACCTTCACAAAGTCTTCGAAGCTGTTACACTGGCTCCTCAGCAGTTAGCAAACACCCTCTACTTCCATGACTAAAGGGGAGCCCCATGAACTGCAGGTGCAAAATATCACCACCCACAAAGCATCCTTTGTTCTCAATTGTTTTTTTTCTTTACCATACTCAATAATATTACCTTCCTCTTTTCATGAGTCTCCCAAACATTTTGCTTGTCTAAATACTCTGAATTTCCTACTTTGTTCTCCATCAGAATCTTCAGTCATTTCCGCCTCATGGCTGCTCCCCTAGATTTTTCCAATGGTTTAAACTGCCACGCACAATGATTTTCCTCTCTAGAGAATGCTCCTGTAGGTGCATCCTATTATAACAGTGACTTTTTTCCGGCTGGGCCTTTGAACAACCAATTTTTACCGGCAATGACCTTTATCAAAGGAGTGAGGTAGGAAGGGAACTGTGAGCTTGAAGAGATAATTTTATAAATCACAACATGGGAGTACGCCAGTCTCTTGAGGAATACATTTACTGAAAGATTGCGAGTGGCCTATGTTTTCTTCCAAGTGGTTATTGTGTGGCACTGCTCCCCCGACTTTCCTGGCCCGGGCTCTCACTAACCTTCACTTTGTACATCAGGGAAACGTTTTAAAGATGAACCTGAATTTGGAAGGCTTCCACGATGATTGCATTGACCTACTAAAAGAACCAGCGAGAAATGAGCAGACAATATTCAATAAAGGAAGGAATAAGGTAAAGAAAACTATGTACCCTCAGATATTCATTACTTTTGTTTAGAGGTTAGAGTCATTGTGCATTGAAAAAAAAATGAATTGAAGCCTTATTATCTATCTGAATCTTCCAGTGTAAATGAAATGTGAGTGTCCTCTTCCCTTCTTTTCTACCCCTTACTTAGTCCTTTGTCTCTCACCTGTGCTCTTTCCCTCTGAGTCCCTCCCACTGAATACTGGAGCCATAGCATTTCACAGTGGCATTGGGACAGCCATTCAAACACCATACCATCTCCCCAAACTATTTTTATTTCTCCCATCTTTAGCTGCCTTTCAATCCCAACTTCAAATTTTACTTCTCCCTCTTTATCATACCACCAAGTTATGACTTTGTTGTTTTACACTACCCCTGGAAAACCTTAATACATGAAATTATTGATAGATTGTATCTTGTTCCCATAGAATCTACCTCTAAGATGATATTTCATATGTACTAAAACATAGAATGCAACTGAAATATAAATACTAAAGTATTTAGAGAAATGTTAAATTATTTTAAAGCCTATGCATTACAGATAAATTAAGCATGTAGCAAGAACTGCAAATATTCACAAAATGCATATACATTTCAAAAGCATTATTTAAATCACATCATGATGGGTTTTCGGTATAAGTTGCTCACTATCTATTCATAGCTGCTGGACTATAATTAGCTCTTGACTTTATGCTTTGCCAAGTCTTTTGCTTCCAATGTTTGTGAGAGCCCAAGGAACTGAAAGAGCAAGCAGAGTCGACATTATTCTCAACTGCTCCCAAATAAAATAAAATATACTTTTTGTGACATGAGAGTTTAAAAAAATTCTCCCCACTTGTTGCAGTCATCTCATGGAGAAAGACTTACCTTTTCTTAAACTAAATACAGTACTTAAGAGCTTCTTTATAGGTCCTTTTCTGCAGGTTAAATCTATGTCAAGGTCTAGTGTAATTATACAACCACCAGGCAGCAAGTACCATTAATTAAGCAAGCTGACGTTTACGTGGGATGGCCTTGTAGCATTTAAACCCTGATTCGTCTCTGAGGCAAAGGAAAGCTGCCACACCTTGATCATCTTGTTGGACTTTAGTCTTATATCAAATGATCTTTGGTTACTCTGATTGTCTAAACCAGGATTACTCAACCTCAGTACTACTGACATTTTGGCCCAAAGAATCCTTTGTTGCGGGTGCTGTCCTGTGCATTGTAGGATGTTTAGCAGCACTTCTGGCCTCTGGACTAGATGCCGGCAGTACCCGCTCTCCACCCAGTTGTGACAACCAAAAATGTCTATAGAAACTATCAAATGGCCCCTGGGGAGCAAAATCAACCTTGACTGAGACTAACTAGTCGAAATAATAAAGAATAACATTAAATGCATCACATTTTCTTAACTAAGTTATAAGAGATACTAAATCCGCCAACATATTATTTATTTTTTTAATTCTGCACACTTTTCTACATTGTCAACCACAAACATTTAGTAAGATTAGAAACAAAAGTTATTGCTGCCAAAGCAAACACACTCATTTATACTTAGTAAAATGGCTTTCTTGTTTTTATTTATTTTTCTTAGAAAAAATTACAGAAACAGATTCCTTTAAATAAAAAAGCAAGATTTTCTTTCATTGAGAAATCACTTTTACTTTAATGTAAATTAAAAGACATGATAGATCATCAGATATTTAAGATAAAAGTGAAAATCCATAATTACACTAAGATCTCTCATTGACCTCATTTCATGTATATGTTCTAGTGCAATTGGCAAAATGAAAGGGCAGCAGTAATCTTCACTTTTAAACAGCTCAACCACGTTTACCCTCTTATTGTCTCTATCATTTATATTATAGGTCAGCTGTAACAAGTTCATGAAACACCATGTGGGCAGATAGCAAGAAGCACCAAGTGAAAAGCTTATGTGGGAATGACTGCATTCAATTTTAATACCCTTAAATGGTATTGTTCTTCCTCAGAAAATTATTTGAGTCAGAAAGAACAATTCCACCAAACTATTACAAGAATATGTTCATCACAGGATTTTCTCCTGGAGATAGTAAAGTGCTTCTCATTTTTCTGACTCAAAAAATACAGTTGGTAGAATTAGGCAATTCAGTAAATGCAGTGCCCATTGCACTGCTAACAGATTAGTGATGGTGTTTTATTCCCTAAGGTGAGCACTGAAGCTGAATCCACCGGAATATCTAAAAACCCCTAAGGTTAAACAGAGGCACAGAGTATTAAAAGCCTTGCCTAAAATCACAGAACTATGTAAGGCTTATGATACCAGCATTTAGAGTTACAGAATTCTAGTGCTAGAAGAGATTTAACAATCATCTGATCAAATCTCATTTTACAGTTGAGGAAACTGAGGCCCAAAGAGATTAAATATTTTGCCCTCCAAAATTCACAGGAAGTAGTGTCAGAACTGGGCAGGCAGCCCAATTCTCCTGAATTTCAGCCATGTAACTTTTTTCACAAGACCAAAAAGGAGCTCCAAGAAACTGCTGCATATAAATAAGCTGTTTTGTAATGATACTGTAGATTCCCATGCCCAATTTTTTCCCTCTTTCCATTCATCTATTACACAGTGATTAATAAAGTAGTAGCATGGAAGTGCTTTCATAGCAAACAATTCAGTGGAGTGCTCTTATCAAAGTGCGTGAGGACAGTCCCTGGGCCCTCTGCCAGTAATCCCGATCACCTGGTAGGCGGAGTTAAGATGTTCTTGAGACATTTGCTTTGGAAAATAATGGGAAGGGCAAAAGTGTTCTTCACCACCTTTCTGTTCTCTTCTCTCTTACCTTGTCCTCCCCAAGTACTTAAAGGTACCAAGTCACCCCTTGACTGCCCAAATCCCCTTCCAAGAGCCTTCCCCAAAAAAGCCTTTCATAGACCAAGCCCTATGTTCAATATCTTTCTTTATCCACTTCCCACTTACCTTCATTAAATCTTATTTGCCCCAAGATAAGATTACCTATTGTGGAGATATTTTAGAAGATAAAGTCTTGTGGAATTCCCTTAAATTTACCACAAACATGGCTCCCCACCCTACAGACTTGGAGAACTGGTGCTACACACTTAGTTCAATGGATGTAGAGTATCATTATATTTTCTCTTCCAGATGCTCATTTTGTTTGCCTACAGGGCAATGATTGTAGAGTCAAGTGATTATGTCCATCAGTGGAAATGAAAGTTCAGAAATCCTGACAGAGATATGATCTAAGGCTATAGATTTAGGATTAATTAAAAGTTAATGATCATTAGATATGAAAGTGGGTGAGATCTTTGAGTGGAAAAGTATATAGAGAAGATTAGAGAACTTAAAGACAAGATTACACATCATTCATGTTTTTAGAAGGTGGGAAAAGAAAAAGGAATCAACAAAGACAGAGCAGCCAAGGCTATGAGAGAAAGAAATTGAGAATGAGCTATGTTTTGGTGAGTTAAATCAGTTTCCCAGACACTTTGCCAGAACTCATCAGATTGATGCAAATATTCCCTGTCTGTGCTGAGATACACAGATTTATCTACCCCTTTCTGGAAACACACACACACACACTTTTTTTCTGCTAATAGCAAAAAATGGCTTTATGGTGGAGAAATATAAAAGATAGTTGGTATATGTGAATGTTTGGAAACCATTTTCATAAAGGAAAACTAGTATATCCAGGAAACTATAGCTCAATGAGTTCTAAAAGTGATTTTTGTAAAATTCCATAGTGACTTAAAAACTGAACGCTTATTTGCATTTGAGAATAAAGACAGAAGTGCCAAAAGCCAACATGGATTTACTCAGAAAAACTTGTGTTAAATTCACCTTATTTTGCTTTCTGAGATGATTATTTAATAGAAAACTCTAGGTTGGTGCCATAGACAAAATTTATTGTGATTTCAGGAAGTCATTTGATAAACACACTCACGATATGTCTCTTAAGGTAAGTGGAGAAATGTGAATTGAATGGGCGTTTGGTCAGGTTATAATTGTGCCCAAGCGTGTTAAATAGTTCATCAGTGTCAACCTGGAAGACAGTTTGCCTTGCCCTGGGGAGACAGTTGGCTTTGTCCTAAACTCTGCAGTGTTCAACACTTTTATCAGTGGTATCAATAGACAGAGGAAATAGGACATTTTAGTTGATTAAAAACTTTGTGAATCAATAGTCCCATGTGATTCTTATAAAAACAAACAAAGAACTAATAAAGTCACTTTCATAAAAGCATATCATATAGATCAAGGAGATGATGATTCCACTGATTACTTTCCACCTGAAAAGTAAGTAAATTCTGGAAATAAACATAAGTTGAAATGTTTCTAGAAAAAGATTTGAGAAAACTCTCTCTTATTGTCAGTGGAAGTTATCTGGTAGTGTATTTTTGGTGGAAAGTATTTTTCTACTTCAGGAATTAGGGAGTGAAAAAAAGTAATATCCTTGGATTACCTTCTTGAGTTTAGCACCATTTGAAAGTGAGACACAGGAGTCAGGAATCAGTAACCAGTAAAAGCTGGACTGGAGGACAGGGCTTGGACTTTTCTAGTGGGTTTCCCAAAACTTCATCTCTGATTGAGACAGACTTGTCTACCCAGCCACTTGGGTGCACAGCTAGACAACACAGGCTTCCCTTACAGAGGTTTTTCATGCATTAGAGCCAGTGTGGATGCACCCACTTGAGGGAAGGCACATCCAAAAGAGAGGGGCTCAAAGAGACAGAGCTGGGCAGGCTCAGTCTCTTCTTCCAAACCCACAATTAGGTAAGTCACTTCCTCCCCAGGAGCGAGTGAGGAGTAGGGAGACTAGCCCAGACTTTTATCCAAATTTCTCCTAAGCCTGTTACAAATTTTCAATTTTTAAACATCATTCTTTTCCAGAGGGGCCTATGTTACCCATAGAAGTCATTGAGGAGTTGCCTGCCCCTGCATGACCCTCAGATCAACAAATGTCCCTGCCCTCCCATGAAGGAGTTTGTAGCTCATTAAAGTGGAACCTCCGAAGGTGACCAGAATGAAGAAAGTTCCAGGAATTAAGGCAGAATAAGACCTGGAGGTTGCAGGACCAATTCTCTAAATAGTCAAAAGGCTGTTAAAAGAGGAGAGCAGTCGAACATCTTCTGTGTCATCCCAAGAGGCCAATTCTGATGTATTGGAGGATACTGAGGGAAGACAGATCTGTGATAAATACAGGAAGTTATTCTTAACACAAATAAAGCATAAACTTCTTTTCAAAGAAAGCACCCATTCAGAAAAAGTGTTCAAACAGAGGCTGTCAGAATGGCATAGAGGAGATCCTTAGACTGAACAGGAGGTTGTAGGATCAAAGTCCCTGAGAAAAGGAAAAGAAACATTCTACATTCAGGGAGAGCTGGAAGGAGAGGCACTCAGCTGTGGTAGGAAAACCAAAAGAAGGAGGGGCCTTCCCTATGGAATATGTGTTTATTTAATAATTTTTTTATTGAAGTATATTTGATTTACAATGTTGCATTAATTTCTGGTATACAGCAAAGTGATTCAGTTATACATATATATACATTCTTTTTTTTTTAGATTCTTTTCCATTCTGGTTTATCATAGGATATTGAATATAGTTTCCTATGCTATACAGTAGGACCTTGTTGTTTATCCATTCTATATATAATAGCCTATGTCTGCTAACCCCAACCTCCCATTCCATCCCTCCCCCCCAGCTCCCTCCCCCTTGGCAACCATAAGTCTGTTCTCTATATCTGTGAGTCTGTTTCCATTTCATAGATAAGTTCATTTGTGCCATATTTTAGATTCCACATATAAGTGATATCATGTGGTATTTGTCCTTCTCCTTCTGACTTACCTCACTTAGTATGATAATTTCTAGGTCCATTCATGTTGTTGCAAATGGCTTTATTTCGTTCTTTTTTATGGCTGAGTAGTATTCCATTGTATATATATGTACCACATCTTATCTATCCATTCATCTGTCGCTGGACATTTAGGTTGTTTCTGTGTCTTGGCTATTGTAAATAGTGCTGCAATGAACATAGGGGTGCATGCACCTTTTTGAATTAGAGTTTTGTCTGGTTATATGCCCAGGAGTGGGATTGCTGGATGATATGGTAATTCTATTTTTAGTTTTCTGAGGAACCTCCATACTGTTCTCCATAGTGGCTACACCAACTTACATTCCTACCAACAGTGTAGGAGGGTTCCCTTTTTCTCCACACCCTCTCCAGCATTTATTACTTGTAGACTTTTTAATGATGGCCCTTCTGACTGGTGTGAGGTGATACCTCATTGTAGTTTTGATTTGCATTTCTCTAATAATTAACAATGTTGAGCATCTTTTCATGTGCTTATTGGCCATCTGTATGTCTTCTTTGGAGAAATGTCTATTAAGGTCTTCTGCCTATTTTTCAATTGGGAGATTTTTGTTGTTGTTGTTGTTGAGTTGTATGAGCCCTTGTTGATCACATCATTTGCAAATATTTTATCCCATTAGTAATTTTTTTAATGAGAAAAACTTTTAAGAACTTCTGGCTTTAGACCCAGGGTTTAAACTTCTACTAAATGGCTGAAGGAAACCACTTTCTCTCCGCTAGGATTATGCTTTCTCTGAGGGTAAGTCATATCTGTGGGATAGTAGAAGGAACATTGTTTTGGTTTGCTTCTAATCTTCAACCTGAAAACACATTTATTTCTCAAAAATCACTTGTAAAGTATATGTCCAGAACAGGACTATGGGCTCAAATGAAGAACTCAAAATCAAGGCAAGACATGACTTTCTCATGTGCAAGTAGTAGCCACAGGACAAAAACCAGTAATTGTTAATTAAGTAAAAATGTGCCCAAAATGCTGAGGAAAGGCAAAGAATGAAGTGGATATAAAACATGTAGGTTGGGATCAATGATATCCCTTTCAGCTTCAATATTCTTTTGAGTCTATGCCAGAAGGGTTATTTGAACCTCTTTTCAAACCAGAGATGGACGTCAGTGAGTGGAGAGAAATACTAGAACAGTGTGAGATGGATCACTGTTTTTCCCAGTCTCCTAGCATGAGCTATGCTCCACATGGGACAGAAAGACAAGTGGCAAGTGTTCCTCTACTGTATGTTGGTGTGTTCTCCTGTGAAAGGCCACAACATGGGATTGTTCCCTTAATATCTACCTCCCTGCTAGGCTGTCATCTCCAAGAGGGAAGGATTATATTTACTTTTACTCACCATTTATCTCTCCAATGCCTAGCACGGTACCTAGTATACAATAGGTGCTCAATAGATATTTTTCATTGTAAGAATAAAACTAAGGGGCTTTTAGAAAATAAAACCAGTCATTAAAAATGGCTTTCTCTATATGAGATACCTACAGTTGTCAAATTCATAGAGACAGAAAGTAGAAGGGACTGGGGGATGGGAGAAGGGGAAGTTAGTGTTTAATGGGCACAGAGTTTCAGTTTGGAAAGATGAAAAGATTCTGGAGATGGACAATGGTGTTGGTTTCACGACACCGTGAATGTCCTTAATGCCACTGAACTGTACACTTAAAAAATGGTTAAAATGGTAAATTTTAGGTTGTGTATATTTTACCACAATAATTAAAAAAAAAAAAGAATGGCTTTCCTGAGAAAAAAGGAGGGTTATTCTAGGAGGGTCTGAGGATCACCTAAAAGGGAACATCTGATATTTGGGAACCACGAATCCTGTGAAGTGTAGACAGATAAATAAACCAAACCAGAATTTGCTGGCAGAGGAAGACTCCTCAGATCATGATTGGCAAGACATGGATCCAGTCCAGACCGCATCATGAGCGATAAGAACCAGGGCTTTCTCTCTTCTATGTCGCAAGGTCTGTCACCTCGCACTCAGAGGCTGGAGGTCGGTTTACACCGATTCCTTAGTCATGGGACAGGGCTGTGCTGAGCTTAAGCAGACAAACAGTTTCAAGTTCTGTAAGGCCAGAGCCAGGGCCCCAGCTGTCACTCACTGCAGGTCTTCTCAAGTTGTCTCTCTGAAGTTGACTTTTGAGATCTGGAAAAAGAAAACTCAACCACTAACTGGAAGCTTTGCCTTTTCCATTTTGAAGGAGCAGGCCAAGCCAGCGGACGACTTGGTGGTCAATGGAGCAGGAGAGGGTCAGCTTCCACGGGAAGTGAAGCAGCTGGTCCCCGGCAAAGAGGGTGCTGTCCAAGGCCTGCTCCTGCCCGTGGATGTGCTTTCAGGAGAAGAATATGAGTGTGTCTCGCCCGAGGACGTCTCCCTGCCTCCGCTCCCGGGAAGCCCCAATTCCCTCCTCTCTCCATCCGACATGGAGCTGGAGGCGGGTGCCCTCCCGTCCCTCCGCCGGCATCTAAGCGGCCACGGGATGCAGACAGGGGCCAGTGGTCCAGGGGAGGCCCCGGAGTCTGGCCTTCCACCACCTGCTGCTTTTGCTGATGCTTGCAATGATAAGAGAGAAACATTTTCAAGTCATTTTGAGAAGCCTTCCCCCCAGTTCCAAGCTGAGCCCCCATTAACATCCCGAGGATTTCTGGAAGAGAGTACTGACTTCCACAGAATCAGTGTTAAACCTCCAGAGAGCATGTGCAGTGAAGTGCATGCGCGAGCTTTGCAACAGCACCCCCAGGCTCAGGGAAGTTTGCTAGAAACACCGGAGAAAACGCATGCTGATAATAACGTCACTAAAACCCGAAGTAGGCTGCATGCTTCCCAGGATGCATGCTCGGGCCTCGGGTTTCAGCCAGGCCCCAGCCAGGCCTGTCAGAGGCAAATGATTCCCAGAGAAGAGATTAAAGGTACCTCAGCAAAGAACAGCGTGGTCAGCCTAGCTGGCCAGGCCCCTAATTTCTCCAGGCTCTTGTCTAATGTAACTGTCATGGAAGGTTCTCCAGTGACTTTGGAAGTTGAAGTAACAGGATTTCCAGAGCCTACACTGACATGGTGGGTAGCCTATAATGACAAGCCATAAACAGAAACAAATTGAATCACTGAGCAAATCATTCTGTGTGCACTAACTTAAAGGTTTAGGGATAGCTGATTAATATTCTAGGTCACTGCAACGCTGCATGATTCAATCTCACATCCAACCCCCAACTCTCATTTTTGTAGCCGCATGGCTGATACCCTTAAAGAAAAGGTAACCATATAAAATAATGATTTAACCAACTCCAAAAGCACTGCAACTTAGTTGCGCTATTCTTTGGTTTCAGTTTAACATTCCGCATTTCTAAAGGTTGTGCTTGAACTTCTTCCCTATTGTTTATTCCTACATAAGCATGACATACATTAACATCTGGTATTCAATTAAAAAACATAAGCACTTGGGTTTTTCCCTTTTCTGTCATTTACTCATTCCATCTTTTCCCTCTTCCAACAGAGTCACACATGCCACTTTTGTAATATTTGTTTATCTCACTAAGATTTCTTTTTATACATTTCTTCAGTGTGAAAGATGGAATAAAAATATTTCTTTCACAGTTGCTTCTAGTGACAGGTAATAAAGCCATTTTTGAAAGGTGACGTAATAACTGAGCTGTGAACAATGTGGTTTTACTCTAGACACATCACTATTTTTAGCCAATTTGTTTTAATAAAAGTAAACGGCAGAACACAGGTTTTATATCACTGTTATCATAAAAGCAGTTCTAACTTTCTTAATATGTGGGTTACTTTTAAACGTTTAGAAATTTTTCAACCTTAAGTATATTTATTTGAGGACAAAGTTACAAATACGTGAGCATGAGTTTATACTTATAAACTAAGTAAAATAGCATTTATTTATCATACTATTTCAGTAAACATTAAATTAACTCTTTCAGTTATTGTGTGTGCCTGTTGATGGTACTTGAAGTGTGGATCAGCTCTCTAAAGAGTTTATGAGAAAATGTTCGTTTCTCAGATTATTAAAAGAAATTGCACTTGGGTTTACTGTGCAGCCATTTATGCTTTTCATCTTATTTTGTTGTTTTTACAATTGCATGTTTTTTACAGATCAGGAATTTTGTATTTATGAGTTTAAATATCAGTAAATTTATTATTTAATATCATCATTTAATTCATTATTAAATATTAGTTCACGGCAAAGAAAAATGTTGTCTGAAGTGTTTCTTGTTTTGGTCCACACAAAAAATGACTTGATTAGTATTTACTGTTGAAGAACTGCTGCAGTATTGTGAAAAAATATCTTGCCCTCGAATTGACAACAATTTTGCTCCGTTAACAACTGGCAAACTATCAGGGAATCATTCTTAGGACACTCAGAAAAATGCAAAATTATCACTTAGGCAATGGGAATAGAAAATGGTTCAGGTTTGCCACCACTTCTTGTGTGGAAGAACATGGGGATAAATAAATAAACAAGAATCTAGAGTATACAAAATAAACAAATTACTTGCTTTGTAAAATGATGCAGCTAAGTGCTCATATTCGTAGGAAACTCTTAGAAACGTGTCATTAACAGTAATAATCCAATTGAATAAATGCCTTTTATAATTAGAAATTGTTTTCTTCTAATGAAATTAATTCACAAAAACTAAATGAACTCATCTCGCCAGGAAGTGCTATGTAAGTACCTTCCTCTAAAGCTGCACATTGGTATTCTCCTGTGGATCTTGCGGGATGAGTCTGATGGGAAGATGAATCTTGCTCCCATAGATTTCAAGGAGTCACAAGCTGCTGTTTCATAGCGGCTAAAAGAATGACACAGGTCAAATAGAAGGTACCATTTCCCATTTGAGGTAATTGTTGCCATGAGCAAATGGTGGCCCAGTGTGACCAGATGGCCCAGTTTTTTTAAGAGGAGTTGGATATCTGAATTTTCATATGCAATATTCTAATTGGTAAATGTCCAAAAATTCACTTTTTAAAAAACACAGTCTGAGCCCATCAAGCACGTCTATGGCTACCAGTTGCCAACCTCTGCTTGAAGGATAAACAACCCCACTGGAATTTGTGGTTGCTGCAGAGTTCCTGCTAATGCTAGAGAATATTGCAGTGGTGATGGGCCGAATTGCAGTGCTTATTAGAACTTGGAAATGATGTGAATAAACAGTGATCCTGACTTTAAAAACTGACTCTCTGCTTCAGGTACAAGAAGGGCCAGAAATTGTCTGCAGATGGGCACTTGCATGTTTTACACAAGGAGACAAGACATTCGGTGTTCATTCCAAAGGTATGCGAGGCAGATGCGGGCCTCTATGTGGCTCGGGCCCAAAACTCTAGTGGCATTTTCTCTTCCAATGTCATCCTCCACGTGACAGGTAACCACAGGCCGCCCATCACAAGAATAAACTGGATCCTGCTGAGTGTCATCTATGTTAGCGTGTCCCTAATGTACTGGCTACTCACACAGTAACTGCGGGGTTGGCACCAATGGGCGTCATTCTTATGAGCCTAAAGGACAACAGTACTGCTGTTTATTTTCCTGCATCTCCCACCAAGCATCCCCAACCAAGCATCCCCCACCAAGTGTACCTCCATTCTGGCCGTATTGCTTTTTTGGAATACCACTGCTCGGTGAAATAATCAAATTTTCTTTAGTGCTTTAATGTATTTGAAGAGCTCAGTAAATCATTAGCAGTGAATAAGGATACATTTCTGTATTCTCAAAAGAGATGTGTTCAGTATAAAACACAGTCAAATTATACTATGTTTATTCCCTCCTAATTTGAGAGCATGCAGATCAAGTCTCACATCAGCATGCAGATGTGTTTTATTTCAAATCCAATTGTTTGATAATCTATTTTTAATTGTACGCATAAACATCTCTGTAGAATAAGAGTAGAAATGTTGAACTAAAATTGTAATTTTCATTATTGCATAAGATGTCCTTTAATTTTGCTTTTCATGTCTTGATCTCATTTATTGAAATACATTCTATGTAGTTTCAACATAGCCTACATTCCTGAGTCTGAGGATGGCACTGCAAATAATCATTCCTCCTGTTGATCTCATGGGTTTGACATTAGAGAATAGATGTGCTGTTAGCCTTAAATGGAGTTTGAAACTTCCATCAGCTGTGTGTGTCACAGAGCAAGATAGAGCATAGCCGCAGGGGTGGACCAACAGTATTCCTGTCCTTCCGTTGACATGTTTTGGGCAGCCACGTGTATACAGCTGCATCTGGCTCCTCCTGCTTCTAATCTTGATTCTGTTGCTGACCATTTTTACAACCTGTGGGAAGGCATAGTAGTGCCTCAGTTTCCCATTTGGCAAATGGGTTCATCATCTACCTCTTGGGCAACTGAAGGTTTTCATTTCATGTCTTGTAAAGATCTGGAAAATGGAAAGTACTCTATGAAGACTAAGGGTAATTGTATTGCTTACTGTAATTTGTCATCACACTGCCTTCTGCCCACTGTTTCTCTTTCAGATGTTGTTTCTTTTGAATATTAAATTAAAGGATGGTGTGAGTATGTGATTTCCAACTATTTCCATGTAGGAAAATGATGTTTTCTGAATTGGAGCTTAAATTCCTTTCTAATTTCTTAAGACTATATCTTTTTCAAAGACTTGAAATTAAACTCAGGGGGATACATTTAGTAAGATCTTGGGGTAGAAAAAGTATATAATAGGATGACATAAGATAAATTCTATCCTTATAATTATCACTGTAATATTGAAGAATGTTCTATGCCTTTCTGAAATATATTATTCAGAAAAGAGGATCATCATTTTAGTTCCTTTAAAAAATAAACATGTATAAGAGAGGCATTTGTTTTCAGATTTTAAACGTAGTCTTGTCATGTTAGGGTAAAATCTTTAGTTGAAAGAATATTCATTATAGATTTTTGATGAAGGGGAGGCATTAATTATGTTGCTGTAAAGCCTGTCTACAAATAATAAAAATATTTAAACTTAATATATTCAAGTTGGTATTAAAAAGTTACTGGATATTAACTGAAGATGTGAAATGTGTGGCTAAGTAAAAAGTTGGCATATTTTTCTTGTGCTGTGTATTCAATTTAATGAAAAAATTTAATCTCTTAATTTTCTTAAAAATTTTGACAGAAACCTATTAAAAGCTTATATATACAGCATCCTAGGGAATTCATAGTCTCTTAATTCTCCTGTCCTTTTCGTCCAGTTTCAAGTATTGTGCATATCTTGCCAAATTGCTATTCCCATTTGAAGCTAAAGAGTAAAACCTACTTATGTCCAAAGAGGGCCAGCAGGACCAGGTAACAAATTCTTGTCTCACTCTATCTCTTTCTTGTTAATTTAGTGGGATCTCCCATCCCTTTTTGTCAGCTTGGTTGAGTTTTTTTTAACAGGAGAAAATCAAACAGAAGTTTAATAACATGTGTACATCAGAGAGACCCAGGAAAACTGAGTAACTCCAGCTTGGCTGAATTTTTGGTTTGGGGTTGTTGGGGGCTGGGAATTACTGGTTTGCTTTACCTGTTGCATGCCAGTAGATGTTAATCCTTTGGGGAGCAGGATGGGATATACATATATCCATGGTGATGACCAAAGAAGTCATATAAAGTTCCTGATATATTTGATTTCTATATCAAGCATAAGGTTTATACGTATATCTGATATATATATCTTATATATATACCTTATATATATCATATATTTGTATACATACACACCTAGAGCTCAAATGTTGGGATAAAGCGTTATGCTGATATTCACGTTATAGTTCGGATAGCTGTGTATCTGTCTATCTATCTGTTTATCTATCTATCATCTATCCATCCATCCACCCATCCATTTACCTACCTACATATTCTTCTAGGCTATTGACTATCTAGTAATCCCCACAACAGTGAAGAATAATTAGCTATTCAGTTATTCTTTTGGTTATACTTTAATTTCAAAGACTTCAGTGTGATTATCCTTTCTGTTAACATTTTTGTCTTGATCAAAAATTCCCCTTATGAAAGTATGAACCAAAAGTATTGGTTAAAAATGAAAAACTTAGGAAATGGACCTGATGTTTCTATTTTGAGATATATACATGATTTATACCTGTTTACTTCTAGAGTAAATTCTGGACAGTTAGCAATATAAAAACACTTTTCAACAAGAAAATGAAAATGACCAAAAGAAATTTTAAAGAATATATACTCGATACCTTGAAGGAATGCAACTCAAAATGTGTTCTGAGCTTCCTATAAGGCAAAATTATTTTTTCCAGTTTTTATTTTCTGATAAAAGGTTGTATAAACATTTGATGGTAAAGTTTTTTTTACATTCAATTCCAGGAGAAATTTACCATAGGAATCCTGACATTTGAATCTTTGCATATTCTACAATATCTAAAGTATTTGGAAAAAGAAGCAGGAAAATTTAGCTATTTCATTCAATAATGCTAACCATCACTTATAGTTAAGACACAGGCTTAAAATAAATTATTGCAAGAACCTCCTAACCACTTCACCCTTAAATTTCTTCAAGTAGCACACAAGGTCCTTTAGTACCTATGCTTCCATTCCCAGTCTCTGTTCATCCCTTCCAATGCCCCTATAAAGCGATACTTAAACTTCAGGTTTTACCCTATCATGCTCTTACTTCTCTCCAGTCCTCCTTCCCAGAACTCCCTTACTCTATTCTACCCAACTTCATGTGGCTTAACTCCTGCTTATCCTTCCAGGTCCTTTGGAGACACAGCCTTCCCAGGAAGCCTTCTGACCCTTCAAGTCCAGTGTAGATGTTCCTGCTATGTGCCCTGTCAGCACCTGAGCTGACCATGTCACGTCCCTTAATAGTTGCATTGGAATCGCACATGTGAGCATCTGTCTCCTGGCTAGAGGGAGAGATCCTTATCAGCAGAATCTGTGACAGCCCTGTTCGTCATCATAGTCCCAGCACTTAAGACATAGTCACACTCAATATTTCTTGAATTGTTGTCAGAGGTAAGCAAAGATAAGCCTAGCTTGTTTTGTCTCTCTCTTTTTTTTTTTTTTTTTTTTTGGAGAGATGGGTCGGGGAATGTCAAAAGAGAAAGATGTTATTTGTCGCCTGATTATTCTTTCTTGTTATGGACCAGTCAGAATCAGGTTCTAACCTCATCTAACCTACGAAACTTAAGTGAGAATCCTCTAGAGCCTCTGGGCTGCACCCCAATTGAAACTTTAAACTTAAAGATATAGGCTGGCTCTAGCAGTCAAAATAATACTGAGGAGAGAAGAGTCAAAATCCAGGATCGTTTTCCCAACATTTTAAAGCAGATATAATCAGGTATAAATCATCATCAGGTGTAAGTGGAGAAGTGGGTGTCTCCCCTCTCAGTGACTAAGTCCAAACTGCCAAAACCAGAATTTATGTACTTCTTTAGAACACTGCACAAATTATCAATATTTTATTGTAGCTGGGGCTCAGTAATCCGGTTGTGAACAGATCTTATTTAAAACCGGCTTTTCATTCATAAGTGTAAATCTAAAAACAGCCAAATCCAAAAATTTAGACTATTTGAATTCCAAATGAAGGAAGGAAAAAATATTGCATCTTGTTCCACTTTGTTTATTTTTATTCATGACCATGCCTTACTAGAAATTGCCATCTGAGGCTTTTGACATTCCTGTTGTAGGTACAGTGTTTTAAGTGTGTCCATGAAGTAAGTTAGCTGAAACAAAATAAAATATCTTCTCCTAGTACACTCTGATATTGTGCGTGTCAATGCAAGTGCCAAAGCATGACAGACTGTTTTCCATTTATAATAAGCAGAATCTTCAGCTGCATCAAAGAGCCAAAAAATTTGCATCCACGAAATGAAACAGTGTCCTGCTCAAAGCAACAACAATTCATTGTCTCCTCTCTCTTCACATGAGATGAGATTTGAATGTTATCAGCTGTGCATGAATTCAGCCTCAAAACGGAAAGCACAAAGCTGCTAATTTGGCTTTTCCTCAAGAATCCCCACACCATTATTCCTTATGTGGGTGAGAGTTTATATAACATCATGAACCACCCAAAATTGGGGGTGAAAGTTGGATGCATGACACTCCTCCAGATGAACAAGTCTTTGATTCTGGAGTCTCAGTGTTTGGCCAGATAGCTCTTCCTTCTGTTCAGTGGAAATTTCATTTGTTTAAGCCAGGACTTGGCAGATCCAATTCTTTGGATCCTCTTTTTTATACCATAAAATTAACACCCTATCCTCCTTAGAGGACACGGGAACAGAAAGAATTGTATAGACAAGAACGTTTGTGTGCATATATTTCCAGTTAACGTAATAAAAACCTAGTGAAATTAAAACATATTTTAACTATAGGCATTGCTGGAAAAATTGATGACTTTTCTTTAAACCAAAACAATAATAGGTACATAATTCAAAGTTTCCAATCTGTATTCTGATGGCTCCCTGCTATGTCTCTTTTCCCATTTAGAACTCACTTAATAACAATACTTGTGAAATAACAGCTCCGGAGCTGGCTAATGAAATAAACTTTTCCCTTTGTCATTCAGCAACTGTTCTTTTGCAAGAACTTTATTGATCCAATAACTACAAAATGACATTTTATCTTATATTAGCATTAAAAATCATATAATAAAATCTTCTGAAGATAAAAATTCACAAGATGAAATACAAAGGAACCTTATCCATGGCAAATAATCTCTAACCCTTGTTATTCTAATGATGCCAGAAAGCCGCCTTTCTTTGTAATAAGTATTATGCAAACCTCCATACAAACAGGCTGTTGGCAAGCAGGGCAGCTGGAAATGCAGACAAAGTAGGAAACCAGGTACCTGGCAGGATCAGAAAGGCTAAATGCCCATCTGCTCCAAAGTGTCTTTTCTAGCAGCCATTGCCATGCCGACCCTCAAAGGCCTGCCTTTGATTCAAGTTAATGCAGCTCTAGAAGATGCCTCTTAAATGCACATTTATTCATTTCTATTCTTTTTAAAGGAGTAATAGAATTTCTCCTCACATCCTGGTCTAGGTTATCAGATTAAATAAGAACATTTCCCCCACCAAAAATCCCCGATAGATTCTTGTGAGGAAACGGGGTATGTGGGAACCTGAAAGATTTGTCTGCTGTGTTCCACTAAGTGTTGGGAAATATAGGACCAGAGGGGAAAAATAGCCAAACATCGGGATGAGGAAACTGAGTCACCTTTGTTATCCTCCCTCGCAGTATGAACTTCCTACACATCTAGGAAACGTACGTGGGGAGCTCCTTGAGAGGAAGTTAGAGGCCACAATAAAATGTGTCTGCGTGACATTTTTTGTTATTCAATTAGAGGACTGTACTGGTTGAAGTGTCAGGGTGAGCCCTAAATCCACAACTGGTGTTCTTGTAAGAAGGCCATGACAGACCTGGAGACACAGAAGAGACACATGGGAAAAGGCCAAGTGATGACAGAAGCAGGTTGGTGTAATGCAGCTGCTGCAAGCCGTACGACACCAGAGGTGGCCACTACCAGAAGTGAGAGGAACAACGAAGCATTCTTCCCTAGAGACTTCAGAGAGAGCCTGGTCCTACTGATGCCTTCATTTTGGACTTCTAGCCTTTGGAACTGAGAAAGAAGAAATTTCTGTTGTTTTAAGCCATCCGGTTTGTGGTGTAGTCCTCCTTCAGTATCCCTGGGGGATTGGTTCCAGGATACCTCCTCCCCCCACAGATACCAAAATCCACCAGTGCTCAAATCCCTTACATAAAATAGCATGGTACAGTGGGACCCTCCTTTATCCACAGGTTCTGCATCAGCAGCTACTGAAGACCGACTGTTCTTTGTTACAGCAGCCTGAGGAAACCAATGCAAAATGTTTTAGAAAAATCCATATACGTCTTTCTCTGGAAAAAAAATTCCCAGAGACATTCACTAATAGACAGCAACCAGTGTTGCCAATAAGCACTCCCAGGTTGTGCTGCAAGGCCTCAGTTCTCTTCTTGATTTAGGGGATCACCTTGGTATATTTCAGTCAATCAGCAACTATTCATCTTCTACATGAACATTGTCCCCTAAGTATACCACAGTGTACTAAAACCAGATAAAGATATTACAATAAAACTATAGGTCAATATCACTCATGAATGTAGACACAAAAATTCTCAACACAGTACTAACAAATCCAATCCAACAGTGAATAAATAAACTTACACATACAAGTGGGATTTTTTCCAGGTATGCAGGCTGGTCCAATATTCAAAAATCAATCAATGCACCACATCTACAGGCAAGAGAAGAAAAATCATATGATTATATCAATTGCTTCAGGAATAACATTTGAGAAAATTCAAAATGTGTTCATGATAATTTTTTAAAAACTCACAGAAAACTAGTAACAGAAGAAATTTCCTCAACTTGATAAAGAACATCTACAAAAAAAACTATAACTAACATCATACTTAATGGTGAGAGACTGGACACTTTCCCCCCAAGACTGGGAAGAAGGTAAGAATGTCCTCTCTCACTACTCTCAGCCCACATTGTACTGGAAGTCCTACCTAGTGAATAAGACAAGAAAAGGAAACAAAAGTTCTGTAGATTGGAAAAGAAGAAATAAAATGCTTTTGTTCACAGAAAGCATGATTTTCTATCTATAAAATCCCAAAGAATCTTCCAAAAACTCTTAGAACTAATAAATAAATATAGCAAGTTCACCAAAAGCAGAAGGCCTGCACCAATGG
Organism: Eubalaena glacialis; assembly: GCF_028564815.1. Lineage (NCBI taxonomy): Eukaryota > Metazoa > Chordata > Mammalia > Artiodactyla > Balaenidae > Eubalaena > Eubalaena glacialis. Next base: position 185,718,271 of record NC_083716.1, on the reverse strand, counting down.
TATCCAGGAGAAAGGCAGGGAGTTAGCAATAAATGAATCATGGTGAATCAGGCATCTTTTGAGGCCAAGGCAAAAGGTGGGCAACGTGAATTTGTCTCTTTCCGACAATTGATTACAGACATCATGGATACTTGTAATCTAGTTGCAACATCTCACACTTTATTTTTCTTGCAGCTTCCTGCATTATTTTGGGGGGTTTTGAGAGAGGTAAATTATTTGAAGGAGACAGTGCTCAACAGAGCAAGGGAATATTTGATGTGGAACATAAACTTTATCATTTGCTGCCATTGTCATTATCAGAGAAAGAGAAAAATTAGAAAGTCATTGTAATTATGATGTTGTAAAGCTGAGCTTTCCCCAACAATAACATATATAATATTAGAACAAAAGGAGTCCTTTTAGCCTCTGACATCAAGTCCCAGAGTGGATGATTTATCAGTTGGTACGTGCTGCACTACAAGAATGAATGTATCTCCCGTGGATAAGTACTTTTCCTCTCAGCAAGGATGGACTCATGCTGCTAGTAGATTTCTAAGATTTCTTGATAGAAATCAGAGCTAAAATATGTCAGCCATTATCTTATACTTTCAAAAGCAATCAGTTTCATAAAGTCATATATTGGTCTATTAATTAATTAAAAGATGGAAAACAAATGACTACTTTGGTACCTACATCTAACAGGAAACTTCAATGAAACTAATCATTTTGTATTTTCTAGATGGTAACTATAAGTACTTTCTTCATTTCCATGTTCTTGAAGGTGATTTTTGGTCATATATATCATTTGTCCAAAACGTAATTGGTATTATACATTATCACTTAAAAGAAAACTAACTGATGTACCACAAAGGCCAAGTATTAAACTTATATTTTATCAAATGCTTTATAAATTTAATCATATAAACAGTGAAGCCCTGTTACGACTCCATCCAGGACTTATAAATGGATATGCAAGCAAAGCAGTCATAGTTTTAGTTCAAATCTATGGCAGCATATTATATAATTGCACAAATATTGATTTACTATTACAATTAAAAATGGATCATGAGCCATGAAGAATGACTCAGGCTTAACAGAATGTACATGTGGGAGTCATGACCACAGTCTAAGGTTATGGGGCTGGTTTTCTTGACACTTGAATCCCATTCTTCTGTGCTCTGACTCTATCCCATCATAGGTAAAAATTCAGTAAGTTAAGGGATGGTACCATCTCACAAAGAACCTCAGAATTAGGAAAATCTATATGGTTTCTTTAAATGTGAGGAATTGTTGGTAGCAGTTATGTAGCACAGTGTGTCACATGTCATTAAGGTCATTGTGAATTAATAAAAACCTTTTCAAGAGTTTTGGATCTTGGTGCTGTGTATGTGTTTGTGTGTGTGTGTGTGTTTGTGTGTGTGTGTGTGTGTGTGTACACCTATTTCTTAGTATGAGTTCTTATCCATATGAATTAGGTAATATATAAAATTCCCAGGTGATGTATGATTAATCAGGTTAGGAAAACACCTCTTGTTAATGGTACCAGTGCCATGAGGAACTGATGACCAAGAGTTAGAATAGACATTTCTTATTTTAACAGTGGTATAATACAGACATATATTTATGTGCATGCCACAAGATAAAATACTCAGCACAACTCTCCAGTTTTTCAAATGTATGTTTAAAAACTGGTGTTTCCAAACAGCATTCCCAGATTACTGCTAAACAAGGGGGAATTACTCTTCAGATCTGTATACAAATATATCAGCTCCAAATATATATCCATTTAAATTCCTCCTAGATAGCAATTCAGAGAGTTATTTCTAAATAGAACTTAGAGGTTACTTTTATTTAAATGTAATAACAATATCATAAATCATGCTTGAGAAGCAGCAGTTTTTTTTTAATCCATTGGCTATTGTATTTGTATCTTCCATATAAAGTACTGAATGTGGCTTTTTAAGATGGGTTTTTCTAGTTCATTTCTCAAGGTTATTACAGCATGTATGATTACTGCAGGGACAAATGTTTTGTGTGTTCATTTCTTTTTTACTGCTAATGGTTTATACATGCAAATAATGAAATGTATATTATGTCTACTAAGTACGTGGAAACAATGTAGAATTTACTTGCCTGATTCTTAGCTCCACTGAGAGTTCTTTAAAATGTAATTTAACATTAAATTCTTGTAAAGGTAATAACTTTAATCTGATCTTCTCATACACCTTTTGCAGATAGGGGATATTTATTCTTGTATGAATATTGATTCATAAATGCTCTTAAGGAATGCAGTTGCTCCAATTCAAGAGAGAAAATTTTCATGGTATTTAATATTTGATAGGGAATATACTCCTATTTAACATCCCATTGCAGAATAGTGATCTGTTTATAACAGGTCAGTAATCAAATGAAATAAAGACAGTTTTCCAAAGTCAAATATACTGGTTTCTCACTATGGTATAGTCTTTCACCATGAAAAAGGAACTAGCTATTGAATTCGTTTCTCCTATACTTTCTCACCATGTCATTAATTTTAATGGGAAAAAGTTTAGAAGGTAGGAAATAATAAAGAATTTGTTTTGCCTGGCACTAAGTAACTAACTGTATACTGCATAGATAATTTAACCCAATGGTCATATTAAACATTTTTTAGGTTCATGGAACTTTGCTGGTGAAATTCACTGAAATTGAATTCCATGACAGCCACAAACAGGAAATATTGTCTAAGGCAATACATAGGTGAGATGATAAAGACAAGATGTCAAGCAATAGCTATAACAATATGATTAAATGACAGATGGGACCGAGGATGGAAACCATTGAAGGAAATGCAAACCCAGTTATAATTATGTGTTAGTGTTCTTCTCTGTGATGTTGGTTTAAAAAAATTGTGTCCTCTTCCTTTCTTCTGTTCTGGAGTAAACACACATAAATGTACATATGCATACACATCCATATGTATCTACAAACTTGCATATAAATGCATCTAATTGTATCTATATTCATAATGGGTATCTTCTGAAAATCTTACAAAGACTTGGTATAGAAAGTCATCCCAGGCATCATCATCTGTCTCCATATGACCATTCCATCAGAGCTGACCCTGATAATCCTGGCATAGCTTCAGGAACGACTCCTCCAGTTTAGTATGCAGACATTGTCGTGTAAACCTCTAAGACTTAGTGTCTTTGAGCCAACCTGCAAAGTTTCAGATTGGTAGAAAAGAGGAACATTTCTCCATTGTGTGTCCACATTTGGCAGCCCCTCCCCTTCATACCTGATTCTCTTTAAGTGAAGAGTTAGTATAAGGTAGGAGGAAAATATTTTTCACAAATGCTTTAGAACTACACATCTTAAAGAATAAGTTGCCGTAAGTCAACTGCTTGATTTTATCCGGTGTGTCTTTTAGAGCCTTGCTGTAGAGGACTTCCAGCATCAGCATCACCTAGGAGCTTGTTGGAAATGAAGAATCTCAGATTCCACCCCAGCCCTACTGAATCAGAATCTACGTCTTAGCAAGATTCTCAGGTCATTTTTATGCATATTAAAGTTTGAGGAACATTGTTTTAGAGAATACTTTGGTTTCTAAAGACTTCAAGCCTTGTAGGCAGTAACTTCATGTTGGTGACGTCTGTGCTCCAAATTCATAAGACTCAAAATGGAAAAATTCAACACTGTCATAGGAATATTGAGATAGATTGACAGATTTCTATAGTAGAAACAGTAAAAGAAGTTAGAATGGTAGGGATCATTCTGAAATCCGTAGAGTCCTGTTTGAGAATGAATTCAGGTTCAGGGATTACATGTTTAATCAGACAGTTTTGACAACGTGTGGTATTTAAGCAATGCCACCAAGAACTCTGCAAAATAGTTTCCAGAAAAATATGTTCTATTCTATGTTCTAAGCCCATAGTGCTAGCCAACAAAGTCTCTTAGGGCCATAGTAGGTCAGGCAGATTATAATGACTACAGTGCTTTTCTGTTTGAAAATATGCCAAAGATTTATTCAGAATGGAGACAATATTCTCTGCATTAAGAACTTCTTTTGGCAGGGTGGAGCAGGGGGGTGGCGGGAAATCAGAAACCACTTGCAATTACTCAGAGTTGTATGCCCCGCCAACGAGCATAAATAGCCAACAAGTCAATGCCAGCATTAAATGCCCTTTGGAAAGTTTACCAATGAGTTCCCAGAGCATACTATTTCAAGTGACCTAAAAACTTGAGTTATGGTGTGATCACTTAAACGTTTTGCAATGAAAGTAACTAATCTAAATTTTAGAAGATTATTAATGTTTATTGCTGCCATTTCTGTAAGTAGAGATTACCAAGGAAACTTTGTTGTTCATGTTATAAGCATTAAAGTATATTTTTGACTCCAAACACAGTACGAAGTTTATATGGCTATTTTAATAACATTGACACATATATTAAAAATTAGTATCATTGATATTTAAATTATATGACATTGGCTGTATAGTACATTACTGGAAATAAGCAAATTATAACCAAGGTTCACTGTCATTTTAATTTTTTAATGCTGGATGTGTCATAAAGACACACTTTATGTGTCTAATCTAGAATTGCCATTTGGAGATAAAGTAGATGAGGTAAAACTCAGCCCCTATTTTGATGTTGCTCTGAGGAACCTAGAGGCATCGAAATCTTTTTTTTTTTTTTTAACATCTTTATTGGAGTATAATTGCTTTACAATGGTGTGTTAGTTTCTGCTTTATAACAAAGTGAATCAGTTATAGATACACATATGTTCCCATATCTCTTCCCTCTTGCGTCTCCCTCCCTCCCACCCTCTCTATCCCACCCCTCTAGGTGGTTACAAAGCACCGAGCTGATCTCCCTGTGCTATGCGGCTGCTTCCCACTAGCTATCTATTTTACATTTGGTAGTGTATATATGTCCATGCCACTCTCTCACCCTGTCACATCTTACCCTTCCCCCTCCCCATATCCTCAAGTCCATTCTCTAGTAGGTCTGTGTCTTTATTCCCGTCTTGCCACTAGGTTCTTCATGACCTTTTTTTTTTTTTCCTTAGATTCCATATATATGTGTTAGCATACTGTATTTGTTTTTCTCTTTCTGACTTACTTCACTCTGTATGACAGACTCTAACTCCATCCACCTCACTACAAATACCTCCATTTCGTTTCTTTTTATGGCTGAGTAATATTCCATTGTATATATGTGCCACATCTTCTTTATCCATTCATCCAATGATGGACATTTAGGTTGCTTCCATGTCCTGGCTATTGTAAATAGAGCTGCAATGAACATTTTGGTACGTGACTCTTTTTGAATTATGGTTTTCTCAGGGTATATGCCCAGTAGTGGGATTGCTGGGTCATATGGTAGTTCTATTTTTAGTTTTTTAAGGAACCTCCATACTGTTCTCCATAGTGGCTGAATCAATTTACATTCCCACTGATTTTTCAAGAGCTACCAAATGGTCTATTGTATCAGTATAAATACTCCCTATTGGCAGACATATAAGATATGTCCAGTTTATATTTCCTATTACAAATTTTTAGAACAAGGGTTTTTTCCATCATTTAATATAATTCCATGTGGCACAGAGAACAAAACCACACATTAATGTGTCTCTGATCTGCTATAGGCTCACTTATTAGTAGGTGACACTCTGGTACACAGCTGTATTGTACACATGATTCAAATTCACATTTCCCCCAAATTAACTGCCATGGCTCTATAGTGTTACTCACAATGTGTCAAACCCACAAATGTCAAAACCTTCAATGTCAAGAACCTACGTAAACAATTTTCACCCCACTGGATTTATCTTACTGGTATGCACAGCCTTCTGACCCTCAGAACTTCAAGGATCAAATGCTTAAACTGACTAATCCCTTTAATATCTTTTTCTAGTGGTAATTCCTGCTCATACCCACTGCCAAATACTATCCCCTAAAGTCTTTAAACAAAACTCTTAGAAACAGAGGTATGAGGCAGACAGCTTGGCTTGGCTGGTTCTAACATTGACACGTGACATGGCTTCATCTTCAAAGCCCTTTTGTGTCATGAACTCATGAAAAACAATGTGTAGCTAGAACCTTTGGCCTTCTCCTGTGGCAGCAATTTCTGACACAGGGAGAGATTTGCATTTCATGCTGACCTTCCCTAGGATGTTTGCTTGCCTCTTACACATTTACAAAGAGAAGATTCATTCAATGTCTCTAAGGACTGTTCTACATCAATAGTCTACAATCCAAGAGCATAATTATCAAACTGGAAGTGGATTTACTTACAAAAATATAAATTACTTGGTAAGTGTAAAGTAATGATTGTTGTTAATGCCAGTGAGAAAATGTGAAAAACTTTACAACAGGGAATGTGAACTTTGTTAAAAACTCTTAAAAATAATGTTAATCACCTGTCAGTCAATCACACAGAAAACCAGGATCCTAGCCAGAGTACTGCTGGCTTTCAGTTTCAATTCCTATCAAAGGAACACCTGAGAGACATGATAGTTACCAAAGATCTTTCGAATATGATAAATCCTACTTACAGATCAGGGGGTGGAGCCCCACTCCCACTCATTTTTTTAAACTTGCACTATATCTCATCAACTCCTCCTTCAGTTGCATTTATGAGTTGCCTTTTAATGTTATGCCCTTGACTTTCGTTAAAAGCTTCCACCAAAAATATCAACATATAAATTAGGTCACTACATCTGTGATAGATACATTATTAAACACTTTATGTTCTGTATATCACTCAGTACCCTCTCTGTAAAGTTGTGCCTGATAAATTTTTAAAATTCAATGTAAAAAAATTGCACTTCCCCAAGGAATTAGTATGCTTCCCTCTCTAGATTGAAAATCATGTCTCTTTATTCTTTAACTTTCAGGAAGTTCACCATCTAACCTGAAGATCATCTATAGTAAATAGAGTTACCATCTTGGTTTGTGAGTTTATGTTGTTCTTTGACACGGTTTTATTTTTCTACTCTGTTTCTATTTTCTCTGAAAGTTATTCTTTATTTCCATTTCTCTTATATCATTTTATCCGCTTTTGCTGAAATACCTCAATTTTTTTTGTGGAATGAAATGTAAAGTTTCCAGCCAAAGTTACCCTCTCCATGAGAAGTTCTGTTTTTGTTTCACCTTACACTGCCCTCCTCCATCTCTGGGTTCCTGGGCACTTAGTGTACCAATTGTTTTGACTCTTCCCTTCCACCATCTCCCCTGCTTTGTTACATAGCTCTCCTGTCTTTCCAACTATTAAGTGAAGGATGTTATGTTTTCTGTAGCCCCCATAGTTCTTGGTACATGGAGGACTCTCACAAATCACTTGAAAAGAAAAGAAAGCAGGGAGAGAAGAAGAGAGGGAGGGAGGAGGAAAGGAATAGCAGTCTGAACTTAATGTAAAAAATACATGCAGCCTGTAGGCAAGAAGGAGTAAGGAAGAAGTCTATTGGAAATTGAAACAGTTATCCAGTAATGAAGGTAATTGCTTAGGTTTATTTAGCTTAGGGGGGAGAGAAATTTTTATTATTTTTTAAAATTTATTTTATTGAGGTATAGTTGATTTACAATGTTGTGTTAATTTCTGCTGTACAGCAAAGCGATTCAGTTATACATATATTTATTCTTTTTCATGTTCTTTTTCATTATGATTTATTACAGGATATTGAATATAGTTCCCTGTGCTATACAGTAGGGCCTTGTTGTTTACCCATTCTATGTATAATAGTTTGCATCTGCTAATGCCAAACTCCCAAAATCCTTGCTTTCCCCACACCCCTCCCCACCTTGGCACCCACAGTCTGTTCTCTATGTCTGTGAGTGTTTCTGTTTCGTAGATAAGTTCATTTCTGTCATATTTTAGATCCCACATATAAGTGATATCATATGGTATCTGTAACAAGTTTTTATTATTGTCTCTATACAACTAGGTTAGGTCACAGTCAGGCAGGAAACACATGCAACTCTATAGCATAACTGAAGAGAGTTTAGTAAAGGGACTATTACAAGGTGTGGGCAGGTTCATGAACACTAACAGGGGATGGTGAAGAGCCCTGGGAAAAGCACCAGTAGAAAGCCCAGCTAAAAACATGGCAAAGGAACAATTACCAGAACCCAAAGAGAGTATCTGTAGGAAAGGGGTCCCCAACAAGAGCATGGTCACAAGTAGAAAAAGGATGCAGCCAAACTACAGCTAGGCAAGGAGGGAGCCAAAGGAGTAAATACCCCAAACTCTCTCCTGCCAGCACATCCCATAGAATGGAAGGGGGTGGGTAGTGGATAGAGGGGTAGCCAGAGGATATACAGTGCCCCGCACTTCACTTTCACAGTAAGGGCTTGCTTCAAAAGGATTCTACGTTTATAATTAGGTGAGGAACCGTAGGCCGCCAGGGTGGGGGCAGGAGGGTGAGGGGTGGAATTTGACTAGGAATTTGAAATAGATGGGGTAAAACACAGAGGTAAAAGGCCTAAATCTCTGCAACAGACATACAAAAGCTTCAGAATTCCATAACATAAATCATCATTTAAGGCTCAAAGTGTCTTGCAAATATTTCAAAGCTTACCTTTGTTTTCAAGACAGTAGAGCTGCCTTCAGGGTCATTTTTAGATTTTTGTCCCACACAGACTCTTTTTCTTTTGGAGAACCCTCCAGCCCTTAACATATCAACCATATTAAAATGTACCCACCATTAATGCAGTTGACTAGTTAACATGTCTTTTTTTGTAGGCATTTGATAAACATCTATTCTTTTTCATTTTTGCAAATTCCTTTTTATATTTCAGAGCAAAACTTATTTTTCAGCTCCAAAGATATTTTTGGTCCCAAAAGAGCCCTTAATCCTTAGGTCTGTGCCTGCAGTAGTCACTGGATAAAATGAGCCAGACTGCCTCACTTTGGTGTATGTAAATCTTATTATTTGACAGTAATATCACCACCAGTGAGCATCTGCTTGTGGTTGGATTTGATCTGGTTTAAGGTTTCCTATCCCAACCTCCCAGAAACCCAGTTTATATCTTCTTTAAGATTCCAGTAGTTCTTGAGCTTTGCCTTAATTCCACATATAAATGTCATGTCACCTTCTGAGGTCCTTCCGGGAAAGACATGACGTGTGTTTCTATGAGCTCACTCTTGGACTTCTCAAATATTTCTTAGGAAACACTATTCTGGATATTCAGCTGGGTAGTTAGATAATGATCAAATTAATATTACCAAGCACAGAAATGATTTTCTTTTATGTCATGTTTGGCAGCAGCAAACAAACTAAATGCTTACCATCTGTCAGATTCTCACTGTCCTGGGCACTATCACATTCATTCTGTCATTTAATCTTCCCCCAAACCCTTTGAAGTAGATATTATAATCACCAATTTACAACTGACAAATCTGAGACTGCAAAATTCGAGTTGCCTAAGCCCATGTAGGGTAGGAGCAAAATTGCACGTGCCCCTGGAGTCAGTGCTACTGAGATACACAAGACCAACTTTTTGATCTTTCTTATTTTGATAGAAGTATCACACGTGTCTAAAATAAACTTTTCATATTTAATGTGCCATTAAATGTGAGTGACTATTAGTATACCTGTAAACAATTGTAGAAAGCAATTAATTCAATCTTACTACTAAAGCACCTGTAACTGGAGGTAGTAAAAAAGTAGGACAAAGAGAAGCCTCGAATTTTAAGCAGCACTCCCTTGCCCCCCGTGTCCCCGATGTAGGTTTGCTTGCCTTTGTAACTCAAGGAACACAGATGCTAATCCATCAGAACGGGTTGTTTGGGTCAACGCATTCTTCCCTGTGCACTTCCTGAATTTGCTTTTCTACTTCTCTGTGTAAAAATAGCTCAATGATAAGCCTATATTTCAACTTTGAAACACTTTATGAGTGGAAGGGACTTTATAGATGTACTATTGCCACATATTACTGTGCTTATTATCTCTTCGAGAGCAGAGATTCTGTCTATTGCATGCATTGCTATAATCCCAGTGCTTGAATCGTGTTTAACACAGTAAGAATGCACAAAAAAATTTAATGAATTATAAGAGACCTTAATTTTACTCTTTTCTCTCACAAAGGACTATTACATTAGTCTTAAAAACTGTACCCATTTCTCAAATAACCCCCAGTAAGTCCCTCCTTTGGTAACTGGTCCAATGGAGTATAAACAAAGTCTGACAGCAACCACAGTTGTGTAGATGGAGACACTGCCTGAGTTTTACACATATCCTAGTCTAGGTTTCAGTCATAGATTACTGAGAATTTATTAGTAGTTTATGTGAACCACAATCTCCAAAAGTACAGGAACCATAACTGTCTTGTTGGTCACCACTGTTTAGCCATCATCTAGCACAGTGCCTGGCAAAAGTCTCCACTCATTAGACGTTTGTTGAGCCAACAAGCAATGATAGAATCCCAAATCATAATAATTTAGCACAGTATTCAGCACCGAGCATATGCTTAATAAATATTTATTGAATTGCTATGACTATAATGTTCAAAAAGAGAGTCACACCATGCATTCCAAAACTAAGTAGGCATTATATTTGAATCATCAGCTGTTTCGGATTATCTGTGGGACTCCTCCCCACTGTTAAGGTGGTAAAATAAGATCTTACTGCATCAGCAAACTCCCCAAATCTGAGTAGTATTTGGTTTCCACTGGGCTAGCTTACTATATGCCAACTATGGAATATTTAATTTTAAAGCTAATGCTTACCATGATATCACATATTGTCCATTATTGTTCACTAATCCAATAACATGGACTCTTTCCAGAGTAGTATGTTAGCTATTTACTAACTGGTCTCTTCCTCACCTCTCCTCCCCTCCCCTCCCCTCCCCTCCCCTCCCCTCCCCTCCCTTCCCCTACCCTTCCTTTCTTCCTTCCTTCTTAACTCTGAATGTCATATAAGGATGTAAATGCCAAAAGGCAAGTATCTTGACAATACTGCAAAGTCTAAAAACGTCCAAAAACAGTGAGTAGATAAGCAGCTTTGGAGGATAGACACTTGACCTATGTCTGTAATATATATGGTCCATCTTCCCTGCTCTTGAGCTCTCCATATTGCACCACATCAAGATGACACAAGCTTCAAGATTCTATTCATTCATTCCGTCTAATTTCCATAAGAATTAAAGTGGTTTGATTTTGGTTCTAACAAATATAACAATACATTAACATGCTTCATATTAGGTCAAGTGAATCTAAAAGCATATATACAGGCCCTGAGGAGCAGGCAGGCTGGCCTGGCTCCCCTCCCCGGCTCTGACGGGCGGGCCGGTGGGCTGCCCTGAAGAGGTGGGGAGGGGAGGACTGGGCCGGCCGGCAGTCAGACTATGATGCCGAACTTCTGCACGGCCCCCAACTGCAAGCGGAAGAGCACGTGGTTGGACCTGGCCTTTTTCAGGTTGCCGCGGGATCCAGCCAGATGCCAGAAGTGCGTGGAGAATTGTAGGAGAGCCGACTTAGAAGATAAAACACCCGATCAACTAAATAAACATGATCGATTGTGTGCCAAACACTTTGAGACTTCTGTGATCTGTAGAACTAGTCCTTGTAGGACAGTTCTTCGAGATAATGCAATACCAACAATATTTGATCTTATCAGCCATTTGAATAATCCACACAGTAGACACAGAAAACAAATAAAAGAATTGAGTGAAGATGAAATGAGGACACTGAAACAGAAAAAAATTGATGAAACTTCTGAACAGGACCCAAAACATAAGGAAATAAACAACAGCAATGCTCAGAACCCCAGTGCAGAAGAAAGGAGTGAATAGCAGGAGGAAGACATTTTACCTTTAACCCTTGAAGAGAAGGAAAACAAAGAATACTTAAAATCTTTATTTGAAATTTTGATTCTTATGGGAAAACAGACCATACCTCTGGATGGACATGAAGCTGATGAAATCCCAGAAGGTCTCTTTACTCCTGATAACTTTCAAGCCCTGCTGGAGTGCTGGATCCATTCTGGTGAAGAGGTTCTGAGAAAGCGCTTTGAGACAACGGCAGTGAACACATTGTTCTGTTTGAAAACACGGCAGAAACAGATGCTAGAGATCTGTGAGAGCTGCATTCGGGAAGAAACCCTCAGGGAAGTGGGAGACTCTCACTTCTTTTCCATCATCACGGACGATGTGGTGGACATAGCAGGGGAAGAGCACCTGCCTGTGTTGGTGAGGTTTGTTGACGAAGCTCACAACCTGAGAGAGGAATTTGTGGGCTTCCTATGAAGCTGATGCAGAAATTTTGGCTGTGAAATTTCACACTACGATAACTGAAAAGTGGGGATTAAACATGAGGTACTGTCATGGCCAGGCTTACATTGTGTCCAGTGGATTTTCTTCCAAAATGAAAGTTGTTGCTTCTAGACTTTTAGAGAAATATGCCCAAGCTATCTACACACTCTGCTCTTCCTGTGCCTTAAATACGTGGTTGGCAAAATCAGTGCCTGTTATGGGAGTATGTGTCCCATTAGGAACAGTTGAGGAAGTTTGTTCTTTTTTCCATCGATCAGCACAACTGCTTTTAGAGCTTGACAATGTAATTTCTGTCCTCCTTCAGAACAATGAAGAAAGGGGCAAAGAACTGAAGGAAATTCGCCATTCTCAGTGGCCAGGCAGGCATGATGCTTTTGAAATCTTAGTGGACCTCCTACAAGCACTTGTTTTATGTTTAGATGGTATAATAGTGACACAAATGTTAGATGGAATAACTGCATGGCTGGCCAAGCATTTGTACTCTGTAGTGTGGTAACAGATTTTGATTTCATCGTTACCATTGTTCTTTAAAATGTCCTATCTTTTACAAGAGCCTTTGGGATAAATCTTCAGGGGCAGACCTGAAGGTCATCAGACCTCTGATGTCTTCTTTGCAGCCAGTAGTTTCACGGCAGTGCTGCATTCACAAAATGAAGTGATGGAATATATCGAAGTTTTTCATGAATTTTGGTTTGAGAAAGCCACAAATTTGGCAACCAAACTTGATATTCAGATGAAACTCCCAGGGAAATTTCACAGAGCTCAGCACAGTAACCTGGAATCTCAGCTAACCTCTGAGAGTTACTATAAAGAAACTCTAAGTGTTCCAACAGTGGAGCACATTATTCAGGACCTGAAAGATATATTCTCAGAACAGCGCCTCAGAGCTCTTAAATGCTTATCTCTGGTACCCTCTGTCATGGGACAGCTCAAATTCAATACATCAGAGGAGCATCATGCTGACATGTACAGAAGTGACTTACCTAATCCTGACACGCTCTCTGCTGAGCTGCATTGTTGGAGAATCAAGTGGAAACACAGAGGGAAAGATGTAGAACTTCCATCCACTCTTTATGAAGCCCTTCATCTGCCAGACATCAAGTTTTTCCCTAATGTTTATGCATTATTGAAGGTTCTATGTATTCTTCCTGTGATGAAGGTTGAGAATGAATGCTATGAAAATGGGCAAAAGCATCTCAAAGCATACCTGAGGAACACTGTGACAGACCAAAGGTCAAGTAACTTGGCTTTGCTTAACATAAATTTTGATATAAAACATGATTTGGATTTAATGGTGGATAAGTGTACAAGTACAAGTAAGTACACAAGTGTACAAGTAAGTCAGAGCTTCCTACAGATAATTCAGAAACCAATGAAAATACCTGAGACTTTTTTTTTAACATCTTTATTGGAGTATAATTGCTTTACAATGGTGTGTTAGTTTCTACTTTATAACAAAGTGAATCAGCCATACATATACATATATCCCCATATCTCCTCCCTCTTGCTTCTCCCTCCTACCCTCCCTATCCCACCCCTCTAGGTGGTCGCAAAGCACCGAGCTGATCTCCCTGTGCTATGTGGCTGCTTCCCACAGCTATCTATTTTACATTTGGTAGTGTATATATGTCCATGAAAATACCTAAGAGACTTTTAAAATAGGCTTTCTCTTATATTTGATACTTGAAAAAAATCTGTAAGAAATTTGAAAATATCTTACAGAAAAGTTGTAAGGTATACGTAGGCCACTTAATCACTGAATATCTTGACCTGTAGGCCTCCCATTGAGTACATTAGTCATTGATAATCTGCCTGTTTAAATGGCCCATTTCAACTCCCATACTTTGGAGACCTAACTGTTCTTCCAGAAGATAGCATTGAAAGTACCATGTTACACTCTGTGATCTCTGCTAATGGCACTTTGGAATTGTATTAGTTAAGTCATTTTAGACATAACATTTATCACTGTGGATCCAATTGTCAGGTATTGAGTTATCAGTTCTTTGAAGAAATAAATTGTGAGGAGGTATGGGAGGAAGGAATACATTTTATAAAACATTACAATGAAGCTCATGACTGACCTTTGAATATTAGGAGTTTTAAGTATGCTGTTAAAAATCTGTAAGGGACAGTTAAGAAAATTATCAGACTGTAATAGAAACATGTGAGCTCGCCAAACAAGGATTTCAGTGTAGAGTCTGTCTTTATCAAACAAAGTTAAAGGAACAAGTTATAGTTAAAGTTTGAATGGAAGAGCCTTCCCTTGTTGTTCCACATCTGTTTGTTGCTGTTTGCATTCCTTTATTGAGCCTACATCTTCATAAGCTTTTTGGCAGGTATATGTTGAACACTTCTGTTTCATGGTCAAGACAGGATCAGAGCCCATGGATACTGACAACTGATTTGTCTGTTTTCTTCTGTCTTTTTCCATGACTGTATCTACCGCCTCATCTTGATTTACAAGCAAAACCTAGAAAACCTACAAAAATAAGTGTTTTGTGGTTTATCTAGGAATAATACAGAAAATATTGCTGTTATTTTTGGTGAAGAAAATCAATTTTGTATAGTTTATTTCAACCTACATAAAATGTGTATTTTGTTTAAAAAAATTAAAAAATAAAAGCATATATACATACACGCACTCACCACACACACACACACACACACACACACACACCTGCACACATTTTAAATAGATAACCAGTTAGTTATCTATTTAACAATGCAAATCAGAAAGATCACATGACATTTCTAGTCTTGCTTCGCTTTATGACTGGCAGGTTGCCTGTAACATAGTCTCTAATTGGGAATAATTTTTAAGATACATAACATGAAACTAGTTGTTTCTGAATAAAGCAATCAAACAGAATTTTGTCAGATAGCGTCTGTAGTAGGAAAAATAATACCAACAATACAGATATCACTGCTTAAGAAAAGACAAATGTTTAAATAAATATGTCATCTTGTCTATATAGCTATATTACATAAGTTGTCCAGTATGTTTTAGTCCTGTTTAATGTTAACAAGTTAATCACTGTATAAATAATTACCAAGAATGAAATACTCAGGAAGTTGAAAAGTCTAATGCATGGCCTTCCACATCAGGGGAAATTTTTATTACAGACATAAATTTAACTTAAAATTTAAAATTTTAGTCTTTTATTAAGAAAAATCTCTTTTTACTATCAACAAGACAATTTTCTTCCCTCTTAGTGAAGCTTTACAAATCTCTCAGCTGAACTATTTTAAAGCTCTTCTGGTATGCTCTTTTGTATTTGAAATATCTGTTGCTTGAAATTAAATTCAGTTCTAAAATAGCAACTATATCATCTCCTAACTACTTCCCATTAGTAAGAGCAAACTCCAGAGATTAGTAAGGCAGCTTTCATGTGCCTGAAAAAGAACCCTATGGATGTTTTAAACAAAAGACTTGGCTGCTCATTAAGGAAAAGTGCATGTATATTTGTAAATATTAATGCCAGAAAAAAATGAAATCTGGAAAAAAGAAATCCTTACACTGTCTAGGCTAAATCTAAGCAGAGTTCAGATTTTGCCTTCCAACTTTATTTCTTGCAGGGCTGTATAAACACTTAGCTCATTAACATTGGCTTAACTCTCCCCAAAGTACAAGTGGATTCTGGAGAAAGTAGATAGTATAAATGAGCTCTCTTCAGTGCTGAGGTTTTTAGGCACTGGTTCTTCAAAAAAAAAAAAAAGGTGAAGTCTTATGCAAGAGATAAACTCCCTCATCTGTTGTCATGATTGACAGGTCCATTTGGTTGGTTGTATGGGGGAAGGGAACAGGAATGGGGCCTCAGGGCAGAGTCCTCAGGTTTGGAGCTGTTTTGTATAATTGCCCACAAGTGTTTTCTATTGCCACAAATTCTCCTCAGACCAGTTATTTTCAGATTTTAACATGGGCAACAAGTGCTCTTCCCCAAGCCTCAACAGAGTTAGTTTTTAAGTACGGTTCTATTCCCTTGGTAAAGCCCCTTTTGAGATGCTAAATTTAGCACTGCCAATCAGAAGAACAGGTGGTCTGCGCCGCTACCAAATAGGTCCCGCTCCCATCATGCTTTCCTGGGAGAGCCAATCAGCCAGCGCCCTGCCCTGAGATGTGGGGGCTGTCAGCAGATCTGGCAAATATAAGGGCTGGGCCCGACCCTGACCCGTGAGCAGTCGTGCATTCCCAGCCTCGCCTCGGGTGTAGGGATTGCATAGAAAAGCAAAACTACACAGTCTTGACTGTGTAGTTTTGTTTTTAAGTTTAGAGGCTCACCGATTCATGTTGGAGATGGTCGAAAAAACCAACTCTAGATAGGACGTCGTTTCAGAAGCAACCTTGGGCTTAGTCCCACCCTTTTTGGGCACTCCTGAGAAATCAGGTGAGCAGCATCTTTTCTTTCTTATTAGTAGTCCCTTCCTTATCGATTTCTAGTTTCCCATTTTCTTTGTGTGCTAAATGCCTATATAGAGGTGTTTGTCTAACTACTTGGGGCTGGTTCTGATCCTCTGTTTGAATCTGCTTGTTAAATTCTGTTTTGAAATATGTGAAGGCTTTTCCTTTCAAAAGTTCGATGCTTTAGCATATCAGCACAGTGATTCAAATTGTTTAAATGCACCTAATATTCTAAAAGTATTAAAAGTTGAGGTCTGAAATGGTGATAGAAATGCTTGCTTCTTTTATAGACTTTTCTTGTTTGTTGAGAATGTTCAAGGTTATATTACTCAGTGATAACGTGAGACACACCAAGAATAGCTCTGATAAAATGCATGTGGTATCAGCTACACCCTGATGACTTTTTAAGGGAATCAACTGCTGAGGTATCAGTTGCAGGACAGTGACAGAACACTTGCCTGCTGTCAGTCAACGCTGGAGGGTTTATTTTGGGAGCATGACATTTTAGATGCATACCTTCAGCCATAATTAGACAAAGGCCTCTCAAGAGCAAATGCTAAAGCAACAAAATTTACCTCAACAATAGGAATAGAAGACCAATTTAGGCCAGTTAATTGCAATATATTTAGAAATTTGGAAAAAAAGAAAAACTATATAATTGTTTTCTAAAATACTCAGAATCTCATTATGTATTTTTAATCAACTCATAATCAAATTATATGGTATGAGATAATTGTTGATACTAAGAAGGGTAAGAAATAATGTTTTAGAGACTTCTTGTTTCAAATTATACCTTGATTTCCCATCTTCCTGGAATTAGATTACTAATTGTAAATGCCTATAAATATATAGATATATAAAACATAAATGGTGTAAAAGAATATAGCTATTTTTAGAAGATGCACTCACTTAGAAACAGGAGAAGTTTGACACAAAAAGTTATTTTTGTGTCCTAAAGATGATATGCTACACTAAGAAGTTCTTGGCAACAGTTTCTTTTGGATATTATCTGAATTTTTCAAATATAAATGTTATTGTCTCAGAGAATTCTAGTTTCATTTTCTTTTTAACTAAGTAAAAAGTTACAATAAGGTACAGAATTAGGTGATTGCTCCACAAACTTTTAATAAATAGAGAATTTTATGAAAAATAGTAATGAAGCAATTGACAACTGAGAATCTGCTTTTTATATCAGAATAGTGGAATAGTCACATTCAATAACAAGGTATTTATGTCTCAGAAATTTCTTCTCATAATCTCTCTAAAACTGATAGGCAAAGTACTTGCTTCCACTTAACAAAAGAACTTAACTGCCGATTTCGTGTTAATTTCTTTGATTTTTAATATTTGTGCTATGAAAGCATAGGTGCTTTCACTTCAACTGCATTTCAGACCAGGCTTGCATTTTTCAGAGTTTGCACATTGTTCCTTATGAAGAGCTCAAGTCAGTATTTTTCTTTCAGATCTATAATAAATACTGGCCTGCTCAGTTAAATTTAAACTTTCCTGGATATTCACTTCAGCAGTAGCAACATTTACTTAGCAGCTACAATATGAAGAAATATTAAGGACTAAAAAACACCTTATGCTGTCTACAAAAGGTTTGCATAGTTGACCAGGCTTTCCAAAACTTTTCAAGTAAGGAAAGAAATTGCAAA
Organism: Eubalaena glacialis; assembly: GCF_028564815.1. NCBI lineage: Eukaryota > Metazoa > Chordata > Mammalia > Artiodactyla > Balaenidae > Eubalaena > Eubalaena glacialis. The sequence continues at coordinate 185,699,978 of NC_083716.1, read as the reverse complement.
GTTCAAGTTTTTAGTTTTGGTGATTATTTTAAATAATCACCTGGATTACCTTAAGGTAATAGTGCCTGAATCTATGTCAACTTTATAAATACAGATACAGTGTCTGAAAAATATTGGGAGGAAGGAAATTTTTTAAAATAATTCTTTCTGACTTTGAACCGACGCAAAGATTCGTTTTACACTTTTCACACATATCTTCTATTATTCGTCACTACCCCCAGCTTCCTCCAGCTTTCCCTTTCTCCCAACTCTCTCTCAGATTTCCCACCTTTGGTAAGACTGAATTTCCCTCTTCGACCACTAGGGTACACTCCTTGCTCTGCTTGCTTCAATTTTTTTTTTCCATCCCCCCTTAGACGTGCTACTCTGTTAGGCTACAAGTCAACTCAGAGGCCAAATTCAAGCCACAAAAGAGAAGGCCTGCCCATCACTCTGGGCCCACAGATGATCTGAGAAGCAACCCATTTGGAAAATGTGTGTCTGCCATCTTCAGAGTAGCTCCAGAGTGGCCCTAAGCTGTGACCTTCTAATTTCTTTTCTCTTCCTTTTCAGAGTGCCTAAAAAGATGACAACTCAAGCACCGACGTTTACGCAGCCGTTACAAAGCGTTGTGGTGCTGGAGGGTAGTACCGCAACCTTTGAGGCTCACATTAGTGGTAAGCTCACACGTTCACACTGTCCCTTTGTCTTCTTTGCCTCCTGTCCATTAACTTTGCTGTAGGACTTGACACCAAGTTTAAGCCTTGCTTTTACTTTGTGAAATGGGCCCACCTCTATGGAAGGGTCATTGTAAGAGTATACTGTTCACAGAGTTCTGACAAAATCTGACAATATAATGGCTTGAAAATGTTTTATTCATATTTATAATTCCACAAAGCAAAATAATTAGCATTGGATTAAATTAGCTGTCAGAATCCAGCTGCTAAATAGGACCAAATTTGGTCATTCTATCTTTGGATTCAGCTGCAGAGCCAGACTGGAAGCCAAGAACTCCAGCCCAATAGGGGCCAGTCATGGAGCTGCTGGGCGAGTAGCCTGTGTGCCTGAGCCTCTGTGGGTTTATATGGAAAATAACAGTACAACTGACTTTCCTCAGTGGCAGAACTTTCAGTGATGAGCTAACTCCTAAGTATTTTATTATTTTATTTTCAATCTTTATTAAGTGATTCTAGTCAATGAAAAGATTTTCCAGTCATTTTGAAATGACACCCCAAAATAATATATGCCACTCTGGTTCACATATTACAGAGAAACAAACATTAACCCTAGAATTGTATTTAACAGGAAGTTCTTCTGTCTCTTTTTTTTCTTCTTTTTCTTCTTTATAACTCAGTTTAGGGATGGTTTTGCAAATGGATGATTTCTGGGACCTATCATCATGTGACAAAATGGGGATAGTCTATGAACTATATTGTAAATAATCTCAAAATTATTTAATCTCAAATTTATTTAATCAATATTTTCTCCTTCTGCAGTATTATAACTGGTCATGTAAGATTTTATGTATTAATTAAAAGTTGATGCTTGATGTACCTCAATGGTACACTGTTCCTCTTTTTTTTTTTTCAACTTTATGGCTTATAATAAAGATGTAAAATGAGATTTCCTTTTCCTTTCTCTTTCCTTTTGTTTTCTGTCTATGTACCAATCTTATTCATAACTGGGTAACACTTTATTTTACATCGCACAAATAACATATAATCATTCTTCAGTTTCTATTGTATATGTATATAGAGACCAGTTCAATTCCTCTCTTGTATGATAATCTCTGACTTCCAAATAATTTACTTATTTATCTTGTAACACTTAGTAACTTCTGAACTGAGCAGAACACATATGGCTTCAGTGGGAAGTTTGCCTGCTTGTGGAGTAATGGAATCTGGCTTCCTCATAACTCCTTGTTCCTTCACACTTTGTGCTAATACATTCTTAGAAAAACACCACTGAAAATATTTGAACACCCATGAATTCGTTAAATAAACTATTCACTTGGCCACAGTGGGAGACTGGCTAATGTAAGGACAAAAAAATAAACGTTCTCTCGCTTATCCTCACCTCCTCAGTTTAAGGAGTTAGATCACCAGCCTTCATGCCAAAGGCAAAATAAACCATGCTCTGAATTTGCCTCATGCCTTCTGAATGCAGAGTTTTAGTATACTTAAAGCATCCAGCCGAGTACATGTAGTCATTAGCTCCATGATTCATGGTGGGTGAAGAGAATTTGACTTTTCTACCTGCAACTCCAAGTATCCATGTTGTTCTGAAAGACTTGGTTCGGCATCATCTCTTATTGTATGAGAAGCTGCCCCTCCTTTGTGTGGCATTTTGACTGAAGCACATTTGAAAGGCAGGAGAGGTCAGGAAGACAGGGTCCCTGTAACCCAGAGGAGGTAGGGGGCTGAGCGTGCTCTCTTGTGCTTATTCGGCTGAACTTTTAGATCCCTTTGCTGCTTTTGTTCTTCATTAGTTTTTGAAGAGGACGACAGTCACTTTTCATCTCAGTTTCCTTGGCTCTTCATTTTTATAAATCTCTTTCATGATTTTAATGATGTCTATTAAATTGCATCAGATAGAACCCTGGGCAGGAGGGCAGGTGATGGCAATTCTAGTCCTCTGTGTGCCACTGCCAGCTGAGGGACCTTGGAAAAATCATTGAGCCTTTTTTGGCTTCAGTTTCCTCCCCTATAGAATGAAGGTGCTGGCCTCCACATGAACCCACAGACCTTCCTAATGGTCTGTAAGTTTACACTTTTATCACACAGCTGTCAAATTTTCACTATCATTAAATAGCATGACTCTCTGGATAGCTTTTATGGTTTAGGACAAGGAAGTGAACATAATGGGACAGAACAGAGGACTTTGCAGTGCCCCAAACATAAAGATGAATTCTTTGTTCTCCAGGTTTCCCAGTTCCTGAGGTGAGCTGGTTTAGGGATGGCCAGGTGATTTCCACTTCCACTCTGCCCGGCGTGCAGATCTCCTTTAGCGATGGCCGCGCTAGACTGATGATCCCCGCCGTGACTAAAGCCAACAGTGGACGATACTCCCTGAGAGCCACCAATGGATCTGGACAAGCGACTAGTACTGCTGAGCTTCTCGTGACAGGTAGGCTGGAGGGGACCTGCCTGTTCCCTGCACCACCCCCAGAGGGCATCTCCAGGACCTGGGGAAAGGAGTCCCCCAAAAGCTACTGAGCACATGCAGATGCATCTCGAATCTAGAGAAGGGCCCACTGGACACTGCATTGATAGCAAAGTTGTTTGTCTTTTGGAATTTGGTTTTCCTCAAAAAAGTGGCTGAGAACTAGTTCCTCTATACACATATTAAGCACTCAAAAGTATATTAAGGAAATATTAAAAATCGTGTTTCTGAGCAAGTAGAAAGGCTTGGAACCTTGTCTATACGCCTGCTAAGGAAATATGCATATCTCCAGGAATTCACACTTTAACAAGCACATAGATGATTCTGATACCAGTGGTCCACAGACCACCCATTTAAGAAATACTGCTCTAGGCCATAACATTTAATAATGCTTTATTTACTTTCCATTTCTAAAAACATTGCACAGTAAGCATACACAGAAATAGGGCAAATGCTTGTTTATGATTCAAATGCAGGACACAGTTTCCCCACAAAAGTTACCACCAGTCTTCGTGGCCTCTGTCATTTTTCTCCATCCTTTACTTCTTCCTAAGACATTAGTACAAAGAACATTGCATTACTTTACACATTACATAACAATATCTTTCATGAGCTGCATAATGTTATATATGTTTATCCAATAAACTATACGTTCAGCACTGTTTAAGTATAGGGCTATCATTGACCAAAACAGAAGGAACATCAGGTAACATCAGGTATGAACTTTAACATACATCCAGAAAATTCAGAAAGGGAAAATGCACAAGGTTGACAGCATCTGCTGTTGTTTATTACTCAAAAACATGTCAAGATTAATCCCACTCACCCTTCACATTTATTTTATTAAAAATTTCTTCCAACATAATTAGCCAAAAAAATCCCCTTTCTGTAGCATCTAACATTAAATCATGTCATTATTTGGATTAACATTTTAAATGCAAGTACATATTTGGGTTATTTGAATACTGATTAAGTTGGAGCCAATTTAGGATTTTTTAATTTAAATTAAAACTTAATGATTCTATAAGTCACAGGTGTATCCAGCAAACCAACCACTGGAATTCATTTTAGTGCAACTTCCTGAAATATGTAAAGTTACCTTAACATATTAATATAGTGCTAGATGTGAAGTTGGGAGGAAGTGCAAGAAAGATCCTCTAGAAATTTTATAACAAGATCTAGGCTTTTTCTTTAAAAAAAAAAAATGTGGTGGCCTAGAACAGCTAAACAAGACAAAGCAAATCAAATATGGTCGCGGGGTGCCCTCTGCCACCTCCTGGCTCTGCTCTTACTGTCACCTGATGGATGAGCTGGGCTCAAGGACAGTCAGGCGTGTTTGGTTCAGCTAGCCATTGCCTGGTTTGGACACCAGAGCTGTAATCATTTTAAAATAGCTTGTTGGGAGCGCCCTGGCTGGCACCAGTCCTAATTTTCTTCCCTTCCCGCTGCAGCGGAGACAGCGCCACCCAACTTTGTTCAACGGCTGCAGAGCATGACCGTGAGACAAGGAAGCCAAGTGCGACTCCAAGTGAGAGTGACTGGAATCCCTACACCTGTGGTGAAGTTCTACCGGGACGGAGCCGAAATCCACAGCTCCCTTGATTTTCAAATTTCACAAGAAGATGACCTCTACAGCTTACTGATTGTGGAAGCATACCCTGAAGACTCTGGCACTTATTCAGTAAATGCCACCAATAGCGTTGGAAGAGCTACTTCCACTGCTGAATTACTGGTTCAAGGTATGCGCTGGAGGTTGAGGAACAGGGAGCAGGGGAGGGGAAGGATTTAGGACCAAGTGGGGTCAGGGGTCCACCTGCCTGCCCTCTGAGGTCTGGGGATGCTGTGAGTTGAAATCAAAGCTGGCATTTCAACACCCATGAAAACTCTGAGGTTCCGCACAGGAGTTTAGAATCATTGAAGCAATCTGTGGTTTTTAACCCTACTAGAAACTGGGAAGTATTTCAATTAAGTCATCTATGTTTTCAAATTATTGGCAAGTGATGGAATTTAAAAAAAAAAGATTCTAATTAAATTCATATCTAATAATAAATATTTTCTATGTTTAAAGCTAATTTATATTCATACAAAATCCAGAACTTTCTGCATTTTTGCCCATTGGGACACAGAAAATCTTATTGACTTTGTAGTCAGAATTAACATAATCCCTTTAAAAATGGGTCCTTGTGTTCCCTTCTAAATATTTATCTTTCCCTTCCTACAGGTGAAGAAGTAGTACCCGCTAAAAAGACGAAGACAATTGTTTCGACTGCTCAGATTTCAGAAACACGACAAACTCAAATTGAAAAGGTTTTTTTTTTTTTTTTTTTTAATATATACTGTCAGGTTTTAAGCCTTTCAGATTGTTGCTTCATCAACAATTTCTCCTCACCATGGGCTTCGTTTTTCTCTTTTACAGAAGATTGAAGCCCACTTTGATGCCAGATCAATTGCAACAGTTGAGATGGTAATAGATGGTGCCGCTGGGCAACAGCTGCCGCATAAAACACCTCCCAGGATACCTCCTAAGCCAAAGTCAAGGTCTCCCACACCACCATCCATTGCTGCCAAAGCACAGTTGGCTCGACAGCAGTCCCCATCGCCGATAAGACACTCCCCGTCCCCGGTCAGACATGTGCGGGCACCGACCCCATCTCCCATCAGGTAAAGCCTTTTAAAAGGGATCATTATGCATTTTCGAATTAGGTTTAATCCAATAAGATGAGAGATAAAAGGAAGAAATAAGCAATGTAGGGTGTGATAAAGGAGGTAAACCAAAAAGACACTGGTTATGATTTTCACAAATCCTCACTGTCTACTGGTAAATTGGAGAACTTTATAAACTCTAATTCTGAATTCTTATTTGTATACCATTTAATATCTGCTTTAGGAGTCAAGAAAAAGAGCGAAATGAGAAGAGCACAGAATTTAGGGTTGGAAGCCCTGTGTTCACTCAGCTTGATTACTTGTTAAAATGTGACTTAGAAAATAATTATAATAATAAAATAATCACTAATATACATTGACCACTTTCTCTATGTCAGATATTTGATTGGCGCTCTGTGTATATTATCTCATTAAATATTCATAGCACCCTCTAAGAATTATCACCCCTAATTTTATAGCTAGGTGACCAGAGCTAAAGAAGTTAAATAATTTGCTTAAGGTCTTAGTCGTATCATTTGTAAATTATAGAGAAACACAGTAAGAATTATCTCAAGGTGTGTTGTGAGGGTTCAGTGAGATAATTAGTTGAAGGTATCTTGTAGATATAAAATAATTATACAAGTGTTCTTCTGCTCTAATAATAAGTAAAACCTTCTAAATATTTTGCATGTGCTTATGTTACTTTGTCTAGAATATAAAATGGATTTCTATTAGGTTTCTATGCTTAGTTAATATGGAGGTATATTAGAAAGTAAGAATGTATCATCAGGGCTCAGAAACTATTGGGTTGGCCAAAAAGTTTTCGTAACATTTTACAGAAAAACCTGAACTAACTTTTTTGCCAATCCAATATATAAGCAAGTATAAATTATCCATAGCAAATTTGAAACTTTGGGATTTAGCTTAACATGCTGAGGTTGTTTTACATGATAAACTGATAAAAGGGGGAAATTTGGAGTAAATAAAAAAGTGTTTCTTGACCAATTTAAATTAATTTTTTAAATGTAGAGAAAGTTCCCCTGCCACGAGAAATTTTAAAAGAAGAAAAATAAGTGGATAGTTGATCTAAAAAATATTCAAACTTATTGGAAGTTACTGTAATCAAAACAGTATGGTATTGGTAAATGAATAGAAAATACATGGGGAAAGCAGAACAGAGGGTCCAGAAATAGAATTCAAGTATCCAGGAAATTCAGTGTTTAATCAAAGTGACCTTTCAGTTCAGTGGGGAAAGGATATTTTACTCGATAAAGAATGCTGGCCCAATTAACTATCCATTTGGGAAAAACCGAATATAAACTTCTACCTACACCATTTACAGAATAAATCTCAGCTTGACTAAAGAGCTAAATTAAAAAATAAATCACAAAAATAAAAGAGAAGAAAATTTGGGAAAACAACTGTAGGGAAGAGCTTTTAAAAATAGATTTACAGACTCAACAACATAAAAATAAAAATTTATGTATGGCAAAAGCAAGGTCATTGCTACACCAAACAGTGCATTTGTGAAAAAAATTCAAGGGTGCCTCTTCCTCGAGATATGTCATTGCCTCTGCCATAAAATATTAAAACAAACATACAGTGGCTACAGTGTGAATTGTATAAGCCTAGAAACAGTGCATAATCTACACAACTGTACATGTTGATGCTGGATAAGACCCTATAAATAAGCAAATGCAAACCGTGGATCTCGGGGGAAATGTTTGCAATACTTATGACAAAGGACTAATACACCAGATGTATCAAAAAGCTTCCACAAATTAATTATTAAAGAAAAAACAAGCAACACAAATGAAAAAAAAATTGACAAAAGACAAGCATTTCACACCAGAGGCAATGTAATGTCCAACAAATATATGGAGAAATGCCAGATATTTTCCAGTCTTTATTATAGTGGCCACTTTAAAGATATTGGTAAACACTAATATGAAGCCTTGACCGAAAAGCTAGTTTTAAAAACGTTGTCTGGCTATCAAAAAAAGTGTTCTATCTCAGGCTAACTCCAAGTTTGCATACCACGAAATCACAAGACAGGCCACATGTGATTTCTGGGGGAGATAACAACCTCACCGTATTTTTAATCCAAGCCTAAGAGTCATTTAGAATTACAGAGCTTCCCTGATTCTATGGAGTATTTTGACTGTCTTAGAAGTACTGAGAATTCATTAATAACAATCCCAATTATTTAGCCCCCCAAATTTGCTTTAAAATAAGAAATTTAAATATCAATTTGTGGAGAAAATAATGGTTATCCAGGATAGACAATTTCCTAAAATGTCTCACAGTCTAATCTTGATTTTTGTTATAGAGAAAGGCAAACATATTTCATTGAATAAGTTGCATTGTATCTAGCTGTGACCAGGTGATTTTTTTTTTTTTATTGTAAGAGCAGAAATAAGCACTTTCCTATAATGACTCAAATTACATTGATTTTCACAGTTATGGGCTTACCTGCAACCTGCTGCTAATCACTCATGTCATGCTAATCATGTTTTTAACTCTATTTGAATTAGACCCACTTTATTAGGTACAGCAAGAACAAGACACAGGTTGAAACTTGGAAATACATGTCACTTTGCTTTTCTTCAATTGGTGTAAACCCTACGTTATTCTAAACTGGTCTTTGTTATGGTTCTAAGGCAATCACTTTCAGAGTAGATACTTGTTCCCCTAGATCTACCTTTAGTTGATCACAACTCCATTTATAAAATGTAAATTGATTTTCACCAAAAAACCCTTCTTCAAGAAAATGATTGAACATTTCTTCATGAAACTGGTTAATATTGTAATGGTCTATTAATTTACTCTGTAATTTAGAGCAGATATCAACTGTACCTTGAGCCTTAATTAGAATAATTGTTTCATTTATGATCAGTGTAAGTTAAACACCCTATGTAGTGACAGAATACATTTATAAACATTTTCCTGCATGTAGTAGTTAAATGCAATGATAAGGCAATACTGCCACCTAGAGGGAAAAGTATAATAAACCCTTTGGATCAAGAATTAAATTATGAAAAATTTCATCTTAAAATAATGCCTGGAATTATTACTATAGATTAGGAACTGTCTTTTTTGTCTGTAAATGCCTTGATTCAGTACCCAGATTCTTGAACTGATGCTATTGCAGTTTGGACACACATAAAAAACGATGAAAACTGTTTTGGAAGAAACCATTTTATCAATTTAATCAAAAACTATAGAATCCTTAGGTTTCAAATTATCCACTATAAAGATATTTAAAAGAAGTCCAGAGAACAATACAATGAGGGTGAGGGTAAACAAAGACAGAATAAATTTAAAACAGCAGTTTACCATACTTTGACCAGAACAGCAGTTTGCAAAGTGCATTGTACAGCCTACACCCAAAAAAGTTCTGCAAAAAGAGTAATGAGAAAGCCTTGCAATTCACAGGGCATATGGGCATGATGAAGGCTGTGGGAAATCCTGCAGGAAAATAAAAAAAAAAGGTTTACCTTGTTTAGCCTTGAGCTGCATGAGCATTTTGATTACAGAAACCTTTCTTCCTTCAACACCTATTTGACGTCCCCTCACCCCCCACCCAGAATTGGGAGTACAGAGAAATTTAGAGTTATGGTTACCATATTTGCCATGTCCTTTCTTTGACTGTATTTTAAGGACACGCCTTCTGCTGTCTTGACTTCTAAACACGAAAAGGTGGGGCGGGGCACGGCACAGAATTCTTTAGTTTAGGATTAAATCTGATTCTCTTACAGAATTACAGCAGATGAGAATAAGACTCACTGAGATTTAAAACAAATTACTTTCAAGTACATTACTTGCCTCTGTATAGGTTATTGAGCCACGGATTTTATTTTTATTTATTTTTTAAATTTTATTTATTTATTTTTGGCTGTATTGGGTCTTCATTGCTGCGGGCGGGCTTTCTGTATTGCGGTGGCTTCTCTTGTTGCGGAGCACAGGCTCTAGGTACGCAGGCTTCAGTAGTTGCAGCGCGTGGGCTCAGTAGTGTGGCACGCAGGCTCAGTTGTGGCGCACGGGTTTAGTTGCTCCGCGGCATGTGGGATCTTCTTGGACCAGGGATCCAACCCGTGTCCCCTGCATTGGCTGGTGGATTCTTAACCACTGCACCACCAGGGAAGTCCCAAGCCATGGATTTTAAAACTCTGCCTTAAATTAAACACTTCCAGATTTTTCTTCCTTTATTCATATCTGATGACCAAGGGAGTAGTTCCTTGTCTTGGCATTCTTTGACCTCTGCCATTTGATTTTCAGGTCCGTGTCTCCGGCGGGGAGGATCTCCACGTCCCCCATCAGATCCATTAAGTCTCCGTTACTCGTCCGGAAGGCTCAGACGCCCACCATGCCCCCAGGCCCCGAAGTGCCTCCCCCTTGGAAGCAAGAGGGCTACATGGCTTCATCTGAGTCTGAGATGAGAGAAACCATGGTGACAAGTGCTACTCAGATCAGGACAGAGGAGAGATGGGAAGGGAGATACGGGATCCAGGAGCAAGTGACCATCAGCGGAGCGGCAGGGGCTGGTGCTGCTGGGGCTGCAGAGGTACTGTCAGAGCTTCCTTTCTCTTCCTTTCATGTCTGGTTTCTCCCAACAGAATCCTGCCATGAAACGCAGTCTGTGCAGGTTGCAGGGAAAATGCATACGAACATAAGAATATAACCGAAACTGAAAACCCAATTTGGCTTATGCTCTGTAAAAGCGTTTTTTAATTGGAACAAAGGCTCTAAATCTGTGAGCTTTTCATAAATGTAGGTTTTCATAGTACCTACTGTATCTCTCTTGGCAATGATAAATGCTTATGCATGTGTCTACTGTACTCTAGGTGGCTTGGTTTCCACTGTTCTTTTGTATTTTCTACCGGGCGTGTCATTTCACAAAGTAATGTGCTTGGTCACTGCCAATCCAGGTGAGACAAGAAACTGACAAAAGTGCAGCTGTTGCAACCGTTGTTGCTGCTGTTGATATGGCCAGAGTGAGAGAACCAGTTATCAGCGCTGTAGAGCAGACTGCTCAGAGGACAACCACGACTGCTGTGCGCATCCAACCTGCTCAAGAACAGGTAGGCCTGGGGCCATGCACACTGAGCTGTGCATGCAATCAGTGCTCACATGGCTTTGAGGACAACACTGAGCCCACCATGGCCCGGATTTTTAGGCCTTTCAGAGCAGGAGGTGGTCTGAGACCAAAGGTGTTCAAGATACAAACATTCTAAGTACCTGGTCTAAGTCAGACAGCTAGGCAGGTAAGAGTTAACTCTCAGAAAGTCAAGACAGGAGGTCAGACAAGGTATCCAAAGTATCAGGGCACTCCTGAGTTAAGACAGGCAAAGGTGGCCGAGAAAATCAGCTGAACAAGACGGTACATGTGCGTTCAGAGCTGTAGTTCCAGACCGGTCCATCCAGAGCTCAGTCTCTCCAAGAGCCAGGCAGGAAAACCATTATTTCAGGGCTGCCATTACCTTTCTCTAAGCTTCCCCCAAAGAACTTTGCTTTTACTTTCCTCAAAACAAACGTGACACTTGATTCATAGCTGAAAGGTGTTATAAATCCAAAATAATTTCCCATCTCATATTTGAATAGATTTTCTGTTATAGTTTAAAATCACTCTAGCTTTCCTCCTTGTCCTCTCCTGTATAACATTTATGTCTTTATCCTGATTTATTATTGTGACTTTTTATGTGAGGCGCATTACAGTATGTCTTTCCTTTCCCCTATGAAAATCAGATAAAAAAGGAGGCAGAGAAGACTGCTGTAACTAAGGTGGTAGTGGCTGCCGATAAAGCAAAAGAACAAGAATTGAAAGCAAGAACCAGAGAAGTAATTACCACAGAACAAGAGCAGGTGCACGTAACTCATGAACAGGTGAAAATGGTTTTTGATATGAAGTTATTATTGTGATTACCAGCGTCAACACAGATAATAATGTTTACCACGAAGGGTGTTGTTTCGTGAGCAACACAGTTGTTTCACACTAATAAAATCCCCTGTATCTCTGTATCCCTGGGTACTGGATACCAAAGTCCCTTAGAGTCACCAGACGCTTCCCTTGTGTAGACAAAAGGGACCTCTGGGAACACGTAGCAGAAGTAGAAACAGGGGTCTCATCTACACTGGCCTGGAGACGCACTGGCTAAATATGTGACTACGAGGGACAGAGAAGTAGATGCTGAGGTGGGAACTGGGAAGAGTGGAAAAGAACACTGAACACACAGTGCTTTGAAAATAGCTTAGCAACTGCTTCCTGACTCCTTAAGATAATATTTGAACATGGATTTGAAATGAGATGGAGAGCATGGCCTTCTTGGGTGAAATAACCACAGAAAGTGAAAAAGACAGCACCATGATTGGAGGCATTCAGGAGCGAATTAGATGAGGCCAACTGATAGGGCTGTTGGCCACCCAAGCTGATTGTCAGTTGGGTGGTTTGGGAAGATAACTTTCAAGCCTCTTTTAACCCTGAGATCCTGAATTTCAGTGATGACGCCTGAGAATGGCAAAGAGGCAAATGGAGAAAACTGCCCCCCCAGCACCCCTTTTTCCCCCACATATACCTTAGGTGTCCAGATCTAAACACAGTATCTTCAGGGGGTTAAGGATTTGGAAAACATTTTGCCTGGGATGTGTACGAAACTTTTCTCCCTTTAATGTCTCAATTTTAGAAAAGTAAGTCTTGATATTCCAAACCATCACAATATTTAGGAAATTTTTTGAAGCAAAATTATCGTATAAATATGGATTATAAATCATCTATACTTGATTTTTTATATATAAAATTAAAGGGTCAGACAGTATTACTTCTAAGGTCTTCCATTCTAATATCCTATGCTCTAAGATTTCCTTTAGATGACAAAGTGACACAAAATAATATTGCCATATATCCATCTATCAAAATTGGAAGTCTTTTTAAAGAAGACTACACTCTCCAAAGCAGTGTTGAATCCAATTTTTTGTCTCTAAGCAACATAACTTATGGTTTAGGCAAATAAAGAGCATGGTCATATTAATGAAAATGAGATCATTTATTTTATTTAGTGATATCTCTAGAAAAAGGACTTTTCTTCTTTTACTTCCTATTTTTTTATATTTAGTAAACATTATGTCACTTCCGTTAGAGATCGGGAGACAATAAGGTTTTGTTTTTATCATTGGTTTCAGATAAGAAAAGAAACTGAAAAGGCATTTGTACCAAAAGTAGTAATTTCCGCAGCTAAAGCCAAAGAACGAGAAACTAGAATAACCGGAGAAATTACTACAAAACAAGAACAAAAACAAATAACACAAGAAACGGTAAGTCAAATTTTGTAAATACGTTGTAATTTGTTGACAAATATCACATTCCAGCCAGCTACATGTACCCTCTAACCAAAACCTCTAAGTGGAGGAGTCTTTTGTGTATATTTTCTTTCTGTTGTTTCTCTATATCTAGTATGAAACTCTTTCGTGACGGAAATTCTGCTCTCATTACACAATTTTCCATTCAACTGATCAGTTTCAAGGAAATTGTCTATCTACTAGGATAGTTTGGGGCACATCAGTGACGTCTCTAGAGCATAATTAAGTGGAAGATAGATATCACTCCAGCCCAGTTACCCACTGGTACAATCAGTTTTTTCATGCATAGCCTAAGCCCTTGGTCGCTTAAATTGTAACACACAAACCTGACATAGTTGGAAGACACATGCATGTGTATGCGCCTACACACACACACAAACACACACACACAGACACACACACCAGCCGCGAACACTCCAACTAAATATCAAGGGAAAGTGAGGAATTGCTGGACATCAGAGAAGACCAGTATCAAGAAAGTGCCCTAATTCCTGGTTGATCAACAGTGACCCAGAAGTGTTTGCTGCTTTTGTGCTGTAGAGCCAAGTTGGAAAATCCCCAATATCACCAAAATCTACTTCTCTCCCGTGTATGAAATCAAGCCTTATTGGGCCTAGCAAGAGGCAACTTTGAATTCTTTCATGTTCAAGTAGATTTCAGTGACATTGAGGTTGTTCCAACTTGGCCAGGCTCTCTTAATCTCAAGCTCTTTGTTGACCCCAGAGCTACTTTTTTTAAAAGATCCAGCTCAGAACACTATATACTTAAAAGGCTGGCCAGAGGTCTTTGGATGAAATTCCCTCTCCTTACAGTGAGTGAGAGATTTTGAATGCACAGGAACCCAAGTTGGCATAATGAAGGGCATAGAAATCCCTGTTACCATTGCAATGCTGGTGACTGGCGAGTTCAGTCTAACTGTAGTTGTCTAGCCATTTGCTAGCGGGTGCTCATTAAGTTCCCTAATGTGTCAACATATCTTAAAGATGAGGCCTTTTCAGTTTCTAGGACAATTTACTCAGGGGCAGGTGGGCAGAAAAGAAGCCCACTCCTGGGTTTTAAACACAAGTGTAGGCCCTCAAAATGGAACTGTGATATTTCCTCTCTCACGACCGAACATTCTGTATTCTCCTGAATGTTGAAAGGATATCTTGCCATTTCTCCTGTGCCTTTTTGAAACTCAAACCTTCATTTTACTCTGAAAATCAGATAATACAGAAAGCTGAGACAGCTGCTGCATCCATGGTGGTAGTTGCCACTGCCAAGCCCACAGACTTAGAAACAATTCTGGGAGCTCAAGAAGAAATTGTCACACAACAAGATCAAATGAATGTAACTCATGAAAAGGTGACAACTTCCTGCTGGTGTGAAATTCACTCTTGTTTCATTCCATTTGCAAGCCACCTACATTTTCATCCTGGGTCTTAATCATCACCTTTTCACCTCCTTCTCTTCTTATGACTCATACTGAAGAAAACTTCAGAATCTCTCAGGAACCTTTCGCTGTCTCTCTAGCTTTCACTGCCACTTTTCTTTCCTAACTTTTCAGACTTTCTTTGGATTCTTACTAATATGATATTATAATTCACCTTAATATTTAACATGTTTCTATTGAAGACTCCAGTGTACAAGTCAATTGATAAAATGCAAAATTATGTATTTTTTATGACTCTATTGGCATTTGCCATAAATTATGAGGAGAATAAGGTGAGAAAGAGAAATGCATCCTTTTATTGCTCATCACATTTTTTTCTTTTAGACTGAACTTATTTTGATACTGTTACCAATGAAACAGTATGGATGATCAAAGCAACTCAGATGATAAAATGTCCTTGCATAGGAAGAAATATTCTTCCTGTCTCAGCTTTGACTTAATTTCTTTTATTAGAGGCTATATGAAATTTACTGACCATTTTCTCATCTTTTTTTTATTGTATGACCAGATGATGAAAGAAACTAGGAAAACAGTGGTACCTAAAGTCATAGTTGCCATGCCCAAAGTCAAAGAACAACATTTATTATCAAGAACTAGAGAAGGCATCACTACCAAAAAAGAGCAAGTTCAAATAACTGAGGAAAAGGTGAATACAGATGTTCGAGATGGGAAAAGTTTCATCTTTAAACTAATTTCCAGTAAACCATTAACTACAATGTGATATGAATTATTGATCTGTATTTTCCTTTTTGAATCCCCAACTAAAAACCACGTGGTGAATGTATGACTTCTTACCATTACTTTTATCTGCACATTTGATTTTCATTCGTCTGTAACATTTGTAGTTCATTTTATTCACCATTATCCTTTGCACGAAGATTGGCATTTTTAGCCTGACTTCTAAAAAGCAATATAAGGAATCATCTAGAGATTTTTTTTTTTGTAGTTAACGTTTCTAAGGTTTGTGGTTCCCAGTCAGTGTGTACAAACACTGCCCAGTGCAAGTTAACTTCTTTTGTGTAGTTAACCCTGAATAACCTTGTCTTGCATCCCCACTAAGGGGTGGGGGGGAAGTGTCATACCATATGCATCTGAAGCCCTGTACAATTTAAACCTGGATTTTACTATAATAATCAGATGAGAAAGGAAGCTGAGAAAACTGACTTGTCTACAATAGCAGTTGCAACTGCTAAAGCCAAAGAACAAGAAACAATACTGAGAACTAGAGAAGAAATGGCTGCTAGACAAGAACAAATCCAAGTTACTCATGGAAAGGTGACTATTGCTATTCCACGTGTGAAATCCCCTATTATAATACATTAATACTAAATCTCATGTGAAATCCCCTATTATAATGCATTCCAAATCTCAGAATTTCTTATGAGACACTATTAACCTGATTTATTTTTAGATGTACAATTGGAAACTAAAAAACTGAATTATTTATTACTGTTAATATTACTACATATTCCTTTCCTCACTTATCTCTTCACTATTATTTTCCATTTTTTATTATTAACAGCTAGAGATTCTCCAAAAGTTGATGATTGAGATTGCATGCAGGCTAATTTTAAGATACTCCATGGACATTAAAAAAAAGTGTTCAAGTAAATAATGACTCTTACTGTCAAAGAGATGTACATTTTGAAGTACAGTATTAAGTATAAATAAATAAATCTAGTATATTACAGTGTAGAGTATGGACTTATTTCAGGAAAAACCCCATAATTTTCATCATGTGAAACTCTACCGTTTTTTCTCCCTGTAAATATCAGATGAGAAAAGAAGCTGAGAAAATTATGGTGCCTGCTGTAGTAGCTCCCACTAAAGCTGAACAAGATGCAATATTAAAATCTAGAGAAGAAATTATCCAACCAGAATAAATATACATCAACCATAAAAATGTTATTTGTAGCATCTATTTGTGGCTATGAAATTTCCATGAATTTACCTTCTTCCCAGGACTCTATACCCCGGGTGAACTATTTACCTAACTTTATTCTTTATTGCTAATATAGTAATTGGAAATTAGCAACTAAAGTTTTTCCATTTCTTTAGCGTCATAACTGAGTCCTGTCTGTATTTCACTCAATGCTGTTTTCTATCTCTACATCTTTGGGTTTTTTTTTTCTAAAACAGGATTTAAGATCAGCTTTTTTAACATTTACGTAATTCTAATATTGAATGGCCTATCAGCCTTCTAGAAGTCTCATTGACGACAGAAATTCCAATATGTAACATACTTCATGAGTGAATGTATTTACATTTTTGTTCTGAATCGCATAAATTTGACTATCTTATTTTTGTTGTTAAAAATTAGCTAAAAAAAAAATTAGCTAAGAATGGAAGCTCAGAAAATGTCTAGACCCAAAGAAATAGTTACCACTGCAAAAATCTGCTGAACCAGCCACCCTGCCAAGAACTAGAGAAGGATCTGCCATTAAGCAAGAACAAATACATCTTTTTCATGAGGAGATGAAAACTGATGCTGTGGATGTGACAAGCATTGTTTCATCCCATTTCATCATCAGCTCTCCTGACTTTTCATCCGTAATGAGTCGTTGTGCTCCTGCAGCTCCAGTTAATTGCTTAACTGATCAACAGAACGTTAGAGACCATTAGATTCAGTCCAGCTCTTCCAGTGCAACAGTCAGCACTTCTAGTTGTGGAAAGTCAGATTAAGTAACACTTTTCTTTGTGTCTTCTAAATTAATTCTCAGCTTTAAACTGGTATGAGTTAGGGTCTCCAATTCTAGTCCAATTCTTCTTCCTGATTATCTAGGTTCCAAAAATATGAGGGATATTAGAGTCAGTCCACTAAGAAGTAAGAGCAGCTATCAGCATAGATTACTCATTTGGGGTTGTCCATCAATGAGTATATGGATCCACCAGCATATGTATATAGAGTTGACATATGTTAACTAAGGAAAAAACATATAGATGCTTCCCCAACTTAAAATATCTTACTGTAGTTAAGATTCTTTTTTGCATAAGTTTTAAATTAAGAATAACATTCATATATGTCAGTTAGCAAAGGACAATTTCTTTGAGCTTAAGTTTTCTCATTATTAAAATAAGTAAAATGAAAACTCAAACCATTTCATAGACTGGTTGAAAGATTCAAATGAGATATAATGTAAATGTAATCATTCTATAAGCAAAGTAATTTATATGTATGTGTGTGTGTGTGTATATAGTTGAAGATGTTAACATTTTAAAACATCTATAAAATTAAAGTCAACTAATGGCCTATATGGTTTAAAAAAAGAAACAACCAGAAGAATGAACTTAACCCACCTAATCCTCACGTATATTTTACATTCTTCTAAGATGCAATCTAAAGTGAAAATGGTATCTGCAATTCTTCAAGACAGATTAGATTGTTTGTGGCTTCCTAGATGGAGAACTGGATGAAGCCTATAATCACTAAAGGCCCAATTTCGTCTCAGAAACACCTCATTTATATCTTAAATGGTTCAGAGAATAATTTTAACAGATACAGAGGTAGCACACTTGGAAAACACTTCAGATGCAATCTAGATTCTATTCACAGCAGCAGAAAAGAAAACTGAACATTAATAAAATATTCCAGCATTCTTTTAAAGAGCACTGATGGACACGGTGATGTGATTTTTGCGATATGTTGTTTCCAAGTACTGCAGAGAATAATAACATATGAGCCGTATCAATGGGCTTGCTTTCTTTAAAAGAGAAACTCCTTTGCAAAATGTGTTCCCATTTATGATAATCAGATTCATGGAAATGAGAAAACAACATTTCTTTTTCCTTCTTCACTTTAACTTACAATAGTAATGACAGTAAATTGAACTTTGCTGTGAAAGATTGTTCTCTTGAATCCAAATATGATAACACTTTCATTTTCATCACAGTATCTTCATTCGTGTGTTTTAAGAAAGATACTTTCTAATAGATTAAAAATTTTTTATCCCTAGGGAATCATAAGTAAATTAATATGTTCCCTGTGTGTTCACAAGTTTTCATGTTATCTCAGATTTGCATGTGACTGTACAATTCTGTAGCAACTGATTTTTCTGGATGGGAGTGTGACAGTATTGAGTGCATTTTTATCATCGCCGTCATTGCACTGACACCGGACTAAATGATCGGCAATAAAAATAATCAATGAAGATAACCAGCCCCGAAGTTCTGATTTCACAAGTGCTAATTGACTGTCTGCCATGGACAAAGTACTAGACAAACTCAAAACCTCCTTACTATTTTACATACGTATTGTCCTATGTTGTGTTTATGTGATTTAATGTCTAATCTATTTAAGCAAGGATTCATAGAGTGTATCTAACTAGATGTCCACACATTATAATCACCAGTGACATATTAAATTCCTAAATGCATTTCTAAGTCATATTTCTGGAGACATTAACATAGCTGTGTGACGTAGGTGCCGTCGGCCCATCGTGCCTTTAGACATGACTGACATTACTGAGTATTAATTCTGGAAACCTTGTCTGCAGGTGGGCGTTGGGGAAAAGGCGGAAGCTGTAGCAACAGTGGTTGCTGCAGTAGACCAGGCCCGAGTTCGAGAGCCCAGAGAAGCCAGGCAAGTTGAAGAAATGTATGCTCAGAAGACCACTTTGGAGTATGGGTACAAGGAGCACGTTTCTGCCGCCAAGGTAGCTGAGCATCCGCCACGTCCAGCCTCAGAACCCCACATTGTCCCTAAAGCAGTCAAGCCTGGAGTGATCCACGCTCCTTCTGAGACTCATATCACAACTACGGATCAAATGGGAATGCACATATCATCACAGGTGAGTCTGGAGCCACTGGCTGTTCCTGGGAAAGCAAGCTTAACTGCTGTGGTCACCTGGTGAACACGGGTATCACTGAGTTCCATTTCCATGCAGATCAAGAAAACTACAGATCTAACAAGTGAAAGATTAGTCCACGTGGATAAACGCCCCCGCACAGCAAGCCCTCACTTTACCGTTTCAAAAATTTCTGTTCCTAAGCCAGAACATGGATATGAGGTAAGAAGTTAATGAGCTGGACAAAGAAATGTTAGGCTCAAAGGAAGAAAGTATCTAATATGTGACGTAGGGTATCTGGCGAAAGCCAGTGTGGGCCTCTTTTTGATGATGTCTGTTTGTTTTCACGGTGGACTCAGAAACCCCTAAAGTCTGAAACTTGCCCAACAGGGTGAGCCTAGGCTAGCAGTTGGTTATCTTACACCTCTGAGAAGACACAAATCCATACAGGCTTCTTTCTTTTCACATTTTGTAAAAGGTGGTGTGTTACACAGTTCAGTTTTCCTTATTCTGTGAGACATTTCAGAGTAACTTAAATGAGAATTGATACCAATAATAAAGACAGACATTGAGAAATCATGTGTTCGTATCCTCACTGTAGCAAAATGGAGAGGTGGTACCGTGTGGTAGTTGGGCTGGATTGTGGAATCACACAGCCCTGGATAAGTACCCTGGCCTCTGCCCCTTATTAGCTCTGTCATCAGGGGCAAGTTAGTACATGTAAAAACCTTAGCAAGCTGACAGGGCCTAATAACCCTCAATGTTAGTCACAACTGTTCTTACTTTACACACCCAAGGCATAGAATCTAAACTTTGTATGCTTCAAAGGATTGTAAGGTATATTTAATACCTACATTTGGGATAGTCTCAAATTACGATTGAAACCAAATAACCATGGACAGCAATAGAATAAAAAGAGTAAGGAAGCCCTTAAAATATTTTTCTAAGCATCTCCGTTTTCACCTTTCACACAGATTTGTGGCCGAAGCCTAAATGTGCTGTTTTAAAGTAGTTCTTAGGAATTAACCAAGTATTTAAAATTTTTATTATTTTTGAATTTCCCACTGTAATATTTTCAAATACAGCTTCATTGGGATGGTTAAGTGAAAATTCATGACCGAGTTTTAGAAGACCTTCAGTCCCTTTATGATAAGAGCATAAAATAAGAAGATCTAAGTATAACTCTGTAAGAAAGATTTTCAGATACATTTTAGAAACTGGCAGGAATGACAATGAGCTTTATAACTGGCTTACCTCTGACTTTTCATTAACTATAAAAGTGATAATGAGAAAAATAAAAAAGGGACCATATAGAAAAGAGACTCAGACTCACCCCAGGAATACTAGTGGCAAAGCAGTTCCGAGTAATGACTGGGATGACAGTTAAGTGACTTTATTTTCTGACTCCGTTTCTCTTCAGGCATCAATAGCCGGTAGCGCTATTGCCACGTTACAAAAAGAGTTGTCAGCCACATCTGCTGCTCAGAAGGTCACCAAATCCGTGAAGGCACCTACTGTGAAGCCCGCTGAGGCTGGAGTGAGAGCAGAGCCCACCCCTTCACCCCAATTCCCCTTTGTGGACACACCAGAGACTTTTAAGAGTCAAGCTGACATTGAGGTGAAGAAGGAAGTCGGGGTGGACATCACTGGTGGCGCAGTCCGTGAAGAGCACTTCGAAGTACTGCACGAGCGTGAAGCCAAGGTTGGTCACCGGAGCGCCCACTGTCTCTTGATCCATTCCTATGGAGGAGGGCCAGGTGCTTGGCCAGTCTGTGCTACCGGAGTGGTCAGCCAGGTGTCCTGCCTTTCTCCATCACCGTGCTCACACTTCATTTTATTGAGCATGGTGTGGGTCAGAGCTCTTTTTCTCAAGTTATTTTTATAATTTTGCATATGCTAAGAGCTTATGAGGCGTCCCCTAATTTCCTGAGCATTTTGTAACATCCTTTGTAAAAATTGCAGGTAACAGAAACAGCAAGAATACCTGCGCCTGTTGAAATCCCTGTTACTCCACCAACTTTAGTCTCGGTGAGTAAAGTTGATTGTGTTGGATCATATGCATATCTGATCAAATAATTTTCATATATGCAAAGATCAGTTTCTCAAACTGGAAAATTCCATGAGTGCATTTACAAGTACTAATTTTAAGACCACATACTATTTGGCAAGGAAAGGGGGAATTCTGTGTGACAGCCATCGGTCATGTACTCAACAGATTTAATGAGTTTCTGTTATGCGTAGGGCACTATCGCAAGACCAATCTGGCCCTCTTTGAAATCTTTGTCTTACTATCAGAGAAGATGTACGTAAATAAGCGTAATAAAATGTAGAAGGTGATAAGCACTTCAACAGAGGGAGCGTCCGGAGGAGAGCTAGATTACTTCCGATTGAAGGTAGCATGGAAAGCTTTGCTGAAGAGGCAGCATCTGCTGCTGAGCCTTCAAGCTTCGTTAGGATTTGAATATGTGCAAAAAACAGAGGGTACAGAGTTGCCCCATTATATGGCATTAATACAGTTCTACCCTATGAACCTGGAAAGGCCTTACATTTATTTCAGATTGGGGATATTCCAATTTCCAAGGGAGTTTCTCTACTAATATTTCTAGAGTCTTGATCTTAAGAAAGTATTTTATGACAATGAGAGTGTGCAAGGTCAAACCTCCCCCACATTTGTTACAACACATAGAGATGATTCATGAATATGCACACGTATCAATACTTCCTTTTTCTTCTCTCTTTAGGGCTTAAGGAACGTGAATGTTATTGAAGGTGAATCTGTCACCTTCGAGTGTCACATCTCTGGATACCCATCCCCAAAAGTGACATGGTACAGGGAAGACTACCAGATAGAAAGCTCCATTGATTTCCAGATAACCTTCCAGAGTGGAATTGCTCGTCTTATGATTCGTGAAGCCTTTGCAGAAGACAGTGGGCGATTTACTTGCAGTGCTGTGAACGAGGCTGGGACCGTCAGCACATCCTGCTATCTAGCTGTGCAAGGTCAGTGGCCACACCCCCACCAACCTTCCACACATGCCATCACTGTCGCCTGACACTTCTTTTCACCATACGGTGTCTGCGCACCTCGTAATGGAGCACCCTTTTGGAATTGAGGGGTTGATTGTGGGGTCAACTTAACTGTGATGCTAAGCAGAGGTCACTAATGAAACAAACTAAATACCTGACTTAACAAGAGAAACTTCTGTCTTCTTCTAGTGTCAGAAGAGTTTGAAAAGGAAACAGCTGTGGCTGAGAAAATTACTACAGAAGAGAAACGGTAACACATTTTTTTGCTAATGAGTTTTGTTGTAGTACCGTTTTGCTTTTTCAGTCCTTTCGTATTGGCAAATTGCAGTCCAGAAGCTAATATGAAGGGAATTCTCTTTCCAGCTTTGTCGAATCAAGGGATGTGATAATGACAGATACTAGCATCACAGAGGAACCAGCAGGGCCTGGAGAACCTGCCGCTCCTTTCTTTATTACAAAACCAGTGGTACAGAAACTGGTAGAAGGCGGGAGCGTTGTATTTGAATGCCAGGTTGACGGCAACCCAAAGCCCCACGTCTACTGGAAGAAGTCTGGTGTTCCTCTAACCACTGGATACAGGTATTTTGATGGCTGAATGATAGAGTTCTCTGTGATTTGTCTGATATGTATATGAAGCCAAGAGAGAAGTAGAATTTACCTACCCCACCATGCCTCAAAGGCAGGCTCTTTTGTCATGGAGCCTTCATAGTGTACTTTGAGGTATCTTCATGTTTTCATACGAAGTCTTATTGAGGAACAAAGCTATGTGACAAAAGTGGATGGAAGATACATTTCTTTATATTCTATTTTGATTCACTTATAGTGCTAGTGAAATGGAGAAAATGGTGTGGATTTTTACACACACAACATATTCTTCTAGAAGGGATTGGAAAACAACTTTCAATAAAAATGCTTAGTAATTAAGCCACTAAAAGATAAAAGACAAAGGGTCATGTAATGAAGAAGAAAGCTAGTTATACATGAAAATCTATGCTAATAAATTTGCTGCAATTGAATATAAAATTTAGCTTTGAATTTCCTGCAACTTAAACAATCTAAAAATGTAGCCATCGTATCTTGAGAAGAAATATAGTGTACCAAAGGCTTAATATTGAAATGTTTAAAGGAATTTATTGTTTTGATTATTCATTTGATCTTCACATAAAACAATGAACAGAATAATGAGCAAAGAGAAATATCTAAGTGTTTAAATGGCCTCATCATTTGCTAACATAAACACTGAAGCCCCTTATTTCTGTACAGTTGATTCTAGTAGTATTATAGTCTATTATTTATTTTAAAGAATATATTACTATTATTTAAAATGAAAATTTTAACTTGCTTGGCCCGCATTACTCATGCTCATGCATTTTCCTCAATTTTCAGCAATCTTATATTCTATGGTAGAGCTTAGTCCCATGTTTAGGATCATTGAATTTTATACCACAGATCCACATAAGGGTTACTTGTGGCTGAATTTTTTGTTTGTTCATTTCCATAAAGATACAAAGTGAGTTACAACAAACAAACTGGCGAGTGCAAACTGGTGATTTCGATGACGTTTGCCGATGATGCTGGAGAATACACTATTGTTATTCGTAATAAGCATGGAGAAACTTCTGCATCTGCCTCCTTGCTTGAAGAAGGTGAGTGCAATTCTAAGTGGTTCCATGTGCGCAATAAGAATGGAAATGCAGGGAAGTAGCAGTGCCGTGTGATTGTCAAAAGGCCTGTTGCTATATCCTGGTTCTGATACTGGCTGTGTCCCCATCTGACCCATCTCTTGGCCTCAGCTGTATAGGAAATGTTTTAGATCACACAGCCACCAAAGCCATACCAGTGCTAAACTTCGAAGGTTCTAACAATAGTTTCTTTTCGGTACATTTATTTCTAAGCATATAATGCCTTTGAAAATGCAGGGATTCTAAATCCAGTTGCCTTCCAGATCCAGACAGATATTAGTGATCGCAAGGCAGACAGTGGCAAACTGAAGAGAGTATACGCCCTGCCTCAAGGGGCAGTAGCTCCCCAGCTCCAGTACGTTGTTGCCAGGCATGCAGTACCAGGCTCAGTGTTGCTAGAGCTTCCGATATTTTTTTTTAACATCTTTATTGGAGTATAATTGCTTTACAATGGTGTGTTAGTTTCTGCTGTATAACAAAGTGAATCAGTTATACATATACATACATCCCCATAATTCCTCCCTCTTGCGTCTCCCTCCCACTCTCCCTACCCCACCCCTCTAGGTGGACATAAAGCACCGAGCTGATCTCCCTGTGCTATGCGCCTGCTTCCCACTAGCTATCTACTTTACATTTACATTACATTTACATTTGATAGCGTATATATGTCCATGCCATGGAGCTTCTGATGTTTTAAAGAAAAGCTAGAAATCGGGATTTTCAATATTTATAAGTAATTTGAAAAAAAAGTGTAATAACATTTAGGTTAAACAAAATGTATCTGTGGGTCTCCGTTATCTTTGCCTAGATGTTCGCATTTATAGTGGACCATCCACGTTCTGTCTCATTTGAGCTGCACAAAACTCCTTAGGGTTAGGATATTATCCCCATTTGGCAAAGCACTCAAGACCCAGGAAGATGAATGAATTGCCAAAAGCCACGTGGCAAATTAGGAAGACCTCTAGGGTTGATCCCAAAGGACTGACTACTAGTATAATATTCTTTCTACAATAGTAGTGGCTGCCTTGACTTGCTAACATAAGTTTGGGTTTGAAATTCAATCTAATTAGTCTATATTGAGCACTTTGATAGTAAAATTTGGCAGATCTGGGTTTTGGTTATCAACTTTCCGTGGTGTAGGACTTGCTTGAATGAACAGTGGCATGAAGGCTTTTTCATAAGAACGTTAAAAATTAACTTATGTTCTTAACTCCTAGCTGATTATGAGTCACTGATGAAGTCCCAGCAAGAAATGCTTTACCAGACACAAATGACTGCATTTGTGCAAGAACCTAAAGTTGGAGAAATAGCACCTGGATATGTATACTCTGAATATGAAAAAGAGTATGAAAAAGAACAAGCCTTAATTAGGAAGAAAATGGCCAAAGATACTGTAATGGTCAGAACTTTTGTGGAAGACCAGGTGAGTATAACAATAATGACCAAGTAAATCACTTCATACATTATACTTTCCTCCCACAATGCCCCTCTTTTTGTTTGATATTTTCATTTTCAAGTGATAGGTCAGGGTTAGACTGCTATAAACATGTCCAGGTTCACTGCTGACGAGGTTCCTTAATCTTCATAACATGTTGCACATATGACTTTAGACATAGGAATTACATATAAGCAGGAAAAACAAATACTAGCACAACCAAGTTCATTACTGCCAACGTTTTTTCATCGGTAGGATGAACATCGCATATATAACCCATAC
Source organism: Eubalaena glacialis (assembly GCF_028564815.1). Lineage (NCBI taxonomy): Eukaryota > Metazoa > Chordata > Mammalia > Artiodactyla > Balaenidae > Eubalaena > Eubalaena glacialis. The sequence goes on along the minus strand of NC_083716.1, from coordinate 185,674,199 downwards.
TCTTAGAATGTCATTGACCCAAGACACCACAGCATGAACTGACAAAGATGACTGGAATGCAGATTAAAAACAAAACAAACAATGACCCATCTAATTCTCACTGAAAAACAAACAAAAAAGCAAAAACAAAAGCCTTCTAGATTTTTCTTCCAGTTAAAAATTTTAATCAAAACTTATCTGTGAAATGAATACTCTTAAGGAATTTCTGTCAGTCGGCATATATCTTTTTAATAAAATGTCATCTTTTTCACTGCATAGGAATTCCATATTTCTTCCTTTGAAGAGAGACTTATTAAAGAAATTGAATACAGAATAATAAAGACTACATTGGAAGAACTTCTTGAAGAAGACGGAGAAGAAAAGATGGCAGTTGACATTTCTGAATCTGAAGCTGTTGAAGCAGGATTTGATTTAAGAGTCAAGAATTACAGAATTCTTGAAGGGATGGGTGTTACTTTTCATTGCAAGATGTCTGGGTATCCATTACCCAAGGTAAAATATAAACATTGATCATACCTCCGTGCTACAATAAAGACATAAATAGGTTACAGTATAACCATTTTATCTAAGTTTTATTGACATATGCATGATATGATTTGCAGATTGCATGGTACAAAGATGGCAAGCGCATCAGACACGGAGAGAGATACCATATGGACTTTCTACAAGATGGCAGAGCTAGTCTGCGCATACCTGTTGTTCATCCGGAAGATGAAGGCATCTATACCGCGTTTGCCAGCAATATTAAAGGAAATGCAATTTGCTCAGGGAAGTTGTATGTGGAGCCCGCTGCGCCACTTAGTGCTCCGACTTACATACCCACACCAGAGCCAGTGAGCAGAATCAGGTAGACTCGTGATAATTTGTGTTGACTAGTATTGAAATTGTTTAAAACACCAAATATCTCTGTAGCAAATTGCTATTGTGTGGCAGAAAAAATTGAAGGCTGAGATAGCACAGAAATTTGCCATTCGCAATGCCGGCAGTTGCCCAGTCTTTATTTCTTGTCCCTAGGTAAGCTGAGAGAAGCATTTTCATTGTGGAGCATATTATTTATTTTGCCAGTGCTGTAGCTAACGTAGTGAAAGCTATAAAGGTTTATTTGACATCAGATTTTACATATGTTACCCTAATTTATACAACAACCTTGCCATGGAAGGATTATCATTGCTATTTTGGAAGTGGGAACACTGAGCTTCCATGACCCTGTGAAAATTGCTTTAGTTCACCCTGCCTGTGTGGTGGTGTCAGCACTTGAAATCCAATCCAAGCCAATCAGGCTGCAGTGTATAGATGGAGTTTGGGATTTTTTCAAATATAATTTCTATGTTTTTCCTCTTCTGGGATAAAGTATATTTTTCTTTTTCCATAAATGTATTCATGTGGTTGTTTAAGCAACTAGCATTTATTGAAATATTTTGGTAGTTGAACCAAAAAGGTTCGGTAACTAATTAAACCCAGTGGTGAGGGAGAGACAGCATTAAGGACCATTCTAAATGAACAGCATAGCTTTGGGGGCAATAATAATGTATTCCGTTTTGGATCCCAGCAAGTTTGAGATACCTTTTAATACGTACACAAAGTAATTCTAAAATAACATTAAGAAAGAGCTTTGTCTTGCTGAGTTTTCTCTATGCCTCACGAAAATATTCTGCTTTGCCTTTTTTTTTCAGATCCATCTCTCCACGTTCAGTGAGCAGATCTCCGATACGCGTGTCCCCTGCACGGATGTCGCCTGCACGGATGTCCCCTCTACGGATGTCCCCTGCAAGGATGTCCCCTGCACGGATGTCCCCTGGACGTAGGCTGGAGGAAACAGATGAGTCACAGCTTGAGAGACTGTATAAGCCAGTCTTTGTGTTGAAACCTACTTCTTTCAATTGTTTAGAAGGACAGACTGCCAGATTTGACTTAAAGGTCGTGGGTCGACCTATGCCAGAGACCTTCTGGTTTCATGACGGTAAGTATAAGTTTTTGCTCATAAATCATTAAACACAAAAATAAGCTTATGTGTATGTCTAACAATTTAACAATAACTATTTTAACATGTTTTCTTTTTTACTCAATTTTTTTTACAGGTCAGCAAATTGTCAATGACTATACCCATAAAATAGTCATTAAAGAAGATGGTACCCAATCACTAATTATTGTTCCTGCAACACCCAGTGATTCTGGAGAATGGACTGTGGTTGCCCAAAACAGGGCAGGAAAATCATCAATTTCAGTGATTTTAACCGTGGAAGGTATTTGCTCTGAAGATTAAAAAAGAAATTACCTTATCACTTAGGTTATAAATAGGTAGTTCAGCCCTACTCACTCAGAGTCATGACCTTTCTCTTTCAGCTGTGGAACATCAGGTAAAACCAGTGTTTGTGGAAAAACTGAAAAACCTCAACATAAAGGAAGGTTCCCGACTTGAAATGAAAGTCAGGGCTATGGGTAACCCCAACCCTGACATCGTATGGTTGAAAAACAGTGAGATCATTGTACCTCATAAATATCCAAAAATCAGGTAAGTTTGCTTGAAAAATAATAAAACTAAGCTCATGACACAAATCCAATAACCAAGGAAGCCACAACTACTTCTGTACTGATGATTAATTTTCCCCCTTTTAATAGAATTGAAGGAACCAAGGGAGAAGCTGCCCTTAAAATTGACTCCACTGTCAGCCAAGACTCTGCCTGGTACACTGCAACTGCCATTAATAAGGCTGGCCGAGACACTACAAGATGCAAAGTAAATGTTGAAGTTGAGTTTGCAGAGCCTGAGCCAGAGAGAAAATTAGTCATCCCACGAGGGACATATAGAGCAAAGGAGATTGCAGCCCCAGAACTAGAGCCTCTCCATTTGCGATATGGTCAAGAGCAATGGGAAGAGGGTGACCTCTATGACAAAGAGAAACAACAGAAACCATTTTTCAAGAAAAAACTCACTTCCTTAAGACTCAAGCGCTTTGGGCCTGCCCACTTTGAATGCAGGCTAACACCAATTGGTGACCCAACGATGGTGGTGGAATGGCTCCATGATGGAAAGCCACTGGAAGCTGCCAACAGGCTCCGTATGATCAATGAATTTGGGTATTGCAGCCTTGATTATGGAGTTGCATATTCCAGAGACAGTGGTATCATTACTTGCAGAGCTACTAACAAATATGGAACAGATCACACATCTGCTACCCTTATTGTCAAAGATGAGAAGAGTCTCGTGGAAGAATCTCAATTGCCTGAGGGGAGGAAAGGCTTACAGAGAATTGAAGAATTAGAGCGGATGGCTCATGAAGGTGCCCTTACAAGTGTGACAACCGATCAAAAAGAGAAGCAAAAGCCAGACATCGTCTTGTTCCCAGAGCCAGCAAGAGTACTTGAAGGGGAGACCGCCAGATTCCGTTGCCGAGTGACAGGCTACCCTCAGCCCAAAGTCAACTGGTACCTCAATGGGCAGCTCATCCGCAAAAGCAAAAGATTCAGAGTTCGCTATGATGGCATTCATTATCTGGACATCGTGGACTGCAAATCATATGATACAGGTGAAGTCAAGGTCACTGCAGAAAACCCTGAAGGTGTGATAGAGCATAAAGTGAAGCTTGAGATCCAACAGAGGGAAGATTTTAGGTCTGTCCTTAGGCGAGCCCCTGAGCCAAAGCCTGAGTTTCACGTACATGAACCTGGAAAACTTCAGTTCGAAGTACAAAAGGTAGACAGACCTGCTGACACCACTGAAACTAAGGAAATTGTGAGGTTGAAAAGGGCTGAAAAAATTTCGCATGAAAAAGTGTCTGAAGAGTCAGAAGAGCTGCGTAGTAAGTTCAAGCGCAGGACTGAGGAAGGCTATTATGAAGCCATTACTGCTGTGGAGCTCAAGTCTCGTAAAAAGGATGAATCCTATGAAGAACTTCTAAGGAAGACAAAAGATGAACTTCTCCACTGGACCAAAGAGTTAACTGAAGAGGAGAAGAAAGCCCTTGCTGAAGAAGGCAAAATCACTATTCCAACTTTTAAACCTGATAAAATTGAACTAAGTCCTAGTATGGAGGCTCCTAAAATCTTTGAAAGAATCCAAAGCCAAACAGTGGGCCACGGATCTGATGTACACTTCCGGGTCAGAGTGGTGGGGAAACCAGATCCTGAATGTGAGTGGTACAAAAACGGCGTAAAGATTGAGCGCTCTGACCGAATCTACTGGTACTGGCCTGAAGACAATGTTTGTGAGCTGGTCATAAGAGATGTGACGGCTGAGGACTCTGCCAGCATCATGGTAAAAGCCATCAATATAGCTGGGGAAACCTCAAGTCACGCATTCTTACTCGTCCAGGGTAATTTGAATTTCTTTCATTTGATGGATCTGTTTCTATTTATCCATGAATATCCAGTAGTGTATTTCTTTTTATTTTCTTTACCCATTATCCAAATTGTGAATTTAATTTAATGTGCTTTTTTTTTTTCCTTTTTCTTATAGCCAAGCAATTGGTCACTTTCACACAGGAATTACAAGATGTTGTTGCTAAGGAAAAAGACACCATGGCAACATTTGAATGTGAAACCTCAGAGCCATTTGTCAAAGTGAAATGGTATAAGGATGGCGTGGAGGTTCACACGGGAGATAAATATAGGATGCTCTCTGACAGGAAAGTTCACTTCCTCTCCGTCCTGACAGTCGACACATCTGATGCTGAAGACTATAGCTGTGTACTTGCGGAAGATGAAAACGTAAAAACAACGGCTAAACTTATTGTCGAAGGTAGTAAATAATGATTTCATTCCTAAGTTTTAAAGTCACCCTTAGTATGTGATAAAATTAGCTATGCAATTTTCACTTCATAAAACGAATTACTTGGGAATTCAATATAAGCTCCATAGCAAGACTCATGAATTTATACTGGTAATTAAGAATATTGACAATTTGGATTTTTTATTTTTTTGGCTGCACCGTGCGGCATGTGGGATCTTAGTTCCCCGACCAGGGATTGAACCCGCACCCTTGGCAGTGAAAGCGCTGAGTCCTAACCACTGGACCACCAGGGAATTCCTGACAATTTGGATTTTGAAAAGCAAGGTCATTCTGATATCTTGCTTTTAAATTTTTTATTGAAATATAATTCTGTGCTTTAAAAATAATTTTTAAATTAAAGTAACTCCTTTTAATTGACAATTTATTTCTCAGTCCAGCAGTTAGATATTAAGAATATTCCTGATAGGATGGGGGGGGCGGGATAAGAGATTTACAAGGAATTTTCTCTATCCTAAGTCTAGATGCATAACTCTCCAGGGAAATTAACTTCTCCTTCTCTTATGCCTCAGGTGCAGTCATTGAGTTTGTGAAAGAACTTCAGGACATAGAAGTTCCAGAATCATTTTCAGGAGAGTTAGAGTGCATTATAACCCCGGAAAATATAGAAGGCAAATGGTATCATAATGATGTGGAGCTTAAATCCAATGGCAAGTACACAATTACGTCTCGCCGTGGACGTCAGAACCTCACAGTCAAGGATGTGACCAAAGAGGACCAGGGAGAATATAGCTTTGTTGTCGACGGGAAAAGGACAACCTGTAAACTAAAGATGAAACGTAAGCCTTCCCCTTCCTGTCAGCCTGCAGTGAGCATCGCTATGGCTTATTGATAATAAATAATCATAACATTCTTTTTTCTCCCCATATTTCACAGCCCGCCCCGTTGCTATCCTACAAGGACTCAGTGATCAAAAAGTATGCGAGGGTGACATTGTTCAGCTTGAAGTTAAAGTCTCCTTAGAGAATGTGGACGGTGTCTGGATGAAGGATGGCGAAGAAGTGCAGCCGGGCGACAGGGTTCACATTGTGATAGACAAGCAGTCACATATGCTGCTTATTGAAGACATGACTAAGGAGGATGCTGGACATTACTCCTTCACCATTCCTGCCCTTGGACTGTCAACCAGTGGGCGCGTCTCTGTCTACAGTGAGTGCAACTTACATAGTCTTGTTTTATGCTGTCAAGTGAGCACATGTTTCCAACAAAATTTGTATTCACAATTCTTTTGTGTGTGTGTGGTTTTGCAGGTGTTGATGTGATAACACCTCTAAAAGACATTAACGTGCTTGAGGGCACCAAGGCTGTGCTCGAATGTAAGGTCTCAGTCCCTGATGTGACTTCTGTTAAGTGGTACTTAAATGATGAACAAATCAAGCCTGATGATCGCGTGCATGCCATTGTCAAAGGCACTAAGCAGCGACTTGTGATTAACCGGACCTATGCTTCAGATGAAGGTCCTTACAAGCTGATGGTTGGCAGAGTTGAAACCAGCTGTGATCTTTCTGTAGAAAGTAAGAATTGTTCCATGTCACTTAGTATTATTTTAAGCATTCTATTTTCCCAGTATAATAGTAACCAAGTGATTATTTTATTTTTCCCCCCAGAAATTAAAATTATCAGAGGTCTTCATGACCTTACCTGTACAGAGACCCAAAATGTGGTCTTGGAAGTTGAACTGTCCCACTCAGGAATTGATGTCTTGTGGAATTTTAAGGACAAGGAAATCAAACCCAGTTCTAAATATAAAATTGAAGCTCATGGAAAAATATATAAGTTGACGGTTCTAAATATGATGAAAGACGATGAAGGGGAATATACATTTTATGCTGGAGAAAATATGACATCTGGAAAACTTACCGTGGCAGGTTAGTACATTTATCATCTAACCTAAGTTCTTATGTAGGGCAGTTGTTTTAACTTAAGAAATCATTGCCCATTTCCTCCCAAATTCCCACCAGTTTCCCACTTCCTTGCCTCTGCTTATGCTGTTCTCAAAACCAATAATACCCTTGACACTATTCCCATCAGCCTAAATTCCAAATGTTCTTCCAGAAAGTCGTAGCTCAAATGCCATCTCCTCTGTGAAGCCTTCCTTGATCTTCCCATTTGTGGAAGATCTTAACCCTCCAACCTCAGGATCACTTTATGTGTGTTTCTTTCATGACCCTGACTCATATACTTGTTTTATTCCCTGTTTCATCTTCCCACACCTGAGTAGATGCTCCCCAAATGTGGAATTGCTTCTTTCTCATCTTTGTATAGTCCAATACGTTGCACATGATAGATTGATGAGTTAACGTTTGGACTGAGTTTTATTTAAACTCTCCTACTGTAAAGATGTATTTCTTTTTTTTATTGCTCTTGTTTCATTCACTTTTGTTTTCTTTGTTCCCTTCATACTTTATAATGAACCCAATGAATATTTTAAAAATATACCTCAATGTATGTGTCTGTGTGTCTCTTGTGAAATGAAGTAGACCATTCTCAGCAGAAGCTACCAGCTTAAAAATGAAGAATCAAAAGTCTAAACCAACTGTCAAGAAAAAACTAGGCATCATCATTAATTTGTTTGGTACATAACAATTTAGGTTTTGAGGAGATTAAATTGTGCAATCCATGGTATATAAGCAAGTCAAATGGGAATAGTGTCTTCTTTGGTATGAAAATTTCATGGTTTATACTTTATTACATTATAAGATTTCCTCAAAGATTTGACCATGAAAAAAACTTCTGAAACAGAATTTTAGATTCTGCACTTTGATATGTTTAATATAAATGACATGTTTTTAAATGTGTGGAAACAAGAAAAAACTATGAGCCTCTATGTGATCTCACCCAACATTTTTAAAGTACCTGCCATTGACCAGAGGCTGCTAGGAACTCAGGATACAAAAATGAATATGGCATGATATTTTTTTTGAGGAATTTACAATATAGAGAGGGACAGATACATTAGCAACTAACTTGATGAAGGAGTCATTATTTCTGCCAGCGGATGATGGCACTGGAGGCAATGGGGGAAAACTTTGTAGAAGAGATGACATTTGTCAAAACAGTGATTTTTAGTATATAGGAATCCCTAATCTTCTAGAAACATTGATGGCTATACATTTTGTTCAGCAAAATTTTTTCCAGTCAGATATTAGGTGTATTTTCAGGAAATCATCCTTAGAAGACTAAGCAGAATGCTTTTGAGGAAGGAACTGAGTTACGGGCCGTCCATGAGGTGTGCTTCACATTAAGGTTCTCAGAGTTCTGTATAACTTAACAGTTGCTTTTCCTTTGCAAAACCTTTCTGATTCCAGTAGTTTCCCTGGTTATCAGTGATACATACTTAGAATGAGGGGTTTCTGTGATACCTTCTTAAAGTGCGTAAAAATAATTTTATTAGACATTTCATGATGTTCAGAATCATGTTTTAAAATTTGATGTTTTATATTTAATTGTGCAAAGATTTTTCTATTGTATAAATATTCTTAAAAGACTCACACTTGTACTTCTCTTGTTCCAAAGGGGGTGCCATCTCTAAGCCACTCACAGATCAGACTGTAGCTGAATCCCAGGAAGCTGTGTTTGAATGTGAAGTTGCCAACCCAGATTCCGAAGGAGAATGGTTGAAGGATGGCAAACACCTACCACTGAGTAAAAACATCAGAAGTAAATCTGATGGCCACAAAAGGAGGCTTATCATTGCCGCCACCAGACTAGATGACATTGGAGAATACACCTACAAGGTGGCCACTTCCAAAACATCTGCCAAACTTAAAGTTGAAGGTCAGTGATATAATAACAGATTTATCCACTAAAAAATCGTATTATATTTTTGGCAGTTATTCTAAAAGTCAAATGGTATGATCATTTTGGATGCCATAAATCCTCATTTCATAAAATCATTATAAACTCTCGAACTTTCTGAGCCATGTACCACAAGGTGCAAAATTGCTTATGAGTTTATGTGAAGAAGCCATGTCTTAGGTTCCAGCTCTGTGGAGCAGCAAATTAGATGCTTCAGTCTGTATTCTTCTTTCACTCTTCTCCAATCCATTGATTAAGTTATTAATATACAGCTATGCAAACTACATCTCATTCAAGTATAGAAAAGACATTATACAAGGTACATTTCAAACTGGACCCCAGGTTTTCCTGAATAATCTCAGTGTCTTTTAAAAACTCTAGAGATGCTGCATAACTGCAAATTCTTTGATAATCATTCTTTTGCAAGATGACCCGGTAGCAATCTTATTTGGGACTTCTCTTCCCTGAATGGTATCATCTTTATTTTCTAAACAAATCATAAATTTGTCTTCAGCTGTCAAAATTAAGAAGACTCTGAAGAACCTCACGGTGACAGAGACGCAAGATGCTGTTTTCACTGTGGAGCTCACACACCCTAATGTAAAAGGTGTCCAGTGGATCAGAAACGGGGTTGTGCTGGAATCCAATGACAAGTACACTGTCTCAGTCAAAGGAACAGTTTACTCTCTGAGAATTAAAAACTGTGCCGTTGTGGATGAATCTGTTTATGGCTTCAAGCTTGGAAGGCTGGGAGCCAGTGCCAGACTGCACGTTGAGAGTAAGTTGACTTAGAAACACTTTACAAGTAGCCAACTTGTGGTTACCATGAAGTTAACCATATCACTAAATGGCTTCAACTTTCCTCATTAGCCGTCAAAATCATTAAGAAGCCAAAGGATGTGACTGCCTTGGAAAATGCCACCGTTGCCTTTGAAGTTAGCGTTTCCCACGACACAGTGCCAGTGAAATGGTTCCACAAGAATGTGGAGATTAAGCCGAGTGACAAACACAGGCTGGTCTCAGAAAGGAAGGTCCACAAACTGATGCTGCAGCATATTTCCCCCTTGGACGCTGGGGAATATACAGCTGTGGTGGGGCAATTGGAATGCAAAGCGAAACTATTCGTGGAGAGTAAGTATGAGGCGGCCCCTGTGGCATTTCTAGGTGATCTCCATGTATTCATTCGTTTGTTTGCTCCATCTTTTTTTTAAAATAAAATATATTAACCGAAGTGCTCTCTGATTTTCCCAAGCATTACATATTACAAAAACCATGAAGAACATTGAGGTACCTGAGACCAAAACTGCCTCCTTTGAGTGTGAGGTCTCCCACTTCAATGTGCCTTCCATGTGGCTAAAGAATGGGGTGGAGATTGAAATGAGTGAAAAGTTCAAGATCGTGGTGCAGGGAAAACTCCACCAGCTGATCATCATGAACACCAGCACAGAGGACTCAGCGGAATACACGTTTGTCTGTGGCAATGACCAAGTCAGTGCCACTCTGAAAGTGACCCGTAAGTAAAATATATATACATATATATATATATACACACACACACACAGAATATCCAGTAGACTCATTGTTATTCCATAGCCTACACTTTTTCTTCCTGACCAGTTACCTTGATTGAAACATCTACTGTGTCCACACTGAGTCAGGCATCTGGATAAAATTTTTGATTAGGGTAGCATTGAAAGGCTACCTATAAAGATGCTCCAGTGTCTATCTCTTGCTTTTTCTGTTCCCCTGTCACTTGACATTGTCCTGTAGAGGGGTACCTGAAAGGTATCATGGCTCATCTCTCTGAACTGTGATCGCCTAAACAGACGTACTAAGAACATTCCAAGTTTTCATTCTGTGCCTGTTATAACCCACGTTGTATTGACACAAAATCTCCTTGGGTGTATTTCCTTCCCCCTTTGCAGCAATCATGATTACATCCATGCTGAAGGACATCAATGCTGAAGAAAAAGACACCATTACCTTTGAGGTAACAGTGAACTATGAAGGCATCTCTTACAAATGGTTAAAGAATGGTGTGGAAATCAAATCAACTGACAGGTGCCAGATGAGAACCAAAAAGCTCACCCACTCACTGAACATCAGGAATGTTCACTTTGGGGATGCTGCTGAATACACCTTTGTGGCTGGAAAAGCTGCCTCGACAGCCACTCTTTATGTGGAAGGTATGGTTTCATAAATGTCACATCCATAAAAATAAATGGCAAACACACTATATAAAATGTTAGAGCATCAGCTAATGAATGGATAAATAAAATGAGGTATATCCACACAATGAAATATTATTCAGCAATAAAAAGGAGGTACTGATACATGCTACAACATGGATGAACCTTAAAAAACTTTATACCAAGTGAAAGAAGCCGGTCACAAAGAACCACATACTGCATGATTCCAGTTATAGGAAAAGTTCAGAGTGCACAAATCTGTAGAGACATAGATTGATGCCTAAGTCTGAGGGGAGGACAAAGGGAGGTGTCTGGAGGGTGATGGCTAAGGGGTACATGGTTTCTTTTGGGGGTAATGAGAATGCTTTGAAATTAATTATGGTGATGGTTACACAACTCTGAATATACTGAAAGCCACTGAATTGTATACTTTCACTGGGTGAATTGTATAGTATGTGAATTATATCTTAGCAAAGCTGTTAGAAAGATTAATTTTTTTACACGCTGTTCTCCAGCTCGTCATATAGAATTTAGGAAACACATTAAAGACATTAAGGTTCTCGAGAAGAAGCGAGCCATGTTTGAATGTGAAGTTTCTGAACCTGATATCACTGTGCAGTGGATGAAAGATGGCCAAGAGCTACAGCTTGTGGACAGGTCCGTTGGTTTGTTTGCCACATCCCAGTGATTCCCAGTTTCCTTTGAGTCATCATACGTTAAACCTCAATTTCTCTTTCTTCCATAGAATAAAGATACAGAAGGAGAAATACGTCCACCGCCTTCTGATCCCATCCACCCGGTTATCTGATGCTGGGAAGTACACAGTGGTGGCTGGAGGCAACATGTCCACTGCCAGCCTCTTTGTAGAGGGCAGAGACGTTCGCATCCGAAGCATTAAAAGGGAGGTTCAGGTAATTGTCCACATGCTGAATATTTGGAGAAGTCATCAGTAGCTCCTAATCTATCATTTTGTCACTTAATTTTTTTTTAACATCTTTATTGGAGTATAATTGCTTCACAATGGTGAAGTTAGTTTCTGCTGTATAACAAAGTGAATCGGCTATACGTATACATATATCCCCATATCCCCTCCCTTTTGCGTCTCCCTCCCACCCTCCCTATCCCACCCCTCTAGGTGGTCACAAAGCACCGAGATGATCTCCCTGTGCTATGCGGCTGCTTCCCACTAGCTATCTGTTTCACATTTGGTAGTGTAGATATGTCCATGCCACTCTCTCACTTTGTCCCAGCTTACCCTTCCCCATCCCCGTGTCCTCATAGAGAATGTCACTTAATTTTTTGACTTTTAAATTTTCTAACCACAGTCTTCTGAAAAAATGAAATCAGCTTATCCCTACCAGCTTACACTCTTGTGCTGACATCAACTTAGTCACAGTTTCCTCTCGCTTAGGGAATAAGTGTATCCTTCGCAGCTGTTTAAATACTTTAATGAAAGCAGCTGTAGACACTTCACTGTCAAATGGCCACTTACCAAGCAGCATCAACCCTGAAGGAACTAAAATTTAAATTGTGATGTTCACACAGCAACTGGAATTAAGGGAATTCAGAACAAGGTGGCATTTTCTCAGAAGCCTTCTACCTTGGAGAGGCAGCTGTGTGGGGACTTGACTGGGAAAACTCCCTCCGAGGTCCAAGAGGAAGACCAGTTTGAGCAAAGCTGGATTCCTAGCAGTGATGCTGAGCAAACACCTTTGCTCTCGACTGCACATGTACGGCTTGTCCTCATGGGTGCCAGTCTTCCCACGTGATATAACGGGGAGATAACATGTGAAGAGAAGTATCACTTGAGCTCGTGTTTATCATATTGCTCATCCAAGGAGAGCCAGGCATTACATTAGGCCAGAGTGAAAAAAAAGCCTCAATGCATACTCAGATAACCCAAATATGTCCTTCATCCTTTATTGACCAATTCTGAACCTTGATTTTCTCACTTTTAAAAATGAGGATAATAGTTCCTACCTAGCCTACAAGGTTCACATCATATGAAATCAAATTGGGCAGTAACTTAAAAGAACTTTGTCAATGATAAACAGCCCTCAGATGTAAAGTGTCATTATTTCTTTTCTTTTTTAATTTTTATTTTATTTTATTATTTACTTTTGGCTGTGTCAGGTCTTTGTTGCTGCGCGCAGGCTTTCTCTAGTTGCAGGGAGCGGGGGCTACTCTTTCTTGCAGTGCACAGGCTTCTCATTGCAGTGGCTTCTCTAGTTGTGGAGCACAGGCTCTAGGCACTCGAGCTTCAGTTGCTGTGGTGTGCAGGCTGTAGTTGTGGCGCATGGGCTTAGTTGCTCCACGCCATGTGGGATCTTCCCGGACCAGAGATTGAAGGATTGAACCTGTGTCCCCTGCATTGGCAGGCGGATTCTTAACCACTGCGCTACCAGGAAGTCCTGCAAAGTGTCATTATTTTTGTTATGATTAACTAAGAAGCAAACATTTAAGGATGAAATCATTGCCTCCGTGCAGATGTAAGCAAAAGAAGTATGGGCACCTTTTGTCCAAGGATATGCAGGAAAACTTAGAACGTGCTATAACCAGTCAACTTTCTATACCATAATATATAGGTTTGACATGCTCTTCAAATGAGCTGTTTTGGAAACAGATTAAAACCGAAAGGAAATCAGGGCTTCAATTTTCTTTTCCTGTTGCTCCATTAAAAGGTTATTGAGAAACAACGTGCTGTCGTTGAGTTTGAGGTCAATGAAGATGATGTAGATGCCCACTGGTATAAAGACGGCATTGAAATCAATTTCCAAGTTCAAGAACGACACCAGTATGTGGTGGAGAGAAGAATCCACCGGATGTTTATCTCTGAGACCAGGCATAGCGATGCTGGTGAATACACCTTTGTGGCAGGAAGGAACAGGAGTTCTGTTACCCTCTACATCAATGGTAGGTAGAGGTATTAACATATTTTGTGCATCCATCTGTAATATCCTCCCTTTCAACTTACTGAAGTTCTGGTAGTTCCCAGGCAATTTCTCAAGAACCCATGGTACTCATATGTTTGAAGTTATTACATTTATTTTCATATTATACCTGTGGAAATGGGATGGTAGCTGTTAAAAGGACCAAGATGTCATTTCCAGAAGGCACCTAATGGCTAGATCCTTATTTAGTTTGGTCAACATTATTGAACATCCACTGTATGTCAATTATAATAGACCCCAAATGGGTTTCTAGGTACAGTTTTCAGCTGTTCTAGTTCTCTGCCCTTGGCCCTAACTGCTTGAATACTAGTAGCACTACCAAGTGATGGGGCATTTCCAGCCTCTGGTGGGGCATTTCCAGCCTCTGTTAGGGCATGCCTGGGAGAACCTAGAAAGCCACAGGCGAGCTCCATGCCCTAGGACCAGGCTCTGACTTTAGTGGGGGATTCCATATGCTACCAAGTCCTCAGAGGAGCACCATTAAACCATCCACTTTCCTCATTAGAAACCTTAGAGCTGTATCTGAGGCTGGTCTAGATCCATCCCTGTCCTGACCTTGGGTCCTACCTGTCTGAACAAATACCCCTGAGACAGATGAAGGAACACTAAGAGTAATCTCAAGTTTCATAAAAATGAACCATATTGCCAACATTCCCTTGGTCCCTAGAAGACCAAATGGTCATGGTATCCAGTTATTATTATTTCTATATTAGTGGTAGAGAAACTGAGGCACAGAGAAGTAAAGGTCTAGCCATATGGCTGTGTCAGAAATCAGCCTCACAGAAGTCATTTCTCCCCATTTCTTGGTTCCATGAACGACCCAGTTTCCCTCAGTCATCACAACACCAAGAATATGTTTTAATTAGCATAACAGGAAAGCTGCATTTAAAAAAAAATTACCTAATTGCCTTTAGATCTAAAATGACATTCATTCATTCATACATACTGATTGCACTTCACTGGCACCTGTATATTAAAAAATGACTATCACATATACACAAATACTTGCAAAACAAACCTGAATGGGATGAGCCACCTCACCACATGATTTGCCCAAATGACTGTTAAAAATAGGTAGCATGTGGAAGTGTTCTAGCATTCTTTAGAGGACTGTCCATTGTCACCCCGATCCAGATCCCAGCCAGGAAAGGGGTGACCGTGTTATGCTGAAAAACTCAGCACTCCCAGCATCACCCCCCCCACCAAATATCAAAAGTATCTCCCTCTACTTAGGGACAAAATTCCAATTTTTTTTCCTTCTTAGCACAAAAAATGTTCTAATATTCTGAGGCAAGTAAAGATATCACCATTCCGAAGTTTTGTTTCGGAGTACATAACCACCTGGCAACAAATTAACGTAGATTTTCCCGTGCTTTCCTGTGTTTTCATGGGCTATTTGTTTTCTTTTCTTCCCAGCCCCAGAACCGCCCCAAATTCTGCAGGAGCTCCAGCCTGTTACCGTGCAATCTGGCAAGCCCGCCCGCTTCTGTGCTGTGATATCTGGCAGACCACAGCCCAAAATTTCCTGGTACAAGGAAGAGCAGCTGCTTTCCACTGGTTTCAAGTGCAAATTCCTTCACGATGGGCAAGAGTACACACTTCTGCTCATCGAAGCCTTCCCAGAGGACGCGGCCGTCTATACCTGTGAAGCCAAGAATGATTATGGAATTGTCACTACCTCAGCATCACTCTCTGTGGAAGGTAGAAATGCCTTGCTACTTCTCAGCTTAAAGTAAAACCTAAGAAACCCGCTTTTGCATCCTCCCAGGGCATTTAAAAATACAACTTGGAGCTCCTAAAAGTAGATTGCTACCTAACTTGGAAACTTTGAAAGGGCTCCACTGCCAGATAAATTAAGAGAAATCGGCATGCTTCATTCTGTGAGGTCTGTAGGCTGACTTACTCCTGACAAGTCTTGTGGTCCCTTCCTTTAGTTCCAGAAGTTGTGTCTCCTGATCAGGAAATGCCAGTTTATCCTCCTGCCATCGTCACCCCACTTCAGGACACTGTCACTTCTGAGGGACGGCCAGCCCACTTTCAATGCAGAGTTTCTGGAACAGGTAGGTTTACAAGCAAAGGTAGAGTTGCTAATACTTAAAAAGAATGATGTGAGGAAAAGGTTTTCTTACCTCTCATGCATAATTTGAAGTTTCACGGGCATCTTGCAGAAGACTTACTTGGATTATTGAATTGAGAATTAGATCAGTGTTTTCCGCTACTGGACTGTACTCCTAAAAATGGTTAAGGTGATAAATTTTATGTTATGTGTTTTTTTAAACTACAATTTAAAAAAAAAGAATTAGTTCAGTGTTTTTCAATGTTTTAAACTTGAAAAATGTCATGTTTTCTTTATGATTGTAGTTAACATTTTTGTTATCTCGAAAAAATACGACAAAACCTACAATTATTATTAGATTAATTATAATGGCATCTACATATGTTTTAAGAGTCCATTTATATGTAAGATGTTGTCCAGTCTATGGACAGTGCTTGTGTGAAAAGCCATATCCCTTTGGAAGGTGGTATCCTGTAGTGGACAAAAGTGGGGGCATTATGATCAGAGAGGTTGGATTTGAGTCTTGGCTCCACTCTGTGACCTTCGGCAAATACGTGATTTCTCTGGTTCTCTTTCCCTCATGAATAAAGTGAGGATAATATTGCATTCAGTCTTAGAATATACATTTCATGAGGGCAGGGATTCTGTCTTAGTACCGAGAACATGGTGCCTGAAAAGCAGTAGCTACTAGAAGGAAAGCTCTGTGAAAGCAAGGGTGGATCCTTGTCCTAGAATAGCTCCATACATAGTAGGTACTCAGTAAGTAATTGTTGATCGGACAAAAGAATGATTGTTAAATGGCTGATATCAATCGCTTCAGATCATTGTCATGATCATGTCAGATAACCCACATCAGCACGTATCGCAGCGCCCCTCATACAGGAATCCCTCCATCTGTTAGCTGTTGTGATTTTTAATTGGTGCATGTTTCCCAGAACCATCAGCCCCTCCCCTCACCCCAGGAGTCTGACCTTAGTAGAATGAGACAAAATGTTTAGAGTCATTTCTAGCCAATGATGATTGTAGACCTACCTCACATAGGGACAGGGTAAATCAACCTCATCCCGAATGAAAATCACTCCCTCACTTGCTTGACTTTTGTATACCACCACAAAGGGAAATTCTCCAAGCTCGGGCATCTCACAGCACTCCTAATAAACGTTTGTTTTGCTTATTGTGCTTCTCCCGTTAGGTTATGACCCAGTCTCTACCTTGCCACGAGCTGTTTTCTTTAGCAAGTTAGTATTTCAATTGGGCTTCTATCACCTAATGATTTCCTCCTCTGGGATGGAGATGCTGATCTAGAAACCAAATAGACCTGTTTGATTTTATGAGCATAATTAAAGGATATGAGGTATATAAAGCACTTACAGGCATGGCTAGCAAGTGACTGGTACTCAAGACATTAATTTTATTACAACCATGGAGAGGAATTATAGAAACGTAAAAGTCTGGTATTGGGTGACCAACATAGATAAATGCTATAGACTTTGTGACTTCAGAGCATGGTATTTGAAAAATGCCAAATATTAAGAAATGAGGACTGATTCGATAATATCCTTCTAAAAAGAAAAATGCATTTTAATATCAAATTCACTAAAGCCATACTAAAGAATTTATCCATTCATTGAATTTTTAGAGGAAATTTTTCAAATAAATATATGTATATGGATTATCTAAAGTAGTAGTCTTAACTATATTTGCATAGTGCTCTTTAGTTTATAAGTCATTTTATAGTTTGCCTTTAAGGCATTGGAAAAATACATTTGAAGCTCTCTACAAGTCTCCAATTGGGGTAGGAAAAGAAAAACATCTTTTCAATGTGACTGATGTCCTTAAATATTTGAATGGACTTCATAAATTCATGTGATCATTAACTCTCTATGTGTGGTAATATTAATACACATACATAGGTTTTAGAACCCTTTCATAAATGTATTTTCTATATGACAAAAATTAAATTCACTGAATAAATGCCTTTTAAAAATAAAAGCTCACCATATCACGTTTCATGCCCCTCAGACTGAAAATATTCACACAACTTCCCTTAAGAAAGTAAGTGCAGCTCTGCTTTCTACAAATTGGAAAAAAACTATGAGTCTGCAGAGGCCCCAGTCTCATGTTTTTGGGAACTCAGTACTTGCTGAAGCATGGAGCATGGTCCTGAGCAATCTGGTGGTGCTTTTGTAAGTGGAAATGTTATCTATTGAAGGTCTCTGGTGCCACCTACTGGTGGAAGAGAAGTTTGGAAAAGTAGAATTTTAAAACTTGTAGTAAAGCTAGCTTTTTGCTAGTGCTCATTCTACAGATAATGGTTAGTATCATTTGGTGGCTTACAGAGTGGCAGCTAGCTAAGTGAGATGATAAATAATTAGTTTAGCAATGAGGAATGCCCACTGTTCATTTAAGTTTTTTTTTTGTTTTATTCAACCAACATTTGTGTTCCTGCTATTGAGACATTACACTAGGTTCTAGGGATGCCAGGACCTGTCTCTTGCCTTCCTGGAGCTCAGCGTGTAGGTGAGGAGACGCGCATGCACAGCTCGATCCCAAGGTTGTAAGTGCTGTAACAGCCCACCTACTCAGTGCTCTCTGTCTGGGAGAGAGCTGGAGAAAGATGCACGGACTGCACATTGAAGAATTAATAGGCTCATGAGCACGGTGGTGCTCCAGGCAGAGAACAACATTTATGAAGTCATAAAAGCTTGCCAGAATACTCCGTGTGCTGGCAACAAGTGGTTTAAGTATGGTTGGAAAGTGATGTAATGAGTGGGCGAGAAGCTAGAAAAGAAGGCAAGGGCCAGATCCTAAAGTGTTGGTATTCTGTGCTTAGGACTTTAGATTTTATCTTGTTTACTTTGAGGAGCCACTGAGAGATTTTGAAACCCCTGGGTAACGTGATCAGGTTTTCTTTATAGAAACAACACTCTGATATGGACAGATGTGGGAGGTGAGACTGAAGGTAAGGGACCAGCAGAGAGGCTATCATATTATGATAGGCTTGGAAGGTGTTGACAACTGAGAGAGTCAGGAGAAAGATGGGGGTAGATTGTGCAAGAATCCAGGAGGTAGAATGAACGAGACTCAGGGACCAAATACAATGGAGTGGTGGGGGTGAGGAGCTGGGGCAGTGGGGTGGCCTCACAGAAGCCATGAGAGGCCAGTGACTGACACAGATAGTGGCAGCCCAGTCAGAAGTACCAAGTCCATTACCAAGACAGGTCTTGCCCTTTAGCTCATTTATTATTGGCAATTCATGGCTGTCCTCCTGCTTCACTCAGTTCACCAGAGGAAGAAGTTGTCAGGAAGAATAAGCAGGGAACCTTGTGAGGGAGAGAGAGTACCAAACTCTCCATCCTTCCCTTTCCATTGATGATTAAACACACAAACCAAGTATTTGTAGGATGACTTTTACATCCCATGTGACGATGGTATTACTTGTATATCCTATGGTCCTGTTTATTAGGTAAGTTATTGCTGATCCCTTGTGATGTTAGACATTCTCGCTTTAATGACTGACTTGTGCCTGTGGTTTATAAAGCCCTTTCCTCTGTGTATGTCATTGAATTCACACAGCAATTTTATAGCCCGTGAATAGCCCATGAATTATTATGCATCTTATTTTACAAATGAGAAGACTGGTCCAGAGAGATTAACGGACATGTCTAAGGTCACACAGCTGGTAAATTGTAGTGTCAGGATTCCATTTCCTACCTTACCTTGCTACCTAAGGAAGTAAAAAGATTTTTTTCTTTAAAAGGGGAACTTGTAGTTTATAACAACTACCCTAGTGGGAAGCAGGGGAATATTCATAAACCAATATTTATGCAACAGTGCAAACAAATACTAGAGGATTGGACTATTAGAAGATCCCCATGGGTGGTATTGAGATAAGGAAGTAATATAGTGACCACATTCCAAAAGCAAGATGGCTTCTGATTTTTGGCTTTTAAAACAAGTAACTAAATTTGAATCCATGCTTACAGGGCTATTGCTTTAGTGGAAGTATAATATTTTTTAAAGTGCACATCATCTTAAACTGTAACAACATAGTAATATTTATCCTTGATTTAGGGTTTCTATTTTCTGTCATTTTAAGATGATTCAAATCCTTGTGTGGAAATAGCTAGTTGTTTTTTTTTAACTTTATTTTATTTATTTTTTTATACAGCAGGTTCTTATTAGTCATCAATTTTATGCACATCAGTGTATACATGTCAATCCCAATCGCCCAATTCATCACACCACCATCCCCACCCCCCTGCAGCTTTCCCCCCTTGGTGTCCATACGTTTGTTCTCTACATCTGTGTCTCAACTTCTGCCCTGCAAACTGGGTCATCTGTACCATTTTTCTAGGTTCCACATACATGCGTTAATATACGATATTTGTTTTTCTCTTTCTGACTTACTTCACTCTGTATGACAGTCTCTAGATCCATCCACGTCTCAACAAATGACTCAATTTCATTCCTTTTTATGGCTGAGTAATATTCCATTGTATATATGTACCACAACTTCTTTATCCATTTGTCTGTCGATGGGCATTTAGGTTGCTTCCATGACCTGGCTATTGTAAATAGTGCTGCAATGAACATTGGGGTGCATGCATCTTTTTGAATTATGGTTTTCTCGGGTATATGCCCAGTAGTGGGATTGCTGGATCATATGGTAATTCTATTTTTAGTTTTTTAAGGAACCTCCATACTGTTCTCCATAGTGGTTGTATCAATTTACATTCCCACCAACAGTGCAAGAGGGTTCCCTTTTCTCCAAACCCACTCCAGCATTTGTTGTTTGTAGATTTTCTGATGATGCCCATTCTAACTGGTGTGAGGTGATACCTCATTGTACTTTTGATTTACATTTCTCTAATAATTAGTGATGTTGAGCAGCTTTTCATGTGCTTCTTGGCCATCTGTATGTCTTCTTTGGAGAAATGTCTATTTAGGTCTTCTGCCCCTTTTTGGATTGGGTTGTTTGTTTCTTTAATATTGAGCTGAATGAGCTGTTTATATATTTTGGAGTTTAATCCTTTGTCCGTTGATTCGCTTGCAAATATTTTCTCCCATTCTGAGGGTTGTCTTTTCATCTTGTTTATGGATTCCTTTGCTGTGCAAAAGCTTTTAAGTTTCATTAGGTCCCATTTGTTTATTTTTGTTTTTATTCCCATTACTCTAGGAGGTGGATCAAAAAAGATCTTGCTGTGATTTATGTCAAAGAGTGTTCTTCCTATGTTTTCCTCTAAGAGTTTTATAGTGTCCGGTCTTACATTTAGGTCTCAAATCCATTTTCAGTTTATTTTTGTGTGTGGTGTTAGGGAGTATTCTAATTTCATTCTTTTACATGTAGCTGTCCAGTTTTCCCAACACCACTTATTGAAGAGACTGTCTTTTCTCCATTGTATATCTTTGCCTCCTTTGTCATAGATTAGTTGACCATAGGTGCGTGGGTGTATCTCTGGGCTTTCTATCTTGTTCCATTGATCTATGTTTCTGTTTTTATGCCAGTACCACATTGTCTTGATTACTGTAGCTTTGTAGTATAGTCTGAAGTCAGGAAGTCTGATTCCTCCAGCTCCGTTTTTTTCCCTCAAGACTGCTTTGGCTATTCGGGGTCTTTTGTGTCTCCATACAAATTTTAAGATGATTTGTTCTAGCTCCGTAAAAAATTCCATTGGTAATTTGATAGGGATTGCATTGAATCTGTAGATTGCTTTGGGTAGTATAGTCATTTTCACAATATTGATTCTTCCAATCCAAGAACATGGTATATCTCTCCATCTGTTTGTATCATCTTTAATTTCTTTCATCAGTGTCTTATAGTTTTCTGCATACAGGTCTTTTGTCTCCCTAGGTAGGTTTATTCCTAGGTATTTTATTCTTTGTGTTGCAATGGTAAATGGGAGTGTTTCCATAATTTCTCTTTCAGATTTTTCATCATTAGTGTAGAGCAATGCAAGAGATTTCTGTGCATTAATTTTGTATCCTGCAACTTTACCAAATTCATTGATTAGCTCTAGTAGTTTTCTGGTGGCATTTTTAGGATTCTCTATGTATAGTATCATGTCATCTGCAAACAGTGACAGCTTTACTTCTTCTTTTCCAATTTGTATTCCTTTTATTTCTTTTTCTTCTCTGATTGCCGTGGCTAGGACTTCCAAAACTATGTTGAATAATAGTGGTGAGAGTGGACATCCTTGTCTTGTTCCTGATCTTAGAGGAAATGCTTTCAGTTTTTCACCATTGAGAATGATGTTTGCTGTGGGTTTGTTGTATATGGCCTTTATTATGTTGAGGTAGGTTCCCTCTATGCCCACTTTCTGGAGAGTTTTTATCATAAATGGGTGTTGAATTTTGTCAAAAGCTTTTTCTGCATCTATTGAGATGATCATATGGTTTTTATTCTTCAGTTTGCTAATATGGTATATCACATTGATTGATTTGCGTATATTGAAGAATCCTTGCATCCCTGGGATAAATCCCACTTGATCATGGTGTATGATCCTTTTAATGTGTTGTTGGATTCTGTTTGCTAGTATTTTGTTGAGGATTTTTGCATCTATATTCATCAGTGATATTGGTCTGTAATTTTCTTTTTTTGTAGTGTCTTTGTCTGGTTTTGGTATCAGGGTGATGGTGGCCTCATAGAATGAGTTTGGGAGTGTTCTTTCTTCTGTGATTTTTTGGAAGAGTTTGAGAAGGATGGGTGTTAGCTCTTCTCTAAATGTGTGATAGAATTCAGCTGTGAAGCCATCTGGTCCTGGACTTTTGTTTGTTGGAAGATTTTTAATCACAGTTTCAATTTCATTACTTGTGATTGGTCTGTTCCTATTTTCTGTTTCTTCCTGGTTCAGTCTTGGAAGGTTTTACCTTTGTAAGAATTTGTCCATTTCTTCCAGGTTGTCCATTTTATTGGCATAGAGTTGCTTGTAGTAGTCTCTTAGGATGCTTTGTATTTCTGTGGTGTCTGTTGTAACTTCTCCTTTTTCATTTCTAATTTTATTGATTTGAGTCCACTCCCTCTTTTTCTTGATGAGTCTGGCTAATGGCTTATCAATTTTGTTTATCTTCTCAAAGAACCAGCTTTTAGTTTTATTGATCTTTGCTATTGTTTTCTTTGTTTCTATTTCATTTATTTCTGATCTGATCTTTATGATTTCTTTCCTTCTGCTAACTTTGGGTTTTGTTTGTTCTTCTTTCTCTAGTTCCTTTAGGTGTAAGGTTAGATCGTTTAGTTGAGATTTTTCTTGTTTCTTGAGGTAGGTGTGTATAGCTATAAACTTCCCTCTTAGAACTGCTTTTGCTGCATCCCATAGGTTTTTGATCGTCTTGTTTTCATTGTCATTTGTCTCTAGGTATTTTTTGATTTCCTCTTTGATTTCTTCAGTGATCTCTTGGTTATTTAGTAACGTATTGTTTAACCTCCATGTGTTTGTTTTTTTTACGTTTTTTTCCCTCTAATTCATTTCTAATCTCATAGCGTTGTGGTCAGAAAAGATGCTTGATATGATTTAAATTTTCTTAAATTTACTGAGTCTTGATTTGTGACCCAAGATGTGATCTATCCTGAAGAATGTTCTGTGTGCACTTGAGAAGAAAGTGTAATCTGCTGTTTTTGGATGGAATATCCTATAAATATCAATTAAATCTATGTGGTCTATTGTGTCATTTAAAGCTTCTGTTTCCTTACTAATTTTCTGTCTGGATGATCTGTCCATTGGTGTAAGTGAGGTTTTAAAGTCCCCCACTATTATTGTGTTACTGTCGATTTCCTCTTTTATAGCTGTTAGCAGTTGCCTTATGTATTGAGGTGCTCCTATGTTGGGTGCATATATATTTATAATTGTTATATCTTCTTTGATTGATCCCTTGATCATTATGTAGTGTCCTTCCTTGTCTCTTGTAACATTCTTTATTTTAAAGTCTATTTTATCTAATATGTGCATTGCTACTCCAGCTTTCTTTTGATTTCCATTTGCATGGAATATCTTTTTCCATCCCTTTACTTTCAGTCTGTATGTGTCCCCAGGTCTGAAGTGGGTCTCTTGTAGACAGCATATAGATGGGTCTTGTTTTTGTATCCATTCAGCAAACCTGTGTCTCTTGGTTGGAGCATTTAATCCATTCACGTTTAAGGTAATTATCGATATGTATTTTCCTATGACCATTGTCTTAACTGTTTTGGGTTTGTTTTTGTAGGTCCTTTTCTTCTCTTGTGTTTCCCACTTAGAGAAGTTCCTTTAGCATTTGTTGTAGAGCTGGTTTGGTGGTGCTGAATTCTCTTAGCTTTTGCTTGTCTGTAAAGCTTTTGATTTCTCCATCAAATCTGAATGAGATCCTTGCTGGGTAGAGTAATCTTGGTTGTAGGTTCTTCCCTTTCATCACTTTAAGTATATCATGCCACTCCCTTCTGGCTTGTAGAGTTTCTGCTGAGAAATCAGCTGTTAACCTTATGGGAGTTCCCCTGTATGTTGTTTGTCATTTTTCCCTTGCTGCTTTTAATAATATTTCTTTGTCTTTAATTTTTGCCAATTTGATTACTATGTGTCTCGGCGTGTTTCTCCTTGGGTTTATCCTGTATGGGACTCACTGCGCTTCCTGGACTTGGGTGGCTCTTTCCTTTCCCATGTTAGGGAAGTTTTCGACTATAATCTCTTCAAATATCTTCTCTGGTCCTTTCTCTCTCTCTTCTCCTTCTGGGACCCCTATAATGTGAATGTTGTTGCATTTAATGTTGTCCCAGAGGTCTCTTAGGCTGTCTTCATTTCTTTTCATTCTTTTTCCTTTATTCTGTTCCGCAGCAGTGAATTCCACCATTCTGTCTTCCAGGTCACTTATCCGTTCTTCTGCCTCAGTTATTCTGCTATTGATTCCTTCTAGTGTAGTTTTCATTTCAGTTACTGTATTGTTCATCTCTGTTTGTTTGTTCTTTAATTCTTCTATGTCTTTGTTAAACATTTCTTGCATCTTCTCGATCTTTGCCTCCATTCTTTTTCCGAGATCCTGGATCATCTTCACTATCATTATTCTGAATTCTTTTTCTGGAAGGTTGCCTATCTCCACTTCATTTAGTTGTTTTTCTGGGGTTTTATCTTTTTCCTTCATCTGGTATATAGCCCTCTGCCTTTTCATCTTGTCTATCTTTCTGTGAATGTGGTTTTTGTTCCACAGGCTGCAGGATTGTAGTTCTTCTTGCTTCTGCTGTCTGCCCTCTGCTGGATGAGGCTATCTAAGAGGCTTGTGCAAGTTTCCTGATGGGAGGGACTGGTGGTGGGTAGAGCTGACTGTTGCTCTGGTGGGCAGATCTCAGTAAAACTTTAAGCCGCTTGACTGCTGATGGGTGGGGCTGGGTTCCCTCCCTGTTGGTTGTTTGGCCTGAGGCAACCCAACACTGGAGCCTACCTGGGCTCTTTGGTGGGGCTAATGACAGACCCTGGGAGGGCTCACGCCAAGGAGTACTTCCCAGAACTTCTGCTGCCCGTGTCCTTGTCCCCACAGTGACCCATAGCCACCCCCCCCCTCAGCAGGAAACCCTCCTACACTAGCAGGTAGGTCTGGTTCAGTCTCCCCTGGGGTCACTGCTCCTTCCCCTGGGTCCCGATGCGCACACTACTTTGTGTGTGCCTCCAAGAGTGGAGTCTCTGTTTCCCCCAGTCCTGTCAGAGTCCTGCAATCAAATCCCACTAGCCTTCAAAGTCTGATTCTCTAGGAATTCCTCCTCCCATTGCCAGACCCCCAGGTTGGGAGTCCTGACCTGGGGCTCAGAACCTTCACTCCAGTGGGTGGACTTCTGTGGTATAAGTGTTCTCCAGTCTGTGAGTCACCCACCCAGCAATTACGGGATTTGATTTTACTGTGATTGCGCCCCTCCTACCGTCTCATTGTGGCTTCTCCTTTGTCTTTGGATGTGGGGTATCTTTTTTGGTGAGTTCCAGTGTCTTCCTGTCGATGATTGTCCAGCAGCTAGTTGTGATTCTGGTGTTCTCACAAGAGGGAGTGAGAGCACGTCCTTCTACTCCACAATCTTGGTTCCTACTCGCTAGTTTTATTATTATTTATTATTACTCCTACTTTGAAAAAAGCCAAATATATCTAGGATGCCCGAATTCCATGACTCTTTCCATTTTAAAAATTTTCTGTTGTGCTGAGACCTTCCAATGCTTGCCTACTGGTAACAAAATAATAGAGATTTTATTCTTCATCCTTTATGGGTGTCTCTTTTAGACTTTATGGAATGTTCATCTTCTCAGCACTGTTTTTGATGGGTCTTTCTGCCTAACCAGAGTGCAGATTTTCCTCACTTCCTGTCTCAGTAGGTAACCACAATCTCAGATCAAACCCTTTATGATGACTGTTTCTCAGGACAGTCTTTTTCTCATTTGACTGAATATGTCAAAACCTCCTCTTTGCTTCCATAGCATGACATGCAAATGGTTAAAAAGAATATAACTAAAATTGTAAAATTTCAAACATTATAACCCATCTATAAGCTGGATTTTTCTAGAATCATGTTTCCGTCTTAAAAATGAAAAGAAATTATATAAGATCAGATGTGGCATGCCCAAAAGAAACGTATAATGTTATTTAGATAAATATAAAATT
Organism: Eubalaena glacialis; assembly: GCF_028564815.1. NCBI lineage: Eukaryota > Metazoa > Chordata > Mammalia > Artiodactyla > Balaenidae > Eubalaena > Eubalaena glacialis. The sequence continues at coordinate 185,647,817 of NC_083716.1, read as the reverse complement.
AGTCACTAATATAGTCAATATTGTGTTTGCAAGTAAATAAAAATATCCACTTGTTCCAGTGATTTAAAGATCCTTTTCCTTTCACGTTACAGATCTAAAAGTGTCTTGGTACAGCAAAGACAAGAAAATCAAGCCATCTCGGTTCTTTAAAATGACTCAATTTGAAGACACTTACCAACTGGAAATTGCTGAAGCTTTTCCAGAAGATGAAGGAATTTATACTTTTGTTGCTAGTAATGCTGTAGGTCAAGTATCAAGCACAGCCACTTTGAGACTGGAAGGTACAGTAAAACAACTTTAAGAACCACATTTAAATATAGATCTAATCTCACAATGTCAGTAACAAATCACTAAGGATTTCATGTAAATCATCGTTGGTCCTACCATTCTCTTAATGTGACTAATTGTTTCCATGTTATATGCGATGTTCTCGCTTTTCAGTTACCCCTTCTCATTATGAATCACAAACCATCATTTTTTATTTTGCCCTGCTTTGTCTCCATAGAATTTTGTAATGTGTTGCTCTCATCATCAGCTTTCATGCTTCCTGATCAGCATGTATCAGAATGGGGAGAAATATGCTAAAGAATTAGATAGATTTGTTTTCTCATCTGGCTAGGATGCAAATTCTAAAAAAAATGTTTTTAAATCTAAGAGTGTTACCATCCCACCATTGTACTGACACAATTCTGATTTCACAGAAGCTACAGTGGGTGATTTCAGGTCTGTACACCAGCTGGATGTGTTTACGGTCATTCAAAGAATGCCTGAGGGTTGAGGGGCTCCACTGTAAGATGGTTTAACATTTCTGTTACTTGGGGCTCTTCAGCTGCAATCAGAAACACTTCCTCAGTATCGGGGTGGGGGGCACTTTGATTCAAAATGAGATAGTATTTTTATATAATCAGGCTGTTTTTCCTGAGCTAAATTAGTCTCTGTAATATTAAGCATATACAAATACATAAAGAGTTAGGGCAACTTTTGCTTTTTTCCTTGATTTTAAACACTTATTATAATAACCAGAGGTTTTCTTAATAATCAATGTAGTGTGGTTTACAAAAAAGAAAAGCTGGTTTGACAACCAGAGGGAAAAAAGTAACAACAGAAAACAAGAATACCTAAACTGAATTGCATACTCCACGACTGCCTTCATGCACAATGTAGTGAAGTTCCTTAGACTAGTTATGTCTCAGCATGTTTGTCTGGAAAATGGAAGGGAACTTGTGTGACTTTGAATCAATGTGTGTATGTAGTGACATATGTTGACAAGGCATCAGGATTGGTCTGGATTCTAGTTCACCATTGAAATTTACAACAGATCTGTAGACAACTCCCAGTAATTTCTGGTTTCAATGCAGGGTAAGACATTAAAGGTTGGCATGCTTCTTTTCAGGATTTAGCAAACTTGAAGAAGTTACATCAGACTCTCAATGGCATGTCTCTTCATCAGTTTCATTTAAGAAGGAACCCCTTGGCCAAAAGCCCATCTTCATCCAGCCTCTATCAAGCCTCAGGGTGCACAGCGGGGAGACAGTCAGATTCCATGCCAGGGTTTCTGGCATTCCCAAGCCAGAAATCCAGTGGTTGCATAACCAGCAACCAATTCTACCAACAAAAGATGTAGTTTTCCATTTTGAGGAGTCCACAGGCATGGCTTTAATGCTTATAGTTGATGCTTACTCAGAGCATGCCGGGCAGTACTCTTGCAAAGCAGCCAATAGTGCTGGGGAAGCCATTTGCGCAGCTATACTCACAGTGACTCCAAAAGGTAAAGAAAGCCTGGCTTGCTTCAAAGACTTTGATCTGCTGCATCCCTCCTACTCCCACTGTTACTAATCAGAGTCTCTGCTGTGTGTCTTGGTGCATATTGTGGTCGGTCCATAATTTATTAACAAAGTAACATCCAGGTGCCCCTAAGTCCTCGATTATAGTTTAACCAGTGTACTTTAAATCTCACTGAAGTATGTGTTCTGGGCATTACACTAGTTATTATTTGGTTAGGCATCAACTTTGCTTGACATTTTTCTTTTCTAAACAACATCTCATCATTGCATCATTAATGATTTATTTGCTACATATTTTTGATAAAGTATATGGTGGAGGGAGGACAAATGATATCCCAAATAGAGTCAGAAAAAAAGAGGGAGTGGCTATGTCATTCTGGATAGCTGCAATGACAACAAAAAGAAGGAAGCAGATACTGTATGGCATCCGCATGAGCCTTCATCATCCATCCATCACTGGATCACTGGGAATGAATTTTCTTTTGTGTGATCCTGACATCCTGGAGCACACTGCATCTGGCATGCTGCTTCCAAGTAACAGTGACGTCTTTCATCTTCATCTTCCATGCCATTTTATGTTACTAACCTAGCCAGGTGACAAAGCTTAGATCTTAATATTCTTTTCTTTTTCTTGTCACTTGATCATACAGTGCAAGCCCTAGCTAGGCAAAGTTCTGGGGAAAATGTAAGAGAGTCCACCAAGTCCCAGGCAGTGTCAGATTCCTGTTTCACAAGGCAGGAGAGCAAAATATCCCAAAGTGAAATTAAGTCATTTCAAGGATCATCATATGAATATGAATTTCAGGTTTCTGAAGGTGTATCTCAAAGTTCCACCCACACAGCTGCATCCATTCGAGATGTAGAGTTGCACCATACTGCATCCCTTTCACAAATTGCAGAAAGCACTGAGTTATCTGAGAAATGTGCTGAAGAGGCAATGGATGAAGCACCAAGGATTCTCCTGCATCTTCAGGACCTCTCTGTAAAGTGCGGCGACATGGCTCAATTCCTCTGTGTTTTAGAAGAACCTTCCGTTGACATAACCTGGACTCATGAAGGTGTAAAGATAGAGGAATCTAAGAGAGTGAAGCAGTCACAAAATGGCAATACTCAGTTACTTACCATACGTAATGTTCAGCTGGTAGACCAAGGATTGTACAGCTGCATTGTACACAATGAGTACGGAGAGAAGACCACATCAGCAGTACTAAGAGTAGAAGGTGGTTATTTGATTTTTAGCTCTGACTTGCTTCATTTCATCCTCATCGCTTTATGCAGCTTTTCCATCATGCAGATTGAATCAATGAATATATTAAATAGAATACCCTTAAATTAGCACTCTATTCATAAATGACTTATGAAAGTTAGCCAAGTCATTGGCCAAACTTAAGAACATGTAACTTTCCAGTCTAGATTCAAGGAAGTTTAACTTTCAAATCTGAGTTCAGGAAGTCAAGGTTTGTTTCGTATGTGCTCTTTTTTCTAATATTTACCAAATGTGCCACCTAGGAAGTGTACCAAAGAAGGTTCAGATGTTAGAGTTCATCAAGTGTTTATTGAGTATTTATTATTGTGCCTGGCACTTTCTGGACCAAAATTAGTAGTCTTTAGATATTTCTCAATAAATGCTGCTGCTTTATAGTCTCAGATCCTCCCAGAATTGTAGAATTATCTGACAGCAAGATCATTATTTTTGTTGTTATTGTGCTTGATTCACCACTGTGTCTAGAAGGGGCACAAATATATTTGTCTGGGCAAAGGATAACTTCTTCCTTCCCTCCGTGGACTTTCTTCTTGGATGCTAATAAAATGAGAAAAGTATTCTTCAGGTACTAGAAGCCTGTGCTGTGTGTCTGCAGCAAAGGACCTTCACTGAATCCCATGGAGGGAAGCTGGTGGAAGAAGTTTAGGCATCTCCAGGGGTCTGTGGAGAGCTGCGGCCTCTGGCTCTTCCCTGATCTGGCCATATTATTGTTAAGGCGTCAGAGATGAACAGGGGCAATACAGTGCTGTGTGCATGGCCATCTCTGCACTGAATTTTGAGACAGATTCATTAATTCACTTAATGTATCTGCAATCCTCACTCACCAAAAGGAGGATTTTTTTTTTTCTTAATCTGACATTTTGGTCTATAGCTATTTCTGATTAATTTTCAAAGCCTAAGAAAGGAATAGCTCAAGAACTGAGGTCTAATTATGCAAATTAGGTAGAAAATTCCACCATCCAGAAAGTTGACCCTCAGTTTCACCATAGCTGCTGCTTAGCACAGTAATCACACAAGAAACTATCTATCTGGAGGCGTTGTCTACAAGTCACATAGGTGACAACTGTGATGGTTTCCGCAGCAAGATCATTGGGAGCTGGTGTGTTGTGGAGGTGGGAGAAATGTAGGTCTTTCAACTCGCTTCCTAAAGAACCTAGTGCCCTAGGGCAGTGCTTCATCATCATGTTCCCAGAGTGGATTTGAGCTGGACATTTTTGCCTCAGGATTTCCAGTTCACTCAGTTCCAACAATTATATTATTAAAATGTTCTTGGCACATGAGCATATTTCTTTCCCTTGGGAAGTCCAGACTGCCTTACTTAAGAAAGTTAAAAGAGAAGCCGCTTTTCAGCGTTTGAAGAGTGAAGGATCAGGCACAGTTATCTAATTATCTAATATAGGCCAGTCTTTATCTGTTCCTCTTTGATTTTGGCCTAATAATTTTATATAGGCTAGTTATCCATGAAAATCAGGTAGGAATGTGAACCCCCGTAAGTCTGTTTGAGTAGAGTTCTTATGTGCACAGTAAGCATAGATACATCCTAGTTCGGGGACTAACGTGCTGCTTTCCCTCTCATCCTAATGACATTCCATCTTCTCTAAATTCCATGTGTGTTTTACTCTTACGAACACAACTAATTTATTCCCTTTCCAAACTTTATTCTTACCTAGCAAAAGAATCGCAAACCAGAGCACTTACCAAAATTACCCTTGGTTCAGACACTAAAAGTATTAAAACACTCAAAGAGTCCCAAATTAAAACAACCCATGAAGTAAAGAGAGCATCGTCAAAGAAAACATCAAGTTTGTCAGTAACTTCATGCCAAAGACCACAAGGAACTGAGAAGCCAGGGCGGCAAGCACACTGACTTGTGTCACGCAGACGAGAGAATGAGAGTGTTACCTGAGCACCTGCTTTCTCCGAAGCCACCCCAGAGATGATTGTGTCTAAAGGCTGTGACTTTTCCTTATGTAATAAAAGTAATTTTGAGTTGAGGACTCTTTGTTCTGCTCTTTAACATATAATTGGACTTTGCGTGAAGTTTTAAAGGTGGTTCAAACCAAAGGAGTATTTACTAGCAGAAATCTCTTAATTCTGCAGGGAAAGCTGAGAATAGCCCTCAGTTAAAAGTGGCAAGTTAGAAAATGCATGTTCCTTCTAAATGTGATTTCATCTCCTAGCAAGTATTCAGTCAACAAGACATTAAAAAAGAAATATTCCTTTTGTTTGTGTTTTGCTTTTCTCAGTGCATGTAAAAGGCATGGGGAATTGTGGGACTAAAAGTGGAAATTTCATAGAGAACCTAAAATAAAAATGTTTTAAAATTTTTCATCATTGTCATGTACTTTATCAGCTCATTGATTTGTTTGGCATGGATTTTGGGGGGTGCATTTGGGGGATGTAGTTTTCTATTATAGTAAAGAGAAAATTGTAATTGTATGAATCATGAATTGAGGCAGAAAGTACATGGAATTAATCATGAAAATCTCTTGTTTTTGCGTTCTAGCTCCTGAATCAGTGTTGCATGAGCAGATTGAGATGGAGATGAAAGGTATGGTTATATTGAATGTGAGATTTAAGTAGAAATTCTGAAGGATTAATAGAATCCTTGAGCTGCCTTCTGTTAGTAGTATTGAGAAAAATGACATAGATGTACAAATATATCTCTTACAGTATATATTACTGTGTTGCATGCCTGGTTTAGTATGCTGATAGTTATATGCATTTCACAGTAATTTGTTTTATGGTAATTTAAAATCTTATATTTATAATTTATCAGCCATAATCAACTTCATGTTTGCAGCCATTTTCAAAAGCGTGTATTAGAAAAAGTTGTCATCTTAATGCATGAAATCATGAAGTAGAAGTTTGTTTTCAAAATCACAGTGAATTAAATTGAACAATAGACAATAACCTAGCTGTCATTCTCAGAATGCAACATCATGAATGAATTATCATTGAGATGCGTTTTTATTTAGGGTGTGTGAAAATGTTACATTCCCATTCTGGTTTATACTTCATGCACATACATCATTTTAACATTGATATGTCTCTTACACTGGCTTGCAGATAGCTGCCTTATGTGATCCTTATTGCCTGTTTTTCTTTGCATAACATCGTGACTTTATGGCTGTATTAGTTCGAATAAACGCCTTCTCATTTTATTTTATTTTATTTTAGCTAATCATTTATGGTTATAGTTCTCGTATATATATCTTAGATAGTTAATTCTCCAAAAATACAATAATTTAATTTATAATCAAAAGGATCAGAAAGGGCGTTTATTCCACTCTCTGCAAGTCAGGTAAGATTTTCCTCTTAGCCATCCAAAGAACAGTTTTCCTGCTCTCAAAACAAATATGCACAGGAACATGTTATTTTGAAATGCATTTTTGCTTGTTCAAGAAGAAATTTCAGCAGTTTGAAGAAAAGACCAGACAACGAACGATTTTCGTGTCAGAATCTTTTAAACAGAGCATGGTGTTGCGTTTATTCGAACAAATATGGTGAGTGAAATTTTTTATGGATTTGTGAGAATCTGTAGCATGCACTTTATTTCATTTCCTATTTTGCAATTTCATTTATTTTCACCTTTTTCAAATACTATGGAAAATAGTAAAATGCTTTATAATTGAACTTTTTTTCAGAATTGTTCTCTGAGGAAGCATCTGAACATTCAGAAAGAGATACCCATGTTGCCTTCTCGGATTCTAAAGACATAGACCACAGCTCCATGACTGCTAAAAGATATGCAAGTAGAATATCATCTACAAGCTCCTGGCCCAAATATTTCAAGCCTTCTTTTACTCAAAAGCTTATGTTTAAATATGTTTTCAAGGGTGAACCTGTTGTTTTTACATGTAGATTAATTGCCTGTCCAACTCCAGAAATGACTTGGTTTCATAACAATCGACCTATCCCAACAGGTCTTCGACGGGTTATAAAAACAAAGAGTGATTTACATCATCACTCTTCCAGCTTAGAGGTTAAAAGGGTCCAAGACAGAGATTCTGGAAGTTATAGATTATTAGCAATTAATAGTGAAGGGTCTGCTGAATCAACTGCATCGTTGCTTGTTATTGAAAAAGGGCAAGATGAGAAATATTTAGAATTTCTGAAAAGGGCAGAACAGACACATGGAAATATGGAGGCTTTAGTTGAAAGGAGAGAAGATAGATTAAAGGTTGACCTGAGGTTTACTGGCTGTCCCTTTAACAAGAAACAAGATGTGGAACAACAGGGAATCATGCGAACTATACACTTTAAGACAGTAAGTCCTGTCAGGAAAACAGATTTAATGTATGAAGAATATTTAGAAAGTAAATCTGACACAAGGGGATGGCTTAATGTAGGTGAAAGTTTCCTGGATGAGGAGACCAAAATGAAGTTGCAGCATTTACGGGAGGCTAGAAAAATGTTAATGGAGAAAAAGAAATTATCTCTATTAGATTTGTCATCTGAAATAAGTTCAAGAACTTTGAGAAGTGAAGATAGTGATAAAGACGTTCTGTTCTCTCGAGAGGAAATGAAAAGCAGGTCTGTATCTGATCTAGCTGACAATAGGGATAAGGTAGGTAATTCAGCTGAGGGTATTATCCAAGATCCACAGGTCCTTCCTAATCTAATGGATCAAAATGTAGAATCTGGAGAACCTCCCACAAGCTTTCAAACTACTGTTGATGAGGAAATTCTCCAGACTGAAATGAGAATGAGCCAAGAGGCATTCCTAAGAGAAAGTCTATCAAGGGACCATTTTTATGGTAGGATTCCAGTAAATGAGAATATCCAAGCAAGAGAACAACTTGAAAAACTTATGACCCAAGCAGAAATTGTAGAGTCATCTAAAGATATCACAAATGTAAGTAAGAATGAGGAAATATATGAGACCCCTGAAAAGGTGTCTCAAGTTACTATACCATACACCAGTGAATCTTTTGGTACAGTTGTAAATATTCAAGAAAGTGAAGCATTAGATATTGACAGAATAAGAAAAGATGATTTGAGAGAATTTCAACACTCTACTTCCACAAAAGTCGATGAATTCAAAACTGAACAGGAAGAAAAAACCACAAGATTTTTCGAAAATTCTTTCCAAAAACATCCACAACGTTGCCCACCTTCATTTCTTCAAGAAATTGAATCTCAAGAAGTTTATGAAGGTGATAGCTGTGAATTTGTGTGTCATTTTCAAGGATATCCTCAACCCATAGTGACATGGTATAACAATGATATACCAATCCCATGTAATCGAGGCTTTATCACTCAGACCTTCAAAAACTATTCGACGTTAACCTTTTCTTCTGTCCATCCTCAAAATGAAGGTTTCATTACCTGTGTGCTGTTTAACCAATATGGAACAGTAAAAACAACCAGTGTACTTAAAGTGAAGTCAAAACAAAGGCATGATGTCAAAGCACATAGGGTCCCCGTGTTGCATGACTACACTGATGAGGAAGAGCTGACATTGGTGTTTGACCAAGCAAAAGGCGTTCCTCCATCTTTGAGACAAGAAGGCCAAACAAATCTCCATATGTTAAAAGCTAACCCACCAGTTCCTCCCTCTGCAGACATAGAACTGCTTTCCTTTCCTGTAGAAATTCAGATAACGGCAGCTACTCCTACCCCAGAACAGGATAAAGAGTCAAGAGAGTTGTTTCAACTGGAGGAGTTGGAGCCTAAAGCAACACCTCAAGATGAGGCTACTCGGTCACCAAAGCACAAATTTATATTTTCATCTGATATTACTAACGAGCCGCCAGAAGTGTTACAAGAAATGCCAAAGCATGCCAGTTGTAGAGAAGGGGATTCCATAGTCCTTGAATGTTCACTGTCTGGTGATCCTAAACCAGCTGTGACATGGTTCCACAATGGAGTCCTTTTAAAGCAGAACCAGAAGTTCCAGTTTGAAGAAGTTAATTGTAGCCACAGGTTATATATTAATGATGTTAATTCTCAGGATTCTGGAAAATATGAATGTGTTGCTGAAAACAATTCAGGAATGGTTGAGAGTGTTTCAGATCTAACAGTGGAACCTGTCACTCACAGGGAATATAGCCAATTAGAAAATATGGGTGGAATTTATGCCAAATATTCCAAAGATCAACACATTCAGGGAGAATCTGTAAGGGCACACTTTTGTGATTATCCAGCCGGTCCTTTTACTCCCCAATCCAATATAAAAGAATATTCTGTAAGAGAATATTTTCAAAGCCTTGAGACAGTTGAACAGATAGACCAGAAAGGCCAAGTTTCTTGCACATCTTCTAGAGAAAAACTGCCCATATTTATACAGGGTGCTTCTAGATCCATAACAATCAACAAGCCTCTCCGAGCTGAACTCATACAATGTCAGGATGAAGAGAAAGAGGAACATGTAAATGAAAAATCAAAGCTACACCAAGCAGAGGGGACTGTCTATCCATTTGTTGATGATTTCAGTGAAGTTAAAATTAGGAAGGAGGTAAGAAATGATGTGGGGAAACTTGGTGGACCAGAAAGGGAAAACGTGCAAGAATATGCCCAAAGTGACTATTTATCAAATGTCCACTCTGAGAGAACTTCTGATGGTTACAATACAAAAGAATCGTCCATCATTGTATACGAAGAACCCTTTGGTGAAGGGAGATACTACCCAGGAAAAAAGGTGAGGCATAGAATCATTGCATTTGAAAAGTTGCAACACATAGAAAAAGGCGTTCTAGAAAAGAGACCTACCAAGAAATCATTTGTGAATCCTCCTCAAAAGAAGCTTGATGACAAAGACTTTCCCTTAAAGCAAAGAAAATCAAGATCAAGTAACCTAAACACAAATATGCATCAGGCAGAGGAAATGCCTCCAAACACTGAACAAGATTCATCTAACATTGTAATGAATTTAAAGCTGCTTTCTTCTCAAACTCATAAGGTATTTGAATTACAAGAGAGGGAACAACAGAAGGAAGTAGGTCTTATAGAGCAATCTGCAGTTTCTGAAAGGGCTGAACATGAAGTACCTATTACATTTGACCTAAAGCAATTTCATGCTCAAATAGAAAATGCGGATGTAAAATTTCAAGAAGTTAGACTAGATAGTGATCAATCAGAAGAAGCTTGTTTTCAAACCCAGCATCCTGCTTCTGAAACAGCCGAGACTGAGAGCATTGTGTTTGATCTAAAACAAATGTATTCTCATTTAGGAGACCCAGCTAAGGAGTTTCAAGAGCAAGAAACTAGGCAACAGCAGGAAACACCATATAAAGAGGAAGTTCCTAGCACTGAAACATTACAATCTGATACACAGAATACCTCTCAAAGTGCACAAAGTAACATATTTACCAATCCAGAGATTTCTTCCAGTAAGGAGTTTTTAGATAGGACTGTGAGGGAGAAAAGTGGTAGTGATGAAAATGCCTCTTATTTGGAAAAACATACGCAGGAACAAAATTTAGAAATTTTAAATACTGATATTTCTCTTAAAACTATTTCTGAAGAGATCCATAGTGAATCGCGTGCCCTACTTTCAACCTCATCCACAGATGTAGGAAGAACTGATATTTCTGAGAAAAATGGATATAGGAGTTCCATTTCACATGTGAAAAAAGCAAGTGAGGAAAAGCTTATAGAGGTTTGTAAAAAGGAGGAGGAGCATACTTTGGAACCAGAGTTGGCGTCATTTCAAAAGCAAGATGGAGGGACACAGGGGTATGCTGCTGGAATTTTGGGAGACCACATAAGTGATGTTCAGGAAGCAGACACATGCCACAGAAAAATTTCCCTGAGTCAGCACTTTCCATTCTTGATGACTGAGGAACAACGGAATCCAAATGAACAAATAAGTGAGAAAATGGATGCTCCTGGAAAAGAAAAATGTTATGAAGAAATTCAAGTTCAGAATGAAACTTCTTTCTCCAATACTGAGAGAGAAAAGATAGAAACTTGTTTTTCTGAAAACCCTCCTAAGTTAGATGAGGCACATACAACGGAAGTAATGGAATGTGAGACCTCCCTAACACAGTACTTACTTGCTGCTGGAAAGCATGAAGTTCCTGAGACTGCAGACACCAAGCACAAGGCAGATCTTGTCCAGAGTGAATCAGTCACATCAATGGAGGTTGAAGAAGTAACTTTCAGCACTGTGTATGAGTACTACAACCAGCAACAGGAATCATTAGGACGCCCATTTTCTCCTGAATCTGATATTTCAATTGATGTGGGAAGTACAAGCAGTGAAGCACTCTCTGAGCTAGATCAGTTTTATACCCCACCATCCTCTGTTGAACATTTTGAAACTCCAAAGTCTCCTGATTTGTATCTTGCTCCTATAGACACAGCTAAAACATCCTCAACAAATTTAGGAGGTAAGACTATTGAAAGGACCACACCTTTAGAGGAAGCTACTGAAAGGTACTCAACACCTTCCCAAGGAAAGGTAACAGAAAGGTGTTCCACACCCCCAGGAGAGACCCTGGAGAGATACTCCACACCTCCAGGAGAGACCCTGGAGAGATACTCCACACCTCCAGGAGAGACCCTGGAGAGATACTCCACGCCCCCTGGAGAGACACTGGAGAGATACTCCACACCTCCAGGAGCGACCCTGGAGAGATACTCCACACCCCCTGGAGAGACCCTGGAAAGATACTCCACACCCCCAGGAGACACCCTGGAGAGATATTCCACACCTCCTGGAGAGACCTTAGAGAGATATTCCACGCCCTCAGGGGAGACACTAGAGAGATATTCTACACCTTTAGGAGGAGAAACAGTTGAAAGATATTCTGTTCCTACTGGAGGACCAAACCCCACTGGAATCTTTAAAAGGTGCCCATCAAAACTAGAAAGGGAGGACAGTCCATCAAGTGCGCATTTCCACACACCTACAGAAGGGAGAAGCTCAGCTTATGAATTATGGCGTTCTGATTCCTTTGGCACGCCCAATGAAGCCATTGAACCAAAAGACAATGAAATGCCTCCATCTTTTATTGAACCTCTGACCAAAAGGAAGATCTATGAAAACACAACCTTGGGCTTCATTGTTGAAGTTGAGGGCCTTCCAGTTCCTGGTGTGAAATGGTATCGAAATAAATCTTTGCTAGAGCCAGATGAAAGAATCAAAATAGAAAGGGTGGGTAATGTGTGTTCTTTGGAAATTGCTAACATTCAAAAAGGAGAGGGAGGCGAGTACATGTGCCATGCTGTAAACATCATAGGGGAAGCAAAGAGCTTTGCACATGTAGACATTGTGCCCCCCAAAGAGAGAGCAGTGGCCCTCCCACCTCCAGTAATACATCAGCATGTCATGGAGTTCGATTTGGAAAACAATGGGTCATCAAGAACCCCTTCTCCTCAAGAAATTGTCCTGGAAGTTGAATTAAGTGAAAAAGATGTTAAAGAATTTGAGAAGCAAGTGAAAATAGTCACAGTTCCTGAATTTACTCCTGATCATAAAAGCATGGTTGTGAGTCTGGATGTTCTCCCATTGAATTTAGCAAATCCAAGTATGGCTTCAAGGGAGGAAGAAGATGAAGATTTAAAAATTGACTTAGAAGTATTTGAAATGCCTCCTCGCTTTATAATGCCTATTTGTGATTTTAGAATTCCAGAAAACTCAGACGCTGTGTTCAAATGTTCAGTCATAGGCATCCCAACTCCTGAAGTGAAATGGTATAAAGAATATATGTGTATTGAGCCAGATGACGCTAAATATGTGATTAGTGAGGAGAAGGGAAGTCACACCCTTAAGATTCGCAACGTCTGTCTTTCCGATAGTGCAACGTACCGGTGCAGAGCTGTGAATTATGTAGGGGAGGCTATCTGTCGGGGATTCCTCACCATGGGAGATTCCGAAATGTTGGCTCTGCTGTCAAAGAAAAGTAAAGCGACATTGAGCAGTGTGAAGGAAGAATTAGTCTTAAGGAGCAAATATTCAGACAGCTTTTTTGAATTTCAGGTGGAGGAAGGGCCTCCCAGGTTTATCAAAGGTATTTCTGACTGTTCTGCACCGTTAGGTACAGTAGCTTATTTCCAGTGTTTAGTCCGTGGCTCTCCGAGGCCCACGGTTTACTGGTACAAAGATGGGAGATTGGTGCAAGGAACAAGGTTCAGTGCCGAGGAAAGTGGCATAGGGTTCCACAACCTGTTCATAACAAGCTTAGTGAAGGAGGACGAAGGTGAGTACAGGTGTGTAGCTACGAACAAATCGGGCATGGCTGAGGCCTGTGCAGTGCTCACCCTAATTTAAAGCTCCTCATGCAGTGTGTTAGTGCTCCCATAATGATGAGAATTGACTTGAATGCTTTCACGCTTTCCAAATTATATAGTTCTAATAAATCTCCAAATACATCTACTCTATCTGAACACATTACATTGAAAAACCCCAGGGAAAACAGTTTCTCTATGTGGAAATCTCATGTTTGTAATACATGTAAATATTCTATTATCTAAACTGTGGAATTATCACCTGTGTCAATTCTGCTGTGAATCATCAAACACTATTAAACATCTCCTTGGCTACCTAATCGTTGGTACTTCTACTTTACCCTCCTTCTACTCCATAAAGTGCTTTCGCAGAATGCATTCTCTTTTAGCAGATAAACTGTGTATGTCAAGTAAAATGTGAAATGGAGACCATGTCAGATGACCACAAAGACAAATTGGTAAGGTAAAATCTCTCTGCTCTGAGTATAAGTCATTTTGGAAACGATAACTCTTTTGCATCCAAATACATGCTTATTTACTCAGACTTCAAACAAACCAAGCAGCAACAGAAACCAGCTTTGCCCAATTGGTAACTAACTCTATAATCTGTTTTACCTTACAATCTTCATATTTATTTTTAGCTCTTTAAAAAATATTTTCATTATTAATATCCCTCTTCTTAAGTGTTTTAACTCTTGCTGCTTTTGAAGGGACCAATGGTGCTCTCTTGGTGGGTAGAGTTCACCTAGACATTTGCAGAATATGCAAATAAATATCTTTCCACTTTTGGAACTACCTCATTTTCTCAATTTCTGAGATAGCATTAAGTGTAAAATACAGCATTAATTTGATACTGGACTGGGGGTGGGACAAGAAACTACTGTATTACATTTAGATATAAATTTTAAACTGCAGTACAATTTCACAATCTTCAAAATTAGAAAAAGAAGGTGGGACATCTCTAGTATTGAAGCAATATGGTAATTTGTATTTCAGATTATATACAAATAACAAGATAATTAGCTTTCCTGTCATTTTCTCTGAATTTTATTTTTAAAACTAGAAATTAATAAGCATTCAAATTTAAGATGTATAAACATATATGTTTCTAAAGTGGCTGTTTTTGTTTTTCAAAATTATAATTATAGTAAATTCACAAAATCCTTAACGTACCTATGTGCCACTGTGAACTAAATCTTCTCGTATAAGCTGTAATAAACATAAAGAAACTTAGTTTTTTATTACCTGAAAACGAAGGGTTAGACCAAAAGACCACAGAGGTGATTGTTCAACTATGATTCTGTGTCATCCCAGTGGTAACTTTTCTTAATATAATTCGGAATACATTTTAGTTTTGCAACAGATGACAAGAGGAATAATAGAATATAGTAATTTGATTGTGAGACTTCTCTTCCTCCAACTCTGTAAATTACTCACTGTCACCTAATGGCTATTTTCTCCCCTGCATTGAGCAATTTTTACATAACATGATCATATTAAATACATTAATTTTACTTTAATTCTAAAACATTAATCATTTAATTTAAATTTAATTTTCAAGAGACTCCATATATCCAGTCATGTTTATTATGCTTCTTTCATCTGTCAAATTTTTTATTCCCACAATGGGAATTCCCTAAAAGCCTTTCAAATTAAAGAAGAAACTGGGAGAATGTGTAGGATATAGACAGACCAGTCAGGCTTACAGCCCACCCACCCCACCCCCCAAAGAACATTCGCTTTGCTTTCTTTGAGTCACCATAACTTATCAAGATAGATACACTATTGTGGAACCATCATTTCTGTTTCAAGCAGTGAGCAGACAATATCTGTGATCATAATTATAGATATGATATATATCTATATATCACATCATAATATATATAATATATATATTATATAATATATATATTATATAATATATATATATATCTAATATATCACATCATAAATCCCTGAAATAAAACTAATTCTATAGTTTAGGGACTTAAGGATTTATTCTACTCTGAGTCACATAATGGATGTTTAAATAAATTAGAAATTCAGATCATGACAAACATGATAAGCACACTTTACCCAAACATTATACAGCATAACAATAGTTCAAACCTGTTCTTAAAAAAAAAGAAAGAAAAGAAAAAAGTTTTAACACCATATTGGATTGGCAGTAAGGACTGAAAACTATACTTTTATGCTTATAAAAAGGTAGACTTTATTTGACTTTGCTCATTAGAATTCTGTTAGTCTCAAATTCATTGCACTTGAGGATATTCAGAATAACAATGACTGAATAAAGAAAAATAAGCCTTGCCCACACTTGGCTTACTTATTTTTTTTTTTTTTTGGCTTACTTATTAATTGTTTTAGATAATTAAATGGAATTTTTTATTTTCTGGCTCAATGGCACATAACTTAAAAGTCTGAAATATGAATTTCTCTGATGCTGGATAAAGAATTCATTGTTTTATGCATAGTAGAGTTTAGACATAATTATTAGCTGCTATTACTACATGTATTTTTAACTACACCTTTCATGTTTCAGGACTCTTGAATTTCATCTAGTATCTTTCGTATAGTTAATATACCATGTTTAGAAGAAAGGAAAAACAATTGAAAATATTTCAACACGTTAGTGAGTAGGGGTATTTTCACTATACTGACATTCACTCCCTTTACAGATATTTTGGGAGTTCAAGTGAAAAGGGAAAGCTGACATGAGTGATACATTATAGATTAAATGTTAAGTGGTCACCATTAGTATGTGAAATTAATCAATGTTTTTACAGCTTACTAACTGAAATAATAATAACTGAGTTTGTATTCTACATGCTATAGGTAAGTTTTACCAGTATATTTATATAAGCCAACAGATACTGGAGTCCTGCCTTTTACTGCTTATACATTTGAATTAAAGCCTAAGACTATTCCATGTGATGCAAGTAGAGTAAACTAATACAATAGTAAAACTATTGTAGCTCTAGGTAAGGTAATAAAACTATTATTAACAGAGCTGTTCTATTTACCTAACAGACTTAATGAAAAGCTAATTCCTTGTTATCAAATTACGTCTTTCATCCTGTCCATGATACTGTTTAAAGAGTATCTGTTATTCACTGTTTGTTTTCCTGTTCAATAATACTGTGTAGGTATTTCTCATGCAATAAAATATAATTAAATGTTAATTATAAAATTATAAAATAAAATATAACTAATGTTGGAGTTTTCTCTCATTTCCGATTCTCCCATTTTCTTAACATAAGCCTCATTATAAAAGCTTTGTTGAAATAATAGGGCAATTTGCACAGGCAAAAGAAGGCTTGCATTTGTAGTAACTGAAAACAGTTATAAGCAGTAACTAGAACATAGATGTTTTAT
Organism: Eubalaena glacialis; assembly: GCF_028564815.1. Classification (NCBI taxonomy): domain Eukaryota; kingdom Metazoa; phylum Chordata; class Mammalia; order Artiodactyla; family Balaenidae; genus Eubalaena; species Eubalaena glacialis. The sequence continues at coordinate 185,631,218 of NC_083716.1, read as the reverse complement.
TTTGAAAATAAACAGTCTTCAATTTGACAATGAAGATCACTCTTAAACTCAAGAAAATTCTAAATGTAAATAATAATTCTGGATCTTTTTAGAAATTTATTTAAATGATCCTGAATTCTTTTTTAATTAATTAATATTTAGTGGAATTTTTATTTAAAAGTTATGTTTTAAAGAAAAACATTTGGATCCTGAATTCTTTGATTAGCAATATTTAGCCAGCCAGCAGTTTCTCAGACTTTAGAATTGGGACTGTATCACAAAGGAAAACTCATAAGAACATCTTTAAAGTTTATAAACTCTAACACAAATGAAATGGACTGAAAGTTGCATCAGTACAGTATTTATAATCATATAATATAATAAGCTAAGGTTAAAATTTTAGAAATGTGCCTTTTGATAAATTAACCTCAAGATAATCTAATGATTTCAGGAACAAAACAGAAGAAGGCCATCAATTGGTGCATAATTCTTTGACGACTTCTTTGTTTGTTTAAGTAAAATTGATAGTAAAATAATAATCATTTTTCCCCACACAGAGTTTTCTAGTTCTCTTCTGTCTGCTGAGGAAGAAGGACCTCAAACCTCTAGCTCTGGCCTTCAGTTATCTAATAGAAATGAAACACTTGAACTTTTGTCTCAACCTCCAGTTCATTCAACTAAATTCGATTCCAAAAAGGAAGGCAGTGTCCCAGTTTTCATCAAAGAAGTGTCAAATGCTGAAATAAGCATAGGGGATGTGGCTAAGTTGTCTGTTACTGTCACTGGTATTCCCAAGCCCCAAATTCAGTGGTTCTTTAATGGAGTAATGTTAACCCCTTCAGCTGACTACAAATTTGTTTTTGACGGAAATGATCACAGCTTGATCATTCTGTTCACCAAATTAGAGGATGAGGGAGAGTATACATGTATTGCCAGTAATGAATACGGACAGGCAATATGTAGTGCCTATCTGAAAATAAATTCCAAAGGAGAGGGGTTCCAAGAACCAGAATCAGCAGAAGAGAAATCTCTGGAAAAGCTCGAAGGTCCTTGTCCTCCTTACTTCCTTAAGGAGTTAAAACCAATTCACTGTGCACAGGGGCTCCCTGCCATCTTTGAGTACACGGTGCTTGGAGAGCCTGCACCTACTGTTCTGTGGTTCAAAGAAAACAAGCAGCTTTGCACCAATGTTTATTATACTATCATTCATAATCCTGATGGTTCCGGGACATTCATCGTCAATGACCCTCAGAAAGAAGATAGTGGTTTCTATGTCTGTAAAGCGGAGAATGTGTGGGGTGAATCCACCTGTGCCGCAGAGCTGCTCGTGCTTCTGGAAGACACACACATGACTGATGCCCCCTGTAAAGCAACGTCCACGCCAGAGGCTCCTGAAGATTTTCCCCAGACATCGTTAACGGTCCCTGCAGTTGAGGCACTTGACTCAGAAAAGGAAACTGCAGCTTTTGTAAAGGACACCATTTTGAAAGCTGCTTTAATTGCAGAAGAAAAACAGCAGCTTTCTTATGAGCATATTGTTAAAACCAATGAACTGAGCAGTCAAGTTACTTTAATAGCTGAGCAACTGCAATCCACAGTCATGTTAGAGCAGGATATGCCCACTCCTGAAAGCATCAGTGAACTTCTTTCCATCAGTGACACTATTCATGTCCAGCCTATCAAGGAACCACCTCCCAATGTACAGCTGCAGATTGTCCAGTCCCAGGACACCCTCCCCAAAGAAGATATTCTAATGTATCAAGAGCCTGAATTACAGGTGGTTCTATCAGATACTGAAAAAATCTTCCCAAGTGCCATGCCCATAGAGGAAATTAGTTCATTAACAGTTGAGTCTCTGCAAACTTTATTAGCTGAACCTGAAGGGAGTTATCCACAGTCATCAATAGAAGAAACGCCAGCCCATTCATATCCAACCTCTGTGGCTGAGGAAGTACTTTTACCAAAAGAAAAGATAGTATCCTCAGTGGACAAAGAGCAAAGAGTGATCCTTCAAAAGCAAGAGGCGCAAAGTGCTCTCACCCTGAATCAGAGCTTAGCTGAGGGACACGTGGAAAGTTTCCAAGGTCCTGACATCATGATCTCCCGGGTCCCTTCAGAACACACGTGCACAGAAGGTGAAATCTTAATGGAAAGTGTGGATCAACTGGACAGTGCAAAGCAAGATTTCGCAGCCAGCGTTGAGGAAGGCAAGTCCTTAAGGTTTCCGTTAGCAGGTGAGGAAAAGCAGGTACTGCTCAAGGAAGAGCGTTCTGACAGCTTGGCAATGCCCCCGAACCAAACCACTGAGTATAAAAAAGAGCCCATGGCGATAAATGGTGTGCAGGAGGTGCAGGGAAGTGACCTTCTTTCTAAGGAAAGTTTGCTTTCTGGTATTCCTGAAGAGCAGCGGTTAAACCTGAAAACTCAGATCCGCAGGGCTTTGCAAGCAGCAGTGGCCAGCGAGCAGCTGAGTCTTTTCTCTGAATGGTTAAGAAACATTGAACAGGTAGAGGTCAAGGCCATAGACTTCACCCAAGAGCCCAACCGCATTATGTGCACCTACTTTATTACCTCAGTGAAGTCTCTAACAGAAGAATTAACCATCACTATTGAAGGCGTTGATCCTCAAATGACTAACCTGAAAACTGAACTTAAGGAGGCTTTGTGCTCTATGATATGTGAGGAAATGAACGTCTTAACAGCTGAGGAACCTGGAATTCAGAAAGGAGCCACAATAGACTTGCAGGAAGAAATGGATTCTTTTTCCAATCCACAGAAGGTTGAAGCAATCACCGAACCAGAGGTTGAATCTAAATATCTTGTCTTAAAGGAAGAGAGAAGTTACTTTAAGGTGGAAAGTCAGGTCAAAGCTGTGGGTGCCACAACTGCTTCCGCTGCTGTCTCTGATGAAAAACTGGATGGGATACCAAAACCATCAGAGGAGAAAGAGAAATCCTCTGAAGGTGGTACTGAGAAGGCTGGTACAGTAGAGATACGGGAGGCTGAGGGTAGCTCACTCAGAGAGGGTGGTCCTGATGTACAGACGCCCTTGGTGGACACGATTGCCAAGGAAGGTGACACCGTAAGCCTCGCGTCATCCATAACAAATGCCAAAGAGGTGAATTTGTATTTTGAGAGTAAACTGGTGCCTTCAGATGAAAAGTTCAAGTGTTTACAAGATCAAAATACATATACGCTAGTGATCGACAAAGTAAATAGAGAAGAACATCAAGGGGAATATATGTGTGAGACCTTGAATGACAACGGAAAAGCAGCAACTTCAGCAAAACTCACTGTAGTCAAAAAAGGTTGGATTTTAAGGATTCAGTGAATCAAGCTCTAACATTCACTGGGTTGTAATGATTTAGGTTTCCTCACTGAATTTTCACTTATCTGCCATTGCCAGAATGCAGTTTATTTAGAGTAAGAATGAAATCACAGACATAATCATGGTTATTAACTTTCCTCCTTTTCCCTTACTGCCTTACTGGGTGGTATGTTATATCTACACTACTACTTATTTTTAAAATGAAATGTATTTTCATATATTTCATAATACTGATAAATGCTTTTTAGTCTCTTTCTATATGAAAATACTTTAATGGTATGTAATAAAAAGCTGTCAGTGAATACCTAGTTACCCTGAAATCACCAGTCTCATCCTTAAATTCAAAATAACCATGATTAATTGTCCATTTGTGTTTCTTGTTTCGATTATCTTTTTTGCTATTGTTTTACTTCATCACTTTATTTAGTAGATCATGTTTTTTTTCACATTATTCGCTGTGTTCCTAGTCAGCATGGTATATTTAAAGAATATATCATGTTGTTATGCATGTAAGCCAAGAGCATCACGTCATTTTAATCATTTTTTCACAATTCACTGAAAAGTAACAATTGAATATGTTGAAAGCTGCTTACTGTCTTCTTTTGCCTTCAATGATCTTCCTCATTTTCCAGTCACTTGTCTTAAACTGCTGCAATCCACTTCACTAATTTCAACTGTTTCACTCCATTAACAGCAACAGAAGTTAGAAGGAAAAGAAAAATGTGGGGTACCTGAGAAGGAGGCGTGCTAATGGCCTCTGCTTCCCTTTGCAGCTGCCCCAGTGATCAGGAGGAGAATTGAGCCCCTGGAAGTAGCCCTGGGCCACCTCGCCAAATTCACCTGTGAGATCCACAGCGCCCCCAATGTCCGCTTCCAGTGGTTCAAAGCTGGCCGAGAAATCTATGAGAGTGACAAGTGTTCTGTTCGGTCTGCAAATTATGTCTCCACCCTGGAAATCCTGAGAACCCAGGTTGTTGACTGTGGCGAGTACACCTGCAAAGCTTCCAACGAGTTTGGCAGTGTCAGCTGCACAGCCACACTGACTGTGACAGGTAAATGCCATACACTGATGCGGATGTTATTCCATTTCATATTATTACCTATTTTACTTTTTGTAGAGGTGCAGGAGGTACTTGTCCTACCAACTGGAGAGACCAGTAGCCAAGATGGTCTACCACACAGTGGCTAGGTAGTGCAGAGCCTATGAGAGACAAGAAGTCATTGTTTACAGTCATATTTCTAAAAACAGCTAAAGAAAAAAAATTTTTTATTTCAAGAGCAATGTGAAGGAATCACACAAGCAGTGGCTCCTGATAGTTTGGTTTGGGTTTTTGTTTTGTTTTGTTCTTTTTATTAAATGGTCTGGCTTGACCTCTAGCATAAAAAATTTCAGGACAGTTTGGTGCTACTAAAAAGTAAATGATGTCCAAATGTGTGTAATACTTTGGAACCAGTTAACCAATTAAGAACAGAATTACAAAATGAAAAAAGCCAAAGCATAAGACTAAAGTCAAACAAATCCTAATAAGAGACAGGGAGCTAGTATAGAACTACAAACTAGGATTCTCACCCTAAGCTTTATTACTAATTGAAAAATAACAGTAACTACACAAATATTCTGTTCTCAATTTCCTGAGGACACACAGGATGACTGTCAAGTAGGTAACACTCATCAGGTGTTTGAATTCCCTCATTAGCAAAAAAAAAAAAAAATAACTCTTTCCTACCTCTTTTTTCTCACTCTTTCTTTCTCTTTTGCTTTCTTCCTACAAAGGGAAAGTGTGAGTATGAACTTATGAACTATGGTTTAGGGTCAGAAGTAGCAATGACTTGTGCTGTTGACAGAAGCATGCACGAAATGCCAGGGTGAGGCTGTCCCTTTGTCTTCTTTTTCTTTCTCTTTTTGAAGTATAGCTGATTTACAGTATTACCTTGGTCATCTTTTTCAATGACAGCATGGAGGGGAAGGGTAAATGCAGCACGCGTCTTTGACTTGAAAAAGCCAGGGTTCCCTGTAGCTTCCTCTCCTCTACAACTCTTTTATATCAGAAACTCCACACCCCCAGGCCCATGGTGACCCATTCAGTGGATTTTGCTTTGTGATCAGAGTCTCCGTACCGCCAAGTGCATGGCATTATTCTTAATGACACTTTGGGAAATTTCTTTACCCAAAATAGGCCGGTTCAGTAATGGGACTAACACTTGAGCTTCAAATCACAAGAGGAAAGAAGAAAGAGGAGGATTTTTTTTTTTAATCGGAAAGAGAGGTTCCTAAAGGTTTGCTTCCAAATGCAGAATGGACATGGGAAATGACTGCTATAAATATTTTTACAAGTTTGAAGTGATTTAGAGGATACATTTAAAGCTGTGCCATTTAAGGATTTGCTAGTGGTCGACATGAGGGTTAGAGAGACCGTATAAAACTACTGAAACTTTTTATTACTTAATATCCCTACTCTTCAGAAAAGTCAAGTACATTTTCTTTATCTTCCTTATACGGTCTTCTAATTTGCAGAATTAAAGTACCAGCTGAATTGCTTATCACATAATTCGAACAATTAATCAGCTCATAAAATGGACAAAGCTTTAGTAATAGTGAGTCAATGTTGCGAAATAAAGGAACATTTGTTCTTTCCCTTGATAGAGACATTTAAAGTGCTGTGTTACTCCTCTATTAAAAAAACTCTCATCCCTTTCCTTTGACACATCTTTTCACCTTAATACATTGCCTTACTTTAAGTAATGTCTCATGTCTATCTAAAGCTATTACTCATCTTTTTTCTTTCTTGGAATATGTAATTACAGCAAGAGCTTTGTAGGGACAAAATATAACACAGAAAACTTTTCTTTTACAGAGGCATATCCACCAGCCTTTCTCTCCAGACCTAAGTCCATAACGACTTTTGTGGGTAAGGCAGCCAAGTTCCTCTGCACAGTGACAGGGACTCCCGTGATTGAAACCATTTGGCAGAAAGATGGTGTGGCCCTCTCACCTTCCCCTAACTGCGGGATTTCAGATGCAAACAACAAACACATTTTAGAACTCTCAAATCTTACAATTCAAGATAGAGGAGTTTACTCCTGTAAGGCTTCTAACAAGTTTGGAGCCGACACTTGCCAAGCCGAGTTGGTCATAATCGACAAACCACATTTCATTAAAGAACTAGAGCCTGTGCAATCAGCTGTCAATAAGAAGGTACACCTTGAGTGCCAAGTAGATGAAGACAGAAAAGTCACAGTTACATGGAGTAAAAACGGGCAAAAGCTCCCTCCTGGGAAAGATTATAAGATCTGTTTTGAAGATAAAATAGCATCACTCGAGATCCCTCTGGCCAAACTAAAAGATACAGGAACGTATGTTTGCACAGCTTCCAATGAGGCTGGAAGCAGCTCCTCTTCAGCAACAGTAACTATCAGAGGTAAGAAGTGTGTGAATAATATTTCCACTCCCTTCTCTGGAGTCGGTGCATTTTGTGATTAAAATCATTTCATCCAAGCAGCCTTTTTGGTTTGGGGAAATCCTGGCATTGTTTGATTTTATTTTTTCAGTCTTCTTCAGAATTCACTTATTCTTGTTTGTTTAAAACTGTCTGCCATTAACAAAGCTTGCTTAAAACTTCTTCTAAGAACTTCGAGTGTCTAGGCAATCCTTAACTATCTTCTTTCATAAAATTGCTCTTTGTATAAGTAGAATTTGGTTTTGTTTTTGTTTGTTTGTTTGTTTTAACCAAGAGTCTGGGAAAGTGTTTTGGAATCATAGAAACATGGAAAGCTATTGAGTACACCACAGCCTTTTCAGAAATTTCAAGAAGACATTTTATGTGTGTTATGTGTCTCTTTGTTGTATGATGTCTACTTTTCTTTTGTGTAGTTTATGATTCACATATCTTTTCCTTTCTCATTTTTGTTAACTTCACGTAGAGCCACCATCCTTTGTGAAGAAGGTGGATCCCTCTTATTTAATGCTCCCAGGTGAATCAGCACGCCTCCACTGCAAGCTGAAAGGCTCACCTGTGATCCAGGTTACTTGGTTTAAAAATAACAAAGAACTTACTGAGAGTAACACAATCAGAATGTCTTTTGTCAATTCTGAGGCTGTCCTTGATATTACGGATGTAAAAGTTGAAGACAGTGGGAATTACTCGTGTGAAGCAGTGAATGACGTTGGCAGTGACAGTTGCAGTGCCGAAATAGTTATCAAAGGTTTGTTTACTCTGTCGTAGTCCATTGTTTTTCTGAGAAAATATTTTCTTTTCAATTGCTTGTAACACACGATTTATACAATGCTGTCATGCTTTTGTAGAACCTCCTTCTTTCATCAAAACTCTCGAGCCTGCAGATATAGTGAGAGGAACAAATGCCCTCCTTCAGTGTGAAATCTCAGGCACTGGACCATTTGAAGTTCGCTGGTTCAAGGATAAGAAGCAAATTCGAAGTAGTAAAAAGTACAGGTTGTTTTCTCAGAAGTCTGTCGTGTCCCTGGAGATCTTTTCGTTTAATAGAGCGGACGTTGGTGAATATGAGTGTGTGGTTGCTAATGAAGCTGGGAAGTGTGGCTGCCTTGCAACCCGCTTACTGAAAGGTTAGCGCTTGAAAAACTGGTATCTCTTTAATAAATTGTCAAAATAGCTTTCTTAACCCAAGGAAGGAAAACTGGTACTTTCTTTTCTCCTCCTAATCTTTGAAAATATGTTTTGCCTTTGGTTTGACCTGGGACTCTGGGGAAAATCCAGTCTTTATCTTGAGACCAGTATAAATATTTAATCTCTGATAACAAAAGTGAACTACATAATAAGCGATTTTGTCAGCTGAAAACCGTTTAGCTTCCTTGCTTCTTTCTCTTGGATGGAATTGTAATTCCTCTTGAATTTGATTTCTTCTTCTAATTAACCAACACTATGGAATAGATAAATGTAATCTAGATAAAGTTCTTAAATGCATATGGTGTTGAAGTGTTTGGGAATTAATACATTTTGGATGCTCTCTTTCTTTAATTAGAACCACCAATCTTTGTAAAGAAAGTAGATGATTTTACTGCACTAGCAGGACAAACGGTTACCTTACAAGCTGCTGTGAGAGGGTCAGAACCCATTTCTGTCACATGGATGAAAGGACAGAAGATCATTAAAGAAGATGGAAAAATCAAAATGAGCTTTGCCAATGGTGTTGCGGTCTTGATAATCCCTGATGTGCAGATTAGTTTTGCTGACAAATACACATGCCTGGCTGAAAATGAAGCTGGAAGCCAAACGTCTGTTGGGGAACTAATAGTTAAAGGTTCGTGTAAGAACGTTGAGTTGATATTTCCTTTTAAAATGAAACCTTAATACACACTTCAGAATTCTAACTATTTAATACCATTGTAGAACCTGCCAAAATCGTTGAGAGAGCTGAACTGATCCAGGTGACAGCAGGAGACCCAGCCACGCTGGAGTATACAGTCACGGGTACCCCAGAGCTCAAGCCCAAATGGTACAAAGACGGGAGACCTTTGATTGCCAGTAAAAAGTATCGAATAAGTTTTAAAAACAATGTTGCCCAACTCAAGTTTTATTCCACCGAACTGCATGATAGCGGCCAATACACATTTGAGATTTCCAACGAAGTGGGCAGCAGCTCCTGTGAGACAACTTTCACTGTCTTAGGTTAGTATCTTTAGAAACCTGTGCTTCCATATTCCTTTGAAACCCAACAAACAACCAAAACTAAAATCACTGAGCACTGTTCCACATTGTTCTTTCTTCTCTTCTTGTGCTGTGAACAGATCGAGACATTGCTCCATTTTTTACCAAACCCCTACGCAACGTGGATGGTGTGGTTAGTGGGACCTGCAGACTGGACTGCAAAATCGCTGGCTCCCTCCCCATGAGGGTGTCCTGGTTTAAAGATGGTAAAGAAATAGTTTCCTCTGACAGATACAGAATAGCATTTGTGGAAGGCACAGCCTCTTTGGAGATAAGCAGCATAGACATGAATGATGCAGGGAATTTCACCTGTCGAGCCACAAATTCCATGGGAAGCAAAGACTGCAGTGGAGCCGTGATTGTGCAAGGTTGGCTGGAAACTGTGCCTTTCATTCTTACGTAGACGATGTTCAAATTAAGCCTTCTTCCCTTCAGTCGCGCCTCTTAACTCTTTGAAATTCTTTCTTATCCCCCTTCTTTAGAACCACCCAGTTTTGTAACTAAACTGGCATCAAAGGATGTTCTGCCCGGCTCGACCATCTGCCTGAAGAGCACCTTCCAAGGGTCTACCCCTCTCACAATCAGATGGTTTAAGGGTGACAAAGAGCTGGTTTCCGGTGGAAACTGCTATATCACCAAAGAAGCTTTAGAAAGTTCCCTGGAACTCTATGTAGTAAAAACCTCCGACTCAGGCACATACACCTGTAAAGTCAGCAACATGGCTGGAGCCGTGGAGTGCAGTGCAAAGTTATTTGTAAAAGGTTTGCATGGTTTTCTTGACATCTTTGTGCCGCCATTGTTAGAAGTTCTTTCCTCTTTCTCACGTTTCTGGGTGATTTCTTGCCTTCCACAGAACCTGCCACATTTGTTGAAAAGTTAGAGCCATCACAGCTGTTAAAAAAGGGAGACGCCACCCAGCTAGCCTGCAAAGTAACGGGCACCCCTCCGATTAAAATAATGTGGTTTGCAAATGACAGAGAAATTAAGGAGAGCAGCAAACACAAAATGTCTTTTGTGGAGTCCACCGCGGTTCTAACACTTAAAGATGTTGCCATTGACGACAGCGGTGAATATATGTGTGAGGCTCAAAATGAGGCTGGCAGTGACCACTGTGGTAGCATTTTAATAGTCAAAGGTTTGTGTTCACATTGCCCCTTGTGTTACCAAAGTTGTGGCCCAGGGCACAGACTCCACCCCCATTAACTCACAATAATTCCTTTTCCGCTATAGAGTCACCTTACTTTACCAAGGAATTTAAGCCCATTGAAGTGTTGAAGGAGTATGATGTCACATTGCTGGCCGAGGTGGCAGGCACACCTCCCTTTGAGATTACTTGGTTCAAAGACAACACAGCACTGCGAAGTGGTAGAAAGTATAAAACCTTCATTCAGGATCAGCTGGTCAGCCTGCAGATCCTCAGGTTTGTAGCTGCGGACGCGGGTGAATACCAGTGTCGGGTGACCAACGAGGTGGGCAGCAGCACCTGCAGTGCCAAGGTGACTTTAAGAGGTTAGTGTCAGTTCTAAAGACGGACCAGCTTTTCTGCAGTGTCAGTGATTTTTTTTTTTTTAAGCCAGTTTTGCTATAGAGCTGGTATTCATTGAGAATTCATTCTTCTACTAGAACCCCCAGCTTTTGTAAAGAAGATCGAGAGCACCAGCTCCCTTAGAGGAGGTACCGCTGCCTTCCAGGCCACTCTGAAGGGCTCCTTGCCAATCACGGTGACTTGGCTAAAAGACAACGATGAAATCACTGAAGATGATAACATAAGAATGACCTTTGAGAACAATGTGGCCAGTCTGTACCTCAGTGGCATTGAAATGAAGCATGATGGGAAATATGTCTGTCAGGCCAAAAATGACGCGGGAGTACAGAGATGTTCCGCAGTACTCTCAGTAAAAGGTTGGTTCAGAAAGTTTGCCGTGGGTTTTAGGAAAAAACGCAGATGTAAGCCTTTCAGCAGAGCAATTCACAACCCACACCTATCCCTTTGTTTTCTACAGAACCTGCAACAATCATTGAGGAGGCTGTGTCTATAGATGTCACCCAAAGAGACCCAGCCACTTTGCAGGTTAAATTTTCAGGGACTAAGGAGATTACAGCCAAATGGTTTAAAGATGGCCAAGAACTGACCCTGGGCCAAAAATATAAAATCAGTGTCACTGACACGGTCTCTATACTGAAGATTATTTCTACAGAAAAGAGAGATAGTGGAGAATATACTTTTGAAGTCCAAAATGATGTCGGGAGGAGCAGCTGCAAGGCTAGCATTAATGTATTAGGTTGGTACAGCTTTTCTATGGAGAGAAACTGGGCATTTCTGTGCTCCTTCATCTCTTACAATTTTAGAGAAAATAAAAATTGGTAGATTGACCAACCATTTTTTTTTTCTTTTTCATTGCATAGATCTTATGATACCTCCCTCATTCACCAAAAGGCTGAAGAAAATGGACAGCATTAAAGGGTCTTTTATTGACTTAGAATGTATAGTGGCTGGGTCACATCCCATGAGCATCCAGTGGTTCAAAGACGACCAAGAAATAACAGCTAGTGAAAAATACAAATTCTCTTTTCATGACAATACTGCCTTCTTGGAAATCAGTCAGCTGGAAGGTACAGACAGTGGAACCTACACTTGTTCTGCCACTAATAAGGCAGGACACAACCAGTGCAGTGGCCATCTGACAGTCAAAGGTGGGCAATTTTTATCCCCGCCTCTCAAGAACTTATTGCTCTCTCATTTCTTAATTCTTACCTTGACTGATCATTCTAAAATAAACCATTCCTTTCCCCTTTGGCTTCTTTTTCTTTCACCCCAGAACCCCCTTACTTCCTGGAAAAGCCACAGTCACAAGATGTCAATCCCAATACAAGGGTTCAATTAAAGGCGCTCGTGGGTGGCACTGCACCCATGACAATAAAATGGTTTAAAGATAACAAAGAGTTGCACTCGGGAGCAGCTCGCTCAGTTTGGAAGGATGACACCTCCACCATTCTAGAGATCTTTTCAGCCAAAGCTGCTGATGTGGGGACCTACATTTGCCAACTGAGCAACGATGTTGGCACAGCAACCAGTAAAGCCACTCTCTTTGTAAAAGGTCTGGTCTCTACATTTTCTCATTGTCTCGCTTGCCTAGATTTTCTTGGAGGGAGGGAATAGGCTTAAGAAAACGATTCTCATTGGCCTTTGGTTTAAAAAATGTTCAATATCACATGTTTTCCCCCATCTTTAGAACCTCCTCACTTCATTAAGAAGCCCAGCCCAGTCCTAGTGCTGAGGACCGGACAATCCACGACATTTGAATGCCAAATAACAGGCACTCCTGAAATCAGAGTTTCTTGGTATCTGGACGGGAATGAAATAACAGCCATAGAGAAACATGGCATTTCCTTCACTGACGGTTTAGCCACTTTCCAAATTTCTGGTGCCAGGGTAGAAAATAGTGGGATTTATGTCTGTGAAGCTCGTAACGACGCTGGCACGGCAAGCTGCAGCATTGAGTTAAAAGTGAAAGGTTCGTTACTGCATCTTCTCTCCTTTCTGCCTGTGCTGCTGGCTAGTCCTCGGGTCTTCCTTTGAGTAAGCTGTTCTCTGTCTTCCTTTTGAATCTTTAGAACCTCCCACCGTTATCAGGGAGCTGAAACCCGTGGAAGTAGTCAAAGGTAGTGACGTGGAGCTGGAGTGTGAAGTTATGGGAACATCTCCATTTGAAGTCACTTGGCTGAAGAATAACAAGGAAATTCGAAGCAGCAAAAAGTATACTCTGACTGACAGAGTGTCAGTGTTTAATCTCAGTATCAACAAATGTGACCCCTCAGACACTGGTGAATACCAGTGCATCATATCCAATGAAGGCGGCAGCTGTTCTTGTAGTGCTAGAGTCTCTCTGAAAGGTCAGTTAGACACACAAGGAGCAGGCTACCTGATAAAAATTCTGTAATGCTCTTTAACCTTGTATGATGGGTGGGAGTTCAAATATACCTCTTCTTTTCACACTGTCTACTTTAATCACAGAGCCACCCTCGTTCACTAAGAAGATAGAAAACGTCACTACAGTTTTGAAAAGTTCTGCCACCTTTCAGAGCACTGTGGCGGGCTCTCCTCCCGTTTTTATAACCTGGCTCAAGGATGATCAGATTCTGGATGAAGATGATAATGTTCACATCTCCTTTGTGAACAATGTGGCCACAGTTCAAATCAGATCTGTGGATAATGGACACAGCGGGAGGTACACGTGTCAAGCCAAGAACGAGTCAGGAGTTGAGAGGTGTTATGCTTTCCTTTTAGTACAAGGTGTGTAAGCTAATCCCTTTCAAGAGTTATTCTGTGAAGACAATTTCACAAGCAGTTCCTTGGTTCCATGGAATTATTAATGCAACTCATCCACGTTTTCATTCTTACTACAGAACCCGCTCATATCCTAGAGAAACCTAAGTCTGTTGATGTCACTGAAAAAGACCCAGTGACCTTGGAGTGTCTTGTGGCCGGAACGCCAGAACTCATAGTGAAGTGGTTTAAAGATGGGAGACAAATAGTGCCCAGTAGATATTTTTCAATGAGTTTTGAAAATAACGTGGCCAGTTTTAGGATTCAGTCAGTAATGAAGCAAGACAGCGGGGCGTATACTTTCAAGGTGGAAAATGACTTTGGAAGCAGTAGCTGTGACGCCTACCTGAGAGTGCTAGGTTTGTATCTTGGCCCCAGTCAGCTTCCCTTATGTATATTATTGTCCTTGGTAAACAAGTGGCAACATATTAATGGATGTGTTTTGCTGTTTGCATTGGACAGATCAAAATATTCCTCCATCATTCACCAAAAAATTAAGCAAAATGGATAAAGTTCTAGGCTCTTCCATTCATATGGAGTGCAAGGTTTCTGGCTCACTTCCTATTAGTGCTCAGTGGTTTAAGGATGGAAAAGAAATAACTACAAGTGCAAAATACAGGCTCGTCTGTCACGAAAACACTGTGTCGCTGGACGTTAGTAATCTGGAATTAGAAGATACTGCGAATTACACATGCAAAGTCTCAAATGTAGCAGGGGACGAGGCATGCAGTGGCATCTTAACTGTAAAAGGTTAGAATTTCTTTACCTCTTCCTGACCCTTCTCTGCGATTGCTTTTCAAATATAGCACTCTTTCCTGGAGTCCTTTAAAACTAAAAGTCTTCATAATTCTGTTTCTTTAGATACATATATATTGAGTTCTAGAAATATTCAATCATTACCTCTTTTCAGTAATGTTTTTTATATGTCCATAAAACTGTCAAAATAACCCAACAACAAGGAATTTAATTATATGTATTTTTCTTAAAATCTATAGAACCACCAAGTTTCCTAGTGAAACCTGAGCGACAACAAGCCATACCTGATTCTACAGTGGAATTTAAAGCTATACTAAAAGGAACACCACCGTTTAAAGTAAAGTGGTTTAAGGATGATGTGGAACTTGCCTCTGGACCTAAATATTTCATTGGCTTGGAAGGATCAACTACCTTCTTAAATCTGTATTCAGTGGATGCTTCCAAGACTGGACAATATACTTGCCAAGTTACCAACGATGTTGGTAGCGACTCTTGTACCACAGTGTTGCTTGTGACAGGTGTGCAAGTTTGATTGTTTTATGTTTCTGTCTGACCTGTGGCTCCTGTCCTTTCTGTAATCTTTTACGATGTATATACCCAGTCAAGAAAGTAACCTTCTTTCTAACACGGTACACTCTATTTGCCAGGCATTGTTCATGTTTTTCTCTTTCCTATGTAGTACCTAATTGAACTTTTGTTATTTATGTCTGCTCTGTTCCCTCATAAATCTCCTCTTTTCTTCACTCTCTAGAACCACCAAAGTTTGCAAAGAAACTAGAAGCAACCAAAATAGTGAAAGCAGGTGACTCAGCACGACTTGAATGCAAGATAACTGGATCCCCAGACATCAGAGTTGTGTGGTACAGAAATGAACATGAACTCCCAGCCAGTGATAAATATAGAATGGCTTTCATTGACTCAGTGGCCGTCATACAGATGAATAGTCTTGATACTGAGGACAGTGGGGATTTCATTTGTGAGGCTCAGAACCCTGCTGGCAGCACAAGCTGCAGTACCAAGGTTATAGTAAAAGGTAGAAACCTCTTTCCTCTGTTCCTCATTACCTGAAACCCACCTTCTTCTCCCCAGGCTATCATAGCTCTTCATTCTTTTGCTGTCATTTTTAGCTTCCATTTGAGATCATAGAACATTTTCCCAAACTAGTATTATTTCCATTTTTAGATGTTTTTTCTTCTTAAGATTTGCTTACTGTAGCCAATCATTCTGAGATATTTTTCTTGTTACTCCAATGCCGTAATTCTACTCACCTCAACATATTAGCCAAGAAGTTCAAATTTGATGTTTCCAAAATGCTCAAAAAAACAAAGTGGGCATTTTAAAATTAATTTTTGCCTTCAATCAACTTATAAATATATCATCGTCCTCACTATAATCGTTATCTATCATTAAAAGCAAGGAATATTTACCACATATATACAAGGTTCAAGCAATACAGATTTTAACCTTACATTTATAACAGGACAATTATATATATATTTCTCTCTCAAAAGTCAGTTCCTATTTTTTTAAATTATATCACTATACTTTGTTGCAAATAGTACTAGTATTTTCAAGAATTTTTTTCACAAAGTCCAAGTTTGTCATATTGTAAGGCGATTATTACAAAAACCATTTGTTGACATGGAAGACTTAGAGCACAAATGTTGTGATAACTTCCAAGTGTCCCAACTGTAATGCGTATACAAAAAATTTCATTCCTGAAGTCAGGACTCCATACCTCATGCAAATCATATTGATTCTTACACTTGGGTTTGGGGGTTTGTTTGGTTATTGTTTTGTTTTGCTTTACAGTTTTGTGCATCAATCTTTATAGTCCCAGAAAAAGTAGTAAGGTGGAGTAGACAGAATGTTGAACTGCTCAGTAAGGTCACCTGAGGTCTAGCCCGGGTTCTCGGCCAGTGAAGCAGAGTGATTTTGTTAAGGCTGATGGCTTCTCTGAAGCTGTTACTCCTCAACACTAAAGTGATAGTGCTAGACCTATTATAGTATCTTGACTCATTCTTCCAATTTAAAAACAAAGAAATAAAAATATTCTATGAAGTTAAGTAGCCCAATTCATGAGGAATTCTTGTGTTTTACAGAACCACCTGTTTTTAGCAGCTTCCCTCATGTGGTAGAAACCCTTAAAAATGCTGAAGTTAGTCTTGAATGTGAACTTTTGGGAACACCACCATTTGAGGTGGTTTGGTACAAAGATAAGCGACAACTCCGAAGTAGCAAGAAATACAAGATCGCATCCAAAAATTTCCATGCAAGTATTCACATTCTCAGTGTCAACACTTCAGATATTGGTGAATACCACTGCAAAGCACAGAATGAAGTAGGAAGTGATACTTGCGTTTGTACTGTAAAATTAAAAGGTAAGCATTATTTCCTGCTCATGGCAGAAATGGCAGGAACGTGCAAAATGCTTATTTGTTTTCTCTCTTCCATTATCTTGACAATCTTTCCAACAATCTCCATCCATCTTTCCCTCTTCAGAACCACCAAGATTTGTCTCCAAACTGAACAGCCTCACGGTTTTAGCTGGTGAGCCCGCTGAGTTACAAGCATCCATAGAAGGCACCCAGCCTATTTCTGTCCAGTGGCTTAAAGAAAAGGAAGAAGTGATTAGAGAAAGTGAAAACATCAGAATAACATTTGTGGAAAATGTTGCAACTCTGCAGTTTGCAAAAGCAGAACCAGCTAATGCTGGGAAGTATATCTGCCAAATCAAGAATGATGGTGGAATGAGGGAGAACATGGCCACGTTGACTGTTTTAGGTTGGTACAATATGGTGCGATAGTTCCTTGATACAAGGAGGTGCCAAACGCTGAGATGACTTGCTAAGAGATACTGGTAGAATCTCCTGTTTTGAATTTCTAGAACTATATCAATCGTCACCCATTTCAAAGTTTTAGGGGAAAGGACCTTTCAAACACTCTTTTCTGTGTGAGCCTAACAAAAATGAGCCGTCTCTTTTATTATTTTCTTGATGGGTTAGGAGATGTAATCATGACTATCTTTTGTTGAAGCATGAAAAAATTGGGAGCCCAGCATATGTTACAAGGAAATTTTTTCCCAAAGTAACAGTTGTTAAAGCTGACAAGAATTCCAAAGATCAAAGTTTGATAGGAACGACTTACACTTTCATCTTTGGGCATATTCATTTTTAATTTTGCCATTGTTTGGATAACAACTTTCAAAAACCTGTCTTTAGCACCTTAAAGTAGAACAGAAATACTGAGTAATTCATAACAACATGTAGGCTTTGTTCTAGAGAGGGTCAAGTGCAAATCAATATATATCGACATTGATTTGTACATTGAATTGTTTTGGAAGCAACTAATGCACCAACATATTTCTTAATAATAACTCGTATAATTTCATGACAGTGTGTAATTATGGAATCACATTTTAAGGTCTAGAGAAAAAGAGAGAGAGAGAGAGAGCCCTAAGATATCCATATCATTGGAAGAAACAGTGTTAATGAATTTGATAGTAGAAACAAGGTAAAGGTAACAGGCTTTGACAGATGGCTATCACATTTTATTTCAGAGCCTGCGGTCATTGTCGAGAAGGCAGGTTCGATGACAGTGACTGCAGGAGAAACGTGCACTCTGGAGTGTAAGGTGGCTGGCACTCCTGAACTCTCAGTCGAATGGTACAAGGATGGAAAGCTGTTGACCAGCAGCCAAAAACACAAATTTAGCTTCTACAACAAAATCTCTTCCTTAAAGATTCTCTCCGTTGAAAAGCAAGATGCAGGCACATACACTTTCCAGGTTCAAAATAATGTCGGAAAAAGCAGCTGCACAGCTGTGGTTGATGTTTCAGGTTAGTTCGGATATGTTCTTCCTATCACTTATGCAAATTCCTTTCACACTCTTTCTTCTCTCAAGTGTCTTCTATTCTTTCAAACCACGAGTCTCTTGCCTCTCCTCATGCAGACCGACTGGTTCCTCCCTCTTTCACACGAAGACTGAAAGATACAGTTGGGGTGCTGGGTACATCTTGCATCTTGGAGTGCAAAGTAGCTGGATCATCGCCTATCTCTGTTGCCTGGTTTCATGAGAAAACCAGGATTGTCAGTGGAGCAAAGTACCAAACTACGTTTTCAGATAATGTCTGCGCGTTGCAGCTGAATTCTCTGGACTCATCGGACATGGGCAATTACACATGCGTGGCTGCTAATGTCGCTGGGTCTGATGAATGCCGTGCTGTGTTGGCTGTACAAGGTCAGTGTTAGACGCTCACACCCTTTCTTATGAGTTCCTCTTTGGGTGCATATCCAGGTTGACACACATTCAAAAGTGCTCTTCTTTTTGATTCAAAATTGCAACTAAATTCGAAGCTTACAGGATTTTATCATTGTCCTCCTTGTCTATGTAGAACCACCCTCTTTTGTGAAGGAACCTGAACCTTTGGAAGTACTACCAGGCAAAAACATCACCTTCACAAGTGTCATTAGAGGAACACCTCCGTTCAAGGTTGGCTGGTTCAGAGGTGCCAGAGAACTGGTGAAAGGAGACAGATGTAACATCTATTTTGAAGACACCGTGGCAGAACTGGAATTATTTAATGTCGACATATCTCAGAGTGGGGAATATACCTGTGTGGTTTCTAACAATGCCGGCCAAACATCCTGCACTACCCGTCTCTTTGTAAAAGGTTTGCTCCAGTACATTTGTGCTTCCTACTTTTTAAGGGACATCTTTGTTTGTGTTTTCACTGTGTTTAACTGCTGTGCTTTGTCCCTCCCCAGAACCAGCTGTATTTGTGAAGAAATTAAGTGGTCACTCTATAGAACCAGGGAAGTCCATCATTCTGGAGAGCACCTACACTGGAACACTACCCATTTCAGTTACCTGGAAAAAGGATGGTGCGAACATTACACCGTCTGAAAAATGCAACATAGTCACAACAGAGAAGACCTGCATCCTGGAAATTCTGAATAGCACAAAAGGAGATGCAGGACAGTATTCTTGCGAGATTGAAAACGAGGCAGGAAGGGATGTTTGTGAAGCTCTGGTATCTACATTAGGTGTGTTTCTTATTCTCAAATGATTGACATTTGTCTAACATGAGGCACGGTTTGTGTGGTTTTCTTTAATTCCAGTTGCTGACTGTGAATCTTTCTTCTTTAGAACCACCTTATTTTGTTACGGAACTGAAGCCTCTGGAGGCATCAGTTGGAGATTCGGTTTCTTTACAATGCCAAGTTGCTGGGACACCAGAAGTTACAGTGTCTTGGTACAAAGGCGATACCAAGTTACGGTCAACTCCTGACTACAGGACCTATTTTACAAACAATGTGGCCACGCTTGTTTTTTATAAAGTGAACATCAGTGACAGTGGAGAGTACACATGTAAAGCAGAAAACAGTATAGGGACTGCTTCTTCTAAGACTGTCTTCAGAATTCAAGGTAATGATATTATTTTAGAAATTAAGAAGTTTCTCTTTTCCTTGTCTTCACTCTTATCTTTATGGGGAAATTTTTATTTCATCTACTAACGCCTCAAGTATTACTTGTCTTCCGACAGAGCGCCAGCTCCCACCTTCCTTTGCAAGGCAATTAAAGGATATCGAACAAACTGTTGGGTTACCAGTTACCCTCACTTGTCGATTGAATGGCTCCGCACCCATCCAAGTGTGCTGGTATAGAGATGGGGTACTTTTACGAGATGATGAAAATCTACAGACATCATTTGTAGATAATGTGGCAACTTTAAAAATTTTGCAAACAGACTTGAGTCACTCTGGCCAATACTCCTGCTCAGCTTCTAATTCACTTGGAACCGCATCTTCCAGTGCTAGACTGACAGCAAGAGGTTTGTTCCCATGTTACTCTCTCTCTTTGCAAACCATGACTTCTTATTCATTGTCAAAGTAGAAACGGCCAATAAAAAAGAGAAAAAAAACCCACGTTGCCTTTTCTTCTCATCTTTCAGAACCTAAGAAATCTCCCTTCTTTGACATCAAGCCTGTATCTATAGATGTTATTGCTGGGGAAAGTGCTGACTTTGAGTGTCATGTTACTGGTGCTCAACCAATGCGAATTACTTGGTCAAAAGATAACAAGGAAATCCGTCCTGGAGGAAACTACACAATTACATGTGTGGGAAACACTCCCCATTTGAGAATTCTTAAAGTAGGCAAAGGAGACTCTGGGCAATATACTTGCCAAGCAACCAACGATGTTGGCAAAGACATGTGCTCAGCTCAACTCAGTGTAAAAGGTATCTTCACATGGCATTTACCAATATCGTTCTTTCCCATGTTGTGTAATTTTCTTCGAAAACTTTCTTTAGTTTTTAAATGTTCGTGATAAAGTAACTGGATCATGTTGGAATTTGTATGTTAGTGGTGGAGGCAACATTCATCGAAGTTCTGTTTTCTCTTTATTTTGTTCTTTAAGTTAGTGTATGTCTAAGAGTAGTCTTATCAGAGGGTTGTTTAATTGAAATTTGTTAAATGTTGTTTCAACTCTCTCTTTTTTCGCTCCTTCCTATTATATGGCATTCTGACTTACCATTTTGATCAAGTACCTCTATAATGCATTAACTTACATGTTTTAGTTTCCATATCCAAACTACAAAGATTAATTTGCCAATTAAATTCTCTATTAAAAATATTAGAAGTTTATTTAATAGAAAAGATAATATATTTTACAACAAAATTCTCAGAAAGTACATATATTCTTACTAATAAACCAGATTAAAAATGTATTTATGGACTCTTCAGCTACAAACGTAAGCTGTTTTTTTCCTTTGACTTACTAGAACCTCCAAAGTTTGTTAAGAAATTAGAAGCTTCAAAAGTTGCAAAGCAGGGAGAATCCATCAAACTGGAATGTAAAATAAGCGGTTCCCCGGAAATCAAAATTTTGTGGTTCCGAAATGACGGTGAACTTCATGAAAGTTGGAAATACAACATGTCATTCGTGGATTCTGTGGCATCGCTCACCATCAATGAAGCCAGCACAGAGGATAGTGGGGACTATATCTGTGAAGCCCATAACAGTGTTGGGGACGCCAGCTGCAGCACAGCCCTGACGATTAAAGGTTAGACATGCTAAGCTGCTTTCTTTCTTCCTTCTCCTCTGATCTGGATTCTTTCTCAGCAATGTTCTGAGCTCCAAAATAAAAAGGCTAGTTAAGGGGATTTGCTTGCAATTCTTAAACTAGTTTTTATGACTAGTCATTTCTTATGTTAGTATACTGTCATATGGTCGCACCAGGCACTCAACGATTTAGACTCTAAAATATTTTTTCCCTTTCATTAGGCAAATGCTCTCATCTCTTATCTTCTTTTCTTCTGGTAGCACCTCCTGTTTTCACCCAGAAGCCTTCTCCAGTAGGAGCCCTTAAAGGTTCTGAAGTTATCTTCCAATGTGAAATTTCGGGAACCCCCCCGTTTGAAGTGGTGTGGGTTAAAGATCGAAAGCAAGTTCGGAGAAGCAAGAAATTTAAAATCACTTCGAAAAATTTTGATACAAGTCTCCACATCCTTAATCTGGAAGCCGCCGATGTAGGAGAATATCACTGCAAAGCTGCTAATGAGGTGGGAAGTGACACGTGTGTTTGCACTGTCACGTTCAAAGGTTTGTATCCATGGGCACAAAAATATTTATCTCTTGCTTTCATCTTCTCTTGCTTGACCAATAATGTATGTGGCTGTGATTCTCATCTTTTTTCTCTAACCACAAATTTCTTTCATTAGAAGCCCCACGGTTTGTGAAGAAGCTAAGTGACACCTCAACCCTCGCTGGGGATGCCGTTGAGTTACGGGCCATAGTGGAAGGCTTCCAGCCCATTACTGTCGTCTGGCTGAAAGATAAAGGTGACATCATCAGAGAGAGTGAAAACACTAGGATTTCATTCATTGATAATGTTGCAACACTCCAACTTGGGAGCCCAGAAGCATCTAACTCTGGAAAATATGTGTGCCAGATCAGAAACGATGCCGGAATGAGAGAGTGTTCAGCAGTCTTGACTGTCCTAGGTTAGTAACAAAGTACAGCCTGAGAAAAAAATCAGGTTGATTGACCCATGATCATCACCTGCATATATTACTCTTATCCAATAATATACTGATTACACTCTTAGTTTGAAAGAAGACTTTGTGTTCAATGCAATATACCTCTTCTTTCAGAACCAGCCAGAATCATAGAGAAACCAGAACCCATGACTGTCACTACTGGAAATCCTTTTGCATTAGAGTGTGCAGTGGCTGGGACACCAGAACTTTCAGCCAAGTGGTTCAAAGATGGGAGAGAATTATCTGCAGACAGCAAACATCACATCACGTTCGTCAACAAAGTGGCTTCACTTAAAATCCCTTGTGCAGAAATGAGTGACAAGGGGTTATATAGCTTTGAAGTGAAAAACAGTGTTGGTAAAAGTACCTGCACTGTGTCTGTCCACGTTTCGGGTGAGTAGTATGAGGTTTTTGTGAATATACCGTTTTTCCTGGGGTAGAAAATAAAGCTTCTCTTTCAACGGAAAACTACCCTTCTCCACGTAGATCGAGTTGTGCCTCCTTCCTTCATCCGCAAGTTGAAGGACACCAACGCCATCCTGGGGGCCTCGGCGGTTTTGGAGTGCAGAGTCTCCGGCTCCACGCCCATCTCCGTGGGCTGGTTTCAGGATGGAAATGAGATTGTTAGTGGGCCTAAATGCCAGTCCAGCTTTTCGGAAAACGTCTGTACTTTGAATCTGAGCTTCTTGGAGCCCTCCGACACAGGCACATACACGTGCGTGGCCGCCAACGTGGCTGGGTCAGACGAATGCTCGGCCGTCCTGACTGTCCAAGGTCAGTGCGCAGGGGCCAGGCTGCTGCTTGACTTAGTGCCTGCCTCACAGGGGATTTCTTTATTTTGTCTTCGTGTGTAGTCTTAATTCCCTTTTCTTCAAGGAGCAAAAGCACTGTTCAATTGGATTTCTTTTTTCTCTTGATCTCCCCCACTCCTGGGGTATCTAGAACCACCATCTTTTGAACAAACCCCTGATTCTTTGGAAGTTCTCCCTGGAACGAGCCTCACATTCACCAGTGTCATTAGAGGCACCCCGCCTTTCGAGGTCAAATGGTTTAAAGGCAGCAGGGAACTGGTGTCAGGGGAGTCATGCAGCATCTCTCTGGAAGATTTTGTCACAGAACTGGAATTGTTTGAGGTGGAGCCATTGCAAAGCGGGGACTATTCGTGCCTCGTGACTAACGACGCTGGCAGTGCTTCCTGTACCACGCATCTTTTTGTGAAAGGTTTGCTCTTTTCTCTAAAACGTGTATCTTTAGCATTCTTTTCTGATTCTTTATTTAAAGATGCCACTTCTGCCCTGCTGTTTTCTCCTTATAGAACCAGCCACCTTTGTGAAAAGATTGGCTGATTTCAGCGTCGAGACAGGAAACCCCATCGTTCTCGAGGCCACGTTTACCGGCACACCTCCCATCTTGGTGAGCTGGATGAAGAATGAGTTCCCCCTTACACAATCTCGGAATTGCAGCATTACCATGACGGAAAAATCTACGATCCTGGAAATTCTTGATAGCACAATAGAGGATTATGCACAATACAGTTGCCTCATAGAAAATGAGGCCGGTCAAGATATTTGTGAAGCGCTGGTATCTGTCTTAGGTGTGTTGACAGTTACCTCTTCTTATTTCTCTCTTTTCTTTCTTTTAAAATATCATCTTTTAGCTAGTATGACTGATTGATTACCATCCTTTCTACCTTAGAACCACCTTATTTTATTGAGCCTCTGGAACACATGGAAGCAGCCATCGGAGAACCTGTAACTTTACAGTGTAAAGTGGATGGAACCCCAGAAATTAGAATTTCTTGGTATAAAGAACACACAAAGCTACGATCGGCTCCTGCGTATAAAATGCAATTCAGAAATAATGTTGCCTCCTTAGTAATCAACAAAGTGGATCCCAGTGACATAGGAGAATACACGTGCAAGGCCGAAAACAGTGTGGGGGCAGTGGCTTCCTCAGCTGTGCTCGTTATCAAAGGTGATGATGGTTCTCCTAACAAGTCTCGCTGTGTGTTGACAGATCCACTTTCTTAAAAACATCCCAATGTTAATGGGTTGAAGTATGCTGCGGGTGTTTTCTCTCTTGTAAATAAGGATTGTCTGTGACTCCCTTCCAGAGCGCAAACTTCCACCTTCCTTTGCAAGAAAACTGAAGGATGTTCAGGAGACCCTTGGCTTCCCAGTTGCATTTGAATGTCGCATCAATGGCTCAGAACCTCTTCAAGTGTCTTGGTACAAAGATGGGGTACTTTTGAAAGATGATGCTAATTTGCAAACATCTTTTGTTCATAATGTAGCAACTCTTCAGATTTTGCAAACTGACCAGAGCCATGTTGGTCAGTACAGTTGCTCGGCTTCCAATCCTCTTGGGACAGCTTCATCCAGTGCAAAGCTCATCCTCTTAGGTGAGTAGCTCATCACATTACCCTCTTCATCATAAAGCAGTTTCACTGCTCCGGGCCACCAAAGGTCTGGTGCCACTTAGTTTCTGCTCCACGTCTGGGAGCATGAAAACTGAAGTCACCATGTTGGTCTTCATTCTTTTCAGAACATGAAGTACCTCCTTTCTTTGATCTAAAGCCTGAGTCAGTAGATCTTGCTCTTGGAGAAAGTGGTTCTTTTAAATGTCACATAACTGGAACTGCACCAATCAAGATCACTTGGGCCAAAGATAACCGAGAAATTCGCCCTGGAGGCAACTACAAGATGACTTTGGTTGAAAATACTGCCACTCTGACGGTTCTCAAAGTAGGCAAAGGCGATGCTGGGCAATACACCTGCTATGCAAGCAACGTCGCTGGAAAAGACTCTTGTTCTGCTCATCTGGGTGTACAAGGTACTTGTTCAAGTGAAGTAGTAAGGTCTCATTTCAACGTCTGAAAATATAGGAGAAAGTGTGTGCTTGAAAGATATGTTTAGAACTATGGTCTAGGAATTGGAAGTGATTGAATAGATCCAGGGTCTTCTAAGTGGGACCAAGTTTTTTATAATGTTTATTTAAAAAAATATAAAACTGGTCAAACATGGACTGAAGGTCCATTTTCAAAGGCTGAAAATAGAGACTAGAGGAAGAGTGAACAAAAACTTTTCATGGAATTGCAAGAAAACCCAAGTTTGAAAGAAATTATCTTAGGACAATAAAAGGAAGTTGTCTCGAATGACTTACTTTCCACATTAGTTTATAAATTAATGGATTTTGTTCCTCGAGGGGCTAGCAGAGCCCCAAACTATCAAGCCCTTCAAGAAGAGTCAGATTGTGTCTACTTCTTTTCCTCTACTAGTCCCACTTAAATAACAGTGGAAGCCAGGGGACTGGGGAGTACATCAATATCTGACATTGTGGAAGGCAACCATGTCTCTCTGTAGCGTGTTCAAGGCTGCTGTGGTCAGAAATCAAACATTTAACTCAATGAGCTGCTGGTCTAACCCATGAGAGCATTTTTAAGGGTTTTCCTGGTGATAGTTTATAAATAACTTCAAATTAAAACAGAGTTAGATTTAGCAGCCCACGTGCTCTGTGATATATCACTTATTATTTTTATCTCCCTAAACTTGAATTTTTTGATTCAGTTAATGAAGAAAGTGGTTGCTCTCCCCACTTCAAAGGGATATTATGAAGGTTGAAGAAATATCTATTTAAGGCCTGTAAGAGAAAACAGCACTTTAAAATATTAAGATATCTGACCCAATTTTGCTACTCTGACTCTTCATGGTACATAACTGATATCTTTGCAGCCATAGGAAATAGACCGTCCTGCACTGGTTCACATACAAGAAAGTAATCAAACTCTCTCAATCCCTGTAAACCGTAGTGTGATTTCACCAACAGATACACACTCTGACTGTGATCTTGCACAAAGTGATTCTTTCGCTGGTAGGAGGATTGCACAAAAGGGATTAATGTCTCTTCTTCTTTCCTTTTGCAATAATATTTGATGTGGGTGCTTATAAAAATAAATATATTTTATAGGAATTTTCTAGTTAAGTTTCACCTAACTATTCTTCCTCGAACTGCAGCAAATAAATTTGTTTTCCAGAGCTAAAGACCTCTCTGTTTGATTTTTCACTTCATCCTGAATTATACGTGTCTTTCCCATCTCTTCCCTTGTGTTTTCTGTCTTGCTTCCATAGAACCCCCCAGGTTCATTAAGAAGCTAGAACCTTCAAGAATCATGAAACAAGATGAATCTACAAGATATGAATGTAAAATAGGAGG
This sequence comes from Eubalaena glacialis, assembly GCF_028564815.1. NCBI lineage: Eukaryota > Metazoa > Chordata > Mammalia > Artiodactyla > Balaenidae > Eubalaena > Eubalaena glacialis. The sequence goes on along the minus strand of NC_083716.1, from coordinate 185,604,890 downwards.
GTCTCCAGAAATCAAAGTTTTATGGTATAAGGACGAGACTGAAATTCAAGAGAGCAGTAAATTCAGAATGTCATTTCTTGACTCGGTGGTGGTATTGGAAATTCACGCTCTCACTGTGGAAGACAGCGGAGACTACACGTGTGAGGCCCGCAACGCAGTGGGCAGAGCAAGCAGCAGCACCTCCTTAAAAGTTAAAGGTCAGCTCCTACCCTTCTTTCATGTTTTTCACGTTAGCTTCCTCCTAGTTGTCCTCTCAATTCCCTGTTTGACTCTCCGTCGAGGTTCTAAAAATTTTAAAGGACACAATAGAAAATCGAGTGTGATGTTCTCTCTCTATGGTGGAATGGAAAACTGATTCTTACTTGTAACTACATAGTTACAGAACACATCCTAATTTTCCTTTTTTCCTAATTTTAGAACCACCCGTTTTCCGCAAAAAGCCTCGTCCCGTTGAGACGCTGGAAGGAGCTGATGTTCACCTTGAATGTGAGCTTCAGGGCACCCCCCCGTTTCAAGTTTCTTGGCATAAAGACAAGAGAGAACTTAGGAGTGGCAAGAAGTACAAGATAATGTCTGAGAACTTCCTGACGAGTATTCACATCCTGAACGTCAGTGCTGCAGACATTGGGGAGTATCAGTGTAAAGCCACGAACGACGTGGGGGGTGACACCTGTGTTGGTTCCATCACTCTGAAAGGTTAGAGTGACTCCATCCTCTTCTGCTTACAGTTTCCCTTCTAACTTTAATACCCTGTTGGCCCCTCAGCTCTTGCCCCATCCTTTACCACTAGCTGTCTTGTACTTTTCCCCTGTCTCCTTTCTAAATCCTTTTATATTTAGTGCCCATTCCATTTCTAAATCCTACTAATTACCCTTTTAGACAATTTTCCCAGTAGGTTTTGATTGGATTTAGAAAGCTAGAGAGGCCAAGATGTTCGACTCTTTCTGCTTAGTACAAACTCTAATGCATCTCTACTCCCATTCACCAAAAATGCCTCTTCTTTAAGAAATAGAAACAACACATGATCACCAGTTTGATTCCTAGCATTCATAGCTTTGAGGGAAATACTCATAGCCCCACACATTTTAAATCCCTGATTTTGCCTCTTTTTCATCAGCACCACCAAGATTTGTGAAGAAGCCCAGTGACATTTCTGCCATCGTTGGTGAAGAAGTTCAGCTTCAGGCTGCTATTGAAGGCACTGAGCCCATTTCCGTGGTGTGGTTCAAAGACAAGGGGGAGATCGTCAGAGAAAGTGACAACATATGGATCTCTTATTCAGAAAACATTGCAACCCTACAGTTTTCAAGAGCGGAAACAGCCAATGCCGGGAAATACACCTGTCAGATCAAAAACGATGCCGGAATGCAAGAGTGCTTCGCCACAGTGTCCATCCTCGGTTAGTGCAGATAGAATGTCATCATGAATAGGAGGCACGCACTTACCAGTACTTGTGTCTTCTTTAGTTTTTCAATGTGATTTTAACATTTGAATACAATTTACATCTCGTTCCAGAGCCTGCAGCAATTGTGGAAAAGCCAGAATCCATAAAAGTGACCACAGGAGACACCTGTACCTTGGAGTGCATGGTCACTGGCACACCCGAACTCACTACTAAGTGGTTTAAGGATGCAAAAGAGCTGACAAGTGATAGCAAATACAAAATAAGCTTCTTCAACAAACTATCTGGCCTTAAGATCATTAACGTGGACCCCAGTGACAGTGGGGTGTACAGTTTTGAGGTGCAGAACCCTGTGGGCAAAGACAGCTGCACAGCCTCAGTTCATGTTTCAGGTTGGTTGGTTGGGCTTCTGTTTCAATGTTATTATAGTATAGTTCCCGGTTTACATATGTGTGTATGAGAAACTCCACATTCTACAGTGTGACATGAGTCTGACATCCTCTGAATCAGTAAAATCAGAGGTCGTAGACCTATAGAGTTAGAAGAAAACCAAGTCCAAAAGTTCTATCCCTTTCTTTTGGAGGAATTTCCACAATTCAGGGTTGTAGGAGTAACACTTAATCCCTGGATAAGGAATAAGGATATGTGGTCTTCTACTGTCACTTATGCTGGAGTAATTCTCCACATAACGATTCACAGCAAAGAGAGACCAAAATTCCTAATAAGTCACCTAGCACATCTTGTCCACTGATTCTCAAGGCTTTCCACGGTGTGACCCCTCTGGGAACTGTGATATCCTCACAGAAGAGCCAAATGGATCTAGGCATAGTCCATCAAAAAGACAATAATTCTCTCTTCAAATCATTTTATAACTGATGTCCTTGTTTGTTTGATTTTTATCACATTCAGACCGAACTGTTCCTCCTTCGTTCACAAGAAAATTGAAAGAGACAAATGGTCTATCTGGTTCCTCAGTGGTAATGGAGTGTAAAGTCTATGGATCACCTCCAATCTCCGTCTCCTGGTTCCATGAAGGAAACGAGGTCAGCAGTGGAAGGAAGTACCAGACCACCCTGACGGATAACACTTGTGCCTTAACTGTGAACATGCTGGAAGAGTCGGACGCCGGCGACTACGCATGTGTAGCTACTAATGTGGCTGGTTCTGCTGAGTGCAGTGCTCCTTTGACTGTGAGAGGTCAGCTAAAAATACAGCAAAGTAGAATTGCATTTCATTATTTATTCAAAATTTTTGTCATCAAAATTCAAAAGTAGTAAACTTTTTCCGGTATGGGCTTTTTTGTTTAGAACCACCATCTTTTGTTCAGAAACCTGATCCCGTGGATGTTTTAACTGGAACAAATGTAACTTTCACAAGCCTTGTAAAAGGAACACCCCCGTTCAGTGTCAGCTGGTTCAAGGGTAACAATGAACTAGTACCAGGGGACAGATGTAATGTGTCTTTGGAGGATTCAGTTGCTGAACTGGAGCTGTTTGATGTAGATACATCACAAAGTGGAGAATATACCTGCATCGTTAGTAATGAAGCTGGCAAAGCTTCTTGTACAACACATCTATATGTAAAAGGTTTGTTTGACTGCCATTCTGCATTTTTACAATTAATATACATGAAGTAATAGGTGTGCCTGTATCTGTGTGTGTATGTGCTTTATTTCATGTTTTCAATTTGCCTGCTACAGCCCCAGCCAAATTTGTGAAGAAGCTCAATGATTACAGCCTAGAGAAAGGAAAATCCCTGATCCTAGAGGGCACATATACTGGAACTCTTCCCATTTCAGTTACATGGAAGAAAAATGGCACAAATATAACTCCTTCTCAGAGGTGTAATATAACCACAACTGAAAACTCTGCAATCCTGGAAATTCCAAGCAGCACACTGGAGGATGCAGGACAGTACAACTGCTACATTGAAAACGCTTCCGGGAAAGACTCCTGTTCAGCACAAATCCTGATACTAGGTTTGTTATGATTGCACATTCGTATCTTTATATACAAATAACCATCCTGGCATGTCTCCTTCATGACTGGTTCTCTCTCTTGGCTGCAGAACCACCATATTTTGTCAAGCAGTTGGAGCCTGTGAAGGTGACCGTTGGAGATTCTGCCTCTTTGCAATGCCAACTTGCTGGGACCCCTGAAATTGGGGTGTCCTGGTATAAAGGAGATACGAAATTGAGACCCACGACTACCTACAAAATGCATTTTAGGAACAATGTTGCTACACTGGTTTTCAACCAGGTTGATAGTAATGACAGTGGAGAATATATCTGCAGGGCTGAAAACAGTGTGGGAGAAGTTTCTTCATCAACTTTCCTGACTGTTCAAGGTGATTGCAATATTTTTTAAGTGAATGAATGTGTTTCTTTTGAACAAGATTTAAAATATCTGGCGAGGGTCTTCTTTTTAGGAAAATCTTTCCAAATGCAAATCTTTCTGCTTAAGTAGTTCTGCCTACAAATTAGCAGTTTATCTTTTTTGATCGCCTTTACAGAGAGAGATAAAATGACTAAATCTTCATTTGGAAGGATCATGTCATCATTTGTCTCTATAATTAAATCTTTCAGAAAAATGAGTAACCATATTTTTTAAAATTCCACCCATGGGTGTCTCATGCAGATTGCTAGAAAGCAGTCTTAAAAAGTAAGAGAATCTGCTACATGCCGGAGATGTACCTTAAGCCAATCAGTTTCTCTGTTGGCTTACATATTTTTACACCTACCAAGCGTCAGCATGGCATCAAAGTAAAACTTTTGCTCCAAAAATTTACCTGCTTTTCTTTGAGTCCAAGTTAATTCAAGATATGTGAATACCTCCTGATATTTTTATAGGAATCCCATTATTTATATAACAATAATTGTGAGAAGAATATTCAGTAAATTCAAAATGTCCAGAAGTATTCATTACTTTAATTCCATTCCTACAGAGGAAAAACTTCCACCGTCGTTTTCTCGACAGTTGAGAGATGTTCAAGAAACGGTCGGGCTGCCAGTTGTTTTTGAGTGTGCTGTCAGTGGATCAGAACCTATCTCGGTGTCTTGGTTTAAAGATGGCAAGCCGTTGAAAGATGGCCCCAATGTACAAACATCATTTTTAGATAATGTAGCCACTCTCAATATTTTTCAAACAGATCGGAGTTCTGCAGGCCAGTATTCTTGCACAGCTACAAATCCTATAGGTTCTGCTTCTTCCAATGCCAGACTCATTCTCACAGGTGTGTGGATTCTTAAATTTCTACTTCTGTAATTAAATTTTTTATAACCAAATTTGAAATTAGGGGAGGAGGATTTGTGTGAACTGGGATGGTCAGGTATGGAGCCTGAAACCTTGTCTTTCTGCTCTCCTCTCAGAGGGGAAGAACCCGCCCTTCTTTGACATCCCTCTTGCCCCTGTGGATGCTGTGGTGGGAGACAGTGCGGACTTTGAGTGCCATGTGACTGGGACACAACCAATAAAGGTCACCTGGGCCAAAGACAACAGAGAGATCCAAAGCGGCAGAAACTATCAGATTAGTTATCTGGAAAACAGCGCCCACCTGACAATCCTGAAAGTAGACAAAGGAGACTCTGGACAGTATACGTGCTATGCTGTCAATGAAGTGGGAGAGGACTCCTGCACGGCTCAGCTCAATATAAAAGGTATCTTTGTATATCACATCCTAAGGGTGCGGTTTTATTAGGAGGGATAAAATGTAGCACATTTTAAACCACTGACATAAAAATGTTTCAGAAGAAATAAGTTTCTCTAGAGAAAAAGTGATCTTTTAAAATCTGTATTTCTCTAAGTTTTTATATATCCTACATAACCCTAAGACCACTCCTTCCCTCCCCACTTTTTTCTTTTTTTTTTTTTTTTACAAATACCTGGTTCTGTAAATGACCATAAGTTATTCTTATCATCCATCCCATAAATCAGAGAACAGTTTAAAATAAGCTTGTGAAAATAAAAGAAAAAAAACCACAACATTGTAAATCAACTATATGCCAATGTAAAATTTAAAAGTTTTTTTAAATTTAAAAATAAACTAAGCTTGTGGAAGGAGGCCAAAATGTTTAGGAACATTACACTGATATGCTGTATTCAGTTGGTCAGCATTGACTTTGAACTTAAAATATGACTTTTCTTTCTTGAAAAGCCTCCTATTAATAACCTCCTGGATTCCACTTCATATATCCTTGAACTTTCTTACAGAGCGGCTAATCCCACCAAGTTTCACTAAAAAACTCTCGGAGACAGTAGAAGAAACAGAAAGGAACTCTTTCAAACTCGAGGGCCGTGTTGCTGGTTCCCAGCCTATTTCTGTCGCTTGGTACAAAAATAACGTAGAGATCCATCCAACGTCTAACTGTGAAATCACATTCAAGAACAACACACTTCTGCTGCAAGTCAAGAAGGCAGGCATGGACGACGCTGGTTTGTACACGTGCAAAGTGTCGAATGATGCAGGCTCTGCTCTGTGTACATCTTCAGTCGTCATCAAAGGTAAGTCACCTTCAGAGCCCCTGGCATGATGTGTTTTTCTTTACTGCCTATTAGACAGCCATGTGTGTTTCTTCTGACATCTCGACCAAGTAAGCTATAACAGATATGAATATATATTATTTAATTGGCTTGCCACAATTCCACATATGTTTACTAAAACATATATATTAGTTGTAATTTAATTACGTGGCCCAGGAAAGTAGGTGTCATATAATAAATGGACTGTACCTTAGCTTGTAAATCACATCTCGAAATTCTCTCAGGTAGTTAGAAGTCTAAGTCTACTTTGAAATTCATACGTAAGTGACATATAAATTTTTATGAAGCACATTTGTTTTGAAATTTTTAAAAATTTTCATCATTGAATGTTGCATTACCTTTGCTTATTTTGAGTTCTATCACATTCTGAAACATTTTCTTTTCTAAGGATATTTCTAAAGGATTATTGTCTGACATATATTGCCCAAAGCTTTTAGCCTGTAAATGAATATTAACCTCATACAAAAGGGTAAAATTTGCTCAGAAAGAAAAAAAAATGGGTGGAAAGATGTTGCATATCATTATGAATACACAGTCATAGTTTGAGGCAAAGAAATAGACTGTATTGTTTAAGGAGATCTTCTCAATCTGATCCTCTAACCATAATGGCTTCATCCATATAACTTTTTTTCTTTTTTTTTTTCTTAACATCTTTATTGGAGTATAATTGCTTCACAATGGTGTGTTAGTTTCTGCTTTATAACAAAGTGAGTCAGCTATACACATATATATATCCCCATATCTCCTCCCTCTTGTGTCTCCCTCCCACCCTCCCTATCCCAACCCTCTAGGTGGTCACAAAGCACCGAGCTGATCTCCCTGTGCTATGTATCTGCTTCCCACTAGCTATCTATTTTACATTTGGTATTGTATATATGTCCATGCCACTCTGTCACTTTTGTTTCATCCATATAATTATGAGGCAGTTCATCAAAATCACTTTACAGTCTAACTTCCTTGAACGGCTGGGAGTTAATTACCAACTCTTATGATCTAGCTGGCCATGTCAGGGTGCACAGACAGTAGGTTAATATCATCAATAGATTAATATTACTAATAAGCTAATATCATTGAGTTAACTTTTTATAATTCTAATTTCATCACTCACTTAATAGTACTTAAATGCGTTTGATTTTAAAAACATTTAGTTAAATGAAGAATGTGTGCTTAGCGGTGGCTTTTTTACATTCATGATGGTTTTACATTGAGTAGATAAATACTTTCTATAGAATTCTGAGGCTTTTTATCCATAGAGTTTAAAAATGAATAGATACCGGAAGTGAATATTGCTTATTTTCCTTACATGTAGGTCTCAGAACCATTCAATAAAATCATTACATAACACCAAGCTATACATGGCCTTCCCATCATGTTACTGATATCTTCTTCACTGGTTTTCAGTTGAGCACTGAGCTTCAACGCCTCATTCCTTTGGGCAAAGGTTGGATTTTAAATGCTACTGTAGCTGCATGTAATAGCTAAAGATGATCATAAGAGAAAATCACATATTAACATGTGGGCTCATGGTTACTCAAATGTTGGCTTTCTTTCCCAGAGGGTAGCAAACATTGTATATCATGAGCAGAGTTCTCCAATAGGCCCTTCGTTTTTAGGGTTCAGTGAAAATACAGCTGCACGCAGGTTTGAGAGAATCAATGGTGTGCTATATGACATCGAATTTTATAGGAACGGCCAGGGCAGTGTTTGCAGTGCCTAATGTTTGCAAAACACAGATGCTTGGGTAATTCATGGGCAGCATGGCATCTGTTCTTTGCTTGCTTTTAAACCTTTTTCTATTTATAAAATCCAACACATGTAACTATTGCTTTCAGAGACAAAGGCACATGATTCAGTTCTATTATAGCAACCAGTGCTACCTGTTAGAGGCAAAACTTGTTTCTTTTCTGGAGTTTAATATTTTTTTGTTTGTATGTTCCTCATGAAAATCCCTTTCTAATTCTAGCACCTAAGAAGCCACCTGTGTTTGATCAGCACCTTACTCCAGTAACAGTTAGTGAAGGAGAATCCGTGCAGCTTAGCTGCCACGTCCAGGGATCAGAACCGATCAGGATCCAGTGGTTGAAGGCTGGCAGAGAAATAAAGCCCTCAGACAGATGCAGCTTCAGCTTTGCTAATGGGACTGCTGTGCTGGAACTCAAGGATGTGGCTAAAGCAGATGCAGGAGATTATGTGTGTAAAGCTTCAAACGTGGCTGGAAGTGACACTTCCAAATCGAAAGTGACCATTAAAGGTACAAACACCTCAAAACTATTATTTGGATTAAGTCAACTGCTTGTGTTTATTTGCTTATTACAATTTAGGTAAGAATGGAATTAGATTTTTAGAATTATCAGTTACTGCTCCTTTGCAATTTATAGTCTCCTTATTATAATTGAAATATTAGGTAATTTAGTGGCAATAATTTCCATACAAATTTTCTGAAAGTACCCCAAGTTCACCATCACACTTCTTGACCTTTTTTTCACCATATCCAAAAGGATGTAACTAAGTGGAGTTCCAAAAATGATCCTATAATAATGTGACATAAGGTAGCCTGATATCATATCCCTAAAGGAAATCTATATAATAAAACCAAGTTGAGAAATATAAAACTTGATGCTATTAATGTGATTGCAGTTCAATCTGCATGTAATAGCTACAACTAGTTATAAATGTCTATGAAACCGCTTTGTCTTCTATAATCCACTCTCATATAGAGTGTGTAATATTTGTGACATTGCCAAATTCTTAAAGCCTGTTTTTCAAAGGAAATTATTTATTACAATTTGAAGGTAATTGTGATTTTTTAAAAAAACATGTAAACGTGTTTTTTTAGACAAACCAGCTGCCGTCCCAGCAGCTAAGAAAGCAGCAGTAGATGGAAAACTCTTCTTCATATCAGAACCTCAGAGTATGAGAGTTGTAGAAAGTAAGTACTTCCTGAAAATTACATCTTCATCTGTCTTGTACATTTTACTGCTGATTTCATTTCAGAAAAACTGGTTTTGGAAAATTAAATTTTTATTGATTTGTTTTCATTGTTCCTTAGAAACCACTGCAACATTCATCGCAAAAGTTGGAGGTGATCCAGTTCCAGATGTTAAGTGGACAAAAGGGAAGTGGAGACAATTGAGCCAAGGAGGTCGAATTTTTATCCACCAGAAAGGCGGTGAAGCAAAGCTGGAGATCAGAGGCACCACAAAAACCGATTCTGGATTATACCGATGTGTCGCATTTAACAAGCATGGTGAAATTGAAAGTAATGTTAATCTACAGGTGGATGAAAGGAAGAAACAAGAGAAAATTGAAGGAGATCTTAGAGCAATGCTGAAAAAGTAAGTTCAATAAAATACTATGCACGGTAATGTTCCATTCATGGACCATCCCCTCCAAGATTCAGATTGTGAAAGAACATTAGCATATAGACATTTTAACAGAAACAGATAAGCAAATACACAGTATTTGAGTGGAAGTTAGTGGTGCATTAACATCAATTTCTGAATAATCTTGAGAAAATTTTGAGAATGAGGTGAATTTTTATTAAAATTTTGAACAAAGGAAATGGCCTGTAGAGAAACCTGTGTGTCTAGGCATGAAATTTTTGTTTCTATGTGTAATTTCTCTTGCTCTGAATGGCTTTCTAGATCAACCATTTTAAACATTTTCCATAATTGCCAATAACTTCAAAACCAATTATGTTTCAACATCACTGTTAATCAATTAATCAACATTTAATTTCTACATATTTTCCTCATGATATATATATTCTTTATTGATGCTTTCCATGGGTATTATTATTTTTCCTTATAATTCTTTCATTAGCCTCTTTTGTTGTAAAGCTTACAAAAATATTTTTGTTATCCTTTCTTAAACTCTTTGATCAAATTTCCATACTTTGTGACTATAGTCTGATCTTAATCCACTCCACCTCCAAACCCACAATTTTGTTTGTTTGTTTGTTTCACAGTTAACATGGTAAAATTAGTAGTTCTTAAATAAAGGACACAAAACTATTCCTTTGTGAAAAAAATTTTATTACATTTATAATCTTTGAATGATGATAGACAATTCAAAATAAGTAGAAGACAGGTGATTCATGTTTATTTCTTATTTCATTTAGAACTCCAGCCTTAAAGAAAGGAGCTGGGGAAGAAGAGGAAATTGATATCATGGAACTTCTCAAAAATATTGATCCAAAAGAATATGAAAAATATGCCCGCATGTATGGAATCACTGACTTCCGGGGTCTTCTTCAAGCATTTGAAATGCTAAAGCAAAGTCAAGTAGAAGAGACACATAGATTGGTATGATCTTTTGTATATAGTATCATCTTTAAAAATTCACACTTGAAACATCTAACATACACCTTTTGAGTTTCCAGAACCCTACAGTTGTATAAGATCAGTTAATATAACCTAAGCAGCATCAAAAATGGAAGTTAAATATAATCATTCGTCCTCTAATTCAAATTTTATTCCATATGTAATACTTATGCTTTTTTTCTCCCTAGGAAATTGAGGAAGTAGAGAAGTCAGAGAAGGAAGAAAAGGAATTTGAGGAACTTGTATCATTTATTCAGCAAAGGCTGTCACAGACAGAGGTAAAATGAATTATGCTGATCACAAAATGAACAAATTATTATTGGGAATTACAAGGGAAGGAGTGACTAATGCATTTTAATTCTTTATTCTCCTAGCCTGTCACTTTGATCAAGGACATTGAAAATCAGACAGTTTTGAAAGATAATGATGCTGTGTTTGAAATTGACATTAAGATTAATTATCCAGAAATCAAGCTTTCATGGTACAAAGGGACTGAAAAACTGGAACCCAGTGATAAATTTGAAATAAGCATTGATGGTGATCAACATACACTCAGAGTCAAAAACTGTCAACTTAAAGATCAGGGCAATTATAGATTGGTGTGTGGTCCACACATCGCTAGTGCTAAACTAACTGTAATTGGTAAGGAAAAAGAGTTTTATTATTTTTAAAAAACTTGTGAGATGAATTTACTACTGAGTACATCACATGTGATATCGTACAAAATGTATATTGTATCATACCCACAGAGCCTGCCTGGGAACGGCATCTTCAGGATGTTACTTTGAAAGAAGGCCAGACTTGTACCATGACTTGCCAGTTTTCTGTGCCAAATGTAAAATCCGAATGGTTCAGAAATGGCAGAATCGTTAAACCCCAAGGTAGATATAAAACAGAAGTGGAGCACAAAGTCCATAAGCTGACCATTGCAGATGTGCGAGCAGAGGACCAGGGTCAGTACACCTGCAAATACGAAGACCTTGAAACTTCAGCAGAGCTCAGAATTGAAGGTGGGTGAAAGACTGCGGCTGGAGTTATCACAGCATCGGTCAGTGGCAAATGTTCTGCAGGACCCCCTGCAACCCTGCCATCACATGTATCTTAAAGCGCTTGTGTGGTCTCATTTCCCAACACACATACTCATAGCATTCACTCACGTCTCAAAATCCATTTGAAATCAAAATGGAAGTATTCACATAAGTGCCAATTCTGTTGCATAGTTCTTTTTGACCTGAAGTAGATTTCAGTCTAAACCATGACTTGACTTTCTAACACTTATTTCTGTTAAATTTCATAATTATGCTAAATTCAGTAATTTTTTACAATTCTATTAAATGCCATAATTCTCACATCTATGATTTTGAATTCTAGAAATAAATCTTAGAAAGGACCAGATTTCATGGCTATGTGTCTTGAGGATCTTGGCTAGGAGCTGACATTTTGTTTACAGGAATCAATTTGACTCTATCTGTATGAAACTTTATAGATAAAATTAACAACATATGTGATGTGTGATTAGCAGCTATTTTTCAAAAATAATTATTTCATAGGAAGATCATATTCCAACCTCTGAATCTCTGAAATGAAGTGGAATCCCAGGACTTAGGAGCAACAATATTTATTTCCTAAAGACCTACACCTTTAGACTGTATTCAGCAACATTTGGTTCTAATCATGGGCTCTACTTCCAGGCGTAGCCATTTATAGCTGTTGAAATAACTATGTGACTTATTTACATAAGCATTTCAACATCTCTGACTTGCTTTACAGTGGATATCAAGGCCTGGTTGTATTTTAAAGTTCAGAAATTTTAAATCGTTTTTCATTTAAAGGATCCAGTTGAAACCACTTATTTTTTAAATAATTGCCTCCTTTTATATGATCCTTCAAAGAAAAGCTCACCAGAGTACATATGACATCTAAGCTATTCATGATACTGCTGTACGTTGAATTCCAGCCTTCCAGATAAAATTTTGCAGAAGGACCTCCACGCCAGCCTATTCTCTTGCTACATACCCTGCCATTCCCAGTGGGTGGACTTCATGCCTGCCCACGGGTGCTTGCAAAGCAGGTTTCAGAACTCTTCAGAATGAATCCTTTGAAATTTAGAAGTGCAGATTTCCTACTGAGTTTGAAATTATTTTAACAGGGAAAGTTATACAATCCAAAAAATAAACAATTCTAGATCCTGAATAGCAGAATTATTTTACAGAGGAAAGACAGAATTTCAAAGGGGAATGAGAAGTACACAGTAAAAATTTAAGTTTATGTTCCCTTTATTCTGAAGCCCCCATTTCACTAACATTTTTAAAGTTTAAATTTTACGTTGGGGTTATAAGCACCCTTGACTGTTGCCTTCATGTAAATATTGTAAGGACTTTCAGGGATTTCTTTAAACTTTCCCACATTGATCCTGTAGGAATACACTTAAGTATTGGGATAATTTTTCGTTACTGATGCGAAGAAGTGCACTTTCTTCTTGTTTTATCTTTTCAGCCTTTTTCTGCTATTTTCCAATCGGATAAAAAGATAAGAGACTTTAAACATCTGTGGGGAAAGCACAGTGGAAGAAATTCCTCCCCAAACAATCTAAATTTGAACTCTTTTTGTACCTAAACAGCTGAACCAATTCAGTTTACGAAGCGCATACAGAACATTGTGGTGAGTGAGCATCAGTCTGCCACCTTCGAGTGCGAAGTGTCCTTCGATGACGCCATTGTAACGTGGTACAAAGGACCAACAGAACTGACCGAGAGCCAGAAATACAACTTCAGGAATGACGGTCGCTGCCATTATATGACCATCCACAACGTGACCCCAGATGACGAAGGTAACTTAATTGACAGTGTCCCTGTGACTATATAATTTCAACTTTGCCTGCTTTATTTATTTCTACTCTAGTTTACGCTTATACTCTGTAGTTCTATCTAGATTCCTTTTTTAGGAAAGAGAAATATAAATAAATACTATATTTAAATAAAGAAGCATTATTTACAAACATATCAGAAAGCAAACGTTTCATGATTTTTTCCTTAGGTGTCTATTCAGTAATTGCTCGACTGGAGCCCAGAGGTGAAGCAAGAAGCACAGCAGAGCTGTACTTAACAACCAAAGGTCAGAAAACACCCCATTCAAATCACAGTGCAATCTTGGAAACAAAGTAGCCTACCAAGACAATTCTAAATTTTAAAAAAATACCATTTTTTTTCTTTTGCAGAAATCAAACTTGAGATGAAGCCTCCTGGTAAGTTAAAAAAAAAAAAAAAGAATCAATCCTTACAATACATTCAGTGTAATTTTGTAAATGGTAGAAGCCAAACTAACATGTCTAAAAATATTATTTCTTTTTTTCAGTAAAATATTATTCAGTAAAATTATTTTCAGTAAAATAATACCAACGTTAGGCTTTGTGAGTTTGGGAAATTAGAGATAATGAGGTCACATTCAGCTGATACCTAGGATCAAGTTTGGCCGTAGAACAAATTTTCACAGGGAATAAATTTGCATGTGTGGCTGCCTACAAAAGAATCTTAATATCTTTGTTTCTGTATGTTAAATTCTGCTGTTGGAAATGCCTGACAATCAAACACATCTTAGTTGTCTAATAAATATCTGTGTTTTCAGTCTCTCGGTGCTTATCATTATTAAATGTCCCTTTTCAGATATTCCTGACTCCAGAGTTCCAATTCCAACCATGCCTATCAGAGCAGTACCACCAGAAGGTAAGATCCAGCACCATGACCCCTGGGCTTGAAGCTGCAGTATCCTACCACTAGGAAGTTACCAATGCCAAACCATAGCATACAGCAAGAACAAATTCTTTCTCATCATATTCTTCACTGTGTAATTAAAAATCAAAGCAAAAGAGTAGTTACAATTATAAATAGATGCTAATTTTGTTTGTTCTGATTGTTGAATTGCTGCTATAACGCCTTTGAAGTACTGAAAGAAATGCATGAGACTTTTCATCATATTTCACACAAAATAAGAAACCAAAATATGTTACTTATGATGGCATTTATTTTCTTCAGAAATTCCTCCTACGGCGGTTCCTCCCATCCCCCTGTTGCTACCATCACCTGAAGAAAAGAAACCACCAGCAAAACGTATTGAAGGTATTATATGTTATCTACCTAAATGTCAAAATATAGAACTATTACAGACCTGGAAAATGTCGTTTAATGCAACATGTTGGCCCTCTAGTGGTCAGCAGTTTGAATTGCCTTTCAAAATGTAAATTATATGCTCTTAAGTATTAACTAAATATGTAAGACATGTGCCTAAAAGTCTGAAAATCATCAGAAAAAAAAAATATGATGCTTAACATTAAAATATTTTATTTTAAAGGAATCACTTAAGCATTAATGGCAAACTGATTTCACATTTCATATTTTCCTAACTCCTACATAAAGCAATAAAATAATACAGTCAAATTCTAGTGACGCTTATAGAAATAAAAAATACTAGTGTATAGTCAGATTTAAAATTATAGTTTGTGTTTTTTCCCAATTACACTGTTAACTACGCTAAAATTCACTATTTTGTTATAAAAATATGATTTAGAATATCTTTGATTCTTTTTTTTTTTTTTTTAAGCTAAGGAAAGAGCTCTCCAATAAGCTCATGAGTGTGCCAGGAAATTGTCCTTCTCAAATATTTCAGTAGATAAATTGTACTATTTGTGCCCCCAAACTGCTCAACTAATCAGTCAACAGACTGCCTGGGACTTTCTAGAGTTCTGGGGAGTTCAGAATTGCTGTCAGAATTCTCCCAGCATCATCAGGAAAAAATTCTGCATGTCAAAGTCACATTTTTCCAAAGCCAAGCCACCATTACTGTAGTAGTTTCCATGGTTTGACATGCTAGTTCCCTAATATCTACTACAATTGGTGTCAAAAGCTTGAGCTAGTTTTCAGCCAGCCTCAGGGGAAATTCAGTTTAAAAAAAAAACAACAAAAAACACTTCCAGTTTTATGACTACTACAATCTCAATAACAAAGAAAAGCATTTTTATAATTTATATGAACATAATTAACTATATTTCACCTACTTATGATAGCAAAAATGAATAAGAATCAAAAATCATAAAAAAGATTTCCACTTATATTTGTTGTCAGGAATAATAATTTATCTTAATGAATGATTTATTATTTGAGTGTTAGTGTCAACATGACTTAAGTTTGAGTGCCCACTGGGAAACTTGAGAAATTAAATCATATTTTAAAAATTCAAAAGTGTTATTTATTCATGAATACAAGGAGCCATAATCAAGTTACGATCAGGGGCCAGGATCAAGGTATAATGTCAGCAATGACAAAAGAAAACTTCCACAATGTAGCATAGGTGGGACTTTAATTTTACTAATTCACTTGTTATTCTTTTTCCTGAAAAATATAAAGTGTTCTTACCTAAGTGAAATGAAGATGAAAAGGTGTACCTCTTCTATTTATGATATCACTTGGGTCTACTCTAGATGTTTGAAAACTTTAAGCAGGCATAAAATCAGTGAAGATGTAAGATCACCCTTCATATTCTATCTCCCTCCAAAAAAATTGTTCTGCTTTCTAGTCCAAGATCTTTCCGAAACAGATATCTTGCAATAATGTGCAGAATCTCTTGTTACCATCAAAACATATTAAAAAAAATATATATATATATATATTTCAGGGCTTCCCTTGTGGTGCAGTGGTTAAGAATCTGCCTGCCAATGCAGGGGACATGGGTTCAATCCCTGGTCCGGGAAGATCCCACATACTGCGGAGCAATTATGCCCGTGTGCTACAACTACTGAGCCCGCAGGCCTAGAACCCGTGCTCCTCAATAAGAGAAGCCACCGCAAGGAGAAGCCCGAGCACCACAACTAGACAAAGCCTTTGCACAGCAATGAAGACCCAACACAGCCAAAAATAAATAAATAAAATAAATTAAAAAAAAAAAAATTTCAATAAACCTCCCAGTTTCATGAAAATATTTTAGTAAAATTTACATCTGACATCTCATTTTTTAGTGGCCAAAAAAGCTGTGAAGAAAGATGCTAAAAAAGTTGTCGCAAAGCCCAAAGAAGAGGCACCACCACCTAAAGGTATTATAATTAATCAAAATTCAGTCTTACTGCTTTTCTCTTGGTTAAAAAATTTAAATCCCAAATAGTGGAGGATAGAGAAAGGTTAAGAGTGTGAATTCACAAAATGGTACCTCTTCCTTTACTCACCCTCACCCTCTTCTTTGATTCAGTCCTCACTTTCTCTCTCAACTTTCTTTCTTTTACCCTTTTTTTCCTCCCCTATCCTCCTGTGCCTATGTCTACCCATGGCACCCAATGGCAACACCAGAGAGTTCTCATTATCTCTGGATAGTGATTTAAAGAAGGCACTGCCCTCTGGTCCAACAGCTGATCTTGATCAAGTCACACCAACGGAAGGTCAAGGGCTGGCACTAATTTTAAGTGGCCGCTTCAGCCCAACTCAGCACCCTTCCTGGTTCACCTGAGCTAAATGTCAATACTTGCAGGGAAAAAATAAAATACTTTTTGCAGGGGGATCAATTTAGTTACTTTACATTTTTATTATATCCTGGAAAATTTTTAGGAAGGAGATGGGATAACTAAATTTAAGCAAATAGTTTTATCCATCTGGCTAAGATTAAAGTACAGCAACCTCCTAAAAAAAGGAGAATCCAGGAGCATAGGGCACGATTCACTGAGACTTTTTTTTTGTGGTCATTTGTGAGATGTTATAGAATAAGAGGAATCTCAAAAAAGCATGGCTATTTCCCAAACTTTATTGTTAATCACTGAAAAAATTAAACATGCATTATTTTTAGCATCAGACATACCGAATATTCTCTTTATGTTTCATGTTAATTTAAATTGTTTTAAATCAACATAAACTAGAATAAAATTTCAGCCTTCCTGCGTTTTCGTTAACATGGCATTGCGTAGCATTTCTGGTGAGCTAAATTTGGATCTTATAAAAGCATTTGATATATGAGTAGTAGTCACAGATCATACAAATGGCTAACAAGGGTGTACAGGATTAGTAAACATTAAAAAACTTATAGTCTAAAGATAAACATGTATTTTATGTTTTCAAATTTCCAGCGGTTACCAAGAAGCCCCCACCTCCTACTGCCTTAATTCCAGCAGAAGGTAAATGAAATATTTTATTCTATTTATTTCTGAGATTTGCATCTCTGCGTTGTATTCTTATTTTATGTATCAGGGTTCCAACTTATTATAAAGTTGTAGAGTCTCCTCTGCTACAGTAAAATTAGCAGTGGAAATGATGGCTACTTCATACTGGTCGAATTCCAGGAAAGAAAAACTCAGGCAAATGTTAAGCAGCCTCAGTGCAGTGGACTCAGGGAAAGAAGTGGTGAGGGCTAGAAAGGGAGGGGATCCCTTATTGTTTCAACTGTAGCTAACACAAATGTTAAGGATCATATGAATAATGTTAGCCTTAATATTTTTAAAGTTGTCATATGAAAGCAACTAATTGATTTGGTTACATGATTTTAAATATTGTCTTTATCAAACTGACTAAAGAGTTATATTCAATAGTCAAAAATATAGCTTTAAAATTAGTACTGTTTTTGAAAGAATAGTTTGGAATTTAAATAACTGCAGAAATATTAAAAATAAATTCCACAAAATGATCAAATATTAAGATATTCCATGGGGAAAAAAAAAACTAAGGGTTTTACAAACTGGAGCTCCCATGAAACAATGGAAGATGTGTTCATTTGATAATATTTACTGAATGCCATTTTGTTCACACCAGAAAAATCCTCAGGTTAAGAGTAGAGTGTCTCTTGACCCTCCTGACTGTGTTCCATAATCAACAAAAATTTAAACAGAACCAACACAAAGAAAACGTAAATTATCAATATAAGGCTGAGATCTCAGATACTGATATTGCTTGACTACATAGACTTTCATTTCGTGAAGTAATTGTATGGATATAATTAACATGCTAATATTATCTTTTTAAATTAATTAATTTATTTATTTTAGCTCCTGAAGTGATTGATGTATCCTCCAAGGCTGAAGAAGTGAAAATAATGACCATAACCAGAAAGAAAGAGGTTCAGGAAGAAAAAGAAGCTGTGTATGAGAAAAAGCAAGCAGACTACGAGGAGAAGAAAGTTTACATAGAATCTTTGGAAGAACCTTATGACGAACTAGAGGTAGAACCATACACGGAGCCATATGAAGAACCTTACTATGAGGAACCAGATGAAGACTATGAAGAGACCCAGGTAGAAGCTAAAAGGGAAGTTCATGAGGAATGGGAAGAAGATTTTGAAGAAGGGCAAGAATACTATGAAAGGGAAGAAGGTTATGAGGAAGGGGAGGAAGAGTGGGAGGAGGCTTACCAAGAAAGAGAAGTCATCCAAGTTCAAAAGGAGGCTTATGAAGGTATGTATTAATTGGGTGACTTTTTTCTCTTTTCCTCATTTTTTGCTCAGTTCTTTATATTTTCAAGGTTATTAACCTGATTTGCAATGGATATGAAATAGATGAAATGACCATTTCCATTTTTTAAAGTTAGAAATCTTTAGAATCTTTAAAAGCATCATTTTCTTCAGAGTTACTTTCATGCTTTGATATTGTAAGTTGAATCATTTAATCGTATTACTAAGACTGAATTCCGAGTGCTCTTTTCTAATGCAGAGGTTCAAGTTTTAGTTTCACTGCCTCACTGCATCTCTGCTTGATCCTGCTTCTAAATCCAGCATGAGTAATCCTGTTAGCAATAAAGACCCCCAAATACAATAATTTACACAGTTGTATATGATTGTTAACTTATATCATTTGCCAATTGATACAATCTATTAGAACTTAACCTATTCAAGCACCCCTTATTACTGTGTTTTTGTTAAAGAATCACGTGAGAGGAAAATTCCAGCAGAAGTACCGGAAAAGAAAGAAGTACCACCTCCTAAAGGTATGTAATTGGAATTATTTAAATAGATCACATCATCGACGTCATTATCATGGCTTGCTGGGCAAAAATGTATGAATCACCAGTTCAATCCAATAGGCACAACTTCTTCTGGAAGCTTCATTGTATCAGTGATTTTTTTTCTAAGAATATCTACCTACTTCATTTAATTCAAACATAAAATGATGATAAAAAGATTGTTGTGGTAAATATAAAATAAAAAATAACCAAAATACTTGAAGTACAGAAGCTTGTACTTAAAGTTCAGTGCAACAAACTTGTCTCTCTTTAAAAAATGAGAGAAAAAGAGAGAGACTATTTTAATAGAAATTCTAAAAGTACTGCAATTTTTTTAAAATGCTTGCAGTTGTAAAGAAGCCCGTAGTTGAAAAAATTGAAAAGACTTCTCGAAGAATGGAAGAAGTTCAAGTCACCAAAGGTATTATCATTTAAAACATTTCTAGTACCATGTACACAAGTAATTGTTTACTGATATATAGTCACATGTTATTTATATAGTCATCTAAACTAAGATATTTTAAAATTTTGTGCAAAACAATATTCTTCACAATACAAATATATTTGTACATATTTTTAAGTACCCGAAGTTTCAAAGAAGATTGTTCCACAAAAACCTTCTCGGACTCCAGTGCAGGAAGAAGTTATTGAAGTGAAAGGTATACATCTTTGTCTTTCAGCTACAAGTTTTAAACATTTTTATTTATGTGTATGAATATGTATACATACATTACTGAACAACTCACAAATCTGAAATCACCAAAATAAAGACATATTATATATATTATATTATATGCATTTTATGTTGCACATTTATATAATTTAAGTAAATAATAACATTATCTTTGTTTTTAGTATCACTTTAAAATTACATAATTTTTTTTTAATTAAAGAAGGATTTGTGTTTAATCAGTAGTCTTCTAACTCTACCGTGCCATGCATTCCATTCCATATAATATTCCTCATCTCCTCATTTATATGAATAAACCCTAGTGGATTTGGGAAAGCACCACATCACGTGTGAAGAAGTTGTGTCTATTTGATTCCCATTTAATAGTGTTTGATAAAGGCTGCATGGATTGTTTGTCCCTATAGATCAAAACGTGATTTGTTTTCTTGTCAATACCGAATTTGTTCTCAAGCTATCATATTAACCCACTCATTCTGTGTCTAAACAAGCCATGTATTTGATCTGATGTCTTGAACTGGAAAAAGAAATACTAATGTGAAATACTCTCTTTAAAGTACCTGCTGTACATACAAAGAAGATGGTTATTTCACAAGAAAAGATGTTCGTTGCTTCTCACACAGAGGAGGAGGAGGTGTCAGTCACAGGTATAAGGCAAATTTGAATATGGGGCTCAAATGGAAGGGCTTCAGATGGATTTTTATCCCTCTTCTTATCTAATTTGTGATTATGTAGATATCTCTGTCTCCTTGTGAATCTTTGTCATCTTTTCATTTCACATTTGTGTTTTAATTTGTATTTCAATATTCTTTGTAAATTGCAATACCACCCACAGTATGGCATACCAGGAACTAAAATGTACATTTTTTTAAAGTCCCTGAGGTACAAAAGAAAACTGTTATCGAAGAGAAAATTCACGTTGCTGTTTCCAAAAAGATTGAGCCTCCACCTAAAGGTATTAGTGATTTATTCTAAGTTTAAAATCTTTCAAAAGTTCCAAAATAAATATCTGAATATGTTAATATTAAATAATAAATTTAGTCACAGACCTATAGCCACTATGTGCCAATGACATCATAGGGAGATGAGAAGACCATGAGGAGGGTATTGGAGAGAGGAATGAGAATTCCTGGAGGCTCTGTTCCCTGCTGCATGGAGCTTACAATCTAGTGGCCAGCTGTTTAGAAAAAGGAATAGTGTCCTGGGGGCTTCCCTGGTGGCGCAGTGGTTAAGCATCCGCCTGCCAGTGCAGGGGACACGGGTTCAAGCCCTGGTCCGGGAAGATCCCACATGCTGCGGAACAACTAAGCCCGTGTGCCACAACTACTGAGCCTGCGCTCTAGAGCCCATGAGCCACTTCAGCCACTGCTGAAGCCCATGCACCTAGAGCCTGTGCTCCGCAACAGGAGAAGCCACCGCAGTGAGAAGTCTGTGCACCGCAACGAAGAGTAGCCCCCGCTCACCGCAACTAGAGAAAGCCCGTGTGCAGCAACGAAGACCCAACACGGCCAAAAATTAATTAATTAATTAATTAATTAAATCTATTAAGAAAAGAAATACAGTGTCCTGGAGCCAGCTCATACCCACTCACCAGAGCTGATGGTTAAATTTTCAAGAATTTTGCTACCCAGCATTTAACGCCTCCATGATTAAAAGTTAAATTATATAAAATTAAATAAATTATATTTAAAGCTATGGTAATAAATGCTCAAAACTCATTACTATTTTCCTATTATCTATGTTTCTGAGGTTATGTTGATTGCCTCTGTGTTGTGGAAATACTGGATAATTATGCACTACTTCTCATCCCTTCCCAACTCCGAGACAATGACATCGTTGGTAGCCAGGATGCATGTATTTGCACCACCACAGAGGCTGGAACTTGGAAACTGGCAGTGGCTACAAATTAGGGCTCCCCTCCCTCCACCGACCCTCTCCTACACCCAGTCAAATTGTTAAACATTTAGGATACAAAAATTATTTAAGATAATTGAATGCAGTTGTTCTAATGCTGCGGCTTTATAAAAGTAAAGTTTCTAAAACAGGTGTCTGAGGAACAGGCACTGGCACCTCTGAGGAAGGGGTGCTCCTACCTGTTCCTAGGAAAGTAGAGGTTCCTTCAGTTAAAAATGAGTAACAGTCACATTTTCTAATTAGCCACTAGTTCATTGCCCTTAGTCCTTGATTAACACGTAATTTTCTTGCACTCAATTGGTATAAAACCAGAATGTCTACTCTTTAAGTCTTGCAACAACATATGCCTTGTCAAAATGCACAATTTCTCAAAATCGACCCATTTTTTTTTAAAGTCTCTGAGCCACCCAAGAAACCAGTCTCAGAAGAAGTAGTCCCTGTTCCCCACGTTCCTGAAAAGGTGGAGCCCCTACCAGCCAAAGGTAGAATCATATTTTCGAAAAAAATTTCTTAATGTCTGTCTTCTTGTACCTTTTTCTGTTGGCTCTGTGTGTTAATGAGATAGTATCTGTAAACCATTTGTAATATATTTTAATTCTGTGTATGTTGATTTCATTAACTTGTGGTAATATGTCACACAAATGTCAGTAATACTTTAGACTCCAGACCATGCTGATTGGGTCTTTGTCGGCTTCGTGTAATATATGTAATGTCTGTATGGTATTGATGTATTTAGCGTGTATTTTCATCACAAGTTACATGCTTGATATTAAATTACTTCCTAAATTCTTACACTCTTACTGAGGATTTATGCTTTAATGTAATCTTAAATGTCTCACAAGGAGACTAGCGTTCTCAGTTGTTTCAACAATGGTGTCTTTAAAGTTCCTGAAGTTCCCAAGAAACCTGTGCCAGAGGAGAAAAAGCCAGTTCCTGTGCCTAAGAAGGAACCTGCCGCTCCCCGCAAAGGTACACCAGAGCTGATCACCGGCTGACCCTTTGCCCCAAGTGCCAATGCTTTGTCTTATACAGTCTTCGTACTTACTCTGCTGTCTACTTTGTGTCTTTTACATGCCCCTTGTGTTTTTCATTTATTTGTCAGCTTCGGGGGGTACACTCGACATACATTATTTGTGATACTGAACATTAAAAGAAGTTACTTTTAAAAAGCAACTGTATCAAACTGCTGTCTTAAATTTTTAATATCTTCCCTCTCCTAGAGAAAGAAGAAATATTTGTGAAACTCATTTTCTGCAGGGCATGTTTCTAGGAAAAACTCTTTCAGCCCTCAACTATGTGACTTTTTCTTAATAAAAAAAAAAAAACTTTCATGAGTTATGACAAAGATACAAAGACTAACAGGAGGGTGTTTGGCAGAACTGAATGTTAATAAGGTAAAGATGTACACAGTGCTTCTGGGAACTGCCACTCTTCTGAAAAGTCAATAATGCCTACCCTTAAATAGTTGGAAACATCAACTTTTGGCATTTACTTTCACCATGTTTCTTGAGATATTAACTGAACATTGACATTTGCCATAAATGTTGCAATTATCTAATTAGTGAGTCAAGGGACCTTTCATATAGGGATGTTTGGATTCAAATGTGCTAATTCTTGCTTTAATTTTTTGGATTTGGTTGGTTTTGGGGGTTTTAGTGATAAAAGATACTACTTTATAAGAGGCAATGAAGTAACAAACTGCACACATCTGGTCAGTTATAGAGAGATCCAGTATCATCCAGCTTAGGAGAAAGCAGGCTCATACATTTTAAGAAGTGTTCTCTTTTGCCTGATTTCTCAGTGTTTCCATTTTCTTCCTGAATCAAATCTTCTCTCTTTCTCAGACTCTTCTTGGCTGTTTCAGAATTCTGGGTCTTTTTTTTTTATTCTTTATTTTTTAATTGAAGTACAGTTGATGCACAATATTATATAACTTACAGGTGTACAATATAGTGATTCACAATTTTTAAAGGTTATACTCCATTTATAGTTATTATAGAATATTGGCTGTATTCTGTTGTACAATAGATCCTTGTAGCTTATTTTATACCTAATAGTTTGTACCTCTTAATCCCCTACTGCTCCTCCCCACTTACCTCTCCCCACTGGTAACCACTAACTTGTTCTCTATATCTGTGAGTATGCTTCTTTTTTGTTATGTTCACTTGTTTGTTGTATTTTTTAGATTCTACATGTAAGTGATATTATACAGTACTTGTCACTCTCTGACTTATTTCATTTAGCATAATACCCTCCAAGTCCATCCATGTTTTTGCAAGTGGCAGCACTTCATTCTTCTTTATGGCTGAGTAGTATTCCATTGTAAATATATACCACATCTTCTTTATCCATTCGTCTGTTGATGGACACTTAGGTTGCTTCTATATCTTGGCAATTGTAAATAATGCTGCTATAAACACTGGGGTGCATGTATCTTTTCAAATTACAGTTTTTATTTCTTTAGGGTCTTTTTTTTTAACCAAATGATTTTTAAGAATGATTTCTGATTATTATCTAATCATTAAAATATAATGATTATATGAAAATAAAATATGATTATAATGAAAAGGTTATATTACTAAAACCAGTACTAATACCAAAGCCTCTTGGTCACTCCTGGAGGAGACTCAGAGGCATGTCTCATTTATACATGAAAATAAATACACTTAGTAACATGTATGTATAAACATCCCATGTATACATAACATAATATATACATGTATCAATGTGTATCTGTATAACTACATCAAGATATTACAAATGCACGTGTAGAGGTGCAGATGTTCAAAAAAATTGCCAATATCTTATTTAAAATGGAAAAAATTACTACCGATAATGCATGCTGTTAGAACTACATCAGCCACTTAAAAATTCAACATCATCAACACTTAGAATAGATAAATTAAACCCATTGTAAACCTTCTTTGGGTCATAGACCCTATTGAAAACTATGGAGCCTCTTAGAGAAAAGCACATATGTACATACCCACAAAATTTTGCACACAGAACTCCCCAAAGTCACTGACACACAGATATCATACTGAGAGGGCTACCCTAGCAAAAGAGTGTTTCCTGAGTTTTATAGACACTACAGGTGCACCAAAAAAAAAAAAAAATTCAGAAGAGAAATAGAAAAAAAAAAATAACGATATAGATGCAACCATTCTAACGACATCTTAGTCTAAGATAGTCTTAGATAAATTATACCCATTGTTGTTTTGGATTCCATTTCTCAATACAAAGAGTAAAGGGATTTTTCTATATACTATATCCACACTCTATATTGTTTATGTAATTACTGACTAATTTGGTATTTTTACTGGAGTATAATTGCTTTACAATGTTAGACTAATTTGTTTTTATCAAAAGCATACCAATATATAAAGAAAGAATGAATTCTGTGCACATCCTTCTGTGTATATAACTCATTTTTAATCGCCTAAATGCCTCTGTAACATTACTTGGGACATTTACTACATGTGACCTTTAGAAAACTATAGTTTAATTTTGTGCATTATTTTGCCGATGCATAGAAAACCTATAACGTTAGTAAACTACGTAAAGATTTGTGTGTGTGTGCCTATATCCATTCATAAAAGTGACATATGGCTGAACTAACATTCTATTTTAAAAACTTTAAGTCCCAGAGGTGCCCAGGAAACCTGTCCCTGAAGAAAAGATTCCTGTTCCTGTTGCAAAGAAAAAGGAAGCTCCGCCAGCTAAAGGTACAATGACTTGCTTAGTAAGGAAGCCCTGTTTTTATGTCTTGAGTATAAAACATTTTTGTGTTTAATTATCTAATTTAGTTTGTTTCATTCAAAATGAATGTTTTATGGTGTAAGAATTCCACAAAAGTGTCTGTCCACCTGCCTACTTTCTTACAAAATAACTGTCCATTAGCTACTTCAGAAAATATAAAGTTAACTCTAAAAATGAATGTCTTTTCAAGTTCCTGAAGTACAGAAGACGGTTGTCACAGAAGAAAAAATAACCATCGTCACTGAAAGGGAGGAATCTCCACCACCAGCAGGTAACCTCATCCCTTCTCCACGAAATAACCTTATCTTCCCTTCAAGCTTCTTTAATTGCATATCTTCTTTAATGGGCCTGCAAGTTCTATGTTGCTCATTTACTTTGCCTTTCTGAGAATTTTTAAATCAAATACTATCCTTTAAGTGCCAGAAATACCAAAGAAGAAAGTTCCCGAAGAAAAAAGACCTGTTCCTCGGAAAAAGGAAGAAGTTCCACCACCAAAAGGTATTGTCTCTCCATCTTTCCAAGAACCATCTTTATAATATTATGTTCCTAGGCAAACAATGATTTTGTTAGTCTTGTGATATATGTGCATCGTGAGTGTGTATCTGTGTTTTGTGATGGTCTTCAATGAGATAACACTGAAGTTCTAAAAGTGCGCAATGTTTTTAAATTCCAGCTCTGCCTAAGAAACCTGTCCCTGAGGAGAAAGTTCCCGTGCCAGTTCCTGCTGCTGAGAAAGCCCTTCCTCCCCTAGGTAGGATTTGTCTCAAGCCTCTGACAAAAATCTTTTAGCTGGTGGATTCTTTTTCCTATCTGGTGTCTTCTTGTACTGACCCTTTGTCTCTCTTGGATAGAATTTTTGTGTGTATATACTCGTGATAAGTTATGTAACTTGCTAGTGAAAGTGGTGTACTGTGCAAATCTTCCCCAAACTTTAGGGAGAGAAAATTGTTAAGATTCTTGATTTTTAAGCTTCAACTTTAATCCTTTCTTAAAACTGAAGTTCCTAAGAAAACTGGCGTAGAAGAAAAAAGATTTGTCGGTGAAGAAAAACCATCCGTTGCAGTTCCTCAAAGAGTGGAGGTCATGCGGCACAAAGGTACATGATCGGAAGTGAGGGGAGAAATGAGTTTGCATGTGTTTCCTCCAAGTCTTTTCTTCTTACCACATAGTTTACTTTAGAAGTTGTTCTTATCAGTGTCTGTTGTAGCCTCTGAGACTGAATGTTTTGTGTTTGCATTGGTCCTGAATCATTCTAAGAGGGTGAGTGGGGTGCTGAACATGTGGTAATTGTGAAAGTGGCCTCATTTGGGCATAATCTGAATATTCTTCTCAGTCTTGCGCTGTACTGTCCCCTCATCTGAACTCAGCTCTCTCCTTCTTGTAATGAAGAAGCACTGTGAAACCACCCCCTAAGCAGATAGAAGAATATTACCCATCTATAGGGAACACATGGTTATAATCAGTACTTCAGTGGGCTATTCAGGCTGAATTTAAAGTAAATCTTATCTTTTAAAGTATCCGCAGAGGAGGAATGGAGTTATTCAGAAGAAGCGGAAAGAGTATGTGTTTCAGTTTATAGAGAAGAGGAAAGAGAGGAGGAGGAGGAGGAAGTGGAGGTTACAGAATATGAAGGTAAATAATGCAGATAAGCTAGTGGTGACCTGGAGTCTTGATAAGCTGTTTTCCTTCACAGATTATTTATCAGATTAATGAAAGTGACACAAATTCAGTGAACATCTACTGGTCTTATTTGATGTATCTTTTGATCAAAACACAGACTCAGGAGCATTAATTAGAGTAAACATCCAAAGTATTCCTTGTCCATTCCCTCTAACTTGGCTCTGTAGGAAACAAGCCTTCATATTTATAGG
This sequence comes from Eubalaena glacialis, assembly GCF_028564815.1. Taxonomy (NCBI): domain Eukaryota; kingdom Metazoa; phylum Chordata; class Mammalia; order Artiodactyla; family Balaenidae; genus Eubalaena; species Eubalaena glacialis. The sequence goes on along the minus strand of NC_083716.1, from coordinate 185,577,436 downwards.
TAACTAATGGTGCAAGTATCTCCATACACATTTATCCTTTCAGTAGATGGGACTTGGTTTCAGTATGGTGGACTGGCCTAATCTTCACCTTGGTAGTCTAATGTCTAAAACATGGGTAACAAATAGCAGTGTTGATAGCACAACTCACTAATGTGTCCTGACTCACAGATTTTAAATGAATAAGAAATGATATACATTATTACATTCCAGAAGTCAAGGCCAGGTTTGAGAGTGAAGCACTGAACACATAGGGCTTTCCAATATTCCATGTATGGAGAAAACAATCGTGTAATATCTTTCATTAGATCAATTTGTTATTCAGATGTTCACATACCTATAAAGCTAGTTCTCTATAGCTTAGGACTGAACAACGAGCTTTATTTCAATGTTGGGATACCCTTTTAATGAATTAAGACACCCCTAGGTTTACTGCTAAAGTTCAGCATTCTGGCTAAAGCTATATATCTGAAAGAACTTTACTAAGAAAGTTTTAATGTAGCTCTGCTTTAAAGATTAATCCGTAAGTTTCTCAATAAATTAACTGTCTTCGCAATGAAAAGATGGATAGAATTGTACAGGCAGATGCCCTTGATTGTATCTCTGGCTAATAAAAGGGGCCCCACCTCTTCTCCACTTGGAAGAAAAGTCCATGTGAAATCCAGATGTGCAGTCTTAATGGAATGGCTTAGAACAGAGCAAGACTTGACTCCCTAGAGGAAGCCCACCAGTTCTGTTGTGCTTCCTGGGAAAGGCCAAGATGGGCATAAGTTAGGAATCTGATGGATTCAAAGAGGGTCCTATCCCTTCTAGAAATGTTTGGGAAACCATAACATGTACACAAGGAAAGTTCTCATTGCATGAATATAATTTCAGTTTTTTATACATTATAAATTTCTTTTAGTACTATAGACTCTAATTAAAAGGAAAGACATTTTATGATATTCTTATGTTTCCATTAAGCCCAAAGATTTAGGGAAAAGATGGGTAGCCTATTAAGTTTACTCCTAGTGTTTGTAACTAGATCTTTCTATTCTATAATTAATCTCATACACATAGACTCAAAAATCATAGGAAGGCTCTTTCCTCGTCCACCATAGCTACTCTCGCAAAACTTGGGGAAAAAGTCTTGTTTCCAAGTCCTCAGTAGGTTTTTCATATGTAATACAGGTCTTTTCTTTCTTATGAACCTACTTATGATTCCTCAAGTATATTTTTGAAACTTGTCTTCAAATTCCTGTGTTCTTGTTAACTTAGCCGCTAGGATTGTTTTTACATCTTGCTCTTGTCCTGTTCTTCCTGTGAATACAAGCATTGTTATCTTTATGTTACACTTAAAAATTAAATTACTGAAACTTATTTTCTATGCTCTTTATTAAGGCATATGCTTTGATTAAAATCTTCTTCTTTGGGTATTTTAAATGAGAACAATCAGGGAGTTGGAAAGTGTTAAATTTTTATTATTTTACTTACTTTTTGACATAATAAAGTACAGCTAAAATTAAACATGAAAAACACTACAACCTATCTTCTTTGAAATTGATATCTTTAAAGTGATGGAAGAGCCTGAGGAATATGTTGTAGAAGAAGAACTGCACTTTATTACCAAGAAAGTGGACGCTGAACCAGCCGAAGGTAGACCAACTCTTAGATTAATTCTAGCCCCATATGTGTTTGGCTTGTCCCATTCTTAATGTCCTCTCGTAGTTAATTTTTTGTCTGTATTGCAAATGTTGATAAGTATCATGTGTAATAAAAATATTCCTTAAATTTTTATTAAAAAGAAATCTGGACATTTCCACAAATGTATTTTATAATCTTTTCAAGTGCCTGAGAAGAAAATTGTACCAGAACTGAAAACTCCTGCTAAAATAGAGGAGCCTCCACCAGCTAAATGTACAATTCTCTCTCAAAGAAATGGGATACCATTTGTCTTAATAGCTATAATAATGCCTTTAGTTTGAATAACTGCCTCAGTTTTGTCAGCATATATGTGTAAACATTTTTACTGACTATAGACATTAATGTTTGTGTAAATGTGTGATCTTTTCATAAAGTGAGTTCTTTGCCCCAAAATTACACTTCTCCTGTAATGCAAACTAATATTCTTCAATCTAATATTTCTAAAGTTCCTGAAGTACCTAAGAAAATTGTGCCAGAAAAGAAAATTCCTGCTGCAGTTCCCAAAAAGGAAAAGGTGCCACCAGCCAAAGGTATATTGGGCTTTCCTTTATTCTTGAATAATGCCTGTCTTTTTAAATCTTAAATTGGTACATTCTTCAAATTTTTATGACATTAACAAGAAAATAAGTGTGCCTATGTTTAGTGTTTTTCACACTTGTATGTCTGACCGTGTTGTGCAATGTCTTTTAAGTGCCAGAAGAGCCAAAGAAACCAGTTCCTGAAAAAAGGGCTCCTCCCAAAGTGGCTGAGATAGAACCTCCTCCCACCAAAGGTAGACGACACCCCCCAGCACAACAACTAGAAACATGTCTTGTCTTTCTCGTCCTCTCACTGCTGTCCTTGGGTCACCCCTTCTGTATGGAGGTTATTGGTGTATGTTGGCCGCAAGGATGTATTATTGCCTTGTCTATGGTGGACTATTACTTACTTGTTGTGAAGTTCATTTGTGTGTACCTTGTAAAATTGTTATACTCTAAAATCACAATACTTTCTGGCTAATACATTTTTTTAAATTCCACTTTAAGTAATATAACTCTGTAATCCTAAAATTATCTTTCAAGTGACTGAGAGGCACATGCAAATTGCCCAGGAAGAAAAAGTTCACATTGCTGTAACTAAAAGAGTGGAGCCTCCAAGACCAAGAGGTACATGGGGCCTTTCAATACACAGAATATTGTACCTACCCTAGTCTCTTTACCAAATACACTAGTTATGGGTGTTGGTTTTTTGTTGTCATTGTTATAGTTGTTTTATGTTTGAAATCGTGAAAATATCAAGTCTTTTATGTTTGAGTTACTACTATACAACTACCTTTTTGTTGTTTGAATGAGGAAAACAGTTCTTTAAAGTGAAATCTGTCTTTAAAGTGCCTGAGGAACCCAAGAGAGCTGTTCCGGAAGAAAAAGTTCCAAGACTCAAGCCTAGAAAAGAGGAGGAGCCACCAGTAAAAGGTATACCAACTTTTCCAAAAAACAAAATAAGCTTTTAGGTGTCAAAATAAGCTTATAGGTATAGCTAATCTAGTGGAATTGGTATCCTTAGAGAAAATAATTTAAATATGTATTATAAAGTAAGTAATATGCATATGCTATTCCGTATCATCTCAAAACTAAATATTTCTGATACCAGAAAATATTCTGTCTCTTCTCAAAAAAACAAAAACAAAAACAAAAGTGAAACTCCATACAAATGTGTAGATACTTTCCCTTAAAATGTATTTATCTTCTAATGTGTCTTTGTCTATATACTAAACTCCTTTGCCGAAATGCTTGTTTTGTGTGGCAACCTTTGATGAAATTAAAATTTTTTAAATCCTCAATTTTCTACATTGTGCCAGTAGAGCTTATGAAAACACCTTAGAATTAAAGTGAGGAAACTATTCATGTGATGCAACCTTCTGTCTAATGCTTGTTTGATAGTCGTTGTTTATACTGTCTAGTTGTCTTTTTTTATTTCTTTTATAAATACTACTTGATCTTCTTAAAGTTATTCAATGTCTTTTAAGTATTAAGTAGCTTAGAAAAAAGTAGTTATATATATATTAGAACGTGTTTATTTCCGAGTCTATTGATTTTTCTTACCACTTAAATGAAAAATTTAAACAACGAGCGTGGTTTTGGTCATCTTTGTCCTCTTTGTCCTTGGATTGTGCATGCACAAGTTCTCTTAACACATGTTATTCTGAATCTTGCAATTCACTTTTAATAATTACTCTTTTTAAAGTGACTGAACTCAGGAAAAGAGCTGTTAAAGAACAAAAGGTATCCATTGAAGTTCCAAAAAGAGAACCTCCAGCAGCTAAAGGTGTGTTGTGTTTTGACTAAATAATAAAATGAAGCACGAACCTACACAGCTCTTTGCCTGTTAGTTTCTAATTTGACTCTCATTCTTTATTGGCTTATTGTTGCCTAAAGGCAGGGAATCTAACATTTGAAATTATAAATAGCAAATGTACACTCTGTAATACCTTGGCCAGCAAAGGACAGTCAGGGTCTCCCATAACCAGTGCATGAGACCATCACCAAGGAATGAGCTCACAGCACATTGTCACTATGGTCCCTAAATGGGCTTCAAGTAAAAGGCACCTGTTATCAATATTATTCCAGAAGTAACTGTAACAGCAGAGAAAGAATGGGCTGACACCCAGGAAGAAGAAACTGTTCCAGTACAACGGGAAGAGGAATATGAAGAATATGATTATAAAGAATTTGAGGAGTATGAACCAACAGAAGAATATGATCAATATGAAGCATATGAGGAACATGAATTCGAACATTATGAAGAGTATAAAGAACATGAAGAATACGTCACAGGTATGAGCAGAACTGCAAACCTGAAACCACATTAAATATGGGCAAAATCCATAGAACAGGATAAAATTTTGAATGCGCAAAGAAATTTGGAAAGAACTTTGTTTTGTTTGGCAAATTCGGAATTTTTTTTCTTGGATAACTTCCAGAAAAACAAATCTCTATAAATTGTAAAGTTGCTCTTAGAGTTTGGTTCTGGGCATAATCTATTTCCTCTCTTCTTTTTGCTTATAAGAAAATGTCATTACGTTTCTTTCTCCAAAAGGTCAAGAGTCTATCTTCAAGGGCCCTTGATCATTCTAATACATGACCAAAAATTTCTGAATGTCTCTCATCCTGAAGCTTGTTATTATCAAACATAATAGGCTACTGAGAAAACACCCTACCCTCGGGGTTCCCATCATCAAAACTTCACAAAGACTGCTTCAAAAGTAAACACAGAGAAAGCCAACACAAGCCATTGTGTTTTCTCTTTGTGAAGATCAAATCTGTAGGAATAAGCTTCTATTGGAATTTCAAAATGAAGCAATATTATTTCACTTATTCTATTTTTGATGTTTCACAGCCTAACTTTGAGAATGTTCTATGTAGTTTTACAAATAGAATTAAAAAACAATATTATATGGGGAGGAGTTTAACCATGATTTTGTCTACCTGAAGTGAAATGATAATATAATATGTAAAAGAGAGTCGCAATTACCTAACTGAAGTAAATAGCAAAGAGGAAATAGCAATAAAAGCTTTTTTAGGTCTTTTATACCTTATTCTACTTGGATCTCTGATTCTCACTCACCTCTAGAGGCTATGCCTATGCTGTAGATAAGATATATTATTTTAATTCTTCGTATCCATTGAAGAAATATCATTTTTTTATATTCTAACAAAAATGTCTAACATTAAATACCCTGTATATATTTTTAAAGAACCTGAGAAGCCCATCCCAGTAAAGCCTGTCCAGGAAGAACCGGTTCCCACAAAACTAAAGATCCCACCAGCTAAAGGTAGAGTGAGAAAAACATTATCAGTCATGACACCTGTGGTCCCTACATGTCTGTCCAACTATAAATCCATGTTGAAGTGGCAGTGTACCAATCGTGTGTGTGTTTGGGGTCATTATGTTGTACATCATATTTCTTATTTTTTTCTTCTTACTACTCTTAAGAAATTTGGTTCAGGTTTTAAAATCTGTTAATATTGATATTTTAAAGTGCCGAAGAAAGTGGTCCCTGAAGAAAAAGTACCAGTGCCCATTCCTAAGAAACTCAAACCTCCACCGCCCAAAGGTACATGGCAGCGTAATAACTACCAAAAACATCTTTTTTACTTATGTTCTATAAACGTGTCTTACTACCTTGTCTGATGTTCTTTGTCTTTACTGAATATATTGTTTGGTGCTGATTCTTACATTGCTCAGCGTTTCATGTATTTTTATTTACATGATATTCGTGTGGTTTGTTTTAATGGTCTTTAATAATTAATATCTTTAAAGTGCCTGAAGAAGCAAAGAAAGTTGTTGAGGAAAAAATACACATTTCAATTATCAGACGTGAAAAAGAGCAGGTGACTGAACCAGCTGATAAAGGTATAATTTCCTTCCTCGATTGTGGTCTTTTTTAATGTCTCTTTTAAAACTAAAGCAGCTGTGTTTTGCTTTTTTTTTTTTTCTTCACTGTTCTGTGTCTTTTATATTAATCGTTAGGTGGATATTGGATGTAAAAATCTGTAAATACAGGATAAAAAGATAATGTTATCTTAAAAGGAAAAGTTATTTCAACCATAGCTTCTTATACAATGGCTGTGTCCTAACACATGGCTACAATACATATAAAATAGAATGTTTGGATTTAAAATCAGTGACCATTTGGCACATTCCCGACTTATCTAAATTGATGTGATGATATAACAATATTCACCACAGTTTAATACCTGTTTATTGATCCTAAAGTCATTTTGAAGATTGAAAAAAAGAGTTAACTCAATGTCTAACCATTTTTCCCTGCTTTTTACTAAGTATTAAGTAACTTCGCTGCAATTTCAGAAAGTATACTTATCCAGAAGTAAATTTAGCTTTTCAGTAAAGAATGTTTCATACAAGCAGAGATACCCGAACACTAAACATCACTTCACACTTGGTCTCTGCTACCTCAGACCTCCTTGAGTACTTTTGTATGTTTTTATTCCAGTAAGGTTCAGAATCCTTTCCATGGAGAGTCTGAAGTTTCTTATAAATGAACAATCACATATCTCTTATATGAGAGGCACTTGCAGCATTACTCTATTTCCTTAAAATACAATAAAGCAAGCATTCGCTGGGTACCCTGTTTCTGACAATAAAATCTCCTTATACTTAATGTTTTAAGTGCCCATGAAGCCCAAGAGGGTTGTCACAGAAGGAAAAGTACCTGTTCCTAAAAAAGAAGTAGCAGCACCTGTTAGAGGTACCTATATTCACTCTTTTTAATGTGTTGTTTGTCTTTTTTGGTATGAAATTCATGTTCAGTTCTATGTGTAAAGTTCTTCTGTGGGAAAGATAAAGCCTATTCCTTCTTCTATTACAAATGGCTATGTTCCTAACGTGTCTTAATTTTATTGAATAATTGGAAAATATCCAACCTCAAGATAATATCTTTAAAGTGCCTGAAGTACCCAAAAGACAACCAGAAGAGATTGCCTTTGAAGAGGAAGCTGTAACCCAAGTAGAGGAATATTTTGAAGACAAAGAGTACATTGATGAAAAAGAAGAACTCATAACTGAAGAAGAAGAGGAACTCATAACTGAAGAAGTGGTACCAGTGGTACCCGTCAAAGGTAGATTATATCTCCTGCCAAGGGATAAGCAGCAGCATCTTTTGTATCCGGTTTGGTCAGATTCTGGGGCTTATTAGCACTGATGACCAATTCTGCTTATTTTAGTAAAAGACACTTTTAGATGCTAAAGTATGATTTCGGTAGTTGCTTTTCACATTTTATATCTTTTCTGCAACATTTCCAAAATTCTTCATAATATCTTTAAAGTGCCTGAGGTACCCAAGAAACCTGTTCCAGAAGAGAAGAAACCTGTTCCAGAAGAGAAGAAACCTGTTCCTGTTCGCAAAAAGAAGGAAGCCCCACCAGCAAAAGGTACACCACCACTCTTATCATGAGCGTATAAAAGACTTCATCTGCATGTAAACAGCTAATTATCTTCTGAGTTCAAAACCTTGTGTGTGTTACTGTCTATTCTTTGAAACTGTCCTGTTGTTTGTTAACTATCCTTTGTGTGGATGTGTTGTTACTGGTAGTAAGAACTTATCAATAAACAATATCTTTAAAGTGCCTGAGATTCCTAAGAAGCCAGAGGAGAAAGTTCCTGTGCCCATTCCTAAGAAAGAGAAGGCTCCACCAGCTAAAGGTACATCTCTTTGTAATCCATCAGTGGAATAGTGTAATAATTTACCCATGTATTGATAGTATAACTTGGTGAGCCGTATCAGTTCTTTCCCCATGATGATATTAACAATATTAATGCCAAGACATGCTGGTTACTGGAGCAGTTTATTGTGTATTCATCTCTGAATTTTACCGTCAAAGCATGCTGGTGCTTCATGCTTGGCTCCTCCTCTTTAGTGGAAAGTTCTTAGAGTAAAGTAAATTCTAATTGTAATACCAAAATGGACAAAGTCATCATTTACCAGACATTGTGTGTTGTCCTTATCAGTCTAAGTTTTTTCAGTGTTTTTTAATCTTAATTTTTGTGCATTTTCTGGCCTTTGTTTTGTGGCTGTTATAATTATTATTTTCATTCTTAAAGTGAAATTGTTAGAATATCTATGATGCTTCAATAAGGCCTAAAATTGCTAGATTCTTCTCTATGGGTGAAAAATTTGACACTAACCCTATTTGATATCTTTAAAGTTCCTGAAGTACCCAAGAAACCTGTACCAGAGGAGAAAGTGCCAGTCCCGGTTTCTGAAAAGGTGGAAGCTCCACCTGCCGAAGGTACATGAACTTGCAATGTCATAAAATTTTTTAAATTTCAACTTTGCATATGAGTAAAAAATTAAATGGTTCAGTTACGTGCTCTTTGGGGATGCAATGCTTTAGTATTCCTTTACGGAAAAGAAAAGATTTTATTTTAAAGGTAAAATGCTTCTTGAAGTAACTTGGTCATACTCTTATGACCTTAATCTTTTTGAAACTACGCTTAGACTCAAAATTTTAGGTTGTATAAAATGTTTCTCTAAATCATTTCTTTAAAGTGCCAGAAGTGCCCAAGAAGCCTGTGCCTGAGAAGAAGGTGCTGGTTCCTGCTCCTAAGGAAGTAGAGGCTCCATCTGCAAAAGGTACATCGCTTCATCATTTAGAATCCATGGGAGAAAACCTTACATTTACATATATTCACATACCAATTCCCTTATAGCATTACATGTTTTAAACAATTGTCTATCTTGTTAGAAATATAAAAGTCAGATATTTCATGATTCCTTTTTATGTCTATTGCTCTAAGACATGTAAAAGAACACATTCTTAAAGACAAATAATATCTTTAAAGTGCCAGTGGTGCCCAAGAAGGTCATCACAGAAGAAAAGGAGCCAACACCTGTTCCGAAAAAAGTGGAAGCTCCATCACCCAAAGGTACATTAATCTCGAACAAAACCAAGGGAAAAAAGGAAAACTAACTAGCATTATACAGCCTCACTAATTATAATTACTTATGTTGGTGACAGTTGATGCTTTATGATCACAGAATATTTGCTTTTCATGTTGTCCCACTGTTTTGAATATTGTACATAAAAGTGATGCTTGTCTGATTGAACAAATATCTTTAAAGTGCCAAAGAAACGCAAGCCAGTTCCAGTTCCAGTTACTGTAGCTCTACTTCGGGAAGAGAAAGTTGTATTTGAAGAAGAAATTGTTCTTGAAGAGGAAGTTCTACCTGAGGAAGAGGAAGTTACACCAGCAGGAGAGGAAATTCCACCTGAGGAAGAGGAATTTCCACCAGAGGAAGAGGAAGTTCCACCAGAGGAAGAGGAAATTCTATCAGAGGAAGAGGAAGTTGCTCCTGAAGAAGAGGAAATTCCTCCTGGGGAGGAAGAATTTGTACCTGAGGAAGAAGTTGTACCTGAAGAAGAAGAAGTTCTTCCAGAAATTAAACCTAAGGTGCCAGTACCTGCACGAGGTATAGCAATTCTTCTTGAAGTCATCAGGCCTCTTTTGTGTTGAATTCTGCCTTTCCATCTTTTTGTTCATCTCTAATTTTATCTATGTTGCTTTACTCTCTCTGTCTTCTACCATCTAAATCTTAGAAAACATTCCAGACATGTGTGCTGTTATTGTTTTGTGTCTGTCTTATGTGTCTATTTTTTGTAAATTGTCTGAATGTCTTTTCAAATTTTATGATATGAAATGTTATTTAGTTGTTTGTGGCCTTATTCGCATGTGTCTTTTTGTTACATATACAGTGCTGTACATGTGATTTTTAATGTCTTAAAATGAATGTTTTTAAGTGCCTGAAGTGCCAAAGAAACCTGTACCAGAGAAGAAAGTCCCTGTTCCAGCTCCTAAAAAAGTGGAACCTCCACCACCCAAAGGTACACCTCCCCAAAGTGAATGCACATTCTTCATCCATACATTCACCAGAAAAATTATAGTTGAACTGGGATTTAGGAAAATTTATGTTTATAAACTAGATAGTCACATTAATTTCTAAAAATGTTCAGGAACACTGATATCCACTTTTTATTGGCTGCAAAGCAGTATTCAAGAGCAAAGATGGAAGGAAGTATTGTCCCAAAACTGCCCCAAAACTTCTATCCAATTCCCTATAATTTTATTAAACATAATAATTTTCATATAGATATTTTACAAGGCTAAATTATCTACACAAAAAAATACCTGAAAAATATGATGAACAAATCTTCCTAAATGTCATCCTTCAACCATGTATATTAAGTGCCTTTATAACATCAGGATGAAAAGGTAAAAGAAAGATCAATGTATTTATGAAAGCATTGCATAATAGCTTATGTCTTCTGATACATACATACAAATGGTAGCCCAGCAGGTTTTGATTTTAGCCTTGAATTTGTATCTTGCTGTGTTAGCCTGAGCAAGTCCTTTAACTGATCTGAGCCTAAAGTTCCTCTCCTATAAAATGGGGATACTAATGTCAGTTCTAGTGGGCTCAGATATTATTGTGAGGATAAAATAAAGTAAGGTATAGAAAAGTACTCTATCACTGAATGAATAGTATCCAGATTTATCATATTCAATCAGTTCATAGTACAGGACATAATATATTTGTGCCTTAAAGCTCAATAATATTTTCTGCAAAAGTTTATGACATCACTACTTAAAATAACCATGACCTCTCCACTAGGTTAAATAGTCTTATAATCAGTGAAACAGTAAAGCCGATCCTTTATTGGATTTCAGGAATTCAGAAATATTTTTTAGATAATGATTTAATTAATTTCTAGTGAAATTTAAGTGGATGAAATGACAGCATCTGTCCTCTGGTATTCAGATAGGTTGCTGATCCCTTCTTCCACAAAACCTAATTATATCATCACACTTGGGCTCCTGACTTGCATTAGGTCCCTACCCTGAGCAACTGTTGCATGTTGGTCTTTCTCTGTGGACTTCCTGTGTTCTCTCTTTTTTGTCCCTCACAATAAATTCTTATCATGGAATGATGTCTTTAAAGTGCCTGAGGTTAAGAAGAAAGTGCCAGAGAAGAAAGTGATCACTCCCAAGAAAGAGGCAGCTCCTCCTGCCACAGGTACTGCGATTCCCAAGCGAATTAGACACTGCCATTTCTTTCTTCACCTGTAAAAGCCAAAATGTCCCATTTCCCAGTATTTGTTAACGTAACTTACATTATCGTGGTGTCCATTGTCTCTGTGTTTGTGAAACTGAACTTACAAAATAAAATAATATCTTGAAAGTGCCCGTGGTGCCTAAGAAGCCTGAACCAGAAAAGAAGGTGCCTCCTCCTGGTCTTAAGAAAGCAGTGGCTCCTCCTGCCAAAGGTACATCACTCCCAACAGGGGTGTGTTTGCTGCCCCGATGTTGAACTGTGATGCTCTTCACTTAGGGATGTTCCATATAGACGTTTGCATTGTGTGGTCTGTGTGTAGTCGTTAGTTGGGACTCTGCTGCACCCGTGTTTGTGCTGTGTCAGTTCTTCCACTTTGTGTTTGTGTACTTTATGTTGGTTTGTCTATGTATGTTGTTCCTACAAAATAAAAATACTAAACTTATATATCTTTAAAGAGCCTGAAGTACCTAAGAAACCAGTCCCTGAAGTACCCATTGCTCTCCCTAAAAAAGTAGAGGCTCCAGCAGTAAAAGATAGAATGTCTCTTTAATGGACCCTTTATCTTAAACCACAAACCTCTTATTTTTGTCTCATTAACTGATGCTATGAAATGTCAATGTTTCATCTGGTGCATGTACATTCTGTTATTAACTCTCTTGTTTTGAAAAACGGGGAACTTGGTCTTTATGTACTCCTCTTGGTTCTTGCATTTTAAGTGCCTAAAACAATCATTATCTTTTAAGTTCCTGAGGTGCCTAAGAAAGTGGAAGAAAGACGAATCATTGTCCCTAAAGAGGAGGAAGTTCCACCAGTTGAAGGTAGATGACTTTCTAAGAAAATAGCATTTTCAAAAGCATCATTGTCTTATTTTTGTCTAATATTTTCAGGAGGTAAATGCACATTTCACTCCAGAAAATAAATGTATTCACCCTGTAAAAGAAATTATTCTTTACCTAGTAGAAACTGGATAGGCAAACTAAAACCGATCGAATCTCTCTTCTTACATGCTTAGCCTATTTGTTTCCTTGTTTGTTTGTTTGTTTTACTTTAATGAGAATCTTTTAAGGGAAACCGTATTTGCCATGGGAAATTTTTCATCAGATGACTTGGTGGGCAGTTGTGGGATTAACTTCTCCAGGAGGAGTTCCAGTTAAGCCTAAGTAACTGGTGCAGAAAATCTGACTTCTACCCCTAAATGAATGTTTGACTTCAAAAAAATCCACCTCCATTAAAAATAATAATAATAATAATTTAAACTAAATTCTTTCTGAAGTCCTTTCCAGTTCTAAAATTCTGTGAAAGGCCTAACATATTTTGAAGACACAGTAAGACTTTTTTCAAGGATGAGTGAGTTTTCACATGCATTTAGAAGGCTGAGTTAACTATGCTGATAAGACAACCTCAGTTTTCAGATGTATCATTTTAGTCTAATATTCAAATGAATTATAAAAATAATTTACAAAATAATAATCTTTTTTAAAGTGTTTGAGGAGCCTGAAGAGCCTATTCCAGAAGAAGAGATCCCAGAGGAACCACCTAGCATAGAGGAGGTTGAGAAGGTGGCGCCACCTAGAGGTACAGCTGCTTTTATGAGTTGGACATTTAAAATATATGGTGTTCCGAATCTTTCTCAGAATTCATCTAAACCTGATATTCACCAGTATACTTTTCTTACATCATATCAATGATAAATTGAAGATTAATTACAACTGGCACCTGAAACTTTGTGTTCCTTTTCTTGACCCAACTTTTTCTACTGCGTCTACAATTCAGTTAGAATGAGAGAGAGAATTTTATGCTATTGACAGTTTAATTTTTTTTTGGCCAAATGCTATTGTAATACTTTCTCCTAGTTTTCAATCCTTAGTATTTTTCTTCAAGTGGGGAAAAATCTATTTCTATGGTGTTTGCTCTTTAGAATAATTGTTAGGCTATCATTGCTAAAGACTATGACAATCTTTTTATAGTTGATATTATGTTTGCTTATAGGATTTCCAAGTAATATCCTTCTCACCTTTAGAGTCAGTACTTCATATATGCAATTACCATTTAGGTTGCTAATATATTTTTTAAATAAACCAATGTTTTGTGTTTGGGGTTTTTTTTGGTATATGGTGGTTGTTCTGTTAATTGCATGTCATTTTTCAAAATGTCCATGAAATATCTTTTAAGTGCCTGAAGTGGTTAAGAAAGCAGTACCTGAAGCACCTACTCCTGTTCCTAAGAAAGTGGAGGCACCACCAGCTAAAGGTATAACAAATCCTTTTATTAAAGACAATATCTTTAAATTCCCATTCATTTTCTTTTTAAAAAACAGAAGTATCTTCATTCATTACTTTCTTAGAGTCATTTAAATAGAAAACTTATGAAATTGATTAAGAACCTGTCAAATATAATTCATTCGATTGTTTTCACCTTTTTTGGAATGTTAATGAATGATTATATGTGTGTGTATGTGTGTGTGTGTGTGAATTATTCCAGAATATTCTTATTTTAAATAGCTGAGAATTTTAATGTTAATAGTACATCTCTCTATACTTATATACATTACAATGGATCCTTCTTCCCAACATTCCATTCCTAGATTTTATTCCATTACATAAGTCTAATTTTCTCTTGTAATTATTATAATAATTATGTCTACTGTGTTATTTTATGGAGGGGGGTTATCTGTTCTAATGCTTAGATAATAATTATTTTAAAGAGCCTCGTGTCCCTTTTGTAATATCTGGCCAGAGCATTCAAGGTTATTACAAAACGTCTATCTCTCATTGTTCCTAATTAGGTTAATGCTTCAGTAGCACTCCTAATTGATTAAGTTATGCTGTCCCTATTGCAATAGACATCCTCAGCAGACACGATAGTGCCCAGCAGAACGTGACACCTGTATCAAGGCTTAAGTACTCTATGATGGTAATCACTTGAAAAAAGCCTTCATCAAATTAAAAATAGTAGAAGTAGGCCCAATATTGGTAATCCCTGCTATTAAAAAAAAAAAAAAAAAAAAGGATAGCACAGGTTCTTTGTGGACATACCTTCTTCTAAGGTATGGCTAGTACAAATGAGTGATTTGGAAAAATATCTTTATAGCCTCTAAAATTGGTGTCCAATTTTACAATAGAGTGACTTCTTAGACTTCGATTATTGTAATGTTGATCTTGTTTCTGATGTTTTTATTTCATGTTTATCATTGAGTATTGTCAGCTAACTGAAACGCCTCATATCTTTAAAGTGCCAAAGAAGGTTCCTGAAGAAAAAGTACCTGTTCCTGTTCAGAAAAAGGAGGCCCCTCCTGCCAAAGGTACATATTCTCTTTTTAACCTGAACTTTGTTATAATCTTTTTCATTAAGATTTTTATGTTTTATGTCTACGTGTCTTGATCGTTTTTGATGTCTTTTGCCTATGGAATCTTGCTCTTGACAATCTCAAATATTAAAACTATATCTTTAAAGTGCCTGAAGTTCAAAAGAAAGTCCCAGAAAAGAAAGTCCCTGAAAAGAAAGTCCCTGTGCCTAAAAGAGAAGCTGTTCCCCCAGCTAAAGGTACTTTTGGGAAGATCTTTGATTTTCACGTGTTGATGCATGAAAGCCTTTCTCAGTTGTTTTTATATTTTGAATTTACGTCTTCATTTCTGCTGTGTTTAAAAAAAATAGATCTCTTAAAATAGATGCTCTTTCAGGGAGAGCTGTTCTTGAAGAAAAAATATCATTTGCCATCCACGAAAAGGAAGCAGTAAAAGAAAGAGCAGAATTAGAAATAGTGGAAGCACAAGTGGAGAAAGCTCGTGAAGAAGAGTTCCATGAGGTTGAAGAATACTTTGAAGAAGAAGAGTTCCATGAGGTTGAAGAAGTCCTCAAAGTAGAAGAGTATAGAGCTGAAGAAGAAGTACACGAAGTTGAAGAAGTCCATAGGGTAATAGAAGTCTTAGAGGCTGAAGAAGTGGAAGTATATGAAAAACCCAAAGCTCCACCTAAAGGTATAGGGAATTGTGCAATATTACAAATTGTTATATGTTGCTCTAACTTCTTTTTTAAAGTACATTTCATATTCAGTTTGGACATTAGAAACCCACTTACTTTCCACGATAAAATCATGAAATACTTTAAGCATGAGTTTAAACTACTTGATAACAATGATTGATATAGAGTAGAGGTTAACCACAGAGTATAATTTTAGCCAACAAGATAATAATGTTTGATATCTACTTACCTAAGGAGATAACATAATTCACGGTATGAATTTGTGGATTCCTTTTTAAATCCAAGTAAGAGTGTTACGTGATTGTTACAGGTACCAAAATATCTGGCCAGTGTCATCAGTTGAGTGAGAAAGAAACTCCTCAGTTCACTGAGGAATTTACATGTCCAGGCAAAAGAACCATTGCTTTGTTAGCATTTCAGTCAACTGTTCACAAACTGATAATTACTTACCCAAATCTTCCACCATTTTATGATATTTTCAGGAGAAATAACATTAAGGAAGGAAATGAAGTGTGGTAGTAGCACCTGCATTCTAGTATATTCTGAGGATAAACCTACAAATACATTCTCTGCAAGACTACTCCAGCTCTTGAACAAATTAATAATATGTGTGTAATATGAAGGAATGTGTGTGTGCTTAGTATACACAGTAAATTTACAATACAGATGAAATTTAGCAAAATCAAATCTTTTTTGGAAGTAGGTGTGGTATAAATTTTAAAAATATGAATAGAGAAAGCATTTTATGAGCCCTCATTGTACTAATTTTAGTCATCGTGGGCCATGATACTTCAGGAGTTCATGCTAAACCAAAACACTAATATCTTTAAAGGGCCTGAGATATCCAAGAAAATCATCCCTCCAAAAAAACCACCTACTAAAGTTGTTCCTCGAGAAGAGCCACCAGCTAAAGGTATTTTATTGGTGAAAAATTACTTACCTAATTTTACATACAGTAGCACCTTGGCTGCTTTACAAGTTTGAATTCTACTTGATGTTTTTCTTCTGTGTTTTGTGTTTCTGGAATGTCTAAAACAAACTAATATCTTGAAAGTGGGTGAGGGGCTAAAGAAAGTTCTATCAAAAAAGAAAGTCACTGTTATACTTAAAATACCCAAAGCAATATCACTACTAACCAAACAGTGAACCCAGTTTTCCTTCTTTGGTACTCTTTGATTGTATATTCACTAACCTGCTTATTGATAAATCCCTGTTTTCCTGTTAATTATTAATTTTAATGACCTAGTAAATATAAATACATTGTGACTGTGTGTTTAATGTTCCTGCTTTGTTCAGTTTTTGTTTTTTTGTTTTTTTTTTTATTTTTGGTTGTGTTGGGTCTTTGCTGCTGCGCAGGCTTTCTCTAGTTGCGGCGAGCGGGGGCTACTCTTCGTTGCTGTGCGCGAGCTTCTCATTGCGGTGGCTTCTCTTGTTGTGGAGCACAGGCTCTAGGCACACGGGCTTCCGTAGTTGTGGCACGTGGGCTCAGTAGCTGTGGCACGCGGGCCTAGTTGCTCCGCGGCACGTGGGATCTTCCCGGACCAAGGCTCAAACCTGTGTCCCCTGCATTGGCAGGCAGATTCTTAATCACTGCGCCACCAGGGAAGCCCTGTTCAGTTTTTAAACCTCTTGAATTTCACAATAAAAATGAAAAACAGTAGCTTATAAATAATATATACTTACATCTTTAAGTCTCTGAAGCATTTAAGAATATTATCACTGAAGAGAAAATATCAATTATTCCACCAAAACAAGCAGAAAGAGCACCAGCTGAAGGCGTCTTATTCATTTTTCTTGTCAAGTTCTTATGATTCTTACATGGGAAATTCCCCTGGATTTTTGTTGTTGTATTTGTTATCAAAATTCAACTCATTTTAATTACTGTAATGTATTTGATACAGTGATGTCTGTATTTTATACTGTGGCTATGTTATTTTCTGTCTTTACATTTCTCTTATGCTCTACGTGTTAAAAAATCTTTATGAATGTTTAAAAGTAAAAGAAACTATTACTACTGTCTCCAAAGTACCTGAAGTACCCAAGAAAATTGTGATAGAAGAAAAAGTACGTGTTCCTGAAGAGCTCAAAGTTCCACCAGCTAAAGGTATCTGCCTTTGCTGATTCACCACTAATACAAAACTCCCTTTTACTCATTTACTATGAGAAGAAAGAGAGAGAGATTGTTCTCCCCTCAACGCCACAAAATGGCTGAATTGTGTAAACTTCAATTTATGTCCCATGACATAATCCTCCCTTTTGTGACTACCCTCTGGGAACACAGGCCTAAGCCTAAAAGTTGGTTTTATTTGTATTGATCCTCTTCTTAAGCAATATTTAAATATTGACCCCTCAACTTCTTTTTCAAAAATAATTCATTTTGGAAGCTATTTTCAAGTAGCTCTGGAAACAAATAAACATGTTCCAAGTGACAATAGAAAATGATGTTGTATCCAAAGGGCAAAGTCCTTCTAATATGACAAATCAACAACTCATCAACAAGGCCGTCTAGAGAGATGCATTGATTGTGTGTTTAGATGACTTATAATTTGGGGATTTTTTGACATTCTCCTTGTTAGATGCTCCTTTTTGTCTTGATATTTTACACCCAATGATGCAATTTTTTAAAATAAATATCTTTAAAGCACCTGAAGTACCCAAGAAAATTGTTCCAGAAGAAAAAGTTCGTGAAGCTGTTCCTAAAAAGCCTGAAGTTCCACCAGCTAAAGGTATACACTGATACTAATCACAACATGAAATAACGCTATGTTTAGTTATTCATGGCTTAAAGTGAATGTGAGTGATGTAAATATTTGTATTTTGTTTCTTTATATTCTTAATATCTTATATTTGGTATTTATTACAATTAATATACTAATATCTTTGAAGTTCCTGAGGTGCCTAAGAAAAGTATTCAAGAAGAAATATCACCCATAGTTCTTTCTGAAGATGCAACGATGTACAGTGAGTGTAGAAAAACTGGTGGTTCTCTTTGGTTCGTCTGTGTTTGTCTTCATAGCTTTTAAAAGTAAATATACTAATATCCTGTAAAATCCTAACATGCCAAAAATATTTGGCTAAAATTAGATAATTTGAATGACTGTTAGCCTCAGACAAGGTATATTTCCTCACCAATTTAAAAAATAAAGAGTCCTGTACGTATACCATTACCCAATTTTAGAAAAGTCATTTGTCTTGTTGAATTTGTCATTGTCTTGTTAACCTGTTCTGTGTACAAATGTCTTCTGCTTTTCAGCAATTCATTTTCTCAGACCATAAGGCAATTTTCTTTAACTTGATAATAATATTTTACTTGGATATGTAGAATCAAAATACTTCAGCATTAGTACTTTTTACTCTTTGCAACAATCGTTGTAAACATTTTGGCAGCGCTATTCAAATACCCATCGATTTACAAGGCCATTAGAACCTCAAAAGAATTCTCAAGCCATTTTTGGTTTTGCCTTCATGCAAAATTATGATTAATTAATTTGAAGAGTAAAATAATATGAGTAAAAAAAATTCTGAATAGAATACTGTTTAATAATCTGAATAGTGAAAATGCCAGCAGTCAAGATATCCTTCCATTTATTTGAATGTAAAATTTAAATCCAATTTTTGTCACCCTATAGTAATAGGTTTGGATAAAAATATATGATGACTCCCTCCTTTGAATACCCTTTCTATACTTGAGTTTGGTTATTATTATCAGCCAGTCTTCCTTTCTGAAATCTGGAGAAATCTTTATTTTTCAGTTGCCTTATTTTCCAAATATTTAATCATTCTTATTTTTCTTTTCTTCTTCCAATCTCTGAATGGTTTTCACATTCATATTGAATATGAAGCCATAGACTAGATTTGGTTTGAAAATATAGATAACTAGGTTCCTGGAACAGGAAAGGACTTAGATGAATTTCCAGTAGGTCAAATATTGGAGAATTCTTGATGTGCAACTCAACATCGACCCTGTTCTTTAAGAAAAAAAATCCATAAAAATGAACAACAATAGGGAAATTTTACCAGTAGCTTTCTGCAGACAAAGTAAAAGAATTATATACTAGTCCCTGACCAGTGAATTCCTCAATTTTACCATCATGATCATAAAGAAATGCTGAAAAGTCATATATCATAAAACTGGGAATGAGGCTTTTTCCTAGCCAGTGTGTTATTGTCACTAACTTGGATCTATGTAGTACTAGTCATTTGAGTTATAGATGTGTATTATGTATTATGTTTTTCTTAACACTATTCTTCATCCACCTTGAAATGCTTCTAATTGTATAAATACTAATATCTTTAAAGTTTATGAAGTATCTGAAGAATCGTCTCCAGAAGAAAAAGTACTTGTGACTTATCCTCAAAAGACAAAAACCAAAGTAGCAAAAGGTATATAATACCAATGACCCAGTGAAGAAAATTTATTTTTGGCTCATTTTAAAAGCTCAATACTCTCCTTCACCATTTATAAATATAACTATACTCATATCTTTTAAGTGCCTGAACCACCCAAGAAAGTTGTTCCAGAGGACAAGATATATGTGACTGTTCCTAAAAAGAGAGGAACACCAGCAACTAAAGGTACATTCCGACAACATCAAACTTGGATGAATATCTTTGGCTTCAAGACTCAAAAATTGCATGTTATATAATCTACTGTTTTTATAACTTCTAAGTGTAAACCTACTAATATCTTTAAAGAGCCTGATACAACCAGAGAAGTATTTCCAGAGGTGGAGTTACCTGAGGCTGTTCCCAATCTTCCAGAGCATCTTCCAACTGAAGGTTTAATTCTTAGTTACGAAAATCTAAATAAGAAAACCTTTCTTCATCAGTCTGCAAAATATGTTCACTGCTTTGTGTAGATTTTCACGACCTCTAATGCTGAAATACTAATATCTTTAGTGTCCCTAATGTACCCAAGACAAGGAACTATCTATGACTTGCTCCTAAAAAGTCAAATCCCACTCATATAATGAATAAACATTAGAACAAAAATAAAATTTCTAACTTAAGGTTATAATATCTGCTAATATCCCTAACTTTCTTTGTAAGTCGTGTCTTCATGTCTTTGCCTTTCTCAATGAAAAAATACTAATATCTTTAAAGAGTTGGAAGTCTCCAAGGAAGATGTTCCAGAGAGACAACCTCCTGTTACCAAAAGAAGAAAAATACCACCACCAAAAGGTACAAGCCAGAAGAAGGTTGACTTTCTTATCTCATGATTGTAGTTGTACTCACCATGTGTAAAAATACTAATACCTCTAAAGCTCCAGATGCTACCAGGGAGATCACTTCAGAGAAGTGGGTCCCCCAAAGTAGCAGCTCGACTGGGTATATACATGTCCCCATGAGTCATAAGGGGGAAAAGTCCATAACTTTATACACATGGAGATGCTTGGGCTATAAATTTTATCTATGAGCCCTCCAGGGAAAATATATATACATATAATGTGCAGATGTGACCCAGATGGAAATAGCTATTTCTGTTTCCTTAAAAAATAAAATTCAGACTAGCTAGGAAAAAAAAAATCTATATGAGAGATCACCTATAACATTTATATCCCTGAAACTAGACTGAATAGGCTCACCCCACACCGCTCTAAAGCAGAAATCAGTGCCGTAAAATGACAGAGGTGCTTGGCTGTAGACTATAGGTTAGTAATTCAAATGCTCCATGGGGTTGAAATTCCAGGATATAATACAACTACCTGTTGAATTGCTCTTCTATTAAAATAAACTTACTACCAAAAACAAGCACATAAATTTGAAATAACTGAATTCCCCTAAGACTTAAATATCATAGAAATATTTTTAGAAAACCATGACTTAAAGAAAATAAAATAATAAATTCACTGTGGAACTGTTCTATCTGTAATATCATCTCTACCCGAGAGCCTTCTAAAACCAGGGCAGTTAAAACCAAAACCAGTTAAAGTTGGAATTCTGCCCTGAATATTTATTTACTCCTCTCATTGTCTTTTATTTGTAAAGAGTCCTACGTTTTCTCATTTTGAATATTTTCAGATAAATCAACAAATGAGAACGTTTTAAAACATCCCCCAAAATTCTTCACAATGCCCATGATATTCTGTAATTTAAAGAATATCTGAACATTTTGACAATATTTTCTCTGTTTGAAATATTTTAGTTGTTCTCTTTCCTCCTTTACTTGAAAAACAATCACCTTTTTAAAGTGCCTAAGGGACTTCCCTGGGGGTCCAGTGGTTAAGACTCCATGCTTCCACTGCAGGGAACATGGGTTCGATCCCCTGGTCAGGTAACTCAGATCCTGCAAGCCGCTTGATGCAACCAAAAATAAAATAAAATAAAGTGCCTAAGGTGAGGGTACAAAATAAAGCCAATCCAGGTAAGAAAGGAGCTGTTTTATCTTCTTCAAACTAATAGCAAAAGGTACATTGTTAATTAAAACTCAGTTTTTTTCACTTAAAGGTAAATTTTTATCTCAGTTCCTATGTATCTACCATTCAAAGAAATAAAATTACTAATATTGATAGTGCCTGAGGTGACCAAGAAAACAGCTCCCGATAATCAAGTATTCATACTGTTACCAAAGAATCAGATATAGGGAGCAGGGAGGTCACCCAGTCTGGGACATTCCTGTAGGTGGGGTTTTGACTAAAACTCTTCATTGCTCTTCATCACTCTGAAGTACAGTGAATTCATATCTTTAAAGTGCCTGAATCACCTCAAGAAGTTGTCCCTGTAAAGGAAATACTCATAGCTGCTCCCCCTGAAATTGAAACACCTTCCACTAAAGGTATCATTCTATCATTCCTTCCTTCATTTATTTAACAAATGCCCACTATGTGCATGGTGCTAGGGAGCTGGGGAATAATAAACAAAGACAAGATTTGATTCCTTTCTTCAAGACTTTGTACCTCATCCAGTTCTTGAAGGAAGCACCCTTGTAGACATAAAAGTCACTTGGGTTCAGTTAATGTCATTAATGTCTCCACTGATCCCTTAACCTCTAAGTATAATATAATACTAATATCATCAAAGCAGCTGAAGCTGTGCAAGAAGTTGCTCCTGAAATGAAAGTATCTGAGGATGTTCCTAAAGAGGCAGAACCTCCACCTGTGAAAGGTACCTGTCACCTCTGAACAGATACTGAAGAAATTGTCTGTCTTCGGTTCTTAAAACTATGTTTTTCTAATGTTCTTCCTAACTCCTAAATGTAAACATACTAATATCTTTAAAGCACCAGAAGCTCCACAAGAAGTTCCCTCTCAAAAGAAAATATGTGTGACTGTTCCTATCAAAACAGAAAACCCTCCTATTAAAAGTGTTCATTCAACAAATACTTCATAAGGAGGGTCTACAGGGTCATAGGACCTCCACTAGTTGCTAGAGAAGGGTGAGCCCATCTTCTCAAGGATGCTGCTAATCCCATTCAACTTAGTTGATTGGTGGGGCAAGGGGAGAATAGGCAGAGAAGAAACTTCTAAAAAACTACATTTGCTAACATGTTGTGGTTATTGTTTTCATTAATCATTTTAACTCCTAAATATGAAATACTAATGTCTTTAAAGTGCCTGAAGCTGCTCAAGAAGGTGTTCCTGCAAAAAGAGTTCCTTCCAAAAAGAGAGGACCTCCATCAGTTAAAGGTACAAGTCCCCATGCCGTCAAGTTCAAGAAGAAATAGCTCCTGTAGTCTTGAAAATATCTTCCTGTTCCCACTGATCTTTGCAATACTAAATGTTAAAATACTGATTTCTTAAAGTGCCTGAAGCTCCCCAAGAAATTTTCCCTGAAAAGAAAACATATGTGGTTCGTCACGAAAAGACTGAAGCCCTTCCTGATGAAGGTATATGTTGCTGGAAGCTTAGAAGTTTGGAAAAATGTCTTTTCCTGTATAAATGTATTTCCTGATTGTATTGATTCTTGTAACTCCTAAACGTAAAAATATTAATATCTTTAAAGTGCCTGAGGTGCCCGAAGAAGTTGTCTGGGAAAAGAAAGTGCATCCTCCCCAAAAGCCTGAAGTTTTATCTGTCAAAGGTACATCCTAACAGCCCCTCAGGAGGGAATAGAGAGGGCTATGGAAAGAACCGCCTTGCTAGCCTTGAAAGAGCTTTTGCTGTGTAAATGTGATTCTTGTCTGTGTTGATCCTCATGACTCAAATGTAAATTTACTAATATCTTCAAAGTGCCTGAGGCTCCCAAAGAGGTTTACCCTGAAAAGAAAGTGCCTATGGCACCTCCTAAAAAGCAAGAAGTTCCACCAGTTACAGGTATTTGTCCTCGATCTTAGGTTTAAGAAAATATAACTCATCTGTTCTTGAAAATATTTTGTTCTAGTGGTCACATAACTCATAAATGTAAATTTACTAATATCTCTTAAGTGCCTGAGGCTCCCAAGGAATTTGCCCCTGAAAAGAAAGCACCAGTGGCACCTCCTAAAAAGCCAGAAGTCCCACCTGTTACAGGTATTTGTCACAAACCTTAGGCCTAAAAAGGCATAGCTCGTCTGCTCTTGAAAATAATTTGTTCCGGTGATCTCATAACTTCTAAATGTAATTTTACTAATATCTTTTAAGTGCCCGAGGCTCCCAAGGAAGTTGTCCCTGAAAAGAAGGTGCCTGTGATGCCTCCTAAAAAGCCAGAAGTCCCACCTGTTACAGGTAGCTGTCACTCACCTTGGATTTAAGAAGATAAAACTCTTCTGCTCTCGAAAACATTTTGCTCTCGTGGTCTCATAACTCCTAAATGTAATTTTACTAATATCTCTTAAGTGCCTGAAGCTCCCCAAGAAATTTTCCCTGAAAAGAAAACATATGTGGTTCGTCGCGAAAAGACTGAAGCCCTTCCTGATGAAGGTATATGTTGCTGGAAGCTTAGAAGTTTGGGAAAATGTCTTTTCCTGTATAAATGTATTTCCTGTTTGTATTGATTCTTGTAACTCCTAAACGTAAAAATATTAATATCTTTAAAGTGCCTGAGGTGCCCGAAGAAGTTGTCTGGGAAAAGAAAGTGCATCCTCCCCAAAAGCCTGAAGTTTTATCTGTCAAAGGTACATCCTAACAGCCCCTCAGGAGGGAATAGAGAGGGCTATGGAAAGAACCGCCTTGCTAGCCTTGAAAGTGCTTTTGCTGTGTAAATGTGATTCTTGTCTGTGTTGATCCTCGTGACTCAAATGTAAATTTACTAATATCTTCAAAGTGCCTGAGGCTCCCAAAGAGGTTTTCCCTGAAAAGAAAGTGCCTATGGCACCTCCTAAAAAGCAAGAAGTTCCACCAGTTACAGGTATTTGTCCTTGATCTTAGGTTTAAGAAAATATAACTCATCTGCTCTTGAAAATATTTTGTTCTAGTGGTCACATAACTCATAAATGTAAATTTACTAATATCTCTTAAGTGCCTGAGGCTCCCAAGGAATTTGCCCCTGAAAAGAAAGCACCAGTGGCACCTCCTAAAAAGCCAGAAGTCCCACCTGTTACAGGTATTTGTCACAAACCTTAGGCCTAAAAAGACATAGCTCGTCTGCTCTTGAAAATAATTTGTTCCGGTGATCTCATAACTTCTAAATGTAATTTTACTAATATCTTTTAAGTGCCCGAGGCTCCCAAGGAAGTTGTCCCTGAAAAGAAGGTGCCTGTGATGCCTCCTAAAAAGCCAGAAGTCCCACCTGTTACAGGTAGCTGTCACTCACCTTGGATTTAAGAAGATAAAACTCTTCTGTTCTCAAAAACATTTTGCTCTCGTGGTCTCATAACTCCTAAATGTAATTTTACTAATATCTCTTAAGTGCCTGAAGCTCCCCAAGAAATTTTCCCTGAAAAGAAAACATATGTGGTTCGTCGCGAAAAGACTGAAGCCCTTCCTGATGAAGGTATATGTTGCTGGAAGCTTAGAAGTTTGGGAAAATGTCTTTTCCTGTATAAATGTATTTCCTGTTTGTATTGATTCTTGTAACTCCTAAACGTAAAAATATTAATATCTTTAAAGTGCCTGAAGTGCCCGAAGAAGTTGTCTGGGAAAAGAAAGTGCATCCTCCCCAAAAGCCTGAAGTTCTATCTGTCAAAGGTACATCCTAACAGCCCCTCAGGAGGGAATAGAGAGGGCTATGGAAAGAACCGCCTTGCTAGCCTTGAAAGTGCTTTTGCTGTGTAAATGTGATTCTTGTCTGTGTTGATCCTCGTGACTCAAATGTAAATTTACTAATATCTTCAAAGTGCCTGAGGCTCCCAAAGAGGTTTACCCTGAAAAGAAAGTGCCTATGGCACCTCCTAAAAAGCAAGAAGTTCCACCAGTTACAGGTATTTGTCCTCGATCTTAGGTTTAAGAAAATATAACTCATCTGCTCTTGAAGATATTTTGTTCTAGTGGTCACATAACTCATAAATGTAAATTTACTAATATCTCTTAAGTGCCTGAGGCTCCCAAGGAATTTGCCCCTGAAAAGAAAGCACCAGTGGCACCTCCTAAAAAGCCAGAAGTCCCACCTGTTACAGGTATTTGTCACAAACCTTAGGCCTAAAAAGGCATAGCTCGTCTGCTCTTGAAAATAATTTGTTCCGGTGATCTCATAACTCCTAAATGTAATTTTACTAATATCTTTTAAGTGCCCGAGGCTCCCAAGGAAGTTGTCCCTGAAAAGAAGGTGCCTGTGATGCCTCCTAAAAAGCCAGAAGTCCCACCTGTTACAGGTAGCTGTCACTCACCTTGGATTTAAGGAGATAAAACTCTTCTGCTCTCGAAAACATTTTGCTCTCGTGGTCTCATAACTCCTAAATGTAATTTTACTAATATCTCTTAAGTGCCTGAAGCTCCCCAAGAAATTTTCCCTGAAAAGAAAACATATGTGGTTCGTCGCGAAAAGACTGAAGCCCTTCCTGATGAAGGTATATGTTGCTGGAAGCTTAGAAGTTTGGAAAAACGTCTTTTCCTGTATAAATGTATTTCCTGTTTGTATTGATTCTTGTAACTCCTAAACGTAAAAATATTAATATCTTTAAAGTGCCTGAGGTGCCCGAAGAAATTGTCTGGGAAAAGAAAGTGCATCCCCAAAAGCCTGAAGTTTTATCTGTCAAAGGTACATCCTAACAGCCCCTCAGGAGGGAATAGAGAGGGCTATGGAAAGAACTGCCTTGCTAGCCTTGAAAGTGCTTTTGCTGTGTAAATGTGATTCTTGTCTCTGTTGATCCTCGTGACTCAAATGTAAATTTACTAATATCTTCAAAGTGCCTGAGGCTCCCAAAGAGGTTTACCCTGAAAAGAAAGTGCCTATGGCACCTCCTAAAAAGCAAGAAGTTCCACCAGTTACAGGTATTTGTCCTCGATCTTAGGTTTAAGAAAATATAACTCATCTGCTCTTGAAAATATTTTGTTCTAGCGGTCACATAACTCATAAATGTAAATTTACTAATATCTCTTAAGTGCCTGAGGCTCCCAAGGAATTTGCCCCTGAAAAGAAAGCACCAGTGGCACCTCCTAAAAAGCCAGAAGTCCCACCTGTTACAGGTATTTGTCACAAACCTTAGGCCTAAAAAGGCATAGCTCGTCTGCTCTTGAAAATAATTTGTTCCGGTGATCTCATAACTTCTAAATGTAATTTTACTAATATCTTTTAAGTGCCCGAGGCTCCCAAGGAAGTTGTCCCTGAAAAGAAGGTGCCTGTGATGCCTCCTAAAAAGCCAGAAGTCCCACCTGTTACAGGTAGCTGTCACTCACCTTGGATTTAAGAAGATAAAACTCTTCTGCTCTCGAAAACATTTTGCTCTCGTGGTCTCATAACTCCTAAATGTAATTTTACTAATATCTCTTAAGTGCCTGAAGCTCCCCAAGAAATTTTCCCTGAAAAGAAAACATATGTGGTTCGTCGCGAAAAGACTGAAGCCCTTCCTGATGAAGGTATATGTTGCTGGAAGCTTAGAAGTTTGGGAAAATGTCTTTTCCTGTATAAATGTATTTCCTGTTTGTATTGATTCTTGTAACTCCTAAACGTAAAAATATTAATATCTTTAAAGTGCCTGAGGTGCCCGAAGAAGTTGTCTGGGAAAAGAAAGTGCATCCTCCCCAAAAGCCTGAAGTTTTATCTGTCAAAGGTACATCCTAACAGCCCCTCAGGAGGGAATAGAGAGGGCTATGGAAAGAACCGCCTTGCTAGCCTTGAAAGTGCTTTTGCTGTGTAAATGTGATTCTTGTCTGTGTTGATCCTCGTGACTCAAATGTAAATTTACTAATATCTTCAAAGTGCCTGAGGCTCCCAAAGAGGTTTTCCCTGAAAAGAAAGTGCCTATGGCACCTCCTAAAAAGCAAGAAGTTCCACCAGTTACAGGTATTTGTCCTCGATCTTAGGTTTAAGAAAATATAACTCATCTGCTCTTGAAGATATTTTGTTCTAGTGGTCACATAACTCATAAATGTAAATTTACTAATATCTCTTAAGTGCCTGAGGCTCCCAAGGAAGTTGTCCCTGAGAAGAAAGTTCCTGTGATGCCTTCTAAAAAGCCAGAAGTCCCACCAGCCAAAGGTAGCCACCTCCACGTTGCTATGTTTGACACTGTCTGTTTGTCTTTACTCTGTCTAATCATGAAAATACTAATCTCTTTAAAGTACCCGAGGTGCCAAAGGCAGCTGTCCCAGAAAAGAAGGTGCCTGAAGCTATTCCTCCCAAACCGGAAAGTCCTCCCCCAGCAGGTAATGACAATGCTGTACATACCAGGGAGAAAAATAACTGCTATTTTAGCTAGAAAAAAATTATGTGTATAAATCCCAGTACCTAAAGGTGATATAATTCTAAAGAAAGAAGAGTTGTCAGTAATCGAATATATCTTGGTGTATGATTGCATGAGATCGTCATTCATTATTTCCACCTTTTCTAAACACAAATTACCAATATTTTTTAAGTGCCTGAGGTGCCGCCAAAGGAAGCCATCCCTGAAAAGAAAGTGCCTGTGGCTCCTCCTAAAGAGCCAGAAGCTCTACCTGCTAAAGGTATTTATCCTTCCATGTTGTTGGTCTCCTGTTTTGGGGGCTGGGAAAAAGTGTTTAGAAGTGTCCGCCAGTTTCATAAATGATACTTGCTTGGGCAAATGTGTTGTCGATATTCCCATTTTATAGTTTCAACTAATAGATACTAATATCTTCAAAGTTCCTGAAGTTCCTAAAGAAGTTGTACCTGAAAAGAAAGTGGCTGTACCCAAAAAACCAGAAGTCCCACCTGCTAAAGGTATTTATTCCCACTGCTGTGTTAAGAATATATATTGTCTTGTCCTCTTCATGATTATTGTAACATATGCCTTCACTGTTCCCAAATTCTAAAAATACTGATATCTTTCAAGTACCTAAAGCTGCTCAAGAAGTTGTCCCAGAAAAGAAAGTTCCCAAGGCACCGCCCAAAGAACCAGAAGCCCCACCTGTCACAGGTACATGTTGGCCCAGACATCATTCTGCAGAAGAAATGTCTCTTCAGTTTTTGAGAGTGATTTTAGTCCATTGATCATTAACCTAACCGTAAAACTACTAATATCTTTCAAGTGCCTGAAGTTCCTCAAGAAGTTGTCCCAGAAAAGAAAGTTCCCAAGGCACGGCCCAAAAAACCGGAAGCCCCACCTGTCACAGGTACATGTTGGCCCAGACATCACTCTGCAGAAGAAATGTCTCTTGAGTTTTTGAGAATGATATTAGTCCATTGCTCATTAACCTAACCGTAAAACTACTAATATCTTTCAAGTGCCTGAAGTTCCTCAAGAAGTTGTCCCAGAAAAGAAAGTTCCTAAGGCACCGCCCAAAAAACCGGAAGTCCCACCAGTTTCAGGTATTTTTCACCCCAGTCTTTATTCTATAGAAGAAATGCCTCCTCTGCTCTTGGAAATACTTTTAGTCCATTGATCTCTTTAAGCTAAGCATAAAACTACTAATATCTTTTAAGTGCCTGAAGTTCCTCAAGAAATTGTCCCTGATAAGAAAGCACCAGTGGCACCTCCTAAAAAGCCAGAAGCCCCACCTATTACAGGTACCTGTCATTCACCTTAGATTTAAGAAGATAAAACTCTTCTCTTGAAAATATTTTGTTCTAGTGGTCACATAGCTACTAAATATAAATTTACTAATAATTTTTAAGTACCTGAGGCTCCAAAAGAAGTTGTCCCTGAAAAGAAAGTACCTGTGATGCCTCCTAAAAAGCCAATAGTCCCACCTGTTACAGGTATTTGTCATGAACCTTAGGCTTAAAAAGACATAACTCTTTTGCTCTTGAAAATGTTTGTTCCATTGGTCTCATAACTACTAAATGTAATTTTACTAATATCTTTTAAGTGCCCGAGGCTCCCAAGGAAGTTGTCCCTGAAAAGAAGGTGCCTGTGATGCCTCCTAAAAAGCCAGAAGTCCCAGCTGTTACAGGTAGCTGTCACTCACCTTGGATTTAAGAAGATAAAACTCTTCTGCTCTCGAAAACATTTTGCTCTCGTGGTCTCATAATTTCAAATGTATTTTTATTAATACCTTTTAAGTACCTGAGGCTCCCAAGGAAGTTGTCCCTGAGAAGAAAGTACCTGTGATGCCTCCTAAAAAGCCAGAAGTCCCACCTGTTACAGGTAGCTGTCACTCACCTTAGATTTAAGAAGATAAAACTCTTCTGCTCTCGAAAACATTTTGCTCTAGTGGTCTCATAACTTCAAATGTAATTTTATTAATATCTTTTAAGTGCCTGAGGCTCCCAAGGAAGTTGTCCCTGAGAAGAAAGTGCCTGTGATGCCTCCTAAAAAGCCAGAAGTCCCACCTGTTACAGGTAGCTGTCACTCACCTTAGATTTAAGAAGATAAAACTCTTCTGCTCTCGAAAACATTTTGATCTAGTGGTCTCATAACTTCAAATGTAACTTTATTAATATCTTTTAAGTGCCTGAGGCTCTCAAGGAAGTTGTCCCTGAAAAGAAGGTGCCTGTGATGCCTCCTAAAAAGCCAGAAGTCCCACCTGCTAAAGGTATTTGTCACTGATCTTAGGCTTAAAAAGACATAACTCTTCTTCTCTGGAAAATATTTGTTCCAGTGATCTCATAACTCCTAAGTATAATTTACTAATATCTTTTAAGTGCCTGAGGTTCCCAAAGAAGTTGTCCCTGC
Source organism: Eubalaena glacialis (assembly GCF_028564815.1). Classification (NCBI taxonomy): domain Eukaryota; kingdom Metazoa; phylum Chordata; class Mammalia; order Artiodactyla; family Balaenidae; genus Eubalaena; species Eubalaena glacialis. The sequence goes on along the minus strand of NC_083716.1, from coordinate 185,547,080 downwards.
AAAGAAAGCACCAGCGGAACCTCCTAAAAAGCCAGAAGTCCCACCTGTTACAGGTATTTGTCACAAACCTTAGGCCTAAAAAGGCATAGCTCGTCTGCTCTTGAAAATAATTTGTTCCAGTGATCTCATAACTTCTAAGTATAATTTTACTAATATCTTTTAAGTGCCCGAGGCTCCCAAGGAAGTTGTCCCTGAAAAGAAGGTGCCTGTGATGCCTCCTAAAAAGCCAGAAGTCCCACCTGTTACAGGTAGCTGTCACTCACCTTAGATTTAAGAAGATAAAATTCTTCTGTTCTCAAAAACATTTTGATCCAGTGGTCTCATAACTTCAAATGTAATTTTATTAATATCTTTTAAGTGCCTGAGGCTCCCAAGGAAGTTGTCCCTGAGAAGAAAGTTCCTGTGATGCCTCCTAAAAAGCCAGAAGTCCCACCTGTTACAGGTAGCTGTCACTCACTTTGGATTTAAGAAGATAAAACTCTTCTGCTCTCGAAAACATTTTGCTCTCATGGTCTCATAACTCCTAAATGTAATTTTACTAATGTCTCTTAAGTGCCTGAGGCTCCCAAGGAAGTTGTCCCTGAGAAGAAAGTTCCTGTGATGCCTCCTAAAAAGCCAGAAGTCCCACCAGCCAAAGGTAGCCACCTCCACGTTGCTATGTTTGACACTGTCTGTTTGTCTTTACTCTGTCTAATCATGAAAATACTAATCTCTTTAAAGTACCCGAGGTGCCAAAGGCAGCTGTCCCAGAAAAGAAGGTGCCTGAAGCTATTCCTCCCAAACCGGAAAGTCCTCCCCCAGCAGGTAATCATGAAACTCTCCAAACCAGTATTTTTAAAAAGAAAAACTCTCTTCTTAGTGCTGTAAAAATCTTTTTGCAAAATATTTCATATACTTTAGTCAATTCTATTGTTAAAATGAGCTTGTGTCTTTAAAGTGCATGAGGAGCCTGAGGAAAGTGCCCCAGAAGAGCCTCCAGCTGAAGTCGTGGGAGAGCCAGAGCCTGCTCCTTCTCCAGAAGGTACTGGCCAGCTGCTAGGTTGCCTTTGCCAACCTTAGCTCTTCTTGTCGCAAAGATTCTAGGCATTATGGGCTTTTCTCTTGTTTCTCACTCTTCTTCACTGATTCTAAAACATAAATTCTAATATCTTTAGTGACCGTGCCACCTAAGAAACTTGTCCCAGAAAAGAAACCACCTGCCGTCATTGCCAAGAAACCTGAACCACCACCAGTGAAAGGTATTTCCCACTGCCACTGCTTCCTACAGAAAAATGTCTGTCGTTAAAAAGCTATGTTCTGCTGCTCAGCTTAATGATTTCCATATGTCATTGAAACTATGAGCTAAAAACGACTAATATCTTTTAAAGTGCCCGAGGTGCCCAAGGAAGTTGTTCCTGAAAAGAAAGTGCCTCCAGTGGTTCCCAAAAAACCAGAAGTCCCACCTGCTAAAGGTACTCGTAACTGTCCACTGTTTAATGGAGGTGGATACAGCCTTTATCTCTTGAAAAGTGTTTCGCTCTGTGTAAATGTGATGAGCGTTTACAAGTGATTCTTCATAATGTTAAAATACTAATATCTTTTAAGTGCCTGAAGTTCCCAAAGAAGTCCTTCCAGAAAAGAAAGTAGCTGTTCCCAAAAAGCCCAAAGTCCCACCAGCTAAAGGTACATGTTACTAATGAGATTCTGTAGAAAAGCACTCACTCTTGGTCTCAAAAGTCACTTACTATAGGAAACCCTTTTGTTTGTCAAACATCTTATATTAACAACTACAAACCTACTATACTGGATGTTTAGGGTTTTAAATGTTTTTAAATAGCATCACTAAAAAAAAAAAAAACTGGTACATCTGTTATAAGTATTAGAAGAGTTTACTAACATGGTTTTGTTAATCTTAATAGGCTACATTGTCTTCCCACTATGTGGACCCAAGAACAGATCACTGGCCTAATCGTGAATTTTGTTCTTGGATCTCTCCCTGGGTTATTTGAACTAGATGTGAACTAGATATGGTATAAATTTCATGTACTTCTCAACTACCCAGAAGTAAAACCAACTCATATCTTTTAAGTGCCAGAGGTACCAAAGAAACCTGTCTTAGAAGAGAAACCAGTCGTCCCTGTTCCTGAGAGAGTAGAGTCCCCTCCTCCAGAAGGTACAGGTAATGCCATTTATGAGCTTACCACTTATGACTGTTTTTAATTTAAGCCTTGTTCCTCTTTTCTAATTCAGTATCTCTTGGTCATTTTCTGTCCTTTAATTATTTGTCTTACTTCACTATTCTTTTTTTTTTTTTTTTTTTTTTTTAGGAATTCCTTTATTTTTATTTATTTTTATTCATTTTTATTTTTTTCCGCTGTGTTGGGTCTTCGTTTCTGTGCGAGGGTTTTCTCTAGTTGCGGCAAGCGGGGGCCACTCTTCATCGCGGTGCACAGGCCTCTTACTATCGTGGCCTCTCTTGTTGCAGAGCACAGGCTCCAGACGCGCAGGCTCAGTAGTTGTGGCACACGGGCTTAGTTGCTCCGCGGCATGTGGGATATTCCCAGACGAGGGCTCGAACCCGTGTCCCCTGCATTCACAGGGAGATTCTCAACCACTGCGCCACCAGGGAAGCCCTTCACTATTCTTAATTAGCTCCAATCTCAAATCTATTTGGGGTCATCAGTCAGCAGTATCTACACTGGCCATCATAAGCTGTTTCAACAAAGCTTCTCCAACGCACACAAAGTAGGACAGGAAAACTAATGACTATAAATAACATTAAACACCAAAAGGGCTTTTCAAGCATTCAAATCAATAGAAACAGAAATCAGTCAAACAAGATGGATTTCATCTTAACAAAAACAAGAAACAATATTAATAGAAACAAGGGAAGAAATCAAGATGACTATTTATTGTGTGTTGCATTTTATGCATTTTAGAATATTGTTCCACACATTCAACTAAAATTAACTATATCTTTAAAGTATATGAAGAACCTGTGGAAATTGCTCCTGAAGAGGAAGAGCCAGTTCCTGTTGCAGAAGAGGAGGAACCAGAAGCCCCACCTCCGGCAGGTACAAGACAGGATTCACTGAATGGGAAAATACATCATTTGATTTTTATGTCTATTATATATCTTATTTAAGGTAAAATCTGTCTTCTATCTCCTTCCTTAACATTTGACCTCATTGGCAAGAACAAAAGTCAGTTACACACATAAAACTTTTGTCCTACAGAGTTTAACAATGTGCATAGCAAAGAAATGTGTGATCTTTTTTATTTATTCATAGCATTAAACTTTTCATTGTAATCATCTGACTCTAAAAGAAATTCCTATCTTTCAAGTGCCTGAAGAGCCCAAGAAGATTGTTCCAGAGAAGAAAGTTCCTGTCATCAAAAAAGCAGAACCTCCACCACCTGAAGGTACTTACAGTAAAATAAATATTTACTTCATTTTTGTGTGCTGTCTAAAACTTGACATTCTTTCCTTATTTTGTATTGGGCTGTATAATGTGTTGAACTGTCATCTGTATGTTACAGTGCTGAACAGACTTGTCAAATTTATGTGTACATATTGCGTCTTGCAATTTTATATTATTAAACGCTACTAATATCTTTAAAGTACCTGAGATGGCAAAGAAAGTTGTCCCAGTGAAGAAAGTCCCAACTGTTAAGAAGCCAGAAACACCAGAAGTTAAAGGTATTCACATAATCATTGACATCATAATTTTTTTTAAAGTACTCTGATATCTTAAAGTGGAATCCAATAAGTTGTCTTCATTGTTAGGGACAAAAATGTCCTATTTTGCTTTCATTAATTTTAATGCTGCTCTGTTAATTATAGTTTCTTTATTCTTAACATTTTTTTCAATGTCTTTAAATACTCTTTTAAAAATAAAACTAATATCTTCAAAGTGTCTGAGCTGCCCAAGAAACTTGTTCCAGTAAAGAAGGAACCTGTGCCTGTTACCAAAAAACCAGAAGTCTGGCGAGAAAAAGGTACCTACTATGAAGAAAAAAATATGTATTTCTCTGAATGCTGTCTGCACATCTTAATCATAGTTCTTAGAGCAAAAAATACTGAAGTATAAGTATATGCAAGAACAAATTTTACAGAAAAAAGGGGGAAATAATGAAGACAAAGAGAGAAAATGAGACAGACAAGTAGGAGAAATCCAGCCTATCCTGAGAGATAAGGCTGGATATAAAGATGACAGTCATATTTTAGAGTTCTTTGAATGCCAGTATAAGGCATGTACTTTAGTCTGTGGGCAATAGGAAGCTTCAGCGGTGTATAAATTAATAGGAGTTGGGCTTCAGATAACTGGCAGCAGTTCAAACTCTTAGAAAAGGATGATAATAGAAAAGAGCCATTGCAGTTACTTAAGGTCTTCAAAAATTGGACAAGATCAGTGGTGACAGAAATGGAAAAGGAGGTTGGATTTAAGAGAGGTGGAGATTGAGTTGGTGTCTCTTCTCAAAGCAATTAGGGAAATAGAGGAGCCCAAGATGATTGTAAGGGTTGAAGCTAAGCCACGAGGATGGTTCATTGGGTCCCCAAACTAAATTAATATTAGAAAGAAGATAGTAAATATATTTTTCACTTTTCAATTATGGAAGTTGGGAACGTGCATCTGGAACTTAAGAAGGCGATCAGGGCTGGAGATGTAGATCTAGAAGTTATCACCATGGAAATAAGAGTTGAGAGTGCAGGAGTGATTGCTCAAAGAATGTAGAGCCAATTTTTAAAAGCATCAAAGTAGACCAGTGGAGAACATCTACACTTAAGGGTACACAGAGGAAGAGAAATAAATGAAGAAGGCTGCAAAGACTCATTTATAAAAGAGGGTGCCTTGCCTCCAAAGCCATTTTCCCCAGAGAGTCTTATAAGATGAAGTACTTTCCCATGTATTCTTTGCCTGCTCTTTGCAGTATCTTGTACACCTTCTAAATTCTTAATAGTAAACAAAATCAATATCTTTAAAGTGCCTGAAGTTCCCAAGGAAGTCATCACAGAAGAGAAAGTGTCAGTTCCTACCCCTGAAGAACCAGAAGCTCCACCTGTCCAAGGTACATGACTGCTCTATAAATCTTGGAAAGACGACAGTTGTCTTCATTATCTTGCTTCGGTTGTAGATGGATCATTTGTATTTATCTGTTGTCTGTCTTATGTAGTGAAATTATTGGTATTTTTGAAGTCTTCTGAAGAATATGTTATAATGTGTAACTAAGTTGATATGTTGAAACTTAGCAGTTGCAGTATTCTATTCTGAATTCAGTCTAAAATACAAAACACTGTGTTTTTTAAGTTGCGGAGTCTCCTGAGGAAATAATATATGAAGAAAGAGCATCCATAGCCATTGGTAGAAAAGTGACTCCCCCTGTTGAAGGTATTTATACATATATATATATATTATATAAATATAAATTTTTTTAATCTCTTGAAAACTCCTGTTAGAAATACAAAAGTATTTATAGGGTAACATTCCTTCTTGAAATTTTATATAAAAGCATTCTAGCACATGTTTGACTGCTTTGTTTTTCAAATCATTATACTTCTTTTGAAGTAGAATCTTTGATTATTCTTGATGGTAATTATAAATTCCAAAAGATACAGTTTACTGCGACAACACTGGAATAATTGTATTGGATCCTCAAATGATAACCCAATGTCAGATATTAAAAGTCATCTCATTTGCCATCAACATACATCAGATAGTCAGTAGAAAGCTTGAGTATAAGAAAATAGAAATCTTACCTCTTTTTCTATGTAAGTGAATTTGTATGTTTTTGTTTTTGTGACTGTCATCTTTGCATCTATGTGAAATTTCTATGAGTCTTTGTGAAGAACTTTATATTACAGTCTCTTATCCTTTGTCAACATTCTTTAAAGATCGTGAAATTGAAAAGTATGTTAAGCCTGAAGAACCTAAACCTGAACCACAGCCAGAAGAAATACCAGTACAAGGTATTCAGTTAATTGGGCTTAAGTCTTCATCACCATATTCTTCATCTGATACATATGTGTTTTGCGTTGTTCTACGTGTACAGTACGTCTCTTTGCACCTGTATGTAAGATATTCTGTTTTAAATGTGCATCTCAGTCTTATGTATTCATGTCATTTGTACTATTTATTTCACATCAATGTGGCTTATATGGATGCTTCCTTTGTTGTTTTTATTAGCGCCTGTGCTGTATTTCTCATTATCTATGTACAGTGTTGATATTCTTATATTTTATGCTGGACATTTTTACGTTTTATGTTGGATACCAATAAGATGTATCCAAAAAAGCAAACTTTTTACTTCATAAATATACTAAAATTTCTACTGAATATACTGTATATCCACATACCAGTTAACATATTCATATACTAATACTCCTGAAATACTCTTTTAAGAACCTGAACCTGAAAAGAAGGTTATTGAGAAGCCAAAACTCAAACCAAGGCCCCCAGCTCCTCCTCCAGCTCCACCTAAGGAAGACCTGAAGGAGAAAATACTCCAGCTTAAAGGTACAAAATGCCACTTCCAAACTTCTATTCAGACATCGGAAGTTGTACTTGCAAGAAATGTATTTTTAAAATATGTACTTTCGGACATGATCAAGCTGCGGGAATTCCATAGAGACCTGTGTTTTATGCTGCCCTGGGTGCCTTGTTGGGCCTTGCCTGCTGCCCCAAGAGTCAGAAAGTGCACCATCGTTAGCTTCATCCTGGCCATCTCAATGCAGGGACTGTCCAACTAACTTTCTCATGCAGAGTGGGGTGAAAGGATTTTCTGATTTCAAAGCGTGGTTGCTATGCATATCTTTGGGATCTTGTGCATGTGGAATGTAGAAGAAAACTCTGCAAGATATTTTTAATATTGCAGTAGCAAATTTATACAAAAGCCAAAACTTTGTTCTTAAAGAATGACATATGCTTTAAAATATACTATAGATAATATATTTATGGTATCCAATAGCTGATGTGTTCATAAACCATGAAAGGAAGGTATATGAACGCTCTGGCACTGCTTCCCCACTTTTTTTTTTTTTTTTTTGCAACTTAATAAAAACCCAGTTGTGTTCCGTGGTTGTCCTCACCATAGCCAGAAAGAGCGGTTATGGATACATTTGATATCCAGCATCTCTTCCCATTGTTAAACGTCCTTTCATTCTCTTTGCATTTAGGTTTTTCTTTGAATTGATTCAACAGTACTTAATTTTTTAAATAGCATCTTTAAAAGCTGAAATAAACTAGCAAAATCATATTATTCTTTTTATTTTAACAAAATGTTGTCTTATTTGTGGTGTCATGAGATTTCATGAGATTTCCCAATCTAAAATAATCTAGATATAATCTTAGGTGAGCAATTTTCCCATACTCACCTACACATGTACACAAAGCCAGAATTTTCCATGGTAAGACTTCTTTCTTGCCTCTCTACAACCCTCTTGGCCTGTAGGGGAAGCTTCTGGCATTTTTAATCAGACATAGAAAAAGTGATCACTTCGTAAAAGGCTACACATCTGTTGATTAATATATTCCATGAGGACACACACTTAAATATATTTCCCTTCATGTAAAATTTATATGCAAGGGAAGATTTCTTCCTCCTGCAAAGAACAAAAATTATCTTCCTTCTCAGCCAGACTTTAACTTACTACTCAAGTTTGGAGTAAAACTGCAATCTGTTTTCAGGTTTGAATGCTTCTTATATGTTCTTCAGTGGCTGTTCTTGGCTGTTATTAATGCTTTTGGGTTATAAGCAAAGCCTGGTTTTGATTCTTAGAGCAGGTATTTAATAATTTGCTTCAGATAAGACTAAATAAACAAATAATGAAAGTAAGATCTTCTTCTTTAAAGCTATTTCAAAGAAGAAAGTTCCTGAAAAACCTGAGGTTCTGGAAACAGTGGAACTTACACCTCTGAAAGGTATTTCACAGTCTAGAAAATGCTCATATGCAGTATCCCTTCATCTGACTCCTTGCTCTTCCTGTTTTCTAGAATGTTCTTCTTCTTTCCTTTTTAAAAATAATCAGAGTAGTCTCATTGATTTCTTCTTTTTTGTAGCTTTTATGGTCCTGGTTCATGAGTATTGCTTTCTTTGTCACCCATCAATTTCATACATTCCTGAATAGATGTTTTTTTCTTTGTCTCATCTACGTATCTCTTCTTGCATTTTCCTGAACTCAAAAATATTAAATTTTACTGGTTAGCTGACTTCAATATCAGGGCACATCTTAGATTAAAATGCTTTGCAATTTAACCTGAACAACAATATTTTAGCCGGTGTTATAAGCACTAAAAATAAGTCCTGTTCTCCTTCTATACTATTAAGGTGATTCATAGGGATTTCCTTGTGGCTTTCCTATCTCTTTTTTCTCATGGACTCCAAGACATTCTTTCAGGTGTACAGATCTCATGTTTTAGGGAAATTTCATTGCCACTGTAGGTCATTTTTTCAAAATTTATTTCTCTTTAAACAATATTTTTCCCTATCTAAACTTAGACCCTAAAGAAAAATAAATGAATCATAAAACATCTATTAAAAATAAAATTGTGAATTTTTCCAGTAAGTATGGTGGGTAACAGTGTTCTGTCTAAGTAATTAACACATCCACACTCATAAGTTGAATCTGTTCTTGTTTCACTCTGGAATTTTTGAAAAATCACCCATCTGAATGTATATTTCCTGATTTATAAAATGGAGATTACAAAATAATATTACTATGGATGTTAACCAGTAAAGGATTATTACAAAGCCGTGCAAATATTAAAATGACATGTAATGACATATAGTGACTTTAAAAGTAATAACTACAATGGCGTGTTCTACACCTGAGTCTCATATGTCAGTAAGATCTTAAAAATAAAATAATAATATGGAAAAACAAATACAAAGATACATTTTCACTATATCCATTAAATAAGAAAAGGATATTATGCCATTCCAACTTATGTTAATTAAATGCATGGGCATCTCCAGTTTGATCAATGAAAATGGTTTACATTACGAATACTGGTAACTTGAAAATAGTATCGAAGGCCAGCACAATTTATCGTGGATAAAAAAATTTAATGTTTAACTGTGAAATTTTACTTAAAATATCAGTACTTGACAGAAAAAAGTCATTATTTAAAGTGAAATATTTACATATTTGCCTTCTGCATGTTTAAATTTGAAGTAAGAGACTTAGGCATGGCTGTGTTTTCACATAAAACAAAAACTTTTTAATGAATTGCAAATGTCTTTTTTAAAGCACCAAATGGGAAATTTAGAAATAGCTAAGAATTCAGATTGTAGGTGTGTGAGCAAATATAATGTTACATGATACAGATAAATAATGCTTTCAATTAGATTTTAATTGACATTAGTAGAGAGGTAAAATGGTTTAGTAATCAGTAAGTGTTTCTCTTTTTTTTTTTTTTCCCATTCAAAACCATTAGGGGTATAGTAGTAATAGGAGGCTGCTGTATATAGTATCATCTGCCATGCTTGATATTCACTAAAGATGGGATTAATTTGGAATTCCTTGGGTCCATTTTAGTTTAAATTCAAGAACATTTTCTTATTCATTAAAAATAAACTCTAACACCAGCTTTCAAATTCTATAGTTCTATAATTTTAGGTTAGTATTAGTTCAAAAAGGGGACCTTAAGAAAGGATGCTTCTCAAGAAACTTATCAAACTCCAGATCCTTTGGGTTTCTTCTCTCATCAGTGGAGAAGATTGAATAATGTCACTAACACCTACTATAGTTAATGGTCGGGGAGATATCAAAGTAGATTTGGGCAATCTACAATTGCAGATTGGGGCAAAGATGCTGTCAAGAACCTTGTATTTGATGAAAGATTCATAAAGTCTATATAGACACTTTTAAGATGAATGAATATATTTGCCTGTAGTTAATGCAATTGAATTTCATCACAAGGTTATATAGATGTTTGCAGAGGAAACAACTTGAAGTGTATTCTTTGCTTTCAAATTCTGTGATATTTATATGTAACAAAAATTATTACTTATACAGTAGTTACTAGTTTTGAAAGAGACATTTTTCTTGTTGAAATTTACTTTTTATATGAATTCACTTCAAAATTTAAAATCATATTCTTTTAAGTGCTTGGAGGTGAAAAGAAAGTTCACAAATCACTTCCTGAACCTAAACCTCAACCAAAGGAAGGAGCTGTTCTCAAAAGCGGTATAGTATTTTTCAACTGTTATATCAGCTTCAAATACACACACAAAAAGGACTTGAAAGCTTACAAAATGTTTCTGTCCTTTGGTTTTCTTTTAATTAGATTCCCAATTTATCAAAATTCATTAGTTGTTGTATTGAAAATTAAATGTGATCATTTCCATCTTTTTAAAAGAAGACAAATTTTGTGAGCAGAGTATCTTGAAATTTACAACATTAATAGACATGAGTAAATTGATAATATTCTAAACTAATGACTGTAGCTGCCATTTTCATAATCAAGTTATGTAGTAAAATACACTAAACCTCTTAAATACTCTAAATTACACCAAACTATTTAAGCCTAAACTCAGCATTCAGTTTTAAAAAGTGTAACACAGGATTACCACAACTAATAAATAACATTTTCTAAAAACTGAACTTTTTTCGACTAATAAAATATTAAAGAATTAGAAACAAGATATTTGAATGAAGAATCAAATTCTAACATTTTCTTCACATAGAATTACTTATTTCTAGGCTACATTTCTTTGGCCATCTCCACTTCAGTAAACTTTATACTTATTTAAATGCTTCTTTTCTCATTAAATTATGATATTGGATTGTGATTAGAATTTATTGCTATTCAAATTATTCATTTTGTGTTTGGGTCATTTCTACCAGGGATTTAACTCTGAACAGACTATCTACATAGATATAAAGTGACTCTGAGTGTTGTTTTAATTAACGTAACCACCTTTGATTTTTTTTTTTTAAGCATTTTTAGTGTAAATACCAAGTTCCCCAGTGCACTAGGTTGCATGCTTTTCACTTCCCTTGCTTTGTATATTATTTGCATTTGTCAAATTTATTCAACATCTTCATTTGTTTGTCTTGGTTTACATATAAATCTTTTTGTCTTTTAAGTTCTAAGAAAGAGACCTGAAGAAGAAGCACCTAAAGAAGAACCTAAAGAAGTAGAAAAAATTAAAAAACCTGCAGGTAGGAATCTCAGTAACAATTTGTGAAATTATCTTTTAACAAAATTGACATTTAACAAAAGGTTTATCTTGTAAACATAAATGGAGTTAAATATAAATGTAGCTTCATATTTCATCTGTCACATAGTCTATGTTTTCCATTGTCTGCTTTCTGTTTAAATATTTTTATAGTAGTTCTCAAATACATTCATGCATTTCCCTGCACTTCATTATTATTATTATTATTATTATTATTATTATTATTATTATTATTATTATTTTGCCACTTAAGTTTTCCAGTAGAAACAGTTGTGAAATAATCAAGTTGGCTGCAAAATAACTTCATGGGAGGGTGTCAGAAATGTTTCATAAAATTTGGGGGCTTTTAAGTGGGCTGATTTTTATCATTCGCCTAGTCACAAAGAGTATATTTGGAACTATTTTGCAGTAATTTAGAAAGGGAGAGATAATGGAGTTGGGAGGCAAGTATAGGTGAAATAAAAGAAAGAAAAATAAATTGAAGCAGAGTCAAGAAGAGAAAATAGAAATTAATTGATAGAATATAAGGGTTTTTTTTAAGCCATCAATAGAGCTTTTGAAAAAAGTTTGATCTGATTATTTCAGATCAGTTGATTTCGAAGGATTCAAATCCTAAAATAACGCTAGAAAATCATCTTATTATCTTAAAGTGCCAGAACCACCTCCAAAAGCTGTTGAAGAGGTTGAAGCACCGCCAGCTACTGTTACCAAAAGGGAAGGGAAAGTTCCTGAACCAGCAAAAGGTACAAACTTCCTGGCATTTTCTTAGTTGTCTCTAAAAATACAAATATGCGTCAATTAAAATATCATTACACTGGCATTAAGATTTGAACAGATGACCTTGATCTGCTCATCTCATCCAGCTTAATTTTCTTTACCATTTCACTCTCATGTGCAGTTGCCTCACGTCCACCCATTTGTTAAATAAATTACTAAGTTTTAAAAACTAAAACAATTGTATTTATGGGCAATGAGATGAAAAACATTAGAACCAGTAAAACTGCCTTACTATATATTTTCTAAGTATTTTGTTTAAAATGCAAAATAAACTTGGAGTGAGTATTTGATTTGGTGACTATATGTGTACAAATTCTAATACCTTTCAAGATATGTTAAACATGCCCAGTTTTGGTTTGACTTTGTGAAAAACTTCAAAAA